>NC_044035.1:21923389-23135213 GCF_901765095.1 Microcaecilia unicolor | reverse complement strand
GTGTGCTGGTGTGCCAAGGTTATACTTCAAGATATTGAGACTTTACAGTTAAAAGTCTTAAGAGGCTTGACAACTTTGGCTCCCGGCTATATTTGTCCCATCGTTAGAGCCTACCAGCTCATCCCTACTCCTTTCCTCTGATTTCCCCTTGCACTGAAGCATTTAGGTGCTACCTTATAGTATCAAACTGCAGTTAGGTGCCTAACTGATGTTTACTCCCATTTAGGTTTTTAACTTCCATTTGAGAGCCAAACGTTAGGTGCTGAATTGGGTTGAAAGAGAATCCACAGGCGTGGAGAACTCAATAGATCCCACGGGATAGAAAATAAATACAAACAAGAGTGGGAATGTAAACCAGGCTTATCCAAAGAACAGGAACCAGACAATAATTAGAATTAAAAACCAACAAACTGTATTTATTTAAATATATTAAAAACAGACTAATGACTCGACACAAATCTTGAAATAAAACGTGAAATAAAACCGCAAGACCCATCTTGCGGTTTTATTTCAAGATTTGTTTATCCATTGAAGTTTGAGATATTTTATAACATCGTTTCATGAATATGTCTTACTACATTCATAAGACTCATGATGTAGGCCACCAGGCTGAAACACACGTTGTGTCAAGTCATAAGTCTGTTTTTAGTATATTTAAATTTTTATTTTATTTATTGCATTTGTATCCCACATTCCCCCACCTATTTGCAGGCTCAATGTGGCTTACATAGATTTAATAACATTGTCAAAGTTGGATATCAGATACAGTTAGTTATGTGTAGCGATTAAGGAAGGGGAGAGGGAAGAAGGAAGAGAATAGTTAAGGTAGTTAAGGAGGGTGTGCGTTCATAATTGAGTGGACTTAGTGAAGTTATAGGTTTTCATTGTAGGCCTTGATGAAGAAGAATGTTTTCAGAGATTTTCGAAACATAGTTGTTTCTTTGATTGCTTTCAGGTCTGTAGGTAATGCATTCCATATCTGTGTGCTCTTGTAAAATACAGTTTGTTGGTTTTTAATTCTAATTATTGTCTGGTTCCTGTTCTTTGGATAAGCCTGGTTTACATTCCCACTCTTGTTTGTATTTATTGCTGAATTGGGTTGGCAATGCAACATATGGCTGAAAACAATCCTTCTATGGAATTAAAACAAACATAATGTCAGGAAAAAAATATCGTGCCCAAGATCTTAGGGGCCCTTTTACTAAGCCGCGTAAACGTCTACGTGCGCCAAATGCGTGCCAAAATGGAGTTACCGCCCGGCTACCGTGTGGCTCTTGCGGTAATGTCATTTTTGGTGCGCATCTGATATGCGTGTCGGAAAAATTATTTTCGGACGCGCCTATCAGCTGCGCGCCAAGTGGCATTTGACATGCGTAGGTCATTACTTTCCCCCCCCCCCCCCCCGGTTACCACATGAGACTTTACCGCTAGGTCAACAGCTGGCAGTAAGGTCTCAGACCCAAAATGGACGCGCGCCAATTTTCATTTTGCCGCATGTCCATTTTTGGCAAAAAATTTTAAAAAGGCATTTTTTTTGCAGATACGCTGAAAAATGGATCTGCGGCACCCGAAACATGTGTCTACGCTACCGCAGGCCATTTTTCAGTGCACCTTAGTAAAAGTACCCCTTAATGAGTAGTATCATGGTTTGACTGCTTGTGGTGTTATGCCTAAACCAGTCTACAGTGTTGAGTGATCTAGAACAGCAGGAACTCTTTGTATTTTTGAATAACGAAAGGGTACAAAACTACAGCCATACACAATCACCCAGGAAATTAATATGATAAATACATTTAATGCTAGTAAAAAGGCCCGTTTCTGAAAGAAATGAAACGGGCGCTAGCAAGGTTTCCCTCGGAGTGTGTATGTTTGAGAGAGTGTGTGTGAGAGTGACTGTGTGAGAGAGCGAGAGAGTGAATGTGTGTGTGTGTGTGTGTGTTACGTCCCTCACCTGTACGATGCTCCTCCCGTCTAAGTCATTCTGCAGCTCCATCCAAAAGGGACAAGGTTCAGTCTTAAGGGTCTGTTTCAGTTTCCTAAGTCCGGCAGCCGTCATCCGGCTTGAAGCAAGAGCAGCAGCCATCTTGGCTAGCTCAGGAGGGGGCAGCCATCTTGTCTAAACAAGAACAGGAAGGAACTCCATATCTGGTCGTGGGAGGATCTCCTATGGGGGCTGCCATGTTGGATTCACCTGAGTTTAGTTTGCTCTGATTGCTTCACTATTTAAAGCACTGCCTCCAGGCCTTCTTTGTTTCGGCCTCAGTTGTTCTGAGGAGTTGCTGGCGGAGTGCTGTTCGCCAGCTATCTTCTGTTCCTGATTTCCTGTGTACCAGACTTTGGCTAGTTTCTTGGATTTTGCTTGTTTGCTGCCTGCCTTGACCCTGGACTGATTTTTTACTACTCTTGCCTATTCGGAGTTCTGGTGCTGGACTGTGTCTGTTTCCTGCCATCCTGGTCAGCGGCTGTGCAACCCCGCCGGTTCCAGAAGTCCTGGTGGCCACCTGCAGCTGAGAGCTCAACTCTCGGTGAACGGTGGTCGCTTCCCAGGTGAAGCTAGGGTTGTCTGGCTGCCTGACCGAGTACGGCTTCACTCCATCTCAGCCGTGCTCAGTTGGGGCACAGGGGCTCACTACTACCGGGTCATAACAGTGTGTGTGTGACAGAGAGAGATTGAGAGTGTGTGCCACCCCCTCCCTCCCTCCCTCTGAGTTCCAGGGTCGTCCCCTCCTTCCCTCCATGTTCCAGGGTCGTCGTCCCTCCCCTCCAGTTCCAGGCCCCCTCCCTACGAAGTTTGAAAGTCATCTTGACTTACCTTTGGGGTTACGGCGGCCGCCAGCAGCGGTAAAAGGCGTGCAGGCTCGGCCCTTTTCTCTCTCTCAGCTGTGATCCCGCCCTCATTTCCTGTTTACGCAAGGGCGGGACCAGAGCTGAGAGAGAGAAAAGGGCCGAGCCTGCATGCCTTTTACCGCTTCTAGCAGCCGCCGTAACCCTGACTTGGTAAGTGAAGATGGAACGATCGGCACCGATACCTGAGCGGGAAACGAGAGGGACGTGGGGTTGGGGAGGAGACCGGCAGCGATGCACAGTCCGAAGACAGCGAGACAGAGGCGACCACAGTAACATCCTGACGTCAGGCACGCAGGCTTCTACTGTGGGAGAGTGACGTCAGGAGATGGTTACGAACCCAGTGAGACACATTGGAACGTTGAAGGAGCAAATTATTATATTAGGTAATGCCAACAGAGTAAATAGCTACATTGCTTATGGTTATAGACAGATGATCTTCATAGCAGACTCTAGCATCCCATGCACAGGGACGGGGCATGAAGTGTCTGGACTGCGGAGACTTATGGCTAAATCCCCACAGTGCATAGAGATGGAATAACAGACCAAAAAAAAAAAACCAGAAAGTAAAAATAAATAAAACAATTTTAAAAGCCCAAAAGTAACAGTGCATAGTACAGTTATACTGTTACTCTGCCTGGCCCACATGGGGCAGGGCCGGTCCAGGGTGACCAAACTGAGCAAGTACACATACTTGGAAAAAGAATTCTTTGCTCTCAATTACTGACTGATAAAGGAGGTGAAGGCTGCTTAGTAAAGCCCTTTAGAAATCCGTGATAAACACATGCATATCAGATAAGAAAAACAGGCCAAATTTGTGAGGACAAAAATAAAAGAATAAAGGGGATGGGACGACTTCCCTATGATGAAAGGCTAAAGCGGCTAGGGCTCTTCAGCTTGGAGAAAAGGTGGCTGAGGGGAGATATGATAGAGGTCTATAAAATAATGAGTGGAGTTGAACGGGTAGATGTGAAGCGTCTGTTCATGCTTTCCAAAAATACTAGGACTAGGGGCCATGCGATGAAGCTACAATGTAGTAAATTTAAAACGAATCGGAGAAAAGTTTTGTTCACTCAATGTGTAATTAAACTCTGGAATTCGTTGCCAGAGAATGTGGTAAAGGCGGTTAGCTTAGCGGAGTTTAAAAAAGCTTTGTACGGCTTCCTAAAGGAAAAGTCCATAGACCATTATTAAATGGACTCGGGGAAAATTCACTATTTCTGGGGTAAGCAGGATAAAATGTTTTGTACTTTTTGGAATCTTGCCAGGTATTTGTGATCTGGGTTGGCCACTGTTGGAAACAGGATGCTGGGCTTGATGGACCTTTGGTCTTTCCCAGTATGGCAATACTTATGTACTTATGTATTTATTACTTGCTCACAGCTTTTTCAGTAGTAGCTCAAGGTAAGTTACATTCAGGTACACTGGGTATTTCTCTGTCCCTGGAGGGCTCACAATCTTTTGTACCTGAGACAGTGGAGGGTTAAGTGACTTGCCCAAGATCACAGGGAGCAGCAGTGGGACATGAACTGGCCACCTCTGAACGTCAAGATTGGGGTTCGGCTACTCCCAGGCCTTAGATGCTGAGGGAGCCTTCTAGGCCTTTTCCTGCACAACCTTGTGAGCCCGATTTCCAGTAACAGAAGCAGGTTAGTTTCAGTCTGCATCACCATTTCTATCCAAGCTCATAAATGGGAAGAGAAAAGGTATGAAAATGACTCTCAAAATACTATCTTACAGAAAACTTCTAATCTATCTATCTACTATCATTTCTATAGCGCCACAAGGCATACGCAGCGCTGTACACCATACATAGAAGACAGTCCCTGCTCAAAGAGCTTACAATGTGCTGTTCGGAGGTTCTTAATAAGGAAGCTTCTAGGTCTAGCTTAGAGATGAAAAAAACTGGATTGACTCTCAAAAAAAAAAACCTTGATATCTTTGCAAATATCATGGTAACCTTTTGAAATAAGCTATAAAATGCTAAAAGGTCATAAAATCATATTATCTAACTTTGCTGCCAACACAATCTTTATATACAAGTTAAAATTGCTCAGTTCTATTGCTTTTATATTACTGATTCACTTTAGTAAAAAGCTAAATGAATGTAAACAAATCATGCGACTACACTTGCAAAATATATAAACAGAGAGGCTTACCTTATAAGACAATTCATACAGACTCAAGGAGAGAAAGATGGTGCTATCAGGGTAGGGGTGCATGCTCTTGCAAATAGTGTACATTATTGTTGGCAAATGAAAAAGCGCAAAATGCTTTTATCTGATCTTTTTTGTTCGTTAACAACAGGCAGTGACATGGGAGAAGTACTTGACATTTCCCATGTCACTGCAAACACAATTAGCCAGGACATAGGCAGTTCCCTTTTTATTTCTTAGCAGTCCTATAGGCTAGATTCTATACATGTCAACTAAAAAATTGGTGGCGGATCGAAAACACACTTAAGTGTATTCTATAAGCTGTGCCTAAAGTTAAGTGCGTTTAGAATACGCGTAACGCTGTGCACGTGACTAAAATCTAGGTGCAGCAAATACGCCAGTGAAAACCTGTGTAAATGCCCACGCCTAACTTTAATTACTAGGACCGTTTACAGCAGTGCGTAGCTACGTGGGGCCATGGGGCCTGGGCCCCCATAGATTTGGCCCTGGACCCCCTGCCGACGACCCTCTCGCACCCACCCCGCCATCGCCGTCGCCTGCCCTTTGCTGGGGGTGACCCCAACCCCTGCCAGCCGAGGCCGTCTTCTTCTTCCCGCAAAAGGCTTCCTTCTGTTTCTGACGTCCTGCACGTACAACCTGCAGGACGTCAGAAACAGAAGAAGCCTTTTGCGGGAAGAACAGGACCTCAGCTGGTGGGGGTTGGGGTCCCCCACCAGCAAAGGTAGGCGACGGCGGCTTGGCGTGGGAGGGGGGGTCGAGAGGTCATCGGCAGGGGGGGGGGGCAAAGTTGGTGGTGGTGATGGTGGCAGGGTCGCAATGGCGGGGGGCTAAAATGTGCCCCTTCACCTTGGACTCTGGACCCCCCCCTTCCGCCGAAGTCTGGCTACACCCCTGGTTTACAGATTTTCGTATGGGGACTAAGCATCACATGTATTCTAATCTCACCATCCCAGACCCACTATGAGGGCACAATCGAAAGAGAAGGGCGCCCACCTTCGACACAAATCGGGAGATGGGCGTTCCTTCTCTCAGGGTCACCCAAATTGGCATAATCAAAAGCTGATTTTGGGTGCGTCCCCACTGCTTTCCGTCTCCGGGGACGGGACACCAAGTTCACGGGGGCGTGTCAGCACAGTAGCGAAGGTGGGACTGGGCATGATTAAGAGATGGACGTCCTCGGCCGATAATGGAAAAAAGAAGGGCGTCCCTGATGAGCACTTGGACGACTTTACTTGGTCCCATTTTTTTTTCACGACCAAGCCTCAAAAAAGGTGCCTGAACTGACCAGATGACCACCGGAGGGAATTGGGTTGACCTCCCCTGACTCCCCTAGTGGTCACTAACCCCCTGCCACCCTAAAAAAAACAACTTTAAAAACTTTTTTGCCAGCCTCAAATGTCATACTCAGGTCCATCGCAGCAGTATGCAGGTCCCTGGAGCATTTTAGTGGGTGCAGTGCACCTCAGGCAGGCGGACCCAGGCCCATCCCCCCTACCTCTTACACTTGTGGTGGTAAATGTTGAGCCCTCCAAAACCCACCACAAACCCACTGTACCCACATGTAGGTGCCCCCTTCACCCATAAGGGCTATGGTAGTGGTGTACAGTTGTGGGGAGTGGGTTTTGGGGGGCTCAGCACCCAAGGTAAGGGAGCTATGCACTTGGGACCAATTTGTGAAGTCCACTGCAGTGCCCCCTAGGGTGCCCGGTTGGTGTCCTGGCATGTGAGGGGGACCAGTGCACTATGAATGCTGGCACCGTCCCAGGACCAAATGACTTGGATTTGGTCGTTTTTGAGATGAGCGTCCTCGGTTTCCATATGGGTGAAAACCGGGGGCGACCATCTCTAAGTTCGCCCATCTCGACATTTAGGTCGAGCATCTCTAAAGTCGACCTAAATGTTGAGATTTGGGCATCCTCGACCGTAATTATCGAAACAAAAGATGGACGCCCATCTTGTTTCGATAATATGGGTTTCTCCGCCCCTTCGCGGCACTGTCCTTACAGATGGGCGCCCTTAGAGATGGTCGTCCCCGTTCGATTATGCCCCTCCACGTAGAACTGATAGGTGCACACTTAATGATGGAGCTCACTTCTTAAATGTTACATATCAACAATCAAACATTTGTCATCATAACAGAACTTTTCTTTAATGCCATACTAGATACCACTTGGATATTTAAAATTTTTTGTAAAGGGATCATTAGAATACCCTGCAGCTCACATTGTTAGAAATCTTTGTTTCTTTTCAACAGCAGTGTGGCGCAAATCGTCTTTTTTTGTTTTGTATTTACTTGACTTTCACACTCAAAAGACGTGTTGATGAATAAAAATTTCTTTAAATAAGCTATAATAATATGCATAGAGGGGCATAATTGAAGGAAAACGTCTATCTCCATGGGCGTTTATCTCCAAGAACGGTTCCTTGAAGGGGCGGACCGAACCGTATTTTCGAAAAAAATAGACGTCCATGTTTTATTCGACAATTTGTGAGCTGGGCGTTTTTGTTTTTCAGTGATAATGGAAAATGAAAGCGCCCAGCTCAAAAATGAATAAATCCAAGGCATTTGTTCGTGGGAGGGGGCCAGGATTCGTAGTGCACTGGTCCCCCTCACATGCCAGGATACCAACCGGGCACCCTAGGGGGCACTTTTACAAGAACAAAAAAAAGGTAAAAGAGCTCCCAGGTGCATAGCACCCTTCCCTTGGGTGTTGAGCCCCCCCAAATCCCCCTCAAAACCCACCGCCCACAAGTCTACACCATTACTATAGCCCTAAGGGGTGAAGGGGGGCACCTACATGTGGGTACAGTGGGTTTGGGGGGGCGGTTTGGAGGGCTTCCCATTTACCAGCACAAGTGTAAAGGGTGGGGGGGGGGATGGGCCTGGGTCTACCTGCCTGAAGTCCACTGCACCCCCTAATAACTGCTCCAGTGACCTGCATACTGCTGCCAGGGAGGTGGGTATGACATTTGAGGGTGAACATAAAAAGTTGTGAAACGGCATATTTTTGTGGTGGGAGGGGGTTTGTGACCACTGGGGGGAGTCAGGAGAGGTCATCCCTGACTCCCTCCAGTGGTCATCTGGTCATTTAGTGCACTTTTTGGGCCCTATTCGTGGAAAACAGGGTCCAGGAAAAGTGCCCTAAATTCTCGCTAAAAACGCATATTTGTTTTCCATTATCGGCGAAAGGCGCCTATCTCTGATCGGCCGATAACTATGCCCCAGTTCAGCCTTCACCACGCCTTCGACACGCCCCCATCAACTTTGTCCGCATTCCGCGACGGAGTGCAGTTGAAAAAGTCCAAATTCGGCTTTCGATTATACCGCTTTATTCGTTTTTGTGAGATTAAACGTCTATCTCCCGATTTGGGTCGCAATATAGGCGTTTTTCTTTTTCAATTATAAGCTGGATAGTATATCACTTAGCTGGCAGCACCACCCAACGGAAAAGGACCTCCGCCAACATGGCCAGATTTCGTATTCTTCAGGGAAGAGGTTCAGGTATTCATAACACATGTGATCTCCTGCATGAAAAAAACATGGCCGCCATGCAAAAAGTACAAAGACCAGGGGACATTCAATGAAATTACATGTAATACTTTTAAAACAAATAGGAGAAAATATTTTTCACTGAAAGAATAGTTAAGCACTGGAAACTCGTTGTTGGAGGATGCATTAACAGCGGTTAGCTTATCTGAGTTTTAAAAAAGACTTGGACGAGTTCCTGGAGGAAAGTCCATAGCTCGGTTAAATTGAGATAGATGTAGGGGAATCCACTGCTTGCCCTGGAATTGGTATCATGGAATGTTGCTACTCTTTAGGATTCCAGAATCTTGTTACTCTTGAGGATTATGGAATGTTGCTACTATTTGGGTTTCTTGCCAGGTATTGGTGACCTGGATTGGTCACTGTTGAAGCAGGATACTGGGCTAGATGGACCATTGTTCTCACCCAGTATGACTATTCTTATGTTTTCCACTAGGCAAAAAATGACTTAGAGGGGCATAATTGAACAAAACGTCTATCTCCGTGGGCGTTTATCTCCGAGAACGGGTCCGTGAAGGGGCGGACCGAACCGTATTTTCGAAATAAATTGACGTCCATGTTTTATTCGACAATTGTGAGCTGGCGTTTTTTGTTTTTCAGCGATAATGGAAAATGAAAGCGCCCAGCTGAAAAACGAATAAATCCAAGGCATTTGTCCGTGGGAGGGGCCAGGATTCGTAGTGCACTGTCCCCCCTCACATGCCAGGACATCAACCGGGCACCCTAGGGGGCACTTTTACAAAACAAAAAAAAAAGGTAAAACAGCTCCCAGGTGCATAACACCCTTCCCTTGTGTGTTGAGCCCCCCAAATCCCCCTCAAAACCCACTGCCCACAAGTCTACACCATTACTATAGCCCTAAGGGGTGAAGGGGGGGCACCTACATGTGGGTACAGTGGGTTTGGGGGGTTGGACGACTAATAAGCATTAAGCAGCACAATTGTAACAGGTAGGGGAGGGATGGGCCTGGGTCCACCTGCCTGAAGTCCAACTGCACCCCTTAATAACTGCTCCAGTGACTTGCATACTGCTGCCAGGGAGGTGGGTATGACATTTGAGGGTGAAAATAAAACAGTTGTGAAACAGCATATTTTGTGGTGGGAGGGGGATTGTGACCACTGGGGGAGTCAGGGGAGGTCATCCCCGATTCCCTCCAGTGGTTATCTGGTCATTTAGGGCACTTTTTGGGGCCTTATTCGTGGACAAACAGGGTCCAGGAAAAGTGCCCTAAATTCCGCTAAAAAACGCATATTTGTTTTCCATTATCGGCGAAAGGCGCCCATCTCTGATTGCCGATAACCAGCCCCAGTTCCGCCTTCACCACACCTTTGACACGCCCCCGTCAACTTTGTACGCTTCCGCGATGGAGTGCAGTTGAAAACGTCCAAGTTCGGCTTTCGATTATACCGCGTTATTCGTTTTTGGGAGATAACCGCCTATCTCCCGATTTAGGTCGCAATATAGGCATTTTGTCGTTCGATTATAAGCTGGTTAGTCAGTAAATATAAAGACAGTGCCGTGTCAATTATCAAAAAATCATACAGCACCGTGCAGGAAGGAAAAAGGCCTCAAAGAGCTCCTAGATACTTAGATCTATCAGAGCTAGAACAGATTTTTATGATCTTCCCTTCATCACTGGCCAAAAAAACCTTCAAATAAATTCAACTTCCTGTTGTTTAAATATTGTTAATGTTTTCCTAGAATTATGTGTGCTTTAAATATTTTTTTTTTATATATGTTATGTTGCACTCGGCGTGAGTACCAACATTTATCTTTGAAGTTGGTACTGGTCTATGGATTGCGTTGCCAGATCGAGTGCTCAGCCGCGCTTTTAAGGCGAGTTGTGGCTGTCCTAACACTAGCCCCCTGCACCCAGACCCTGAAGCAGCAGGGCGAAACGCTGGCCACCGTCAGATAGCACAGATGAGTACTCGATTTGGCAATGCAATCCACAGACCAGTACCAGCTAGGAGCTCTTTGAGACCTTTTTCCTTCCTGCACGGTGCTGTGATTTTTGATAATTGACTAAGTCATTTTTGCCTAGTGGAAAACATAAGAATAGTCATACTGGGTGAGAACAATGGTCCATCTAGCCCAGTATCCTGCTTTTATTTAATTGACATAAGGCATTTTTGCCTAGTGGAAATCTTTAGTGAGAGTTTTCTAGTGAATTAGCATTTCCGCACCCCCACTGGTTTTGAGTTTTAGTGCATTCTTATGTTTTAACATGACTGTTAGGCAGACTGGATGGACCATGCTGGTCTTTATCTGCTATCATGTAGTATGTTTTTACCATGCTAGGTGTGAATATTTGAGTATAAAAAAACCCACAGTGTTCAACATTTTAAAAACACTGATTGCTGCGGGCTGAATATTGATCCATTAGTCTCCATGACTACCTGTGTTTCTGGATCAATGCCTTGTCCGGAGAAAGCTCCTGGAGAGCAGCAGGTTGGGAGCTGGAGTCAGGTTACCTTGATCTTAGACTCTTCAATAAGCCACAGATCTTTAATCTGTGAGAAGGACAGTTTGCAGAAAAAGAATCATGTAAATCATTGTTTGAAACAAGCGATATAAGGTGCCATCTCAGAAAAATATTTCGGAGATGCAGACAGAAAAACATCTTGTGATTACCTGTATCTGCTACAGACCATATTAGCTGAAACATGTTACAGCTGGACATGCATTGTCCTTATATTATATAATAATAATCAAAAGATTGGAATAAAATATAAAACAAAGTCTAAGGCCTATTTCATCTATGCACATCTCCCCTGCCTCCCTCCTCTCAGAGATAATGGGGAAGAAATACATACACAAATAAGAAATGCATTTTTGCTTTTCATTAAAGGCAGTTAGCTTAGCAGGGTTTAAAAAAGGTTGGCTGGCTTCCTAAAGGAAAAGTCCATTGACCATTATTAAAATGGACTTGGGGAAAATCCATTCCTTATTTCTAGGATAAGCAGCATAAAATGTATTGTACTGTTTTGGGCTCTTGCCAGGTACTCGTGATCTGGATTGGCCACTGTTGGAAACAGGATGCTGGGCTTGATGGACCTTCGGTCTGTACCGCTATGGAAATACTTATGTACTTATATCATTCTAAGAATTGTTCCCCGGCAAATATGGGCTACTCCTTTACTGCAATTCTACTACCCTCAGCTCCTGCCCCTTTACTAAGCTGCGTTTACAGTACACGTGGAAGCGGGGTTTCTTGAGCCAGAGTTTTGACTCCCATATTGTGTTGAAGCTAAAATCTCTTGCACCTTTATAGCACACTAGTAAAAGAGGCCCATTTCTGGACCAAATGAAACGGGCGCTAGCAAAGTTTTCCTCCCCAACACCCCCCGCCCCTTCTCCCTCCCTCCCTACGTACCTACCGACCCCTTGGTCATTCAGACGCCATTGCTCCACGCACCGTACGCCATTGCTCCGCCCTCGACATCATCACGTTTGACGCGAGGGCGGGGCCCGGCGACTTGGCGATTTCCACGAACCCTTCGAACCTGTCTTGAAGGAAGTGACGTCAGTGGCTTGGCTTCACTGACGTCAGTGTCTTCAAAACGTTGAGGGTGAGTTTTATTTTATAGGATAAGGAAGGATATAATCGGGAGGTAGCATGGCTGTGCATTAGGCCATCATTGTCATGCTATACAGCTGGCATGGTAACTGCCTTGCTTTTTACAAGTCTTCCCCTGAAATCTAATGTTTGTAATTGGGACAGATTGTAAAAGCTTTGCTGTGACAGGGGCATACACTAATGGTGACCGTCTGGCTAATAGCTCACATTAAAATCAGACTACTTTGCCTACAAACAAAGCAGCTAAATTGGCCAATTTATCTACCAGTAAGGAAATTCAATCAGAGCGAACTGCTGAGCGGAATATAAAAGATAGGATTCTTACATGTCAGGGCTGTGCAGTAGCTGGAGTCCACTGTGTGGACATAGATACCACTTCCTTTCGTCCGACTGGAAATAAAGTTCCATAGGAACATGAGATCTGATGGCACATACAAATTGTAAGGCTTGTCTACAGTGGCGTAGCGAGGGCGGCTGACACCCGGGGTGGGTCGCCACTGCGCACCCCCCCCTCGGAGCGCATTCTTACCACTAGCGCTCCGCCCCAAGTGCACATCGTCGCTGGGAGCTGCGTCGGCTCCACTGGTTCCTTGCTCTCTCTGCCCCGGAACAGGAAGTAACCTGTTCCGCGGCAGAGAGAGCAGTGAACCAGCAGAGCCGACACCCCCCCAGCGGCATGCACCCAGGACGGACCGCCCCCTTCCGACGCCACTGCTTGTCTACTTAGGCCCAGTTCTGTTCCTGGTTCTATGTCATGAACCCGTTTTTCCCAATCAACAAACATGTCTCCAGGCAAACCTGAGCTGACTGACCAGCATCAAACCTCCCTGCTGGGGATATGTAAGAGCTGAGGCAGCTGTACATATTATCCCCTGGATTCTGTAGATCTCGCTGAGATTTCCACATGGAAATCGAAACGCATTCTATAACAATGCGTGTAACCTAGTTGGTTAGCAAACAATCATCACTGTTAATTGTCAATTAACAAGCAATTATTGACACTGTCCTAGGCATCTCCTTATATAATAATTCTCACCTCCAACCTTCTAATCTTGCTGCCTGTGTCTGTGGCTCCTTCGGAGTTGCTTAGCTAGGCTCTGTAGTCAGGCTGACGTCACCGTTGCCATTATGCTGTGAACTTCAGATTAGAACCCGCAAAAAAAGAAAAAAAAAAAACCCTTCCATGCCTAACAGCTGATCCATGTCCAGCGACCCTCCTCTCTCCCCTGCCCCCCCCTGCAGCCACCCATGTCCAGCAACCCTCCTCTCCCTCCTGCCCCCCCTGCAGCCACCCATGTCCAGCGACCCTCCTCTCCCCCTGCTGAGAGTTGAAGCGACCTAGCGAGACTTCAACTCTCGGTGGCCATTTTGAATCAGCGCCGAGATCACGAACAGGAAAGACGCATGCAGGGCAGCGCTCCGGGCAGGAAAGAGGGGGCTCTTTCCTGCTCCGAAGAGGTCACTAGACCACCGGGGCAGTAGTAGGGGAAGGGGGTGATGGGGAGTGATGAGGTGTGTGACAGGGGGGAGGGGAAAATCTGACAGGGAGCAGAGCGAGGGCATCAAAGGGGGCGGATGTGTGTGAAAGGGGCGGGGCATGTGTCCTCCTTTTTTTGGGGACAAACTATGGTAACCTTACCCTAAATCCCATCTCCTTCGGCCAGTCCATCTATTTTGGGGTTCCAGGGCGGAATCCTCTGTCTCAGGGGTACCAGGGCAGAGGGTTTGCAGTCTGAGTTCTTGGACAGAGTTCCTCTGGTTTAGAGGTCCTTGGCTGGATCAGAAGCCCTCCAAAATGTTTAATTCAATATTTAGATGTGTGAGTTAAGCATACATTCCACCATACAAACATCAAAGTTAACACTGTAACAAAGTTGGGGACCCTGCTAGGATGTGTAGTGTATATTTTGATGTCAAAAGGTGTGCTAAGCTTCAGACTCTTTTTCACTTCCATTTTAGTGTGCCTGTTACTTCAACATGTTTATTTTTAAACTCCCAGTGCATTTACTCAGAGCCGTAGCGAGGGGAGCTGACACCCCGGGCGGGTCGCCACTGCGCACCCCCCCCCAGGTGCAGCACGGCGCACCCTCCTCCCGCTGGAGCGCCCACCCCCCCCCCCGGAGCGCATACCTGCGGCGAGGGACGGGCGGGAGGGCCGATCCGCCCCGACTGCACGTTGCTGGGGTGTGTCGGCTCCGCGCTGGTTCACTGCTCTCTCTGTCCCGGAACAGGAAGTAACCTGTTCTGGGGCAGAGAGGGCAGTGCACCAGCGCGGAGCCGACACCCCCCCAGCGGCGTGCACCCGGGGCGGACCGCCCCCCCGCCCCCCTTCCTATGCCACTGCATTTACTTATCATTGACTTTATCAGGAGCTACTATTTTTTAAGGCAGCAGTAAATAAAATACGTGTTAAATTTCTGCCACAGTTTGAATACAGTGACCTCTAAAGTATCACCATGATTTGTTGTTTCTGTTTGATTAAAAAAAAAAAATACTTCCTGATTCTTGGAAATGAGGCAGTCTCTCAATAAATCTTATCCCAGAACAACCCATGTGAGTTACATGATTTAGATACACTGTTTCCTTTTTTTTTTTTTTTAACTTTCTAGTTAAGCACAGAGATTACAAAACAGATTCAAGTTTGAGGTAAACACAGGAGAAAACAAAGAAGATGATGCAAACCGTAGCCTTTCTAGAAATGTTTTATTTTGATCCTCTTGGAAATGACCTCACCCTATCAGATTAAGGTCAAATTCAATGGGGAAGGGGTGAGGGAGGGATGAGAGGACCCGGGCCAATGAGCAGACTGAACTAGCAACTAAAAGCGCTTTTAAAAAAAAAAAATATGAGTGAACACACAAAAAGGTACAACCAGCGTGGCACAGTTTTGAAACAGTCCGTGTTTTGTCCAAGGACTTAATTTCTTGCAGCTTTAGGTGATTTAAAACAAAAAAAATTCCATGAAGCAGGTGGGCCTGAAAGTAAACTGGGTGGGCCCAAACTTTCTGCACGGCCACCTCCTCCCTGGTGCCCCCCTCCCCCAACTCAAAGAAATATCTGAGCTGGTATGGATCCGCGAGTCCTGCAAGCGGCGTTGCCAGGTCTGCGAGCTTTCCGCGACCCGTTGTGGGCAGTTTTTGCCGGCTGCGGGAAATTGGGCGGCTTTTAAAAAGCCGCATTGCGGATTGGGCGGTTTTCTGGGGCTTCTATTGGTCCAATTTGGTCCAATAGAAGCCCCGCAGAGGCTGGGTTAATGACGTCGGGGACGGGGTTTACCTTTGTGCGGGGAAAATTTTTTCAACCTGGCAACCTTGCCTGCAAGGTAATACCTCCTTCTCACTGAACGGACTCATAAAACTTGGTCTGTCTTCAGTGGTGTCCCTGCTATACATGCTCAGTTTTGCACACATGTATGGAGACTGAGCATGTGTGGTGGGGGATGGGGCAGCAGCATGTTTCCTTCGTTGGCAGACTTAAACCTCTCTGTATGGGGGACATGCACAGAACTCCAGCACTGTTCTTTACAGTTTATTTATTTGGATTTTGCTCGCACCTTTTCAGTAGTAGCTCAAGGTAAGTTGCATTCAGCTACAGTGGATATTTCTCTGTCCCCGGAGGGATCACATTCTCATTTTGTACCAGAGGCAATGAGTTAAGTGACTTGCCTAAGATCACAAGGAGTAGGGTTACCATACGTCCGGACTTAACTGGACATGTCCTCTTTTTGTCTGGGCGTCCGGGCGGGTTTTGCCAGTCCGCCCGTTTGTCCGGATTTCTTGGCAAATGGGTGGGCGGGCGAAGGACCTATCCTAGCCTCCTCTTCCTCTCCCCTTACTTTCTATCTAATGCCCTGGTGGTCTAGTGACCTCTTCGGAGCAGGAAAGAGCCCCCTCTTTCCTGCCCGGAGCGCTGCCCTTGCCCTGCATCCTGTTGCTGTGTGACGGTCTCAGGATTCAAAATGGCCGCCGAGAAGAGGGAGGGGAATATGTGATGGGGGTGGGGTGAGAGTGAGAAAGGGCAGGGTGTGACATCTGTCCTCTTTTTCAGAGGACAAAATATGGTAACCCTAACAAGTAGCAACAGTGGGATTTGAACTGGCCACCTCTAGATATCAAGAGCAGTGCTCTAACCACTAGGCTACTCCTCCATTCTGCCAGAAAACACCCATTCACAGTGCCAGAAAACACTGGCTGGAACATGGATTTTTTTTTTTTTTTTAGTGACCAATGCTGAACGCTAACTGCATGCAAATGATATGCAAGCTGTTAGTGTTGAACAATGGTCGGTAAAGAGAATCCGAACATTCCTGACACATGCCCACAAGAGCTAGCTCTTGAGCTCATGTCCAGTGAACGGGAGGGGAGGGGGCTCCTGATGAGCTTAATTTCCTGGTGCTGCTTATAAATTTAGGCCTGCAATTTATTAACCTAGAAGATTTAGATCCTAATTGAAGTGCCTATGCCCTTGACTTTTTTTCCTGGCACAAATCAACCCCATTGTTACTAGAGGGTGATCAAATTTCAGTTTTGCTTATGGTGCCCAGGGGCGTAGCCAGACAACAGATTGTGGGTGGGCCTAGGCAAGAAGTGGGTGGGCACCAAGTGTTCTCCCCCTCCCCACCACCACTACCATCACCACCACCAAACCAATATCTAAGCTGGCAGGAAAATGCTTCTTTCCACCTTGGCAGTCTGCAAAGGCAAGCGCTGAAAACTGAGCATGCTCAGGTTCCAGTATCGTTGAGAGTAGCGCTTTTGTTACCGTTAGGCGGAAGTCTTCAGCTGGCGGAGCTTGGGATCCCCACCAGCTACCGCTAAACTCATGCTACTGTTGGGTGGGCCTAAGCCCTAAGTAGGTGGGCCCTGGCCCACCCAGGCCCACCTGTGGCTACACCACTGATGTTGCCCAAAGTGGCCGAAAATCTATTTTCTGGTTTCAGTTTCGATCGAATGGTTATTTTAATTTTCTGCCATCCTTTTGCTTTTGGCAGAAAATGACCATCCCCTGATATTCAAAACCCATTTAACTTGCCAGGTTCAAACCCCACTATAGCTCTCTGTCTTTTAAATGTGATCCCTCCAGGATCTGATACCAAATACCTACTGTACCTATATATATGTAAAGAGTAGGAGTGGGGTTTGAACCTAGATTCCTTCACTCACAGACTAGGGGGCATGCGATGAAACTACAGTGTAGTCAATTTAAAACAAATTGGAGAAAATTCTTCTTCACCCGACGCGTAATTAAACTCTGGAATTCATTGCTGGAGAACGTGGTGAAGGCAGTTAGCTTGGCAGAGTTTAAAAAGGGGTAGACGGTTTCCTAAAGGACAAGTCCATAAACCACTACTAAATGGACTTGGGAAAAATCCACAATTCCAGGAATAACATGTATAGAATGTTTGTACATTTGGGAAGCTTGCCAGGTGCCCTTGGCCTGGATTGGCCGCTGTCGGGGACAGGATGCTGGGCTCGATGGACCCTTGGTCTTTTCCCAGTGTGGCATTACTTATGTACTTATGTCCTCTACTTGGCTCACTTTTATTACATAGAGCAGTGATTTAACCTATTGTGATGTCATAGTGGCTCATTCCACCAATAAGAGCCAACCTCATTAGTGATGTAACAATGGCTTGATTGTATAGAATGTTTGTACGTTTGGGAAGCTCGCCAGGTGCCCTTGGCCTGGATTGGCCGCTGTCGTGGACAGGATGCTGGGCTCGATGGACCCTTGGTCTTTTCCCAGTGTGGCATTACTTATGTACTCCTGCACTGCAGTAAGCACTTGACTAGGCTCTTCCTTTGCTCTGTTTAGGATGGTCATACCTGCAGCCGACATAGAGCCTGGTTCTTCCTTTCTAGCTTCACTTTCAGGGGAGAGGGAGAGATGTGGTAGCTGAGTTAGTCCACTTTTAAAGGTAATCAACAGAAATAAAATAAAAGAAAACAGAGAAAAGAAAATAAGATGATACCTTTTTTTATTGGACTAAATAAATTTTTCGATTAGCTTTCGAAGATAGCCCTTCTTCTTCAGATCAGAAATAAGCAAATGTTGGTAAATAAGTAAAACATCAAAGCATTTCAGTGACAGTCTCACAGGATGAGGGTAGGGTGGATTAGGTGAGAGACAGGGAGAGCCGGGTGGGTGAGGGACAGGGAGATATTCATGGTGATAAGCACCGGAATTTTATGGTTTATAATGGGCTAGAAAACCCAGATCTTTGTTAGGTCCTGTCTGGAGGGAGAGAGACAGCAATTACTGGGGAATAAGGAGGGGTCAGTGGCTAGCTATAACATAGTAACATAGTAGATGATGGCAGAAAAAGACCTGCACGGTCCATCCAGTCTGCCCAACAAGATAACTCATATATGCTAATTTTTGTGTATACCCTACTTTGATTTATACCTGTGTTCTTCAGGGCACAGACTGTATAAGTCTGCCCAGCACTATCCCCACCTCCCAACCACCAGCCCCGCCTCCCGATCTTGACTAAGCTCCTGAGGATCCATTCCTTCTGCACAGGATTCTTTTATGCTTATCCCACGCATGTTTGAATTCCGTTACCGTTTTCATTTCCACCACCTCCCGCGGGAGAGCATTCCAAGCATCCACTACTCTCTCTGTGAAAAAATACTTCCTAACATTTTTCTTGAGTCTGCCCCCCTTCAATCTCATTTCATGTCCTCTCGTTCTACCACCTTCCCATCTCCGGAAAAGGTTCGTTTGCGGATTAATACCTTTCAAATATTTGAACGTCTGTATCATATCTCCCCTGCTTCTCCTTTCCTCCAGAGTATAGAAATGATAAGTAGTAGTAGTAATTTGGGCATGACTGAAACAGGTCTAGATTAAAACCTCCTTCTTTTTAGAAATGTGAGGGTCATGGGAATTTCAGGGCAGAGCGTGGGCGTGGATTCCAGTTAAGCACGCAGTTATATAATAAGGGGGCTCCATATGTAAATTTAAATGGGGGCATTTGAACTACGTTTTCGTCAGTTTTTGACATGCCTAAATTTACACACAACCTCTGTGCTTAAGCATTTTTTTCCCACACCAATTTTTTAGGTGTGATTTACAGAATTCACTCCTTAATGTCAGAACTGGTCAAAAGTCCCCTGGCACTTTTGATACAAAATTCTTCCTTCTAAACATGCAGAGAATATACACCACAGAGCGGAAGATAAGCTATGACTAGCCTACCTGTTTGTCCTTTTATCCCTATCGTAGCCCCAAATTTAAATCTGACCAGTGAACCTTAGACAAAGTAGAATTATTGTCTTGTCTATTTGCCAAGTTACATATTTACCTTAGCACAATACTCAGAGTTTCTATTTCCTTCAGATACAAAAGAACACCTTGTTATCAGCTGACTTGTATGCTTCTGGGCAACCCTCCAAACTCACCGTAGACCTATGTGCCTGTAAATGGACGCTTACTCTAGGGGAGCTCAATAAGAAGGTGATGATTTGTGGATTGACTGATTGTCTTGATTTTGTAAGACAGAAGATTTATTTGTATGCTAGAATAGCTGCATGGGTACACTTGCTTATCTTCCACTGAATCAAGGCAAAGAGTGAATTAGATGCCATCGTAACTTTTGTGCAATCTGAAATAATACAGTAGGTGCCACGCGATTCAAGTCCGTCCTAAAACGTCACCCCTTTTTTCCTTACTTTGCATGCCATGTTGGTTGTGGCAAACAACATTTGCAAGCGTGTGCTTTCTCGTGAACACCTGTTTTCATTTGCCTCGTACACTGCAGCTCCATAATTGTGTTTTCTTTTGCCTATTCGTCTTAATTCTGTGTTAACTCTGTGCAGACTCTGCCTTTTCAATCCCATGAAAGGAACAATGAGCACATTAAGTTTCACTGCGCCATCCACTATCTCATTAAGGGGCCATTTTACTAAGAACATGCCATACTGGGTCATACCAATGGTCCATCTAGTCTAGTATCCTGCTTCCAACAGTGGCCAATCCAGGTCACAAGTACCTGGCAGAAACCCAAAGAGTAGCAACATTCCAGAATCCTAAAGAGTAACAAGATTCGTGAATCCCAAAGAGTAGCAACATTCCATGCTACCAATTCCAGGGCAGGCAGTGGTTTCCCTCATGTCCACCTCAATAACAGTGGATCCTCAGGAGCTTAGCCGAGATTGGATAACAGAGCCGGTAGTGGGAGGCGGGGCTGGTGGTTGGGAGGCGGGGATAGTGCTGGGCAGACTTATACGGTCTGTGCCAGAGCTGGTGGTGGGAGGCGAGGATAGTGCTGGGCAGACTTGTACAGTCTGTGCCCTGAAAAAGACAGGCACAAATCAAGGTAAGGTATACACAAAAAAAGTGGCACATTTCTTGAGCAGACTGGATGGGCCGTGCAGGTCTTTTTCTGCCGTGATCTACTATGTTACTATGACTATGGACGTTTCCTCCAGGAACTTGTCCAAACCTTTTTTTAAACCCAGATATGCTAACCGTTATTACCACATCCTCTGGCAATGAGTTCCAGAGCTTAACAATTCTTTGAGTGAAAAAATATCTCCGCCTATTTGTTTTAAAAGTATTTCCGTGAGATTTCATTGTGTGTCCTCTGGTCTCTGTACTTTTTGAAAGAGTGAAAAATCGATTCACATTTACCCATTCTACACCACTGAGGGTTTTTAGAGACCTCAATCATATCCCCCCTCAGTCATCTCTTTTCCAAGCTGAAGAGCCTTAACATCTTTAGCCTTTCCTCATATGGGAGGAGTTCCATCCCCTTTATCATTTTGGTCGCTCTTCTTTGAGCCTTATTAGGTACTAACATGTGCCTAATCTATCTTAAAACTTACCTGTCAGGCATCCTGCGGTAAGTTGGGCATTAGCGTGTGCAAACTGTGTGCAAAGAAATTTTTAATTTTTCATGGAGGGGGCATGTTGGGTCAGAGAGTGTGTGTTAATAAGTTAATCAGTTATCACCTCTACATTAGCGTGTGCTAATTGAATTTGCACAGGATTAGCGCATGAGCCCTTACTGCCTACAACTTGAGTGGCAGTAAGTGCTCACACACTTATTTTTGTAATATTAGCGCATGGCCATTAATTTGAAAAATAGAAAATTGGCCATTTTATGGCTGTGGAGAAAATCACCTTAGCACACGGAAAGGAATGGAAAACAAAAATGAGGACGTTATATTGCCTTTGTATCGCTCCATGGGTTGACCGCACCTCAAATATTGTGTTCAATTCTGGTCGCCGCATCTCAAAAAAGATACAGTGGAATTAGAAAAGGTGCAGAAAAGGGCAATGAAAATGATAAAGGGGATGGGATGACTTGTCTGTGAGGAAAGGCTAAAGTGGGTAGGGCTCTTCAGCTTGGAGAAAAGGCGGCTGAGGGGAGATATGATAGAGGCCTATAAAATAATGAGTGGAGTTGAACGGCTAGACGTGAAGCGTCTGTTTACGCTTTCCAAAAATACTAAGACTAAGGGGCATGCGATGAAGCTACAAAGTAGTAAATTTAAAACGAATCTGAGAAAATTTTTCTTCACTCAACGTGTATTTAAACTCTGGAATTCGTTGCCAGGGAATGTGGTAAAGGCAGTTAGCTTAGCAGAGTTTAAAAAAGGTTTGGACGGCTTCCTAAAGGAAAAGTCCATAGACCATTATTAAATTGGACTTGGGGGAAAATCCACTATTTCAGGGATAAGCAGTATAAAATGTTTTGCACTTGTTTGGGATCTTGCCGGGTATTTGTGACCTGGATTGGCCACTGCTGGAAACAAGATGCTGGGCTTGATGGACCTTTGGTCTGTCCCAGTATGGCAATACTTATGTACTTATGTAAAAAACCTGCATAAAGGTGCTTTAAGGCCAACTTTTCCAACAGCTTGGAAAAAAGGACCTCTAAGTCTAGTGATGCTTCTCCCCTCACCCCATTCCATGTAACAAATGAAACTAGAAAGAAATGATTAGAAATCAAGGAGGAAATGGTCTCAAGGGATCTTTTATACATTTTTTATTTATTTATGCTATATTTGTGATGCATGTTTTTATATTTATTTGTATTTTGAGATTTATTATATTCATATTTTTAAATGTATTATGTTTTTTTATGTACTTTTGAGTTCATATGTAAATATATTTGTATTTTAAAATTTGGACTTCTGATGCGGGCACAACCCACCGGTAATATGGCAGCCTTGGGTCTCTGTTCAAATAAGCTGTTGTGTTTCTTTGCTCTTTCCTTGGCTGATTCAGTTCCTTGGTCTATTGCTGTTAATCTGAGGGTCTTTTTCATTCTCCTTTTATCCTCTTCAAAGGGATCTTTGCCATCTTTTTTTCTGTGCTATGAGAAGATAAACTCAAGGAGAGCGTGCAGCAAGAGAGGCCAACAATAGGGGGCAGTGTTAGTAGCATCAGATTATGCACTGATGACATGAAACAATGAGTCACTCATACAATGAACAGAAGCTCACAAGCTCAGCTCAGATCGGGGATCTGTCACACACTTGCACATGGTTACAAGCAGGGGTGTTCTGGTAAATTTTTAACAACAGGCTCTTTCTCCGGACGTAGCCAGCTCTGCAGTTGGAAGGGCTAGGGGTGGCCGTGGTGGGGGGGGGGGGGGGGGGGGGAGCAACACTTGCCTCTCTCAGGTACAAATCAAAGTAG
This sequence comes from Microcaecilia unicolor, assembly GCF_901765095.1. Lineage (NCBI taxonomy): Eukaryota > Metazoa > Chordata > Amphibia > Gymnophiona > Siphonopidae > Microcaecilia > Microcaecilia unicolor. Next base: position 23,112,415 of record NC_044035.1, on the reverse strand, counting down.
GGTATACACAAAAAGTAGCACATATGAGTTGTCTTGTTGGGCAGACTGGATGGACCGTGCAGGTCTTTTTCTGCCGTCATCTACTATGTTACTCTGTGTTACTCTCTCCTCCCTCCTTAATGCGGGCATGCTAGGCATACCTTTGCTGGCAGGCAATAAATGGACTGTCACCACTCTCAACGTCTTGCTCTGAGCAGCATGCTGAAATTTCTCACACATGCTGGAGAAGTCACAGCCTGCTGCTCAGAGCTGGAAACAAGGAGCAGGGAGCAGCAGCAGTCTACTTGGCTGGCAGGACTCAGCATCCCCACCAGCAAAGTAAAAGAGAATTCAGCAGGGGGCCCAAGCCCACATTTTGGGAGCCAGTTGTTAAAGTAGCCATGGAGGTCCCTACTTTAACAACCGGCTCCCAAAATTCTTAAAAACTTAACAACCGGCTCTTGCGAGCCTGTGAGAGCCTGCTCCAGCACACCACTGGTTACAAGCAATGTGAATTATTCACACTTCCAGTTGCTGGAGCAGCAAGATGGCTTCATTCATTGTGCTATAAACTCAACAGTAAGGCACAGGTTATGATTTAAGCACTCCATGGCTGTGTTATCAAGCTAGACACAAGGCTTAAGGCAGTTTAGCTCCAAGTGTCTGCACAGTGCCATCTTGTAATGTATCCATGAATGATGTGAGAGCTAAGCTGGACAAGCAGCTGTTTCTATATACAGGGGGATGCTGGTGCAATACTTCTCAGCTCAGTTTTTGCGGGCCATTCAACTACTTTGTTTTTTCAGAATATCCACATCCTGAGAACCTGCCTCCATTGTATGCAAGTATATTCTCATGCATATGTACTGGAGATGACCAGGTGGCACTTGAAGACTGGGTTGAGGTCCAGATTGTATGTGCAGGACGTCAGACTCACAGAAACAGAAGCCTACCCTTGCAGATCAGCAACGAGGCCGTGCTGGAGAAGAGGACTTCAGCTGGCAGGGGTTGGGGACCCCCGCCAGCAAAGGTACCCGACGGCGGTGGCAGGGGAGGGTTGGCGGCAGCGGGAAGAGGGGGTCGAAAAGGTTGGCGCCGGGGGGGGGTCAAATGTGGTGGCAGCAGCGGGAGGGGTCAAAAATGGCAGGGGGGGGTCGGCGGCGTCCGGGGGGGGGCTAAAATGTGCCCCCTCACCTTGGGCTCTGGACTCCCCTCCCACCGAAGTCTGGCTACGCCCCTGGGCTACACGCTATTCTGTAACAATGGACGCCTAAATTAGATTGTGCACAACTCAAAATGGGGTGTGGCCATGGTAGGGATATGGAAATGTCAGGGGCATTCACAAAAGATATGTGCAATATTACAGAATAGCGGAGCTCCGCGCCCAATTTACACACCAAGATTCACATCTGGCTTCTTCTGATGTTAGTCCTCACACCCAAATTTCAGTGCCAAATTCAGCGCCCAAAGTTGAGCACCAAATTTGGCACTCAATACTATTCTATAAAGTGAAATCACTCATTATAGAAAAGCAGTGATCACCAATGTGGCACCATTTACAGAATCTGGCCCTATGCAGCTATCAGGGCCAGTGGTACCTAGGGTTACCATCACGCTTATTTTTGAAAGAGAAGGTCACCCATCTTTCAACACAAATCGGGAGATGGGCGTCCATCTGAAAAGGTCGTCCAAATCGGCATAATCGAAAGCCGATTTTTTGACACCCTCAACTGCTTTCCGTCGCGGGGACGACCAAAGTTCACGGGGGCAAGGTAGCAAAGGCGTGATGGTCGTCCTCGGCCGATAATAGAAAAAAGAGGGGCGTCCCTGACGAGCACTTGGCCGACTTTACTTGGTCCATTTTGTTTCACGACCAAGCCTCAAAAAAGTGCCCGAACTGACCAAATGACCACTGGAGAGAATCGGGGATGACCTCCCCTTACTCCCCCAGTGGTCACTAACCCCCTCCCACCATAAAAAACAAGTTTAAAAATACTATTTTGCCAGCCTCTATGCCAGCCTCAAATGCCATACTCAGGTCCATCGCAGCAGTATACAGGTCCCTGGAGCAGTTGTAGTGGGTGCAGTGTACTTCAGGCAGGCGACCTGGGGGGGGGGGGGGGGTTGGGGGGCTCAGAACCCAAGGTAAGGGAGCTATACACCTGGGAGCAATTTGTGAAGTCCACTGCAGTGCCCCATAGGGTGCCCGGTTGGTGTCCTGGCATGTCAGGGGGACCAGTGCACTACAAATGCTGGCTCCTCCCACGACCAAAGGGCTTGGATTTGGACGTTTTTGAGATAGACGTCTTTGGTTTCCATTATCGCCGAAAACCGAGGACAACCATCTCTAAGGTCGACCTAAATGTCAAGATTTGGGCGTCCCCGACCGTATTATCGAAACGAAAGATGGACGTCCATCTTGTTTCGGTAATACGCGTTGCCCCGACCCTTCGCGGCACCGTCGTTAGAGTTGGGCGCCCTTAGAGATGGTCATCCCCATTCAAAAATGCCCCTCCATACATCCGGTTTTATCCGGATATGTCCTATTTTTGAGGATAGGTCCGGGCAACCAGCGGGTTTTGCCAGCCTGCCCATTTGTCCAGATTTGCGGACAAATGGGCAGGCTGGCGTGTGGACAGGCAGGTGGGCATCCTCTCCTCCTTAATTTAGTGTGGTGCCCTGGTGGTCTAGTGACCCCTTGGGGGAAGGAAAGAGTCCCCTCTTTCCTGCCCAGCGTGCTTGCAGACTGTCTTTCTCCCAGTGCCGATTCAAAATGGCTGCCGAGAGTTCAAGCAGCAGCCTCACTAGAATTCTGCAGAAGGGGATGGGGAAGGGGTGCAGCAGAGGGCGGGCCATGCGTCCTCTTTTTTTCTTAGGGCAACTATGGTAACCCTAAGTGGTACCCCTGCAGCACACAAGTATCTTTGAACGTCACTGGGTACATAACACCGAATCACTAGAGCATTATAGTGACCCTATCATCCTAGGGTGCTAATCACTTTGCTTCCCTTTTCAGGGGAAAAGGGTGGGGTACATAAGAACACAAGATAAACTCTTTTGCTTTGGATAGGTTTTAGTGTCATAGCTATGACTGTTTTCTGCTGGCCAAATTTTCTGCAATTTTGCCACTCTTCCCTTAAATGTTTCATCACACAGGATTGTGTAACAATTTACTTCAGACTCTTGCGGAAAACCTTCTCTGCTGAAATCACTGGATTCCAAATGCTTGCACACCAGAGAACACTAATGTTAACACATTCTACACTTTAGCTTACAAATTGGAAACATTTTCTTTCTTTCCATCTGGTGTTACTATAATGAGAGCACGTTTACCTTGGAACATGAGATGACGCATTATTGCAGAGAAAGGCTGAATACAGTATTTAGTAAACATGAATAATACAGAACATTCCAACACCTCTTAAAAGAGCCAAAGCTTGAACAGTAGATTTTACATGTGGAAGCAGATTTTAGATAGATCGTAGAGAGGGGAATTCACAGGTCCAAGTTAGGATGTATGACATTCCCACACAAGATGTTCTGCCAATCGTAAAGCCCCTTGCAAATTAGGAGCAGGCCTACATGTTCAAGTCCCCTTCCACATCTAGAGGGAGCAGCGATTTTAGAAGGCTGCATGTGGGGAATAAAACGTACATTCCCTCTCCACATAAACGTGGGAGCAGCTTTCAAAATCATTGCACCCTCTGAAAAGGCCTTCTTTCCACGATGACACCCCCTCCAATGGCAGCCCTTCCCAACAGCAACCTCCTGATGGCATCCCTCCACGTATGTAATCCCCCTGATGGTTTCCCTAGCTAATGACCCCATATAGCAGGCCCCCCAGCAACCCCCCAACCACAGGTCCCCCCCCCCACAAAGTAGCCCCCCATGACAACCTTCCCACATGTGGGCAGCACCCACCATGTGATGCCCTCCCTCAGAGTCAAACTTTCTTCCCACGGATCAAACCACCTCAAAAAGGTTATTCTCCCACAATCCTCCTCCCCATTTCCCCCATCCTAACTCCAGCCTTACTGGGAGTCCCTGGGGTCTAGAGGGGCACAAGTGATACCTATTCACTCCCACCGTGATGTTCTTCTGGTTCAAAATGGCCACCAAATGAAGCTTAATAACAGCGTTTAGTGGGCAAAACAATAATCCAGTGAATAAAAGTACAGAGTATAATAAGGGATTTAGCTCAGAACCTTTTCAGTTGTAGCTCAAGGTGATTGACAGTAGGTGTTTTCTTGTTCCCACAGAGCTTAAAGTCTAACTTGCCCATGATCACAAGGAGCCACAGTGGGATTTGAAGACCGGCCTCCCTGGTTCACACCCCGCTGATCTAAGCATTAAGGCTACTCCATACAATTCACACGTCATCTATCCTGGGGTGAAGAAACTCCTCCTCTCTTTGGACTGGTGTTCTCAAAATCTGATGATAGCCAATGCTCTCCACCTTTCCCCCTTTATTCTCTACCTTTCCCCCTTTATTCTTCTCATGGTTCAAAGTTTATCTCTCTCTATACAGCCTAACAACCTTCTAGCTACGGCCACCACCAGTGTGACAAGGCGGTGGCCGTAGCTAGAAGGTTGTTAGGCTGTATAGAGAGAGGTGTGACCAGCAGAAGAAAGGAGGTGTTGATGCCCCTGTATAAGTCGTTGGTGAGGCCCCACCTGGAGTATTGTGTTCAGTTTTGGAGGCCGTACCTTGCGAAGAATGTAAAAAGAATTGAAGCGGTGCAAAGAAAAGCTACGAGAATGGTAAGGGATTTGCGTTACAAGACGTATGAGGAGAGACTTGCGGACCTGAACATGTATACCCTGGAGGAAAGGAGGAACAGGGGTGATATGATACAGACGTTCAAATATTTGAAAAGTATTAATCCGCAAACGAACCTTTTCCGGGGGTGCGAAGGCGGTAGAACGAGAGGTCATGAAATGAGATTGAAGGGGGGCAGACTCAAGAAAAATGTCAGGAAGTATTTTTTCACGGAGAGAGTAGTGGATGCTTGGAATGCCCTCCCGCGGGAGGTGGTGGAAATGAAAACGGTAACAGAATTCAAACACGCGTGGGATAAACATAAAGGAATCCTATTCAGAAGGAATGGATCCTAAGGAGCTTAGCCGAGATTGAGTGGCAGAGCCATCCGGTGGTGGGAGGCGAGGATAGTGCTGGGCAGACTTATACGGTCTGTGCCCTGAAGAGGACAGGTACAAATCAAAGTAGGGTATACACAAAAAGTAGCACATCTGAGTTTATCTTGTTGGGCAGATTGGATGGACCATGCAGGTCTTTTTCTGCCGTCATTTACTATGTTACTATGTTACTATATTCCTACCTTAGACGCAGATCACAGGCATAAGCTATAGGTACTGCTCTTTGGGCCTGAGATCTCCTGGATCCTAGTCTGGTCAAACTCCTTGTATGTCATGATTTTGAATGCTGATGTAGATGCAAATTTTTACTTCTGTTGAATCCTGGCCCTCTGTCTCAGCTCCTTGGGTTATCTGCTGACTCCTTCTCTTCCTAGATCAATAGAATTACAGTGCAGTGGCCTAAACAACCTCTGTACCCACCATGTGTTCTGGTCCAATGGTTGAAATAACCAGAGACTCCTTCTCCGATATTGTACTGTAATGCAACTGTACATTGGTTGGGTTAATCCATGAATTCTAACTTCTGGTACAGTGGCTTAGCCAACTAGACAAATTATCTTTGTGCTGGATATTTATATCATTCAGTTTTCCCTCCAAGCTGAAGTCTCCTTCCCAGGTAACCTCCTCCCCCCCAACCCAAAACTTAGATTGTGAGTCCACTAGGGACAGAGAAAATACCTGTATATAATATGTAAACCGTTTTGATTCTACCACAGAAAGATGGTATATAAAATGTAACTTAGTAACATAGTAGATGATGGCAGAGAAAGACCTGTATGGTCCATCCAGTCTGCCAAACCAGATAAACTCATATGTGCTACTTTGTATGTATATCTGACCTTGATTTGTATCTGCCATTTTCAGGGCACAGACCATAGAAGTCTGCCCAGCACTAGCCCCGCCTCCCAACCACCAGTGCTGCCACCCAATCTCTGCTAAGCTTCTGAGGATCCATTCCTTCTGAATGTATTACCCTTACACTTAGCCTCTTCCTCCTATTACTTCACTGGCCAGGAGAGCTCTCCCAATTCTGGAAAATACAGGGTGGCCTATAAAGGTCACAATGCAATACCTTAGTAGAGTCACTAGAGGTCTCTATTATTTGAACAGGGCAGAACCTTAGGAGTATCTACTTATAAATAATGCAGCTTTCAAGCTTTCACAAAAGCTGTGCAATTCATTGTGCACAATAATGAACATAAGTACATAAGTACATAAGTAGTGCCATACTGGGAAAGACCAAAGGTCCATCTAGCCCAGCATCCTGTCACCGACAGTGGCCAATCCAGGTCAAGGGCACCTGGCACGCTCCCCAAACGTAAAAACATTCCAGACAAGTTATACCTAAAAATGAGGAATTTTTCCAGTCCATTTAATAGCGGTCTATGGACTTGTCCTTTAGGAATCTATCTAACCCCTTTTTAAACTCCGTCAAGCTAACCGCCCGTACCACGTTCTCCGGCAATGAATTCCAGAGTCTAATTACACGTTGGGTGAAGAAAAATTTTCTCCGATTCGTTTTAAATTTACCACACTGTAGCTTCAACTCATGCCCTCTAGTCCTAGTATTTTTGGATAGCGTGAACAGTCGCTTCACATCCACCCGATCCATTCCACTCATTATTTTATACACTTCTATCATATCTCCCCTCAGCCGTCTCTTCTCCAAGCTGAAAAGCCCTAGCCTTCTCAGCCTCTCTTCATAGGAAAGTTGTCCCATCCCCACTATCATTTTCGTCGCCCTTCGCTGTACCTTTTCCAATTCTACTATATCTTTTTTGAGATACGGAGACCAGTACTGAACACAATACTCCAGGTGCGGTCGCACCATGGAGCGATACAACGGCATTATAACATCCGCACACCTGGACTCCATACCCTTCCTAATAACACCCAACATTCTATTCGCTTTCCTAGCCGCAGCAGCACACTGAGCAGAAGGTTTCAGCGTATCATCGACGACGACACCCAGATCCCTTTCTTGATCCGTAACTCCTAACGCGGAACCTTGCAAGACGTAGCTATAATTCGGGTTCCTCTTACCCACATGCATCACTTTGCACTTGTCAACATTGAACTTCATCTGCCACTTGCACGCCCATTCTCCCAGTCTCGCAAGGTCCTCCTGTAATCGTTCACATTCCTCCTGCGACTTGACGACCCTGAATAATTTTGTGTCATCGGCGAATTTAATTACCTCACTAGTTATTCCCATCTCTAGGTCATTTATAAATACATTAAAAAGCAACGGACCCAGCACAGACCCCTGCGGGACCCCACTAACTACCCTCCTCCACTGAGAATACTGGCCACGCAATCCTACTCTCTGCTTCCTATCTTTCAACCAGTTCTTAATCCATAATAATACCCTACCTCCGATTCCATGACTCTGCAATTTCTTCAGGAGTCTTTCGTGCGGCACTTTGTCAAACGCCTTCTGAAAATCCAGATATACAATATCAACCGGCTCCCCATTGTCCACATGTTTGCTTACCCCCTCAAAAAAATGCATTAGATTGGTGAGGCAAGACTTCCCTTCACTAAATCCGTGCTGACTTTGTCTCATCAGTCCATGTTTTTGTATATGCTCTGCAATTTTATTCTTAATAATAGCCTCCACCATCTTGCCCGGCACCGACGTCAGACTCACCGGTCTATAATTTCCCGGATCTCCTCTGGAACCTTTCTTAAAAATCGGAGTAACATTGGCTACCCTCCAGTCTTCCGGTATTACACTCGATTTTAGGGACAGATTGCATATTTCTAACAGTAGCTCCGCAAGTTCATTTTTTAGTTCTATTAATACTCTGGGATGAATACCATCAGGTCCCGGTGATTTACTACTCTTCAGCTTGCTGAACTGACCCATTACATCCTCCAAGGTTACAGAGAATTTGTTTAGTTTCTCTGACTCCCCCGCTTCAAATATTCTTTCCGGCACCGGTGTCCCCCCCAAATCCTCCTCGGTGAAGACCGAAGCAAAGAATTCATTTAATTTCTCCGCTACGGCTTTGTCCTCCTTGATCGCCCCTTTAACACCATTTTCGTCCAGCGGCCCAACCGACTCTTTGGCCGGTTTCCTGCTTTTAATGTATCTAAAAAAGTTTTTACTATGTATTTTTGCTTCCAACGCTAATTTCTTCTCAAAGTCCTTTTTTGCCCTCCTTATCTCCGCTTTGCATTTGGCTTGGCATTCCTTATGATCTATCCTGTTACTTTCAGTTGGTTCTCTTCTCCACTTTCTGAAGGATTGTTTTTTGGCTCTAATGATTTCCTTTATCTTACTGTTTAGCCACATCTGCTTTGCGTACAGCTGAATGCTTTGTATCTCATTGCTGTAAAACATTTTGTGTTAATGGCAAATGAAGCATATTATTGTCAATTTGTACACACTGTTTAGCAAATAACATGCATTATTCTATTAACGTATAAATCCTTGGACAAAATTTTGTAACAAGGGGCACCTATTTTCTGCCTATTTAGTGAAGGCAATATACAGTGATTTTAGAGCCATAATACACCTGGTCTTCACCGCAAATTGCAATATGAAATTTACATAATAACAAGCAGCTTTACATACATCTGCATGTTTTGTTTGTCATAAGAACATAAGAATAGCCATACTGGGTCATACCAATGGTCCATGTAGCCCCAGTATCTGGTTTCCAGCAGTGGCCAGTCAAGGTCACAAGTATCTAGCAGAAAACCAATTAGTAGCAACATTCCAGAATCCCAAAGAGTAGCAACATTCCGGAATCCCAAAGAGTAGCAACATTCCATGCTACCGATCCCAGGGTAAGCAATGTTTCCCCCCATTACTATGTAATCTGTGGTGACTAAAATATCACTGTGGAAGGGCAAAACAGGCTACTTTAGTGCTCTTTATGTTATGCTAGTAAAAAAGGCCCGTTTCTGACAGAAATGAAATGGGCACTAGCAAGGTTTTCCTTGGAGTGTGTATGTTTGAGAGAGTGTATGTGAGAGTGACTGTGAGAGAGAGAGAGAGTGAATGTGCGAGTGTGTGTGTGTGACAGAGAGAGAGTGAGTTTGGGTGCGAGTGTGTGTGTGTGTGTGTGAGAGAGAGTGTGTGTGTGAGAATGAGAGTGTGTGTAAGTACGTATGTGACATACAGTGAGTGTGAGAGAGAGAGTGTGTTTGACACAGATACAGTGTGTGTGAGAGAGATAGTGTGTGCATGAGTGGTGCCATTTAGGTGGTGTTTGGGGGGGGGGGGGGGTAGCGTTCTTCCACATCACCGTTTGTGTTTTACTTGTTTGTGAAGGGGTTTGGGTAGCATAGGGTGTGTGTGCGTGATTGAGATAGAGAGATGTTGAATGTTGTTGTTTCAGTTTGTGTATTGACGCGGCATGTTCGTCATATATATATAAATAATTCCCACCTCTGACGTTGCTCTCCCAACTTCTGGAGAACAGACTGAGATCAGCAGGTACCTGGTATTGTGAGGCTCCTTGGATAGCTGGCTGCCTGTGGCCCGCATTGTCCCAGCCTGGCAAAAAATCTTTCAGGCAAGAGCCCAACCCAGAAACGGAATGAAAAGTCCCGCAGGCAACTTTAGTTTCGCTCCTGACGTCACCATCTCCCTGATAACGCGATGTGTGGCGATGTGATTCGTTGAGTGTGGTATTGTGTCAGCAGCTCCTTGCATAGCTGGCTGCCTGTGCCCCACATTGTCGCAGCCTGGGCAACAAACTTTCAGCCAACCCACAAATGGAACGAAAACTCCAGCATGCAACTGTAGTTTGCGCCCCTGACATCACCATCTCCATGATAACGCGATCTGTGGTGATGTGATTCGTTGAGTGTGGTATTGTGACAGCAGCTCCTTGGATATCTGCCTGCCTGTGCTCCCCATTGTCCCTGCGTCGCAAACAAACTTTCAACCAAGAGCCCAACCCAGAAAGGGAACGAAAACTCCCGCATGCAACTTTAGTTTCCGCCCCTGACGTCACCATCTCCCTGATAACGCGATGTCTGGCGATGTGATTCGTTGAGTGTGTTTGCTCCGCCCTCGACGTCATAACGTTGTGATGCGAGGGCGGGGCACACACTCATGGGGGAACAGCAATCTACACAACTACGGAAGTTGGAGACTTGCAGCTTCCGGCTTCATTAGAACGTTGGAGTTGCGAATTATGTCTGGATGGGGCGTGGCTCAGGGTGGGTGTATGAGTGAGGGTGAGTGGTGCTGACAGCCTAGCCTACGAAGAGTACAGGGCTTCAGTGCTTCCCTGCCACGGAGTGAGCTTCAGAACGTTGGAGGTGGGAATTATTTATATAGATTAAGGGGTAAATAATACGACTTAAGACCCTGATGCAGCTTGATAACTTCCCTCCTAAGTCACTTACAGTTCTCTTTGCTGCTGTGATGAGACACAGGAACTCTGAGACTCAGATGCAGGGTCTTATAATTGGAATAATCTAAGATGTACTTGGATCATCGGAAATTCTGTAGGTTTTTTGATATTAAAACTTCTTTCAGCCCAGTAGATGTTCCTGGACCACGAGCAAATAGAAAAAGTCTAGGTTGCCCTGCTGGAAAATACTCATGTAGCCCAGTCTCTTCGTTTGCTTTAGTTTCTCAGAAGGGATATAGAAGGTTCCCCTCAGGCACCAACAGAGCAGATGCTTCAGCAACTTCTGTCTCCTCTATACTCCTGAATCACTTTCCAGCTTATTTTCGAAAGAGAAGGACGGCCATATTCTGACCCAAATCGGGAGATGGCTGCCCTTCTCCTGTGGGCGCCCAAATCGGTGTAATCGAAAGCCAATTTTGGGCGCCCCCAACTGCAGTCCGTCGCGGAGATGAACAAAGTTTCCGGGGGAATGTCGGAAGGGTAGCAAAGGCGGGACAGGGGCGTGCCGGGGCGTACTTAAGAGATGGCTGCTCTCGGCCGATAATGGAAAAAAGAAGGGCGGCCATAGCGAAAATTTGGTCAGCTTTTTTTGGACCTGTTATTTTCACAAAGACCAAAAAAAGTGCCCTAACTGACCAGATGACCACTGGAGGGAATCGGGGATGACCTCCCCTGACTCCCCCAGTGGTCACTAACCCCCTCCCACCAAAAAAAAAACAACTTTAAAAACTTTTTTTCCAGCCTGTATGCCAGCCTCAAATGTCATACCCAGCTCCATCACAGCAGTATGCAGGTCCCTGGAGCAGTTTTCAGTGGGTGCAATGCACTTCAGGCAGGTGGACCCAGGCCCAACCCCCCCCCCACCTGTTACACTTGAGGTGGTAAATGAGAGCCCTCCAACCCCCCCCCCAAAACCCACTGTACCCACATCTAGGTGCCCCCTTTCACTCATAAGTGCTATGGTAATGGTGTAGAGTGGTGGGGAGTGGGTTTGGGGGAGGATTTGGGGGGCTCAGCACCCAAGGTAAGGGAGCTATGCACCTGGGAGGTATTTTAATGTTTTTTTTTAAAGTGCCCCCTAGGTTGCCCAGTTGATGTCCTGGCATGTGAGGGGGACCAGTGCACTACGAATCCTGGCCCCTCCCACGACCAAATGCCTTGGCTTTGTTCGTTTTTGAGATGGCCGCCTTCGGTTTCCATTATCGCTGAAAACCGAGGCCGGCTATCTCAAATCCGCCCAAATCCTAGGCATTTGGCCGGCCCCAACCGTATAATCAAAAGAAAAGATGGCCGCCCATCTTTTTCGATTATACGGTTCGGACCGCCCCTTTTCGTGGCCGTTCCCGGAGATGGCCGCCCTTAGAGATGGGCGGCCTCTTTCGATTATGCCCCTCCACGCGACCTACTATACCAGCTAAGGAGCACATTGCACAGTCTGTTGAACTCTGGGCCATCATGGCTAGAGCTTTAGGCTCGAAGGGCTCTCTTAGGTTCAGAGGCTGGGGAGGCAAAGAGTCAAAGGGAGTTATGCAAATATAGTAGAGGGCTTTATACTCAAGAGAGCTTCCCTCCTAAAACAGTTCCCTCTCTCTATTTGTAATAATAGTCCATTAGATCTAACCCTGCATATGGAAGAGGCTGAAAGGTCTAGTGTCTGTGTAATGCTCTGCCTAGCAACTGCTGATGTCAGACAGGAAAATCATACTGCTTAAAATAGAAGCTCTGGAAATCTATGCAGGCACCCACATAGTGCAAGACTCCAGTTGCCCTACTTACGTGTATGTGTTGGAAATGGATGCATGTGTGGTTTTGGCTTTAGCCGTGAAAGCTTCTTCCCTCTCTGGAAGTGAAAAGTTGGAATTTTGTGCTTTAGGAGACAATTAGAAATGAATATGCTTTAAAACCTTAGTTTAGACAGAGATGCAAGCTTATTTAAACCGCAAGCATGAAGCAAGGCTTGTAATAAGGAAAGAAAGACAACTTGGTTTCCAGATAAGTAGAGAGAAAGATAAGAATAAGTTATTCCCCAGAAACGAGAAGTAGCCGGAAGAACTTTCTAGATTAAGAGACAGCAACTAGCTAGGGGACGTTAACATGCTGAACATCTGCATGCAAGATGAGTATCTGTAATTCTGTTTTTCACTCTGTGATATTGGTTACGCAATTTTTCCTATTAAAAAGAGCATCAGACCTAGGGTGTCACTCTCAGTTCTGATCTTCTTCCTTTCCTGGTAATATTTTTATTTTATTTTTAGTTACATTTGTACCCCGCGCTTTCCCACTCATGGTAGGCTCAATGCGGCTATGGAGGGTTAAGTGACTTGCCCAGAGTCACAAGGAGCTGCCTTTGCCTGAAGTGGAAATCGAACTCAGTTCCTCAGTTTCCCAGGACCAAAGTCCACCACCCTAACCACTAGGCCACTCCTCCACTGTTGCTACTATTTGAGATTCTACATGGAATGTTGCTATTCCACTAGCAACATTCCATGTAGAAGTCGGCCCTTGCAGATGTGGCCGCGCAGGCTTCTGCTTCTCAGACTCACAGAAGCAGAAGCCTGTGCAGCCTTCTACATGGAATGTTGCTAGTGGAATAGCAACATTCCATGTAGAATCTCCAATAGTAGCAACATTCCATGTAGAATCTCCAATAGTATCTATTTTATTTTTGTTACATTTGTACCCTGCGCTTTCCCACTCATGGCAGCCTCAATGCGGCTTACATGGGGCAATGGAGGGTTAAGTGACTTGCCCAGAGTCACAAGGAGCTGCCTGTGCCGGGAATCGAACTCAGTTCCTCAGGACCAAGGTCCACCACCCTAACCACTAGGCCACTCCTCCACTCCATATCACTATGCCCAGTGGTGAGTAAAAGCTGTCAATTTTAACTAATTTGTTAGAGTCATTCTTTCCACAGCACTTCTATTTCTACACCTCTTAGGTGTTTCATCCTCTTGCACTCACTTCCTAAACCTCTCTCCCTTTTGCATTTTCCCCCCACCCTACCCTGGAGAGATTAGTAAACTCGACTCAGGAGAGAGACCTTGGGGTGTTGGTGCCTGAGGATCTAAAGGTGAAGAAACAATGCGACAAGGCGACGGCCGTGGCCAGAAGGATGCTAGGCTGTGTAGAGAGGGGCGTAACCAGCAGAAGAAAGGAGGTGTTGGTGCCCCTCTACAAGTTGTTGGTGAGGCCCCACTTGGAGTATTGTGTTCAGTTTTGGAGGCCATATCTTGCTAAAGATGTAAAAAGACTGGAAGCGGTGCAAAGAAAAGCTACAAAAATGGTATGGGATTTGCGTTGCAAACCGTACAAGGAGAGACTTGCCGACCTGAACACGTACACCTCGGAGGAAAGGAGAAACAGGGGTGACATGATACAGACGTTCAAATATTTGAAAGGTATTAATCTGCAAATAAACCTTTTCAGAGACGGGAAGGCGGTAGAACCAGAGGACATGAATTGAGGCTGAAAGGGGGTAGACTCAGGACTAATGTCAGGAAATATTTTTTCACGGAGAGGGTGGTGTATATGTGGAATGCCCTCCCGTAGGAGGTGGTGGAGATGAAAACGGTAATGGAATTCAAACATGGGTGGGATAAACACAAAGGAATCCTGTTTAGAAGGAATGGTTCCATGGAATCTTAGTGGAGATTGGGTGGCGACGCCGGTAATTGGGGAAACAAAACGGGAGCTGGGCAGACTTCTACGGTCTACGCCCTGATCGTGACTGAATAGATAGAGATGGGCTGGAGTGTAAATTTTAAGGGGCTTTGACGTTAGCTTCAGAATACAGCAGCCAGACTCATCTTCGGAAAACCAAAATATGAAAGTGCAAAACCCTTACGAGAGAAACTACAGTGGCTCCCACTCAAGGAACGCATTACTTTTAAAGTATGCACATTAGTCCACAAAATCATTCACGGTGAAGCCCCAGCCTACATGTCTGATTTAATAGACTTACCACCCAGAAACGCTAAAAGATCATCCCGAACTTTCCTCAACCTCCACTTCCCTAATTGCAAGGGCTTGAAATACAAGGCGCTGCACGCGTCAACATTTTCTTACATGAGCACGCAGTCCTGGAACACACTGCCGCGCCACCTGAAAACGATCTGCGAGCAAGCCACTTTCCGCAAACTATTGAAAACCCACCTTTTTGAGAAAATTTATGGAAAGACCCAAAACACATAAAATCCACACTCACTGCTCAGCAATGCATCAATACAGCCACTTCTGAATTCTCATCCCCGTAACCTCACCACACTCATACCTTTACTCACAGAAAAATGTATACCAAATGTTTTCCTGTTAGTATATATTACCCCTTTTAGTTTCCTGTTGTTTCCTTCCAATGTTTTACTCTTTTCCATTGTAATATTTCTTAACGATACTATGACTTGTCTCGCATAACTCCTCACAATGTAATCCATAACCAAGTTGTAACAAATTGTATTTCCATCATTCAAAATGTATTGTAAGCCACACTGAGCCCGCAAAAAGGTGGGAAAATGTGGGATAAAAAAAATGCAATAAAATAAAAAAATAAAAATAAAATAAACTTAGTACAAGAACAGTACTGGGCAGACTTCTACAGTCTGTGCCCTGAGAATGGCAAGGACAAATCAAACTCGGGTATACATATAAAGTATAATGTATAAGGAGTGGGAGTACGACCAAGGATACCAGAAACTGGAAGATGTTCTAAAATAAAACTTTATTAAAGGTTTGAAGACTCGACACGTCGTGTTTCGGCCGACAGGCCTGCATCAGGAGTCTACTATGCAGAGTTTTGCAAAATAATGCTGGTAGGAATCCTCTGAAGATTATGCAGAAGTCTCTTACACGGAGAATTACTGAATTACCTACTGTGCGTGCAGCGCCTCTGACGAACTTTTACAAACAGTCTTTCTAAAGACTACTACGCTATTTCTGAAGAATCAACCTCATTAGCATTCAGCAATTCAGTAATTCTCCGTGTAAGAGACTTCTGCATAATCTTCAGAGGATTCCTACCAGCATTATTTTGCAAAACTCTGCATAGTAGACTCCTGATGCAGGCCTGTCGGCCGAAACACGACGTGTCGAGTCTTCAAACCTTTAATAAAGTTTTATTTTAGAACATCTTCCAGTTTCTGGTATCCTTGGTCGTACTCCCACTCCTTATACATTATTGTTTTTATCGTGGGGTGCTTGAGTTTTCCGCCTGCTGGTGGATCTTTTCTCATACATATAAAGTATCACATACCATGTAAAATGAGCTTGTTGGGCAGAATGGATGGAGCGTACAGGTCTTTATCTGCCATCATTTACTCTGTTACTATGTTACCTTCCATCTTGCACTCTCCCTCTTCCCTGTGATCCCCTTGCACTCTGTATCTTTCTCACCTGCCACTCATCCATTCACTTTCTCTCCCTTCCCCTTCCACTTTCCAAATTCTCCTCCTCCCTTTTTGATCTTTCCTTACAGCTTGTTTTCGTTTCTTTGCATGTTTCACTTTATTTTTTTTTGCTGGCTGCTGTGCTGGCATAGGTTGTGTCCCCATCAACACACTTCATTCTGGAGAGGGGACCTGACCTCACTGCTCCCCATTGTTACACCATTTTAAATCTTACTTCTGGAGGTGGTGCCTGAGCTTTCCACTGTCCCTCTGGCCATCAGGTGAGCTTGAAAGTTCAAAGTGAAGTTGTATACATAATATGTCTGCACATGTGCAAATTGATGCATATGGATGGAAGAACAGACAGAGAGATGGACAGATTTATCCTAAAAGATATTTTGGGCTCATTTTCGAAATGATGGATGTCCTTCTTTCAGAAACGTCCAAATCGGTATAATCGAAAGACGATTTTGGATGTCCCCAACTGCACTCCATCGCACTCCACGGCCATAGTTCAAAGGGGAGTGTTGGAGGCTTAGCGAAGGCGGGACTTGGGCGTGCCTAACACTTGGACGTCCTTGACCCATAATCGAAAAAAACAAGGACGTCCCTGACGAACACTTGGACGTTTTCACCTGGACCTGTTTTTCTTATGACTAAGGCACAAAAAGATGACCAGATGACCACCGGAGAGAATCGGGGATGACCTCCCGTTACTCCCCCAGTGGTCACTAACCCCCTCCCACCCTCAAAAAACATCTTTAAAAATACGTCGTGCCAGCCTCAGATGTCATACTCAAGTCCATGATAGCGCATGCAGGTCCCTGGAGCAGTTTTAGTGGGTACTGCAGTGTACGTCAGACAGGCGGACCCAGGCCCAAACCCCCCCTACCTGGTACATTTGTGGAGGAAACAGTGAGCTCTCCAAAACCCACCACAAACCCACTGTACCCATATATAGGTGCCCCCCTTCACCCGAAAGGGCTATGGTAGTGGTGTACAGTTGTGGGTAGTGGGTTTTGGGGGGGGGGGGGCTCAGCACACAAGGTAAGGGAGCTAAGTTCCTGGGAGCATTTTATGAAGTCCACTGCAGTACCCCCTAGGGTGCCCTGTTGGTGTCCTGGCATGTCAGGGGGGCCAGTGCACTACAAATGCTGGCTCCTCCCACAACCAAATGGCTTGCATTTGGTTGTTTCTGAGATGGACATCTTGGTTTTGAAAATCGCCGAAAGTCAGAAACGTTCATGTCTAGGGACGACCAAATTTAAGGATTTGGATGGCCCTGATGGTATTTTCGAAATGAAAGATGGACGTCCATCTTGTTTCGAAAATGCGGGATTCCCCGTCCCTGGATTGGGACGTTTTGAGAGGATATCCAACTCTAAACTTGGACGTCCCTTTCGAAAATGCCCCTCATTATCACTTACACGAATTACCGAAATTGAATGAAACAGAAAACACCAAAATCTTCCCCCAAATGGAATGAAAAACAATCAGGATGTAGCTACCCCTAATTAGGACCCCTGGTTTTCTAAATTGACCAAACCTAGAGGGTAATGCTTTCTATTAACTCTTTTTCCTGTGTCCTGTGTAAGGCTCATGTCAATTCCTACTCAGTGTGAAACCCAGATTTTCGACCTGACAGTACACAGTGTTGTCTCAGCCTTTGGACTAGCATCGGTGTGGTGAATGTTTAATTAAAGGTTTGGTACTGGCTTAGAATATTGATAAGTAAAGCTAGCAGTAGTCTTAGTACTGACATATAGACAAGCTAAATAGCCTTGAACTGTTTTTACAGACAGTCCCAACAAAATAGTAAGCACTTGGTCAATTGCAGTGGTAATTCTTAATAGTTCTTTCGTTATCATATCCTCCAGATATTCAGTCAGTGGTGGTAAGTAGCATTTGAGCTGCTCACAGCCACAGCCTGGACTGACCATGGATATTCAACGCCACGACATATGCTGGTCCTGGAATTTCATATCCAGGTTTCAGCGGCAGGGGTGGACTGACCTTTCGGGCAACCGGGCAGTGCCCGAGGGCCCAGAGGCTCTGATCGGATGCCCAGCGCACCGCTGGTGTTCTAGTAGCCTCGGGGGGGGGGGGGGGGGGGGGACATGTTCATTCTTGCCTGGCCTGCTGGGCTGCCGCTATTCCCCCCCACCCGGCACCACCCTATTTTAAAAATGGCGGACTCCTGTGAAAGTCTCATGAAATTGTCGAGACCCATGAGACTACCACTAGAAGATTTGCCTGCCGTTTTGAAAACATGGTGGAACTAGCAGGTGGGGAAAATAGGGGCAGTGCTGTGGGCAGGAAAGAAGGTACCTCCCTGCAGAGGCCACCAGACTACCAGGACCCCTCAGGTAGGACTGGGGCAGCGTGGCATCAGCTGCAGTGGCAGGAGAAGCAGAGGGGTGTCGGGCAGCGGCCAGGTGGGGGGCCAAGACCACCCCCAGTCCGTCCCTGCCTAGCGGTCACCCGGAAGTCAACCAGGCCATCGGCCGATATTCAGATCTGCACCTGGTTAACTTCACTGCATAACGTTAGGACAGCCTTTTTGCTGTCCTAAATTTACGTAATTACGTAGCCAGTTAGCAGGCTGAAAATCACCGCTAACCACTGTTTAAGCTGAGTGGGAGTCCTCCACCTACACCCCTGACAGTAAGTGGTTCTGTTTCTATCATATTTTCAATAGTGAGAGACAACCATGCTTTGCAGGACTCCAGGGAACCTGCCTGTCCCTAGGAATTGAAAACATAGTATTGAAGTATGGAGAAGAGACAGCTGAGGGGAGACATGATAGTGGTATATAAAATATTGAGAGGAGTGGAACAGGTGGATGTCAAGCGTCTGTTCACACTTTCCAAAAATACTAGGACAAGGGGGCATGCGATGAAACTACAGTGTAGTAAATTTAAAACAAATCAGAGAAAATGTTTCTTCACCCAACGCGTAATTAAACTCTGGAATTCGTTGCCAGAGAACGTGGTAAAGGCGGTTAGCTTAGCAGAGTTTAAAAAGGGGTTAGACGGTTTCCCTAAAGGACAAGTCCATAAACCACTACTAAATGGACTTGGGAAAAATCCAAAATTCCAGGAATAACATGTATAGAATATTTGTATGTTTGGGAAGCTCGCCCTTGGCCCTTGGCCTGGATTGCCGGCTGTCGTGGGCAGGATGCTGGGCTCCATGGACCCTTGGTCTTTTCCCAGTGTGGCATTACTTATGTACTTATGAAGTACTGCCCTCCACTGGCAGCAATGTGATTGGAGAACTCCCACTCAGCTTGGAGCATACAGTACTGCTAATCAGCTAAATTTGTGCTCTGTCAATGCCATATCCCCAGCCCATCCTAATCTAGTCAGTCAGGGGATGGCCCATTAACAGGGATATTCAGAAGTGCTAACCGGTTCCCAGGCAAGCCATTTAAACAGCCAGGAGCATCTGACCTGGTTATTCCAATTCCTACCTCAATGACCTAAGCAAAATGATGATTTGCTTTTTTCTATTACTTTCCTTAACATAGTCATATTTTAGCATGAGAACAGTGTTTGGTGCCCTCATGGCAGGCTCAATGCGGCTTACATGGGGCAATGGAGGGTTAAGTGACTTGCCCAGAGTCACAAGAAGCTGCCTGTGCCTGAAGTGGGAATCCAACTCAGTTTTTCAGGACCAAGGTCCACCACCCTAACCACTAGGCCACTCCTCCACTGTTGCTACTATTTGAGATTCTACATAGAATGTTGCTATTCCACTAGCAACATTCCATGTCGAAGTCGGCCCTTGCAGATCACCAATGTGGCCGCACAGTCTTCTGCTTCGTGCAGGACATCAGACTCACAGAAACAGAAGCCTGCGCAGCCTTCTACATGGAATGTTGCTAGTGGAATAGCAACACTCCATGTAGAATCTCCAATAGTATCTATTTTATTTTTGTTACATTTGTACCCCCCGCTTTCCCACTCATGGCAGGCTCAATGCGGCTTACATGGGGCAATGGAGGGTTAAATGACTTGCCCAGAGTCACAAGGAGCTGCCTGTGCCTGAAGTGGGAATCCAACTCAGTTTTTCAGGACCAAAGTCCACCACCCTAACCACTAGGCCACTCCTACACTGTTGCTACTATTTGAGATTCTACATAGAATGTTGCTATTCCACTAGCAACATTCCATGTCGAAGTCGGCCCTTGCAGATCACCAATGTGGCCGCACAGTCTTCTGCTTCGTGCAGGACATCAGACTCACAGAAACAGAAGCCTGCGCAGCCTTCTACATGGAATGTTGCTAGTGGAATAGCAACACTCCATGTAGAATCTCCAATAGTATCTCTTTTATTTTTGTTGCATTTGTACCCCCCGCTTTCCCACTCATGGCAGGTTCAATGCGGCTTACATGGGGCAATGGAGGGTTAAGTGACTTGCCCAGAGTCACAAGGAGCTGCCTGTGCCTGAAGTGGGAATCGAACTCAGTTCCTCAGGACCAAAGTCCACCACCCTAACCACTAGGCCACTCCTACACTCCATGGCATACATTCACTTGTTTTCCCTTGGAAGAATTTGTAAATAAATTATTGTTATGTGCCAAAGATTTCCATGAGAAAGTCATCTTATATTTGCTTTTGTAGGGCAGGGGAAAGCAATGGACTTGCGTTGGGATCCTGAACACTTCAGAGAGGACAAAGAGGGCAGTGTTTCAGATGAAAAATACCTGGCTAAACATTGTGAAGCAGAATCAAGCCATTTATAACCCTGGTTACTAATGTAAACTCTGTTACAGGGCACTCCCTGGACATCCGAAGGGCTGCAGAGTGTAAAAATCTAGCTGCAGCATCTGGAACGTGGATTCTGGGATGGGATTTCTCTCTCACACACTCTCTTAAAAATAAATACTCTACCTGCTGAGTGACTTAAGCTTCCCAACTGGATCCAGATTTGTCTGATAGGGTTGATCTAGTCCTGTGTTTCCCCTCATTTCATGCAGGGACTTGTTGATTTGTTTTCTTAGGGGAAATTAGAACTAGAAGTCCCTTCATGCAATGGGGTAAAGTCTGGACTGGATCAACTCTATCAGGTGAATCTGGATCCAGTTGGCAACCGTAGCTGTTGTTCCAAGCTAGTTAAGCCATCTGTGCCTGTTATTGCTGCTGAACTGTCTGCAGTTCTCTACTTTGGTTTCCTAGGCACTGGGTTTGGATCCCATCTGACCTGCTACGCCTTCCGTGCCCTGGCTCCATTCACAGTCTCGGAAGTGATGTCACTAGTACTCTCTTTAAATTTTAACATCCTCCGGGCCTCCGGCATATCACACTGAGGGAGCACACACAAGTAGCAGGGTGTGTTCCTTGGGCCTACAACTTTTTTTTACTTCACATCCCCACAAATTACTCCCCAAACTTTTTTTCTTTGGCTTAATTTCCTTTTTCTTTCTTTCGCAAGTCCCTGCTACCATTGTACCTCCCCCACTCAATCCTACTACTACTACTTGACATTTCTAAAGCGCTACTAGGGTTACGCAGCGCTGTACAATTTAACATGGAAGTTCAGTCCCTGCTCAAGGAGCTTACAATCTAAAAGACAAATGTACAGTCAATCTGATAGGTCAGGCAGATTGGGGCAGCCTATATGTTCGAAAGGTTAGGTTCCGAAAGCAGCATTTAAGAGGTGAGCTTTAAGCAAGGATTTGAAGATGGGTAGGGAGGGGGCTTGGCGTAGGGATTCAGGAAGATTGTTCCAGGCATAGGGTGAGGCAAGGCAGAATGAGCGGAGCCTGGAGTTGGCAGTGGTGGAGAAGGGTACTGAGAGGAGGGATTTGTCATGTGAGCGGAAGTTACGGGCAGGAACGTAGGGGGAGATGAGGGTAGAGAGGTAGTGAGGAGCAGCAAACTGAGTGCATTTGTAAGTAAGGAGGAGAAGCTTGAATTGTATGCGGTATCTGATCCCCACATTCTAGGGGCACTGTGCTGCTCATCCTATCTACGTGGCTCGCTTATTCTGCCCTTCAGATCATTTGAAGGTAAGAGGCCTTCTTTCTTGCACCCCTTCCTCTAGGCCCACCTGTTCTTCAGACCCTGTCCTAACCCACACATTTTCCAACTTCCTTCCTAATTGTAGGGTCATCAGAAACTGAACATATATCATTGGAAAGACAATTCTCAAGTTAACGTTGTTGTTTGGTGGAACTGGATTCTACTATAGAAAAAATACGAGCAGTCCGCATTAAATTCTAATCCTGGCCATAAAACTGGTCTTCAAAAATGGAGATCTTTAGACCTTTTTCTTTCATCTACGGATTAACTTTTCGGTTTGGACTCAGCTTTGTGTATTTAATTCTGTTCTATAGTACATGTTGTTGTTGTTGTTGTTTTTTGTTTGATGTATCTTTAAAATCTAATAAAAATATTTTTTAAAAAAAGAAATAAAACCACAGCTATTTATGATCTTCACAATTCCTCACAAACACATGTTCTTGCCCTTACCGAAACCTGACTTTGGGATGGTGAGGGACCGCTTCTCTCCAAATGTCTTCTTTCTAATTACTTGGCTTTCCACACAGTTTACCAAGGGTGTGTATGTGTGTGGGGGGGGGGGGGGGGGGGGGGGGGGGAGGCGGTTTGGCTCTGCTAATTGCTGACTGTCTCTTTCCATTAGAGTTCCCCTCTTACTCGCTTCTCAACCCTGAAGCTCTGCTACTCAAGCTCTCCCTATCTTCCCCCTTACACATGTATTTATTTATTTGTTGCATTTGTATCCCACATTTTCCCATCTATTTGCAGACTCAATGTGGCTTACAATAATACATCCTGACAATCACCAATCAAGAGTAGATAAAACAATTGGTTACATAAAGTACAAGTGTAACATAATGAATATAATCAATTCGATTACCATATGGCTCCAGAAAAAGGAGGACGGATTGAGCCAGCCGGGTTTTACTTCCATTGCTTTCCATTGAAAGCAATGGAAGTAAAACCCAGCTGGCTCAATTACTTCCATTGAAAGCAATGGAAGTAAAACCCGGCTGGCTCAATCCGTCCTCCTTTTTCTGGAGCCATATGGTAACCCTAGATCATAAATCAGAAAACAGACCGATTACCTAGTGAGTAGTGATGTGTTGGAGTTCCTATTACTGATTATTATGGTAAGCCTTGTTAAAAAGGTAAGTGATTTTCGAAAGTTGATAAGGTCGTGAATATTTTTTAGGTCAAGTGGTAATCTGATCTATGTCCTACTTCCCCCCCTCCCCCCCATTCAAATCTTCTCTTTGGGAATTAATATTCTAAAGCTGTCACTAAATTCCTTAGGCTCCTAGTTATGGGAGACTTTAATTTTCACGTCAACAACCTGACCCGGCCCTCAGATAAACACTTTCTTCCTTTATTGTCAGATCTCAATTCCTTACAACATGTTAGCTTCCCCACTCACTCAGTAGGTAATTCTCTTGATTTGGTAATCTCCTCATTCTTAGCTCCAATCCAGCTCAAGAACTTTACTTTTCTTCTAGTCTCTTAGTCCAGCTATTACATTATATCATTTTGCCTTTCCCTCCCCTCCCCCAATGAGTGCCCCATCTCTACCGCCTCCCACCTTCCCCCACGTGCCTGTCGATTCTGCTTCCCTGTCCCCTCTTTGCTCACTTTTCCCATCAGACTTTCCAGACTGCCTCTTCTTGAGCAAGCCCAACTTTGGAACACTCTTCTTTATGCCAAGCTTGATGCCGCTACACTGCTGTCTCCCATGACACAGACCATGGTATCATCTGGGCCTCACGCTCTTAAAATATCTAATATTCACCCTTTCCTTTCTGAGCACACTACCAGAACCGTCATCCACACTCTTATCACCTCTCGCTTAGACTATTGCAACTTACTTCTCACAGGTCTCCCACTTAGCCATCTCTCTCCTCTTCAATCTGTTCAAACTTCTGCTGCACAACTAATATTCCGCCAGTGTCGTTATGCTCATATTAGCCCTTTCCTCAAGTCACTTCACTGGCTTCCTATCTGTTTCCGCATACAGTTCAAACTCCTCTTATTGACCTATAAGTGCATTCACTCTGCAGCTCCTCAGTACTTCTCCACTCTCATCTCTACCTACATTCCTTCCCAGGAACTCTGTTCACTAGGTAAATCTCTCTTATCTTCTGCACCCTTCTCTTCCACTGCTAACTCCAGACTCTGTTCCTTTTATCTTGCTGCACCATATGCCTGGAATAGACTTCCTGAGCCGGTACGTCAAGCTCCATCTCTGGCCGTCTTCAAATCTAAGCTAAAAGGCCACCTTTTTTATGCTGCTTTTAACTCCTAACCCTTATTCACTCATTCAGAACCCTTATCATCCTTACTTTAATATTCCCTTATCTCTTGTTTGTCCTGTTTGTCTGTCCTAATTAGATTGTAAGCTCTGACGAGCAGGGACTGTCTCTTCATGTTCATGTGTACAGCGCTGCGTACGTCTAGTAGCGCTATAGAAATGATAAGTAGTAGTAGTAGTCTTTGGGATTCCGTAACCTCGATACTCTTTAGGATTCTGCACAGAATTTTGCTACTCTCTGAGATTCCAGAATCTTGCTACTCTGGGATTCAGGAATCTTGCTACTCTTTATCCTTATCCCTTATTTGTCATGTTTGTCTGTCCTAATTAGATTGTAAGCTCTGTGGAGCAGGGACTGTCTCTTTATGTTCAAGTGTACAGTGCTACGTATGTCTAGTAGTGCTTTAGAAATGATAAGTAGTAGTAGTAGTAGACATGTGAAGCAGAATGTATATGGAAGAAGAAAAGTACTCCACAAACCCTTGCCCCATACAGAATTATTTATAATTTATTTCACCAGGAAATAAAGAAAGCCAAAAGAATGTTCTGCACAAACTTAATTTGTAACTCTTTTAGGGCGTCTATTACTAAGGTGCATTCATGTTTTTAGAGCGCACTAAAATTGTGGGCGTGCTAAACATTAAAGACGCCCATTGGAATGCATTGGCGTCTCTAACGTTTAGTGCAGCCACAATTTTAGCACGTGCTAAAAATGTGAGTGCGCCTTAGTTAAAAACCCCCTTGGAGAACAAGCAAAACTACTTCCCCCCCCCCCCCCCCCCCCCAGTTTTGGCCGAAAGTGCTACCGAAACTGTCTGCCCACTTTCGGCCGAAACCGAAATTGCAGCTGAAACTTATTGCTTGGTTTTGACCAAAGCTAAAACTGAAAACTAAAGTTTGGTTGTGTGAATGTGAACCAGTGAGGCCCACTGGGGATTGTCGGAGCTTGCAGTCCACAGACCTCTGTTAAACCCACAAAAGATTATTACCCTCCGGTACCAGGAACTGCAAACACGGGCTGACAACTAGGAGAACCATTATAACAGACTTCTCAAAAAAATCTAGCGTATTTAGTTTCCTAAGTCAATGTAGATGTAGTTAAATATCCTCTGAGACAGAACATTTATGAGAACATGTAAAAAAAAAAACCTTGATTATCAGCTTTTTATGCTTACCCAAACCGCACAAATAACAAGAGAAATAGCATTGAGATGTTTCCCGTTTTGTATTTAGTTATATAACTGATTAGAGACAAGCATGATATAGATTCTTACTAAAATAGGGTAGAGGAGTTCAGACACTTGCCTATACTCTGGACATTATATCAGCCTGATGCACAATCCAGAATAAAAAAGTACATTGATGTTACTGAATGCAAAGATTATAGCTCTGAAAAATTACAATCATGAGCAATACATTTCTCAAATTATCAACACGGGCATTCGGCATTCACTCAGTCACCCCCTTCTATCCAAACACCACACCAGAAGCCAATTTCTTTAACAAATGTGGATTTATTTAGGCCGCAGCCAGGTCTGCAAAAATTTATTTATTGTAAACCTTCACATAAACAATCATTGGTAAACATCATTGATAAACATCTCCCTCCGAGTACACAGCCCTTCTTGCTTATATTACTACAGGCTGTGCCGTCCAAGCACCCTGTTCCTCCTCAGTGCTGTCTGCTATAGCACGCTATCCAATCAAATGCATCCCGTACAAGGATGCATTTACCACTTTAACCAAAGCTATTGGCTCCCTGGCCGTCCAAGCCAGGAGACTAGCCGTGTCCATCTTGTTCTGTAATCCTGCCCGCATGCAGGCATAACATTTTGCTCAGTATTGTAACTTGCAACAGGTCATTAACATATACATAGTAACTCAGTTTGCCATATTATCCGCTGAGGTGCTGTGTACTCGTCGCTAATGTTACCTAAGTTCCATAGCTTATGCCACAGCCCACGGCAACGACTCCTCGTTCGCCGCGGGCTCCCCCCAAACCCTGGCTGCGACCTACCACCAGCGTAATGGCTTCAATAAAATTCTGTAAATCAAAGTTGAATATATCCAGGCCCACATCCGACAGGTGGACCCCATCCGATCTATATAAACCCGCACAAGATTCTTTAAGGAAATCATGCACAATCACTTGCCCTTTAACTGACCCCATAAATTTACCCATCCACCTATTAATTTTTTTGCGTGTGCCATCGATCGCTGTATGCGACCTCTCGCCCCTCCAAACTCGTCGTGGAATAATATCCGACCAGACGAGCCTGGTCCGGGGCAGCAAACATGCCAGTTTTAATAAATCATTCTGTATTGTTTTCACTAATAGCACACTGTTCATCCCCGCTAAATCATTGCCCCCTAAATGCAGGATGAGAAACTGTGGCGCACTGGAAGACATCAACTCCCACTCTATGGTTGGCAACAATTGAGCCCACAGCATCCCTCTCTTACCCAACCATCGTACAGCCACCTTCCCCCTCGGAAAGCCCAAATTCACCCCATCAGGTCGTACAGCTGCCCTCTTTTGTGCCCAATGCACATAAGAGTGACCACAGATCCATATCTGGTACTGTTCCACCACGTCACCTGCAAGTCACATGCAATTAACATATTATCAAATATGGCAAGTCACATGCAATTAACATATCAATTATGGCAACAACAGGAAAGCCAACCCATGCAATTAACATATTATCAATTATGGCAACAACAGGAAGCCAACCCAAGTAAACCCCACTGCAAAGGACCACCCACCCTAACAGGGCTAACCCTAACAGGGCTACTAACGTGGAGGCCGAATGTATCTTTTGTACGCATTCGATCCCCACCGGCCTAACCGTTTAATTTGTTCACATGGAACTCCATGCAGAGCAGCCGAAGTCGCCGCCCCAATCCGGAATGAGTGCGAACTAAATGTTGCAGATTCCAAGCCCGCCCGAGTAACACACAACTGCAATACTTTGATGAATTGAAATCGAGTCAATGGGGACTCATTAGCATGAAGCAGCAGCCAGACACCCCCCATTGGTCTAATCTGCAGGTACTGTTGCAGATTGTATAAAGGACATGTAGTTTCCGGTAAGTGTGGTCTAATCCACATGTGTGAACCTCTGGCCAACTGGTCAGTTTTTGAGCTCCGTATGAGTAAATCAATCCCCGTCTGTGTAATAGTCACATCCCGCATTAACAAACCCTTGTCAGCCCCCGCAGACTTAGACTGGGCCACCAACTCACTCACCCTAAGGGCCCCATGAAAAGCCAATGCGAAGGCACAGTGGAATAGCCGTACCTCAAATGGCGAATCACACACCTCATCCATAACTGCAAACAAGGCACACAAATCACCATGTAAAATAGGTTGACGCTTATCCACTGAGGAACCTACTACCCTGTGCCACCCTTTCATCATCCTTGACACTACAAAGGCCTTGGTGGGATTCTCCCAGCCAAACAATTTGGAGAAAAAATTAATACTAGCAATTGTAATAGCCACCTGTGCCCTACTGCGACCCTCCCTTCGAGCAGCTGATATAAAGCCCACTAATGCATCAGTGGTGAACAACCCTCCATTACCAGACTCCATCATGTGCTGCATATAAAACAGAAATGCTGAGATATACTTCTTCCTTGTTGCCGGCGACAATGCCTGAAGAGCTAATTCCCACACTTCACGGGGCCATAAGTCCAAACGATGTCTGGCACTGTTGTCGGCCTGTTGTCTGCCATGGGAGCCTTGGATCTGAAATCTGCAAACTTAAAGCGAGAAAGAGCATCTGCTATAATATTCTGCTTCCCAGGAATATGCTTCGCCTTTAAGGATATATTCCAACGCAGACACTGCAAAACTATCGCCCTTATCAAATTAATAACTGGCACTGTATTGGCGGATAATCTATTCAAACTCTCCACTACTGCCATATTATCTGAATTAAAAACAATAGCTTTATTTGCCAAACCCGACCCCCAAATATGTAAAGCCACCAATATGGGAAATAACTCTAAAAAGGTTATATCCCGTACAATCCCTGCCTGAATCCAGGACTCCGGCCACTTTTCTGCACACCACGCTCCTTGAAAATATATACCAAAACCTTCACCCCCTGCCGCATCTGTAAACAGTTCCAATGCATCTGCGGGCTGCGGAAGGTCATGCCAAAAAGTTCTACCATTAAACTGCTCCAAGAATACACCCCAGACCTCTAGATCCTGCCTAATGCTTTGTGTCACTCGAATATGATAGTGAGCTTTCAGTACCCCTCTTGTCGCTAAAGCCAGCTTTCTGGCAAAAATGCGGCCCATTGGCATTACCCTGGTAGCAAAACATAACAAACCTAAGAGCTCCTGAAACTGTTTAAGAGTAGCTTTTTTAACTTGTTGCATCGCCCGCACTGCCTCAAGCAAGCATCTAATTTTATCCGCTGGCAGACGAGAACACTGGGCCGGCACATCCAACTCTATACCTAGGAACGTTATAACATTCACAGGTCCAACGGTCTTATCCTCAGCCAAAGGTATCCCAAAATGAGCCGCCACCCGCTTGAAAGTGCTCAACAAAACCGCGCAGTCTCCCGCATCCTTACCCACTAACAAGAAATCATCCAAATAATGGACTACCGCCCCTGCTGAAGCGACCTGCTCAACCACCCAATGTACAAAGGAACTAAATTGCTCAAAAAAGGCACAGGAAATAGAGCAGCCCATCGGGACACATTTATCAAAGTAAAAGTGCTCATTGAAACGGAACCCCAACAGCGGAAAAGAATCTGGATGCACCGGTAACAAGCGAAAAGCCGACTCCACGTCAGCCTTAGCTAAAGAAGCCTGACTCCCATGACCCCTGATTACTTCTATCGCCTTATCCACAGAAGCATAGTGCACCGAACAAGTTATAGGATCGATAAAATCATTAACCGACTGCCCCACGGGATAAGAAAGATTATGTATTAATCGAAACTTCCCGGGCTACTTTTTTGGAACAATCCCAATTGGCGAAACTATCATGGCTTCAAAAGGTGGCTCACGAAACGGCCCAGCTATTCTACCCTTAAGCAACTCCTTCTGAATTTTCTCAGCTGCAATCTGATGATGCGCATGTATTGAGACCGCATTTCTGGGGTAATGTGTAGAATGCAATAAAGGGCCCTGATAAGGAATAACATAACCCAAAGTAAAACCGGATGTGATGGCCTCCGCACTCACCCTATCATAGTAACGTGCCAGCCATACCTGCATACGCTCTAACTTAATTGGCGAAGGCGCCAGCTGACCCCAACTACTGACCAGTGTATCCCGACGGCATAACCGAGTACCCTGGCTGCTGCTTCCTGTCTCTTTGTTGCCGACATTGCCCTGCTGAATGTCCCCCCCCCACACACTGCACAGACATGCCTGAATTTACAGGGGTGCCACGCGCAATGCCCATTGTTGAATTGTCTACAAATTCGCTTTCCTGCCGGCGCCCCAAATTGCCTTTGAGATGCCGGCCCAGACTGAAAGGGCTGGCTGCCCCGCCACCCCGTACCTTCCATGTAATTAAACCCCTTATCCTGTGTGAAAGGTCTCTGTATGGACATCTCATCTAGCCATAGATCCACCACTCGATGCTTCCAAGAGATATCAGGATTATCGGCCATGCTTTTGCGAAACTTAATATCATAATTTAGCCAAGCCCATCCCCCATATCTCTTGTGAGCCCGAATGATGGAATCCATGTACCTTATTAAATAAGGACTCATGTCCGGCTCCTTTTCAATAACCACTGTCATAAATATATGAAATGCCGATGTCCAATTGGCAATAGATCGGAATATCTTGGGTTTCTTTTCCCTTTCCAAGAAGAGAGTCATCTTATCTTTCAGAGAAGCAGTCTCATCCTCCTCCTCTCGTAACAAAAGGGAAAAGATATCTATGAATTCTCACTTCCAAATCTTTTCTTTCAGATTCTATACCTGACAGCTTCACACAGCACAAATACAGAAAGCGCTATCTCACTGTCCCAACTGCCACACACAGATAATGGACAATAGCTTTGCTGATACCACACCAATTTCAACACTGCTCCCTCTGCTTGCTGCAATCCAAATGGCGCTGTGTTTCCCTTCACAGCCCTTCTTCACCCCTCCTCCCTACCCGCCCCTTTTCCCATCACCCTTCAATCTGTTAATCTCCCTATCCACTCCCACTCCTCCCTCCCTCTCCTCCCCACCCCAGATTCTTCCTGAGCCTTCAGCCCGGTTGTAATTGGCTCCCCTTTAAGGGTGAGCCTTTCCATTTTCTAATACGACACCGTATCTTCATCATACCGCACAGAGCCTGGAAAATGAAAGGCCATATTTAGTTGTCTGGCTACGCCCCTGCTTCCAAGCCTATGTACCTTTACCAAGTTGGTCACATCTACCAGAGCAACACCCTGCTCTCTTGATCTTGATACAGTCTGCAACCCCCAACAATAGACAAAGTTCAAGTGCAGAAGACAGAGGTTTTGAGAAGATTTCTTCTCATGCTCCTCAAGCAAGCTACCGGAATGGTCTTTCTTCAACTGTGATATTTGGGGGTCAGTTCTATAAAGTGCACCGAAAGTTATGCACCGAAATGCAGCGCACTGAGCATGAACTCTACAATAGCATGTGAGCACCCAGATTCCGTTAATGAATAATAACAAAAAGGTCGGCATTTATGTGCTAACATTTAGACGTACTCACGCATGCAACGTCAACAGCATGCTAAATGTAACACTTTAGCATGCAAATGTCAGTAATCAACAGCTGATGCATGTAAAGATGTGTGTGCAAATTTTTTGTTTGTAATTGAAAAGGGGGAGTGGCCATGGGAGGGGCATGGGCAGGCCAGGGACGTATTATAGAATTCGGGGGATCCACACCAGGTTTCAGTTGGTGTAAATCCTCACATCGCATGGCCATTTCTTTTCAAGAAAACAATACAGCCTTTTACCCACTATGGTAAAAGGAGGACTCAGCAGGGCCGCCGAGAGGGGGGGGGGGGCAGCAGGGGCAAAATTCCCCGGGCCAGGGCCTCCAAGGGGGTCCCGGCGCCGGGGTCAGGCCACCGGCGCTGCAGTCCCTGGTCTGACCTACCTGCCTCCACAGCTCTGGGCCCCCTTCATTCAAAGCGGCAGTCGCAGATCGCGTCTCTTCTGGCCTTCCCTCCCTGTGTCCCGCCCTCGTGAAAACCGGAAGCTACATCAGACGAGGACGGGACACTGGGAGAGAAGGCCAGAAGAGATGCGATCTGCGACTGCCGCTTTGAATGAAGGGTGCTCGGAGCTGTGGAGGCAGGCAGGTGAGACCGGGGGCTGCAGTGACGAGGGGGGGGGGCAGATGCGGGGCAGCCAAGGCAGGGCGGCCTTGCCACGGGCCCGGCCTAGTCTCTCAGCGGCACTGGGACTCAGCTCGCCTCAAAAACACACACTGACGCTAATGCAGGCCCCTTAGTAATAGGGCCCCCTACTCTTTAGTGGACAAGTGGCTAAGAATCAGGAGGTTGGTGACCGGATGCAGGAGCTGGGATTGCAGGGCTCAGGAAGGAGATCTGCTGCATGGCCCCCAGTCTACGAACATCACTACAATGGAAGGAGGATATCAAACACAATAAATAAAAAAAAAGTCCTCAGATGGTTGCAGATGATGGTTTATAGTGTCAAATCCCGGCCCCGGTTCCCATTGATTCTGGTAGTTACTAAGCTGAGGTAAAATAGTGCATTTTACCATAGTAATATATACTGTACAAGGTCTGTAGTACCTCAAGGCTGCAGGTTAGAAACTTGCACAGTAAATATACATTTATGTTCCTGCAGCTAAGAACAGTCAGTGCTGTCTTTTCTGTACGATTTTTAATATACATTAATGTCTCATCCTTTTCGCAAATGTTTGTCTTTGCTTCCAGAAGCACCTATGGCCAGATGATCGAAAGCCCCGAGCTGTTCCAAACAGCGCTCTAAAAACAGCGCGGGGCTTTACCGCCCCTATGATCAGAGATAATTGCATGCAAATTTAAGCACGCAATTCTCTCTGATCATAGGGCGGGAGGATTGTGCTTGAGCGTGCGTTTGCCACGGCCAGCATGCCAATCTTTGGCGCATTGGTCGCTGATCATTGGGGATGAGTAGGTTTAGCACGCATTTGCATGCTCCTTGCGCTAAGAGCCCTGTTATGCATGCACTTGCTAGTTGCGTTCAGAGCCCGCGAGCACGTTGTTTCACACGCTTGGGGGCTCTGATCGTGGGATGGTAGCAAACGCAGGCGCTAGTATGGCGCTAACAGCCTCTAGCGCCTGCGTTTGCTTCTGATCATCAACCCATTAGTGTCTACTCTAATGTGGTAAACTTCCCCCTATCAGAAGGTGAATCCTTGGATAAAACACTGCTTGGTATTTAAAGGACATTCCACTGTTTGGGATCTAGTTTCAATTCACAAATGTGAATAGATGGGAAAGAGTTTGAGAGCTATGCCATTACAGCTTTGCTGTAGCTGGCTGGCATATAGATCATTTCCTGTTGCACATAAGTTTCTGCCAATGGCCACACCTTAGCTACAGTACTATGGTGATGAAGAGTCCACTCAGGCACACAATGCTGGAAGGGTTTACACAGGATGGCCAGATGCCTACTCCCTTCTTGAGGTCACCAGGTCAATTTTGTGGCTGCAAATAGCAGCCTTGAAAAAGTGCCATTTACCCATAACCATAATATTTCAACAATAGCTTCAACAAGCTGTAGGCGGAGACCCTAAATCATCTTGTTGCAGGTTCTCCAAGGGAACAGGAAGTCTGGCATTAACATAGTTTGGTGCCAATGTTTTTCTATAAACAGTTGCTTAAGGTGTACTTTTTTACTTAGACATCAATCATAGAGCGTGAATTCAAGACGAGTAATTCCACATTTTAATGAATTGACATCAGTTGTCGGAGCATACTGTATATTTAAGTAGGCTTAGCTTTAGAGTTTCCTGTACTTAAACGGTGATATGGATGTTAGATTGTAGGATGGATGGAAGATTTTCAACATTTGTTTTCATTCAGCCTGCTGAATCTTGCTGCATTGTCGCCTGGGGTCTTAAAATCTCTCACTATACCACAGGGTCTTCTCAGTTACAGATTTTCTCAGCTGACAGAGAGACATCAGGGCTCCAGAGGAACTAGAAATCACTCTTTATAACGGAATGAAAGAGAAAGAGCCCAGCAGGAGAACGAAAACAAAGACTTTGTTTAATCATTTGGAAGAAACCTTAACTAAAGATCTCCATTTCTTTCAAAATATTTTTTCTTTGCAAGCAGTCAACAAAAGCTACATCTGTTTACATATTTAGCCATAGTCAGTACCTTTGGAAAGTTTAGAAGATTTAGAGAAGGTTTAATATTAAAAGAAGAAGGCGACCAAGGACCCCTCAGTTTGAAAAATTCATCAGCATTACAACTTTCATTTTTAAAGAAAACATGCTTCAAAGTAAAAATAACCCAAAGACTATGTATTGTATTTAATTAATAATAGCTGTTTCCTATCAGATAGAAACAATTAAAAGTCTTTTAATTGTTTCTATTTGATAGGAAACATCTATTATTAATTTAATACAATACATAGTCTTTGGGTTATTTTTATTTTGAAGCACGTTTTCATGCTGATGAATTTTTCAAACTGAGGGGTCCTTTTACTAAGGCACACTGAAAAATGGCGTGCAGTAGTGTAGGCATGGGTTTTGGGTGCGCCTGTAAAAAAGGCGCTTTTTTGCCGTTATCAATAGAAATCAAACAAAATAAAACATGGAAAAGAAAATATGATATCTTTTTTATTGGACATAACTTAATACATTTCTTGATTAGCTTTTGAAGGTTGCCCTTCTTCCTCAGATCGGAAATAAGCAAATGTGCTAGCTGACAGTGTATATAAGTGAAAACATTCAAGCATTACTATGACAGTAAAATAGATACTATTGGAGATTCTACATGGAATGTCGCTACTATTGGAGATTCTACATGGAATGTTGCTATTCCACTAGCAACATTCCATGTAGAAGGCTGCGCAGGCTTCTGTTTCTGTGAGTCTGACGTCCTGCACGTACGTGCAGGACGTCAGACTCACAGAAGCAGAAGCCTGCGCGGCCACATTGGTGATCTACAAGGGCCAACTTCTACATGGAATGTTTCTAGTGGAATAGCAACATTCCATGTAGAATCTATAGAAATCAAACAAAATAAAACATGGAAAAGAAAATAAGATGATATCTTTTTTATTGGACATAACTTAATACATTTCTTGATTAGCTTTCGAAGGTTGCCCTTCTTCCTCAGATCGGAAATAAGCAAATGTGCTAGCTGACAGTGTATATAAGTGAAAACATTCAAGCATTACTATGACAGTCTGACAGGGTGGGAGGATGGGGGTGGGTCGGAGGTATGCATGGGGACATCAAAGCATATCATTGATATTCTAACAGGATGGGTGTGGATAAGTGAGGGGTGGGGTGATCAACAGAGACATACAGCTTTATGGTTTTTTTGCCGAAAATGGACGTGCGGCAATATGAAAATTGCCACGCATCCATTTTGGGTCTGAGACCTTACCGCCAGCCGTTGACCTGGCGGTAAAGACTCACACGGTAACCGGGCGGTAATGACCTACGCGCGCCCGAAAATGAAAAATATTTTTCAGACGCGCGTATCGGACCCGCACCAAAAATGAAACTACCGCAAGAGCCACGCGGTAGCCGGGCGGTGACTCCTTTTTGGCGCGCGTTGGGCGCGTGTAGACGCTTATGCGACTTAGTAAAAGGGCCCCTGAAGCTGTCCTGCTGCAGCTGGCTACAGCTCCAGTTCATAGTTTAGTTTAATAACATTTTTAGACCACTCTAATTGACAGGCAGAGTAGAGCGGTGTACACTATTAAAATTACAGAATGGGGAAAGTTGAAAGGAGCTCCAATAAATCATAGGTTAGTATTGTATTCATACCAAAGGAAAGAGAATAGCCAAGGGGAGGGAAAACCCCACAGGAGGGAGGAGGGGGATCATATGGGGAAGAGAGGTTGGTGGTTGGGAGGCGAGGATAGTGGAGGGCAGACTTATACGGTCTGTGCCAGAGCCGGTGATGGGAGGCGGGACTGGTGGTTGGGAGGCGGGAAATACTGCTGGGCAGACTTGTACGGTCTGTGCCCTGAAAAAGGCAGGTACAAATCAAGGTAAGGTATATACATATGAGTTTATCTTGTTGGGCAGACTGGATGGACCATGCAGGTCTTTTTCTGCCGTCATCTACTATGTTACTATGTATATAAGAATAGGTAATAGGACTGTTTCAACTGATATTGACTAGCACGCTGCTTCTCCATAAGCCTGCGTAAACAGCCAGCTCTTTAGGTCACACTTAAAGCTTTTGAGCTGAGGGTTGCTATGAACTGATAAAGGCAGATTATTCCAGGTATGAGGTAAAAGAAAAAAGAAAGACGTATGTTTAGTAGATTCTAGGTGGCATAGGAGCCAACTTTTCAAAATGATTGGGGGTGCTGAAATTTTTTTTATTTTACAGGTGGTGCATTCCACCTCCCCCTCCCTCTCCACCGTCTCCTCCCCCTCCCCTGTCCCCCCTCCCTCCGAGTTCCAGGTCCCCCTCCCTCCCTCCCTTCCTTCGAGTTCCAGGCCCCCCTCCCTCCCCTCTCTCTCTCCTTTCCCTTCCCCCTCACTCCGAGTTCCAGGGTCCCCTCTCCATCCCTCCCAGTTCCAGGGTCTCCCTCCCTCCCTCCCTCCGAGTTCCACAGGGTCGTCCCCCCCGAGGTCCACAGGGTCAGTGGTGTGCTGGAGCCGGCTCGCACCGGCTCGCAAGAGCCGGTTGTTAAATTTTCTTCCGGCTTGCGAGCCGGTTGTTGCAAATAGCGAGCCGGCTCTGGCTCTCCTCCCTCCCTCCTCCCTCACTCTGGATCTGCCTCACCGCCCACTTGTTTTTTAAATTCTTCGCTTCTAGCGCCGAGTCGCCAACTGTCCTGAGTCCTCCTTTGCCGATTTGCGCTTTAAAAATGGCCGCCGAGACTTACGTCAGATGAGGGCGGGACACAGGGAGAGAAGGCCCGAAGGGAGGCGATCTGCAGACTGCCACCGCTGCACTTTTCACACGAGCGAGATCAAGGTGAGGCGCTATGATTTGAATTCAGGGGGGCCCGGCCCGGTGGTGGATGGAGGGGGGTGGGTAGAGGGGACTGCGGCGCTGGGCCCCCCTTGGAGGCCCGGGCCCAGGGAATTTTGTCCCACCTGCTCCCCACTCTCAGCGGCCCTGCTTGCGCTAACCGATTAGCGAGTGGTTAGCGCATGAGCCCTGACCACCTACATAATGAGTGGCTGTAAGGTCTCATGCTCTAATAGCCAATTTTTTCATTTTCACTATTAATGGCCGTGCGCTTATTTTCCCATTTTACTCCCGTGGTAAAAATGGCCTTAGCGCACGGGAATGACCCATATAAGGACCACTGTTCCCTCAAAGGTGAGTGGGAGTCACCCAACTGTATTGCTGCCAGTGTGTGTGGGTGTGGGTGTGTGTGTGTGTGGGGGGGGGGGTGTTGTTTGAATATTGT
This sequence comes from Microcaecilia unicolor, assembly GCF_901765095.1. NCBI lineage: Eukaryota > Metazoa > Chordata > Amphibia > Gymnophiona > Siphonopidae > Microcaecilia > Microcaecilia unicolor. Next base: position 23,075,632 of record NC_044035.1, on the reverse strand, counting down.
GTTTTCAATTGCTATGCACAGGCAGGTTCCCTGGAGTCCTGCAGAGCTTGACTGTCCCTCACTACTGAAAAATGGGACAGTGAAACAGCAACCCTTACTGGCAGGACAAGGTGGAGGACTCCTGCTCAGCTTACAGGGATCAGTGGTAAGGGCGCGTTAAGGCCACCTCTTACTGCAGTTTGACAAAAGGGCCTCAAACTGCTGTGACACACAGATTCTTTCTACTCTTTGCATTAATGCAGATTTGCTGGTGATGAGATTTTAAAGTGGTATAAGATGGAATTGATTGTGGTGTATGGGTTCCCATGCTAAATCTGCACCACTCAAGGGATTTACAGAGAAAATTATGAGAAAACAACAGATCGTGAGTGTTTCTATGTTGTGCAGTGAGATATTATCAATCTGGTTCCTCAGATGTTTTAGTTTCAAGAGTATAAGACCTATTTCAGATTTTTTTTTTAATTGCAGAATAATTTTAAAAAGTTAAAAAGTTGTTAATGAATATGATTAAAATACTACTACTACTACTACTACTTATCATTTCTAAAGCGCTACTAGACGTACGCAGCGCTGTACACTTGAACATGAAGAGACAGTCCCTGCTCGACACAGCTTACAATCTAATTAGGACAGACAAACAGGACAAACAAGAGATAAGGGAATAATAAAGTGAGGATGATAAAATAAGGGTTCTGAACAAGTGAATAAGGGTTAGGAGTTAAAAGCAGCATCAAAAAGGTGGGCTTTTAGCTTAGATTTGAAGACGGCAAGAGATGGAGCTTGACGTACCGGCTCAGGAAGTCTATTCCAGGCACATGGTGCAAAAATACCAATTAAAATGTTAAAACAGAGTTTAAAACACACAGCTGTATTAAAACCATCCTACTAAAGTGCTAAAGGTGTTTAAATTTCACTATAAGGTGTAACCTGCTGTTCAAGAATGAAATATTTGTTTAAGAACAACTTTCTCTTTCTCAACTTCAAACAATGTTTGTTTTAACCAGAAATCTTCAACGTACAGAGATTATCAGATAAGTATCCCAACTCTTCTAACTTTGGCTGTTAAAGCTTTGGGGTTTTTTTTTTTTTACCATTTAAGTTTTCCCCAAAGAATTGATTCTTTGTGACTATTTCTTATTATACAGGGCCTTCTGTGTTCGCCAGTCAGAGTTTTCCATATTTTATTTATTTATTTATTGCATTTGTATCCCACATTTTTCCAACTTTTTTGCGGGTTCAGTGTGGCTTACAATATGAGTTGAATGTTGGAAATACAATTTGTTACAGATAGTTAGGGATTATATTATGCAGAGTTAAGCAAAACAATTGAGGTGTCGTTAAGGAATGTAATAATGGAACATAGGCATTGCAACTTTGGAAGGAAACAATGGTAGCTTAGGGGCGTAAAAGACATGAAGTCATATGGTATATAACTTTCTGTGAGTAAAGGTATGAGTGATGTGATGATACGGGAGTGGGAGTTCTGAGATGAATGTACGATGCATTAGTGAACAGTAAGTATGGACTTTATGTGTTTTGTTTTTTTCCGTAGACTTATTCCCAGAACAGTGAACCTTGGAATATGATGTTCACCAGGTCAAGTTTTCCCTATTACCCAGAAGAGTGAACCTTGGAATGTGAATTAAGGTAAGTACCCCACAATTTTAAGACAGTCTCTTGTGAACTTATGATGTATGCTGTGGTGTTGTGGTGCTGTGGACACAGCTGTAGGCCTTGCTTGAGTTGTAACTTTGGTCTTTCTTGGCGGTAGGGCCCAATGTCCAACAGTGTTTGCTGAGCATCTTTTATTTATTTATTTATTTATTTTTATTTATTTATTGCACTTGTATCCCACATTTTCTCACCTATTTGCAGGCTCAATGTAGCTTACAGAGATCTGTTATGGCATTGCCATGACAGGGTGAAAGAAACAAATTGGTGTTATAGAGAGATCAAGGATGACAGAGAAGAACTAAGCAGACATTTAAAGAAAGAGGTCGTTTAAAATTGGGTGAGGTGGTGAAGTGTCATAGCTAAGCTACGGGTTCTCGTGGTAGGCCTTGTTGAAGAGATTTGCGAAAGTTAGTTATTTCGTTAATTGTTTTCAATTTTGTTGGTAGTGCATTCCACAGTTGTGTTCTTCAGAACCTGTTACTTTAAAGAAACTTAAATGGACAAAAACCCTGTCTCCCTCTCTGGTGGCACACTACTGCTAGTGTCTTTTAAGTTGTAAACACCGTGGGCCCAATATCTAATGAAAATCAATAAATAATTTCTTTTGCCTGTTAGGTATCCTATCTGAACTGTATTCTCTAACTGTAGAAGAGCACTCGGCTACTGGAACCAGGCACAGCATCCAGGAAGGATCACCACAAGCACATTCACACTAGGCCTTCTGCACACCAGCACACATCAGTGACAGACCAGCACAGGACCAGCAGAGGACCAGTTTCTCGGGTTAAGCACAGGTTTGGTTCTCATAAACTTCAATTTCTAATATGCTTTCAACCTGCTTTTATTTCCTTTTATTCTGGAACCCAGTCAGTCTCAGCTATTATCAGAAAATTTCAGACTTGCTGAATTTTTCTGGGAAAATCTCCTTTTCCAGGCTTACTCTCGCACAAGCATTCAATACAGTGAAGCAGAACTATCTCCGGGCTCTCTCAAACCTTTCAATCACCAATTTCTCTCTAAATTCTTCTCTCACACAGAGAAACCCTGACACACAGGTCTGACTCCCTCCATGTCTGCTCCTCTGAGCCGTTCCCTTGACAACACGTGCTCCTCACCAACCAATCAGCTTTTGTTTTACAAAACTTACAGTTAAGTTCTAAGGCATGGAACTCGTTTTACAGTAATAATCTCCATTTTGAAATTGTGGTTTTCCATAGTTTTTAATGGGAAAATCACAATCTCAACCATTTTTCCATGAAAAGTGCAGTCTAAATCACATCAATAAAAATCACATCAATTATTATATCCACTGAGTACCAATTCAACTATATTTTTTAATTTTTAAAATTCCCCGAATTAAAAACATTAGACGTTTTTTCAAAAAATTGGCAAAATTAATTAAAATAGAACACGACTCTCCAGAAAAATTAAATTTTACCTCAGAAACCCCCACAAGCAACCACGCCACTAAGCAAGCTACTAGACACCACATTTTCAGTCTGCAACTAAACCAACAGAAATATCCATTTAAATAACTTTTTATGAAAACATACCTCATGGCCCACCTAAAGAACATTTCAGGACCCTATAATAACAAAAATAAAAAATTAACCCCCAGAGCCCTAGCTGTAAGCCACCAAAAATGGCCCAAATAAAATTTAATAAATTACAGCCAAGGTCAGGAGACCTCCTACCTTTATCCAGTAATGCCCCTCTGGATGTCCCTACCTCTTGTATGGATCCAGATGGACCCCATCGCTGCTGGCGCTGAGGTGCGATTGCCCACGGTAGCCTACCAGGAAGCCTAAAAAATTGAGCCATTCTGAGCATGCACAAAAATTTACACATGCTCAGAATGCTCCCGGCTCCAACCAGGCCTCAAGCTGGGCATTTTCCTGCTGGCTAGCCTCCCCTGAAGCTCTTTTCACGGTCCAGCAGCATTGTGGCTAGACATGCCTGAGCACTGCCAGACCCCCCGAAGAGCCCTGAACCCTTTCCCAACCCAAAAACTGGCCACTGGCCACCAATAAAAGTGGGAATTGGACCCAGAACAGCCCAAAGAAAATGAGAACCTCCAGCCACCCCAAAATGCCATGGACTCTAATTTGGTCCCCACAAGCACCAGGGCAAGTTTCAAATAGCCCCCCCCCCCCTCCCCTCTCAGTATTCAGTATTACAAAGGAAGAAAGAGACTCAATTGTCTTAAATTGCTAAGAGGTCCTTCTACTAAGGTGCATTGAAAAATGGCTTGCGGTAGTGTAGGCCTGGGTTTTGGGTTCACGCCAATCAATTTTTCAGCGTGCCTGTTAAAAAAAGGCATTTTAAAAATTTTTGCTGAAAATGGATTTGCGGCAAAATCAAAATCGCCACGTGTCCGTTTTGGGTCCGCTACCTTACCGCCAGCCATTGACCTAGCGGTAAAGTTTCATGCAGTAACTGGTAAGCGGTAATCGGACGCGCACCAAAAATGAAATTACCACAAGAGCCATGTGGTCGCCGGGCGGTAACTCCATTTTGGCGTGTGTTGGGCACGCATAGAGCCTTACGCGGCTTAGTAAAAGGGTCCCGCAATTAATAGCATAGGAGCCAACTTTTCGAAATTATTGGGGATGCTAAGCCCAGTGGAAATAACTCCTCCCTGGGTACATACAAGGGATTTTCTCAATACTGGGGGTGCTCAAGCACCCACAGCACCCACAGAGCCGGCTCCTATGGTTAATAGTTTCAGATAAGTGACTTTTGATTTTTGTTTTAAGTGCACTTGTGAATGTTTTTGAGTTTTGTGTTTCCTTCTATTTTTGATCTCAGTTTGTAGTTAGACTCTGGAACTCGTTGCCGGAGAATGTAGTGACAGCAGCTGGCCTTACGGAATTTAAAGGGGGTTTGGACAGATTCCTGAGGGAAAAGTCCATTGAACATTATTAAAAAATTTTTTTGGGGGGGAGGGGGGTTGCCGGGTTTTTCACAATTTGCCGATAACTCTTAGGAGAGGAGACCAGAGAGATTTGTTTCCTGTTATTTCCCTTGGAACAAACATTCTAAACTACATCATTCAAGGTTATAAAGACCCCTGAAGCAGGCCATTGTGCCGAAACACGGCCGTGTCGGGTCGCTGTTATGCACATGTAATTTTTTAAGTGAATTTTTTAAGTGAATAAATATAAAACAGTTGGTATCCTCATCCATTCTCCTCACTTTTTTGTTTCACGTTTGTAGAGAACCAGTAGTAGAGAATGGTTTTTGAAGCGGTGTTTTTTTCTCCGTTAGGAGTTTTTACACTGATCTTTCGTCATTCTGAATAGAAGCCAGTGTCATATATTGGCCCTGACTGAATATCGACCAAAACCCATACAAGCTCTGGTGACCAGACATTTTGCAATTAGCCCCAGACATTTAGTGCTGAGGTCTGGGCATGACCCAATATTGAATATCCGAGGCTAATTCTTCCTGCCGTGGACTGATTATTGACTGGTTAGTAGATATTTCCACACAGCCGACTACCATCAGAGAAAATATTCTGTGGATAGTCACATGACTTTTATGTTCCATCACATGTGTGTACGTACGCTGCTCTGATCTTCTCCGCTCAACAACTTTGTTTCCAGTACAATTGAGCACTATAGCTTCAGTTTATTGGTAAGACACACATATTTTTTTATATTTGGATAGAATTAATAATCAACAGACGGCAGAGAAGACTCCTGATGCAGGCCAGTACGGCCGAAACACAGCTGTGTCGAGTCTCTTTCTCCCTGCTACAGTTTGGCTAATAAAGTTGATTCTTCATTTTTACATCCAAAGTGTCGTCTTTTTTATGTAATTTTTTCATTTTGATGGATTCATCTTTTAAATACATATCTTATGATTAATTTTAAATTTTGATGTTTTTTTATATATATATATTTTATTTTTATATTTTTTGTTTTTTGCTTTTGTTGGTCATCTTTGCTGTTTTGTTTCTTCTTCTTCCCATCACATGTGTGTCCAGATATACACTTTCCAGAGTGTAATTGATTGGAAATTCTATGGTCTGATCACTTTTTATATTGATTTAATATAGAATGGAGACAGGTAGGGAAAGTTAAGACATCTTTACAAAACTTCATATGTTTCTAGAGGAGCAATTGATCAAATAGCCTTCTGGTCTCAGTCTGATGAGAAAAGTATATCATGACAGTCTAAAGATTTCATTATTGATTGGTCTTATTCTAGAAAAGATATTTTGGATAATTTAGCTCCAATCTAAGACAAAAATAGATAGACCATCTGAAAAATGGCTTGATTCAGAGCTCCTTACTCTAAAATGGAATTGTAGGTCAGTAGAGAGGGTATGGTGTAAATTTCCACTTACTGAGAATAAAATAAAATGGAGGAAAGTGAAGAAAGCATACAAGATATTATTGAAATTGAAGAGGAAGGCTTACTATTCCAAATTAATTAGTGGAAATCCTTCAGATGCAAAATTGCTTTTCAAGATACTTATAGATCTTACTGATATGGAGTCATGTACTAATTCAAAGATGATTAAAAGACCTTCAGCTTCTCAGCTTGCTGAATATTTTAGCTCCAAAATTACAACTATTAGGGTTTATTTTAGGAACAATAATTTAGAATAGGAATCTCCTATTCCTAGTACCAATCTAATTCCTGTTGACAGAGTGTGGGGGGAATTTTCATCTATATCTTGGCATTTGGTGAACGTCTTATATAACGAGTATTTCTCTTATTGTATTTTGGGGTTGGATGATTGTACTTCCTGGAAATGTCCGTTCTGAACCATGAGGTATTAATGTTAATGTTAACATGTATCATGAATGATGATTGACAGGTTATATTTGCCTTCAATTTATACGATCTATGTGTCCTCAGATGGTTCTTTCTGTACAAAAGAAGGTTTGTTCACAGTAAACATATTGATCGCAAAGTTGGTAGCTAGCTTTAACAAAATCATTATGTATGTCATGAAATTATAAATCTGGGTGGATTGTTTTATCTTATATTCAATCGTAGTTCATTTAGGGGCCCTTACACCAAGCTGTGGCAAAAGGGGGCCTGCACTGGAGTCGGCAAGTGTTTTTGACATGTGCCGAGGCTCTCTTTTACTGCTGCAAGTAAAAGGTAGGATCTTGCTTTTCTGCAGGAAATGGCCATGTGGGTACCCAGTCAAAATAACCCCGACAAAATGGCCCCGACAAAATAACCCCGACAAAAAAGCTCCAAACAAAAAAAGCTCCTGACATAATAGTCCCTGACCTAACAGCCACTGTCAAAACGGCCTGCACACAATATAACCCTTTTTCATGCTTTTTACGACACTCGATTTGTCTACGAGCAAGCTCATCACCAAAGGTCTTTCTAAAGACCCGTACAACACATCACGTGCTACCTACTGCACATATCAGCTGTTCTTCTGGGGTCTGAGACTCAATAAACGACACGTTATTGAGCAAGACTCCTGATGCAGGCCTGACGGCTGAAACACAACAGTTGTGTCGTGTCTTTTCATCAATAAACAAACTTTTTAAGATTCTTGTTTCCAGGATTTGTATTCCTTTGGTCAAACATCCCACTCTCACTTCTACTTGTGTTTTCCCGTGGGGCGTTCGAGTTCTCTGCTTGGTTGCGGATTCTTCTGAACACAATATAACCCTTGACAAGTTAGCTCCCTGACAAAAGGGCCCGATCAGGCTGCCCAGAATTTGGGTCTGCATTTTTTCCTATGCCAATCAGGATAAGGTTGGTAAGACTATGAAAATGATGACAATATTGTTTTTTTTTGTTTGTTTTTGTTTTTTGTAAATTAGCAGGTTGATGGAAGAATAGTTTCTTTAAATAGCAGAACAGATCATGAATACCAGTTTGTAGCTATAGAATTTTGTTTATTTATATATGCTTTATGCAATTGAATGCTGGTAGGAGTCTTTATCAGTGAAGATTTCACTTGTAGTTTATAATATTTTTTTTGTGATGTGTTATTTTTTTCTTAGGTAGCTGTTTTGTGTAGAGGCTATTTTGTCAAGGGTTGTTTTGTGGGAGGGGCCCTTTTGTCAAGGGTTATTTTGTTAGGGTGTGAAATGCCAAGGGTTATTTTGTTACAAGGCTGTTTTGTCGGGGTTCTTTTGTCAGGGCTCTTATGACTGGGCGCCGGCCACGTGGCAAGTAAAGCACTTGCCGTGCGGCTATTTCAGGGGAGAAGTCCTTACCGCTACCCATTGAGGTGGCGGTAAGGGCTTCTGTGCTAACCTGGTGGTAACCAGGCAACGAGCTCTTTTTGACCACTTGCCAGGTGCTGAGGAGGTTTCACATCCCATTACAACTGATCTGCATGAGGTAAGCATGGCAGGGGGGGGCACTGGCCTTCGGAGGGTGCCAAACAAAACCTGAACACCGGAGTGCTTCCCTGCTGCAGCGGCAGCTGCTGCCGCCGCCTCCAGTCCTTCTCTTGCCTTGTCTCACCTCCAAAATTGGAGCGCTTCTCTGTCTGCCAAACACCACTGCAGGTCCTTCTCCTACCCTTGCCTTGTGCCGCCTCCTCCTGATGTGTCTCATGCTTCCTTTGAGGCTGTTTCCGCAGTCAATCAGTTAATGCTTTAACACCCCAGTATTTAAGTACACCGTTTAATTGCTTCCCTTGCATTTCTACAACAAGACTCAGCTACCTTTATGGAGTGGTGGAAGCAGTCTCTGTCTATTCTGAGGACATAAAGGTAGGCCGGCGAGGGGCATGCCGAGCAGCCGCACATAACATGGCGGCTGCTGCCCGGCAGCTCCTGCGTCAGAGCGACCCTTCCTTTCCGGCTTCCCCATCGGCGATTGAGATGATGCGGCAGGAGACCCCCTTGCCGTTGGTTGGGAAGCCGGAAGGGGCAGGGCTACAGGGGAAAGCATAAAAGCTGCCAACGAGGGCTAGGGAGCCTCTTGTTGGCAGTGAGCGGCGCGCAATGGCAAACCCAAGGCTCGGGTGCTTCCTAGGGATTGTTTAATGTCTTTTCAATAAAAGCTGTGGCCATTTATTCCCAAAACCTGTCTCATGTTTGGTCTGTGAGTACGCTAGGGGGAAAGCGAGGGCGGGAGCGAGAGGGAATGCAGCCTGCCTATGTTATTTCATCTGCCTTTTCAACATGTGAAGCCATATTCATGTAGCTCTTCTGTACAAGTGTAGAAGATTTATAAATTTTGTCATCTTAATCAGAAAAGGTTTTTCAAGTTACTTTTTGAACTATTATTTCTTCCGTCATCGTTATCAGCTGATTGGGGAGTAGTGGAAGACAGCTTATTCAGAAGCTTTAAGAACATAAGAATAGCCATACTGGGTCAGACTAATGGTCCATCTAACCCAGTATCCTGCTTCCAGCAGTGGCTAATCCAGGTCACAAGTGCCTGGGAGAAACCCAATTAGTAGCAACATTCCAGAATCCCAAAGAGTAGCAACATTCCGGAATCCCCAAAGAATTTTATTTATTTATTTATTTATTTGCATTTGTATCCCACATTTTCCCACCTTTTTGCAGGCTCAAAGTGGCTTACAATACATTATGAATAATGGAAATTACATTTTGTTCCAATTCGGTTATGGATTACATTGTGAAGAGTTATACAAAACAAATCAAATCAAATCAAAGAATCGTTAAGGAATATATCAATGGAAAAGAATATAGAAACATTGAAAGGAAAACAACGAAAAAACTAGAGATTCTGAGGACAATATATAGCATATGAACAACGGATAGCCTATGGTATACATCTTCTTTGGTTAAAGGTATGAGTGTGGTGTGATTTCAGGATTGAGAATTCTTAGGTGGATGTGTTGATGTATAACGGAGCAGTGAGTGTGGATTTTATATGTTTTGGTTCTTTCCGTAGATTTTATCAAAAAGATGTGTTTTCAGTAATTTGCGGAAGTTGGTTTGTTCGTGAATCGTTTTCAGGTTGCGCGGAAGTGTGTTCCAGTATTGCATGCTCATGTAGGAAAAGGTTGACGCGTGTAGCGTCTTGTATTTCAGGCCCTTGCAGTTAGGGAAGTGTAGGTTGAGGAAGGTTCGTGATGATCTTTTGGCGTTTCTGGGTGGTAAGTCAATTAACTCAGTCATGTATGCTGGGGCTTCGCCATGGATAATTTTGTGGACTAATGTGCATACTTTAAAAGTAATGCGTTCCTTAAGTGGGAGCCAGTGTAACTTCTCTCGTAAGGGTTTTGCACTTTCATATTTTGGTTTTCCAAAGATGAGTCTGGCCGCTGTGTTCTGGGCTGTCTGAAGTTTCCTCAGGATTTGCTCTTTGCAGCCTGCGTACAGCGAGTTGCAGTAATCCAGATGACTGAGTACGAGGGATTGCACTAGGCCGCGAAAAACGGATCTTGGGAAGAATGATCTTAATCTTTTCAGTTTCCACATGCCGTAGAACATCTTTTTGGTTGTGTTGTTTGCGTGGGTTTCGAGTGTTAGGTGGCGATCGATAGTGACTCCAAGGATTTTTAACGTTTCTGAGATTGGGAGGTTTAGTTTTGGTGTATTTATAGCAGTAAATTCCTTCGTGTTGTACTGGGAGGTGAGTATCAGGCATTGAGTCTTTTCTGCATTCAGTTTCAGACGAAATGCGTCTGCCCAGGTGTTCATGATGTATAGGCTTTGGTTAATTTCGTTGAAGATTTCCTTGATGTCTTGTTTGAAAGGGATGTATATTGTTACATCATCGGCGTATATATGTGGGTTGAGGTTATGGTTTGATAGGATTTTTGCCAAGTATCCTGCTTCCAGCAGTGGCTAATCCAGGTCACAAGTGCCTGGGAGAAACCCAATTAGTAGCAACATTCCAGAATCCCAAAGAGTAGCAACATTCCGGAATCCCCAAAGAATAGCAACGTTCCATGCTACCAATCTCAGGACAAGCAGTGGCTTCCCCAATGTCCGCTCAATAACAGACTGTAGACGTTTCCTCCAGGAACTTGCCCAAACCTTTTTTTAAACCCACGTATGGTAACCGTTGTTACCACATCCTTCGGCAGCAAGTTCCAGAGCTTAACTATTCTTTTCCACTTCTGAAGGCTGAACCTGTTTAACTCTTTACACGTGTAGATGGATTTAATGATCTTCGGTAAATATGATGATGTGGGTTTTTTTGAAAGTTTGTTTGTTTTTTTAACCTGTGAGGTCTTCCATCATCATTTTCAAGTGAACATCGAGTAATGCATACAATCTCAGCTTATACAGGTGGATTTTGAATTTTATGTTCTGAAGCTGTGAATGCTTTCACATGTTAGATTGGTTTGGACATTTATAGCTCAACTGGAGGAAGTGTTTTACATTTGTTTTTTTCTCCTATAAGTGCTTACATCATCATTATTTTCAGGTGAACAGGGAGAGGTGCAAGGAATTTCAGCCTATTCTAAAGAAGTACATTCTGGACTCATTCTTTTGAAGTTATGAATTCTGTCCTTGTGTAGCTCTTCACATGTTTAGATGGTTTATATGCTTTCAGCTGTTTTTTTTTTTTTTTAATATTGTCATTTTCAGGAGAATGGGGAGTGGTGTAAGCAGTGTCAGCCTATTCTGAAGAGATTCACCCACCTGTTACTGAGCCGCGTTAACAGCAGCCATGTGCTAAGGCTGACACAGCGCATTCACTTTGAATGGGCTGTGTCAACATTACTCATGGCAGCCGCTAGCACGGCTTAATAACATAGTAAATGATGGCAGATAAAGACCTGTACGGTCCATCCAGTCTGCCCAACAAGATAAACTCATTTTACATGGTATGTGATACTTTTATACCTGAGTTTGATTTGTCCTTGCCATTCTCAGGGCACAGACTGTAGAAGTCTGCCCAGCACTGTTGTACTAAAAGTTCTAAAGATTCTGGAATCCTAAAGAGTTACAAGATTCCGGAATCCCAATTAGTAGCAACATTCCATGTAGAGCCCCAAAGAGTAACATAGTAACATAGTAAATGATGGCAGATAAAGACCTGAATGCTCCATCCAGTCTGCCCAACAAGATAAACTCATTTTACTTGGTATGCGATACTTTATATGTATACCCGAGTTTGATTTGTCCTTGCCATTCTCAGGGCACAAAAGTCTGCCCAGCACTGTTCTTGTACTAAAAGTTCTGAAGCTAATGTCAAAACCCCTTAAAATTTACACTCCAGCCCATCCTCATCTATTCAGTCACGATCAGGGCATAGACCGTAGAAGTCTGCCCAGCTCCCATTTTCTTTCCCACTTACCAATCTCCACTAAGATTCCAAGGAACCATTCCTTCTAAACAGGATTCCTTTGTGTTTATCCCACGCATGTTTGAATTCCATTACCATTTTCATCTCCACCACCTCCCACGGGAGGGCATTCCACATATCCACCACCCTCTCCATGAAAAAATACTTCCTGACATGAGACCTGAGTCTGCCCCCCTTCATGCCCTCTAGTTCTACCACCTTCCCATCTCCGGAAAAAGTTCATTTGCGGATTAATACCTTTCAAATATTTTAATGTCTGTATCATGTCACCCCTGTTTCTCCTTTCCTCTGAGGTGTACATGTTCAGGTCGGCAAGTCTCTCCTCGTACGATTTGCAACGCAAATCCCATACCATTTTTGTAGCTTTTCTTTTGTACCGCTTCCAGTCTTTTTACATCTTTAGCAAGATACGGCCTCCAAAACTGAACACAATACTCCAAGCGGGGTCTCACCAATATCTTGTAGAGAGGCATCAACACCTCCTTTCTTCTGCTGGTTATGCCCCTCTCTGTGCAGCCTAGCATCCTTCTGGCCACAGCCATCACCTTGTCGCATTGTTTCTTCACCTTTAGATCCTCAGACACCAACACCCCAAGGTCTCTCTCCTGAGTTAAGCTTACTAATCTCTCTCCTCTTATCCGGTATCTCTCTTTTGGGTTTCTGCACCCCAAGTGCATCACTCTACACTTCTTGACATTAAATTTTAATTCGTACTCTGATAATAATTGCTGCACTCCTGTGTGAATAAAATTAAATTTTAACTGCCAGACCCTTGACCATTCTTCTAACTTTTGGAGATCCCTTCTCATCGTTTCTAGTCCCTCCAGGTATCCACTCTATTGGCTATTTTCATGTCATTCGCAAAAGGGCACCCCTTTCCTTCCAACCCTTCTGCAATATCTCCCACAAATATATTAAACAGAATAGGCCCCAGCACCAACCCCTGTGGAACTCCACTGCTCACCTTCCTTTCCTCCTAGCGGATTCCATTTTCCACCACCCTCTGCCATCTGTCGGTCAACCAGTTTCCTATCCAGTTCACCACTTTTGGTCCTAAGTTCAACCCTTTCAGCTTATTAATGAGTCTTCTGTGAGGGATCGTATCAAAGGCTTTGCTGAAGTCCAAGTAGATTACATCTAGCGCGTGTCCCTTATCCAGTTCTTTGGTCACCCAGTCAAAGAAGTCAATAAGATTCCTTTGGCTGGATTTTCCTTTGGTAAAGCCATGTTGCCTCGGGTCCTGTAACCCGTCAGCTTCTAGAAAGTTAACTATCCTCTCTTTCAGCAGCGACTCCATTACTTTTCCTACCACCGACGTGAGACTTCTCGAAGGAATCTCAGCCTATTCTGAGAAGATTCGTTTTCGACTTTGTCTTTTCAACATTTGAAAGCTGTGTAAATAGGGGGGTCAATTTGGACTTTATATTTTCAACTTACGAAGGCCATAACTATGTAGCTCTTTAAATGTTTAGAGGGTCTGTATAGCTTTTCAGATCAGTTTGAGCAGTGTTTTTTTTAAGTTGTTTTTGTGAAGTATTAGATCGTTCATCGTCTTTTTCAGCTGATTGGTGAGTAGTGGAAGTAAATTCAGATTATTCATAACAGGTAAATTTTGTGCTTTATCGTTTCCATTTCTGAAGACTGAATTTGTTTAGCTCTTTACACGCATAGATGGCTGTAACAATCTCAGGTCAATAGTAACATAGTAGATGATGGCAGAAAAATATCTGCACGGTCCACCCAGTCTGCCCAACAAGATAAACTCACATGTGCCATTTTTTGTGTATACCTTACCTTGATCGTACCTGTCTTTTTCAGGGCACAGACCGTATAAGTCTGCCCAGCACTATCCCACCTCCCAACCACCAGCCCCGCCTCCCTCCACCGGCTCTGGCACAGACCGTATAAGTCTGCCCAGCACTATCCCCGCCTCCCAACCACTAGTCCCACCTCCCAACTACCGGCTCTGGCACAGACCGTATAACTCTGCCCAGCACTATCCCCGCCTCCCAACCACCAGCCCCGCCTCCCACCACCGGCTCTGGCACAGACCGTATAAGTCTGCCCAGCACTATCCCCGCCTCCCAACCACCAGCCCCGCCTCCCACCACCGGCTCTGGCACAGACCGTATAAGTCTGCCCAGCACTATTCCCCGCCTCCCAACCACCAGTCCCGCCTCCCATCACCGGCTATCCCCAATATTAGTGCTTCTATCCTCCTTTTCATGAGAATGTTGAGTGGTGCAAGAAATCTCAGCTTATTCTGAAAAAGGTTCAGTTTGGACTTTGTATTTTCCAATTACTTTTCTTACATTTGGACCCTGTGCTTTCCCACTCATAGCAGGTTCAATGTGGCTTACATATTATGTACAGGTACTATTATTATTATTATTTATTGCATTTGTACCCCACATTATCCCACCTTTTTGCAGGTTCAATGTGGCTTACAGAGTGTTGTTATGATGTAGTCATTATATGGTCTTAGATACTTAAGCTGAGAGTAAATGAATAAGATGCAAGGTTATTACTTGATTTTAAATAAATAAGCTGAAGTTAGATGAATTAGATGCAAGGTGTTGTGAGAATTTAAGGAATGGTTTATTAAGGAAGTCTTTCGTAGGCTTTGTTGAAGAGGTGTGTCTTCAAAGATTTGCGAAAGTTGGTTAGATTGTCCATATTTTCCAGGGCTGTGGGTAGTGCGTTCCAGATCTGTGTGCTTTTATACGCAAAAGTAGTAGCGTATGACTGTTTGTATTTAATTCCTTTACAGCTGGGGAAGTTTAGATTGAGGAATTTGCGGGCCGATCTTTTGGCGTTTCTAGGTGGTAAGTCCACTAGGTTTAACATATAAAGTGGGGCGTCTGCGTGGATGATTTTGTGGACGGTTGTGCAGATCTTGAACTCGATTCGTTCCTTGAGTGGTAGCCAATGTAGTTTCTCTCTTAGAGGTTTTGCCCTCTCGTATTTAGTTTTTCCAAAGATGAGTCTGGCTGCAGTGTTCTGGGCTGTCTGGAGTTTTTTGATGGTCTGTTCTTTACAGCCTGCATACAAAGTGTTACAATAGTCCAGATGACTTATTACTAATGACTGTACTAGGGTACGGAAGATGTTTCTTGGGAAAAAAGGTTTTATTCTCTTGAGTTTCCACATTGAGTAGAACATTTTTTTCGTTGTATTCTTCACGTGGGTATTGAGTTTGTACCTGGGGCAATGGAGGGTTAAGTGATTTGCCCAGAGTCACAAGGAGCTGCCTGTGCCTGCAGTGGGAATTGAACCCAGTTCCCCAGGACCAAAGTCCACCACTCTAACCACTAGGCCACTCCTCATGAAGTCCGAACCCATGTAAGATTTTTAAATGTATAGATGGATTAAATGATCTCCGGTCAATAGGAGGATGTACTTTGTGAAAGTTGTTTTTTTGAACTACGAGTGCTTCCATCTTCATTTTCTGGAATTGGGGGGGGGGGGGGGGGGGGGGGGGGGGGAAGGCGCAGAAACCCTTGCACCAGCCCTGCATTTCTCCAAAATTGCCTCGATACATTTCTGTGGGAGAAATAGTTTCAAAGGATACAATATTCTGTTAAACTGTACCTGTTGTATACTGCCTTGGGTGAATCTCTTCATAAAGGTGGTTAATAAATCCCAATCAAACATATAAATGGCGAGTGACCGACTCACTTGCAAATGCGCAGTAGAGACTTCCCTCTCTGTCACGCCCCCGCGTCAATACGTGATGACGGGGGAGGGGGCGGGACAGAGAGGGAAACTGCGCCGCTGAGGTTGCTACCGCTCCCCCCCCCACTCGGAGTCGCCGTCGCCACCCCTCCACCTGGCCCGGGCCCTCTCTTCCCTTCTGAAGTTACACATCCATTCGCCGAACGCAGCAACGTACATCAGCTGAGCTGCCCCTTCCTTCTCTGCCTGTGTGTGTCCCGCCCTCGCTGACGTTACGTCACAGGAGGGCGGGGCCACAGGCAAAGAAGGAAGGGCTCACTGCAGCTCAGCTGATGTGCGTTGCTGCGTTCGGCGAATGGATCTGTAAGTTCAGAAGGGAAGAGAGGGCCCGGGCCAGGTGGAGGGGTGGCGGCGGCGGCGACTTCGAGGGGGGGGGAGCGGTGGCGACTTCGAGGGGGGGGGAGCGGTGGCGACTTCGCGGGGGGGGGGGGAGGAAAACCTCAATACCAGCCCGTTTTTACAGGCTCAACAGCTAGTAAATACATAAATAAATAAGTAAAATATACATACACTGATTTACTGTAAGGAATTGTACTTTTCAAACTGCCTTCTGCTCTCCTCTCCTCTTCTGTACCTCCCCTCTCCAGTTCACAGAAAGCACATACACATATATATATATACACTCAGCCACCCCCCCCCCCCCACTCAACATACACACACTTACATTTTGATGCAGAAGGGTTGGAAGAACTTCATGAGCTGTGCTCCGCATGCTTTCCCCTCTTGTTCATCTTGCAGAGACTGGGGGCAGAAGGTTGGAAAGAAATTTAAGATGCTAGCAGATGTGAGCAGCATTACTAAGAGGAACTTGAAAGCCAAGTTTGTGGAATGCCTTCCAGCTTCTAGTGAGAGATTCCCAACAGATCTACAAAATGTGTTGCTAGATGAAGTGCCAAGATTGCTGTATAGTGATTAAACTTATGTCTGGAGGACATGATCGCTGAAAGTGCATTGTAATGCTGTGGAGGTATTAATGGCTTTAACCACAGCTAACTACAATCCTTCTGTATCCCTTACTTAATAACAGTCATGAGAATTGAACAAAAACACCCCTAAATCAGCTGTTGGATTTCATCAGGAGACAAGTGGATGAAGGGGAAATGAAAGGAGGGGGTGTGGTAGAGGTAGGCAGTTTAAACTTTATTCAGTAAAGTAATAGAAAAAAAACAACCCTCGTTTGTCTAGTAAAAAAGGTGTGTGATATTTTGAACCACAAATAAAGGAGTGTTTCATTAACTCACACTTTGCTTTCCTGTTGGAAATAGTTGCCCAAGTGGAGGAGTAGCCTAGTGGTTAGTGTAGTGGACTTTGATCCTGGGGAACTGAGTTTGATTCCCACTGTAGCTCCTTGTGACTCTGGGCAAGTCACTTAACCCTCCATTGCCCCTGGTACAAAATAAGTACCTGAACATATGTAAAGTGCTTTGAATGTAGTTGCAAAAACCTCAGAAAGGCGGTATATCAAGTCCCATTTTCCCTTACCCTATTTGAGATTCTACATGAAATGTTAATGTTGCTATTCCACTAGCAACATTCCATGTAGAAGCCTGCCCTTGCAGATCAGCAATGCGGCCGCACAGGCTTCTGCTTCTGTGAGTCTGACGTCCTGCACATACGTCTTCTACATGGAATGTTGTTAGTGGAGGAGTAGCCTAGTGGTTACTGCAGCAGACTCTGATTGTGGGGAACTGAGTTCAATTCCTACTGCAGCTCCTTGTGACTCTGGGCAAGTCACTTAACCCTCCATTGTCCCTGGTACAAAATAAGTACCTGAATATATGTAAACCGCTTTGAATGTAGTTGCAAAAACCTCAGAAAAACGGTATATCATGTCCCAGTCCCATTTCCCTTTCCCTTATGACATCACAATATTAGAAGTGAGCCAAGTATCAGGCAATCAAGCCATTGTGACATCACTGATGAGGTTGGCTCTTATTGGTGGAATGAGTGGAGGAGTAGCCTAGCGGTTAGTGCAGTGGACTTTGATCCTGGGGAACTGAGTTCAATTCCCACTGCAGCTCCTTGTGACTCTGGGCAAGTCACTTAACCCTCCATTGTCCCTGGTACAAAATAAGTACCTGAATATATGTAAACCACTTTGAATGTAGTTGCAAAAACCTCAGAAAGGCGGTATATCATGTCCCAATTCCCCTACCATTTAAGGGGCCCTTTTACTAAGCTGCGTCAGCATCTACGCACACCCAACGTGCACCAATTTGGAGTTAGCACCCTGCTACCGCGTGGCTTTTGCGGTAATTTCATTTTTGGCGCAGGTCTCATTTGCGCATCTGAAAAATAATTTTTCTTTTCTGGCACGCATCTGTGATGTGCGCCAAGTGGCATTCGATGTGCGTAGGTCATTACCGCCCGGTTAACATGTCAGACCTTACCACTAAGGCAATGGCTGGCGGTAAGGTCTATTTCGGCAAAAATGTTAAAAAGGCATTTTTTTCCTGAAAAAAAATGGATCTGTACTTGCCCAAAGCACGCGCCTACACTTACGTAGTCCATTTTTCAGCGCACCTTAGTAAAAGGACTTCTAAATGGGGGGGCCAGCGATTTAGATGAGACAAAAAAATAGAAAATAAACATTTATTTTTCTTAATACTTCGACTGCTTAAAAGGTGCTGTTAGTTAAAGACCGCGCTGTGACTCGCAGGAGAAAACTGAAAGGGTGCGAGCCCAGTGAATACAAACGCGAGAGCATGCTGAGAGCTCTGTAATGAATGAGACTTAAAACGAACTACAATAGTTAAATGGGAAGCATGAGGGTATAAAAATATAGCAGCTGGACAATTCCAGAGCCTTTCAGTTGTGATGCTTTTGTTATGCTTTTCTCTAGCATTGTCCAATAGGAAAACCTCTGAAACACGTTGGCGGTAATTCTGTAAGACGTTGCATACATTTTAGGCAGCAAAAAGTGGATTAATGCTGGTATTTATGCACTCCCAACCACTAGGCCCACCTCCTAACCACCGGCGCTGCCACCCAATCTCTGCTAACTTCTGAGGATCCATTTCTAGGAATCCTGTTCAGAAGAAATGGATCCTCAGAAGCTTAGCAGAGATTGAGGGGCATAATCGAAATGGGCTGCCCATCTGCAAGAGCGCCCATCTCCGGGAACGGCTACGAGAAGGGGCGGTCCCAACCGTATTATCGAAAAAGATGGGCGGCCATCTTTTCTTTCGATGATACGGTTGGGGCCGGCCATATGCCTAGGATTTGGGCGGATTTGAGATGGCCAGCCTCGTTTTTCGAAGATAATGGAAACCGAAGGTGGCCTTCTCAAAAACGAACACATCCAAGGCATTTGGTCGTGGGAGGGGCCAGGATTCATAGTGCACTGGTCCCCCTCACATGCCAGGACACCAACTGGGCACCCTCCCAGGTGCATAGCTCCCTTACCTTGGGTGCTGAGCCCTCCAAATCCTCCCCAAAACCCTCTCCCCTCAACTCTACACCATTACCATAGCACTTATGAGTGAAGGGGGGCACCTACATGTGGGTACAGTGGGTTTTGGGGGGGGGGGGTTGGAGGGCTCCCATTTACCACCACAAGTGTAACAGGTAGGGGGCAGGGGGTTGAGCCTGGGTCCACCTCCCTGAAGTGCACTGCACCCACTAAAAACTGCTCTGGGGACCTGCATACTGCTGTCATGGAGCTGGGTATGACATTTGAGGCTGGCATACTACAGGCTGGCAAAAAAAGTTTTTAAAGTTGTATTTTTTTTGGTGGGAGACGGTTAGTGACCACTGGGGGAGTCAGGGGAGGTCATCCTCGATTCCCTCCGGTGGTCATCTGAGCAGTTGGGGCACTTTTTTGGGACTTGGTCATGAAAAAAAGGGTAAAAAAAAAAGCGGACCAAATTTTCGCTACGGCCGCCCTTCTTTTTTCCATTATCGGCCGAGGGCGGCTATCTCTTAAGCACACCCCGGCACGCCCCTGTCCCGCCTTCGCTACCCTTCCGACATGCCCCCTGGAACTTTGTTTGTCTCTGCGACGGACTGCAGTTGGGGGCGCCCAAAATAGGGTTTTGATTATACTGATTTGGGCGCCCACAGGAGAAGGCCGGCAATCTCCTGATTTGGGTCAAAATATGGCCGCCATTCTCTTTCGAAAATAAGCCTGATTGGGTGGAAGCGCCGGTGGTTAGGAGGTGGGGCTAGTGGTTGGCAGTGCATAAATCAGTGGCTTAGCTACATGGGGCCTGAGGGGGGCTGGGCCCCCGTAGATTTGGCCCTGGCCCCCTGTCGACGATCCCCTTGAACCCCCCTCCTGCCACCAACACTCCCCCGCCGTCACCACCCACCCCACCGCCACATCAGATACCTTGTTTGCTGGCGGGGGTCCCCAAACCCCGCCAGCCGAAAAGAGTCTTCGTTGAACCCTTCGTTCAACGAAGTTCCTGGTGCGATCAGCTGTTTCGACGCCTTAAGGCACCAGGAACTTTGTTGAATGAAGGCGCTACTCCGGCGCTGAAAAATACTCTCTTCTGCTGGCGGGGTTTGGGGACCCCCACCAGCAAACAAGGTATCTGATGCAGCAGCGGGGCACGCGGCGACGGCGGGGGACAGTTGGTGGCAGGAGGGGGGTTCAAGGGGGTCGTCGGCAGGCCGGCAGGGGGATCCAATGTGGCAGCAGCAGCTCGGGGGGGGGGCGGCAGCGGGGGGGGGGGGGGCAGCTAAACAGTGCCCCCCACCTTGGGCTCTGGCCCTCCCTCCCGGAGAGGTCTGGCTACGCCCCTGGCATAAATACCAGCAACTTATCCACTTTTTGCTCCCTAAACAGGAAATTAACGTCAGAGGGGGCAGGGGACCGGCAGAGGCGACAGTCGCACGACTGCTCAGCCACTCCCTTGCTGCCTGCACCCGGGGCCGACCACCCCCACCACCCCGCTCTTGGTACACTAGAACTCAGTTATATTAATCTATATTTATAAAACTTACCCTCAACGTTCTATTGTCTGACATCACTGAAGCCAAGGTTCGTAAGTTCGAAGCTCTGAAGCCACGAAAAACACAGTCTCGGGGCCCCGCCCTCGCGTCAAACGTTATGACTTTGAGGGCGGAGCAATTCACTCACATCGACGGCGGCCAGGGCGGCGCAATGGCGTCACTGACGACGAAGGTGCATTGGGTGGGGGGGGCCAGAGTCACACATCGACGGCGACCACGGTGGCACAATGCCGTCACTAACAACAAAGGTGCGTAGGGTGGGGGGGCCAGAGGAAAGCCTTGCTAGCGCCCGTTTCATTGGCTCCAGAAACGGGCCTTTTTTTACTTATTCTATAAAGGAAAGCTAGTACCTAGTCTCCTTTTTAGAAAACGTTACAATAGGCACCTTGCAGAGCCTACAATAGGGGCACCCCTTTATAGAATTACCTTCATTATGCCAGGGACCCCATAAGTTCTTGATAGCTGTTAAAAACGTCTGAATCAACTGGGTTTCAACAGATCATGACTATGAAAACTTGAAAAAACAGACAGTCTGCTTTGGTGCGCTCCTACAAATAAGAAAATGCGCACCTGTCTACGTAACCTTTTCATTTCTCCATGTTCTTGTGCCCTTTGCACTTGTTTTTCTTCCTTGTTTGTGGTTACAGATCTTTAGAGAGGTTTTTTTTTTTTTTTTTCGGTTGTTCTGCAACTTTCGTCCCTTCTTTTCCACAGTTGTTATTGTTGGGGTTTCACTCATTCTATCTATTTTTCATAGGGGCCCTGGTTAGCTCTGTAATGTTTAATACATGATAAAGATAGTACTGTCTGTTTCTGTCTACAATCTCAAATCCTTTGGTGTGTGAATTAAAAGAGAATTGGCCAGAGATACCCAGGTGGTCACAGAGGTATGTGGTAATCCTATCTTGAATATATCTGTAATGAAGGAATTCAGCTAATAGGTTTAACACATCTCTGTTTTATTACCGGACTTACCTGTGGTAACTCAGAAGGTTGATTACCTCTACCAGATGTCGAAGCTGACGGCTATGAGGAGAGGCTCCACGCTGGCTTTCACTAAAATATGGCAGTTATATGAACAGTTACATGGTCAGAGTCATTCACCACCAGGGTAGGGGGGATGGGGGGGGGGGGTGGGGGATAGCTGGAGGAAGCTTGTGATAATTCTTTATGACACTATGTGCAAATGTTATGTTTTGACTGTAATTTGGCTTGTTTTCAATACAAATTTAAAAAAAAAGACTATGGGGGCCCTTTTACTAAGCTGTGTAGGTGCCCACGCGCGCCAGTTTGGAGTTACCGCCCGGCTACTGCGTGGCTCTTGCGGTAATTTCATTTTCGGAACGCGTCCGCTATGCGCATCCCAAAAATAATTTTTATTTTCTGATGTTGACGCGTGTAGGTCATTACCCGCCCAGTTAACGCGTGAGACTTTACCGCTAAGTCAACGGCTGGCGGTAAGGTCTCAGGCCCAAAATGAACATGCGCCAATTTTTTTATTTTGCCGCACGTCCGTTTCTGGCAAATATTTTTTAAAAAGGCCTTTTCCACAGGCGCGCTGAAAAATGGATCTGCGCGCACCCAAAATTGGCGCCTACACTACCGCAGGCCATTTTTCAGTGCACCTTAGTGAAAGGACCCCTAGGGGTCCTGTTTACTAAGGTGCGCTAGCATTTTTAGCGCACGCTGACGCTAGAGACACCCATATATTCCTATGGGTGTCTCTAGCATTAGCGCACGCTAAAACGCTAGCGCCCCTATAGCGTGGCCTGTATGATTGCTTGACACATATGGTGTGCTCTGTGTTATACGAGAATATTTGAATTCAGTTAAGTCATTTGCTAAACTGCTTTTCATTTGACATTGCAGGCAAATAACAATAAAACCAAGCATTGGTTTACAATCAATTAATAATGAAACAAAGCAACAGTTTTCAATGAAAGGTGAAGAACAATTTGATTCTCAGGGGACAGTTTACAAGCTATCTGCTTCAATGTTGTCCTTGTGTACTTTTTAACTGTGGGCATTGCACCAAGTTTTAAAAAGCAATTAGACATATACTTTCCCTTTGAAACGTATTGCTGGTGCAAGGTTCTTGTGGACTGCACCTGCTTTTTTTTATGTGGGGAGATTTTGCAAGGAAAACAACACGTCCAGACTTGAAAATACAGTTCATGTGCATTATTTTCCGATAGTGTCCATAAAGTGCAGCTGGCATGTCTCTGCTTAAAAGCTGCTAAAAGTACTGATGAAACACATGCTAATGGCATTCATCTCGGGAGAGTGGTAAGATGGTGACCTGAAGTTCGTATGCCCAACGGCCCAGCTGCCCTCTGAAGTTTTGTCTTCTTTACGTAAATTTCCTCTCTGCAATTGCAGTTACCATAACTGAGAGGAAGGGGACAACCGGCGGTCAGCCGCCGATGGCCAGCATTTTATCCCCTGAGCAGCAAGTGCGGGACCGCTGTGTGACGAACTGCCCACAGATGAAAGGGTTGGCGAGTCCTTTGATTAGCGCCGACGAAGGAGCGTCGGTGCTCTTGGACCTGGAAAAAACAACTCCATCGCTCCCGAATTATTCAACCACCATGTCCAAAGGAGTGGAGGAGTGAGTTAGAGGCATATGCTGAAACGGAGGACGTTTACAGCAGAACCCGAATCGGCAGAACCACTCCTAAACACCTAAGAGAAATCATCTTGGAGTTTTTGGCTCCCGTGGAGGTTACAATTGAATACCATCTGGAAGGCGCTTCGGGATCTAACGGTGGTAGTAAATAACTTTGTTTCAGATATAATCTTATTAGAGAGTTACATGGACAATTCAACTGAACCCTTTGAGAGTGAAAAATTGATATAACAAATGAAGTTCTACACGAGCAAGAAGTGGTTATGATCTTGAAAATGATAATAGACCAGAAATTTTGAATAATAAAATGAATATTATTATAGATGATTAATATCGAGATTATTGTTTTTCCCAGAGTTCCGGGTATGACTCCTAAAGTTTTCCTCAGAAATATTTCCTCAAATTATTACTTTAAAAGGAGTGAAGCCTGTGAAAACTGGGGTTACTTTAATCCAGGGGCGTATCTGAACTTCAACGGTAGGGGGGGCCAGAGCCGAGGAGAGGGGGCACATTTTAGCCCCCCCCCCCGGCGGCACTGACCCCCCCCCCCGCTGAAGACGAAGACGCCGCCGCCACCACTGCCCCCCCGCCCGACTACTTTAAACCCCCCTCCTCCTGCCGTCGTGCCTCACCTCCCTTTGCTGGCGGGGGCTGGCCCGCCAGCCGAAGTCTCCGTCCTTCCTTCCGTCACTCTGCCGTCATGCCTCACTTCCCTTTGCTGGCGGGGGACCCCAACCCCCGCCAGCTGAAGTCTCCGTCCTTCCTTCGTTTGGGTTTGGTGGTTTCTGACGTCCTGCACGCTGCACGTTGTGCGTGCGTGCAGGACGTCAGAAACCACCAATCTCAAACAAAGGAAGGAAGGAAGGACGGAGACTTCGGCTGGCGGGGGTTGGGGTCCCCCGCCAGCAAAGGGAGGTGAGGTGCAACAGCGGAGTGACGGCAGGAGGAGGGGGGTTGAGAGTGTCATTGGTAAGGGGGTCCAGGGGCAAATCTGCGGGGGCCAGGCCCCTGTGGCCCCATAGCAGATACGCCCCTGCTTTAATCAGTGGGATTTGAATTTGAGACTTAAGTATATGTATGGTTAAATAACTTCTGGTTTTTAAAAGAGAGAGAATGTAATCAGATGTATTATTTCTAACTAAAAACTGGACAATACGTATGTTTTCAATGAAATGAATTGACTATACACCGTATTGGGCTTGAAGAAGCCAACCAGATGATCAATGTGGAATAATGAATTAGACGAGTAATATCTGGGGATAATCAGGTTAATACCACGTTTTTTTTCCTGTTTAATTGATCTCCTTGTCTTGTTTCACTCTCCCTATTTAGTGGTCTAAGGAAGCGAATAGAATTACCTGATTCATCTCACTAAGGGGCCCTTTTGCTAAGTCGCGTAGACACCTATGCGCACCCAACGCTTGTCAATTTGGAGTTACCGCTCGGCTACCGCGTGGCCCGTGCGGTAATTTCATTTTTGACGCGCATCCGCTACGCTCGCCAGAAAATATATTTTATTTTCTGACAGGCAGCGAAAATCGGGCGGTAATTCGGATGATGAACGTAGGCGATTACCGCGCGGTTAATGCGAAAGACCTTACCACTGAGTCAATGGCTGGCGGTAAGGTCTCAGATACAAAATGGCCACACGCCAATTTTTATTTTGCTGCACATCCATTTTCGGCAAAATTTAATAAAAAGCCTTTTTTTACAGGTGCGTATCCACAACACGTGCCTACACTGCTACAGCCCATTTTTCAGTAAAAGGACCCCTAAGAGCTGAGAAACATCGGCTTTACTCCGTGAACAAGCTCTTTCTCTCTTATAAACTCCATTCAATTTGGATTTCTAGATCAGCATAAAAATGGGACTGTCAAGGTAGATCACCTTAAAACAGAATGCACTTCAGAGCAGAGCCGGTAGTGGGCTGGAGGTTGGGAGGCGGGGATACTGCTGGGCAGACTTATACGGTCTGTGCCAGAGCCGGTGGTGGGAGGCAGGGATAGTGCTGGGCAGACTTATACGGTCTGTGCCAGAGCCGGTGGTTGGGAGGCGGGGCTGGTGGTTGGGAGGCGGGGATAGTGCTGGGCAGACTTATACGGTCTGTGCCAGAGCCGGTGGTGGGAGGCGGGGATAGTGCTGGGCAGACTTATACAGTCTGTGCCAGAGCCGGTGGTTGGGAGGCGGGGCTGGTGGTTGGGAGGCGGGGATAGTGCTGGGCAGACTTATACGGTCTGTGCCAGAGCCGGTGGTTGGGAGGCGGGGCTGGTGGTTGGGAGGCGGGGATAGTGCTGGGCAGACTTATACGGTTTGTGCCAGAGCCGGTGGTGGGAGGCGGGGCTGGTGGTTGGGAGGCAGGGATAGTGCTGGGCAGACTTATACGGTCTGTGCCCTGAAGAGCATAGGTACAAATCAAAGTAGGGTATACACCAAAAGTAGCACACATGAGTTGTCTTGTTGGGCAGACTGGATGGACAGTGCAGGTCTTTTTCTGCCGTCATCTACTATGTTACTATGTTCATGATATGTGCTAACATCTAATGTGCTTAACTCATTGCTTAGCAATCAAATCTTCCCTGTACTTTTGCCAGCAATGCAAGTCAAATGGGAATGATTAATAGTAGCTTGTCTCAAGGTTTACTATTAGCATCAAACCTGGTTAACACTTCTGACTTCCTAAAGATCACGCCTCTTAAATTTGTTTGGGTGGATCAAATTGTTTTAGGAAAGAAACTGTTGAAGCAGGCATGGTTGGAAGATGAAACAAAAACTTTATTAGTATTTACAGGGGCAGACTGACAGTGTTTCAGGGCCCCCAGGCATTACTACTACTAGTAATAGCATTTATATAGCGCTACCAGACGCACGCAGCGCTGAACACCTGACATAGGGAGACAGTCCCTGCTCAAAGAGCTTACAATCTAGGTAAAACAGACAGACAAGACATTACGGGCAAGGGAATTACAGGGTAAAGAGGAACAGGGGAGGAGGAGGGCAATGAGTAGCGGCTAGGAGCCAAAGGCAGTAGTGAAAAGGTGAGCTTTCAGCATAGATTTAAAAACAGGTAGAGATGGAGCTAGACGTATGGGTTCGGGAAGACGGTTCCAGGCATAAGGTGCCGCAAGACAAAAGGAACAAACTCTGGAGTTAGCGGTGAAGGTCATTAGGCTCCCCTGGTCACTGCCCACCACCCAACTGCAGCACCGCTGCCCTCCTCTCACACCGCCACAGTTGCCACCGCCCTCCCTGGTCCTAACTTGAAAGACCTCGGTGGTCTAGTGGCATCTTTGGGGGGGGGGAGGAAAGAACTCCACACTTTTCTGCTTGCTATCGCTATTGTGCCCTGCGCGTGTTTTCAAAATAGCTGCTGAGACTTACCGTGGTAGTTTTGTGGGTCTCAGCAGTCTCACGAGACTGCTGCTGGAAGTCTAGGCAGCCTTCGCTGATCCGATCATCCAAGATATCCGACAGACCCCCCTGGTGAAGTCACTACATCGCGGTGTCTTCTCTTTCCATTTTACAGCATAGCCCAGAGGGAAATTTCACACCTGAGACAATTAGTTTCAAACCCAGGGCCCTACTTTTACCACAAAATGGCACTATTGTGAGCCAGCATCCTGCTTTTACTGCAAAACAGCACTGTTGTGACCCAGGGTTATTTATTTTTGTTACATTTGTACCACGTGCTTTCCCACTCATGGCAGGCTCAATGCGGCTTACATGGGGCAACGGAGGGTTAAGTGACTTGCCCAGAGTCACAAGGAGCTGCCTGTGCCTGAAGTGGGAATCAAACTCAGTTCCTCAGGACCAACGTCCACCACCCTAACCACTAGGCCACTCCTCCAGTGTTTGTTTCAGCCGACTTTTCTCTTATCCGACAATGGATCGGTCTCGTTTACCGCACTTATTCCAGCTTATATACTCAATTACACTAGTATTCTATGAAGTAGACACCTAGAGAATATATTTATGGAATAGGTTCCACATAGGTGCTCCCTGAGTGCCTAAATATAGGCACTCAGTTATAGAATTACCCACTGTGCTTAGATTATACCAGAAGACATGCTGAGAAGTTTGCTACTTTTCTGCTTTGATAGAGGCAAATATGATTATTTAAGACCCATGGTGGGCCCAAACTATGCTGCTGCTGTTAGCCACGGTCATGTTCACTGCAGTGTATTGGGTCTTTGCAGATTACTGTGGACTTCCTCTGGCTAGCAAATATGACATTAAAGATTTGTCATAAAGCACCTAAAAACCGAATGGGAGAAAGCATGCATTCTAAGGGTAATTTTCTGTAGATCGCCTAATGTTAGTCGTCAGGGTGATGGGCACTAAAGCAAGGATTCAATAACAATAATTGCATGAACACTGCTCAAGGGTTGGTGTAAATTCTCGCACCTAACTGTAGGCAATTAGGCGTGTAAGTGCTAGTATTTTTGTCACGGCTATGACTGTGCCCCCCCCCCCCCCCCCCGCATCCAGACTCGCCTTGCCTTCTGGTGGTCAGCCTCTCAGCCTCAGCAACAGCTCTGGACTGCCTTCTTCCTGCATTATTGCCACTGTTGCCTATTTCCTTGCTTCTCAAGCCTCATTCCAGAGATTACTCCAGTAGCGTTCCTGGGGGGGGGGGGGGGGGGTGCGGTCCGCCCCGGGTGCATGCTGCGCACGTGCGCGCGCCTGTCTGTCGTTCGTTCCATGCTCCCTCTGCCCCGGAACAGGTTACTTCCTGTTCCGGGGCAGAGCGAGAGCATGGAGCGAACGACAGACAGGCGCGCGCGGCACCCCCCCAGCGGTGTGAACCCGGGGAGGGGGGGTGTCCTTTTACTGGGGGGGGTCGCACTGCATCTGGGTGGGTGGGCGCTGCACCCGGGGGGCGGGGCGCATCGGCGATCCGCCCCAGGTGTCAGCCCCCCTAGGAACGTCACTGGATTACTCAAGCCTCACCCTGATGTTCCTGCTTCCAAGCCTCACTCTGGTGTTTCAGCGTGCTTCAAGCCTCATTTCTAAACCATGACATCATCAGTGGGGGCCCTTATAAGGAATCCAGGGACATTCAAGAGGGGCCTTTGCAACAGAGGTCTTCTAGTGAGTTCTAGTGTTTATATGTGTGTGTGTTGCACTTCAGCTTGTTTCTGCCTTGACTCTAGCCTTGCTTCTAGCCTGTTCCTGCCTTGTCTCTAGCCTTGTCTCCAGCCGTGCCTCTAGCCTTGCCACAGATTGTTCCTGCTTTGTCTCTTGCTTTGCCTCGGTTGTTCCCATTCGCAAGCCGAAGTTCTCTTCTCCGGCGCAGCCGCATTGCTGATCTGCAAGGCTTCAGCCTTGCAGATCAGCAATGCGGCCTTGCCGGAGAAGAGGACTTCGTCTGGCGGGGGTTGGGGACTCCCGCTAGCAAAGGTACCTGACGGTGGCAGCGGCGGTAGCGGGGGAGGGTTGGCGGCAGGAGGGGGGGTCGAAGGGGTTGGTGGCGGGGGGGGCATGGCCAAATCTTTGGGGACCCATGCCCCCGTGGCCCCATGTAGCTACGTCCATGGTGTAAATGCTAGGCATGCCCCTGACACCCCCTGCCCCTCCCAGGTCCAAGCCCCCCCTTGCAGTTGGTGGCTCTGGATTTTGTGTGCCTAATTTTTAGAATACTGACTAATAACAATTAGTGCAAAATGAGACCAATTGTAGCCAATATTTGGGTTCTATACAATGATGTTTACGTTGATTTATTTATTAGATTTGATAAACCATCCTATCTGTAATAACCAGAATGGTTAACAACTCATTATAAGAATAATAGCACAAATGTGGTGACATAAAATGAGATGAAATGACATTTAATAAAACGACATGACACCAAACACAACGGTACAAGTAACACTTAAGGCAGTGACAACATAGCCCGTGCATGTTCTGAAATCTACACAAAACGTACCGAAAAGCAGCTGTCAGCAGTAGGGTAGACTGTGTATAATCTGTGAGTGAGTCAACCTCTTAATTAGCAAACAGTGCAGGAGTTGTTTGGCTCATATCAATTTAATCATTTACTGGCCAAGTTATGTTGAATTTCCAATCTGCCTATATCTTGGCTACCTCTCCACACTAGTTAATATTTGTTATCTGTACTCAACGAAATGTCTATCATACGTATTGTAATTAGTTGCAGTGGCGGTCAGTAATACAGCTTCCAACTCGGTGCTATACAGTAGCCTCTTAGGCAAGCCTTGGGAAAGGAATAGTCCGTTCTGATGAAATGTCATCTTGCTGTTGAATTTGGCTTCAGAAATCAGGAGCTGGAAATGTTCTTGTACACAGGAGCAGATGAGAACGAGACGCCATATGTTTTGAAGCATTCATTATTTTGGGGGGGGCCGCCTTTCGAGATTGTGAAATTGTGTTGCACTGAGGCATAGAATGGCAGGAAATGCAGGCGTTATGAGAAGTTGTGAAAGCAAAGATGATAGGAGCTTTTTTTTTTGCAGCTGACAAAACAGATGTGAGAGAGTTAGGCTCCTGAGACCCATCTGCCTGATAACAAGGAGCAGACACTCTGATCACAGCGTGTTCCCAAATTCTAATGCTTATGTAGCTTTTTAAAACACAGCTTCTGTAGCCTATTGTTCTAATAATTCAGCCACTAGTTTTCTTCATGTCACGGTAACGGAATTTAAACATGCGTGGATCCTCAGGAGCTTAGCCGAGATTGGGTGGCAGAGCCGGTGGTGGGAGGCAGGGCTGGTGGTTGGGAGGCAGGGATAGTGCTGGGCAGATTTATACAGTCTGTGCCAGAGCCAGTGGTGGGAGGCGGGGCTGGTGGTTGGGAGGCGGGGA
The DNA here is from genome assembly GCF_901765095.1 of Microcaecilia unicolor. Classification (NCBI taxonomy): domain Eukaryota; kingdom Metazoa; phylum Chordata; class Amphibia; order Gymnophiona; family Siphonopidae; genus Microcaecilia; species Microcaecilia unicolor. The sequence continues at coordinate 23,045,589 of NC_044035.1, read as the reverse complement.
TAGTGCTGGGAAGACTTATACGGTCTGTGCCAGAGCCGGTGGTGGGAGGCAGGGCTGGTGGTTGGGAGGCGGGAATAGTGCTGGGCAGACTTATATGATCTGTGCCCTGAAGAGGACAGGTACAAATCAAAGTAGGGTATACACAAAAAGTAGCACATATGAGTTTATCTTGTTGGGCAGACTGGAGAATTCCTTTATTAAATGAAAGCGGAAAATCAAATTTCAATACATTACATTGTGCAGTTATAAAGCCAGCCCCTCCACACTAGTTAATATTTGTTATCTGTACTCAACAAAAAAAAAAGCCAGTTGGGCAGACTGGATGGACCGTGCAGGTCTTTTTCTGCCGTCATCTACTATGTTACATGGTATGCTTAATTTGAGCTGTATGGATTTCTCACCTCTACCACAATCACACTAAATACACCTGGTCCTGGTGCCCACAGTGGGCAGACAATTGGCATACCCAAGCTGTACATCACGTTTAATCTTCTCCCTTGAGTAAAAAGGCCTAATGATATGATCTAATCAGGACTCTGTCATACATAAGTATTGCCACACTGGGATGGACCAAAGGTCCATCAAGCCCAGTATCCTGTTTCCAACAGTGGCCAATTCGGGTCACAAATACCTGACATGATCCCCCAAAAGTAGAAAACATTTTATACTGCTTATCCCAGAAATAGTGGATTTTCCCCCCAAGTCCAATTTAATAATGGTCTATGGACTTTTCCTTTAGGAAGCTGTCCAGACCTTTTTTAAAACTCCGCTAAACTAACTGCCTTTACCACATTCTCCGGCAACAAATTCCACTCAGATCTAGCTATAAAGAGTTGTTTCTAGAAGGAATCGTTTAAAGATTTTGTTGTCTGCAGTCCTGTGAGCACCTTGTGGAAGGGCCCAAAATGTTCCTGTCTTGAGAGTGAGGAACTTTCTGGAGCCTCTGCTCCTGCTCTATGATGTCATGAAAGTTGGGCTGAAGCAAAAGTGGGCTACCTGCGGCCTGCCATTGAATTTTATGTGGCCCATGAGATCATGGGAAGTATACACAGAAAACGTCTTTAACTAGAGTTCTGGCAATTTTAAATACTGTATTTTACAAACATTTTCAGGATAGCTACTCTGGCAGTTTCTTTCCCATTGTTTTCAGTTAATGTTTTACTTATTTATCATGGAAGGTCTATGGAACTCTGTGCGTTTCCATTTCTGACATTATCTGATGTCGTCCGCTAGGGATAGCAGTGACATTCACACGGCCCTCTGTGTATAAAAGTAGCCCAACCCTAGGCTGAAGTGTCTGTTATAGAAAGGGGCTGTTCCCTATCAGGGGCGTAGCCAGACATCCAATTTTGAGTGGGCCTGGGCACAAGATGGGTAGGCAGAAGAACCCCACCCCGTCCCACAAGTGATTTGGTCTCTCCCTGTCTTGCCTGCATGCCATATGGTCTTTAAAGTATCCCCACTCTCCCACATACCTTTTAAATAGTAGATTTTCACCAACGAGCAGCACCTAATACACACTTTCATGTTGGCCCCACAACCTTCCCTCTGATGCAAATCCCTGTTTCTGCATAGGCAGGAATACATCAGAGGGAAGGCTGTGGGGCTGGTGCGAACAGTATGTATCAGTTGCTGTTCGCTATAGGCGAAGATCTGCTATTTACAAGGTATGCAGGAGGGACAGTTGTTAGGAATTTTCGGTTGGTGAGGCTTGGGGATCCCTGCCAGTCACATCATAGGTATGGTGTGTCTGAGCCCATAGTGGGTGGGCCTGGGCCCATCCGGGCCCACCCTTGGCTACGCCACTGTTCCTTATAGATGTTTTTGGAGGAAAGATAAAAAGCACCATCTGACACAAATCAGAGGGGATCCAGTGCTTAACTGTGAAGCCTGCAGGGCCTCAGGGCTGCTGAGAAGCAGTAGGGAACTGGCTTTCTTCATGGCTGGCTAGACTTTGAATAAGGAGAGGAGTTTCCCAGGCTGATTTGGCAACAGGGGGATGTTGTGTAGTCTGAATTTCAAACTGCAATAATGTTTAATGTTCCTAAAGAGGTCTGTGGAACCCAGGGGGTGCATCCCACCAACCAAGCAACTTTGGAAACCCAGACTGTGAGCAAAAGAATCCCAGTGCAACCCAAGCAAACAGAAGGAAAGTCTTGAGAATTTTTATGATATTTATGACTTTTGGGCAGGGGCGTAGCCAGACACCAAATTTTGGGTGGGCTTGGGCCCAGATGGGTGGGCAGAAGAACCTCGCCCGGTCCCACAGGTGATTTGGTCTCTCCTCTCATCTGCATGCCATATCCCCCCCCCCTCCCGTATACCTTTTAAATAGCAGATTTTCACCAGCAGCAACTAATATGCACTGCTCATGTTGACCCCACACCCTTCCCTCTGATGCAACTTCCTGTTTCCGCCTAGGCAGAAATACATCAGAGGGAAGGCTGTGGGGCCGGTGCGAGCAGTATGTATGTCACTGCTCACTGCAGGCGAAGATCTGCTACTTACAAGGTATGCAGGAGGGACACTTGTTAGGAGTTTTCGGCTGGTGGGCTTGGGGATCCCTGCCAGCCACATCATAGGTATGCTGCTACTGGGTGGGCCTGAACCCAAAGTGGGTGGGCCCAAGCCCACCCTTGGCTACGCCACTGCTTTTGGGAAGTTTGTAAATCCCTGTGCCATGCCTCAGGGTGCAACAGTGACAGAGTAAGTGATTTTATGGATTTCTGACAGGAGATCCAGTGTACAAACGAATTAAGGTACTTAGCTCAAGTACTAACCCCCCCTCCCCCCCTAAAATGAAAAAGAAATACAAAACAAAATACAACAAAACTGATCAATATTGTTGAGAATACATATTTTGGACTGTTTTCTAGAGATGTGCACAGAAAACACTTTCAGCTTACTTCAGGGCCCTTTTATAAGCTATGGTAGAACGTGGCCTTAGAATGCCCTCATGTGGGGTTTTCCCATGCACTAAGGGCATTTTACCGTACCAGTAAAATGGTTTGATTTTCTGTTTTTTTCAATTAATGGTCAATGTTGATAGACAATGTTGAAAGTTACACTTGACATTTTATAATGTAAAATACCTTATGATATGGATATGACTAGAGCCTACAGTGTTAGAGTCTTTTGAGGCCCTGGGGGGAGGGAGGTCCCTGCCAGTGGGCTGGAGAGCTGGGATGTTCCTGGGTGGGAGGAAGCTCAGCCAAAGGGAGTGGTGTCGAAATGTTGCCGAGAGAAAGTGTTTCTCTGTAGAGAGTTACAGTATGGGTGGAGTTTGGGTTTAATAAAAGAACATAACATAAGAACATAACAGTAGCCATACTGGGTCAGACCAATGGTCCATCTAGCTCAGTATCCTGTTTTCCAAACAGTGGCCAAGTCTGGTCACAAGTAACTGGCAGAAACCCAAATTGTGGCAACGTTCCAGGTAGAACCCCAAAGAATAGCAAGATTCTGGAATCCTAAAGAGTGACAAGATTCCATACAGAATCTCAAAGAACAGCAAAATTCTGGAATCCTAAAGAGTGACAAGATTCCATGCAGAATCTCAAAGAACAGCACGATTCTGGAATCCTAAAGAGTGACAAGATTCCATGTAGAACCCCAAAGAACAGCAAGATTCTGGAATCCTGAAGAGTGACAAGATTCCATGCAGAATCTCAAAGAGAAGCAACATTCCATACTACAAATCCCAGGACAACCAGTTGCTTCCTATGTCTGTCTCAATAGGAGTATGGACTTTTCCTCCAGGAAATCGTCCAAACCTTTTTTAAACTGAGATACACTGACCGCTGTTACCACATCCTCCAGCAAAGAGTTCCAGAGCTTAATCATTTGTCGAGTAAAAAAATATTTCCTCTTGTTTGTTTTTAAAGTATTTCCATGTAATTTCCTCGAATGTCCCCTATTCTTTGTACTTTTGGAATGAGTAAAAAATCAATTTACTTCTACTCATTCTACACCACTCAGGATTTTGTAGACCTCAATCATATCACCCCTCATCCATCTCTTTTCCAGGAGTTGTGGTGAGGTACACGAGGTCTTTGGTTGCCTGTACCTCCACCAGGACCCTTGGGAGTATTGAGGGGTCCTGGACTTCAAGAAATAAATACAGGCTGAACATAACTATCATTGCTGCCCCAAAACGTTGCATCAGAGAAGGAAGTTGAGCTGCAGGTGGACAAGGGGAGTCCAGCATGGAAGTGGGATTAGGACAGGGGAGCCTGTCCAAGGCCAGAATGTAGCCCTGAGAGGTGCACTGCTGGAAGGAGGACACCGTTAAAGGGTCTGTACCTGCAAGAAATTGGAGTGGAAATCAAGAGCATTGGAAACAGTCTTGGATTTATTCCTTTCATGAAAGGATGGGTAAAGGACAGGAGAGGTGTAAATATATAGATCTGCAAATTATCTGGAGCAGGAGGAAGAGAGGTCAAGATTGCCACAACTGATCTTGAGTAGAACTGTGTATATAAAGAGTTTGAAGTATTGACTGCGGGTTGCAGAAGTTCTAGTAAAGTTGATGTTGGTTTTGATAAAACCAGTAGAGTTCAGCATGTTTATGTGGTAAAAGAGGAGAGCTCCCAGCCTAAGGGAAGCAGTACCCCAAAGTTCTCTTTGGAACTCCCAGACCCCCAGAAGCTGCTTCTTTTGCTGTACAGTTTCTCTCTCCTCCTGACGCAGCTTCGGTGAAACAAACAGGGCTCCTTGTTGGGGCTTTGAATAAACTTTTGCCGACATTCAAGGATATGATGCGGAGAAGGCATGGATATCAACACGTTTAGGGCCCCTTTTACTAAGCCGTGTAGGCGCCTACGTGCACCAATGCGCAGCAAAATGCGCGTGGCTCTTGTGGTAATTTCATTTTTGGTGCGCGTTCAATACGCGCGTCTGAAAAATATTTTTTATTTTCTGGCAAATGTAGCGGATGTGCACCAAGTAGCATCTGATGCGTGTAGGTCATTACCGTCCAAATGTTTTACCGCTAGGTCTATGGCTGACGGTAAGGTCTGAGACCCCAAATGGACGCGCGGCAATTTTGATTTTGCCGCATGTCCATTTTCGGCAAAAAAAGAGGCCTTTTTAAACAGGTGTGCTGAAAAATGATTCTGTGTGCACCTGAAACCTGCGCCTACACTACCACAAGCCACTTTTCAGCGCGCCTTTGCAAAAGGACCTCTTAGCTAAGTACTGTCTTCAATGTTAAGCATGCTTCATTTTTCATATATTTTTGTGGGGAAATGTAGTTTTCTCTTTAGTTAACATTCCAGCTTATTTTCGAAAGAGATCGCCGGTCATCTTCCGACACAAATCGGGAGATGGCCGGCCATCTCATGAACCCGGCCAAATTGGTATAATGCAAAGCCGATTTTGGCCGGCTCCAACTGCTTTGCGTCGCAGTGCCGGCCAAAGTTCAAGGGGGCGTTTCAGAAGGACATGGAAGGCGGAACGGGGGCATGGTTATGAGATGGCTGGCTTCGGCCGATAATGGAAAAAACAAAGCCGGCTCTGACGAGCACTTCGCCGGCTTCACTTGGTCCATTTATTATTAGGACCAAGCCTCAAAAAAGTGCCCCAATTGACCAGATGACCACCGGAGGAAATCGGGGATCACCTCCCCTTACTCCCCCAATGGTCACCAACCCCCTTCCACCCCCCGAAAAGTTTTTTAAACATTTTTTTGCCAGCCTGAAATGTCATACCCAACTCCATCACAGCAGTATGCAGGTCCCTGGAGCAGGTTTTTGTGGGTGCAGTGCACTTCAGGCAGGTGGACCCAGGCCCATCCCCCCCTACCTGTTACACTTGTGGTGGTAAATGGGAGTCCTCTAAACCCCCCCCAAAACCCACTGTACCTACATGTAGGTGCCTCCCTTCACCCCTTAGGGCTATGGTAGTGGTGTAGAGTTGTGCAGAGTGGGTTTTGGGGGGATTTGGGGGGCTCAGCACCCAAGGTAAGGGAGCTATGCACCTGAGAGCAATTTTTGAAGTCCACTGCAGTGCCCCCTAGGGTGCTCGGTTGGTGTTCTGGCATGTCAGGGGGCACAAATGTTGGCTCCTCCCACAACCTAATGCCTTGGATTTGGCCGGGTTTGAGATGGCCGGCTTCAGTTTCCATTATCGTCAAAAACCGATGCCGGCCATCTCAAACCCGGCCATCTCTGACATTTGGCCGGCCCCAACTGTATTATGGAAACAAAAGATGGCCAGCCATCTTTTTCGATAATACGGTCGGGGCCAGCTCTTTACAGCACCGGCCATATAGATGGCCGGCCATCTATTTGGCCGGCGCCGTTCGATTATGCCTCTCATTGTGTTCAGTGGAAAGTTTAGAAGCTATTATGGGGATCAAGTAAGTCCTGAGCTGGTTTTTTCGATGGTGGTTTTTGTCTCTTTGTGGTAGGGTTGTTTCCCATCCTTGATTTTTCAGCTGGACTTAAGCCAATGACAGGTTTGTTAAAAAGTTCAGGACTCTCCTTCGGGTAGTTGAAGCTTTTTTTTTCAGTAAGCCTTCAACTTTCCATTCACACAATAAATAGAGCCAATGATTTGTCTTTTTGATGTTATTTGATATATTTGCTCTCCAATAGATTGAGGATCTTTTATAGGGTATAATTAATTGTATAGATCTAGATCTGTTGGTCTGCTTTGTGTTGTTTCCTGACCTGACTGTTTGAGGATTGCTGCCTCTCTGTGCATCTGGGTACCAGGGCTGCCGACAGGGGGGGGGGGGGCAACATTCCCCGGGCCTGGGCCTCCAAGGGGTTCCCAATGCCAGGGTCTCTCTCTCTCTCTCTCTCCTGATCGAGTGATCGCGGCCCGACAGGAGCAGGAGAGACAGTGCTTTTTTTTTGAGGGGGTACTTGGGGGTACTGAGTACCAGCACCTTTTCCATTGTCTGCTAAACTTGACCCATGGTCCTCAAGTTTTAATGAAAGAGCTTATGCTCTACACACCAATTCTGCCTTGTCATAGATTCTGTGACTGGTTGCAGGGGGCCTGTCTATTGTGGGATAAGTCCCTCTCAGTGATCAACCCACCCCTGAACAGCGGCCTTGCATTTGAGTACCGGCACCTTTTTTGCTAGAAGAAACGCGCTGAGGAGAGAGAAACTCTGGCGCCATGGCCGGGCCCCCCTTGGCGACTGGGGAGGACCTGGAGGAGCAACTCCAGCGCTGCTCTTCTGCCCAGCTAAGCGGCGGCTTTTCCTCTCAGGGCGCATGCTCGGATTTGAAACCGAGCATGCCCTGAGAGAAAAAACAGCCGCAGGGGCAGGCAATCGGCAGAAGAGCAGCGCTGGAGGAAGACGTCTTCTGCTGGCGGGGCCTCGGGATCCCCGCTAACCAACAAGGTATTTCAGCTGCGATCTGGGTGGGCGGCAGCAATCGTGTGGGGGGGAGCGCCGCGATTCGGGGGGTTGGCGGGTGGCGGCCATGCCCCGGGCCTAGTTCAGTCTCTCGGCGGCCCTGCTGGATACTGACTAGTCCAACCTCTTTTCAATTACTTTTCAATATATGGCCGCACATGTTTGGAATTCTTTTCTGACTGAGATCCGTACTATTTCGGATTCTCTGTTTATTTAAAAAAAAAAAAAAGCTAAGTGTACTTTTTAAAGAAATATGTTTTATCTGCTTAGAATTTATTTCACATACGTATGTGTAGCTGACATGATGACTTGTTTTTTCTTTTTTAAATTAATCATTGCTTCTTCAGGTTCGTTTGAACTCTTGATTATGTGTAATCCACACTGAACTGCTAGATTGTAGTGGAATATAAGAATGTGTCAGTATCATGTACACTTCCCCTGCTGGCCTCAGAGCCTTCCCTCTGACATGTAGAAACAGAAAGTTGTGTCCCAGGGAAGGATCTGGGGCCAACATGAGCAGTACCTATGAGCCACTACTCACTGTGGGTGAAGAACTGAAGTATTTATTTATTTATTTGTTACACTTGTACCCCACATTTTCCCACCTATTTGCAGGCTCAATGTGGCTTACATAGTACCGTAGAGCAGGGGTGTAGCCAGACAACAGATTTTGGGTGGGCCTAGGCAAGAATTGGGTGGGCACCAAAAAAAAAAAAATGATCTCAGCTGGTGGGAAAATGCTTCTTTCCACCTTGGCAGCAGGCATGCACTGAAAACTGAGCATGCGCAGGTGCCGTGGAGAGTAGCGTTTTCGTTACCATCAGGGGAACATCTTCAGCTGGCGGAGCTTGGGATTCCCACCAGTTACCACTAAGCATGTGCTACTGTTGGGTGGGCCTGAGCCATAAATGGGTGGGCCCTGGCCCACCCAAGCCCACCTGTGGCTACGCCACTGCTGTAGAGGCGATCTCCAATATCGGTATGAACAAATACAAAGTGAAGTTGTGGTAAAGTTCGTGCATGACAGATTTAGGAATCATAAGGAGGAAGAGGTAATTTATGTCCAATCGAGTTTTGGTTTTGTTGTGTTGCAGAGTTGAGGCATTTAAGTTGGGTCGTTCGGGCATGCCTTTTTGAACAGGTAAGTTTTTAGTAGTTTCCGGAAGTTTATGTGGTCATACGTTGTTTTCACGGCATTTGGTAGTGCGTTCCATAGTTGTGTGCTTATACAGGAGAAGCCGGATGCGTAAGTTGATTCGTATTTGAGTCCTTTCTTGGGTAGTGGAGATTTAGGTATGTTCGTGTTGATCTTGTTGTATTTCTGATTGGGAGCTCTATGAGGTCTGACATGTATCCCGGGGCTTCAGCGTTGATGATTTTGTGAACGAGGGCTCGGATTTTGAACGCAGTACGTTTTTTGATTGGGAGCCAGTGTTTGAAAGGTACACGAGGAGGGGAGGGGAGAATGGGGTGAGAGACGGGATTGACTGCAAGGGGGAGGGGAGAGAGAGAGATTGGGTGGGGGCGGTGTGGGGGGGTGGAGCTCTCATGTCCTCCAGCTCTGGGTGTCAAATACTCCAAGTACCCCACTGCTAACATCCTTTGCATCTCAGTCACTCTCCTTCCCTCCCACCTGCCCAGCCATCTACCTGCCTCCTACAATTTTGACTTTTTGCTGGCAGGAACCGGGGGGGGGGGGGGGGGAAGGATTTAACAGAGATCCTCCACAGATTGGATCTAGCCGTAGGACGAAAAAGTGTGGCTGATGTGAAATAATGAGCTATCTTTCGCAAATCCCTCAAAACATATTTCTTCAACGAAGCCTACAATGAAAACCCAGAACCTTAGTAATCCACCTCTGAAAACCCACCGTTTAGTATACCTAATAATTTCCTTCCTTCTTCTCTATACTTCTTCCCAATTAAGCTCTGCACAACAATAATTGTACCTGACATCCAGGATTAATTGTATTTAACAAAACTATGTAAGCCACTTTGAGCCTGCAAATAGGTGGGAAAAATGTGGGATACAAATGCAATAAATAAATAAATAAATAAATAACTCGGCTGGCCATAGTTTTGGGGCGTCTGCACTAGGTGGTGTCTGAGAAGAGCAGCGAAATCTCCTTTTCATTATGATCCTGAGGGTCGAATAAATCCTATCACTTTGAGCCCGGGTATCCACCTACAGACACTGTCATCCCCCTTTCCCTTACTAAATTATGACTATTTCAGCACGGTGACTGCTACAGCTCTGCAACTCAGGACCTGGCAAATTGTACAAAGGATGCAGCGGTACAATCAAATCCTTGAAAGCGTGGAGAACAAGGAGCCTAACAAGGCAAGAAATAGTAAAGCCGGCCAAAAGCGGCAGAAGGTCACAGAACAAGAGAGGAGCGATACTTTTTTTCAATTTGAGCTATAACAGGAGTAGGTCTGACCTCGAAACCCTGTCCTGAAATGTGAAAACATAAGAAATGTTTATCGTAAAACATTTACTGGGCAAGAGCATATTTCTGTTTTGGGTTTCCAGAATGCAGCCGCAAGACTTCTGGCTTTGTAAACGGGGTTTCAAACAATATGATACAATTATAAGAGGCAGGAAGAATTTCCTGGAAGAAATATTGATAGCACTTATTTTAATATCTTTGCCTTTTAAAACTCTACTTTTCAGCATTCTTTATGAAAAGGATACCTCCAGTTTTGTACCACAAGTTGCATACTCACCAACAACGGAGGTACCCGCCCCCCCCCTTACAACTCGCCACACACAAAAAAGTATTAGCCTAGGGACTGTCCTTATTTGTTAATTTGTACAGCGCTGCGTAACCCTAGTAGCGCTCTAGAAATGTTAAGTAGTAGTAGTAGTAGTATTTGACATTCTACATGGAATGTTGCAACTATTGGAGATTCTACATGGAATGTTGCTATTCCACTAGCAACATTCCATGTAGAAGGCTGCGCAGGCTTCTGTTTCTGTGAGTCTGACGTCCTGCACGTACGTGCAGGACGTCAGACTCACAGAAACAGAAGCCTGCGCGGCAAGGACAGGCTTCTACATGGAATGTTGCTAGTGGATGAGTAGCCTAGTGGTTACTGCAGCGGACTTTAGTCAGATAAGGCCAGGTATAATTCTTGGCGCCCAATTTAGGAACACATCCCTGGTATTATATTTATTTATTTATTTGTAACACTTATACCCCGCGCTTTCCCCACTTTTTAGCAGGTTCAGTGTGGCTTACATAGTATAATAGGTTTACAAAATAACAGAATGGATACGGCTGTCATATAGTGAAAGAGGTAGTTAATAGATGTGGGAAAATGAGATGGGTGAGGTAGGAGAATAGTCGAGGTAAGGACTGAAAGGAGGGTGAGTATTTGGTAGCGTATTGTAAGTAAGGCAAAATAGTAAAGGGTTAGAAGGGGGATGAGTTTAGAGAGGATTGAGTAGGGGAGCATATTCCAGGTTCTGTCTTTATAGTCTGATCCAGGTAGGATTTACTACTACTATTTAGCATTTCTATAGCGCTACAAGGCGTACGCAGCGCTGCACAAACATAGAGATAGACAGTCCCTGCTCAAAGAGCTACAATCTATAGACAAAAATAAAGTAAGCAAATCAGTTAATGTGTACAGGAAGGAGGAGAGGAGAGTAGGTGAAGGCAAGTGGTTACAAGTGGTTACGAGTCAAAAGCAATGTCAAAGAGGTGGGCTTTCAGTCTAGATTTAAAGGTGGCCAAGGATGGGGCAAGACGTAGGGGCTCAGGAAGTTTATTCCAGGCGTAGGGTGCAGCGAGACAGAAGGCGCGAAGTCTGGAGTTGGCAGTAGTGGAGAAGGGAACAGATAAGAAGGATTTATCCATGGAGCGGAGTGCACGGGAAGGGGTGTAGGGAAGGACGAGTGTGGAGAGATACTGGGAACAGCAGAGTGAGTACATTTATAGGTTAGTAGAAGAAGTTTGAAAACGGATAGGGAGCCAGTGAAGCGACTTGAGGAGAGGGGTAGTATGAGTAAAGCGACCCTGGCGGAAGACGAGACGGGCAGCAGAGTTTTGAACCGATTGGAGAGGGGAGAGGTGACTAAGTGGGAGGCCAGCAAAAAGCAGATTGCAGTAGTCTAAACGAGAGGTGACAAGGGTGTGGATGAGGGTTTCTAGTTTAAGTCAGGTCATTTGTGTAGGCTTTCTTGAAGAGGTGAGTTTTTAGCAACTTCCGGAAGGGTAAAAGATCACCGACTCTTCGAATAGTTCTTGGCAAGGTGTTCCAGAGTTGACTGCCCATAACGGAGAAATTGGATGCGTGTAGTATGTTTTGTATTTAAGTCCTTTGCAGTTGGGAAGATGTAGATTCAAATAAGTTCGAGAAGATTTAGAGTTGTACATTTTAGGAACAACCCTGACCTGCCCATGCTCCTCCCATGACCACGCCCCCTTTTGGATTGTGCGCATTTGAGTGCCTCAAAAGTGGGCGCCAAAAGAAAGCCCATTCCTACGGGCATCTCAGCTTTTCCCGCCAGCTGATTTCTACTGTGAGCTAAAAATGCCTCCATGACTTAGTAAAAGACCCTCCTCAGTTTTTTTAATCATTCTGTAAAGTTTTTTGCTTTTTTTTTATCTCGCTATTACTTTTCAGCTTGCTGATTTTCTGGCAAGACCTTTAAGACTGACTTTACATATTTCTTTTTAACTTGTTGCTAGATTTTTAGCTTTCTGCTATTCTGTACAACGTTTAGGTTTTGTTTTTTTTTAAATGATGAGATTCAATTACTGACCCCTTTATGATTATAAACATTTCTAGGTTGCCAGCACTCTCTGCTATTAGTAAGGAGAAGTGTGTTTTCAGAACCTCCTTGGTATGACTAGCTGCTTGATTCACAATTGCTTTTAAATGAGATGCTGAATTTCAATTCATTTGTACGCACCCTATTGAAATTGGAGCATTTAAGAAGAAGCACGCACTTGTTAAAGACATGCATGTTCATTGTGCACGGCTCCTATTATGCATGTTATTTATTGTTTTAAGTACAATATGCTATATTTGTAGTTACTACTACTTATCACTTCTATAGCGCTGCAAGGCATACGCAGCGCTGTACATCATACACGAAAAGACAGTCCCTGCTCAAAGAGCTCACAATCTAAATATGGAATGTTGCTAGTAGAATAGCAACATTCCGTGTAGAATCTCAAATAGTAGCAACAGAATCTCCAATAGTAGCAACATTCCATGTAGAATCTCAAGTAATAGCAGCATTCCAGAATCTCAAATAGCAACAACATCCCATGTTCCACTGCACTAACCACTAGGCTACTCCTCCACTAGCAACATTCCATCTAGAAGCCTGCCCCTTGCAGATCAGCAATGCGGCCGCGCAGGCTTCTGTTTCTGTGAGTCTGATGTCCTGCACGTATGTGCAGGACGTCAGACTCACAGAAACAGAAACCTGCGCAGGCGCGTTGCTGATCTGCAAGGGCAGGCTTCTACATTACTACTATTACTTATCACTTCTATAGCGCTACAAGGCATACGCAGCGCTGTACACCATACATGAAAAGACAGTCCCTGCTCAAAGAGCTTACAATCTAAAAATGGAATGTTGCTAGTGGAATAGCAACATTCCGTGTAGACTCTCAAATAGCAGCAACAGAATCTCCAATAATAGCAACATTCCATGTAGAATCTCAAGTAATAGCAACATTCCAGAATCTCAAATAGTAACATCTCATGTTCCACTGCACTAACCACTAGGTACTCCTCCACTAGCAACATTCCATTTAGAAGCCTGCCCTTGCAGATCAGCAACGCAGCCACGCAGGTTTCTGTTTCTGTGAGTCTGACGTCCTGCAGGACGTCAGACTCACAGAAACAGAAGCTTTCACGGCCGCGTTGCTGATCTGCAAGGGCAGGCTTCTACATTACTACTACTACTACTATTTATCACTTCTATAGCACTACAAGGCATACGCAGCGCTATACACCATACACGAAAAGACAGTCCCTGCTCATAGAGCTCACAATCTAAATAAGACAGGTAGACAGACAGAACAACTAAGAGGTAAGGAATTAAAGAGGTGGGGTACAGGGCAAGTGAGTAAAAGTTAGAAGTCAAAAGCAGTGTCAAAGAGGTGGGCTTTTAGCCTGGACTTGAAAACGGCCAAAGACGGGGCTAGACGTACAGGCTCGGGAAGTCTATTCCAGTTGACTTGTTTTACGTTCCTTTAAGATCTGCACCTTTATTATACAAGCATGTTACTTATTTTTCATTATTGATGCTATAATAGTGAATGATTTGTTTTTATAAGTTGTTTTTATGCAGTTTATTTACTATTATTATTATTATTACATTTGTACCCTGCGCTTTCCCACACATTGCAGGCTCAATGCGGCTTACATAGTAAATACGATCTATCTATTATATCATGTCACTAGTTTGAATGATTTGCTTATGTTTCTATTTATGATTTGTAGTTGCTGCCCTGAAGCAGCCTGTAATAGGCAAAACATGGCCACGTTGGGCTATTTTATTAAACGTGTGCTCTACCTTATCTTCTGTGATCAATTTTCTTCCTTCAGTCTAGCAAGGTCCCACAAGCAGAAGGAATGCCCAATTGTTCCTGCCCATCGTGGATCCTTTCATAAAGTGGCTGCCATGCCCCCTAATGGTAGTCTCACGGTAATCATTAGTAGCAGAGGGATGAAGGGATGCCATCCCAGGGACAGAAGGAGGGCAGATTGTCTAAGGTGGGTTGACTAAGAATCATGAGAGGATGCCGTTATAGAATTGGCCTGCATGCCTCACTGGAGGTGCCCAATTATAGAACTGGTCAAGTACAACCATAGGCATGATCAGTGTCAGAAGCAAGATTCAAATATATATTATATTTTCTTTCTGTTGCATTGGAGTGGAGGAGTGGCCTAGTGGTTAGGGTGGTGGACTTTGGTCCTGGGGAACTGAGGAACTGAGTTCGATTCCTAGCACAGGCAGCTCCTTGTGACTCTGGGCAAGTCACTTAACCCTCCATTGCCCCATGTAAGCTGCATTGAGCCTGCCATGAGTGGGAAAGCGCAGGGTATAAATGTAACAAAAATAAAATAGATACTATTGGAGATTCTACATGGAATGTTAATGTTGCTATTCCACTAGCAACATTCCATGTAGAAGCCTACCCTTGTGCAGCTGCGCAGGCTTCTGTTTCTGTGAGTCTGAGAGTCTGACGTGCAGGACATCAGTCAGACTCACAGAAACAGAAGCCTGCGCAGCCTTCTACATGGTGGAGTAGCCTAGTGGTTAGTGCAGCAGACTCTGATTCTGAGGAACTGAGTTTGATTCCCACTTCAGGCACAGGCAGCTCCTTGTGACTCTGGGCAAAGTCACTTAACCCTCCATTGCCACATTGAGCCTGCCATGAGTGGGAAAGCGTGGGGTACAAATGTAACAACAACAAAAAAGCCCCGTTTTCTCTTCGTCTCAGCCCATTACTTTAACCATTATGTCACTTGTGCCCAGCTCCACATCCTCCATAGGTTTATGATTTGCATGGGGGCTCTACAGACTTCCTGGTCCAAGGAATCTATGGGCTTCTTAATTTCCTCTTCATTCTTCATTAGGGTTGCCAACTGGCCCCCGATTCGCCCGACAGGGTTGATCCAGTCCTGGGCCTATCCCAATGCATGCAGGGACTTGTAGACTTGCCATTTTTTTAGGGAATCCAATGGGGAAATCAGAACCACAGGTCCCTGCATGCAATGGGGTAAGCCCGGGACTGGATCAACTCTATTGGGTGAATCTGGATCTAGTTGGTAACGCTAATCTTCATGAGGAGAACCAAACTTCAGCTTTCTAGTTGAGCTCTGTGATGGGGGAAAATCCTCTCCCTCACTCTATTTCCTGTCAAGGCTTCTTTTGATTACTGGAGATCATGCTTCATTCTTCTCCTGTGGCACATCTCGTTCCTGCCGCTACACAGTCCCTCTTCCGCTGCTGTTTTCAGCTGCCCCTGTGGCATTAACTCTCTGCACGCAGTCACAGCCTGCCATTTTGAATTCTGTCTCTTCAGCACTGTCCCTGCCACACTAGAAGCCAGAGGCACAGGCTCCCATGGCTGTCACTGCTGTCAGTCATGCCTCTGTAGTTTTCTAAAGTTGTGATGAGACATCCTTGGGGAAAACTGGATGGATGAAGATAATCTTTCACCAGTGTACAAACTCCCAAAGTGGAATTAATAATTCTGCTGTGAATCAGCAGCCGATTTAAATCACCAGTGGTTGGTGAACTATGAAGAATACAGCCAGCCAGATGTGATCAGAGCTTCAGCAGGCTCAGAGAGGAGCAGTTGGTGCAATGGAACTTCTTCTCCGAGCCCACTGAAGCCCTGAATGCAACCATTGCTGGTACAATGATAATTAATCAGTTATAAAAACGGTAATTTTTATTAGTGGAGGATTAGCCTATGGTTAGTGCAGTGGGCTTTGACCGTGCAACCTGGTTTCAATTCCCACTGCAGCTCCTTGTGACCCTGGGCAAATCACTTAACCCTCCATTGCCCCAGGTAGAAAAACTTAGATTGTGAGCCATAAGTACATAAGTATTGCCACACTGGGACAGACCAAAGGTCCATCAAGCCCAGTGTCTTGTTTCCTTGCACGATCCCCAAAAACGTTCAGTACATCTTATGCTGCTTATCCCCAAAATAAGCAGTGGATTTTCCCCAAGTCATTTTAATAATGGTCTACGGACTTTTCCTTTAGGAAGCTGGCCAGACCTTTTTTAAAACCCTGCTAAGCTAACCGCCTTTACCACATTCTCTGGCAACGAATTCCAGAGTTTAATTACACGTTGAGTGAAGAAACATTTTCTTGATTTGTTTTAAATTTACTGCTTTGTAGTTTCATCGCATGCCCCCTAGTCCTAGTATTTTTGGAAAGAGTAAACAAACGATTCATGTCAAGGGACAGAGAAATTACCGGCATATAACGCGTACAGCTCTGCATAATATCTAGTAGCGCTATAGAAATGATTAGTAGTAGTAAGGGGGATAGCGTAAATCTGCTTTCTGGCACCTATTTTAAGTCCGTTTCTTAAAGACAAAATACTAGCATAAGGGACAGAAATTATGCTTACATTGCAGGTGTGAAATATGATTTTTAAGTATACATGCAGATCATCCTATTTTATAAGCAACACGCGGGCATGTGAGTTCCGCTTATGCTTAGCTCTTGTGGAGCAGGTGGGGGAAGAGAGGTTGGTGGTTGGGAGGCGAGGATAGTGGAGGGCAGACTTATACGGTCTGTGCCAGAGCTGGTGATGGGAGGCGGGACTGGTGGTTGGGAGGCGGGAAATACTGCTGGGCAGACTTGTACGGTCTGTGCCCTGAAAAAGGCAGGTACAAATCAAGGTAAGGTATACACATATGAGTTTATCTTGTTGGGCAGACTGGATGGACCATGCAGGTCTTTTTCTGCCGTCATCTACTATGTTACTATCCAGCTTATAATTGAAAAAGAAAAACGCCTATATTGCGACCCAAATTGGGAGATAGACGTTTATCTCACAAAAACGAATAAAGCGGTATAATCGAAAGCCGAATTTGGACATTTTCAACTGCACTCCGTCGCGGATGCGGACAAAGTTGATGGGGGCGTGTCGAAGGCGTGGTGAAGGCGGAACTGGGGCGTGGTTATCGGGCGATCAGAGATGGGCGCCTTTCGCCGATAATGGAAGAAAAATATGCGTTTTTAGCAAGAATTTAGGGCACTTTTCCTGGACCCTGTTTTTCCACGAATAAGGCCCCAAAAAGTGCCCTAAATGACCAGATGACCACTGGAGGGAATCGGGGATGACCTCCCCTGACTCCCCCAGTTGTCACAAACCCCCTCCCACCACAAAATATGCCATTTCACAACTTTTTTTATTTTCACCCTCAAATGTCATACCCACCTCCCTGAGAGCAGTATGCAGGTCACTGGAGCAGTTATTAGGGGGTGCAGTGGACTTCAGGCAGGTGGACCCAGGCCCATCCCCCCTC
Organism: Microcaecilia unicolor; assembly: GCF_901765095.1. Lineage (NCBI taxonomy): Eukaryota > Metazoa > Chordata > Amphibia > Gymnophiona > Siphonopidae > Microcaecilia > Microcaecilia unicolor. The sequence goes on along the minus strand of NC_044035.1, from coordinate 23,028,193 downwards.
CACCTGTTACACTTGTGCTGGTAAATGGGAGCCCTCCAAACCCCCCCAAACCCACTGTACCCACATGTAGGTGCCCCCCTTCACCCCTTAGGGCTATAGTAATGGTGTAGACTTGTGGGCGGTGGGTTTTGAGGGGGATTTGGGGGGCTCAACACCCAAGGGAGGGGTGCTATGCACCTGGGAGCTCTTTTACCTTTTTATTTGTTTTTGTAAAAGTGCCCCCTAGGGTGCCCAGTTGGTGTCCTTGCATGTGAGAGGGACCAGTGCACTAAGACTCCTGGCCCCTCCCACGAACAAATGCCTTGGATTTATTCGTTTTTGAGCTGGGCGCTTTCATTTTCCATTATCACTGAAAAACAAAACGCCCAGCTCACAAATTGTCGAATAAAACATGGACGTCTATTTTTTTCGAAAATACAGTTCGGTCCGCCCCTTCACGGACCCGTTCTCAGAGATAAACGCCCATGGAGATAGACGTTTTTGTTCAGTTATGCCCCTCCAAGTCTTGTACATGCTTACCAGCAAATATGTGCCATCTTGTCATTTTTATGCAGGTCTAAATTCTGTGAGAGGCCATTTACTAGACAAAACTGTAGAAACATAAGAACATAAGCATTGCTGTATTGGATCAGACTAAAGATCCGTCAAGCCCAGTATCCTGTTTCTAACAGTGGCCAATCTAAGCCACGAGAACCTGTTAAGATTCCAGATTTTGTGCTGCTTATCCTAGAAATACAACCAATCAATGGTAAAGCTCAAATAGTGCCAGATGGTCACAAGATTAATTTGTTTTTGGGGAAGTCTCATACAGTCACTGGGCAACTCATTTATCTCCAATCTGGTAAGCCTGATTGCTGTTACAATTAGAATCATAGACGGCCCCCAACCACCCGTAACTGCTGATTAACGTGAACCTCTCCGTTTCCACTTCCACTTATTCTATTTTAGTGTAAGAATCATGTGACCAATGTTATATCAACAAAAATGTTGTCATTCATTGTAGCGGAGATGACTTATGTATAACACTTATCTGTGCCTATAAACGTGTGCAAGCCCAGGAGTAATCAATGTCCCGACAGGTGCCTGTTTCGCTTCAGTGCTTTGTCAAGGGAAAATCAGTCTCTCTCCTACTACTCAAGATAACATTTTTGTTGATATAACATTGGTCACATGATTTTTTTTTGTTACATTTGTACCCTGCGCTTTCCCACTCATGGCAGGCTCAATGCGGCTTACATGGGGCAATGGAGGGTTAAGTGACTTGCCCAGAGTCACAAGGAGCTGCCTGTGCCTGAAGTGGGAATGGAACTCAGTTCCTCAGGACCAAAGTCCACCACCCTAACCACTAGGCCACTCCTCCACTCCACTTACACTAAAGTAGAATAAGTGGAAGTGGAAACGGAGAGGTTCACGTTAATCACAGAACAAGCAACAAAAAAAGTAATTAAAAAAAAATGTGTTCAGTAGTTACGGATGGTTGGGGGCTGTCTATGATTATAATTGTCACAGCGATCAGGCTTACCAGATTGGAGATAAATGAGTTGCCTAGTGACTGTATGAGACTTCCCCCAAAACAAATTAATCTTGTGACCATCTGGCACTATTTGAACTTTACCATTGATTGGTTGTATACTGGTTATATTCTTGGTAGAGTATCGCCACCACAATTTTGACAGTATCCTAGAAATAAGCAGTGGATTTTCCCAAGTCTATCTTAATAATGGCTTATGGATTTTTTTTTAGGAAATTATCCAAACCTTTTTTTTAAACCCTGCTAAGCTAACTGCCTTTATCACATTCTCTGGCAATGAATTCCAGAACTGAATGACACACTGAGTGAAGAAATACCCCCCAAATCATTTGTCTGTGCAGTAAAGCTGATGGTTGCAGGTTATCGTGTTTCTATTCTTGAAAATAGCTACAATAATATCACTGCCCTGTTATATCTCCTGCTCTTGTTATTTGGGGTGTGGTTAAGCTGTGATGAAATAAGTAGACAAACCACTGGAAATAAAAACCACTTCAACAGTCAAATTATGTTTAGGCAAAAGCTGCACTGTCCTGTAACAGATTAATTCTATGTTAGACAAAGAAGTTCACACATCCATAATATGAGCATGGTAAGTTACCTCTGGGCCATTAAGGTAGACCTAATTACACTCTGCTCATGCCTAATGCTAGAGTTTTATGAATTTGGCACTGGTACTGTTCAAAGAATCATTTTAATTTTGCTAAAGTACTGATCAACTTGGCGCAATTCACATTTTCAGTTAAACTTGGATTGGAAAGCTGATTTTTCTTTTTCCACCCGATGAAGTCAAGCAATTTCTTTTCGTGTGCCCGGGTGGCTTCTGTTTGGCACGCTTTTGTCCACATCACCTGCATTACCAGCCCGAACGACCAGCTCTGAAAACAAGGGGCTCATTTCATATTTCATTAGACGACCGGCTTGTGTGTTCTCTCTCACTGAAACATAGCGCTGAGCAGTAATGATACCAGTATTAGCTTGAATAGAAAATGAAGTGTAATAGGGGAATGCAGCTGCAAAATAAATACATCAATAACTAAAAAAAAGAAAAGGGGGCGGTGCATTATAGGTAGTCATTGCTGATCATTACAGTGATGCGAGTATTATTCTAGCTGTTGAGATGCAATGAAGGCTTAAACAAGACCACACAGTGACCTTTCCCTACGCAATCCATTATAACAGGTCGAAAGAGAGAACGCTGTCGCAGCATGCCAACGAATGGGAAATTCATAGCTGCAGCTCTTTGCAGGAAGTGCTGGCTGTGCAATACCTGCCATTAGCCATCTGGGCCCCCTATTTATTGCATTACAGGTCATTTGTCGTAGCATAGTATTTAGGACAGGGAAACTGTGATTAGTAATGAACCCGTTGAGATGGCAGAGATATTTCACCTAGGTAGGGCGTATTGATGTACGCTTTTCATACAGCTGGACTTAAAGGGACGTCGCTGTGCTTGCCACATTTCATTAGGTAAGATCACAAGTGCCTTAAGAAATATGTGTCAGGCATTTGACGTGCTTGTTTTTCCCATTTTCTTTTTATGAGGCATAGTGGCAGAAACTCCTGTTAATGCTCACTCCAGGCATCAGAGTTAGAATATATCTTTTTTTTTTTTCATTTATGGAAGAGCTTTGTTATTATTATTATTTGTTACATTTGTATCTCACATTTTCCCACCTTTTTGCAGGCTGAATGTGGCTTACTACTACTACTACTATTTAGCATTTCTATAGCGCTACAAAGTGTACGCAACGCTGCACAAACATAGAAGAAGAAAGACAGTCCCTGCTCAAAGAGCTTACAATCTAATAGACAAAAAATAAAGCAAGCAAATCAATTAATGTGTAGAGGAAAGAGGAGAGGAGGGTAGGTGGAGGCGAGTGGTTACAAGTCAAAAGCAATGTTAAAGAGGTGGGCTTTCAGTCTAGATTTAAAGGTGGCCAAGGATGGGGCAAGACGTAGGGGCTCAGGAAGTTTATTCCAGGCGTAGGGTGCAGCGAGACAGAAGGCGCGAAGTCTGGAGTTGGCAGTAGTGGAGAAGGGAACAGATAAGAAGGATTTATCCATGGAGCGGAGTGCACGGGAAGGGGTGTAGGGAAGGACGAGGGTGGAGAGATACTGGGGAGCAGCAGAGTGAGTACATTTATAGGTTAGTAGAAGAAGTTTGAAAACGGATAGGGAGCCAGTGAAGCGACCTGAGGAGAGGGGTAGTATGAGTAAAGCGACCCTGGTGGAAGAACGAGACGGGCAGCAGAGTTATACCGGTATGAACAATACAAGGTGAAATTGTGTTAGAGTGGGTTGCATGCATGGTAAATGCAATTGGGGGAACTAGAGAGGGAGAGGAAGAGTTGGGGTATGTCCATTACGGTCTTTGGTTACGTTGTGTCGTAGGTATCCAGGTTTTTTATGTTGGGTCGGTGGGGTATGCTTTTCTGAACGTCTGTCTTTAGTAGTTTCCGGAAATTTAGGTGATCGAACGTAGTTTTTACTACTTTTGGTAGTGCGTTCTGTAGTTGTGCGCTTAAGTAGGAAAAGCTGGATGCGTAAGTGGATTTGTATTTGAGTCCTTTGATGCTTGGGTAGTGGAGGTTTAGGTATGATCGTGCTGGTTTTATGGTGTTTCTGGTTGGCAGGTCGATGAGGCCTGTCACGTACTCCGGTGCTTCGCCATCGATGATTTTGTGAACTGTCGTGCAGATTTTGAAAATGATACGTTCCTTAATTGGAAGCCAGTGCAATTTTTCTCGGAGTGGTTTGGCACTGTCAAAACGCGTTTTTTTCCAAATATAAGCCTAGCTGCAGTGTTCTGGGCGGTCTATATTTTAAGTCAGAGCATACCTCAAAAATAGCAAGACAACATTCAAACAATATAAAATAACAACTGCAACCTCCCAAACACTTCCATGTAAACACATTTTACCTCTGTAATATCCCCAGCCCTACTGCCCCCCCCCCCAAGTCCCTGTAGAATACATCTTTAAGGGACCCTTTTACTAAGGTGCGGTAAAATCTGGGCTTAGCAAGTTTTAACCAACAAGAAACAGAAGAATAAGGTCCCTCACAAGGCACAAAAGCAAAAAAAAAAAAAAAAAAAACAAGGTGGCACCAAAAGAAAAACTAGATGAAGCAGATAAATAAATACAGCTTTAATAAAAACATCCAAACACTGGACACAAATTGTGTTTCAGCTACACGACCTGTCTCAGGATTCTTAGACAAGGATGAATTCAAATGCTCTACTTCACAAGCCTCATGAAGGGGACACAATTTGTAAGTAAAGACACTATTGTATAATAGGCAGCACAATTTGAGCAGTAGATGTGCAATAGGGAACACTATTGAGCGATAGGGAGCACTATCAGGTGAATTTGCGAAAGAGAAGGGCGGCCATCTTCCAACACAAATCGGGAGATGGGCGTCCTTCTCGCAAGGTCGCCCGGATCGGCATAATCGAAAGCCGATTTTGGGCGCCCTCAATTGCTTTCCGTCGCGGGGATGACCAAAGTTCACGGGAACGTGTAGGCAGTGTAGCGAAGGTGGGACGGGGGTATGGTTAAGAGATGGGCGTCCTCGGCCGATAATGGAAAAAAGAAGGGCGTCCCTGACGAACACTTGGGTGACTTTGTTCCTTTTTTTTCATGACCAAGCATCAAAAAGGTGCCCGAACTGACCAGATGACCACCGGAGGGAATTGGGGATCACCTCCCCTTACTCCCCCAGTGGTCACTAACCCCCTCTCACCATAAAAAGTTTAAAAATACTTTTTTTGCCAGCCTCAAATGCCATACTCAGGTCCATCGCAGCAGTATGCAGGTACCTGGAGCAGTTGTAGTGGGTGCAGTGTACTTCAGGCAGGCGGACCTGGGGGGGGGGGGGTTGGGGGGCTCAGTACCCAAGGTAAGGGAGCTATGCACCTGGGAGCAATTTGTGAAGTACTCTGCAGTGCCCCCTAAGGTGCCCGGTTGGTGTCCTGGCATGTGAGGGGGACCAGTGCACTACGACTGCTGGCTCCTCCAATGACCAAATGGCCTGGGTTTGGTCGCTTTTGAGATGGGCGTCCTCGGTTTCCATTATTGCTGAAAACTGAGGACGACCATCTCAAAAACGACCTAAGGTCGACCTAAATTTCATGATTTGGGCGTCCCCGACTGTATTATCGAAACGAAAGATGGACGTCCATCTTTTTTTGATAATGCGGGTTGCCCCGCCCCTTTATGAGGCCGTCCTGTGAGGATGCCCTCATGAAATCCTGGGCGCCCTGTTCAATTATGTCCCTCCACGTGACCAGTAGATACACTATTGTGCTATAGGGAACAGCACTTGTGCACTAAATACACTACTGTGTAACAGGTAGCACAATTTGAGCAGTAGACACACTATTGTGCAACAGAGAACACTATTTGAGCAGTAGAAACACTATTGAGCAATAGGGAACACTAGTTGAGTAGTAGACACTGAACAATAGGGTGCACTATTTGAGCAATAGATGCACTACTGTGCAATAGGGAAAACTATTTGAACAGTACAAAATGCCAAAAGATTTGTTTCAGGCAGTAATTTTTTTGATTAATGGGAATAATGATGAGGTAATCAGGGGTTATCTCTCCAAAATTATGGTAAGTGATTGCAAAAGAAATTATATGTTGATGAAAATCTGTCTATTGCCAAAAGTCAGGAAGTTGGGATCCTTTCTCATATGTGGTCAGAGGTTTGATCTGAATTTCAGGTGGTGGGAGAAGAGGATATTATAACAATACAGAGTTTCTCTCCAACTCGAGGTCATTATGATCCTCGTTCTTCAGGGTTATTTCGCCCACCAACAGATTTGGTGGCATTACCTGCAATGAAAATAGTGAATAAATCTTTGTTGGAAAGACATTTATGTGACTTGTTGAAGTTATCGTCTGTGAAACCTTTGTTGAAAAAAATGATCGGCTGATATGACTTTACCTAGTAATTATAGGCTGATTTTCATTCTATCGTATTTTAGTTAAAAGTGATTGAAAAAGAGATTTTAAAGCAACTGTTAGAATCATCTACCAATTGATAAAAATCAGTTGTTAGATGAACATCAACATGGATTCAGGAAAGATCACAGTGTGGAGTTTCTATTATTGTCTACGATAGATGAATTATGGATTGGAAGGGATCAAAATATGTGTCATTGTTTAATTACTCTAGACATTGTATCTGTTTTTGATATGATTGACCATATACTTTTGTTAAAACACTCCATGATTTTGGAATTTGAGGTCAAGTCTTGCTGTGGGTTGATTTGTACTTAAAAAGGGAGATTTTTTGAGTTTACGATACGAAACTCTTGTTTATAATAGATTTTTGATAAATCATGGTGTCTGATTTGATAAATCATGGTGTCTCACAGGGTTTGACTTTGTTGCGGGGGGGGGGGGGGCGTTCCCAGTGGTAATTGGCAACATGGCCACATTGGTGCGTATTGCATGAGTATTACACGTGTAACGCATAAGCCCTTACCTTAAGGTCAATGGGTGGCAGTAAGAGCTCAGGTAGTAAATAGCCGCATGCTACCTTTAATTCTAGCGCATGGCCATTTACTGCCCCAATGAAAAAAATCCTTTTTTCCAAGCCGCAGTAAAAATGGCCCAGTGAGCACCACAAAAACTCGCTCGCCCACACTACCGCAGTCCAGTTTTAACCATGGCTTAGTAAAAAACCCCCCACAGATTTTCTTTCCTGTTGAGAAAGAGATGCAGAATTTAAGTCTAAAATTAACATTCTTTTCGGATAAAATTGTCCTTAAATCTGGTCAAGACTGAAATTTTACATGTTGGTAGATCATTAAATAATATATTACCGACAGTTCTAAAATATCAAGGAGTGAACTTTACAGTGAAATCCTGTTTTCAAAATTTAGGGTTTATGCTAGACTCGAACCTATTAGGAATGCAAAAAGATCATCACGCACATTCCTTAATCTCCATTTTCCTAACTGCAAAGGACTAAAGTATAAATCCACATACGCGACCAGCTTCTCAAACGTCTGCACGCAGCTATGGAACGCACTACCGAAGGCCATAAAAACAACGCAAGATCTAACCATCTTCCGAAGACTACTGAAAACAGATCTTTTCAAGAAGGCATACCTTAAGCATCCATCTTAATATTAAATAACGAAACTATATACGAGCTACACAAAACCGAACTCTTAACACATGACTGACTAACCTCTATGATATTAATGATTAAGCAATTCACTTAAACCTTATGCGGAATAGGGACGCTCTTTAGTCGATGACCTAATGCATGTTACTAACCAATCTACTACTCAGGAGCCTTCATGCACTACCACAACTTTTCTCTTCTTTATCATGTATGTATGCACATGTTATATATATATATATACCATGATCTATTCCATATATGTTATGCTCCATGTTTACTACCATGTATGTAAGCACCTTAACGCAATACCATTTGTAACTCTGCTACCCAGAAATGGCAATCGCCATTACGGCAAATGTAAGCCACATTGAGCCCGCAAATTGGTGGGAAAATGTGGGATACAAATGCTACAAATAAATAAATAAATGATGCAGAAGCAAGTTGATCAGGTTATCTTTACATCCTTTTAGCTTCGTGTTTTGAATAAGTTGAAAGGGACGGTGTCTGCTGTGGTTTTTCAGACGCTTGTGCAGAGCCTGGTTTTTAACGAGAATTGATTATTGCAATTCACTGTATTTAGGGATGTCAGCCACAAGATTCCAAGCCCTGCAGGTCATCCAGAATGAAGCAGCATGTTTGATCGTGGGGGCTCAGAGGTCTGCCCACATCACTCCAATTTTGAAAGAACTGCACTGATGGCCGGTGAATTACGGAGTTATATTTAAGGTATTATCTCTGATCCATCAGCAAATTTATGCTACTGTACCTGTGTATTTTTCAAACGCTTTGACTGTGTATCAGCCCAGCTGAGCGTTACGTTCTAAAATGACAAAAACAACTACGTAGTCCAGTTAGCACAACATATCATTTTGCAAAAAATGTGTACATATGCCCTTTCGATTGATGGGTCTATTATGTGGAATAAGCTTCCAGGACATTTGAGACTATAGTGCAAATAGATAACAGTTTAATACCTGAAACTCATTGTTTTATGAAAGCCTTCCTGGAAGGACAACTTCAGACTGGACTCAAGCAGTTCTTTTGAGAGATGAATCCAAGTTGGTTGAGAATGGTTGTAAGAATGATCATTATGGTGTAATTTGTTTACGTTTTTAAATTATGAATGTTTGATTGTAACCTGCTTTGGTTTAAAGCAGGATATAAATTTGAAAAAAAAATAATAATAAATAGATGCACTATTGTGTAATAAAGAAAATTATTTGAGCAGTAGACGCACTATTACTACTACTTATCATTTCTATAGCGCTACTAGACGTACGCAGCGCTGTACACTTGAACATGAAGCGACAGTCCCTGCTCGACACAGCTTACAATCTAATTAGGACAGACAAACAGGACAAATAAGGTATGAGGACAAAGAGTAGCAAGATTCCGGAATCCCAAAGAGTAGCAAGATTCCGCAGAGAATCCAAAGTGTTGCAAGATTCTGGAATCCCAAAGAGTAGCAAGATTCCACGCAGAATCCCAACAGTAGCAAAATTCTGGAATCCCAAACAACAGTACTACTACTACTTATCATTTCTAAAGCGCTACTAGACGTACGCAGCACTGTACACTTGAACATAAAGAGACAATCCCTGCTCGACAAAGCTTACAATCTAATTAGGACAGACAAACAGGACAAATAAGGGATAAGGACAAAGAGTAGCAAGATTCTGTGCAGAATCCCAAAGAATAGCAAGATTCCGGAATCCCAAAGAGTAGCAAGATTCCAGAATCCCAAACACTACTACCACTACTTATCATTTCTCTAGCGCTTCTAGACATACGCAGCGCTGTACACTTGAACATGAAGAGACAGTCCCTGCTCGACAGAGCTTACAATTTAATTAGGACAGACAAACAGGACAAACAAGAGATAAGGGAATATTAAAGTGAGGATGATAAAATAAGGGTTCTGAACAAGTGAATAAGGGTTAGGAGTTAAAAGCAGCAGCAAAAAGGTGGGCTTTTAGCTTAGATTTGAAGACGGCCAGAGATGGAGCTTGACGTACCGGCTCAGGAAGTCTATTCCAGGCATATGGTGCAGCAAGATAAAAGGAACGGAGTCTGGAGTTAGCGGTGGAGGAGAAGGGTGCAGATAAGAGAGATTTACCCAGTGAACGGAGTTCCCGGGGAGGAGTGTAGGGAGAGATGAGAGTGGAGAGGCACTGAGGAGTTCATGCATAGTTGATGCACTATTGAGGAATAGGGAATGCAATTTGAGCAGTAGATGCACTATTGTGCAACGGGGAGCACTATTTGAGCAGCAGATACACTATTGTGCAATAGAGAAAACTATTTAAACAGTAGACACACTATTGAGCAATAGGGGGCACTATTTGAGCAGCAGACACACTATTGAGCAATAGGAAACACCATTGGAGCAGTAGATGTACTATTGTGTAACGGAGCATTATTTGAGCAGTAGATCACAAACTTGCAATAGGGAGCACTATTTGAGCAGTAGATGCACTATTGTGCAATAGAGAACACTATTTAAACAGTAGATGCACTGTTGAGCAATAGGGAGCACTATTTTTATTGTGTAATAGAGAAAACTATCTGAGCAGTAGACACACTATTGTGCAATAGGGAACACTATTTGAACCAGGGGTTTTCAACCCAGTTCTCGGGGCCCATCAAGCCAATCTGGGTTTTCAGGATAGCTGCATTGAATTCAATGGGGATATCCTGAAAACCTGGACTGGCCAGGTGTGCCCTGAGGACTGGGTTGAGCAGCAGATGCACTACTCTGCAATAGGGAAAACTATTTGAGCAGTAGATGCACTAATTTGCAATAGGGAACACTATTTGAGCAGTAGATGCACTATTGTGCAATAGAGAACACTATTTAGGCACACTATTGAGCAATAGGAAACACCATTGGAGCAGTAGATGTACTATTGTGTAACGGAGCATTATTTGAGCAGTAGATCACAAACTTGCAATAGGGAGCACTATTTGAGCAGTAGATGCACTATTGTGCAATAGAGAACACTATTTAAACAGTAGATGCACTGTTGAGCAATAGGGAGCACTATTTTTATTGTGTAATAGAGAAAACTATCTGAGCAGTAGACACACTATTGTGCAATAGGGAACACTATTTGAACCAGGGGTTTTCAACCCAGTTCTCGGGGCCCATCAAGCCAATCTGGGTTTTCAGGATAGCTGCATTGAATTCAATGGGGATATCCTGAAAACCTGGACTGGCCAGGTGTGCCCTGAGGACTGGGTTGAGCAGCAGATGCACTACTCTGCAATAGGGAAAACTATTTGAGCAGTAGATGCACTAATTTGCAATAGGGAACACTATTTGAGCAGTAGATGCACTATTGTGCAATAGAGAACACTATTTAGGCACACTATTGAGCAATATGGAGCACTATTTGAACAGTAAATGTACTGTTGCATATTAGAGAACCCATTTGAGCAGAAGATGCTCTAATGAGCAATAGGGAACACAATTTGAGCAGTAGATGCATTATTGTGCAATAGGTAAAACCATTTGAGCAGTAGACACATTATTGAGTAATAGGGAACACTGAGCAGCATACACACTATTGTGCAATAGGGAAAACTATTTGAGCAGTAGACGCATTATTGTGCAATAGGGAAAACCATTTGAGCAGTAGACACACTATTGAGTAATAGGGAACACTGAACAGTATACACACTATTGTGCAATAGGGAAACATATTTGAGCAGTAGATGTACTATTGAGCAATAAGGAACACTATTTGAGCAGTAGACACACTATTGAGCAATAGGGAACACTATTGATGCAGTATTATGCAATAGGAAAAACTATTTGAGCAGTAGATGCACTATTGAGCAATAGGGAACACTGAGCAGTAGATGCACTATTGTGCAGTAGGGAAATCTATTTGAGCAGTAGACACACTATTGAATAATAGGGAACACCGTTTGAGCAGTATACACACTATTGTGCAATAGGGAAAACTACTTGAGCAGTAGATGCACTACTAAGCAACAGGGAAACGCTGAGCAGTAACGCTATTGAGCAATAGGGAGCACTATTTGAGCACTAGTTGCACGATTGAGCAATAGGGAGCACCATTGAGCAGTAGATGCAGTATTGAGCAATAGGGAACATTGAGCAGTAGATGTATTACTGAGCAATAGGGAGCATTACTTGAGCACTAGATACACTAATGAGCAATAGGGAGCACTATTTGAGGAGTAGAAGCCTGCGCGGCCACATTGGTGATCTGCAAGGGCCGACTTCTACATGGAAGAATAGCAACATTCCATGTAGAATCTCAAATAGTAGCAACAGTGGTTAGGGTGGTGGACTTTGGTCCTGAGGAACTGAGTTTGATTCCCACTTCAGGCACAGGCAGCTCCTTGTGACTCTGGGCAGGTCACTTAACCCTCCATTGCCCCATGTAAGCCGCATTGAGCCTGTCATGAGTGGGAAAGCGCGGCGTACAAATGTAACAACAACAACAAAAAATGCTAGGCCACCCTTCAGGGGTGGGGTGATCACTGAAGGACCCACCCCACAATAGCCAGGGCCCCTGCAACCAGTCACAGAATCTACGACAAGGCAGAATTGGTGTATAGAGCCTGAGCTCTTTCATTAAAACTTGCAATCCATGGGTCAATTTTAGCAGACAATGAAAAAGGTGCCGATACTCGGGGGTACTCAGTACCCCCAAGTACCCCCTCAAAAAAAGCCCTGTTAATACCCAAGCTTGTAGGGATCCCCAAAATTGCCACACCTTTGATGTGACTGGTGAGGATCCCCAAACTCCGTCACCTGAAGTCCTCGTAATCCTTCAACCAGACCATTTCCCCAGCTCGGCAGTCGGCGGCAGTGTCACTGGGATGAAGCTGACCGCGTACCCCCTGCGCATGCTCACTTTTAGCATATGCACAAGCAGCCAATGTCAGTGCAGCAACCATTCATGTAAATTTCTAATTTTATAACTCTTTTTTCATTCTCACATTGATTCTTGTTATTCTTATTCGCCATCTAAGTTCAATTTTTCACATTTTAATATTGTTCATCACATGTTTATATTATTGTTGCTATTATTTATTATCAAGAAGCAAGACGATTTCCCTCTATTCTGTTATTACAGAGGAAAAGGCTTCAGACACTCAGTGAGCCAATTCTTTAAATTTATAGGCTCACTGACTCGTTTAGCGGCTTCAATTTCTCAACAAACTTAGCCTACCACGAGCATCCTCATTAGCCGAAAAAACCTCTGCATACTTTTTAAACTTTTTTTTAACTTTTTAATCCTTAATAGTGTCACTTTATTTCAATCAACTTAAAAGGTACACTTATCTTCTGCTGCTTTCTCATACAGGACTCCTGGCACGCCCTACAGCGAGCTTCCGTTTCGCCAACAGCTTCTTAAGGAGCAGTACCGTTTATCTTTGAGAACTTCCTGTACTAACAAAATGCAGCGTAGGAAGTTTCAGTATAGGAAGATCTCAAAGATAAACGGTACTGCTCCTTAAGAAGCTGTTGGCGAAACGGGAGCTCGCTGTAGGGCGTGCCAGGAGTCCTGTATGAGAAAGCAGCAGAAGATAAGTGTACCTTTTAAGTTGATTGAAATAAAGTGACACTATTAAGGATTAAAAAGTTAAAAAAAAGTTTAAAAAGTATGCAGAGGTTTTTTCGGCTAATGAGGATGCTCGTGGTAGGCTAAGTTTGTTGAGAAATTGAAGCCGCTAAACGAGTCAGTGAGCCTATAAATTTAAAGAATTGGCTCACTGAGTGTCTGAAGCCTTTTCCTCTGTAATAACAGAATAGAGGGAAATCGTCTTGCTTCTTGATGATATTTTGGTAAAAAGTGTGAGCAAGCTCCATATTGAGTATTAATCGTATTATTTATTATCACAATTATCATTATTATTATGGTTATTATATTTATCATTTTTATGTTTCTATTTTTGTATGAATTGTAGGTTTTCTTGTTTGTAACTTTGTTTTTTATTTTGTATGTAGTATTTGACCCCAGAGCAGACGGCAGAACCGTTGAAACATGGTCCCGTGTCGGGTCACATACATATTTGGTGCTAATGAAGTCACTTCAATCAACCTTCGGCTGTCAAGATTTCTTGCTCCGCCCCTACTCCTTGGCTTTGCCTGTTGGTATACATGTGGAGGTTTCTTTACCCTGACCTGTTGGTTGCTACTCAAGGAGCCAGTGTCAGCATCAGCCCAGTGACACTGCCATCCACTGATGAATTTGGGAGATGGTCTGGCAACCAGGCGAGGTGGTCTTCAGCTAGTGGGGCTTGTGGATCCCTGTCATCCACCGCAAGGGTGTAGCAATTATGGATAAGCCTGAGCCCAAAGTGAGTCAGCACCTGCTCACTGGGGATTTCCATCTCTTGATAGAGGTCTGCAGCAGTTGAAGCTACAGTTTTTCAAAACTGGATTACCCTGACTAGTCCAAGACATGTGAAGATCCTATAGAAACTACTTCATGTATTTAAAAAAAATAAATACTCTTGACAAATCCATGAACAAATGAATGAGAATATATGTTGAATAATAATCTTTCAAAAATAAGCTATCTTGCTTTTCCCTCCCTCCCCATCTTATTTTCATAAAAAGATTTTTGACATACTCAATATAACTAGTGGATAGTATGGCCAATCACATAACTGTCGTTAGGTATTAGAAATCAATTGAGGAATATTAAATCTTCCTTGGCTAGACTGAAATGTTGCTTTTTAAGGCAATCTAGACATTGAATAAGGTACATCACTGGCTTTGCATCTCCTTAGTTCCCTAGGAGGCTGTTCCCAACTTCTTGAAGGTCAATAGGTCAACATCAACCTCTGCAGTCTTGGCTTTAATGTTTTATTGCATGCTAATAGCAGTAGCCAATCCAGCGTGACTGCAGATACTCACATTTTATCTAATAGACTCATTCTCCTGTAGTTCAGTGTAGGCCAGTAGTTTATGAGACCTCTTCACTGCAGTAGCAACTATGGGGTGATATGATGCCATCTTCATGGATTGGAATGATTTACATGTTGATGTTTTCTTTCCCATGTGTCCATCGTCCACAGTTTAGCTGCTGGAGATAAATGCATTTGACTTTGGGCTTAATTTATGGGTTAATGGTCTACTACTTCTTTTCAGACTCCAGAGCAGCAGGGTTGTTCCCTTCCAAGAAGCCTGCAGGGACAACGAAGGGAGAGGATGAGCCTGGAGCAAAGCAGAAACAGTATTTCTAATCTAGCTCCTACTCTCCTGTTGGTATTGCCACTGGGCCACCCCCTCCCATAGCTCCACAGTTCTACTTCCTTCTTGCCTACAAACTAAGCCCTGGGTTGACTGCGTATTCAGCAGTTGAGCGGCACTGATAATGCTTGGCCATCAGAAAACAGCTATTCCATCTTCACTTCCCAATATATCCCAGTTCTGTTGTTGTGATGAGCCATCATGGACTGATTTCAACCCTTCTCTTCAACACTCAAACACTCCTTTTGCATCTAGCATCTATTTCAGGTGTTCATTGTCAGCCTTGTGGTCATGGCCATCAGTAGGGATGTGGGCAATGAAAGTTGGAAACCATTTTTCATGTTATGCCAAAAGACTTTAGTTCTAGGTGCCCAATTTTTGTTTAGATTTTCCTTAAAATGTCCCATTGGTTATGTATTTATTTCAAAATATTTTTGCACCACAAGTCCAGTAAATAGGTTTGGAACATTTACAAGAATCTTGGAATTTAAAGGCAATTCTATGAACTGGCTTGTTTGTAAATGTTTAGAATACTAAAACAAAAGGAGGAAAGACCCTAAAACTCCCACAGGAAGAAAAAGCAAAGCAAACTAAATGTTCAGGATAGGATAAAAACAAAGATTTTATTGGCACATTCACAATCCCAAATGAAAGCACATATGTCTTATAAAGACGCATGCAGTTTATAGGTGGACCCAACACAGGCAGCGTTTCAGCTGTCAAGTCTTCATTAGGAGTCCTGTGACCCTAGTGCAGTGTTTTCCGAGGTTGATCCTGGAGTACCCCCTTGCCAGTCAGGTTTTCAGGATATCCACGATGAATATGCATGAAAGAGATTTGCATATAATCCAGGCAGTGTATGCAAATCAATTTCATGCATATTCAGTGTATGGCCCTCCTTGCAAGTGTAACAAACAAATCTGGCTACTCTTTGGGATTCTGTAATGTTGCTAATCAGTGGCATTCCTAGGCTGGCTGACACCCAGGGTGGATCGCCGATGCGCCCCCCCCCCCCAGCGAAATTGCACCTCCTCGGGTGTAGCGCGACCTCCCCTGGGTGCATTTTTACCTGCTGGGGGGGGGGGGGAGTGCCGCGCGCCTGTTGGCTCTAAGTCCGCTCGTTCCCTGCTGCTCCCTCTGCCCTGGAACAGGAAGTAACCTGTTCCACGCAGAGGGAGCAGCAGGGAGGGAACGAGCAGACTCGGCCAACAGGCGCGCGACACCCCCCCAGCGGCGTGCACCCAGGGCGGACCGCCCCCCGCCCCCCCTTTGGTACGCCACTGTTGCTAATATTTGGGTTTCTGCCATCTGCTATCTGCCACCATTTTGTATCTATGCAGGAGTATATGAGACTTGTGTTATGAGAACCTCTTCCCTGAGGAAGTTTTTGCGAAACCTGGCCACGTCGGTGGAGGTTCTCCCGCTATTAAGCATTGCTGCCGTCTTATAAACATAAGTGCTGTGCTACATTGCACGTTTTTTTTGTGAATAATTATGATACACTGCATAAAATATATGCTTAAAAAAAAACCAAGGGTGATCTAATGACGATTTGCGACGCAACCATTTTCCTCTATATGAAGAAAGAACGAGATGTTCCTATGGTGTGAGCTGCATTAAGATCTGATGGTCCCCATTAAAAAACCTTTATAAAAATATGATTTACTATTGATTAGATTTTGTAGTTCACTCTCCTGCTGTAATACTAATGTTTGGGACAAATATATGTACGATAGTTACATTCTAGTGCCCACATTTATATATTTTTGGTCTACTAATTGGAACATTACATTCCTTGTGTCTGCTTTTCCTTTCCAATGAGGTGGCGGTAAGGGCTCCCACAGTAACCCAGAGGTAACCGGGCAGTGCATGGTAATGCCTGATTACCACCAGGTTAGCGCCACGCTATGAAAAAAATAGTGCGTGCTCCAGCTGGAACAACCACCAGCAGCCACGTTGGGTTGTTGGTAGTGCCATTATAGGCTTACCGCTGCATTGTAAAAGAACCCTCTCAGTGGGGGAGCGTCCTGCAAGTACAACGTGCTGCGACGTCAGACTCCAAACTGGATTCAACAGCTTTCAACAGCAGCATGGCCACGGAGGACGAAAAAGAACTTTAAAGACATCAGGTTGGCTGGCGGGGGTTGGGGGTCCCCCGCCAGCTGAAGAAATATTTTTAAAGGCAGCAGCAGGTGGAAGCGGACCTCGGCTGGCGGGGTTTGGGGTCCCCCGCCAGCAAAGGTAAGCAGCGGGGGAGGGTTGGCGGCGGGAGGGGGTGGAGAGAGTCGTTGGTGGCAGGGGGGGGTCTGGCAATGGTGGGGGGGTAGGTATGGGGGGCTAAAATGTGCCCCCTCCCTCTGGCTCTGGCCCCCCTACCACCAGAGTCCAGATACGCCCCTGGTCAGGTGTACACAAAAAGTAGCACGTATGAGTTTATCTTGTTGGGCAGACTGGATGGACCGTGCAGGTCTTTCTCTGCCGTCATCTACTATGTTACTTATTGTTACTATGTAGGGCAAGCAGTAGTTTCCCCATGTCTCTGTCAGTAGCAGACTATGTGCTTTCCCTTCAGGAACTTGCCCGAACCTTTTTTAAACCCTACTATAACCATATCCTCTGGCAATGAGTTCCGGAGCTTAACTCTGGAACGACATCAAATTAGGCATGGGGGAAATCTAGTGAAAAGATACATCAAGTTCAAAATGGGCCAGATTAGACAGGTTCCAGAAATAATCTCCCCCCCCCCCCCCAAATGACTTTAAATTCATTACTATGGGAGAAGCATTTCATTCCAGTTTGTGCTACACAGAAACTTTGAAAGAATAAAAAAAACAGCAGTTAAGGAATTGCTTCTTTTTACATCCTTAACAAGATACGGCCTCAGTTCTGGAGGCCGTATCTTGTTAAGAATGTAAAAAGAATTGAAGCGGTGCAAAGAAAAGCTATGAGAATGGTATGGGATTTGCGTTACAAGACGTATGAGGAGAGACTTGCAGACCTGAACATGTATACTCTGGAGGAAAGGAGAAACAGGGGTGATATGATACAGACGTTCAAAAATTTGAAAGGTATTAATCCGCAAACGAACCTTTTCCGGAGATGGGAAGGCGGCAGAACTAGAGGACATGAAATGAGATTGAAGGGGGACAGACTCAAGAAAAATGTCAGGAAGTATTTTTTCACGGAGAGAGTAGTGGATGCTTGGAATGCCCTCCCGCGGGAGGTGGTGGAAACGAAAACGGTAACGGAATTCAAACATGCGTGGGATAAACATAAAGGAATCCTGCTCAGAAGGAATAGATCCTAAGGAGCTTAGACGAGATTGGGTGGCAGAGCCGGTGGCGGGAGACGGAGATGGTGCTGGGCAGACTTATACGGTCTGTGCCCTGAAGAGGACAGGTACAAATCAAAGTAGGGTATACACAAAAAGTAGCACATGTGACTTTATCTTGTTGGGCAGACTGGATGGACCGCGCAGGTCTTTTTCTGCCGTCATCTACTATGTTACTATGTTACATTTCCCATCTTCTCTGCTCTCCCAGTTATGAACACACAGACACAGAAGGATTGGAAATAATTCCTTGAGGCATGCTCTACAGGCGTTCCCTACACCATACCCCAGTGCTGCCAAACTCTTATCACTTAACCTCTTTGTGATTCAGATATGTATTTCATTTTGTTTGTTGTAAATTTTACTGTGAAACTTACTGCCTGAACTGTATCGTTTTCTTAATCGTTGTTCTGTGTACCGTCAGCTTATACCTGTTGCCGAGGGACAGTGGCAGCAAAGGGTTAAACTGTAAAATCCATCCATTCAGATCTGTTCACAGTGACATCTAATGGCTTTGCTATACTATCAAACTTGGTTTCGTTTTATTTTTCTTGAATTCCAGAAGTCATGCTCCGCATGCTGCCTGTCCCCCACCATCAGGATATCTTATCCGTGCCTATAAGTTTAAGAACCTTTGGATTAGAAAATGGAATGTTTTATTCAGTTAATCAGAGGAGAGATGCAGCTGACATAATCTGATTTCAGTAGCCCACGGAACCACCAAGATGATTTGGTCCTGTGCAGTAGCAGGTTCTACCGTGGCAGTTGCCTGTGACCTCACCAGACTCTCCGACCTTCAGCTCAAAAATATCAAACTGCAATTGCAAGCAATTATTTGGCAGCAGGGTTCATTGCTATGGCGATTATCGCTTAGATAAACCAGTGTCATCGAGCACATTTATTCTGGAGTGGCTGCATTGTATGCTTACAGAAAAGCGGCAGTGCAGAGAAATTTCATAAGTGTTATTATATCTGGCTGTGGCTTCTGTTCGCTTGCTTCTGATAGCTCCTAACACCACTTGCAAGATTTTGGCATGCACAGGGTTTTTGTTTTCTTATACTGTGGGTAGGGTTGTTTTTCATTTGGTTTTGTTTACAGTTTTAGTGAGTTTTAATTGATTTAACATAGTAAAATGCATAAAAGAATGTTGTTGTTGAATGAAAGTACACACCTTTCCTGGCATATTAGTGTAAGGGGTCCTCATACCCATGAGCTGACCTTACCCTGTGCTATACCAGCTATGCAATAAGGAGATATTGTTCATACTTTTTTTGTTGTTACATTTGTACCCTGCACTTTCCCACTCATGGCAGGCTCAATACGCGGCTTACATGGGGCAATGGAGGGTTAAGTGACTTGCCCAGAGTCACAAGGAGCTGCCTGTGCCTGAAGTGGGAATTAAAATCAGTTCCTCAGTTCCCCAGGACCAAAGTCCACCACCCTAACCACTAGGCCACTCCTCCACTGTTGCTACTATTTGAGATTCTACATGGAATTTTGCTATTCCACTAGCAACATTCCATGTAGAAGTCGGCCCTTGCAGATCACCAATGTGGCCGCGCAGCTTCTGTGAGTCTGACGTCCTGCACATACGTGCAGGACGTCAGACTCACAGAAACAGAAGCCTGCGCATCCTTCTCTACATGGAATGTTGCTAGTGAGCAACATTCCATGTAGAATCTCCAATAGTAGCAACATTCCATGTAGAATCTCCAATAGTATCTATTTTATTTTTGTTACATTTGTACCCCACGCTTTCCCACTCATGGCAGGCTCAATGCGGCTTACATGGGGCAATGGAGGGTTAAGTGACTTGCCCAGAGTCACAAGGAGCTGCCTGTGCCTGAAGTGGGAATCAAACTCAGTTCCTCAGGACCAAAGTCCACCACCCTAACCACTAGGCCACTCCTCCACAGGGTTGAGCACTACCTTGGGGTAAGGTGCTCAGAAGTGGGGGAGACGTCCCTATAAAGAAGAACCTCGTCCATTTCTCTTGAAGGAACAAGGAGGAAAGATAGTCTGTTCGATGATGTTTATTTATTTTGGTTTGTACAGAGAAAAGAAGTTACAGTCCACTTTGAACTTTTTATTATTTAAAATATAAATATTTGGGGAAAGGAAACATCAGAAGTTTAATTATAGTTCCATTAACTGTGGAAACATTGCCCAAATTTCTTCAGAACAGCATACAATTCTTACCAACTCAAGCTTCGTTTGATATCCCTTTTTTTTTCTTTGAATAATTTCAGCCGAATTTTTACATTAGGATTCTGCTTATTGCCAACCTAGCAGTTCACCCTTCAATTACCTCTGGTTTCACAAGATCCTGATTCATTGTTATCGATTTCAAAATCATATAAGTAAATACAGCTATGTATGTTTCTTTCTTCAACTACAGCTTTTAAATTTCTTGTAATGTGTTGCACCAGGAAATCTAAACTTGGTCTATGAGTCTCTCTCTCTCTCTCTCTAGTCACACTCTTAGTAGCAGAGATTCTTTGGATGTATATCAATAGAAATCAAACAAAATAAAACATGGAAAAGAAAATAAGATGATACCTTTTTTATTGGACATAACTTAATACATTTCTTGATTAGCTTTCGAAGGTTGCCCTTCTTCGTCAGATCGGAAATAAGCAAATGTGCTAGCTGACAATGTATATAAGTGAAAACATTCAAGCATTACTATGACAGTCTGACAGGGTGAGAGGATGGGGGTGGGTAGGAGGTATGCATGGGGACATCAAACCATATCATTGATATTCTAACAGGATGGGTGTGGATAGGTGAGGGGAGGGTGATCAACAGAGACATACAGCTTTATGGTTTATAATGGGCTAGGAACCCCAGATCCTTGTTAAGTCCCCATGCATACCTCCTACCCACCCCCACCCCCACCCTCCCACCCTGTCAGACGGTCATAGTAATGCTTGAATGTTTTCACTTATATACACTGTCAGCTAGCACATTTGTGGCACCTACTACCTATTACATAAGTACATAAGTGTTGCCATACTGGAACAGACCAAAGGTTCATCAAGCCCAGCATCCTGTTTCCAACAGTGGCCAATCCAGGTCACAAATACCTGGGAAGATCCCCAACAGGAAAATAAAACTGCCTCCTTATCGATTAATGTGTGTGCATCCTACATTTCAGAATGTTCCTGACCCTGCGCTGGATACCTAATATACTGTATTTGGCTCACCTGACACTTATTGGTCTCTTTAAACTACTAAAGAGGCAGGCACAATCTCTAGCGGTTCTTGTGACAATAAAGTCACTGACAAAACAGAACTTCCACCTTATAAGTACACAAGCACATAAGTATTGCCATACTGGGACAGACCGAAGATCCATCATGCCCAGCATCCTGTTTCCAACAGTGTCCAATCCAGGTCACAAATACCTGGCAAGATCCCCAAAAAGTACAAAACATTTTATGCTGCTTATCCCAAAAATAAGCAGTGGATTTTTCCCCAAGTCCATTTCAATAATGGTGTATGGACTTTTCCTTTAGGAAGTGTCCAAACCTTTTTTTAAACCCTGCTAAGCTAACCACCTTTACTACATTCACTGGCAACGAATTCCAGAGTTTAATTACACGTTGACTGAAGAAAAAATGTCTCCAATTTGTTTTAAATGTACTACTTTGTAGCTTCATTGAATGCCCCCTAGTCCTAGTGTTTTTGGAAAGAATAAACAGACGCTTCACATCTACCCTTTCCCCTCCACTCATTATTTTATAGACCTCTATGATATCTCCCCTCAGCCAACTTTTCTCCAAGTTGTAGAGCCCTAGCCTCTTTAGCCTTTCCTCATAGGGAAGTCGTCCCATCCCCTTTATCATTTTCGTTGCCCTTCTCTGCACCTTTTCTAATTCACTATATATTTTCTGAGATGCGGTGACCAAAATTGAACACAATATTCAAAGTGCGGTCGCATCATGGAGCGATAGAAAGGCATTAGAACATCCTCATTTCTGTTTTCCATTCCTTTTCTAATAATACCTAACATTCTATTTGCTTTCTTAGCCGCTGCAGCACACTGACCAGAAGGTTTCAACGTATCATGAATTCAGCTTAGAAATTAAAATTGTTTTTAAAACCAGTGCTTATTAATATCAACTTTGGATGTAATTAAGATGTTTCTTTTCCACTTACAGGAGATCAACAAATAAACTGCCTCTCACTGAGTTTCACCCAAATTCACACAGAAGTCCCTCAACGTTACCCAACAATCCTTTTAAAGTACATTAGTCTTAAATCCAGTAGCTCTTCACTTTCACACATTCTCAAAAGTTTCCCCAGAAATTCAGTTTCAAATGATCCTAAGCACTGAGCCCCCCCCCCCCCATCTACTTCACCCACTTATCTATCAAATTTCTCACCAAGTGTTTCAGTCCAACTTTCTTCTCATTCACATCAGACTGACAACCTCCAGACTCACACACAATCCCGTGGGTGGGGCCGCCAATCATGCGACTTCCACTGACGGGCAACATCGAGGCTTCCCTCTCATCCAGGGCCCCCACCCCACTAAGGTAAAAAGTTAACTTGATCAGTGGGACAAGAGAGAGCTTCAGGAACTCTGAGGGGACTGCATCGAACCAATTGATGTAGTGTATCTAGATTTTCAGAAAGCTTTCGACGAAGATACCTTCATGAGAAGACTCCTGAGAAAATTAAAAAGCCATGGAGTAGGAGGCATATGCCTCCTGATATGAAAATAAAGAATTAAATAATAATTTATAATGCAGACCTTTTATCGGTGGATACCATAATAAAAATCGGTCATGTAAACAGCAACATTTCTTTTGGAGGGTTGCTATGACCCTCTACTGGACAGCATACTTTTGGGGTGAGATATGGCTTAGGGGTGCTTGGGAAAGGGGTGAGGGGTTCCAGGCAGGGGTGTAGCCAGACTTTGATGGGAGGGGGGGGCGGAGCCCAAGGTGGAGGGGGCATATTTTGGCCTGCCTCCCTGCTGCCGCCCTCCTACCGCCACCTCTGCCCCCCTGCTGCCACCTCTGCCTCAACACCGCCACCGCGCCTCACCGCCGCCGCTTCTGCCTTCCTGCTGCTGCTGGTCCCGCTCCTCCCCCGCTGCTGGAAGGTACCTTGGCTAAAGCATTTTTCTCCGGGCTGCTCTTAAATTGCCTGGCGCCCTGTCCTGCCTTCAGGTCAATGCTCCGTTTCATTAAAATGAGCGTATACAGCGCTGAAAAACAGGACAGGGCGCCAGCAATGTAAGACCAGCGCGGGACAAATGCCTTAGCTGGTGGGGGTTGGGGACCCCGCTAGCCAAATTGGGGGCCCTGGAGCCAGTTTGAGGGGACCCAGGCCCCCATGGCCCCCCGTAGCTATGCCACTGGTTCCAGGGCCTCATATATCCTTTTCAACAAAGAGTCAAGGCTAGTCTCATGGGATGGTTGAGGCTTAGCAGGGGATTTAGTTTTTTTTAATACTTTCAGCTTTGGAGCAAGGCTGGGGGTAGAATGTCATGGGTTCACTGGTGATTAGTTGGTTGAGTGGGGGTGGAGGGAGCTTATTAATTCTGGGACCAGTAGCCCTTGTAAGGATCTGCTGCTACCGGCACCCCGACATAATAGACCATACAAAAAAAAAAAAACCCAAGAAAACAGACTAAAACCAAAACAGACCATGACAAAAAACCCTCCCAAAAAAACCCCCACAACAACCCAAGACAAAATAGACTCTTAATCAAGCTGGATTATGTTTTCAAGCAGATTTATGATTCTCACTAGGTGCCAGGACTTTCAAGTGACAAGCTGTGGACTTTCTCAGTAATTTATGGCTTCTCCACTTCTTTGTACCCTTCAAATTCGTACCATCAGGCCCTTCTCTCGGGAATCTATTTTGTCAGGGACTTTTATGTCGGGAACTTTTTTTGTTTGAAGCTTTTTTGTCTGGTTTCTTTTGACCAGGTGCCGCTACTGCCACATAAAGGAAACCACTATTTAAAAAAAAAAAAAAAAGTCTCACACTTTGCTGTGCCCATGCAAAACTGAGCTAAGAGATTTACATGAGCTAGGAAATTATTTGCATCGTGTGACAAAAACTCACGAAATGGTTGCAAAGCTGCAACATTTTCCATGGCTTACTTAGTACATCAGCTTGTTTATGCTTTGAATGAAAGAATCCTTTCTTGCCTTCACCAAGTTATACCATTTCTCTACCCCCAATAAAGTACTTGAAGAGAATTTCACATTGGAAAAGGTAAAAACTCCTCTGGCCAAGGCTCTTTCCAAAGTTGGACTCCACCTGTTTATTTACGCAGATGACATCACCATCTGTATCCCTTTAGAATGCGAAATAGGCAAAGAAATCAGACTTGGTCTGCACACCGTGCTTGCTTGGGCTAACTCATGTAAACTAAAACTCAACACTGAGAAACGTCATTGCCTTAAACTCTTCTCTCTCTATAACAAGTTCAAACCAACCGCCTTAATCACTCCTGAACTTTCCCTACCAATCTCAGAGACTCTACTAGGTGTAATTGTTAATAGAAACTTAACGCTGGAGCAGCCAACAAACTCCGCTACTAAAAAAAAGTATTCTCACTTTGGAAACTGAAACGTATTAAACCATTTTTCCCAAGAGATGTATTCCGCAATTTAGCTCAATCGTTAGTCTTAAGCCACCTTGATTACTGCAATGGAATTTGCGCAGGGTGCAAAGCACTGCTTCATAAAAAAACTACAAACCGCCCAGAATACAGCTGCTAGACTGATCAATGGTAAATCGAGGTTTGAAAGTTCAAGACCACTGCGTGAGAAACTAAACATTGGCTTCCTATCAAGGACCGGATAACTTTTAAAGTTTGCATCCTGGTGCATGAAATTCTCTACAGTGAAGCTCCAGCATATATGGATGCCCTTATCAGCTTACCACCTAGGAAACTCAAAAGAATTAAGCCTTTCTTCCCAAGAGAAGCATTCTGCAGACTGGTGCAATCATTGGTATTATGCCAGCTAGACTACTGCAATGCCATTTATGCTGGGTGCAAAGATCAAATGATCAAAAAACTTCAAACTGCTGAGAACACGACAGCCAGACTCATATTTGACAAAATGAAATATGAAAGTGCCAGTCCCTTATGAGAAAAACTACACTGGCTCCCTTTAAAAGAACGTATTGCTTTTAAGGTATGCACCCTGGTTCATAAGATCATACACGGCGAGGCTCCAGGATCAGGGGCGTATCTGCGTGGGGCCACGGGGGCCTGGGCCCCCGCAGATTTCGCCCTGGACCCCCCTACTGCCGCCGTGGGTACCTTTGCTGGTGGGGGACCCCAACCCCCACCAGCCGAGGTCCGCTTCCTCCTGCCGCTGCGAGGTTTTTTAAGTTCTTCATCGGGATTCGTCCTCCGTCACTCTGTGCTGCTGTTCAAAGAAGCTGCTAGCTGAATGCAGTTTCGGACTGAGTCTGACGTCGCTGTTGCACGTTGTACATGAGTCTGACGTCCTGCAAGTACAACGTGCAGCAGCGACGTCAGACTCAGTCCGAAACTGCATTCAGCTAGCAGCTTCTTTGAACAGCAGCACAGAGTGACAGAGGACGAATCCCGATGAAGAACTTAAAAAACCTCGCAGCGGCAGGAGGAAGCGGACCTCAGCTGGTGGGGGTTGGGGTCCCCCACCAGCAAAGGTACCCACGGCGGCAGGGGGGGGGGTCAGAAATGGCGGCGGCGGCTGGGGGGGGGGGCTATAACGTGCCCCCTCACTCTGGCTTCGGCTCCCGCTACCGCCGACTTTCAGATACGCCCCTGTCCAGGATATATGTCAGACCTTATTGACCTACCAACCAGGAACTCTTACCAGCTCATCACGTACATTCTTGAATCTCCACTACCCAAACTGTATGGGACTGAAATATAAATTAACATATGCATCCAGCTTTTCCTACATATACACACAAATTTGGAATGAATTACCAAAATCCACAGTGACCTTCCGTAAACTATTGAAAACTTATTTATTTAAGAAAGCATACAATAACAACTCATCCTAAACGCAAATTAACAAAACGCAACTGTACAACATGTATTCTCTATATCTCAACTGCTTTTGCTAATTATCTTGATTTCAAGTTTAATGATCCCAATTGTTCAAGCTATTTTTGTCATGAATGAAGTTTAACCTGTCACCTCTAGCTATCTGTCCCTCTACCTCAACTATGCATGTCTCCTATCCGGAACTGGTAATCACCACTAACGGAATTATGTAAGCCACATTGAGCCTGCAAATAGGTGGGAAAATGTGGGATACAAATGTTATAAATAAATAAATAAATAAAAACTACATGCCTTTGACGTGCACTGAGGCCTCCTTTTCCTGGTGCGGGTAAAAGGATGTTTTTTTCAAGAAATGGCCATGCGGCAAGTGAAGCACTTGCCACATGGCCATTTCAGTTGGGGGGAGCACTTACCACCACCCATTGAGGTAGCAGTAAGGGCTTCCACGCTAACCCAGAAGTAACCGGGCAGTGGTAACCACTGGGTAATGTACAAAAATAAAAAAGATTTTTCTAGCACTGGAAATGGCACACTCTGGGGATTGGAACTTCCGGTTTAGTGAGCGACAAGCCCATGGGCTTACCGCCACTTAATAAAAATCCCCCTAAATGCTCAATCCCAGCAGAAAGGTCCAAAGCAATTTATGGTCAAAACTTAACCGATACAGTCAATGGAAATTACAATATAAAACCAAAAGAAACATAATTGCAAGTAACGTGGTAACATAGTAGATGACGGCAGAAAAAGACCTGCATGGTCCATCCAGTCTGCCCAACAAGATAAACTCATATGTGCTACTTTTTGTGTATACCTGACCTTGATTTGTATCTGCCATTTCCAGGGCACAGACCGTAGAAGTCTGCCCAGCACTGGCCCCGCCTCCCAACCACTAGCCCCACCTTCCACCACCAGCTCTGCCACCCAATCTCCGCTAAGCTTCTGAGGATCCATTCCTTCTGAACAGGATTCTTTTATGTTTATCCCATGTATGTTTGAATTCCGTTACCGTTTTCATCTCCACCCCTCCCGCGGGAGGGCATTCCAAGTATCCACCACTCTCTCTGTGAAAAAATACTTCCTGGCATTTTTCTTGAGTCTGCCCCCCTTCAATCTCATTTCATGTCCTCTAGTTCTACCGCCTTCCCGTCTCCGGAAAAGGTTTGTTTGCGGACTAATACCTTTCAAATATTTGAACGTCTATATCATATCATCCCTGTTTCTCCTTTCCTCCAGGGTATACGTGTTCAGGTCCGCAAGTCTCTCCTCATACGTCTTGTAACGCCAAGTGATAAATTCTAAAATTTTATAATAAAAAATTTGTTGAAGGGCTTTAAAATTTTTACGAAAAGATATATACTTTTGTTCTTTGATGGTCATAGGTAAATTGCTCCAGACATATGCTGCTTGATATGAAAATAAAGAATTAAATAACAATTTATAATGCAGACCTTTTATCGGTAGATACCATAATAAAAATCGGTCATGTAAACAGTGACATTTCTTTTGGAGGGTTGCTCCTACCCTCTACTGGAGAGCATACTTTTGGAGTAAGATATAGCTTAGGAGTGCTTGGGAAGGGGGTGAGGGGTTCCAGGCAAGGGTGTAGCCAGACTTCAATGGGAGGGGGGCCAGAGCCCAAGGTGGGAGGGGGGCACATTTTGGCCCGCCTCCCTGCTGCTGCCCTCCCACTGCCACCTCTGCTCCCCCCTGCTGCCGCATCTGCCTCCCCACTGCCACTGCTTCCCCCACCGCCACTTCTGCATCCTTGCTACTGCTGCTCCTGCTCCTCCCCTGCTGCCGCAGCCACCGCTGGATGGTACCTTGGCTAAAGCGTTTTTCCGCACTGCTCCTACATTGCTGGCACACTGTCCTGTTTTTCAGCGCCATGCACGCTCGTTTTAATGAAACTGAGCATGCTCGTGCAGGACAAACGCTTTAGCCAAGGTACCTTCCGGCTGCGGCGGCAGGGGAGGAGCGGGAGCGGCAGAGGCAGGGAGGCAGAAGCAGTGAGGAAAGCGATGGGGGGGGGCAGAGGTGTTGGGGGGATGGCAGCAGGGAGGCAGGCCAAAATGTACCCCCCCCCCACCTTGGGCTTCCCCCCCCCCCCCCCCCCCCCCGTCGAAGTTTGGCTATGCCTCTATCTGGAACAATTTACCTACGACCATCAAAGAAGAATGAAAGCACATATCTTTCAGTAAAAACGTAAAAACACTTTAACAAATTTTTAATTGCATACTTTTAGAATTTATTACTTTTATTGCTATTATGTTTATTTTGGTTTTATATTGTAATTTCCAATGACTGTATCGGTCAAGTTGCTTTGGACCTTTCTGCTGGGATTGAGCATTTGGGGGGGGGTATAACTTGGTGAAGGCGAGAAAGGATTCTTTCATTCAAAGCATAAACAAGCTGATGCACTAAGCCATGGAAAATGTTGCGGCTTCGCAACCATTTCGTGAGTTTTTGTCACACGATGCAAATGATTTCCTAGCTCATGTAAATCTCAGAGCTCAATTTTGCATGGGCACAGCAACGTGTGAGACATTTAAAAAAAGTGGTTTCCGTTATGTGGCAGCAGGGCAGCAGATCCTTACAAGGGCTACTGGTCCCAGAATTAATGAGTTCCCCCACCCCAACACCACTCACTAATCACCCGTGAACCTATGACATTCTACCCCCAGTCTTGCTCCAAAGCTGAAAGTACTAAAAATAAACTAAAGCCCCTGCCAAGTCTCAACCATCCCATGTGACTAGCCCTGACTCTTTGTTGAAAAGGATCTATGAGGCCTTGGAACCAGTGGCGTAGCTACGGGGGGGGGGGGGGGGGGGGGGCTACGGGGAGCCAGGGGGCCTGGGTCCCCTCAAACTGACTCCGGGGCCCCCAGTTTGGCTGGCAGGGTTCCCCAATCCCCATCAGCTAAGGCATATGTTCCGCGCTGGCCTTAACATTGCTGGCGCCCTGTCCCGTGCACGCTCGTTTTAATGCATGGCGCTGAAAGCAGGACAGGGCGCCAGGCAATGTAAGAGCAGCGCGAGGAAAAATGATTCAGTGAAGGTACCTTCCAGCGGTGACTCTGGTGGCAGGGGAGGAGCGGGAGCGGTGGCAGCAGAGAGGCAGAGGCGGCAGCAGCGGGGGGGGGGGGGGGCAGAGGTGGTGGTGGGAGGACGGCAGCAGGGAGGTGGGCCAAAATGTGCCCCCCACCTTGGGCTCTGGCCCCTCCTCCCGTCGAAGCCCAGTGCGGGACAGATGCCTTAGCTAGTGGGGGTTGGGGACCCCTGCCAGCCAAACTTGGAGCCCCGGAGCCAGTTTGAGGGGACCCAGGCCTCCTTGGCCCCCCGCTAGGTCTATGGCTGGCGGTAAGGTCTCAGACCCAAAATGTATGCGCGGCAATTTTGATTTTGCTGCACGTCCATTTTCGGGGGGGGGGGGGGGGGAGAAGGTATTTTTTGTAGGTAACATAGTAACATAGTAGATGACGGCAGAAAAAGACCTGCACGGTCCATCCAGTCTGCCCAACAAGATAACTCATATGTACTAATTTTGTGTATAGCCTACTTTGATTTGTACCTGTGTTTTTCAGGGCACAGACTGTATAAGTCTGCCCAGCACTATCCCTGCCTCCCACCACCGGCTCTGGCACAGACCGTACAAGTCTGTCCAGCACTATCCCTGCCTCCCAACCACCAGCCCCGCCTCCCACCACCGGCTCTGGCACAGACCGTATATGCTGCCCAGCACTATCCCTGCCTCCCAACCACCAGTCCCGCTTCCCACCACCGGCTCTGGCACAGACCGTACAAGTCTGCCCAGCACTATCCCCGCCTCCCAATCACCAGCCCTGCCTCCCGATCTTGACTAAGCTCCTGAGGATCCATTCCTTCTGCACAGGATTCCTTTATGCTTATCCCACGCATGTTTGAATTCCGTTACCGTTTTCATTTCCACCACCTCCCGGGGGAGAGCATTCCAAGCATCCACTACTCTCTCCGTGAAAAAATACTTCCTAACATTTTTCTTGAGTCTGCCCCCCCTTCAATCTCATTTCATGTCCTCTCATTCTACCATCTTCCCATCTCCGGAAAAGGTTCGTTTGCTGACTAATACCTTTCAAATATTTGAACGTCTGTATCATATCACCCCTGTTTCTCCTTTCCTCCAGGGTATACATGTTCAGGTCCGCAAGTCTCTCCTCATACGTCTTGTAACGCAAATCCCATACCATTCTCGTAGCTTTTCTTTGCACCGCTTCAATTCTTTTTACATCCTTAACAAGATACGGCCTCCAGAACTGAACACAATACTCCAGGTGGGGCCTCACCAACGACTTATACAGGGGCATCAACACCCCCTTTCTTCTGCTGGTCACACCTAACAACCTTCCAGCTACGGCCACCGCCTCGGCCGTAGGTGCGCTGAAAAATAATTCTGCGCACGCCCAAAACCCACGCCTACACTACCGCAGGCCCTTTTTCAGCACGCCTTTGTAAAAAGACTCCTGAGTAAAAATTGTAAACAAACAGAAAAGGAAGAACTGAGAGATGAAGAAAGAAAAAAAATGCAGATGGAGAACGGGCAGAAAAAACCCCAAGAATAAATAATATGCAAAAGCTGATAAAAGAATCGGTATCTTTCTCCTGCGCCTCTTAATCCCACTCCCCCACCTGTTGTGAGTCAGATCTAATGTTCCCAGTTGTTGCATTTCTTATGGCTATGGAGGGGGGGGAGGGGAGGGGAGTCCTTCAGATGAATTCCCTCCGGAAATTCAACTGAGATATGTTCTAGTCAGGCAGACGTAGGAGCTGTTTGAAACATGAAATAAAGTTCTCCTATGAATCGCAGCCTGATCACTCAAGACGTGCTGCAGATCTTTCCTACTTATGTTGTTTTATAGTGACTTTACCTCAGCGGAGGAAATACCGGGAATGCTTGAAAACTCAGCTGTGGCGTTTTGTTTTGCCTTTAAAGCATTATTTTGTTATTGACTTTCCCACACGTACGGGGGCACTTCATACACGAGAACTGATATACCTGTATTTACTTAATAACCGGTGATTTTCTTTTCAAGGGGTATTTTCAGCACATTAGCTGTTTAGGTTTTACAGTGCTTGTAAAGTCTACGTTGATTGCAATATGTCTCCGTGATCCTAGTGCCCCGGTTAACTGTTCCGTTGCATTTTGATATCTTTGGTTCAACTTTCCCGACTGAAGAAAGTCAACTCAGCCACATGGAATGAACTTGTGTGGGGGGGGGGGGGGGGAGGGTCGTGGGGGACTGGAGATCCAGGTGTCGCTGGGGGGGGGGGGGGGTTGGGTTAGGGTTCCTGCAGGGGGGGGGGCTGCTGCATTGGGAGGAATGGGGGGGGGGGTCTGCTAGCATGCAAATGCATGCTGGACAAGGCTCACCATTCCTCCCCAATGGTCTGCAAACCCTAACGCCAACTCCATGCTGGCATAGGGTTTGCCGTGAACAGCGCTCCAATGAGTGGTGCGCTGCTCGCTGATCATTGAGGAGGAATACATTTAGCATGCATTTGCGTGCTATTTGCGCTGAGCCCTGTTTTCCATGCATTTGCATGCTAATTGCGTTCAGAGCCCCCAAACGCGTTGTTTCATGCACTTGGGGGCTCCGATCATGGGGCGGTAGCAAACGCAGGTGCTAGTATGGCTCTAACAGACTCTAGCACCTGCGTTTGCTTCTGATCATTGGCCCACAAAGCAGACATGAAAAAAGTCCAGTACACTCAATCAGTCCGAACGGAAACTTTATTGCACACATCCCTAGGTGACCACGTTTCGGCAAATTGGCTGCATCAGGGGTAATTTTAATACTCTAATAAAACATCTATATATATATATATACATATAAAGGCACCTCCAGCGTTCCAATGAAGCCTCAAGCTGGAAACTTGAGGCGCCAGAGATATCCGGTTTGGCCTGCAGTCAGTGTAGCTCCGCCCTCGCGTCAAAACGCGATGACGTAGAGGGCGGGGCGGGCCTGCAGTCACTGTACCTCCGCCCTCACGTCAAAACGTGATGACGTAGAGGGCGGGGCGGGGAAGGCACAACGCACGAGTTCCACAGATTCTGTGACAGCAGCGGGGAGAGCGCTGCAAACTTTAATCACAAACTCGCAACCAAGTGACTGAGGGACAGAGGGAGGGAGAGGGGTGTGTGGAAATAGGAAGGGAGGGATGGGGGGGGGGGGTCTAGAACTCAGGAGGGAGGATGGTAGGGGGGGGGATTACCTTGCTAGCGCCCGTTTTATTTTTATCTGAAACGGGCATTTCTCACTAGTATCAAATAATAAAAATAGTTGCGAAATAAAAACAACTATATGTTAAAAATTGCAACTAAAAAAAGCATGTACATCGTGTCAGACATGTTCTTTACTCCTACGCAACTTGAAACATCAATAATCAAAATAAAAACTTTTTTTTTTTATAGAAAACTTATACACATACTAGATTTCAGGGGCGTAACCACGGGTGGGCCACTTTTGCTCCAGGCTCGCTCAGCCTCTTCTGCCCGCTCTCCCCGTCCACGTGGTCTGTTCACTTTTACTGCCCTGAAGCGCCGTTCTCCCTCCAGCACTGGCTATTCCCATAGCCAACCTTCTGCCAGCACGCACCGTTGGGGCCTCTTCTCAGGCACGTCCCGCCTACTCTGCAACTTCCTGTGTCCCACCTTTGCGGAAAACAGGAAGTTGCAGAGTAGGCGGGACGTGCCTGAGAAGAGGCCCCGACGACGCGCGCTGGCAGAAGGCTGGCTATGGGAATCGCCGGTGCTGGAGGGAGAACGGCGCTTCAGGTCAGTAAAAATGACCAGAACTGACCATGTGCAGGGGGATGTTGCGGGGTGGGGGGGGGGGGGTAGCGGGTGGAGAGGAAATGCGGCAGCGGCGGGTGGATGGAGAGGAAATGCGGCGACGGCAGGCAGGGCGGGGCAAGGGGGTGGTAGCGGGTGGAGAGGAAATGCGAGGCCTGTGCCCACCCAGTCAAACTCTGGCTACACTACTGCTAGATTTGTACATTGCAATTCTAAATCACCAGACAACATATCTAGTGAGAGTGAGCGTGTCAGGGGCAGAGAATGGGGTTGGATGTCTAATAAGCTAATGTGCTGACATTCCCACTGCATTAATTGGTTAACGATCCCGTAATACGGAAGCCCTTAGCGCCTCCTAAAGAGGAGGTAAGCGTTCCCGTGGTCATTTGGTTACATGGCCGCACGCTGCTAACTTTAATGCATGGCCAGAAAAGGATATACAGTGGTGGAAATAAGTATTTGATCCCTTGCTGATTTTGTAAGTTTGCCCACTGACAAAGACATGAGCAGCCCATAATTGAAGGGTAGGTTATTGGTAACAGTGAGAGATAGCACATCACAAATTAAATCCGGAAAATCACATTGTGGAAAGTATATGAATTTATTTGCATTCTGCAGAGGGAAATAAGTATTTGATCCCCCACCAACCAGTAAGAGATCTGGCCCCTACAGACCAGGTAGATGCTCCAAATCAACTCGTTACCTGCATGACAGACAGCTGTCGGCAATGGTCACCTGTATGAAAGACACCTGTCCACAGACTCAGTGAATCAGTCAGACTCTAACCTCTACAAAATGGCCAAGAGCAAGGAGCTGTCTAAGGATGTCAGGGACAAGATCATACACCTGCACAAGGCTGGAATGGGCTACAAAACCATCAGTAAGACGCTGGGCGAGAAGGAGACAACTGTTGGTGCCATAGTAAGAAAATGGAAGAAGTACAAAATGACTGTCAATCGACAAAGATCTGGGGCTCCACGCAAAATCTCACCTCGTGGGGTATCCTTGATCATGAGGAAGGTTAGAAATCAGCCTACAACTACAAGGGGGGAACTTGTCAATGATCTCAAGGCAGCTGGGACCACTGTCACCACGAAAACCATTGGTAACACATTACGACATAACGGATTGCAATCCTGCAGTGCCCGCAAGGTCCCCCTGCTCCGGAAGGCACATGTGACTGCCCGTCTGAAGTTTGCCAGTGAACACCTGGATGATGCCGAGAGTGATTGGGAGAAGGTGCTGTGGTCAGATGAGACAAAAATTGAGCTCTTTGGCATGAACTCAACTCGCCGTGTTTGGAGGAAGAGAAATGCTGCCTATGACCCAAAGAACACCGTCCCCACTGTCAAGCATGGAGGTGGAAATGTTATGTTTTGGGGGTGTTTCTCTGCTAAGGGCACAGGACTACTTCACCGCATCAATGGGAGAATGGATGGGGCCATGTACCGTACAATTCTGAGTGACAACCTCCTTCCCTCCGCCAGGGCCTTAAAAATGGGTCGTGGCTGGGTCTTCCAGCACGACAATGACCCAAAACATACAGCCAAGGCAACAAAGGAGTGGCTCAGGAAGAAGCACATTAGGGTCATGGAGTGGCCTAGCCAGTCACCAGACCTTAATCCCATTGAAAACTTATGGAGGGAGCTGAAGCTGCGAGTTGCCAAGCGACAGCCCAGAACTCTTAATGATTTAGAGATGATCTGCAAAGAGGAGTGGACCAAAATTCCTCCTGACATGTGTGCAAACCTCATCATCAACTACAGAAGACGTCTGACCGCTGTGCTTGCCAACAAGGGTTTTGCCACCAAGTATTAGGTCTTGTTTGCCAGAGGGATTAAATACTTATTTCCCTCTGCAGAATGCAAATAAATTCATATACTTTCCACAATGTGATTTTCCTGATTTAATTTGTGATGTGCTATCTCTCACTGTTACCAATAACCTACCCTTCAATTATGGGCTGCTCATGTCTTTGTCAGTGGGCAAACTTACAAAATCAGCAAGGGATCAAATACTTATTTCCACCACTGTAATAGAAAAAGCTTGAATTTTAATAGCCTTGTTAGAAATGGGCTTTATTGCATGGGAAAGACCCGCATAAAGGTATGAGGAACTGCCAGTCCAGTTGTGGAGTGAGTAGATAGTCAGTCGCCATATGTATTAAAGACTTGGGAGAAGAGTCAGGCTGTCACCTGTTTCCTGAAAGTCTTCAGTTAGACATAGCCCCTCGGGGAGTGAGTTCCAGAGTGTGGGGGGCTAGCTGGCAAAAGGGCCACTGAGAGGGGGGGCAGGGGGGACACAATTCCCTGGGCCTCCAAGGGGGGCCCAGCGCCGCAGTCCCACCCTCCACACGCTAAGCAAGTTGCACGCTAAAGTTACAGACAACGGGTTAGCGCCCGACTACGACTTACAGACGTAACTGTAACAGTCACACACATAAGTGCTGGTTAAGCGTGCATTTTGGTACCTAACACCAGTGGCATAGCCACAGGTGGGCTTGGGTGGGCCAGGGCCCACCCACTTAGGGCTCAGGCCCACCCACAGTAGCACACATTTAGTGGTAGCTGGTAGGGATCCCAAACTCCACCAGCTGAAGACTTCCCCCTGATGGTAACGAAAACGCTACTTTGCACGATACCGGCACCTGCACATGCTCAGTTTTCAGCGCATGCCTGCTGCAGACTGCCAAGGTGGAAAAAGCGTTTTTCCACCAGCTAAGATATTTTTTGTGTGTGTGGGGGGGGGGGGGGGGGGGGGGGGGGGGGGGGGGGGGGAGAACGCTTGGTGCCCACCCAGTTCTTGCCTAGGCCCACTCAAAATCTGTTTTCTGGCTACGCCCCTGCCTAACAGTCATGAATATGGTGACCTATTATAGAATGAGACTGTAAATGCCTCCTTATTCTCCTCAGGTTATGTTCTTCCTGGGTCTGGTGTTCCACAAGTCCTTACTAGCTAGGCCTCAGAGAGTAGCTGCTCTGCATACTCCTGTACCATAGGCAGTAGGCAAGGAGAGTCCATTGGGTAGGGCTCAACTCAAGGAAACCTCCAGTTCCAGAAGAGGAAGCAAATTCCCTGCTCCAACAGAGCATCACCATCCTCACTCAAGGCTGGGAGCGCTGGTAGAAAATCAAAAGGATATCCATGACATCAGTGTACCAGGCTGAGACTGTGAGAACTGATCTGGATAGAGCAGGATGTTGGCTTTTGTCTTCCCCATATGAAGGGAAAGGGAAATGGAAAGTGATATACTGCCTTTCTGAGGTTTTTGTAACTGTGTTCAAAGTGGAGGAGTGGTTAAGGTAGTGGACTTTGGTCCTGAGGAACTGCGTTCAATTCCCACCTCAGGCACAGGCAGCTCCTTGTGACTCTGGGCAAGTCACTTAACCCTCCATTGCCCCATGTAAGCCTCATTGAGCCTGCCATGAGTGGGAAAGCATGGGGTACAAATGTAACAAAAATAAAATATTCAGGTTCTTATTTTGTACCTGGGGGCAATGGAGAGTTAAGTGACTTGCCCAGAGTCACAAGGAGCTGCCTGTGCCTGAAGTGGGAATTGAACTCAGTTCCCCAGGAGCAAAGTCCACTGCACTAACCACTAGGCTACTCCTCCACTAGCAACATTCCATGTAGAAGCCTGCCCTTGCCGCACAGGCTTCTGTTTCTGTGAGTCTGACGACGCACATATGTGCAGTCAGACGCCTGCGTTGCTGATCTGCAAGGGCAGGCTTCACATGGAATGTTGCAATGTTGCTAGTGGTTGCTAGTGGAATACATCTAGAATCTTCAAATATAGAAAGGGAAATGGGACTTGATATACCACCTTTCTGAGGTTTTTACAACTACATTCAAAGCAGTTTACAGTTTACATATATTCAGGTACTCATTTTGTACCAGGGGCAATGGAGAGTTAAGTGACTTGCCCAGAGTCACAAGGAGCTGCAGTGGGAATCGAACCCAGTTCCCCAGGAGCAAAGTCGGCTGCACTAACCACTAGGCTACTCCTCCAGCAGGAAAGATTAGCAAACAGTAAATAGAAAACAGGCAAAAGCCAAGATAACTTAGTCATAGAGCATGGAACACAGCTAGCTGGTGGACAGCTTGTTCTTTCCCCACTGTATGTAAATTATAATATCCCCCCCCTCCCCCCAAAGATGTTCTTAAGCTTTCTGGGCTCAGCATGCAGCTATGTCAGCACTTTTAAGAACTGGATCTGTAGAAACCACCAATCTCCCATTAGTGCAGAAGGTGCTGTTTTCAAATACAAATCTGTCCTACTCAGCACACAGCAAACCGTGGAGAGGAATGATATTTTATTGTGGGACTTCGGCAGTAAGTAAAGCCAGAGCTTAACAAAAATTCTTTATTATTTAACAATACCTGTAGCTGCTGCAGCGAACCTTTCCAGAAAGCCAGAAATGTAATTTTCATCCTCCTCATGCTGGCTGTGTGCACAGCTAAGGCTGTAGCTGTTTCAGCAGAGCTCAGGAGAGGTCTCAGAAATGTTCGGACGCACTGCGCAAGAGGCTGTGGAGAAAATACAGAAGGTCTACAGCAGGGGCGTAGCCAGACTTCGGCGGGAAGGGGGTTCAGAGGCGAGGGGGCACATTTTAGCCCCCCCCCCTGCGCCGCTGCCACCACCACCAACAACAACTTTGACCCCCACCCCCCCGCCGACGACCCTCTCGACCCCCCCTCCCACCACCAACCCGCCGTCGCCTATCTTTGTTGGCGGGGGACCCCAACCCCTTCCAGCCGAGGTCCTCTTCTTCCGGTGCAAGGCTTCGTTCTGTTTCTGAGTCTGACATCCTGCACGTACGTCTGACGTGACGTCAGACTGAGAAACAGAATGAAGCTTTGCGCCGGAAGAAGAGGACCTCAGCTGGGGGGGCTGGGATCCCCCGCCAGCAAAGGTTGTCGACGACGGGTTGGCGGCGGGAGGGGGGTCGAGAGGGTCGTCAGCAGGGGGGTCCAGGGCCAAATCTACAGGGGCCCAGGCCCCCGTGGCCCCACATAGCTATACCACGGTCCTACAGTGAAGGATAATGTACAATGAAAGTGCACCAAGCCTGCCGGGTAGCAGACACGTACAAGAAACAAATATTCAAATCTATTGCGTCTGTGTACATTTCCTCAGGAAACTCGTTGTAGGCGGCACTGTGATAAGCAGACCACAGGACCACTGCAGTGTGACCAAGGTCATTCGTCATAGCTTAGTATGCTGGAGGGTATGGAAAGCAGTTTCAGCAACCCTGAAAGCAGCACACAAATTCTATTCACTTTGGCTAGAGGAGTACAGGGGGGCTACAGCGGTACTTCAGCCATGTAGAGCTTCAGAAGAGGAAGTGGGGAGGCCACTATTTTGCCTGTCTTCTCCTGAACTATCTGTAAAGGTTCTTGAATCTACCAGGGAAGAGAGTTTGCAAATGATACCACGTTAGCACGCATGCCTGACTGACAGTGATACCGAGTTAACCAATGCTTCATCGTATACCAAAGAAAAGAGCTGGATATTGAAGGAAAGAACAGTGGCGTTCCTTGGTCGGCTGCCACCCGGGGCAGATCGGCGCTGCGCACCCCCCTCCCTGGGTGCTGCGTTGTCCGTTTCCCCTAGGTGCAGCACGACACCCCCCCCCCCAGTACAGCGTCCCCCATGGCGCATCACCTCCAAGCCCCCCCCCCCCCCCGGTGCATTCTTTCTGCATGCTGGGAGCAGCTGGGCGGCTGTCAGCTCCACTGGTTCCCTGCTCCCCCGGAACAGGAAGGAACAGCAGAGGAAGCAGGGAACCAGCGGAGCCGACAGCCACGGGGCTGCTCCCTGCACCCCTCCTGTCGCGTGCACCCGCCCTCGGTACGCTACTGGGAAAGAAAGGGAACAGAGCTGAGAAACACAAAACTGCAAAGTCTGAGTGCTTAGCTAATGAACAGTTTCCATGCGAGTTAGGGGCCCTTTCACTAAGCCGCATAAGCGTCCACGCACGGCCAACACGTGCCAAAATAGAATTACCGTGTGACTACCACGTGGCTCTTGCAGTAATTTCATTTTTGGCACGCGTTCGATATGCGTGGCTGAAAAACGATGCTTATTTTCTGCTGTGCATATCGGATGCGCGCCCAGTGGCATAGCAAGGGGGGGAGGGGCAGTCCGCCCTGGGTGTCAGCTCGGGGGGGGGGGGTGCTCCCCGCCAGCTCCCCCCCGGGTGCAGCACGATGACACCCCCCCGACCAGTGCCTACCCTCCCTAGTTCCCTCCAGCTCCAACCAGCTCCTGCACCCTACCTTTAAAGAAATTTCGGAAGCCGTGGAGAGGTGAGGCGCAGCGCCTCGCGCCTGCATGTAAAAAAAGCGTGGATCATCATTGGGCCTTCCCTCACGCTGTCTGTCCCGCCCTCCGCTGACGCAACGTCCTATTTCCGCACGGGCGGGACAGACAGCGTGAGGGAAAGCCCGATGAAGATCCACGCTTTTTTTACATGCAGGCGCGAGGCGCGAGGCGCTGCGTCTCGCCTCTCCACGGCTTCCGAAATTTCTTTAAAGGTAGGGTACAGGAGGTGGTTGGAGGGAGCTGAGGAGGGTAGGCACTGGGTTGGGGGGGTGTTGATGAGCCAAGGGGGGGTGTCATCGTGCTGCACCCGGGGGGGAGGGTGCAAGAGCGAACCGCCCCGGGTGGCAGCCCTCCTTGCTACGCCACTGCGCGCGCCAAGGGGCGTTTGGCGCACATAGGTCATTACCACCCAGTTACCGTGTGAGAATTTACCACTAGGTCATTGGCTGGCGGTAAGGTTTTGAACCGAAAATGGACATGCGGCAGTTTTCATTTTGCTGCACGTCCATTTTTGGCAAAAATATTTTTAAAAAATCCTTTTTTTACAGGTGCGCTGAAAAATGATTCTGCATGCGCCCAAAACCCGTGCCTACACTATCACAGGCCATTTTTCAGTGCACTTTAGTAAAAGGACCCCTTCGTTTGCTGTGCTTTGCTTCGGTGTGATCTATTGCAAAAAGCTGACGGGCAGCTGCACAATTCAAAACTTCAGGGGAAGTCCTCCTGATTTTCTCTTGTATCTGCCTGAAAAAATGTGCAACAAATGGCATCAGGTGTAGATGAACGCGTTTCTCACACAAAAACAATTAAACCATATAATCAACCCCCCCTCCCAACCCCCCCCCCCCCCCCCCCGTATGAGTCTAATATTTGCCCAGAAAACCGCTTTGATAGTGGACGTTTTGGGGGCGTGTCATGGGTGTGAGATGGGCAGCGTTAAGAGATGTACGTTTTTTTTTTTTTTGCGATAGCGGATAGAAAAATGATTTCCTTGTGCCGGAAAGAAAAACGTGATTTAGACCTGCTTTAAAAGCAACTCACTGAAGACCAAACTTCTCTTTGGACCCATTTGTGATTTTACTGAATTTGAGAGTGGAGAATTCTTTGGCTTGTGAAAAGAGTGAAGAGTTGCTGAGTACGCAGTGGCGTAGCCACAGGTGGGCCTGGGTGGGCCAGAGCCCACCCACTTAGGGCTCAGGCCCACCCAACAGTAGCGCACGTTTAGCGGTAGCTGGTGGGGATCCCAAGCTCCGCCAGCTGAAGACTTCTTCCTGATGGTAACAGAGACGCTACTCTCCATGATACCAGCACCTGCGTATGCTCAGTTTTCAGCGCGTGCCTGCTGCAGACTGCCAAGGTGGAAAGAAACGTTTTCCCACCAGCTGAGATATTTTTTTTGGTGATGGGGGGAAGAACACTTGGTGCCCACCCACTTCTTGCCTAGGCCCACCCAAAATCTGTTGTCTGGCTACGCCCCTGCTGAGTAGTCTGTCACCTTTGACCCTTTGACCCTTACATTCCTGCCTTGCCGCCTCTGTGTCTCACTTCCTCAAGTCCTTGCCCACACCTGGTAGCCCCCCAGGAACACCCATCCCTTGCGCTCAATCTCACTCCCTTCCCCACCAACACCTCCCTGTCCCCAAATCCCCACATC
The DNA here is from genome assembly GCF_901765095.1 of Microcaecilia unicolor. Taxonomy (NCBI): domain Eukaryota; kingdom Metazoa; phylum Chordata; class Amphibia; order Gymnophiona; family Siphonopidae; genus Microcaecilia; species Microcaecilia unicolor. The sequence continues at coordinate 22,987,112 of NC_044035.1, read as the reverse complement.
TCCTACTGAAACTCCCTACCTACTTGTCTTCTGTCTCTAATTGCTGCTCTGTTTGTCCACTCAGGGTTGCCAAATAAAAAAAAAAATTCCCACACAAAACAGCCCAAAACCTGCCCAAAAACCGAACACACCCCACCCCCGCCGTCATCAACCCCACCCCTTCCATCATCACACCCACCCCCGCCGTCATCAACCCCGCCCCTTCCATCATCACCCCCCGCCAACGCCGTCATCAGCCCCACCCCTTCTGTCATCACCCCGCCCCGCCGTCATCAGCCCCGCCCCCACCGTCATCGCCCCGCCCAATACGTCGGCAAACCCCGCCCAAAACGTCACAAACCCCTGCCTCTGTCGCCATTAGCCCCACCCCCCGCCGGCCGAAAAACTGCCCCAAAACCCGCATAAAAAAACCAAAACGAGCCCAAAAAACCGCAACCCGCCGCGGGCAAAAGTTTCCCATGGCGGGTTGCGGAAGTTTGTTACTGTGCTTTGTGTTGCTGCTGTTTGTGTGAGAACTGTGTGCTGGTGCTGGGATAGGCGAATGCTGGGAGCTGGTGCTGGGTCTCACCTGGCGCAGTAGGTGGAGGAGTGCACAATGGTGTCACTGGGCTTAGTGCTTTGCACCTGTAGTGGTGGGACACCTGCACGTCAATCATGGATGCGCTGAATGCTATTGTGGCTGATGTTTTCCTGGATGTGGATAACAGTTTTGGAGGGGAGGCCTAGGAAGATATACCCCTATCCCAGAGTATTTAGGCCTAGGATCAGTTTCGTGGACCTCACTGACCAGCAACGCCTTACTAGGTACTGCTTTGATAGGGCTGCCATACTGCACGTCTGTGACCAGATACAACCCCTCCTCCAGGCTAGGAGATGCGGACATAATCCAGTGCCAGTCCATCTTAAAGTCATTGCCTCCCTCTCCTTTCTTGCGACTGGCACTTTTCAGTCAGTGCTAGTAGTCAATCCGCCCCTTTCTTTCCGAGCACTCTACCAAAACCCTCATCCACACCCTTGTCACCTCTCGTTTAGACTACTGCAATCTGCTTCTTGCTGGCCTCCCACTTAGTCACCTCTCCCCTCTCCAGTCGGTTCAAAACTCTGCTGCCCGTCTCATCTTCCGCCAGGGTCGCTTTACTCATACTACCCCTCTCCTCAAGACCCTTCACTGGCTCCCTATCCGTTTTCGCATCCTGTTCAAACTTCTTCTACTAACCTATAAATGTATTCACTCTGCTGCTCCCCAGTATCTCTCCACACTCGTCCTTCCCTACACCCCTTCCCGTGCACTCCGCTCCATGGATAAATCCTTGTTATCTGTTCCCTTCTCCACTACTGCCAACTCCAGACTTCGCGCCTTCTGTCTCGCTGCACCCTACGCCTGGAATAAACTTCCTGAGCCCCTACGTCTTGTCTCATCCTTGGCCACCTTTAAATCTAGACTGAAAGCCCACCTCTTTAACATTGCTTTTGACTCGTAACCACTTGTAACCACTCGCCTCCACCTACCCTCCTCTCTTCCTTCCCGTTCACATTAATTGATTTGATTGCTTACTTTATTTATTTTTGTCTATTAGATTGTAAGCTCTTTGAGCAGGGACTGTCTTTCTTCTATGTTTGTGCAGCGCTGCGTATGCCTTGTAGCGCTATAGAAATGCTAAATAGTAGTAGTAGTAGTAGTAGGTCTCACCCAGTCCGCTATCTCCAACTTTCTTGTCCAGTTCCTTGATGTCGTCCTCACTGACACCTCATACTATATTGCCTTCCCCACTGGGGAAAAACGATGTTTGTTTTCTGCCGTGCATATCGGACGCGCGCCCAGTGGCATAGCAAGGGGGGGCGGGAGGGGCGGTCCGCCCCGGGTGTCAGCCCGGGGGGGGGGGGGTGCTCCCTGCCAGCTCCACCCCCGTGGTGCAGCACGATGACATCCCCCCCCCCCCCCGACCAGTGCCTACCCTCCTCAGCTCCCTCTGGCTCCAACCAGCTCCTGCACCCTACCTTTAAAGAAATTTCGGAAGCCGTGAAGAGGCGAGGCGCAGCGCCTCGCGCCTGCATGTAAAAAAAGCGTGGATCGTCATCGGGCCTTCCCTCACTCTGTCTGTCCCGCCCTCCGCTGACGCAACTTCCTATTTCCGCAAGGGCGGGCCAGACAGCGTGAGGGCCCTTCAAAACAACGTGGCTCAATTTTGCACCACAGACCACTTCCCTTCAGTCATTGGTGTCATCAACTGCATACATGTTGCACTCAGACACCCCTCCCCCCATGCACACAAGGAGTTACATATCACTCTATAAACATGCAGGTCATGTGTAATGCAATGGGGAGACTGTGGGCATGTATGCTCACTACCTGGGGTCCATCTATGATGCATACATCCTACAGCATTCTGGAATCTACTGCAGGTATGACTGAGGAGGTGTCACCGGTGGCTGGCTCCTAGGTAAGCAGTACTGAGATTCCTAACCTCCATATTCACTCCCTCCCTTATGTCACCACCCTCCCTCAAGATGCCCCCAGAACCCACACCCATGACCCACACTCCACAAGGGCCACATACAAATACACACGCATGTCTGTGAGTCCTGCTCCCCCCACAGGTGACAGAGGCTACCCCCAGCCAACCTGGCTAATGATCCCCATTGTCCACCTCCAAAATGAGGTGGAGGAAGAATATAACAAGAACCAAAAAAAACACCCACATCATCATCGCGTGAACGTTTGGCCACCTGAAATACAGATTCAGATGTTCAGTGGGGGGAGGAGAGTTGCTCTACAGCCCAGAAAAGGTCGCCAAGATATTCATGGCTTGCTTCATGCTGCACAACTTCAAACTGCAAAGAAGACAACCCCTGCCAGTGAACACACAGCAGCAGCAGCAGCAGCAACTAGAACAGGATGATGACCCCCTCCCTCCCTGCCCACAGAGCTGACCTGACTAGGGACCCCACCAACTGGGTGTCCACTCCAGACAATGACGCATACAGACCAATTTTCAGTAAAGGCAAGTGCAGTATTAATATACTAGTAAAAAAGCCCCGTTTCTGATGCAAATGAAACGGGGGCTAGCAAGGTTTTCTTCAGAGTGTGTATGTGGGAGTGTGTGTGTGTCCCTGCCCTCTGCCCTCTCTCCCTTCCCCTGTGCTGTCTGTCCCCTCCCCCCTCCTGCTGTGCTGTGTTTGTGTTACAGAGAGAGTGAGGGCGTCTCTCTACCCTCCCCCCCTCTGAGTCCTTCACTGTTACAGAGAGAGGGATTTCATGCTGTGCTGTTTTCCTTCACTCGTGGGGAAACCGGATATCTCTGGCGCTTCACACTTCCGGCTGGAGGCTTCATTAGAACGTTGGTGGTGCCTTTTATATATATAGATGTTTCCAAATATTTTTCTATTATCCCCACCAAACACCATCACCACCATCACCCTCCCTTCCCCTCCCCTCCACTCTCCCCAGCACACCCCCACCTTCTTCCCCTTAGCACACCACTCCCACCCTCTCCCCCAACACCCCCTCACCCCTCCCACCAGCACACATCACCACAACATGGTTGGTAATTAGTTGGTTTACAGCACTACCTCCTCCTCTTCCTCCTCCTTCTCTGGAGGCCACCTCTACCACTCGTGATTTTCATATTCCGCCAGCTGCTGATCCCAGAGCGTCCTCGCTGCTGCATCCCGCCCTTGCAGAAGCAGGAAGTGACATCAAAAGGGGGGCGGCACACAGCAGCGAGGAGGATCTGGGCTCGGCAGCTGACGGGATATGAAAATCGCTGCCGCTGCCTGATGCTGTCTACTGAATTGTGGATGCACATTAAGGTACGGCGCAGGGATGTGCTCCGAGACAGGAGGACAGACGTGCCAGAGATGCGGGGCCCCTAGGAGCGTGGAGCCCTGTGCGATTGCCCCTATCGCCCCTGCCTAAGACCGGGCCTAACATTTAGGAAACACTGGTCTAAAATACACAATCTAATAGCTCAATTGGTCTATTCAAAAGAGGAGACAGGATACTGATGCAAAAGTGTCATTTTGTAAGAAAAAACTACAGCAACGTACAGGTGTCAGTTCCACGTTAGGAGTTACGGACCAAGAAAGGGATCTGGGTGTCGTCGTCGTCATCGATAATACACTGAAACCTTCTGCTCAGTGTGCTGCTGCGGCTCGGAAAGCGAATAGAATGTTGGGTATTATTAGGAAAGGTATGGAAAACAGGTGTGAGGATGTTATAATGCCGTTAGATCGCTCCATGGTGCGACCGCACCTTGAGTATTGTGTTCAATTCTGGTCGCCGCATCTCAAGAAAGATATAGTGGAATTGGAAAAGGTGCAGCGAAGGGCGACTAAAATGATAGCGGGGATGGGACGACTTCCCTATGAAGAAAGACTAAGGAGGCTAGGGCTTTTCAGCTTGGAGAAGAGACGGCGGAGGGGAGACATGATAGAGGTATATAAATAATGAGTGGAGTGGAACAGGTGGATGTGAAGCGTCTGTTCACGCTTTCCAAAAATACTAGGACTAGGGGGCATGCGATGAAACTACAGTGTAGTAAATTTAAAACAAATCAGAGAAAATGTTTCTTCACCCAACGCATAATTAAACTCTGGAATTCGTCGCCGGAGAACGTGGTGAAGGCGGTTAGCTTAGCAGAGTTTAAAAAGGGGTTGGACGGTTTCCTAAAGGACAAGTCCATAAACCACTACTAAACGGACTTGGGAAAAATCCACAATTCCAGGAATAACATGTATAGAATGTTTGTACGTTTGGGAAGCTTGCCAGGTGCCCTTGGCCTGGATTGGCCGCTGTCGTGGACAGGATGCTGGGCTAGATGGACCCTTGGTCTTTTCCCAGTGTGGCATTACTTATGTACTTATGTCCTCTACTTGGCTCACTTTTATTACATAGAGCAGTGATTTAACCTATTGTGATGTCATAGTGGCTCATTCCACCAATAAGAGCCAACCTCATTAGTGATGTCACAATGGCTTGATTGTATAGAATGTTTGTACGTTTGGGAAGCTTGCCAGGTGCCCTTGGCCTGGATTGGCCGCTGTCGTGGACAGGATGCTGGGTTTGATGGATTTTTGGTCTTTTCCCAGTGTGGCATTACTTATGTACTTTTAATTTTCAGAAATTAAAGATTAGCACACAAACTTTATGGAACAAGTTAATTTATAAACATTTATATATATGAGTGAAGAAATTTGATATGAGAAAATTAAAAAGCACGAAAGTTTGTCAATGGCAAGAAAAGATTCTGTTTCTACGGGTGAGGTCCGTCTTAATACAGCCTAACGGGACGAGGGTGGTAGGTTTGCATGTTCAAAGAATATAAGCAGTGCATAAGCGGACTGATGTGTGAACTGAGCACCCTTTTAAAAAAGCGCTGGAACAGCAATGGGCTTTATGACCCCTATGATCAGAGATAGTATCATGCAAATTTAAGCACGCTATTCTCTCTGATCATATGGTAAAAGTGTGGGAGGTTTGTGCCTGAACATGCGCTCGGGCACAATCCTCCCGCACTTTTTTGACAGGTCTAGGCTGTCAAAAGCCCAGACCTATCAAACACGGGGCTGGAGGTCCATGGGACCACCAGACCCCAAGTACCCCCACCCCAAGCCAGGCAATACCTCCAGTTCCCCCGACTCACCCAACACAAGTTCAGGGGGGCTGGAGATCTGGTGAGTCTTCAGCCCCCCTTACCCCCCTGGTGTTCCCTCAAACCCTGGTGCCCGGTGGGCCATGAGTCAAACCCCCCTGTCCCCCCAATCCCCCTGACACAGGTTTTGGTGGGGCTGGAGATCTGGTGGGACTCCAACCCCATAACCCCCCCTGGCATCCCCTCACATGAATGGAGCCCTGGTGCCCCAGTAGGCCGCGAGTCAATCCCCACCCCACCCCCCTGGTGGTCTTAGCAGCCCTTCCCCACCCCCTACCTTTGGTGGAGAAGGGAGGTGGCCTCCTTCCTCTTCCAACGGCGCCACCTCGAAAACGGCGGTGCCCAGCCCTACCCAGTGCATCCTGGGATGCTGTGGGCGGGGCTTCACATCATAGAAGGGAGAAACTCAGGAACTTCTGAACCCAGGAGCATACTGGGCTAGTAAAGGTCCAGAAAGGATCCTTACAGAGAATTTGAGGAAGATAATGGTCTTCCTGAATCATCAATATTTTACTCTGCAAAAAGTCCGTAAACTTTTTTGCAACTAGTACAAATGCAGCAGATTCAGTCTTGGACCCTGTTGTATATAACAGATTGTGGACAGCTTTAAAATGCTTCTTTGGCTGAGTTGCTAGTAGTCTGAATGGCTGGACCAAGAATGTCTTTTTAGTATCACTTTGCTTCTGTACTCCTTAAATTTCAATCTTTGAGCTAATCTAATATCTGTAAGACCTATAGGTCTTCATTTGCTTTTTAGCTGTCTAAGAGCTCTTTCAATCTTTCTGAATTCTCTTGAGAACCATGGTGCTGAGGAAGCAGGTTTACTAGTTCTGCCCATCAAAAGTGTCACTTTTGCTAGAAATTTCTTGTCAGCTATTCTTTCCACCGACTTCTGATGGGGAGGAGAGTCTTTCCCTTCTCACTGGGAAGCGTCTCGGGTTTATTCCTCCCCTTCTATTTTTTGCACGCAACAAAGGTTGATTTAAGATCATTCATTGTTTGAGAAGCAATTTAAACAAAAATGGTCAGGGGAGTAGCCAGACTTCGGCGGGGGGGGGGGGGGGGGCACATTTTAGCCCCCCCGGCGCCGCCGACCCCCCCTGCCATTTTTAAACCCCCGCCGCCATTTTTGACAACCAACCCCAGCGCCAACTCTTTCGACCCCCTCTTCCTGCCGCCGCCGCCAACCCTCCCCCGCCACCGTTGGGTACCTTTGCTGGCGGGGACGTCCAACCCCCGCCAGCTGAAGTCCTCTTCTCTGGCGTGGCCGCGTTGCCGATCTGCAAGGGCAGGTTTCTGTTTCTGTGAGTCTGACATCTTCACTCACAGAGACAGAAGCCTGCTCTTGCAAATTGGAAACATGGCCGCGTCGGAGACGAGGACTTCGGCTGGCGGGGGTTGGGGACCCCCGCCAGCTAAGGTACCTGACGGCGGCGGGGGAGGGATGGCGGCGGGAGGAGGGGTCGAAGGGGTTGGCGGGGGGCCAGAGCCAAATCTACGGGGGCCCATGCCCCCGTGGCCCCACGTAGCTACGCCCCTGGGTCAGACCATAATTTTAGTATACTGGAAGTATCAGAAATCCAAATTCTATCTCATGAGTAGATTCATCTACTAGTTTTGTCGGCCCACACAGCAATAACAATGAGAGAATATGGGAGCAAAAAAAATAAAAATTCAGGTCATCCATTACATCCTGAGCAAGGAAGCAGGAAAATTAAGATCATACATAATCAACAGCTCAAGTGATGATGAACTAAGCTTAGCAATTAGACAATCACAGCAAAATGTCTCTCAAGTGATTCCCTAGATACACCAGAAGGAAAATAAACCAACAACATACTCATCGGAGCAGAGTTACCATGCTTAATTAAATATTCACATCCTGCATTTTCACTGTAATAGAAGAGGAATCCATTATAGCTGTTCCACCCACCTTTTCACCAATCCCAAATGTAACTCGGCAGGACGTAATTAGGACAGTACCACATCATCACCATCAACAACAGTAGGGATATACATTCGTTAGTACACATGGGGCCTTGTTTACTAAGGGGCCCTTTTACTGAGCCACGTAAGCGTCTACATGTGCCCAACGTGCATCGAAATGGAGTTACTGCACGGCTACCGCGTGGCTCTTACGGTAATTTCATTTTTGGCGCACATCCGATATGCGCATCCAAAAAGAAAGAATTTTTATTTTCGGACGTGCGTATTGGACGCGCGCCAAGTGGCACTTGACTTGCGTAGGTCATTACCACCCGTTTACCGTGTGTGTCTTTACCGCTAGGTCAATGGCTGGCAGTAAGGTCTCAGACCCAAAATGGCCGCGCAGCAATTTTGGTTTTGTGTCACGTCCATTTTCGGCAAACATTTTTTTAAAAAGGCCTTTTTTTACAGGCGTGCTGAAAATGGATTGGCACGCGCCCAAAACCCGCACCTACACTACTGCAAGCCATTTTTTCAGCGCACCTTAGTAAAGGGACCCTAAGGTGTGCTAGCATTTTTTAGCATGTGCTAAAAATTAAAGCATGCTAACCATATAGACCAGTGGCGTAGCTACGTGGGGCCACGGGGCCTGGGCCCCCGTAGATATGGCCACGGACCCCCCCTTCCGACGACCCTCTCCACTCTCCCTCTCGCTGCCAACTCGCCCCCGCCGTCGCCGTCGGCTGCCTTTGCTGGCGGGGGACCCCAACCCCCGCCAGCCGAGGTCCTCTTCTTTCGGCGCAAGGCTTCGTTCTGTTTCTGTGAGTCTGACGTCCTGCATGTACAACTTGCAGGATGTCAGACTCACAGAAACAGAACGAAGCCTTGCAGATCAGCCAGCGGCCGTGTACAACATGTAGTACATCAGACTCACAGAAACAGAACAAAGCCTTGCAGATCAACCAGCAGCTGCGTACAACGTGCAGGACATCAGACTCACAGAAACAGAACGAAGCCTTGCAGATCAACCAGCAGCTGCGTACAACGTGCAGGACATCAGACTCACAGAAACAGAACGAAGCCTTGCAGATCAGCCAGCGGCCGTGTACAACATGCAGGACATCAGTCTCACAGAAACAGAACGAAGCCTTGCAGATCAACCAGCAGCTGCGTACAACGTGCAGGACGTCAGACTCACAGAAACAGAACGAAGCCTTGCAGATCAGCCAGCAGCTGCGTACAACGTGCAGGACGTCAGACTCACAGAAACAGAACGAAGCCTTGCAGATCAGCCAGCAGCTGCGTACAACGTGCAGGACGTCAGACTCGCAGAAACAGAACGAAGCCTTGCAGATCAGCCAGCGGCTGCGCACAGCGTGCAGGACATCAGACTCACAGAAACAGAACGAAGCCTTGCAGATCAACCAGCAGCTGCGTACAACGAGCAGGACGTCAGACTCGCAGAAACAGAACGAAGCCTTGCAGATCAGCCAGCGGCTGCGCACAGCGTGCAGGACATCAGACTCACAGAAACAGAACGAAGCCTTGCAGATCAGCCAGCAGCTGCGTACAACGTGCAGGACGTCAGACTCGCAGAAACAGAACGAAGCCTTGCAGATCAGCCAGCGGCTGCGCACAGCGTGCAGGACATCAGACTCACAGAAACAGAACGAAGCCTTGCAGATCAGCCAGCGGCCGTGTACAATATGTAGGACATCAGACTCACAGAAACAGAACGAAGCCTTGCAGATCAACCAGCAGCTGCGTACAACGAGCAGGACGTCAGACTCACAGAAACAGAACGAAGCCTTGCAGATCAGCCAGCGGCTGCGCACAGCGTGCAGGACATCAGACTCACAGAAACAGAACGAAGCCTTGCAGATCAGCCAGCGGCCGTGTACAACATGCAGGACATCAGTCTCACAGAAACAGAACGAAGCCTTGCAGATCAACCAGCAGCTGCGTACAACGAGCAGGACGTCAGACTCACAGAAACAGAACGAAGCCTTGCAGATCAGCCAGCGGCTGCGCACAGCGTGCAGGACATCAGACTCACAGAAACAGAACGAAGCCTTGCAGATCAGCCAGCGGCCGTGTACAACATGCAGGACATCAGTCTCACAGAAACAGAACGAAGCCTTGCAGATCAACCAGCAGCTGCGTACAACGAGCAGGACGTCAGACTCACAGAAACAGAACGAAGCCTTGCAGATCAACCAGCAGCTGCGCACAGCGTGCAGGACATCAGACTCACAGAAACAGAACGAAGCCTTGCAGATCAACCAGCAGCTGCGTACAATGTGCAGGACGTCAGACTCACAGAAACAGAACGAAGCCTTGCAGATCAACCAGCAGCTGCGTACAACGTGCAGGACGTCAGACTCACAGAAACAGAACGAAGCCTTGCAGATCAACCAGCAGCTGCGTACAACGTGCAGGACGTCAGACTCACAGAAACAGAACGAAGCCTTGCAGATCAACCAGCAGCTGCGTACAACGTGCAGGACGTCAGACTCACAGAAACAGAACGAAGCCTTGCAGATCAGCCAGCGGCCGTGTACAACATGCAGGACGTCAGACTCACAGAAACAGAACGAAGCCTTGCAGATCAGCCAGCAGCCGCGCACTACATGCAGGACGTCAGACTCACAGAAACAGAACGAAGCCTTGCAGATCAGCCAGCAGCCGCGCACTGCATGCAGGACGTCAGACTCACAGAAACAGAACGAAGCCTTGCAGATCAGCCAGCAGCTGCGTACAGCGTGCAGGACATCAGACTCACAGAAACAGAACGAAGCCTTGCAGATCAACCAGCAGCTGCGTACAGCGTGCAGGACATCAGACTCACAGAAACAGAACGAAGCCTTGCAGATCAGCCAGCGGCTGTGTACAACATGCAGGACGTCAGACTCACAGAAACAGAACAAAGCCTTGCAGATCAGCCAGCGGCTGCGCACAGCGTGCAGGACATCAGACTCACAGAAACAGAATGAAGCCTTGCAGATCAACCAGCAGCTGCGTACAGCGTGCAGGACGTCAGACTCACAGAAACAGAACGAAGCCTTGCAGATCAACCAGCAGCTGCGTACAGCGTGCAGGACGTCAGACTCGCAGAAACAGAATGAAGCCTTGCAGATCAGCCAGCGGCCGTGTACAACATGCAGGACATCAGACTCACAGAAACAGAACGAAGCCTTGCAGATCAACCAGCAGCTGCGTACAGCGTGCAGGACGTCAGACTCACAGAAACAGAACGAAGCCTTGCAGATCAACCAGCAGCTGCGTACAGCGTGCAGGACGTCAGACTCGCAGAAACAGAATGAAGCCTTGCAGATCAGCCAGCGGCCGTGTACAACGTGCAGGACGTCAGACTCACAGAAACAGAACGAAGCCTTGCAGATCAACCAGCAGCTGCGCACAGCGTGCAGGACATCAGACTCACAGAAACAGAACAAAGCCTTGCAGATCAGCCAGCGGCTGCGCACAGCGTGCAGGACATCAGACTCACAGAAACAGAATGAAGCCTTGCAGATCAACCAGCAGCTGCGTACAGCGTGCAGGACGTCAGACTCACAGAAACAGAACGAAGCCTTGCAGATCAACCAGCAGCTGCGTACAGCGTGCAGGACGTCAGACTCGCAGAAACAGAATGAAGCCTTGCAGATCAGCCAGCGGCCGTGTACAACGTGCAGGACGTCAGACTCACAGAAACAGAACGAAGCCTTGCGCCGGAAGAAGAGGACCTCGGCTGGCGGAGGTTGGGGTCCCTGCCAGCAAAGGTAAATGGTGGTGGCGGGGGAGGGTTGGCGGAGTGAGGGGGGGGGTCGAGATGGTCATTGGCGGGGGGGGGGTCAAAGTTGTTGGTGGTGGCGAGGGGGGGTAAAAAATGGTGGTGGGGGGGGTCAGCGGCAATGGTGGGGGGGGGGGGGCTAAAATGTGCCCCCTCACCTCGGGCTCTGGACCCTCCTCCCGCTGAAGTCTGGCTACGCCCCTGATGTAGACGCCTATAGGAATATTATGGACATCTATATGGTTAGCGCGTGCTAATGCTTAGCACACAGTAAAAACGCTAATGCGCCTCTAGCACAGCTTAGTAGACAAGGCCCATGGTTTGTTTAGGGGCGTAGAAAAAAGTACGCACAAGATTGTCCATTGTTCAATCACTGGAAGAACAAACTAAAATTGACAGACAGCTTATGGTCTTTTAGTCACTGAAATAATAATTCTAATACGATTATTATTTGAATTCAGCATCATAAAGCTAAAAGGCTGGACTGATAACGAAACCGAGCGCGTTTAATGCAAGACCGTAAGTCGTCTGTCATTTTTATTTGCTCTCCCAGTTGTTGAAGGTCCAGCGTACTATGAAATATTAAGAGCGTTTAGGAGTCTTCCACGTGAGCTGCCTTTGGAAAAGAGGCATAAAATAGCTGCATTATTTGGATAGTTAGTGAATGCGTCCCTAATAGAGATAAAAATATATAGACTTTGAACAAAACCCCAACAACTTCCAGATACACTGTAAGAATGTAACCTAATCAGTAACGGATTTTTGCAGTTCTGAAGTCAGCCTCCCCTCTGCTAACCGTGATTGTGAGCTGAAAAGATACAGACATAACATAGTCCGCTGAATCCAATAGATTACATTTAGTCATTGCAATGAAAACGCTACTTTTGTGCTGAGCTGTTTCAAAATTAAAGTTGCAGAATGCGAGTTTTTGCTGATAAAAGCTGTTCATGCAAATCCCAGTAACACGGGTAGACCCTTTGCCATCTGCAGTTAGAAGTCTGCCTTCCTTTGCCTTTAACTGCTGCTGTGCAGGGTCACCGAGAGACTGAGCCGGCCTGGGGCAAGGCTGCCCCCAGGGCCCCGCCGCCCCCCCCCAAATGTTACTCAGGCCGCCGGCGCCGCACTTACCCATCCGCCCTCGGCTCCGTCGACAGCCCCTCTCTGTCCGCCACTGGGCCCCCTGCATTCAAATCGATTCGGCAGCGCCTCACCTCCGTGTGAAAGCGCAGCAGCAGATCACTTCCTTTCGGGCCTTCCCTCCCTGTGTCCCGCCCTTGCGGAAGCATGAAGTTACATCAGACGAGAGCAGGACACAGGGAGGGAAGGCCTAAAGGGAGGCGATCTGCCGCTGCACTTTCACAGGGAGGCGAGGCGCTGCCGAATCCATTTGAATGCATGGGGCCCGGTGGCGGATGGAGAGGGGCTGTCGACAGAGCAGAGGGCGGGCGGGTAAGACCGGGGACTGCGGCGCCGGGCTCCCCTTGGAGGCCCGGGCCCGGGGAAGTTTGTTCCCCCTGCCCCCACCCCTCTCGGTGGCCCTGCTGCTGTGTTATTTTCACTATGTGCACTGAGCTGTCAGGCCTGCCTCCATTTTGTCAGGACTCATTTCAGTGCGGGTAGGTCAATCATAATTGGAAGAACTAAGGGACCCTTTTACTAAGCTGCGGTACAAGGGGCCTTGCATTAGCAGCGGCAGCCATTTTTGCCACATGCCAGGGCCCCTTTCACCACAGCGGGTGAAAATAGCCAAAAATGAGATGGCGGTAAGTTCACACTTGCCACGCAGCCATTTCTGGTTTTTTTGGGGGGGGGGGTGCTCTTACCGCCACCCATTGAGGTGGAAGTAAGGGCTCCCTTGTTAAACTGGCAGTAACAAGGCAGCAAGCGACACTGTCTGATTACCCTTGTGGTGTGGAGTGGAGGAGTGGCCTAGTGGTTAGGGTGGTGGACTTCGGTCATGGGGAACTGAGGAACTGAGTTCGATTCCCACTTCAGGCACAGGCAGCTCCTTGTGACTCTGGGCAAGTCACTTAACCCTCCATTGCCCCATGTAAGCCACATTGAGCCTGCCATGAGTGGGAAAGCGCAGGGTACAAATGTAACAAAAATAAAATAGATACTATTGGAGATTCTACATAGAATGTTGCTACTATTGGAGATTCTACATGGAATGTTGCTATTCCACTAGCAACATTCCATGTAGAAGGCTGCGCAGGCTTCTGTTTCTGTGAGTCTGACGTCCTGCAGGACGTCAGACTCACAAAAGCAGAAGCCTGCGCGGCCACATTGGTGATCTGCAAGGGCCGCCGACTTCTACATGGAATGTTGCTAGTGGAATAGCAACATTCCATGTAGAATCTCAAATAGTAGCAACAGTGGAGGAGTGGCCTAGTGGTTAGGGTGGTGGTCTTTGGTCCTGGGGAACTGAGGAACTGAGTTCGATTCCCACTTCAGGCACAGGCAGCTCCTTGTGACTCTGGGCAAGTCACTTAACCCTCCATTGCCCCATGTAAGCCGCATTGAGCCTGCCATGAGTGGGAAAGCACGGGGTACAAATGTAAAAAATAAATAAATAAATTCAATATTTGCGCTACCGCCGGAAATGGTGCTCACTGGGAGAGCAGAAATACCGCTGGCACCTGCATTGGGCCAGTGGTAGTTCCGAGTTGCCAGTTTAGATAGGATGTAGAAATTGGAATTGATATGATAAGCTTTGGATGAGTGTGATTAGTGTAGTATTTTTTGAAAAGAATTTGCTGACATAGAACTTTTTCTAAAACGCATGCATAGTGCATTGTGTATATGATTATATATGTGGCAAGAGCATTCATATCACAATTATAAATATGGAAAATATTAGAAGAGTCTTAGTATGGTAGTTCACAGCTTACACATGTACGTCAGTCTTAGAACGATGGTAGTGAGCCCTTGTGCGCTGCCTGAGCACGGTAGACAGAAGAGTAGCGCCGCACTCAGTCGGGCAGCCGAACAACCCCAGCTTCACCTGGGAGCGACCACCGTTCCCCAGGAGTTGAGCCCCCAGGTGCAGGTGGCCACCAGGACTTCTGGATACCAACGGGGTTCGGCGGCCAAGCAGAGAACAGTAGGTCCAATCTGAGAGTCGGGGCAGGCAGCAAAGCAGAGAATGGTCAGGTTCAGTCCGAGAGTCAGGGTGGGCAGCAAAGCAGAGAATGGTCAAGTTCAATCCGAGAGTCAGGTCAAACAGGAAAGTAGACTGCAGAACGCTCAATCACAAGCACCAAACCTCTACAACGATAGAAGCCGAAGCAGAGTATGAAGGAGACTGCGGTTCTTAAATAGTCCCCTCGTTGGCAGTAACAGACAGCTGGGGAGAACGATCCCGGGTTGGCCGGCTACTGGAGAGGGATGGAGCAGTAGCGGGAGGCGGCCAATCCTGCGCCATCAGGCGGGACGAAGGACCGCGCCGAGAGGAAGCCCCACCTCACAGACGCCGACAGTCCGCGTGGCCGGCCTTCAGGCCGAATCGGTATGGCCGGCCACGCAACTGAAGCGAACAAGACCAACGCTGACCGCCAACATGGCCGGCCACCGCTACAGAGATAGCGTCCGGAGGCGAACCGACCGCGAGGATCGCACCGCAGGTGAGGAACGTAACAGTCAGCCATTTTGAAACCCTGCACCTGTGAATTCTGCAACTCAGATAGAGAAGCTGCAATCGTTATCCACATGTGAAGGAGTAGCTTCAAATCCTGACGTTGGAATAATAGGACATACCGTGCATTCTGTTTCTAAAATGTAGATTTCGTTCCACCCAAGCCCCAGCCAAACCATGCCCCCTTGGCGCCCAGATGCTGTTACAGAATTGGTGCTCAGAATTTTGTCCTATATCAGTGTATGTGTGTGTGTGTTGGGGTGGGGTATTCATCCATTTTTAAGAAAACTTGCTTGCCCCTAGAGTGCAGGAGTAGCCTACTACTACTACTATTTAGCATTTCTATAGCGCTACAAGGCGTACGCAGCGCTGCACAAACATAGAAGAAAGACAGTCCCTGCTCAAAGAGCTATGTAATAAAAGTAAGCCAAGTATAGGACAATCAAGCCATTGTGACATCACTGATGAGGTTGGCTCTTATTGGTGGCCTGAGGCATTATGACATCACAATATTAGCTCTGGTTACAAGAGACTACTAACCTACTATTTATCACTTCTATAGCACTACAAGGCATACGCAGCGCTGCACAAACATAGAAGAAAGACAGTCCCTGCTCAAAGAGCTTACAATCTAATAGACCAAAAATAAATAAAGTAAGCAAATCAAATCAATTAATGTGAACGGGAAGGAAGAGAGGAGGGTAGGTGGAGGCGAGTGGTTACAAGTGGTTACGAGTCAAAAGCAATGTTAAAGAGGTGGGCTTTCAGTCTAGATTTAAAGGTGGCCAAGGATGGGGCAAGACGTAGGGGCTCAGGAAGTTTATTCCAGGCGTAGGGTGCAGCGAGACAGAAGGCTAGTGGTTTGAGCAGTTGGCTAGAGAAATCAGGGTTCTAATCTCATTTAGTTCCTTATTGCCTTAGGCACAAATTTAAAATGTAGCTGATTTTAGACTACTATTGGAAAGGTATATGATACATCAAAATACTTTTTAAACCTACTGGTACCTACAAGGTATGAAAAGTGGCACAAAGACCCCATGGCACCAACAGAGGGGCACAGCGATTAAGAGTGCCACCCCTCTGCCACTCCAACCATAGTCAGCGTATTCTGGCCATGCCTCCCTGCTTTTCTCCTCTTCTCTCATCCCTTGGGTCTGGTTTCTCTCCCCTCCGCCTTCAGTTTACAGACTTGTTGCGGGTGCCAGCAGCGATTAGATTACGCTTTGCTTTGGTCAGCTGGGGGTTGCTTCACTGTGTTACAACTTCCTGTTGCTGCAGAGGAAAAGACCCAGAGAAACACCATACAAAGTGTGGAGGTGCACTTAATCCCCACGAGACAAATAGGAGGGAACAGAGAAAGGGTGGGGAAGATAGGCTCTATCCAAACAATGGGGGAGACGTATCATTTAATTAAACAATGATATTTATTGCAAACGGTTGACTCAACACAGTCGTGTTTCGGCGCCGTAGCGCCTTCTTCAGGAGTCTTCCAAAGGTATATTCAGTGTTTGGGTGGTTAACACACTGGAAGAAAAAGCACTGAGGAATACACAATTCCTTCTCTTCAACGAGCAAATGGCGGTGCAGCGAGTCACAAAGAGTGGTTGCACCTTCCTGTCTCTGGAAAAGGTTTGTTTGCAAATTAATACCTTTCAAACAGTACCCATTTCTCAACCCCTAATATGCATTCCTGCATTGAGGAAGTCATTAGTAATAGCAAGCACCAATGCCTTTAATATGCTGGGTTTTTTTTAATGCAGGTCCATTGCATAAAATGTACCCTGTAGCAACTAAAGTTCATTAATGGTTTATCATGTGCCCTCTAGGTGTTTAGTACATAAGTACATAAGTATTGCCATACTGGGAAAGACTAAAGGTCCATCGAGCCCAGCATCCTGTTTCCAACAGTGGCCAATCCAGGTCACAAGTACCCGGCAAGATCCCAAAAAAGTACAAAACATTTTATACTGCTTATCCCAGAAATAGTGGATTTTCCCCACGTCCATTTAATAACGGTCTATGGACTTCTCCTTTAGGAAGCCGTCCAAACCTTTTTTAAACTCCGCAAAGCTAACCGCCTTTACCACATTCTCTGGCAACGAATTCCAGCGTTTAATTACACGTTGAGTGAAGAAAACTTTTCTCCGATTCGTTTTAAATTTACTACATTGTAGCTTCAGCACATGCCCCTTAGTCCTAGTATTTTTGCAACAGTTCATGCGTGCTCACTGTTAACATGTTACAGAAATCGGTTTTTGAGCTCGGTGTTGAAGTTAATATGTTTTGAAACTTGTGCCTCGCACACAATGAAGTTGAGTCAAGAGGGTCTCAACAGTTGTTCAGGTGAGTCTGAAGAATTTGGTCTATTTTTGTAGTTCCATTGCCTGCAAAAAATAACCCACGGATGGTATCATCCTCTCGGGGGTTTGCTTTTTTATAGGTTTTATCATCGTTACTGATAAAGAACAGAGGTAATAGTGCAGAGCCTTGGCTAGCGTTATATGATAAAGCTGCAAAGTTCCTGCCTTCCGCCTTCTGCTGTCGCCGCTGTCCTTGTATAAACTCTGACATAACTTAATTAGCTGCAGTGACTCCGGCACATCCCTGTTGACTTGATCAAAAGCCTTTTCCTGATCTATGAAAAATCACCCCTCAGGTTTTTCTTGTCCTCAGCATGCCTTGCCACAGGTTGTCGAAGTGCAAAAATGGCATCGGTTCAGCTGTGTTTTACTCTGAAGCCCGTTCGAGCTTCGGACAGCTGGAGTTCCATTGTAGCTCTTCGAGAAATAAGCATGAAGGAGTTCAGAATGGAAGGAAAAATAAAAAGCAACATTTATTTCCAAAATGAGTAATGGGTCGATATTCAAATGTCACAGTCAGCATGGATAGTAGTGCTGAATAGACGTAGACAATTTAAACACCACAGCCAGCCTTACATAGTATGTGTTATATAGGTAAGCATATATATAGGTGAAGTCCAGGCGGAGTATGGACAGAAGTCACATGCTCATAACTTATCGAACACTGTCTATAAGCACATAAGCACCGCCACGCTGGGAAAAGACCAAAGGTCCATCAAGCCCAGCACTCCGTCTCCGACAGCGGCCAATCCAGGCCCCAAGAACCTGGCAAAACCCCAAAATTTAAGTGACGTGTATCGCTGGCACTTAGGCACAAGCACTTATACAAGATTCAAGTTTATTAAAAGCTATCTAGCCAGACCAAAAGTACAACCATCTGAGAGATTTATAATCTAAAAGAGAGAGGAAAAAGTCAAAAATGGACAAAATCCATGTTGACAGGACACAACTGGGAAGGAGACAGAACTGCAATTATCTATAGGAAAGCTGGGGAGAAAGGGAAGAACATTAAGAATAAGGGAACTGTCTGTCGGGCAGCCACTACCAGAGACCGCCAGTCGTAGGAATAAGCATCCCTAAAAAGGACCCTCCCCTCTACAATATTCAGCCGGCAGCAGTCAGCTTCTTTTAAAATGCTGATCCTCGCTGGCGAAATTATCCCCCAATATTCAGTGCCGGGCCATGTCCGGGCACCGGCATTGAATATCGGGGGATAATTTGGGGCGGGCAGACCGGAGGTTATGCGGGTCTGGTCAATATTGAGCTGGGGCCGCATAAGAGTTATGCATCCAGAGCTGAATATCAGGCCGCTCTGGCCCACATACTGTAATGGTTTTTTGTTTTCTTTCAAAAAATAAAAGTCCCCGGACCCCTCCTGTCCCAATATCCCCTATTTCTTTCCATCCCTCCCCCTGCAAGACTCCTCCCCCCAACAGTGAAGGTAAGCCCCCCTGGTGGTCCCGTGGGATCGTTAAGAGCAGGAAAATGGCTGCTGTGACCTCTCACGTCAGCTCACGATACTACACAAAGCAACATGAGCTACCACGAGAGGATGCAGCAGCAGCCATTTTCCTTAGGCGCCGCAGGGGGAAGGAGCGAGGGAGCTGCGCTCCTGCCCCCAACAACCCCGCTGGACCACCATGGATGTAGGTAAGCCCAGGGCGCTTACTTTCACCATTGGAGGGAGGCGGCGGTGCAGGGTCTTGTGGGGGTAGAGCCTTAATGTATGGGGGGAAGGGAAGGAAGGAAAAGGGGACGGAAGGGGGCTCGGGGGCTTTTATTATTTTTTTTACACTGAACAAAAAATTATGTGGGTGCTGGCCCGATATTCAGAGCTGGCACCTGCATAGCTAAGCTTCCTTATTTAGGACATATCTAGAGCTTCCCTAGTTGAAGCCTCTTGGCTATGCGGGTGCCAGCACTGAATAATGCCAGCACCCGCATAACCTGGGGCTCCTCCCCAGTGCAGCACCCAATGCCGCCCCTGACCAGCCCCCTTTTTGGTTGGGCGGTCTCAGGGGATACTCAGCAGCACTGTCCAGTTAAGTGCCGCTGAATATCCCCGGTTAGACGCCAGGAAGATAATTAAGTGGGCAGGAGAGGCTTAAATCGCTTTGAATATCAGCTTCAAAGGTTTTAAGCTTAGTTTTAAAATGAGGTAAAGATGCCATTTGTGTGAGAAGAGAAGGCAAGGCGTTCCGGAGTTTGGGCCCCTGAACTGAGCAGATGGTGTGCCGGCTATGCTCATGAATGATTTCTCGAGCGGAAGGAACATTAAGAAGATTGAGTTGGGCAGATCTCAGAACCTAGTTTGGGACTACAGGGTGAGATAACGCAGGAGGTAAGAAGGTTCTGATGCAGCGAGCAGGGCCGGTCTTAGAAACTGTGGGGCCCTGAGCAGACCAGTTCACTGGCCCCCCCCCCCCCCCACCACCAGTCCCACCAGCCCTGCCCTCACCCAGCCCTGCCCTTTGTTGAGAAGATATGTTTAAACATTTTCTTTTATTTCAAATAAAGACAAATCAAGCAAAACTTGTATACAAAAACTAATTCAAACATGAAAAATGCTATAATAGGAAACCTTTGGATTTAAAAAGCAAAACCATTTGCACGTAAGGACTAGATAAATGAATTAAAATGAATCCCCTTAATATGTAATACTTGGTAGCAATAATGAAACAATGATTGAATATTCAGATAGCAAGCAGCCTGAGCCAACAGATTTATTTTCCACTGAACATAATTAACTTTGTATGAACTTGGCTGGTAATAGTGTGCTGAACTGGACAATGTTGGCACATTTGGCCACAACCTTTTACCAGCCATGGCTCATATAAACAGTAATCATTGAAAACATTACACCAGTACAGGAGAAGAAAAATAACTTGTTTTTTTTTCCATTATAAATAATTTCTGTAAGCTGTTACAGCTCCAGTATACCCAAAATGACACAAACCAAATTAGCATACAGACTCTGCATGTAGCACAATACCAGAAAAAAACAGAACATTGCTATACATTGCAAAATAAGACACCAGATGTAAATTCTCAAATTGGACATATTCCAAACACTAACATGAAAATAAAATGATTATTTCTACCTTTGTTGTCTTGTGACCTTATTTTTCTGATCATGTTGGTCCCAGTCTCTGATTCTGCTGCTCTCTATCTGCTCCCTTAACTCCACTTCCAGGGCTTCCTTTCCATTTATTTCTTTACTTTCCTCCTTTCTGCTTCATTTCTTGCCCTACATCCATAGGTAAAAGCTTGGTCCTCCATGGACTTGACTGGAGGAGGTATAGAGTGGATCCAGCTTTTGCCTATTTTCTCCAGCCATGTGCAGTTTTCCTCCTCTTTTCCCTTTTCCTCATCTCCGTCAGTATGCATCTCCTTCCTCTTTCTTCTCTCCCCTGCATCCATATGCATCTCCTTCCTCTCTCTTCCCTCTCCTCCATCCATGTCCAGCATTTCTCCTCTCTCTCCTCCCCTCCATTCATGTTCATCTCTCTTCATCTCACATCCTCTCTCTTCCCTTCCCTCCATCCATATCCAGCATTTCAACTCTCCCCTCTCCTCCATCCGTGTCCAGACTTTCTCCTCTCCCCTCCATCCATGTGCATCTCCTTCCTGTCTTCCCTCACCTCCATCCATGTCCAGTATTTCTCCTGCCCTCCCCTCCATCCATCCAAAGAAACTCTCCTCTCTCCCCTGTCCTCCCCGCCCATCCATGTCCAGCAATTCTCCTCTGCCCTGCCCTCCCATCCCATCTATGTCCAGTGATTCTCCTTTGCCCCCTGTCCTCCCCTCTCATCCACATACAGTGATTTTCCTCTGTCCCCTGCCCTCCCATCCATGTCCAGAATTTCTCCTCTCACCCCTCCATCCATGTGCATCTCCTTCCTGTTTTCCCTCACCTCCATCCATGTCCAGGATTTCTCCTGCCCTCCTCACCCATCTATGTCACTTGCCCAGCGATTCTCCTTTGTCCCCTGTCCTCCCCTCTCATCCACATCCAGTGATTCTCCTCTGTCCCCTGCCCTCCCATCTCATCCCATCCCAGCCATGTCCAGCGATTCTCCTCTGCCCTCCCCTCCATGTCCAGTGACTCGCCTGCCCCAGCCCCCAACTTAACTTACTCCCCTTTTCAGCCCCCGAGTTTCAGTTCCTAACCCCAGCCCCACCTGTGCCCTCAGTTTTCCACAGCCGTCATTTCCTTCCAGCTGCCCTGCGTTTAAAAAGTCGCAGTGGCGGCAGTGGCAGTGAAAAAGCAGGCTCGCCTCTAGCCTTTAAGTCTTCCCTTCTCTCTCAGCGTGCACTGTTCTGCTTTCACGGAAACCGGAAACAGGAAATTGCATCATAGAAAGCCGTCACAGTGCAAGCTGAGAGAGAAGGGAAGGCTTAAAGGCTAGAGGCGAGCCTGCTTTTTCGCCGCCGCTGCGGCCGCTGCGACTTTTTAAATGCAGGGCAGCTGGAAGGAAAGCAGCTGAGGATCAAATGGCAGGGAGCAAGAGGAAGCACCGCGGAGCCCCTGGAGGCGCGAGGCCCTGTGCGACCGCTCCTGTCGCCCCTGCCTAAGACCGGCCCTGACAGCGAGTATCTTAAAAACCAGCAGTAGGATCTTATAAGCGCTTCTGTGAGAAATGGGAAGCCAGTGAGATGCTTTCAGATGAGGGGCAACATGATTTTTTCAAACTATGTATAATCCAGATAGCGGTATTTTGGATTAGCTGTAGATGATGACGGTCCTCTGCTGGCCTAATGGCTCAACTTAAATTTTAGTTGCGTATTTCACCATTTACGCTAGTATTCTATAGAGGAACGTAGACACTACTTTTCATTATAGAACAGGTCCTACCTTAGCACCTTCTAGGCATTACATAGTAACATAGTAGATGATGGCAGAAAAAGACCTGCACGGTCCATCCAGTCTGCCCGACAAGACAAACATATGTGTATACCTTACCTTGATTTGTACCTGCCTTATTCAGGGCACAGACCGTACAAGTCTGCCCAGCAGTACTTCCCGCCTCCCAACCACCAGTCCCGCCTCCCATCACCGGCTCAGGCACAGTCCGTATAAGTCTGCCCTCCACTATCCTCGCCTCCCAACCACCAACCCCTCTTCCCCCCACCTGCTCCGCCACTCAATTTCGGCTAAGCTTCTGAGGATCCATTCCTTCTGCACAGGATTCCTTTTTGCATATGCCACGCATGTTTGAATTCCGTTACCGTTTTCATCTCCACCACCTCCCGCGGGAGGGCATTCCAAGCATCCACCACCCTCTCTGTGAAAAAATACTTTCTGACATTTTTCTTGAGTTTGCCCCCCTTCAACCTCATTTCATGCCCTCTCGTTCTACCGCCTTCCCATCTCCGGAAAAGATTCGTTTGCGGATTAATACCTTTCAAATATTTGAACGACTGTATCCTATCACCCCTGTTCCTCCTTTCCTCCAGGGTGTACATGTTCAGGTCAGCAAGTCTGTCTTCATACGTCTTGGAACGCAAATCCCGTACCATTCTCCTAGCTTTTCTTTGCACCGCTTCCATTTTTTTTTAACATCCTTCGCAAGGTACGGCCTCCAAAACTGAACACAATACTCCAAGCAACAAGTATTTTTTTAGTTGGTGCCTGGTTTCCCTTTTCTTTCTCCTCCTCATCCTTTCGCACAATAACAGTTGAAAGGCCAGCTCTGCCCTTTGCAGCCTACGCTTTTAGCATTCACTCCCTTCAAATTCCTTTTTCTGCAATCTTTTCCTTAATAAGCGACGTCTGCTTATTATTTGGTAGTCTGTGCTGTTTAGCTCTCGATTATATTTAATGATGTTCTCCCTGTTGGTTTGTGAACTTGCTCAGTAAACGTTGACTTTCATTTGCTTGACTCCTAGTTTGATTTCGGTACAGATTAAAGATGCTCAGGTCTTCCTGTCTGTTTTCATGCAAAATGCATCCACTTAATGCCTTGAATAAACTAGCTTTAATTTTCCAGTTTTCTGTAGGGAAAAGGTGTTTTACATATACCATAAATATGGATGGATGGAATGAATGAAATCTTTCATGCTGGAGGTGTTTATTTCTTCGTTCATGTTCCAGTTCTATTCCTGAATTGTTACTCTTCTAGCTTACTGCTATGCATCCAAATTTGGTACCCAGAAAAATATGTGGCACAAAGTAGCATTCATTAAGAGGCCCTTTTACTCAGCTGCATTAAAGCCACTAATAAAAGCCTCTTGTTTCAGAGGATACCTGCCTTCGGCTTCGTCCGGCCTCTGTATGCTGCTGCTGGCTCTTCAGTGCTTCATTTGGGGATCACTTTGCAGGACTTATTCACGTCAGCCTGGTCTTCCATCATCCCTCTTGGCCCGCTTGGACTTCTGCTGTTCCTCTTTGCCTCCTTTGCCTTTCCCTTCTTGCCTTGTCCTCCTGCCCTTACTGATGAAAACATAAAACATAGTAGATGATGGCAGAAAAAGACCTGCATGGTCCATCCAGTCTGCCCAAGAAGATAAATTCATATGTGCTACTTTTTTATTTGTACTGTCCTCTTCAGGGCACAGACCCTATAAGTCTGACCAGCACTATCCCCGCCTCCCAACCACCAAACCCGCCTCCCACCACCAGCTCTGGCACAGACTGTATAAGTCTGCCCAGCACTATCCTTGCCTCCCGACTACCAGTCCCGCCTCCCACCACCAGCTCTGGCACAGACCGTATAAGTCTGCCCAGCACTAGTTCCGCCTTCCAACCACCAGCCCCAGCACAGACCGTATAAGTCTGCCCAGCACTAGCCCCGCCTCCCAACCACCAGCTCTGCCACCCATTCTAGGCTAAGCTCCTGAGGATCCCTTCCTTCTGCACAGGATTCCTTTATGTTTAACCCATGCATGTTTGAATTCCATTACCGTTTTCATCTCCACCACCCTCTCTGTGAAAAAATACTTCCTGACATTCTTCTTGAGTCTGTACTATATTTATTTTAATGTATTTATTTTAACTAGTTCATTGTAAGCCGCTTTGGGGCTGCAACACTGCGGCAAAAGGCGGGGTATAAATGATCTGAAATAAATAAATAAATAATACAGGTTTTGCTATTCAAATAGCCATTATTGTGGGTCTGTGCTAATGGCAGTTGTTTCTGGTCTCTTAAAGCATAGTATCTCCTTAAAGCAGATATGTACTAAAACAGCCAGGAAGTATAACCTCGGCATGGTAGGAAACACCAGAACTCTATCTTTTTCTGAAATTTACTTTTATTGAATAAATATAGCCAATTTACTCACAGTTCCTAGATTCTCAGAAGTTATAGCCCCGAGGCAAGAGACTTCCTAGTTCTGAGAGCTGCAACAGAGGGTGGAGATGGAAAAATTGAAGAGAGAGAAGCTTTATGGCAGAGATGGGAGACCTGATAGGTGAATGAAGGTGGTTCAGAGATGGGAAGCTGATTCATGCAATATATCTTGAGAGAAAGAATGAACAAGGTAAAAAGATGAGGTCTCTTCAGGGGAGCAGGAACATGTGCATCCAAACAGGATGGAGAATGCCTGAGCTCATGGGCCAGAGAGGTCGAGAAGAGCACCCATACACCCAGGAAAGAGAGACAGAAGGAGCAACTGGGACAGAACTTGGGTCCAGGTAGCAGAGGTGGTCCTAGAGGACAGTCCTCGATTGGCGAGAAAGGTCATACACTAGGTGATCCACCAGGGTAAAGATAGTAGGAATAATAAGGAAATGTGTTCAATTCTGGTCGCCGCATCTCAAGAAAGATATAGTAGAACTGGAAAAGGTGCAGCGAAGGGCGACTAAAATGATAGCGGGGATGGGACGACTTCCCTATGAAGAAAGAGTAAGGAGGCTAGGGCTATTCAGCTTGGAGAAGAGACGGCTGAAGGGAGACATGATAGAGGTATATAAAATAATGAGTGGAGTGGAACAGGTGGATGTGAAGCGTCTGTTCACGCTTTCCAAAAATACTAGGACTAGGGGGCATGCGATGAAACTACAGTGTAGTAAATTTAAAACAAATCGGAGAAAATTTTTCTTCACCCAACGTGTAATTAAACTCTGGAATTCGTTGCCGGAGAAAGTGGTGAAGGCGGTTAGCTTAGCAGAGTTTAAAAAGGGGTTGGACGGATTCCTAAAGGACAAGTCCATAAACCGCTACTAAATGGACTTGGAAAATTCCACAATTCCAGGAATAACATGTATAGAGTGTGTGTACGTTTGGGAAGCTTGCCAGGTGCCCTTGGCCTGGATTGGCCGCTGTCGTGGACAGGATGCTGGGCTCAATGGACCCTTGGTCTTTTCCCAGTATGGCATTACTTATGTACTTATGACAGTAGGTAAACCAAAGGAACCCAGCTCGGCTGAGAAAGGGAGGAGGCCATTGCAGGAGAATAGACCACTAGTAACAAACTTTATACAAACAGGCAGGGGTGGGCTGTGGTACATGCGAGCCTACATTACACACAATGCATTGCGCATATATCTTTTTGTAGTGAGTGACTGCAGCAGTGAAAATCCTTAGAAGCGAGAATAACAGTAAAGGCATTAAACCCATTTTAGAACTACACTTTAAAACTAGTATAAGGCAGCTACCGTGTGATGAAACCAGCAGCATAGTAGAAAAGGGAAAGGGAAATGGGACTTAATATACACCCACAACATGCCCCTACCCGTGTAAAGTAGCTAGCAAGGGTTTTCCATTGCCCCTGGTACAAAATAAGTACCTGAATATATGTAAACTGCTTTGAATGTAGTTGCAAAAACCTCAGAAAGGTGGTATATCAAGTCCCATTTCCCTTTCCCTTATGACATCACAATATCAGAAGTGAGCCTAGTATCAGGCAATCAAGCCATTGTGACATCACTGATGAGGTTGGCTCTTATTGGTGGAATGAGTGGAGGAGTAGCCTAGTGGTTAGTGCAGTGGACTTTGATCCTGGCGAGCTGGGTTTGATTCCCACTGCAGCTTCTTGTGACTCTGGGCAAGTCACTTAACCCTCCATTGCCCCCGGTACAAAATAAGTACCTGAATATATGTAAAGTGCTTTGAATGTAGTTGCAAAAACCTCAGAAAGGTGGTATATCAAGTCCCACATGGAATGTTGCTACTATTGAGATTCTGTTGCTACTATTTGAGATTCTTCATGGAATGTTGCTATTCCACTAGCAACATTCCATGTACAAGCCAGCCCTTGCAGATCAGCAACGCGGCCGCACAGGCTTCTGTTTCTGTGAGTCTGACGTCCTGCATGTCCTGTCAGACTCACAGAAGCCTGCGCGGCCGCATTGCTGATCTGCAAGGGCAGGCTTCTACATGGAATGTTGCTAGTGGAGGAGTAGCCTAGTGGTTAGTGCAGCAGATTCTGATCCTGGGGAACTGAGGTTGATTCCCACTGCAGCTCCTTGTGACTCTGGACAAGTAACTTAACCCTCCATTGCCCCAGTTACAAATAAGTACCTGTATATACTATGTAAACCGCTTTGAATATAGTTGCAAAAACCACAGAAAGCCAGTATATCAAGTCAAATTTCCATTTCTCTATTTGAGATTCTACATGGAATGTTGCTGTTGCTACTATTTGAGATTCTGGAATGTTGCTACTACTGAGATTCTGTTGCTACTAATTGAGATTCTGCATGGAATGTTGCTATTATTCAAGATTCTGTTGCTACTATTTGAGATCCTTTTGCAAATTGTAGAACTCCATTGCAAGCGTGTATTCCAAGGAGACAACTAAGTACGCTTACCTCCACAACGATCTTTTTAAAGACTTCCTTTTCTTGAGGATTTGCCTTCATCAATAGCTCTAAAAGTTATCTGATAACAAGACTCCTGATGCAGGCCTAACGGCCGAAACACAACGTTGTGTGAAGTCTTTATACCTGAAGCACTTCAGGCAGGCGGACCCAGGCCCATCCCCCCCACCTGTTACACTTGCGGTGTAAATGGGAGCCCTCCAAAACCCACCCGAAACCCACTGTACCCACATGTAGGTGCCTCCCTTTACCCTTTAAGGGCTATGGTACTGTTGTACAGTTGTGGGTAGTGGGGTTTGGGGGGCTCAGCACCCAAGGTAAGGGAGCTATGCAACTGGGAGCAATTTGTGAAGTCCACTGCAGTGCCCCCTAGGGTGCCCGGTTGGTGTCCTGGCATGTCAGAGGGGATCAGTGCACTAGGAATTCTGGCTCCTCTCACGACCAAATGGCTTGGATTTGGTCGTTTCTGAGATGGCTGGCCTCAGTTTCCATTATCGGCGAAAACCGAGGCCGGCCATCTCTAAGTCCGGTGATCTCAACATTTAGGTCGACCATCTCTAAGGTTGACCTAAATGTTGAGATTTGGGCGGCCCGACCGTATTATCGAAACGAAAGATGGCCGCCCATCTTGTTCGATAATACGGTTGGCTCCACCCCTTCCCGGGGCCGTCCCTGGAGATGGGCGCCCCCGTTCGATTATGCCCCTCCACTTGGCCGAATATAAATAATGTATTAGGGGCTGAATCAAAATTAATATGAATATTCAATAGCCATAAAAATAACGCATTTTAATGGTACTACTACTACTACTACTATTTAGCATTTCTATAGCGCTACAAGGCATACGCAGCGCTGTACAAACATAGAAGAAAGACAGTCCCTGCTCAAAGAGCTTACAATCTAATAGACAAAAAATAAATAAAGTAAGCAAATCAAATCAATTAATGTGAACGGGAAGGAAGAGAGGAGGGTAGGTGGAGGCGAGTGGTTACAAGTGGTTACGAGTCAAAAGCAATGTTAAAGAGGTGGGTTTTCAGTCTAGATTTAAAGGTGGCCAAGGATGGGGCAAGACGTAGGGGCTCAGGAAGTTTATTCCAGGCGTAGGGTGCAGCGAGATAGAAGGCGCGAAGTCTGGAGTTGGCAGTAGTGGAGAAGGGAACAGATAAGAAGGATTTATCCATGGAGCGGAGTGCACGGGAAGGGGTGTAGGGAAGGACGAGTGTGGAGAGATACTGGGGAGCAGCAGAGTGAATACATTTATAGGTTAGTAGAAGAAGTTTGAACAGGATGCGAAAACGGATAGGGAGCCAGTGAAGGGTCTTGAGGAGAGGGGTAGTATGAGTAAAGCGACCCTGGCGGAAGATGAGACGGGCAGCAGAGTTTTGAACCGACTGGAGAGGGGAGAGGTGACTAAGTGGGAGGCCAGCAAGAAGCAGATTGCAGTAGTCTAAACGAGAGGTGACAAGGGTGTGGATGAGGGTTTTGGTAGAGTGCTCGGAAAGAAAGGGGCGGATTTTACGGATGTTGTAAAGAAAGAAACGACAGGTCTTGGCGGTCTGCTGGATATGAGCAGAGAAGGAGAGAGAAGAGTCAAAGATGACCCCAAGGTTTCGAGCTGAGGAGACAGGGAGAATGAGAGAGCCATCAACAGAAATAGAAAACGGGGGGAGCGGGGAGGTGGGTTTGGGGGGGAAAATGAGAAGCTCGGTTTTGGTCATATTTAATTTCAGGTGGCGTTGAGACATCCAGGCAGCAATGTCAGACAAGCACGCTGAAACTTTGGTTTGGATGCAAGGTGAGATATCAGGGGTAGAAAGGTAGATTTGGGAGTCATCAGCATAGAGGTGGTAGGAAAAGCCATGGGATGAGATTAATGAACCAAGGGAAGAAGTGTAGATAGAAAAGAGGAGGGGACCAAGAACAGAACCCTGAGGTACACCGACAGGCAGAGGGATAGAAGTAGAAGAGGATCCACCAGAGTGAACACTAAAGGTGCGGAGGGAGAGGTAGGAAGAGAACCAGGAAAGGACAGAGCCCTGGAATCCAAGTGAGGACAGGGTATCGAGAAGTATGCTGTGATCGACAGTGTCAAAAGCAGCGGAAAGATCAAGAAGAATGAGGATGGAATATTGACCTCTGGATTTAGCCAGTAATAGGTCATTGGAGACTTTAGTAAGCGCAGTTTCAGTTGAGTGGAGAGGGCGAAAACCAGATTGTAATGGGTCAAGAATAGCATGTGAGGAGAGAAAATCAAGGCAGCACACATTGATAACTCCCCCACTTAATCTTTTGCCTCTCATGTACAGTGTAGGCATATACTAGATAAACTGAGAGAAGTCAATAAATATAATATCTGCAAAGAAGTGAGAACATCTGGATAGAGAAACAGATTAACGCTACTTCTGTGTAATGTGTCTCTTCAGTAAAGAGCCATTAAAAAAACATTCTTTCAGATAGCTCTTTCAGCGGTATCATTTGCATTGGAGGCTGTAGAATGCGGGACATTTTAAATGATCAACACAAAATACATTTTGGTACAGACTTTACTTCCTACACCCTCTCCCAGGAACTCATTCATCCGGTAAGTCTCTCTTATCTGTACCCGCCTCCTCCACTGCCAACCCCAGACTCTGTTCCTTCCATCTTGCTGCGCTGTACACCTGAAACAGACTTCCTGAGTCAGACATCATGCGTCATCTAGTCCTATTCAAATCCAGGATAAAAGCTCACTTTTTTGAGGCTGCTTTTAACTCTTAATCCCTTATTCACCTGTTCAATAGCCATGTTGTTTTAATCATTTGCATAATGTAATTTCCGAATCCCTTATTTGTCCATGCTGATTTCCAATGTACTCAAATTTATCTCATGCATGTTTATTTTTATTACATTTGTACCCCGCACTTTCCCACTCATGGCAGGCTCAATGCGGCTTACATATTATATACAGGTACTTATTTGTACCTGGGGCAATGGAGGGTTAAGTGACTTGCCCAGAGTCACAGGGAGCTGCAGTGGGAATTGAACTCAGTTCCCCAGGATCAAAGTCCACTGCACTAACCACTAGGCTACTCCTCCACTAGTAACATTCCATGTAGAAGCCTGCGCAGCCGCATTGCTGATCTGCAAGGGCAGGCTTCTACGTGGAATGTTGCTAGTGGAATCGCAACATTCCATGTGGAATCTCAAATAGTAGCAACAGAATCTCAATAGTAGCAACATTCCATCTAGAATCTCCAATATTTATTTGTCTTACATTTGTGCCCCACGCTTTCCCACTCATGGCAGGCTCAATGCGGCTTACATGGGGCAATGGAGGGTTAAGTGACTTGCCCAGAGTCACAAGGAGCTGCCTGTGCCTGAAGTGGGAATCGAACTCAGTTCCTCAGGACCAAAGTCCACCACCCCTCCACTGTTGCTACTATTTGAGATCTACATGGAATGTTGCTATTCCACTAGCAACATTCCATGTAGAAGTCGGCCCTTGCAGGTTATCACCAATGTGGCTGCGCAGGCTTCTGCTTCTGTGAGTGCAGGACGTCAGACTCACAGAAGCCTGCGCAGCCTTCTACATGGAATGTTGCCTAGTGGAATAGCAACATTCCATGTAGAATCTCCAATAGTATCTATTTTATTTTTGTTACATTTGTACCCTGCGCTTTCCCACTCATGGCAGGCTCAATGCGGCTTACATGGGGCAATGGAAGGTTAAGTGACTTGCCCAGAGTCACAAGGAGCTGCCTGTGCCTGCAGTGGGAATCAAACCCAGTTCCCCAGGACCAAAGTCCACCACTCTAACCACTAGGCCACTCCTCCACTTTGTGGCTGCCATGAAAACCTGACTGACTGTGGGGTCCTCAAGACAGGCTCAGGACGTCCTGAGCTAGACACAAATACTAATTTTTTTGTGTCAGCAAGCAAAATTTCCAGGTGAGCTCAGCAAAAAATATTTTTCTCCACAGAGTCAGGTGATAAGAAAAAGTTCCATATTTATGTCATGCATGGAAATGTATGAATACTGCGATATTTCTATATCCTTTGGGGAAATTATATAACACATTTAATTCTGATACATACTATACACAGACTGCAGGATCCTTCCCATCTGTTTGTAGTCAGGTGACAACCTCGATGCTTCCTTTTCCTAATTTGCATAAAGTATGAATCTTACATCTATCCCAAAACACAATGAAATGAGTCAGTAGAAATAATCTGTAAATTGATCAGACAATTTACTGCTGCAAGACAAACCTCTATGAAAGAGGAAGGAGAAAAAGTAAAGCTATCTAAAATCGACATTCTCTATCACATCGGACAGATTTTTTTTTTTTACTAGCTGTGTAGACCATTGTTTCACAAAAAAAACATTTTCAGATTCTGAAAAGGTTTTAATTTCAGCCTACTGATGGAAACAGATAACACATTTTTTTTAATCCCCAAAATTACAGCTAGAAGAATGGGATCCCTTCACGTTATCTTGCATTTGTTTAATAACCCTGTTTATGATAGGAAAATACATTAGAGGAAGAGCAAGAAGCTTTATTTGGGCCTTTTATGACTGACTATTCCAATTCAGCCTTAAGTGAAAGCTGGAGACAGCAAAGGCTGCGTTCATGACCCAATGTGCAGATAATACAATTCTGATAAAGCCTTTCTGTCCAAACAGGCTATTCCTTCATATTGCTTCAGCTACTTTCAATATTTTTAAAATGCTACTAGGAATCTGCAGCACTGTATGTATACAGGAAGATAGTTCCTGGTCCACTGGGCTTACAATGTAGTTGTAAGCACACAAAACAGGTAATTTCAAGTATTCAATTAAGTATTACGGTAAAGATTGGCCCTATATTCAAAGTGATTTAAGATGTTCTTGCTCACTTAAGCATTGTTTAGTGGGTCAGCCACCAATATTCAGTAACACTGCAGATTGTTATTAACCGGCCATTTTGAAAGTGGGCAGGAGCGAGGCATTCTGGTACCAGAGTTGGGGAGGAGCCAGGAGTTATGTGGGTGTCAACAGTATTCAGTGCTGGTGCCCACATAGCTAACCTGGCATGCAGGACCACATAAACAGCAGTCCTAACTATGCCCACTTATGCGGGTACTGGAACTGAATATTGCTAACCTCCATGAAACTACTGGGTACCGGCCTGCAGATCGGAGATGACCTCCACTCCCTCTCAGCTCCCTCTGGCAAGCTTCTGATCCCCCTAACCAGCCTCCAATCCCTCTCCCGGCCTCACATGAAGTTCCAGGAGACCCCCTGGGCCTACCTTAACTGGCCTTGTGGTCTAGTGATTGACAGGGATAGGAGCAAATCCCCACTCACTCCTGCTTCTGTGGATCCATTCCTTCTGAACAGGATTCCTTTGTGTTTATCCCACGCATTTTTGAATTCCGTTACTGTTTCATCTCAACCACCTCCCACAGGAGGGCATTCCAAGTATCTACCATCCTCTCCGTGAAAATATACTTCCTGACATTTTTCCTGAGTCTGCCCCCCCTTCAACCTCAATTCATGTCTTCTAGCTCTATCACCTTCCCGTCTCCAGAAAAGGTTTGTTTACGGATTAATACCTTTTAAATATTTGAATGTCTGTAGCATATCACTTCTGTTTCTCCTTTCCTCCAGGGTATACAGGTCAGTCTCTCCTCGTACATCTTGTAACACAAATCCCATACCATTTTTGTAGCTTTTCTTTACACTGCTTCAACTCTTTTTACATCCTTAGCAGGATATGGCCTCCAAAACTGAACACAATACTCCAGGTGGAGCCTCACCACCAACTTCTAGAGGGGCATCAACTCCCTTCTTCTTCTGGTTATATCTCTCTATACAACCTAGCACCCTTCTGGCTGCGGCCACTGCCTTGTCCTGTTACCTACACTGACTACGTAGTATGTTACCGTTAGATTGTAAGCTCTCTTGAGCAGGGACTGTCCCTCCCCGTGTTTAAACTTGTACAGACCTGCGTAACCCTGGCAGCGCTATAGAAATGCTAAGTAGTAGTAGTAGTTGTCACACAGTTTCGTCGCTTTCAGATCCTCAGATACTATCACCCCGATATCCTTCTCCCTGTCTGTATCAGACTCTCTCCGCCTAATACATACATTTCCTGTGGATTTCTACTCCCTAAGTGCATCACTTTGCACTTCTTTGCATTGAATTTTAATTGCCAAACCTTAGACCATTCTTCTAGCTCCTGCAGATCCTTTTTCATGTTTTCCACACCCTCCGGGATGTCCACTCTGTTTCAAATCTTGGTATCATCTGCAAAAAGGCAAACTTTACCTTCTAACCCTTCAACAATGTCACTCACAAATATATTGAACAAAATCGGCCCCAGCACAGATCCTTGAAGCACTCCACTACTCACCTTTCCCTCCTCCGAGTGAATTCCATTAACCTCCACCCTTTGGTTTCTGTCTGTCAACCAATTCCTAGTCCAGTTCACCATTTTAGGTCCTATCTTCAGTCTGTCAAGTTTATTTAAGAGCCTCCTATGAGGAACCGTGTCAAAGGCTTTGCTGAAATCTAAGTAGATTACATCTATTGCACGTCCTGGATCCAATTCTCTGATCACCCAGTCAAAGAATTCAATAAGATTCATTTGGCATGATTTACCATTGTTGTCTTGGATCTTGAAACTTATTGGATTCCAGGAAATTCACTATCCTTTCCTTCAGCATCACTTCCATTACTTTTCCAATAACCGGTGAGGCTTACCAGTCTGTAGTTTCCAGCTTCTTCTCTGTCACCACTTTTGTGAAGAGGGACCACATCTGCTCTTCTCCAATCCCATGGAACCTCCCCTGTCTCCAAGGATTTATTAAACAAATCTTTAAGAGGACCCGCCAGAACCTGTCTGAGCTCCCTCAATATCCTGGGATGGATCCCGTCCGGTCCCATGGCTTTGTCCACCTTTAGATTGTCAAGATGTTCATTTTTATTTATTTATTTATTTATTTGTAGCATTTGTATCCCACATTTTCCCACCAACTTGCAGGCTCAATGTGGCTTACATTTGCCGTAATGGCGGAAGCCATTTCCGGATAACAGAATTGCAAATGGCATTGCGTTAAGTTGCATACATACAAGGTAACAAACATGGAACATAACATAAATGGAACAGATCATGGTATATATATATACACCATGTGCATACATACATGGTATAGAAGAATAAATTATGGTATTGCATGAAGGTTCCTGAGTAATACATTGGATTGTAACATACATTAGGTCATCGGCTATAGAGAGACCCTATTCAACATAAGGTTTAAAGTGGTATTGCTTGATCATTAATATCAAAGAGGTTAATCAGTCATAAGCTTTATTTTAAATACAAACATCATAACCCTGGGTATACCCAAGCCAATAAACACTCTCTTCCGTGAACGGTGCTATATCCACTCCATTCTCATATGTACTTTTGCCTGTCAATCGTGGTCCTTCTGCAGGATTTTCTTCTGTGAAATATCTGTGCCCTGAAAAAGACAGGTACAAATCAAGGTAAGGTATACACATATGAGTTTATCGTGGGCAGACTAGATGGACCGTTCAGGTCTTTTTCTGCCGTCATCTACTATGTTTATCACGTTTGCTTTTTCCTCATCATTATCCACACAGCGGTTCACAGCATCTTTCAGTCTCACAATTCCCTTTTTAGTCTTCCCTCCTTTCGCTAATATACTTGAAAACATTTTTGTCGCCCCTTCTTACATTTTTTTAGTCATTTGTTCTTCCGCTTGCGCTTTCGTCAGATGTATATCTCTCTTGGCTTCTTTCAGTTTCATCCGGTATTCCTTTCTGTGTTTGTTGATTTGGTTTCCACTATAGAGCTGGGTCTTTAGCTGTTGTTGGTGAACATGGCTTTTTGTGAGGAATTTGTTAATTTGAATTTCTAAGTCTGAAGTTGTTGAAATTTTTGCTTTACAGTGCACTTTTCCCATGCAGGCCAAAAATCAAATGCATGTGTGAAAAGTTTTCCTGACATGTTTTCTTTTTGCGAAGGTCTCGTTTCATCTTCGATCTCAGTTCGTTCCAGATTATCTGAAGGCTGACGTGAATTATGTAAATACTGAACACGTTCATGTACAGTTGAGAAGAATTTGATTTTGTGTTAGTTAGCAGTGCCTAACTTGTTTCCAGGACCGCCGAGAGGGGGGGGGGGCAGGGGGGATAAAATTCCCCGGGCCCAGGCCTCCAAGAGGGGCCCGGCGCCGGGGTCAGGCCACCGGCGCTGCAGTCCCTGGTCTCACCTGCCTGCCCTCGGCTCCGTCTGCCACCGGGCCCTCTGCATTAAAATTGGCAGCGCCTCAGCTCCGTTTGGAAAGGCAGATCGCCTCCCTTCGGGCCCTCCCTATGTCCCGTCCTCGCAGAAACCGGAAGTTACATCAGACGAGGGCGGGACACAGTGAGGGAAGGCCCGAAGGGAGGCGATCTGCCTTTCCAAATGGAGCTGAGGCGCCGCCGATTTTAATGTAGGGGGCCCAGTGGCGGACGGAGCCGAGGGCAGGCAGGCGAGACCGGGGACTGCAGCGGCGGAGGGGGGGGCAGCGTCCTTGCCCCGGGCCCGGCTTAGTCTCTCAGCTGCCCTGCTTGTTTCCTTTCTGTTTTATATTTGCAGTGGGAAACCCGCCTCCCCTTGATGTGGGCTTGTTGGTTTCTTATCATATAGAAGATGTTTGTTTCAGTATTTTCTTTTGATTCTACGTTCTCGATCATTTGGAAATTGTACATGCATTGAAAATACAAAAAAAAAAGAGGAGAATTTCATTTTCATCTCAGTCCATTTTAATTTATATGTTTTTTTGTTTTGTTACATTTGTACACTGCGCTTTCCCACTCATGGCAGGCTCAATGCAGCTTACATGGGGCCATGGAGGGTTAAGTGACTTGCCCAGAGTCACAAGGAGCTGCCTGTGCCTGAGGTGGGAATTGAACTCAGTTCCTCAGGACCAAAGTCCACCACCCTAACCACTAGGCCACTCCTCCACTGTTGCTACTATTTGAGATTCTACATGGAATGTTGCTATTCCACTAGCAACATTCCATGTAGAAGTCGGCCCTTGCAGATCACCAATGTGGCCGCGCAAGCTTCTGCTTCTGTGAGTCTGACCTTGCAGGACGTCAGACTCACAGAAACAGAAGCCTGCACAGCCTTCTACATGGAATGTTGCTAGTGGAATAGCAACATTCCATGTAGAATCTCCAATAGCATCTATTTTATTTTTGTTACATTTGTACCCCCCGCTTTCTCACTCATGGCAGGCTCAATGCGGCTTACATGGGGCAATGGAGGGTTAAGTGACTTGCCCAGTCACAAGGAGCTGCCTGTGCCTGAAGTGGGAATTGACCTCAGTTCCCCAGGACCAGAGTCCACCACCCTAACCACTAGGCCACTCCTCCTGAAGCAGATTCATGTTATCATTTGAAAATTAAAGCTTAGGTTGATTTATGTGGCAACTGCAAGAAATGCATCTTTGAACAGATGTGAAAATCACTCTGTAACAGATTTCATTGCCACTGAAAGTGCTTCTTTTATTCCATCATGAAACGTGTTATTGCAGTACAGGAGTAAAGACTTCACTGCAGAGAAAACAAAGGACAAGATTGATGTGGAATTACAAATTTTAGGGGTTAACTGTTCAAAAGGCTTTAACAGAGATATCAAACTGTTCACTGAGGTCCATTAATGAATGCTTGAGGTCCCTTAAAAAGCTATGCAGCATCACATGGAAACCCCATTTGAGGAGCTAAATTAGAATTTATCACAAAAAATTGAAGATGAACTATGTGGAGTACAACCTGCTACATTAATTATAGACTTTGTTCCTGTGGCGTACCAAGGGGGGGCGGTGGGGGCGTCCGCCCCGGGTGCACGCCGCTGGGGGGTGCCGCGGCGCGTGCCTGCTGCGAGAGTTTGCTAACTTCTCTCGTTCGCTGCAGCTCCCTCTGCCCCGGGACAGGTTACTTCCTGTTCCAGGGCAGAGGGAGCTGCAGCGAACGAGCAAAGTTAGCAAACTCGCAGCAGGCGCGTGCTGCGACACCCCCCCCCAGCGGCATGCACCCAGGGGGGGCTCTTTCACGGGGGGGGGGGGTTCCGGGCTGCATCGGGGGGACGTTGCACCCGGGGGCGGAGCGCCGCCCCGGGTGTCCGCCCCCCTAGGAACGCCACTGCTTTGTTCTACAGCCGGATCGGGACTGGATCTTGAAAACTTTCTTTAAACATAGACGTGAAGTCTTTCTGAATTGCAAAGTATTTCCTGATATTGCTAGACAAACTCAGAAAAGACGTCAGTCTTTTTTGAAACTTCGTGATCGTGTATTGTCACAGGGGGGAATTTTCTGGCTTAATTTTCCTTGCAAATGTGTTGTTAAATTTCAGTCAATTAAATATGTTTTCTTTGAGAGTGATCAGCTAGCAAAATTCCTGGACTCCAGACAAGAACCAGCCGTAAACTCTCTGGTGCTTCCTCCATTAGTATCTACTCCGTGATAGGATAAGTGGGAATATGTTCTACTCTTTTTTCCCTATGTTAACCAATTTTTGAATTGTGCCTTGCCTATAATTGTAGACTTTAGCAATAATTATCATTTAATAGATTTTCTTTATAAAATATTTTCTTGTATGGTATGGTAATACTCCTTTTCTGTACAAGTGTTTCTTGTAAAATTCATTAAAATTACAAAAAAAAAAAAAGCTATGTAGAATCGAAGTTGTGACTGCAGGAGGTTATGTGACTGTTTATTTTATGTTATGTATGTTTTATGTTGCGAAGCACTGAAGTCTAAGCGGGTATAAATCTCCTAATTAAATAAATAAAATGAACCAACCTAAGGGGTCCTTTTACTAAGGTGTGCTGAAAAATGGCTTGCGGTATTTATTTTCTTTTCTTATTTATTTATTTATTTGTTACATTTGTATCCCATATTTTCCCACCTATTTGCAGGCTCAATGTGGCTTACATAATACCGGAGAGGCGTTCGCAGGCTCCGGTGTGAACAAATACAAAGTGATGATGTAATAAGATAAGGTTCATTTGGAACGGTCACATTAGGGAATCGTAAAGTGGAAGAGTTGCGTTGTGTCCATTACGTACTTTAGTTTTGATGTGTTGCAGAGTTGAGGCATTTAAGTTGGGTCGGTGAGATATGCCTTTTGATACAGGTTGGTTAGTGGAGATTTAGATATGTCCATGATGATTCGGATGTGTTTCTGGTTGGTAGGTCAATGAGGTCTGTCATGTATTCCGGGGCTTCGCCGAAGATAATTTTATAAAGCAGGGTGCAGATTTTGAAAGCAATACGTTCTTCGATTGGGAGCCAGTGTAGTTTTTCACGGAGGGGTTTTGCGCTTTCAAAGCGCACCTTCAAAAGCGCAGCAAGCAGCGGTAGAGCACTCCTTCCTTCTGTGTCCCGCCCTCGCGGAAGTTACGTCAGGCGAGGGCGGGACACGGAAGGAAGGAGTGGTCTGCCGCTGCTTGCTGCGCTTTCTAAGGTGAGGCGCTTAAGTTCAATGCCAGGGAGCGATGGAGGGCGGGCGGGCCAGACTGCGGCGGCGGGCCCCCCCCCCAGAGGCCCGGGCGCGGGGAATTTTGTCCCCCCTGTCCCCCCCTTTCAGCGGCCCTGACTACAAACCCATTTCCATCATAGCTCTGGACCTTGCCTATCCTCCTGCATGTATGTGCAGGACTCAGTCTCACAGAAACAGAAGCCTGTGTGGCCACATTGCTGATCTGCAAGGGCAGGCTTCTACATGGAATGTTGCTAGTGGAATAGCAACATTAACATTCCATCTAGAATCTCCAATAGTAGCAACATTCCATGTAGAATCTCAACAAGGGAAAGGGAAATGGGACTTGATATATGGCCTTTCTGTGGTATTTTGCAACTACATTCAAAGCGGTTTTCATATATTCAGGTACTTATTTTGTACCAGAGGCAATGGAGGGTTAAGTGATTTACCTAGAGTCACAAGGAGCTGCAGTGGGAATCAAACTCAGTTCCCCAGGATCAAAGTCCAGTGCACTAATCACTAGGCTACTCCTCAACAAAGAAGCCCATTATATACCTAGAGGCTTCATAGCATAGCATGTGTTAAGCTGTAGTAAAATGGCCCCTTAGTGATCCACCTCATTAATCTTGTTGATCTTTATTATATAATGGAGAGTATAGGGGTCACTTTCAAGGACCAAGGTTCCTGTCTGGTTGGAGGGGGAGTCTCAGAAGCTACCTAGCTACTCTAGTCTAGGGCTCAGAAGGTAAGAAGAGGCTGTTTTTCTTTCCAGTCCCTAGATTGATTTGATTTTCTTAATATACCGCGGCCTAGTGGTTAGGGTGGTGGACTTTGGTCCTGGGGAACTGAGAAACTGAGTTCGATTCCCACTTCAGGTACAGGCAGCTCCTTGTGACTCTGGGCAAGTCACTTAACCCTCCATTACCCCAGGTACAAATAAGTACCTGTATACAATATGTAAGCTGCATTAAGCCTGCCATGAGTGGGAAAGTGCGGGGTACAAATGTAACAAAAATAAATAAATATAGAAAATGTGTTCTATCCGTTTACAATAAAAGTACTCAATTAATAATTACACTAAACATACAGTACAAAAAGTAAGAATACAATAAACTCAATTATAACATAATTAAAATAACCACATAAAACCTAGATTATCACACTGCACAAAAACAAATGATAAAACAATTATCAATAAAATATCAAACAGTAGACCCATAATTGTTTCGAAACAGCCATGTTTGTCTGGAACACCTCTACCACGCAAACCACAGCATCCTTGCACTGATCTTCATCTGAAGAACAACATTTTAGAAAGAAAGGAAGAGAAAAGTCAAATGTTTCTGCTCATCCACTCCAGAATCTCCTCCGCAGCTGCAGTGGCTGCATTCTGCTCTTCTTTCTTGAGTTCTGCATTAATTATCCTTGTAACTTTGGTTCCCGTTGGAAAACTGCCAGTGATGAACCAGGGCAGCAGGGCAAGAACGAACTCTAGCTTTCCTGCAGTCAGCCCATTTTTCTTTTCCTCTTACTAGTTCCAGTTCAGATAAAAAAATATGACTTCTCTTTATTTATTTCCTTGCTCTGGCTGTTAGCACCATGCGTCGTGATTTATCTTTCATGTTTCTTACCTTGAGGTAGAGATTTTAGTAACTGTGATTGGACTCTATTCGCCCCAAATCATTTTGGCTTTTGGAGGATGAATAGCAGAAATCTCCAAAGAGAAACTGTCATAAAATGTGATATTCAGTAAAAAAAAAAAATCATATCTTGGTCTGATGACAAGACTTCAGAGGACACCAATTCACCTATTGTAAAACGAAACCAGCCAGAATAGTACAGATCGTGGATCCTGCACAGTCAATGCCAAAAGAAAGCCATATCTTTTTCACAGACACAGATACACCCTAATCCACTATAGAATAATTTTATTTATTTTTATTACATTTGTACCCTGTGCTTTCCCACTCATGGCAGGCTCAATGCGGCTTACATATTGTATACAGGTACTTATTTGTACCTGGGGCAATGGAGAGTTAAGTGACTTGCCCAGAGTCACAAGGAGCTGCCTGTGCCTGAAGTGGGAATTGAACTCAGTTCCTCAGGAACCAAAGTCCACCACCCTAACCACTAGGCCACTCCTCCACTGTTGCTACTATTTGAGATTCTACATGAAATGTTGCTATTCCACTAGCAACATTCCATGTAGAAGTCGGCCCTTGCAGATCACCAATGTGGCCGCGCAGGCTTCTGCGAGTCTGACGTCCTGCACGTATGTGCAGGACGTCAGACTCACAGAAACAGAAGCCTGCGCTGCCTTCTAAATGGAATGTTGCTAGTGGAATAGCAACATTCCATGTAGAATCTCCAATAGTAGCAGCATTCCATGTAGAATCTTCAATAGTATCTATTTTATTGTTGCTACATTTGTACCCTGCGCTTTCCCACTCATAGCAGGCTCAATGTGGCTTACATGGGGCAATGGAGGGTTAAGTGACTTGCCCAGAGTCACAAGGAGCTGCCTGTGCCTGCAGTGGGAATCAAACCCAGTTCCCCAGGACCAAAGTCCACCACTCTAACCACTAGGCCACTCCTCCACTCTACTACAAACTAAAAATAGAAATATTTGGACAAAAATTAAACTGAAGACCCAAGAAGCCAGATTCTGCATACAATGCAACATCACAGAAACAGAAAATGTCCCCTAGTACTGTGCAAAATATAAAGACAGCAGATGTAAATTTGAAACAACTAACAAGTACCAATCACCACTTTACAAATTAACAAATAGAAATAAAACAAATATACAAAATAAGATACATTTTATTGGACTAATACATTTAGCTTTCAGCAGTGCATTTTTTCTAGCGAAAAAGGTGCTGGTACTCAAATGCCAGACCACTCTTCAGGGGTGGGGTGATCACTGAGAGATCAACCCCC
This sequence comes from Microcaecilia unicolor, assembly GCF_901765095.1. NCBI lineage: Eukaryota > Metazoa > Chordata > Amphibia > Gymnophiona > Siphonopidae > Microcaecilia > Microcaecilia unicolor. The sequence goes on along the minus strand of NC_044035.1, from coordinate 22,945,532 downwards.
ACAATAGCCATGCCCCCCCCCCCCCGCAACCAGTCATAGAATCTATGACACGGCAGAATGTGTGTGAAGAGCCTGAGCTCTTTCATTAAAACTTGGAGATCGTGGGTCAATTTTAGCAGACAATGGAAAAGGTGCTGGTACTCAGTACCCCCAAGTACCCCCTCAAAAGAAGCCTTGGCCTTCAGAGGCCAAAACCTCCTTCCTGAGATCAATACAGTATACTTCTGTTACAGTATCCTATCCTGACCTGAGGAAGGGGGTTTTGGTCTCTGAAGTTTAGTCAAAATGTAACATAGTAACATAGTAGATGACGGCAGAAAAAGACCTGCACGGTCCATCCAGTCTGCCCAACAAGATAACTCATATTTGCTGCTTTTTGTGTATACCTTACTTTGATTTGTACCTGTGCTCTTCAGGGCACAGACCGTATAAGTCTGCCCAGCACTATCCCCACCTCCCAACCACCAGTCCCGTCTCCCACCACCGGCTCTGGCACAGACCGTATAAGTCTGCCCAGCACTATCCCCGCCTCCCAACCACCAGTCCCGCCTCCCACCACCGGCTCTGGCACAGACTGTATAAGTCTGCCCAGCACTAGCCCCACCTCCCAACCACCAGCCCCGCCTCCCACCACCGGCTCTGGTACAGACCGTATAAGTCTGCCCAGCACTATCCCCGCCTCCCAACCACCAGCCCCGCCTCCCACCACCGGCTCTGGCACAGACCGTATAAGTCTGCCCAGCACTATCCCCGCCTCCCAACCACCGGCTCTAGCACAGACCGTATAAGTCTGCCCAGCACTATCCTCACTTCCCAACCACCAGCCCTGCCTAATGTAATAAGGTTAGTCCAATAAAAAGATTACCTTATTTCCGTTTTGTGTTTATAAACATTTATTAACATAGTTACAATACTACTTTATGCTAAAGCAAAAAAAAGAAAGAGAAAAATATTTATTTACAGTTTGTCATCTCTGGTTTCTCCTTTCCTTCTCTTCACTCTCCCCCTTCCAACCACTGTCTGCTCTCTCTGTCTCCCAGTAGCGTACCTAGCATACTTAACACCCAGGGTCGATCTTTTTTTTACACCACCCCCCCCCATGAAAAAATTATTTTTAGCAATAATCATGAAATGAGATAAATGGTCAGAAAAGAAACAGAGAAACTTCTAGTAGCAGCAGAAAATGCAATTTAAATAAATAAATACAGTGATACCTCAGTTTTCAACGATAATCCGTCCGAAAACAATCGGCGAAATCCAAACCAACGAAAACCGAGGCAATCATCAGGGGGAGGCTCAAACCTTCAAAATCTTTCTCATGCACACATCCTGGGCAAAAACAATGCCACACTGAGCGTGGGTCGCCCTTTGTTTTCGCAAAATTAGCAGCGAGGTCACGTAGGCACGCCAACGAAATCCGAGACAAATTTTTCACGAAAAAAATCGGCGAAATCCGAAACCGACGATAACCGAAGTCAATGAAAACTGAGGTATTACTGTATTAGATCGTGCCGCGGGGCCTAAGTACCTGGCTGGAAGTGCAACTGAAGTGATGCGATGTGATCCAAGATTCTTCTGCTCTGCCGAGTCCCGACGATAGACTGGTGGCCGGCAGGGGTGGAGGAGTGCACTAGCAGCCAGTGCAGGAAGCAGAAGGTGCTAGCTCGCGGCTGCAATGAAGAGGGCAGTCGGGCCGTGAGCTGGGACAGAGAGAGGAGCGAGGAGCCAGAAATACCCGGGGCCAGAGAAGTCGCTACTGCAGAAGGAAGGCCGCAACCTCAAGGCGCACTGGCGCGCAGGGTGCAGCAGGGGGAGGAAGGTGTTGTGACGTCGTGAGAGAGAGGAGCCGCTGGGAGGAGACAAGACCCACGGAGGTGTAAAGTGTGCACTGCCACGCCGGTGCAGCGTTAGGGGAAAGCACTGGGACAGACCAAAGGTCCATCAAGCCCAGCATCCTGTTTCCAGCAGTAGCCAATCCAGGTCACAAATACCTGGCAAGATCCCCAAAAAGTACAAAACATTTTATGCTGCTTATCCCAGAAATAGTGGATTTTCCCCAAGTCCAATTTAATAATGGTCTATGGACTTTTCCTTTAGGAAGCCGTCCAAACCTTTTTTAAACTCTGCTAAGCTAACTGTATGCTTATCCTTACCCTATCCCTGATTATCTCAATCCAGCTTAATACTAGCACCTCCTCCTACCTCCTCCAACCCCTCTCCCTTATAATATTACCTATCCACATATCCCCGTTACTCTGCTGAGCTTAGCCCGTTTTTCTCTGCATTATACTTTGTAATTCTACTACTATGTAAGCCGCATTGAACCTGCTATGAGTGGGAAAGTGCGGGATACAAATGTAACAAAAAAATAAATAAACTGCCTTTACCACATTCTTTGGCACGCTTGTCATTGATCATTGGGGATGAATAGGTTTAGTATGTATTTGCATGCTACTGGCGCTAAGAGCCCTGTTTTGCATGCATGTGATGCTAGTTGCGTTCAGAGCCCGCAAGCGCGTTGTTCCACGCACTCGGGGGTTCTGATCAAACGCAGGCACTAGTATGGCGCTAATAGCCTCTAGCACCTGCGTTTGCTTCTGATCATCGGCCTATCAGTCACCCAGGGAGCTTCTATTTAGAGCACCCGGAGTGTTTCTGCAAGCTAGACCCAAGCCTCTTAATTGCTACAGCTAAGCTCTCACCCAAGCCTGCTTCTGCTGACCTCATTCCCCATTGTTTTCTGGGAACTGTAGTTCACACACTTTAATGAAGTTCCCTACATTCTAGTTTCCCTGATGTGAGTGTGGCAACAAAAGCTGTACAATTTGAACCTAACGTGGCTCCATGACAAGTGAACATACAGTCCTTTGTCACAATGTGCAATGGGAATGTTGGTGTTAGCACCCGGTTTATAGAATTTTCCTTGAGATGCTTTATTTTTCATCAGCATCATTATTTTTGATCAGCTCACAAACATGCAGAGAAGCACGTGGAGGGGCATTTTCAATCGGTGACGCCCATCTCTAAGGGTGCCCATCTTTGAGGGGGCGTGGCCAACCGTATTTTCGAAATGAGATGGCCGTCCATCTTTCGTTTCGATAATACAGTTGGGGGCACCCAAATCTCGACCTAAATGCTGAGATCGCCGGATTTAGAGATGGGCGCCCTCGGTTTTCCCCCATAATGGAAACCGACGGCGCTCATCTCAAAAACGAATAAATCCGTGCAGGACGTCAGACTCACAGAAGCAGAAGCCTGCGCCTTCTACATAGAATGTTGCTAATAGCAACATTCCATGTAGAATCTCCAATAGTATCTATTTTATTTTTGTTACATTTGTACCCTGCGCTTTCCCACTCATGGCAGGCTCAATGCGGCTTACATGGGGCAATGGAGGGTTAAGTGACTTGCCCAGAGTCACAAGGAGCTGCCTGTGCCTGAAGTGGGAATCAAACTCAGTTCCTCAGGACCAGAGTCCACCACCCTAACCACTAGGCCACTCCTCCACTCCATTTCCCTGCTTCCATTTGTCACCCTCACTCTCTAGTTTAAAAGCCTAGAACAATATGGTCTGAATTTCTCACCAAGGATCCTCTTTCCTAAAGAGAAAGATGTAGTTGCAAATATTTCAGTCACCTGAAATGCTTGCAGTGTTTATGGGTAGGCGGCAAATCTAGACATTCAAGCTCATCTTTCATCTGCTGCCTTGCAAGATGGATCATTTTGGAAAAGGCCACTGCATTTGAACATATTGATTTAAAGTTGGTTGCTTATAAAATATGTTTCTTTAGCCAGCCAAGACAACATCCAGGTGAACTGCAGACTAGGGACATCGTGCTGGCACAATAACCTCATTTCTTGAACCTTTATGAAAGTTGCTGCCATTCTTCATTCTTATCACTCTGTGATTGATTACAGACACTGTTCAGCTTCTAAGATTCATTTTGAGAAACCTGATTACATCTACAGCCAAAAAGACTTTTCAGACATCTTTCCCCACCTGTTTGCTTGGGAAAAAAAGAACCCGAATTATAGCTACGTCATGCAAGGTTCCACGTTAGGAGTTATGGACCGAGAAAGGGATCTGGGTGTCGTCGATAATACACTGATACCTTCTGCTCAGTGTGCTGCTGCGGCTCGGAAAGCAAATAGAAAGTTGGGTATTATTAGGAAAGGTATGGAAAACAGGTGTGAGGATGTTATAATGCCTTTGTATCGCTCCATGGTGCGACCGCACCTTGAGTATTGGGTTCAATTCTGGTCGCCGCATCTCAAGAAAGATATAGTGGAACTGGAAAAGGTGTAGCGAAGGGCGACTAAAATGATAGCGGGGGATGGGACGACTTCCCTATGAAGAAAGACTAAGGAGGCTAGGGCTATACAGCTTGGAGAAGAGACTGCTGAGGAGAGACATGATAGAGGTATATAAAATAATGAGTGGAGTGGAACAGGTGGATGTGAAGTGTCTGTTCACACTTTCCTAAAATACTAGAACTAGGGGGCATGCGATGAAACTACAGTGTAGTAAATTTAAAACAAATCGGAGAAACATTTTCTTCACCCAACGCGTAATTAAACTCTGGAATTCGTTGCTGGAGAACGTGGTGAAGGCGGTTAGCTTGGCAGAGTTTAAAAAGGGGTTAGATGGTTTCCTAAAGGACAAGTCCATAAGCCACTATTAAATGGACTTGGGAAAAATCCACAATTCCAGGAATAACATGTATAGAATGTTTGTAAGTTTGGGAAGCTTGCCAGGTGCCCTTGGCCTGGATTGGCCGCTGTCATGGACAGGATGCTGGGCTCGATGGACCCTTGGTCTTTTCCCAGTGCGGCATTACTTATGTACTTATATAACAAAGTATCTTCTCAAGGCTTTGCTCCCTTAAGTGAACAGTAGGTATGGCACAAAAGAAACTCAAATACATCTCTAGAATTATAGTTAAAGTGTTGTGCTAACAGAGGTACTAATGTGAGGGTGAATGCTTGAGAAGGATTTTAGGCATGTGCTTTTCTTACTAAGGGGTCCTTTTACTAAGGTGCACTGAAAAATGGCTTGTGATAGGGTAAACGTGTGTTTTGGGCACACGCAGAATCATTTTTCAGTGCACCTGTAAAAAATACCTTTTCAAAATTTTTGCCAAAAATGGACTTGCAGCAACTTCTACGGTATACGCACTGATCGTGACTGGACAGGGATGGGATTGAGTGTAAATTTTAAGGGGCTTCAACGCTAGCTTCAGAACCTTTAGTACAAGAAAAGTGCTGAGCAGACTTCTACGGTCTGTGTCCTGAGAATGGCAAGGACAAATCAAACTCGGGTATACATATAAAGTATCACATACCATGTACAATGAGTTTATCTTGTTGGGCAGACTGGATGGACCATACAGGTCTTTATCTGCCATAATTTACTATGTTATATATTACTTTGTTACTCTTTGGGGTTCTACATGGAATGTTGCTACTAATTGGGATTCCGGAATCTTGTAACTCTTTAGGATTCCAGAATCTTCAGAACTTTTAGTACAAGAACAGTGCTGGGCAGACTTCTACGGTCTGTGCCCTGAGAAAGCCAAGGACAAATCAAACTCAAGTATACATGTAAAGTATCACATACCATGTAAATGAGTTTATCTTGTTGGGCAGACTGGATGGACTGTACAGGTCTTTATCTGCCGTCATTTACTAACTTACTTATGTACTTATATAATGAACAGAATGGGTTAATGAGGATTTTGGACCCCGTGCTACACTAAAGTAATAAAGAATACAACAGGATTGGCCTAGCCACGATTTTGGATGCTGGCATGAAGTATTCCATCCTAAGCTAAGTCAAATGGCTTTTTTTCCTGTGCACAGAGGACTCATAGTTAAAATTTTCAGCTTGAATTGGACATTGATAGTAAAGAGACTGCGATATTGTTTCCATAGCTTCATAGCATCTTTTTTGTAACCCTGTTTTTTCTCTGTTTTTAGGAGTTGTTTTCCACTGTTACTTTTTTGGTGCTTTAATTGAAGCCAGTAATTATAGCTATTGATGAATGATCTATGTAGACCTTCTGTGGAAGTTGAGATTTTATGTGTTTAAATTCTTCTCTTCCTTCAGTGCTTAACAACCAAATATTCTTTTGCCACCTCGCAACAGGAACCTTAAACAGAACTCACCTTACTCCCAGTTTCTTCGTTTGAGGGTTTGCAGTGATTACTAGGAATTCAACAAAAAATTAAGAGATAGCGGCTATACCATACAACGTATCACCAAGGGGATACAAAAGGCAAGATCTACTGACAGAGAATCCTTACTAACCAGGGGCGTAGCCAGACAAGAGATTTTGAGTGGGCCTGGGCAAAAAATTGGTGGGCACCAAGTGTTCTCCCTCCCCCCCACCAACCACCACAAAAAAAAATATCTCCGCTGGCAGGAAAACACTTCTTTCCACCTTGGCAGTCTGCAGCAGGCTTACGCTGAAAACTGAGCATGTGCAGGTGCCAGTATCATGGAGAGTAGCGTTTTCGTTACCATCAGGGGAAAGTCTTCAGCTGGTGGAGCTTGGGATCCCCACCAGCTACTGCTAAACATGTGCTACTGATGGGTGGGAACAACAAAGAGAGTCCAATTCTCCCGTAAAAAACAACAGAAAAAACAAAAGAACGGAAGAATTCAAAAGAACCAGACTCAAAAATATGAAAAGCCAAATTTATTGCACAAGACCCTACACGGTCCGTGTTTCGGCCATAGAGGCCTTCCTCAGGGGTCTAAAAAACAAAACATACCCGTGTAGGGTCTTGTGCAATAAATTTGGCTTTTCATATTTTTGAGTCTGGTTCTTTTGAATTCTTCCGTTCTTTTGTTTTTTCTTTTTCTACTGATGGGTGGGCCTGAGCACGGGGCCCACCCAGGCCCACCTGTGGCTACGCCACTGTTACTAACCAAACGTGCAGAAAGACAACGACCTGACATTGTATGGAGTTTGAGATTCTCCAGTCTCTCAGGAGACATTCAGAAAATAATGAGAAGACATTGGCGTATTTTAGGAGGGCATCGTTGTTTTAAAGATAAAAGACAGATGACTGCTCATACTCGCGGAAGGAATGTTAAGGAAATTATAGCTCCTTCTACCCTGCCAATAGACGAATCTGTAACAGTCTCCATATTAGGCCACCATCCCTGCGGAACCTGTTCCGTTTGTTCATCATCTCTGTCACTACCTTTGCTCATCCACGTACACGAAAGGCCTATCCACTCAAACACACCTCAGACTGCAACACTGCAGGAGTAGTCGACCTTATCTTGCGTCCATGTGATCTGATCTATGTATGTCTAAATGTGTTTTTTAAACTATGTATTATGAATATATTTATGGATATGTTTATGCTGTCCTATTTTGCTGTTCGATATTTTTAATTTACTATCCAGTTTATTTTTGAAAGAGAAAGATGCCCATATTTCGACCCAAATTGGGAGATGGGCGCCTTTCTCCCGTGGGTGCCCAAATCGGTATAATCGAAAGCCGATTTTGGGCGTCTCCAACTGCAATCTGTTGCGGGAATGGACAAAGTTGACGGTGGCGTATCGGCCGAGGAGAGATGGGCGTGCTCGGCCGATAATGGAAAAAAGAAGGGCACCAGAAGCGAGAATTTGGGTCACTTTTTCTGGACCCTTTTTTTTCACGAACAAGTCCCCAAAAAGTGCCCCAATTCCCAGATGACCACCGGAGGGAATCGGGGATGACCTCCCCTGACTCCCCCAGTGGTCACTAACCCCCTCCCACCTAAAAAAAGAACTTTAAAACCTTTTTTTTTCCAGCCTTTATGCCAGCCTCAAATGTCATACCTAGCTCCATGACAGCAGTATGCAGGTCCCTGGAGCAGTTGTTAGTGGGTGCAGTGGACTTCAGCCAGGTGGACCCAGACCCATCCCCCCCTACCTGTTACACTTGTGCTGGTAAATGGGAGCGCTCCAAACCGCCCCCAAAACCCACTGTACCCACATCTAGGTGCCCCCTTCAGCCATAAGTGCTATGGTAATGGTGTAGAGTTGTGGGCAGTGGGTTTTGGGGAGGAATTCGGGGGGCTCAGCATCCAAGGGAAGGGAACTATGGACTTGGGAGGTATTTTAATGTTTTTTTTACTTGTTACAAGTGCCCCCTAGGGTGCCTGGTTGGTGTCCTGGCATGTGAGGGGGACCAGTGCACTACGAATCCTGGCCCCTCCCACGACCAAATGCCTTGGATTTGTTCGTTTTTGAGCTGGGCGCCTTCAGTTTCCATTATCACTGAAAAACGATAAAGCCCAGTTCAAATCCGCCCAAATGCGATGCCCGGCACAAACCGTATTATCGAAAAAAAGATGGATGCCCATCTTTTTCAAAAATACGGTCTGGCCCGTCCCTTTACATACCCGTCTTCAGAGATAGATGCCCATGGAGATGGGCGTTCGCATTCGATTATGCCCCTCCACATCACTAAGATATTTATTTTGATTTATGATTTTGTATATTTGTGTTTTGCCAGACCCCTGAGGCAGGCACAGGTTGCACCGAAACACGGTCCGTGTCGGGTCGCTCTTATTAAAGATTGTACCGTCATTCCAACCTTGGAGGCCCTTTTGTGTTTTGTATTCGCTGTTTGAATTTGGGTACTTTTGAACCCTCTCTTTTGTTACAAGGCTGCCACCTCTGTCAGGTCACCCTAAAGATGCTGAGCATGCATGGAATTGTAGGTCTGATTTGTGTAAGATGTGTAGGAATTAATTTTCTAATATAACACACATACCTTCAGAGGCAGAGTCAGTTGTCTGGGCTCCTCATGAATAACCAGTGTTGAGTCAGGAACACTGAGACCAACCTGCCCATAGAGCAGTGCACAAAATACCTGCTCCCCCGCCCCTTTCTGTCGCAGTCACATAGGAGCTGGCTCTGTGGGTGCTTGAGCACCCCCAACATTGAGAAAAATTCCTTGTATGTGTCCAGGAAGGGGTTGGTGGGAGGCGGGGCTGGTGGTTGGGAGGCGGGGATAGTGCTGGGCAGACTTATACGGTCTGTGCCAGAGCTGGTGGTGGGAGGCGGGGCTGGTGGTTGGGAGGCGGGGATAGTGCTGGGCAGACTTATACGGTCTGTGCCCTGAAGAGCACAGGCACAAATCAAAGTAGGGTATACACAAAAAGTAGCACATATGAGTTTATCTTGTTGGGCAGACTGGATGGACCGTGCAGGTCTTTTTCTTCCGTCATCTACTATGTTACTATTATTTCCATTGGGCTGAGCACCCCCAATAATTTTGAAAAGTTGGCTCCTATGTGTGGCATGATTAGAAGGTACCACAAATGGTTTTTTCCAAAAGGTAGAGGAGGGACTCGCACTGCAAAAGAAAAATGTTAGCAAAATAAAAATAGTTCCTTTGAGAATGGGGAGAGGTAGGTAATAACCAGCGAGGATGAATGTATAAATGAATTTTATCGAAGGCTGTGCGCTGTGGAGTGGGATCGGGAAAAAAAAAAGAAGAAGATATTTTTATGAGAAACATTGTTATGGCATAGCAGTCTCGCTGTAAAGAGATTAGAGCCCTCTCAAAGTTCCTTACATACTTAATATCCAAAAATCAAATCTCTTTACACCTCTTTTCGTCCTGTAGGACAAAATAATGTTACAATTCAGTGCTTCAGTTCTTCTTTAACCTAGAACAGAAAAAAACGCAATCAATACATACCACTTCAGCCATCCCAGCTGGGGATGCTGTAGCAAAATAATTGCAATTCTTTATAATACTTTCAATTCCTCCAGTATCAACGGTAACCCCCAACATGTACAATTGTTACCACACTATGGAGGCAATTCTACAATTGAGGCTTCCATTTAGGTGCCCCAATGCCACATGGTAGGAGCTTATTATACTACAACAACCACTTCGTTCTGTTTCTGTGAGTCTGACGTCCTGCACGTACAACGTGCAGGACGTCAGAAATAGAAGAAAGCCTTGCGCGAGAAGAAGAGGACCTCGCTGGCTGGCGGGGATTGGGGTCCCCCACCAGCAAAGGTAGGCGACGGCGGGGGAGGGTTGACAGCGGGAGGGGGGGGGGTCGAGAGGGTCGTCGGCAGGGGGGTCCAGGGCCAAATCTACGGGGGCTCAGGCCCCCCTAGCCCCACGTAGCTACGCCCCGGGGTGCACGCCCAAATTTGCATGTGCAACTTTGACGGCCGTATAGCTTGCACATGTGCACTGGGTACCCTCCTTGCGAACAGTGTGCACACTTTTCAAAGGAGTACACACTGTAATCTGCAAACAATGACCACAAATTGCTTGTGTTCGTTTGATGCAATGACTTGGGATATATCCTTGACATTTCCCATATTGCTGCAAATGAATGCCCATCCCTGCCACAAATATGCAGTGACAACATAACATTTTATCAGTTACCTTGTTGCACAGAGCATTGAGAAGTCTTCCGTTAAATCTCCGTAACACTGTGCAGTCTTTATGACTTTTATCCTATGAAGTACTGACTCTTACTGACTTCAGAGCACATAATAAATTATCTAGGCTTACATGCAGTTTGGAAAGCGATAGAAAGCCATTATCCTGCACTGTATGCTGGGCATATCTAGAAATGTGATTAATACATCTCCAAGACTTATTCATGAGCTTTTAAGTACCGCTGTTAAAGTCATTTCTTGCTGGTCAGTTTCCTTCACTTCTCAATAGAAATCAAACAAAATAAAACATGGAAAAGAAAATAAGATGATACCTTTTTTATTGGACATAACTTAATACATTTCTTGATTAGCTTTCGAAGGTTGCCCTTCTTCCTCAGATCGGAATTAAGCAAATGTGGTAGCAGATAGTATATATAAGAGAAACATCAAAGCATTACTTTGACAGTCTGACAGGGTGGGAGGATGGGGGTGGGTCGGAGGTATGCATGGGGACATCAAAGCATATCATTGATATTCTAACAGGATGGGTGTGGATAGGTGAGGGGAGGGTGATCAACAGAGACATACAGCTTTATGGTTTATAATGGGCTAGGAACCCCAGATCCTTGTTAAGTCCTTTCTGTTGGGTGTTAAAATATTCAATCATTCTGACTTCAAAGGTCTTACGTTCTTGTCAGACTGTCATAGTAATGCTTGAATGTTTTCACTTATATACACTGTCAGCTAGCACATTTGCCTTTTTTAAAGGGGCCGGAAAATGGATGTGTACTAAAATTGAAACTAGCACACGTCCATTTCGGCCTGAGACCTTACCGCCACCCATTGACCTAGCGGTAAGGTATATAAGTACATAAGTGTTGCCATACTGGGACAGACTGAAGGTCCATCAAGCCCAGTATCCTGTTTCCAATAGTGGCCAATGCAGGACACAAGTACCTGGCAAAATCCCCAAACAGTGCAATACATTTTATGCTGCTTATCCCAGAAATAAGCAGTGGACTTTCTCAACTCCATTTTAATAATGGTCTATGGACTTTTCTTTTAGGAAGCTAGCCAAACCTTTTTTACACCCCGCTAAGCTAACTGCTTTTACCACATCCTCTGGCAACGAATTCTAGAGTTTAATTACATGTTGATAAAGCATGCAGTGCATGCTAACTGCTGTTTACCACCGGGTAGGAACCCCATGATAGAAAACAGAAAATATTTTCTACCATGTGTTTTCAGCACACACCAAATTTAGAATTACTGCATGGCTCACGCGCCAACCGGACGGTAGTGCCGATTTGGCGCATGCTGCATTTGCGTAGAGCCTTATGCAGCTTAGTAAAAGGGCCCCTGAATAACAGAGTAGGAATATTCTGGCATCACCACAACCACCTACAATTTTTAAAGCCCCCGCCCCATAAAAAAGGACAAGAAAAGGAAGGAAGAAAGAAAGGGTTAACATAACAACTGCAGTGAATCAGTGGTGTAGGAAGGGGGGGGCGGGAGGGGTGGTCCGCCCCGGGTGCACGCCGCAGGGGAGTGTCTGCTCCCTCTGCCCCGGAACAGGTTACTTCCTGTTCCGGGGCAGAGAGAGCAGGGAACCAGCAGAGCCGACGCAGCTCCTAGCGACATGTACTCGGGGCGGACCAGCCCTCCCGCCCTCTTTTTCCTATGCTACTGGTAAGAATACACTCCGGGGGGGGGGGGGGGGTGTCGATGCACCGAGGGGGGTTGTCATGCTGCACCCGGGGGGGGGGGGGGGGGGGGTAAGCAGCGGCGAACTGTCCCGGGTGGCAGCCGCCCTTGCTACGGCACTGCAGTGAATCCTCTATCGTTTCTTAAAATAAATAATCTTGTATGTTGCACTGCTCTGAAACAGAACACTTTGGCTCAGTGCTACTGTAAAACCTTCTGGTGCATTTTACTACTAAAGGTTGATCACTGGGAAAGAACACAAGAACATGTCTTTCAATGTTTCTGTAATCATTTTTGCTACTTCAGTAATTCCAAAAGTCAGTTTGGTGCTGGTCCCCTTTTACCTTACAAAACATTATGTTCTTGAAGTTACTTAAAAAAAAAAAAAAACAGCAAATGCAACTGATAGAGATTATAATATAGTAACACTAGTAAAAAAAGGCCCGTTTCTGACACAAATGACCCGTTTCATTTGAGTCAGAAACGGGCGCTAGCAAGGTTTTCCTCGAAGTGTGTATGTTTGAGAGAGTGCATGTGCGAGTGACTGTGTGTGAGAGAGAGAGTGAATGTGCGAGTGTGTGTGTGTGAGAGGGAGAGAGAGAGAGAAAGACGTTGACTGTGTGAGAGAGAGAGAGAGTGTGTGTGTGTGTGTGTGAGAATGAGAGTGTGTGCAAGTGCGTATGTGAGACACAGTGTGTGTAAGAGAGAGTGTGTTTCACACAGATTCATTGTGTGCGAGAGAGAGTATGTGAGACTGATTGTATGAGACCAAGAGAGTGTGTGAGTGACTGTATGACATATAGCGAGTGAATGTGATAGTGTGAGACATAGAGTGTGTGAGAGTGAGAGAAAGACTGACTGTGAGAGAGACAGTGTGTGAGAGAGAGAGTGTGTGTGTGTGACAGAGATACTTCCCCTCCCCTATCTGGTGTCAGGCCCCCCCTCCTCCCTCTCTCTGGTGTCTGAGCGTTACTGTGCAGGAAGCTGAGCTCTGGCTGTGCTTCAAGGAACTGACCAATCCTATTTAATAGAATGCACCTCCAACATTCTGAAGCCGAGAAACATCGTGTGGTTGGTCACTTCTGCTTGTGACGAACCCGGAAGTACGTGATGTCAATTCAGGAGATGGATACAGAGAGCAGGAATGCCTCAGCCATGCAGTCAGCTTCAGAATGTTGGAGGTGCATTTTATTATATAGGAAAGTAAGTGAAGGCAGATAAAGACCTGAACGGTCCATCCAGTTTGCCCAACAGTCTCATTCATTCTCAATTCTAGATTGAATCAACAATGAATGTGATATTATATACTTGATCATGGTCTTTCTTTGTTGTTTCAGGGACAAAGACTGTAGAAGTCCGCCCAGCTCTATCCTCATGGTCCAAATGGAAGTATGAAATAATGAAATAAAAAATATTTTATCTACAGGAGTTCTTTCACAGAATGAATGCTGTTTGATAAACTCTACTTTAGTCACTGTTCTTATGACTACCATTTTCTTAAGTTTTTATTACCAGAATTTGTAAAAAATGTAGGGAAAATTTGGATAGCACCCCTTATAGGGGCCGCCTAAAAAAACACTGCTGTAAATAGGGAAAGTAGTCTCCCAGTAGCCGTGTGCAAAGGGAAGTAAGCGAGGTCTAAATAAATTAAAATATTTACAAAATAGTGGGTGTTCCCTTAGAACTGTGACATTATTACTTATTCCTGGCTATATATACTGAGCCAAATCGACAAAAAGAGTGACAAATCACCTGTACCAGATGGTATACACCCAAGGGTACTAAAAAACACTCAGGGCCTCTTTTACTAAGGTGCACTAATGTTTTTAGCATGCTCTAATATTTAGGGCATGCTAAACATTAGACACATCCATAAGAATAGACAGAAAAATGACTGTTCCTTCTTTAGTTAGCACATAGAGGAGTTAATCTGTAGTGATGTGGCCAGCTACTTTTAAAACTTGTTGTTCTGGGCTCTGATTGGCTCATGAGCTCAATTCATCTAAGATGTACTGGCTTTTACCCCAGTCATAGCCAGGGAGAAGAGAGAGAAAGATCTCTTTGCTGAGGCCCTGTTAACAGTTATATTTGATAACTTGTGAACAGTTATATGTCCTGAACTCCACAGGTACTATTTAGATAGTAAATAAATGTTTTGATAGTGTTATAATTGATCTATATTCAGTTACTTGATGCTGTTTGCTGATTGCACCTTTTCTGGGTCAGGCTTCTCACGGAAGCACAGGGTTTGTGAGCCCTTGGACCACTGCTGTGGAGTGGCAGTGGCAGGCAAAACCACCCCCAAACCAGAGGCAAGGCAGAACAGGACTGGAACCCTGGACTGGAGTTGCAGCAGAGGCAAACAAGCTGGGACAGGCAGAGCAGGAACAGCTAGACTTCACCTGCGCTTGACCGCCGTTCCCCAGGAGTTGAGCCCCTGGGTGCAGGTGGCCGGCAGGACTTACAGGACAGGGCAGGAACTGGACACCAACAGGAAACACACAATAGAGTCAGGACTAAAAGATGCCAGGCAGACACTAAGACAGAAACACAGACAGATGAGAGTCAGGACTGAAAGCTGCCAAGCAGCCACTAAAAAGGAACACAGACACAAGACAAGGAAATGCAGACTAGAAACAAGACTAGGATATAAGCAATAAAACCAAAGCTAACTACACACAAACAAACTAGAACCAGGCAAGAAACTCAGACTAGAACTGGACTAGGCAGAAGTGCACAGAGCACACCCACATACCAGGGACCTTAGACGATGCAAAGGCAAACACAGAAGTTTCCAGGTGGCTAATAAAGCCCATCAGCAGCTGAAGTTCAGATGCAGGAATCACAAGGCAGCTACGGGTGCTGTTCAGGTACAAACAAGAAAAGCAAGTCTGGCAGCCTGGAAGATCCGGACCGGACTAGGCTGAAGTCTGGAACGTGTGACAGTTCATAGCAGCCACCGGTTCAGGCCACCAGAGGGTGAGGTGAGCACAGACAAGGAAACAGTCACCACCGTGACATTCCGTTCATTGTTCTAATTTTTAATGAGAAATAAACATTTTTTTTATTTATTGCCTCTGCTTGACTCGACTGACTAAGAATCCTGGTGGTTTGTATGTTGGGTCTGTGAGTGCTTTCCAGGAACTGTGGGACCACTGAGAGTGTAGCCTCAGTAACCTAGAAATCACTGGGGACAATTTGAGAGCAGGAGCCTTGCCCAGAGGCAGTAGGGATCCAGTCGGTGGGAGGACGGTGCTAGTGTAGAAAACAAGAAGCAGGTGCAGAGGGACCTGAGCTGTGCTGGGGATAGACCCTCTAAGTGGCCACGGAGTAGCTCCAGACAAGTGGCTAGGCATTTCATGACAATTGGCCTTTATACTGAAGAGGAAGGGTACTCCAAAGTTCCATGATAGCTGTAAGGATTCTCTAGTATAAACAAAACCTTGCAGAGCTCCCCTGTGGAAGATGATGACACCATTAAAGACTAGATTCTATGTATGGTGCCAAAAAAATCAGCACCGAAAAAAATGCTATTCTATAAACTGAGCTTAAAAGTAGGCGCAATTTATAGAATAACACTTATGCCTGGGAATTGTGCCTAACGTTGGGTGTGGCCATTTGCATCAACTGAAATGTGGTGCAAATGTACAGGCCTACATTAGGCGCATATCTCCATGATTCTATAACAGCGCACGTGAATTTTAGGAATGCCACCATTCTGCCCATCACCCTCCCATTTCCATGCTCCCTTTTTCAGATCATGCAATACATTATTATTATTATTATTATTATTGTTTGCATTTGTATCCCACATTTTCCCACCTCTTTGCGGGCTCAGTGTGGCTTACAATAAGATATGAATAATGAAAATACAGTTGTTACAACTTGGTTATGGGTTACATTGTACAAGTTATGCGAGATAATCGAATTATCATTAGGAATATCACAATGGGACGTCAACATTGAGACATTGGGAGGAGTGTGGATCCTGTGCCTAAATTTATGAGTGTAAAATTCAATTTAATTTAATTATTGCCAATAATTGCTTGTAAAAAAAAGTCAATTGGCATTAATTAGCTTGTTATATAATTAAAATGCACATGCAAATTGGGCATATACCCAAATTTGTGCCTGCAATTTTTGGTGACTTTTTTTTTTTATAAATCTGTTTATTGGCACAACATTGGGCATACATAAATATCAAAGCCAACGGACTGATTACAGAACTCAAACATTCACAGTTCTGGGATAAAGGAATGCCAAATGTACATGTTTTAATTTTTAACCCCCCCCCCCCCCCATATCCTCCCCTCTTCCCATTAACCCTAATCTCCCCTCCCCACTCCCTCAACAATTCAATATTCTACTTTTTGCAATGGGAGTGAGCGTGTCCCAGAACGGCGACCAGATTTTACAAAACTGATCTCCTCTGGTGGAAGCCAAATCACTGATCCCTCGTCTTTCTAAGGAGCAACATTGCATCATTGCCCATCGCCAATGTAGTGTACAGGGGGCCTCCCGACTAAGCCACAGCTGCAAAATAGTTCTTTTCCCCATCAGCACTGATCTCTTCAAAAAGGCCTGCAGGCCTTCCGGCTTATGCCCTCTTACCAGAAAGACTTTTACAGAATTAGGGATAAATGTTCACCAAAGAGGATACCAGGGTATGTCAGCTCAGAGATATCACAGGTCTATCCTTCCACTCTGAGAGAAATATAGCTGTTTATAAATAATTTAATGCCAACTGGCATGCCCTTGTTTCTTTTCGTGGCTCTGTTCGCTGTTATATTCAGGATATATATGGCCCCATATTCAAAGAGATTTAAATGGCCAGGAGAGGCTCCTGGCCATTTAAATTGCAGCTCCTTGTGACTCTGGGCAAGTCACTTAACCCTCCATTGCCCCTGGTACAAAATAAGTACCTGAATATATGCAAACCACTTTGAATGTAGTTGCAAAAACCTCAGAAAGGCAGTATATCAAGTTGAATTTCCCTTTCCCTATTTGAGACTCTACATGGAATGTTGCAGTTGCTACTATTTGAGATTCTGGAATGTTGCTACTATTGAGATTCTGTTGCTACTATTTGAGATTCTACATGGAATGTTAATGTTGCTATTCCACTAGCAACATTCCATGTAGAAGCCTGCCCTTGCAGATCAGCAACGTGGCCGAGCAGGCTTCTGTTTCTGTGAGTCTGACGTCCTGCACCTACCGCATTGCTGATCTGCAAGGGCAGGCTTCTACATGGCATGTTGCTAGTGGAGGAGTAGCCTAGTGGTTAGTGCAGTGGACTTTGATCCTGGGGAACTGGGTTCAATTCCCACTGCAACTCCTTGTGACTCTGGCCAAGTCGCTCAACCCTCCATTGCCCCTGGTACAAAGTAAGTACCTGTATATATGTAAACCGCTTTGAATGTAGTTGCAAAAACCTCAGAAAGGCAGTATATCAAGTCCCATTTCCCTTTCCCTTGTCCTGCACTAACCATGAATATTCAACGGCCCTTAACTGGTAATTGCTGCTCTATATTGTAAGGAATATGCCGAAAGGAAGAGGGACCCCAGCTACCCACCGGAGAAAAGAGAGCCAGAGGGTAGGAGGGAAGACCCTAGGGATGCTCAGGTTTTGCCCAAAAGGGACATAAAGATGGGAAACTACAACTCCCAGAAGGCCACAGGAGAGCTCCGGGGGAGGAGAAGTAGGGTGCAGAACCAAGGAGCTCCAGAAGAGGGCCGCCAGGGAAAAGGAAAAGCTGATTCTCCCACCTGGTGGAGGAGGTGGTGGAACCGGTGGCAGGAGAAGGAAAAGCAGCCTAGCAGAGTTAATGAAGAAAAGTGTAATCAGCTGGAAAAGGGGTGGGGGGAGGAGAAAATGGACTGGGCTACTGAAGGAGAGGGAGGAGAGAATGAACCAGAGAGGATGGAGCAAGAGGAGGCTGAGCTGGTCTTAGACGAACCCATGGAGCTCTTGGCTATGGCTCAGCCAGCACTGGAGGTATAGGGGAGAGGCCTGGGTCAAAACGGGAGGAGGTCAGGAGAATAGAGACTGACCTAGAGGGTGGGACCCAAGGCTTTGAGCCCGCGCAAAGCCTAGCTCCATTGAACTGTGCTGAGAGAAGCCTGGCTGTAATTGGACTGTGTTAGAAACAGCCTGACTTTATTGAGCTGTGCTGAGAGAAGCCTGGCTGTACTTGGACTGTGTTTGAAACAGCCTAGCTCCATTGAACTGTGCTGAGAGAAGCCTGGCTGTAATTGGACTGTGTTAGAAACAGCCTGACTTTATTGAGCTGTGCTGAGAGAAGCCTGGCTGTACTTGGACTGTGTTTGAAACAGCCTAGCTCCATTGAACTGTGCTGAGAGAAGCCTGGCTGTAATTGGACTGTGTTAGAAACAGCCTGACTTTATTGAGCTGTGCTGAGAGAAGCCTGGCTGTACTTGGACTGTGTTTGAAACAGCCTAGCTCCATTGAACTGTGCTGAGAGAAGCCTGGCTGTAATTGGACTGTGTTAGAAACAGCCTGACTTTATTGAGCTGTGCTGAGAGAAGCCTGGCTGTACTTGGACTGTGTTAGAAACAGCCTGACTTTATTGAGCAGTGCTGAGAGAACCCTGGCTGTAATTGGACTGGGTTTAAAACAGCCGAGGAGCTGTTGAAGAAAAGGGGGTTGGGTTGCCAATCCCAAAAACAGGCCCAAGAAAGAAGAAGAAACCCATAAAGAGGAAAACAGAGAGCTCGGTGCTGGTGGTGAGGAGGCTTCACGGACTTAGCCAGTAGGAGAATTGTTTACAATATCTGCAGTTAACGTCTAAGCTGAACCTAGTAAACGTGTGGGTGCTCCGGGAGCGGAGGTGGTGCTTACGTGGTTAAGTTGCTGATATTCAGCTTTTTTCCTGTGCGCCAGGGTCCTTTTTACCGCAGTGGGTAAAAAAAGCCCCCAGCACACATGGCTATGCGGTAAGCGAACTCTTACCGCATAGCCATGCGGCAGGGAGCCCTTACTGCCACCCACTGAGGTGGTGATAAGGGCTCCCGCCGCTAACCCAGCGGTAACCGGACAGCACAAGGTGATGCCTGATTACCGCTGGGTTATCGCCGCGCAAGCCATTTCCAAGGGTTTTCTTTTTCCCCCAGAAATGGTGCGCATTTGGGGCAGCACTACTGCCGGCGGCCGCGTTGGGCTGGCAATAGTCCTGGAAGAGCAAGCGGTAAGCCCGCTTTGGGCTTACTGTCGCTGTGTAAAAGAGTCCCTCAGCTACATCAGATGTGGTTGGTCTCTCAGCTATATGGTAAGCCGTAATGTAGAAAGTCATTAGCATCATATCTTTGTTAGTTGAATGTTATAACGCATGCTTATTAGGTGTATCATTGGTATTATGCTAACATTGTTTTATATCTCTGGTATTTGAATTCCAGTGCTGCTAAATGTGTATATTTTTGATACTGTTTCACGGTAGTTCTATTATTAGGTTTCAATTTACTGTTTTCAAGTTTACCTCATTTATTGTATTTATGTTTATTCTTGGTTATTTTACTATTGTTATGCTGTTAGCAAAATTATAAGTTTATGTTAAACTGTACCTGCTGTACACTGCCTTGGGTGAATCTCTTACATAAGTACATAAGTATTGCCATACTGGGAAAGACCAAAGGTCTATCAAGCCCAGCATCCTGTTTCCAACAGTGGCCAATCCAGATCACAGATACCTGGCAAGATTCCAAAAAAGTACAAAACATTTTATACTGCTTATCCCAGAAAAAGTGGAGTTTCCCCAAGTCAATTTAATAATGGTCTATGGACTTTTCCTTTAGGAAGCTGTCCAAACCTTTTTTAAACTCTGCTAAGCTAACCGCCTTTACCACATTCTCTGGCAACGAATTCCAGATTTTAATTACACGTTGAGTGAAGAAAGATTTTCTCCGATTCGTTTTAAATTTACTACATTGTAGCTTCATCGCATTCCCCCTAGTCCTAGTATTTTTGGAAAGCGTGAACAGATGCTTCACATCTACCCATTCAACTCCACTCATTATTTTATGGAGCTCGATCATATCTCCCCTCACCTCGTCATAAAGGTGGTTAATAAATCCCAATAAATAAATCAAGATAACTGCATAATTTGGGCTGCATAAAAAGCAGTCCTATCCCATACGCTTCATCTTACGCAGTTAAGGGCTGAATATTGCACTTAACTACTTACGTTTTACTGGCCAACATACAACAGGGTATTCAATATCGGTGCCCAGAAATACTGGACGAACATCGGCTGGACTGTTTTTAGAGTTGGCAAAGCTTTAAATGGAGACACTCATTGCATAGTCCATTGTAAGAGGAAACTATATCCAGAAAGAGAAAGAGAAAGAGATCACAATGCAAAGCAGATAGCTAGGGTTTTTTTTTTTCATTTGCCGATAATTGGATGAGCTATTTCATAATGAGAGGTAATTGCTTGAAGTAAATGCATCCTATCTAATTTCTTTCTCCGCTCTGCTCAGCCCCAAGTCATTTACTGTTGCTTCAAAGAGCATTTGCCCGTGTTCCGGGAAAATGTCATTAAGCATTCAAAAAGAAATAAATTGGGTGGACCTATTTCACACACTCTGATTTAGCTGTTTTGCCAAGAGTGTGAATTTGATTCCTGATTTGTAAAAAAAAAAAAAGGCTCTTGGATAATAATGCATCTATATTGTCATCCAATGCTCCTGAACCACAAAAAAAAAAACAATCTTTCAACTGCACTCGATTTCCCATGAGGAAAAGTTGGATGTTGTAAAAAAGGGGAAAATGATAGTAGACTACTTGCTGGTGAATTGGGAGCACAAGAGGAGGAGTGGCCTAGTGGTTAGGGTGGTGGACTTTGGTCTTGGGGAACTGAGGAACTGAGTTCAATTCCCACTTCAGGCACAGGCAGCTCCTTGTGACTCTGGGCAAGTCACTTAACCCTCCATTGCCCCATGTAAGCCGCATTGAGCCTGCCATGAGTGGGAAAGCGCAGGGTACAAATGTAACAAAATAAAATAGCACAGGCTTCTGTTTCTGTGAGTCTGACGTCAGGCTCACAGAAGCAGAAGCCTGCGCAGCCACACTGGTGATCTGCAAGGGCTGACTTCTACATGGAATGCTGCTTGTGGAATAGCAACATTCCATGTAGAATCTCAAATAGTAGCAACAGTGGAGGAGTGGCCTAGTGGTTAGGGTGGTGGACTTTGGTCCTGGGGAACTGAGGAACTGAATTCGATTCCCATTTCAGGCACAGGCAGCTCCTTGTGACTCTGGGCAAGTCACTTAACCCTCCATTGCCCCATGTAAGCCGCATTGAGCCTGCCATTAGTGGGAAAGCACGGGGTACAAATGTAAGAAAGAAAAAAAACAGGACACAATGTTTGTGCTGGGTTTTTTTGCATTTCCTTTTTCTTTGTCCTGATATGCAATTTGCAATTGTTCTTATCCGTAGAGATACAGACTACCCCTGACGCAGCCCTTTTGTGGGCGAAACACGGCCTGTGCCGGGCAACTGTCTTATATATCTTCCATAAAATATTTTGGATAATTGTACTGATAATATACTGATCTGCTTGCTCATTTACCACGTTGGATTTTGCAGATTTTTATTTATTTTTTGTTACATTTGTACCCCGCGCTTTCCCACTCATGGCAGGCTCATTGCGGCTTACATGGGACAATGGAGGGTTAAGTGACTTGCCCAGAGTCACAAGGAGCTGCCTGTGCCAGGAATCGAACTCAGTTCCTCAGTTCCCCAGGACCAAAGTCCACCACCCTAACCACTAGGCCACTCCTCCACTCCACTGGTTTGCCTTGCTGTTTTCTGGAACCCTCCTTGTTGTAAAAAAGGGTCCATCCTATTATTCAGGAAAGTAGAACAGCTGAGAATCATTTGGCAAAAACTGGGAGATCTCTGGCATTTTTTGCAAAGGCAGTTGGGGGTGGGGCAATTAATGGCAAGCTCATTTGCATGGCATTTCTACAGTGACAAAATAAATACTTTGAGATAACTTGATACCTTTTATATTGAACTAACTTAATACATTTTTTTATTAGCTTTTCAACGTAACCCTTCAGATCACAATGATCTGATCTGAAGAAGAAGGGCTTCCTTAGAAAGCTAATCAAAATAATGTATTGTTAGGCCAATGAAAAAAGGTATCATCTTATTTTCTTTTCTATGTTTTGTTTTATTACTATGTATTACCTTTTAAAAGTGGCCTAACACGGCTACCACACCACTTTACGTGATATATCTTGAAATTGATTGACTTCACTCTAATTACATTTCAATTGACACAGTTTGAGCATATGGGGGGGGGGGGAAGTGATTACGTAGGCATTGAAAGCAAAGATATGCTGAGACCTTGTTTGGAAAGTGTTTCTCCGCCTCTGAAGAGTTTGGGGAGAGGGGTAGTTATCAAGTAGCATTAGGGCTTTAAGCAGGGCTTATTTTGAGGGGGTACATGGGGGTACTGAGTACCAGCACCTTTTCCATTGTCTGCTAAAATTGACCCATGGACGCCAAGTTTTAATGAAAGAGCTCAGGCTCTACACACCAATTCTGCCTTGTCATAGAGTCTGTGACTGGTTGTAGGGGGCCTGGCTATTGTGGGGTGAGTCCCTCAGTGATCACCCCAACCCTGAAGGGTGGCCTGGCATTTGAGTACCTGCACCCTTTTCGCTAGAAAAGTTGCACTGGGTACAACATGTCAATGTGGAAGGGCATTTTAGAAAGAGTATTCAGGGGTCCTTTTACAAAGGCGCGCTGAAAAATGGCTTTTGATAGTGTAGGTGCATGTTTTGGGCGCACGCAGAATCATTTGTCAGCGCGCCTGTAAAAAAAGCCCTTAAAATTTTTTTTTCCAAAAATGGACGTGCGGCAAAATGAAAATTGCCGTGCATCCATTTTTGGTCTGAGACCTTACCGCCAGCCATTGACCTAGCGGTAAAGCCTCACGCGGTAACCAGGTGGTAATGACCTATGCGCATCAAATGCCACTTGGCGCTCACCCAATATGTGCATCTGAAAATAAAAATTATTTTTCGGACGCGCGTTTCGGATGCGTGCCAAAAATGAAATTACCATGAGAGCCAAGCGGTAGCCGGGTAGTAACTCCATTTTGGCGTGCGTTGGGTGTGCAGAGATGCTTACGTGGCTTAGTAAAAGAGCCCCTCAGATGGGAAAGCAGATGTCCAAGCCAGGACATCAAAAGTTCCTATATAATTTTTGAACAGGATGTACCAGCATAGACCCTGTTCTAAAATGCCTAGTGAAATGGGCTCAGATGATCACTGGGGGAGTAAGGGGCCATGCCTTAATCCCTCTAGTGGTCACTGGTCATTTAGGGCACATTTCTGTGACTTAGTCGTGTCTGATCTTCAAGGCCCTGAAAGGAAATGGCCCTGAGTAACTGAAGAATAGGCTGATCCTCCACACACCACCAAGGACACTAAGGTCCTCTCAAGGACTATCACTAACCACACCCTCTCCAAAAGACATTGCACGATGTGATACCCGCAAGCAAGCCTTCTCCGGAGTAGACTCCACACTCTGGAATGCCCTGCCTGAAAGGCTCCGCTTAACACAAGACTATCTCTACTTCAGGAAGCAGGTGAAAGCTTGGCTCTTCAACCAGGCCTTCAATGGAAGAAGTAACTAACTTGTTAGTCTCACACAGACACACAAGGAGTGACTCAGGCTGCCCATACTGCAGCAGGACATGTTTATCCACTCCTACCCTAGCTGAGATAATATTTAACCATCGCTCTGACCTCACATGCAACTTTCTTCAAATCAGCCATCTTAGAAAGTAAGACTCTTCCTACTCTCTTACCTATCCATATGTTACGTCTTTGCTTTACCCTTCACTATCAATTACAATGTTCTATTATGTATTGTGTTGACATTGTAAGTAGTATACATAGGGGATCATTTTCAAAGCACTTAGACTTACAAAGTTCTATAGGTTCCTATGTAGCTTTCAAAATACGCCTCCACGCCATACTTTGTACTGTTATTTGAATATTTTTTACTGCTGTAATTGCCTATTGCTCATGTTTGATCTATTCTTACTGTACACCTCCTTGAGTGAATTCCTTCAAAAAGGGGGTAAATAAATCCCAATAAGTAATAAATAAAATAAGTAAAGCAGATTTAGACCAAACCATCTAACTTTTAGCCTGGATGTTTTCGCTTTGTTCATTTATGGCTGAAAACATCCAAGTGTTGGGAATGCCCAAATTCCACCCCCAACATGCCTCCTTATGATTTGCAGACACTGCAGAGAAAAAAACCATCTCAAATCCAAATTTTCAAAATGGTGATTTGGATGTTTTTCAGAGAAAATGAACCCCTAAATGTGTGGGAACCTTTCAGTCTTAAGGCCAGACAAACAATCGTCCTCTCTAAAGACTCTATTAATCCAGTGGACAGTCACCCCAACGTAAAATTTTCCGTGGGATGACCAGCAGTCTGCTGTGATAGAGACATATCTGTTGTCACCTTTCGAGGGGCCGCCCCCTCTCTCGACTCCTGTGGTGCTCCTCTGGGGCCTCCGACCCGGGCCTCCGCTTTCTCCGACTCGCTGACAAGCCCACACCTCACTCACTCCGGTGGGGCCGGATAGGTACCTCAAAGGGGGTTTCCACTAGGCTACCCTGGGTCACGTCCCCCCCCCCCCTTTCCTTGTGCTGACTCTTGCAGTCCCTTCCTGCATGCTCTTTCCCAATGCAGAAGAAAGTCACAGCCCAACTCTGGCAAAGTCCACGATTTATTTCTCACCAAACAAAAAAACATAACAGTCTGTGGCCAGTTTACATCCTATTGGGCCTCTTCCTGGAAGAGCAGTGCACACCACACTTTCTTGCCCCTCCCCCCTTTTAGTTTATTTATTTTTATTTATTTGTAGCATTTGTATCCCACATTTCCCCACCAATTTGCAGGCTCAATGTGGCTTACATTTGCCGTAATGGCGGTTGCCATTTCCGGGTAACAGAATTACAAATGGTATTGCGTTAAGGTGCATACATACATGGTAACATAGATGGAACATAACATACATGCAACAGTTCATGGTATATATATACCATGTGCGTACATACATGGTAAAGAAGAATACATTATGGTATTGCATGAAGGTTCCTGAGTGATAGTTGGATTATAACATACATTAGGTCATCGACTATGGAGAGACCATATTCGACATAAGGATTAAAGTGATAGTGCTTGTTCACTAGTAGCAAAGAAGTTAATCAGTCAAGTGATAAGATTTTGGTTGTGTCTAGATTGTGTCTAGGTTCTGGTTCATTCAATCCTTGCCCTTTTCCTCCTGTCCAAAAAAAAAAAGAAGCTGTGTCCCTCTTCCCCGGTCCACAGGAAGGAAGCAATAGGGCTCAAGCAAAAGCTTTTCCCTCTGCTGTGCCCCAGAGACCCCTTACACCCCTCCTTCCCTCCTTAGTGCTAACCAAACGCAACAATTTTCTCCAGGGCTCTCTGAAAGGCTCTGGAAAGGCAGCCCACAAACCTCTTAGTTTACCTCCCCTTTGTGCTAAGGCAGAAAGGTCCATCCACTCTCCTTCCCCTCCTCCTCCTTCAGTCCCTTCCTCCTCCCTTTTGCCTGCTTCCCAGTCCATCAGCTCCTCGCCACCTGTGTTTTCCACCTGTTCGTCTTTCCCCTGATTAGTTTCCATGCAGCAATCTTCCCCCTCGGCCCCTTGGGACTTGTAGTCTTTCGGTTCCCTTCTCTCTGGATCCTCCCCCCTTCGCCGGGGCACTTGGGAATCGTGGTCCTCCCTTATCCCCATAGACCTGGTGTGGCTCCTTCTCCCCTGGATCCTAACTGGTCGGTCTGAGGCATCCTGGGATTTGTAGTTGTAAGCACCAGGGGAACACAGGCTGCTGCCGGTTTGCTTCTTCTTCTTCACCTGTTCCCCTCCCAGGGACCCCTCACACTGTTCACCAAGAATTGCAACCAGCCCTTCATCTCCACTTGAAAGTGAACAACTCATCATGGTTCAGTCTGGCTGCGGACCAGTAACCAAGACAACAAATGCAGGCAACGCCACTGTTCTCAAAGGTTATATTCACTGAATAGCAAAACTTACATTGAGGTGATCCACTGATAATGTGAACACGTTTTGCTGTTTTATCTGGTTTACCAAGGAATCATCATTTATATCTTGCTTCTGCTTTTATTTATTACTTTTAACTAGAAATCAAACAAAATAAAACATGGAAAAGAAAATAAGATGATACCTTTTTTATTGGACATAACTTAATACATTTCTTGATTAGCTTTCGAAGGTTGCCCTTCTTCCTCAGATCGGAAATAAGCAAATGTGCTAGCTGACAGTGTAGATAAGTGAAAACATTCAAGCATTACTATGACAGTCTGACAGGGTGGAAGGATGGGGGTGGATAGGAAGTATGCATGGGGACATCAAACAGGATGGGTGTGGATAGGTGAGGGGTGGGGTGATCAACAGAGACATACAGCTTTATGGTTTATAATGGGCTAGGAACCCCAGATCCTTGTTAAGTCCTTTCTGTTGGGTGTTAAAATATTCAATCATTCTGACTTCAAAGGTCTTACGTTCTTGTATGGTTTTAAAGTTACCTTTCAGGATTCTCACTGTGAAGTCACTGGTACAGTGTCCTGGTCCTGTAAAATGCTGACCAACAGGTGTGGGAGCCCTACTGGCACCAGTATTGTTCATGTGATGTCTATGTAAATTGAATCTTATCTTAAGCATCTGGCCTGTTTCTCCAATATAGCATCCTTCCTTACATTTTTTACACTGAATGATATATACCACATTGGAAGATGAGCAAGTGAAAGATCCCTTTATGTTGAATATCTTTCCTTGTGGATGACTGTGGGGTCCTGTGAAATCACAGACTGAAAAGGAACAGAAGGGCACACTTCCCTGTAATTTATCCAGTTGCAAACTATGCCAAAATATTTCACAGGACCCCACAGTCATCCCTTGTGGGTGGGACCAGAGAGCTGAGAGAGAGAAGGCTGAGTGAAGAGCGACGTGCACGCTGAAGCGCTGCTGCTACAGCGAGTCACACCGACGAGGTGAGGAGTTTTAAAATTCCAATGGAGGGAGAGAGGGAGGGAGCCTGTAATGGAGGGAGGGAGATGCCTGTAACGGAGGGAGGGAGGTGCCTGTAATGGAAGGAGGGAGGCTACATTCGGACTATAAGACCCCCCATTTTCCTCCCAAATTTGGGAGGAAAAAAGTGCGTCTTATAGTCTGAAAAATACGGTAATTGCATTTATTTAGTTACTATACAACATTGCTTCATACAAGACAGAACATAAGAACTTAAGCATTATCATAGTGGGACAGACCAAAGGTCCATCAAGACCAGTATCCTGTTTCCAACAGTGGCCAATCCAAGTCACAAGTACTTGCCAATATACCAAAAGAGTAAAATAGGTTATATGCTGCTTATCCTAGAAAAAAGCCAATTAGTGTCAATAATTGCTTGTTAATTGGCTTGTTAACTAATTAAGTTGCATGTGCAAATCCAGAATACTTAAGTCACACTATATAGAATCCAGGGGTTAGTGTTTAATTTAACAATTAAGTTATGCACATAATTGGCATTATTCGATAGCCTGTGTGTTTAAATTTGTACATTTAGTACAACAACGTGCATACAAGATTATAGAATTAGGGGGAATGGTTCATTTGGCCTTTTTTTTTTTTGCTGATGTTTGGATACTTTGGTGCTCATTGTCGGAAGAGAAAAAAGTGTCATAAAGCACCATTTGGATGGATTTCTTCTCAAAACTCCCAAAGCTCACAAGTCTTCAAATAAAAGATTGGCTTACCTCAGCCAGGTCACAGCAGCTAGATGTATTCAGTAAAGGCATAGAATGGGGCTTCAGTTCTTCCTTCCCTGGGCCTCCTTAACCCCACTTTGGCCCTGCCTTTTATACTCCCTGGTTCTGTTCTTTTGGCTCCATCCCTCCCGTCTCACTTCCTCCCTGGGTGGGATTAGTGGGTTTAAGGTGGTTTAAGACCGAGCTTATTGTCTTTCCACCCAAACCCACTTCTCCTCTCCCTCCACTCTCTATCTCAGTTGATGGCACCCTCATCCTCCCCGTTTCATCTGCCCGCAACCTCGGAGTCATCTTCGACTCCTCCCTCTCCTTCTCTGCGCATATCCAGCAGATAGCCAATACCAGTCGCTTCTTTCTCTATAACATCAGCAAAATTCGCCCTTTCCTCTCTGAGCACACCACCCGAACTCTCATCCACTCTCTCATTACCTCTCGCCTTGACTACTGCAACCTACTCCTCACTGGTCTCCCACTTAGCCACCTATCCCCCCTTCAGTCCGTTCAGAACTCTGCTGCACGTCTTATCTTCCGCCTGGACCGATATACTCATATCACCCCTCTCCTCAAGTCACTTCACTGGCTTCCGATCAGGTACCGCATACAGTTCAAGCTTCTCCTACTAACCTACAAATGCACTCAATCTGCAGCCCCTCATTACCTCTCTACCCTTATCTCCCCTTACGCTCCTACCCGAAACCTCCGCTCACAGGACAAATCCCTCCTCTCTGTACCCATCTCCACCACCACCAACTCCAGGCTCCGCCCTTGCTGCCTCGCCTCTCCCTCTGCTTGGAATAAACTTCCTGAGCCCATATGCCAAGCCCCCTCCCTGCCCATCTTCAAATCCTTGCTCAAAGCCCACCTCTTCAATGTCGCCTTCGGCACCTAACCTTTATACCTCTATTCAGGAAATCTAGACTGCCCCAATTTGAATGATTGCACATTTTGTCCATTAGATTGTAAGCTCCTTTGAGCAGGGACTGTCCTTCTTTGTTAAACTGTACAGTGCTGCGTAACCCTAGTAGCGCTTTAGAAGTGTTAAGTAGTAGTAGTAGTAGTACTGAGCCTACCTGGGGGACTATTCTTAAGGGTGAGGGGCAGTGTCCTATAAATCCCCTCACATTTATATTTTTAATATGTTTGGATATTCTTAATTATAACTATGGAACTAAAATGAACCAAATGCTATTTTTGACGTATGCTTTATCAGAGGAAGGAATTCAATTGCGGCAATTCACCTCACCTTGCCTTCCTCCTCCAGCATTTTCACCAGGACCTCCCAGAAAACAGCAGTGTCAAAAAGCCCTCCCCTCATTAAAGAAAACAAGGGAAAAATCAGTACAGAAGAATTCACATCAAAGGCAGATTAGACAGTCACAAAACAAAGGCCCAGATAAAATTAGAAATGTACTAGACAATGCACTGTCCCACCAGCAGCTGAACAAGCAAAGCATCTTTTTAATTTTTTTTTAACTCTTATTTCCCTACAACAGTTCACTGACCTTTCTCCTCTCCCACCAACATCAGACTGATCAGTGATCAGGATCCCTGGATTTCCTCGGGTCCCATATGTGAATGCCAGTTTGCAATTGTTGAATGTAGGAAATTGAATTTGGAAGGTCTGGATTACTCACATAGGCCAGGATCAGGGGTTTAAGACACATTTATGTAAGCAGTAAAAAAAAAAAATGTGTTTTCAGTAGAATCTATTAATTAAAGCAATTTTATTTTGTCAAGTAATAAATCGTGAAATAACAGTTTGATAAGACCTTCATGAGCTCTAGACGCTCAAAAAAAGTGTTAACAGTACTGGCATTTTCCTGCATTAATTATATACAATTTAGCAATCTTGAAATGCAGTATGAGAAATTAAATTAATTCATTAATTAATGAGTTTTTGCATTTCTTGGCTCAGTGAGATTCTAGCACATTTTTCCGCTGAGATTTTGGCAACACAAGTCTTTAGTTGCAAGGACCCTAGACATTTGTTCTCTGGTTTTAGTAGACCGTCTCATGGTTCCCAGTCTGTTCATTGCAGCAATAGTGCTGATGTCTGGATCCCTTTCATGGGATGTAAATCCAGCCATTTATTGGTCACCTTTGTAACATTCCCATTCCTAGGGGGCATCCGATGAAGCTACAAAGTAAAAAAATTTAATATGAAATAGAGAAAAATTTTCTTCACTCAACATGTAATTAAACTCTGGAATTCGTTGCTCGAGAATGTGGTAAAGGCGATTAGCTTAGCGGGGTTTAAAAAGGGCCTGGATGACTTCCTAAAGGAAAAGTCCATAGACCATTATTAAATTGACTTGGGGAAAATCCACTGCTTATTTCTGGGATAAGCAGCATAAAATGTATTGAGCGTTTTTTGGGATCTTGCCAAGCATTTGTGACCTGGATGGGCCATTGTTGGAAACAGGATGCTGGGATTGATGGACCTTTGGTCTGTCCCAGTGTGGCAATACTTATGTAGGTCAATCCAGATACCAGAAAGCCTGAGTTGGGAAGTAAATGTGAAAACTCTTGCTGTTGTCTGCAAACTATTGTAGTGCAACCTCCGCCCCTCCCCCTACTCCATGAATAGAGCCCTTCGCAATCTGCTCTTTTTTTCCCCAGACATAAACTTTGTGAGTTTCTAAACATCTTTGGTATGGTAGGGTCAGGATAAAACTACTAGATTTCTGATGGTGAGCCTGGGTACCTGTTTTGCGTACTGTCAGGTTCCACTTTAGGGGTCACCACCCAAGAAAAAGATCTAGGTGGCATCATAGACAATATATTGAAATCTTCTGCTCAGTGAATTGCAGCGGCCAAAAAAAAAAAAAAAGCAGAATGCTAGAAATTATTAGAAAAGTAGGCACAAAAAAAGCACTGGTGGTCATTAATTAAAAAAAAAAAAAAATCATTTTAACGCATGCAGAAGAGTGTGGTAGCCGTGTTAGTCCACTCTATCACTCTATCAGTGATGGCTGTATACAAACATCTATATACAAGAAACCCACAGACAGATGCAGCTACCATCCTTCACATACAAAAAGATCCATCATTTACAGCCAAGCCACAAGATACCACCGTATCTGCTCTGACCCAGGGGACAGAGACAGACATCTTAAAAGCCTGACTGCATCCTTCAAACAGAAAGGCTACAACCCCAAAATAATCTCCAAGAATATTGCCTCCTCCCTCAAAACACCCAGGGAGAATCTGCTACAGTACAAAAAGAAAAAATCCACAGACAGAATCCCGCTTGTAGTGACATACAATCCAGAGCTGGAAAAACTGAGGAAAATCATAAGATATCTACAACCTATACTCCAGGAGGATGAATTACTGAAAGAGATATTCCCATCCCCACCAGTACTGGCCTTCCGACAGCCACCCAATTTAAAACACAAGCTAATCAGAAGTAAACTTCCATCACAGACTGAAAAGGAACAGAAGGGCACACTTCCCTGTAATTTATCCAGTTGCAAACTATGCCAAAATATTTCACAGGACCCCAAAGTCATCCACAAAGGAAAGATATTCAACATAAAGGGATCTTTCACTTGCTCATCTTCCAATGTGGTATATATCATTCAGTGTAAAAAATGTAACGAAGGATGCTATATTGGAGAAACAGGCCAGATGCTCAAGACAAGATTCAATTTACATAGACATCATATGAACAATACTGGTGCCAGCAAGGTTCCCACGCCTGTTGGTCAACATTTTACAGGACCAGGACACTGTACCAGTGATTTCACAGTGAGAATCCTCAAAGGTAACTTTAAAACCATACAAGAACGTAAGACCTTTGAAGTCAGAATTATTGAATATTTTAACACCCAACAGAAAGGACTTAACAAGGATCTGGGGTTCCTAGCCCATTATAAACCATAAAGCTGTATGTCTCTGTTGATCACCCTCCCCTCACCTATCCACACCCACCCTGTTAGAATATCAATGATATGCTTTGATGTCCCCATGCATACTTACTACCCACCTCCCTCCTCCCACCCTGTCAGACTGTCATAGTAATGCTTGAATGTTTTCACTTATATACACTGTCAGCTAGCACATTTGCTTATTTCCGATCTGAGGAAGAAGGGCAACCTTCGAAAGCTAATCAAGAAATGTATTAAGTTATGTCCAATAAAAAAGGTATCATCTTATTTTCTTTTCAATGTTTTATTTTGTTTGATTTCTATTGATAACGCATGCAGAAAAAATGACCTTAGTATGTGGGATTGACCTGTGTGAGTACATGCAAAGGCCATGTTTTACCGCAGTTTGGAAAACGGGTCCATAAATTTTGTCCCTGGAGCAATGGAGGGTTAAGTGACTTGCCTGGGATCCCATAGAGCTACAGTGGGAATTGAACCCAGTTCCCCAGATTCAGACCTAACCATTAAGCTACTTCGCCACTCTGTGAGGTAATCAATAGAAATCAAACAAAATAAAACATGGAAAAGAAAACAAGATGATACCTTTTTTATTGGACATAACTTAATACATTTCTTGATTAGCTTTCGAAGGTTGCCCTTCTTCTTTAGATGGGAAATAAGCAAATGTGCTAGCTGACAGTGTATATACAGTAAGTGAAAACATTCAAGCATTACCATGACAGTAAAATAGATACCATTGGAGATTCTACATGGAATGTTGCTACTATTGGAGATTCTACATGGAATGTTGCTATTCCACTAGCAACATTCCATGTAGAAGGCTGCGCAGGCTTCTGTTTCTGTGAGTACGTGCAGGACGTCAGACTCACAGAAGCAGAAGCCTGCGCGGCCACATTGGTGATCTACAAGGGCCGACCTACATGGAATGTTGCTAGTGGAGTAGCAACATTCCATGTAGAATCTATAGAAATCAAACAAAATAAAACATGGAAAAGAAAATAAGATGATACCTTTTTTATTGGACATAACTTAATACATTTCTTGATTAGCTTTCGAAGGTTGCCCTTCTTCCTCAGATCGGAAATAAGCAAATGTGCTGACAGTGTATATAAGTGAAAACATTCAAGCATTACTATGACAGTAAAATAGATACCATTGGAGATTCTACATGGAATGTTGCTATTCCACTAGCAACATTCCATGTAGAAGGCTGCGCAGGCTTCTGTTTCTGTGAGTCTGACGTCCTGCACGTACGTGCAGGACGTCAGACTCACAGAAGCAGAAGCCTGCGCGGCCACATTGGTGATCTACAAGGGCCGACTTCTACATGGAATGTTGCTAGTGGAATAGCAACATTCCATGTAGAATCTATAGAAATCAAACAAAATAAAACATGGAAAAGAAAATAAGATGATACCTTTTTTATTGGACATAACTTAATTCATTTCTTGATTAGCTTTCGAAGGTTTCCCTTCTTCCTCAGATCGGAAATAAGCAAATGTGGTAGCAGATAGTATATATAAGAGAAACATCAAAGCATTACTTTGACTGTCTAACAGAGTGGGAGGGTGGGGGTATGCATGGGGACATCAAAGCATTTCATTGATATTCTAACAGGATGGGTGTTGGTAGGTGAGAGGAGGGTAATAAACAGAGAAATAAACAGAGAAATACAGCTTATGGTTTATAATGGGTTAGAAAACCCAGATCCTTATTAAGTCCTGTTTGTTGTGTGTCAAAATATTCAATCATTCTTATTTCAAAGGTCTTACGTTCCTGTATTGTTTTAAAATTACCTTTCGGTATTCTTACTGTGAAATCACTGGTGTAATGCTTTGATGTTTCTCTTATATATACTATCTGCTACCACATTTGCTTATTTCCGATCTGACGAAGAAGAGCAACCTTCGAAAGCTAATCAAGAAATAGTATTAAGTTATGTCCAATAAAAAAGGTATCATCTTATTTTCTTTTCCATGTTTTATTTTGTTTGATTTCTATTGATAACCTCACAGAATGGACTAACACGGCTGCCACACCTCTCCACTCTGTGAGGAAAGATGTGATTGTGAGGCAGGTTTGTGGGGTGCCTGTGTTTTGAGCTGTGACTCATGCAGATGGTTGGGAAATATGGATTAGATTCAAAAAGTCCAACTGTTGTAGACTGCTGTTTTTTTTGTTTGTAGTCCAAAGTAGGGTAGGTTGGGTGGGGGGGGGGGGGGGGGGGGGGGGTGGATCGAGATGAATGAATTTGCTTGTGTATGTAAACTTCACTGAATAATAATAAAAATGCCAGAGAAGTTGTGGTTTGTGGGCATGACAGCTGTCAACTGCCTCTTGATGAAAGAAAAATCTTTGCTCGGGGCTGAATGTTTGAATTTTGTTTTGTGTCAGGAGCTGAGCATGTGTGACTTTTGCATTCACTTGTGGGACAGCTTTATCTGTGGCATTCTTACAAATCTAGGCCAGGATTGTCATTATTACAGAGCTGCAAAATATCCTGATTTTCTACAGCATTAAAGGATAAAAAAAATGAGTCATTCATGCCAGGATCTGAAGCTCACACTCCAGGCGTACACAAATATTTTTTGGCAGAAGCCTGGGATAGCAGAGGCCTGAGGATTTGAAAGTGAAAAATTATAACTTATTCATATATTTGTTTCTTTATTTTCAAAATACAGCTTTATTTTATACTAGTAAAAAAGACCCGTTTCCGTATGAAAGGAAACGGGCGCTAGCAAGGTTTTCCTCCCCCCCCCCCTCGCTCTCTCCCTCGCTCTGTCCCTGTGTCCCGTCCAAGTCCCACGGCCCCCTTTCCTCCCCCTCCGATTTCCATGGCTTCCTCCCTCCCTCTCTCACTGTCCTTCACTCTGTCCTCCCAGTCCTCCCTCCGAGTTCCAGTCCACCCTCCCCCATCCCCCAATGTGCACGTCGCCCCCCCCTCCAAAATCGCCAACCCCCCCTCTCCCCCTCTCTTACCGGGGTCCCGGCGGCAGCATTGAAGAGCGAGCAGGCTCAGTGAGTCTGCTGCCTTCCCTTCTGTTTGCTCTGAGCTGTGACTCTGGTCCCGCCCTCATTTCCTGTTTCCGCAAGGGCGGGAGCAGAGTCACAGCTCAGAGCGAACAGAAGGGAAGGCAGCAGACTCGCTGAGCCTGCTCGCGCTTCAATGCTTCCAGGCCAGTGACATCAGAGTTATCTACTGCATGAAGCAGACCACCTCCGGCGGAAGCCAAGGTCCCAGGCAGCTTCAGAACGTTGGAGGTGAGAATTATTATATAGGATTATTGTCATAGTTGTATTTCTAAAACATTTATGCTCATGCTTCTCTCACCAGGTTTACTTTAGAGAAAATTAAAAAAAAATAAAATACAGGAGGCCAGCTCTTGTGAACGTAAGTAGTCATACTGGGTCAGACCAGTGGTCCATCTAGCAGAGTATCCTGTTTACAACAGTGCCCAAGCCATATCACAAGTTCCTAGCAGAAACCCAAATCGTGGCAACATTCCATGCTATAAATCCCAGGGCAAGCAACAGCAGATTATGGACTTTTCCTCCAGGAACTTGTCCAAACCTTTTTTAAACCCAGATACGCTAACTGCTGTTACCACATCCTCCGGGAAAGAGTTAGTTCCAGATCTTAACTATTCAGTGAGTGAAAAAATATTTCCTCCTATTTGTTTTAAAAGTATTTCCATGTAACTTCCTCGAGTGTCCCCTAGTCTTTGTACTTTTGGATTGAGGGAAAAATCGATTTACTTCTACTTGTTCTACACCACTCAGGATTTTGTAGACCTCAATCACTGAGCTTGAGGTGGCAAGTGTCCTTCTTCCTTTTTCCTCACGCCCCTTCTCCACCACTAAGATCACTTACCCTCCCAGTCCCTGTCTCTGCCCTCTCCCCCCA
The DNA here is from genome assembly GCF_901765095.1 of Microcaecilia unicolor. Taxonomy (NCBI): domain Eukaryota; kingdom Metazoa; phylum Chordata; class Amphibia; order Gymnophiona; family Siphonopidae; genus Microcaecilia; species Microcaecilia unicolor. The sequence continues at coordinate 22,909,765 of NC_044035.1, read as the reverse complement.
CCATCCTCTCTCTCCCTCTCTGCTATGGTATTTCTCTTTTCCAGGCTCCCATGCAAGGTCTCTAGGTGCCACTCGTTCCAGGCTAGGGTCCGATTGCCTGCCATGTGATGCTGTTCTTTGTCTTGTAACCTCCTAAATACAGGATGGACCAGCCTCTTCCTCCCTGCTGCCCTACTGTAGCATCTGTAGGATGGAAAACCACAAGGCATTTGTAAGGACTGAGCAGTGATAATATCTAGCCTTGGTAGCTCATGAACAGACAATCTCTATCTGGAGCTGTGAACCTTACCACCAGGTAACAGAGGTTTAATGCTGATATCTGATATTTGCCTTATCGTATGATGTATCGTAATTACATCATTTCAATGTACAAATATTAACCTTTAGTATATCTAAATAGGATGTCTAGCTGTGACACAGATAGCATGGATTTGAGTGGTGCCCCCCATTCATTCACCAGAGTCCATGGTGAGCCCTGCCACCTCCCTCTCTGTCTCTCTTTCTCTCTCTTTGGCCCTTCCCCACCCCTACTCCATGCAGATTGAGGATCTAAAGAAGAGGCCAGATTCCGGACCCTGAATTAACAAGACTGCCTGGAAGAGCTTGGGGCACAACTGGTGGAGAAAGCAGGTCCATCCTAAGCATTCACACATACCACCACATTTAGGGAATAGCCATATGAATGCACCCCAGATTATTTATTTATTTATTACATTTGAACCCCCCGCTTTCCCACACATGGCAGGCTCTATGCAGCTTACGTAGTAACAATATGAAGAATTACAAAGTCGTAAAAAGAATATACAATTTGTAGTAGACGTAAAATTAATGGGGTTAACGGATAAGTAAATTGAACATAGGAGGAATTGGGTGCAGAAGGAAATAAGCGTTAAAAGGTAGGCGTAGGAAGATGGTGAGGAATGGATATGGAATAGCAAAAAGGATAATGGGAAACATGGTCAGTGTATAGCAATTAGAATCATGTGGGCAGGCTTTAGATTAGGTTGAATCGTTAGGGTAGGCTTTCTTGAAGAGATAGGTCTTCAGTGCTTTTCTGAAGGGCAAAAGGCCGTTGATTGATCGAATGGATCTTGGTAGAGCATTCCAAATCTTGCTACCTGAAAAGGAAAAATTGGATGCGTAGAAGGATTTGTACTTAATACCTTTGCAATTGGGGAGGTGTAGATTAAGGTAAGTAAAGGAAGATGTCAAACTGTTTCTGGTTGGGAGGTCGATAAGGTGATTCATGTAGGTGGGGGCTTCTCCGTGTAAAATCTTGTAAATCATTGGGTGGACTTTAAAATTGATTCTCTAATGGTGAGCCAGTGAAGCTTCTCTCGAAGAGGTGTTGCGCTATTGAATCTTGACTTGCCAAAAATAAGTCTGGCTGCCGTGTTTTGGGAAGTCATTATCTCCAATTAACCTCAAAAATTGGTTGTTTGTACTCATTTGACTAAGGGGCCCTTTTACTAAGACATGGTAGGCACTAGCGTGTGCCTACCACATGGCAAAAAGCACTGCCATGTGGTAAATTGAGGTGTTCTGAGGTAGTGTGACCATCAGTGTGTGCTAATCCCATGCTGAAAAATATATATTTTTTCTTTTTCAGCATGCCAACAAAATAGGTATCAGTAAGGACTTCCACAGTAATAGCCACATGTTAATTGGGAATTTAGCAGTTGCCCATGATTGGGTCCTCTTAGTAAGGCGCGCTGAAAAATGGCTTGCAGTAGTGTAGGCGTGGGTTTTGGTCGCGCACCGATCCATTTTTTAGCGCGCCTATAAAAAAGGGTGCTTTTTTTGCCGAAAATGGACGTGTGGCAAAATGAAAATTGCCGCGCGTTCATTTTGGGTCTGAGACCTTACCACCAGCCATTGACCTAGCGGTAAAGACACACGGTAACTAGGTGGTGATGCCCTATGTGCGCCAAATGCCATTTGGCGCACATCCATTACGCGCACCCCCCCAAAAAAATTTCTGACACGCGCATCAGACGCGCGCCACAAATGAAATTACCACAAGATCCGTGCTGTAGTCAGGCGGTAGCTCCATTTTGGCCCACGTTGGCTGCGCGTAGACGCTTACGTGGCTTAGTAAAAGGGCCCCTAAATAAACAGATGGAAATGTGGCCATTTTACCACTGCACTAAAAGGGGCCAAAGTATGCAAAAACCCACACGCTGACAACAACGCTGGACACTTTTAGGCGTGTCTTGGTAAAAGGGTCCCTAATGAGTTTATGTGCACATCTGGGCTCCACACCCAGTTTGGGCTATGTCGCAAAAAACTGGAATTAAATCCTCTCAGTTAACCTTTTTTCCCCAGCTGCGGTAAAAAATGGTCCAGAACATGGCAATTTCATGCATCGAAACTACCGCAGGTCACCTTTTACTGCAGCTTAGTAAAAATGCCCCTTAAATTCTTCTGCATACTTCTCTGCACAGGGGGCCGAATAGCTAATAGCCTTATTACCATTCATTTTAATATGCAGTATGCCAGTGACCTACGCACAGATTCGTTCAGCATTATGTCTGCGTGAAACACTTCTCTGCTTCATATGACCATAAAACTGTGCATAGACACCTTCTTCCCACTTACACTGGGATCAGTACTGGGAACGATGCTATTTAACATATTTATAAATGATCTGGATATCGGAACGACGGGTGAGGTGATTAAATTTGCAGATGGCGCAAAACTATTCAGGGTTGTTAAAACACGTGTGGACTATGAAATATTGCAGGAAGACCTTAAGGAAATTGGAAGACTGGGCATCCGAATGGCAGATGAAATTTAATGTGGAAAAATGCAAGCTGATGCACGCTAGAAAGCATAATCCGAATCACAGTTACCTGATGCTGGGGTCCACCTTGGGGGGTCAGCGCTCAAGAAAAAGATCTAGTTGTCATTGTAGATAATACATTGAAATAACATACATAGTAATGTGAGTAACATAGTAGATGGCGGCAGAAAAAGACCTGCACGGTCCATCCAGTCTGCCCAACAAGATAAACTCATATGTGCTACTTTTTGTGTATACCTGACCTTGATTTGTTTCTGCCATTTTCAGGGCACAGACCGTAGAAGTGTGCCCAGCACTAGCCCCGCCTCCCACCACTGGCTCTGCCACCAAATCTCGGCTAAGCTTCTGAGGATCCATTCCTTCTGAACAGGATTCCTTTACAGTATGTTTATCCCATGCATTTTTGAATTCCGTTACCGTTTTCATCTCCACCACCTCCCGCGGGAGGGCATTCCAAGTATCCACCACTCTCTCCGTGAAATCTTCTGCTCAGTGTGCGGCAGCGGCCAAAAAAGCAAACAGGATGCTAGAAATTATTAGGAAAGGGATGGTGAATAAGACCAAAAATACTATAATGCCTCTGATCGCACCTTGAATATTATGTTCAGTTCTGGTTGTTGTATCTCAGAAAATATTAAGTGGAATTAGAAAAGGTTCAAAGAGGAGCGACCAAAACGATAAAGGGGATGGAACTCCTCTTGTATGAGGAAAGGCTAAAGAGGGTAGGGTTCTTCAGCTTGGAAAAGAGTCCACTGAGGGAGGATATGATATAGAGGTCTACAAAATCATGAGTGGTGTTGTAGAACGGGTAAAAGTGAATCGATTTTTGACTCTTGCAGAAAGTACAAAGACCAGGGGACACTCAATTAAATTACAAGGAACTACTTTTAAAATAAATAGGAGGAAATATTTTTTCACTTGAGGAATAGTTAAGCTCTGGAATTCACTGCCGGAGGATGTGGTAACAGCAGTTAGTGTATCTAAGTTTTAAAAAGGTTTGGACAAGTTCCTGGAGGAAAAGTTCATAGTCTGTTATTGAGATGGACATGGGGGAAGCCATGGCTTGCCCTGGGATTGGAAGCATGGAATGGTGCTACTAATTGGGTTTCTGCCTGGTACTTGTGACCTAGATTGGCAACTGTTGGAAACAGGATAGTTGGCTAGATGGACCATTGGTCTGACCCAGTAATGCTAAATGTTCTTATGTTTATCTGCATTGTACAGAGCACTATTCAAATTGAGAGGGAAGGTTTTTTATGCCACCTAGGTATTAACCTTTAAATCCTTACCACTTTGGAAGTATAGCGGAGGTTTCGTTTTGAGGCTTTTTCCTTCCTTTCTTTTGATCTAGTTGTTTTTAATGCAGTTTACAGAATATTCAATATATACCTTCATATTTTTTTGAATCTGGAAGAGTATTTATATGTTGGTTACAAGGTAAACTAGTCCAGATGCAGAGTGAGCAGAGAGTCAGTCACCACAAATGTTAAAGGCTTGGGGAAGAGCTAGGCCTTCACCTACACCCTGAAGTAGAGGTAGTGTTGAGTTAGGTGTAGCTTCTCTGGGAGTAAGTTCCAGAGTGCGGGGGCTACTCCTGTGAAGGCTCGCTGGCAGGTGTCACATCATGCAATTTCCTTTGACAAGGGTACAGATAGTGATACTTCCTAAGGGGGTCTTGGTGGGTGTGTGTGGTGGGGGGGGGGGGGTCTTTGAGGCCGGGGAGGGTGTACTTGAGGGAGACTTTGAGGGGAAGAAGGGATTTGGGGGTGTAGAGGGCCAATTTATACTTTAGGCCAGGGGTTTTTAGCCCAGTCTTCTGGGCACACCCAGCCAGTGGGGATACACTGGGAATATCCTAAAAACCTCGACTGGCTGCATGTGCCCCAAGGGCTAGGTTGAAAATGTCTGCTTTAGGCGCTCTGGTCCATTTTATTTGAAAGCCATGAAATTTGTACATGTGGTTTTAAATTTGGTTCTCAATGGTACTGGTAACCAGTGCAGTGCAGGAAGGGTATGATGTGGTTAAGACTATTTGCATCCCTCTGTCAAGACCATATGGAAATTGTACCTTTTGTTGGTCCAAATTTTCCAGAAAATTTTCAGAGTTAATTCTCGAGAAAAGTAGGAGACAAAGCACAATCACAAAACAGGTACAAAGATAAAAAAATTTGAATATAACATTGAAGACCTACAAAATGCCACATAATGGAGAATTAAAGGAATAATCAGGGTCATGGAAACACAATAAGCAAATGATGAAAATAAACCACAGAAACTTGGCCATAGATATTCTACACAAGACAAACTCCCACTCCTACAAGGTCATAGGAAAAGAAAAATATTAATTGGAAACATTTTTATCATGAAGAAACAACTCCAACTGAGAAGGGCCAAAGAAGGTGAAATTATTCCCAGCATAGCTCACCAAACACTTGCAAACAAACAAGAACAAAAGTCCCCCCTGCTCTCACCATTTGACCTTAAAGCTGGAGAAATGATTTCCTCCACAGATGGGTGGACCTAGCTACAACTAGAACTAAATAGACCATCTGGCAACAAAAGGGAACACCCTTATTTATAAAGAAACTTCTGGACACCAAAGTAGTAAATTTAAAATGAATCAGAGAAAAATTTTCTTCACTCAGTGTGTAATTAAACTCTGGAATTCATTGCCAGAGAATGTGGTAAAGGCGGTTAGCTTAGCGGGGTTTAAAAAAGGTTTGGACAGCTTCCTAAAGGAAAAGTCCATAGGCCATTATTAAAATGGACTTGGGGGGAAAATCCACTGCATACTTCTAGGATAAGCAGCATAAAATGTTTTGTACTTTTTGGGGATCTTCCCAGGTATTTCTGACCTGGATTGGCCACTGTTGGAAACAGGATGCTGGGCTCGATGGACCTTTGGTCTGTCCCAGAATGGCAGTGCTTATGTACTTAAACTTTTGTCCTACTTTCAGAGTAGGTCTAGTGGCAATATCCTCCCTAATGTTTCTAAAAAGCTATCAGCCAGAACACTGGTGTCCATTCCATTGACCTCAGTGGGTTTTTTTTTCTTACATTTGTACCCCGCGCTTTCCCACTCATAGCAGGTTCAATGCAGCTTACATATTATATACAAGTACTTATTTGTACCTGGGGCAATGGAGGGTTAAGTGACTTGCCCAGAGTCACAAGCAGCTGCCTGTGCCTGCAGTGGGAATCGAACCCAGTTCCCCAGGACCAAAGTCCACCACTCTAACCACTAGGCCTACCTCCCTGAAGGGAGATAGAACATTCTAGAAACACCAATATGAGACACATTAGATGTTCTCAACATCATTTTCGGATACATCTTTAAAAGAATCAAAAACTTAGGGGCCCTTTTACTAAGGAGCGCTGAAAAGTGGCCTGCGTTGGTGAAGGCGTGTGTTTTGGACTCGCACAAGTCCATTTTTCAGCACACTTGGAAAAGCATTTCTTTGTGGCCGAAAATGGACTTGCGGAAAAAATTAAAAACAGCACACGTCCATTTCCCATACATAGACTTAGCAGTAAGGCCTCCCGAACTAACCAGGTGGTAAGCGGCCAGCGCGTGTAAACTACCGATTACCACCGGGTAAGTGCCAAGCGGTAGAAAACAGAAAATATTTTCTACCATGTGTTTTGGGCGCGCGTCAAAAATGGAATTACCACCCAGGCATGCGAAAGCCAGGCGGTAGGTCCAATTTGACGCACGTTGGATATGCGTAGGTGCCTATGCACCTTGGTAAAAGGGCACCTTAGTTCATTTGCAGGAAATTAAGCAGCTTCAATTTCTTATTTCTAAGTATGTTTTCTGACAGTTCCATTTGACTATTAAGTGCTAAGCTGTCATATTAATGACAGCTTAGCACTTAATAGTCAAGGGCACTCCACTTGCTGCATTAAGCAATGTAGTCTCCCATCATGCTCTTTCAACTTGGCTGCAGTTCTGGAAGAGGTGGAAATTAGGGAAGACCTACATTTTACTGGCAAGTGTGACACCAGCTGGGAGGAGTCTTTCCTGATGCTGCAGCTGTGGTGCACATGCTCGTGCCAATGTCATCCGCATGATCCTAGAGGGCTGGATAGAAGCAGCGGAAGTTGTGACACAGTTAGAAAACACAGAAGTCGGTGAAGACTTGAATTTTACCACAAGTGCAAGATGAGTTGGGAGGAGTCTTCCCTGTTGATGCAGCTGGGATGTGAATGCCAGTGCTGACACCATCCGAACGTACCTGGAGGCTCAAAACAATGTGGGGAAAGTTGTAGCACACAGCCACAACCAAAGGGGTGTGACCAAAGGGGAGCACTGCCCCTTTGAAGCTAGAGGAATAGTTACTAGATTGTTCAGAAGGTACTATTTTTTTATACTGTTTTTCTGGGATTGATAGTGTGCAGGATTTTGTTTGAGATGTCCAAAAACCTCATTGCTTCTGCTCCTTCTTGGCGGGGGGGGGGGGGGGGGGGGGGGGAGGGGGTCCTATGGAAGTTTAGTACAACCTAGCTTGAAGTCTCTGCCAGTATCCCAATCACCTGAAAGAACTCTGGATGTTCTGCCCACCCTGGAGGTATTTCTGAAGTTTTAAGGGGTCTTTTGGTTGGCTCACTTCCAGAATGTAGTTACAGGATAAAGTAAATAATCCAGTCTCCAATGGAATGCAACCTTTTGTTATGCAGAAAGCATACCTTGAATGTTTAAAACATTCAGCTGTATCTGGGTGCCATTTCTTTGACTGGTTAGCTTACTGATCCATCTCCTTAGGAAGCCATATCTCACAATAGTCAACAGAACTATCAGCTCAGTCAATAGTTCTGCTTTCATAAAGCTCTGAAAGTGAGCCATAATGCAAATGGTATGCAAACTATATGTAGCCTCAGTTCCTAGGTATTAAAATAAGCTGTTTTCCTGGAAGAGATGTTTCAGTAAATAATTTTACATAATTCCGCACTTACGTTGCCATGATTAAAGGAAAGAATGTGTTTATGGATAGCAAATGAAAGCGTTTACTTCCTGGCATGTCTCTGTTGAATTCAGCGATCGCTATCTTTAGACTGATATTTCGTCGCTGGGCTCCCTTACTGGAAACCACAGTACTTCAAACATTTTGATGCATTTTAATGCAAAGCTACTTGAAATAAACAAGACCCCCACCTACCCCCTAGTCTTAAGAGCAACAGTGGATTTAAAGCAAGCAGGATGCGACTTAAGGCATATGGGAACCATGCTGCTGTTTTCTGTTCCCTTTCTGTAATTCTCATTTATACTGCTTCGTTATTAGTCGGTGTACATTGGGCAAAAGTAAAAGCATGTGTGGTGATTAAAGATTTTCTATAGACACGAGTTCCCATGTATTGTGCCATTTGCTTCTCAGTTTCTCTGCCTAATGCAGTGGAAGAAATTATCCACCCGATATTCAAAAGGGTTTAACCAGGTTTCCCACCTGACTAAACCCCACTGAGCGACCCGGTACTTGATATTCAATGACAATTAACCGGCCATTTCCAAACTGGGGGTGGAGAATGGGTGGAGCGGCTACTTAGCCGGTTAGCGGTGATTTTAAGTCCAGCAAAAAGGCTGTCCTAAGTTTGGGCCCCTTTTACCAAGCTGCGGCAAAAGGGGGCCAGCGCTGTCGGTGCCTGTTTTACAAGTGCGCTGAGGCCCCCTTTTACCGCAGCTGGTATAAAAGGGAAGTCTCACTTTCTGACAGGAAATGGCCAGGTGGCAAGTAAAGCACTTCCCTGTGTGGCCATTTTTTTTGGGGGGGGGGGGAGTCCTTACCGCCATCCATTGAGGTGGCAGTAAGGGTTCCCATGTCAACCTGCGTTAAATGTTTGTAGCGCCGGAAATGATGGTACGCTAGGGGTGGGAATACCTCCGGGATCCTGCGGTAGCCTGGCGGCACTTCCTGTATAGTGAACGGTAAGCCCGCATTGGGCTTACCGCCGCTTAGTAAAAGGAGCCCTTTATGTACTAAATTTAACCAGGCACCAGTCTGAATATGGACCAGTCCCCGGTTAACTTCTGGATGTCTGATGATACCTGGATATTGAAGAACAAAAAAAAACAGTACCAGGAGCTGTCATGGTTGTGGCCGTGCCCTTATATTCAGACCTACTGTTTCTCTGTTTCTCTGTATCTAGCTCTGTGACCTCTCCAGTCTGCCTTTTTCCCATTGTTGTTCTTCCTGTAATCCAAGCCTTGCTTTGGTCTCCCTGCTTCTGCTTCATTACCTACTTGTGACATCATCAGCATACTCCTTTACAAGGACCCAGGGAGCTTTCCTACATTGCCTTTGCAAGAGGTCTCTTAATCTGTGTTTTCAATCTGGATTTTCAAAAGGCGTTTGACAAGGTACCTCATGAAAGGCTACAGAGGAAATTGGAGGGTCATGGGATAGGAGGAAATGTCCTATTGTGGATTAAAAACTGGCTGAAGGATAGGAAACAGAGAGTGGGATTAAATGGGCAGTATTCACAATGGAGAAGGGTATCTAGTGGGGTTCCTCAGGGGTCTGTGCTAGGACCGCTGCTTTTTAATATATTTATAAATGATTTAGAGATGGGAGTAACTAGCGAGGTAATTAAATTTGCTGATGACACAAAGTTATTCAAAGTCGTTAACTCGCGACAGGATTGTGAAAAATTACAGAAGGACCTTACGAGACTGGGAGACTGGGCGGCTAAATGGCAGATGACGTTTAATGTGAGCAAGTGCAAGGTGATGCATGTGGGAAAAAAGAACCCAAATTATAGCTACGTCATGCAAGGTTCCACGTTAGGAGTTACGGACCAAGAAAGGGATCTGGGTGTCGTCGTCGATAATACACTGAAACCTTCTGCTCAGTGTGCAACTACATTCAAAGCAGTTTACATAGTATATACAGGTACTTATTTTGTACCTGGGGCAATGGAGGGTTAAGTGACTTGCCCAGAGTCACAAGGAGCTGCAGTGAGAATTGAACCCAGTTCCCCAGGATCAAAGTCCACTGCACTAACCACTAGGCTACTCCTCCAAAAGCTATGGAAAACCTGAATATTCCCAAAACGGTCAGCGTTGATAAAAACACTGATTTCCACTAGTTGAATATGGGGAAAATGTTATCTAATAGATCTTTTACTAAGCTGAGATTCTAAAAACATTTGCTATGGTTTTGGTTAAAGAGAGTTGACTCATTGCAATAGCTGAACACAATGAATTCTAATTGAAATGGAAGTCATACATAATTGCACAGGACAACAGCGTAAACACCAAAAGCTTATCATGATTAATGAACTTTAGAACAAAATAAATACAAATTTCCATTTGTGCTCACGTGTTACTAAAAAAGCAGTTTTATGAGCCATTAGTGAGGGTTAACATTTATCAACTGTTAATTTATAAATGGAAATATCATATGGTAATGCTAACACTGAATGACTGGCATTTACTTCAGTATTAATGGGGGTGAGTAATTTAGCAAATACATTAAGACACTCTGAGAACTCTGTGTATGTTGTCATAAAATAGTTCAGTGTTGCACGGTACATTTGAAAGCCCTGGGCTCTGTCTCTACTACTACTAGCATCTATATAGCGCTACCAGACGCACGCAGCGCGTCTCTAGTTCCATACTCCGGTTTTGGAGACACAGTTCATAGTCTTATCATTTACATAGGTCTCCGTGGCTTTTGTTAAAGTGCCTGCGGTCTCTTTAACCTGTAAACCAACAGAACACACACAAACATGGACACAGGAAATGAAAGAGAAAATGATGAAACTGGTAATCTAGACTAAATCATGCATTCAATGATCTTCTTACACTGCTGGTATTAAAGCAAGTTAGGGATTCTTCTACTACAGGGTCCTTTTACCAAGCTGCGGTAATAAGTGCCCTGCGGTAATGGCAGCAGTGACGTAGCTACTTGGGGCTTGGGCCCCCATAGATTTGGCCCTGGACCCCCCTGCCGATGACCCTCTCGACCCCCCCCTCCCGCTGCCAACCCGCCGTCGCCTACCTTTGCTGACGGGGGACCCCAACCCCCGCCAGCTGAGGTCCTCTTCTTCCCGCAAAGTTGGTGGTGGCGGCGGCGGGGTCAGCAATGGCGGGGGGGGGGGGGTTGGCGGCGCCAGGGCGTGGGGCTAAAATGTACCTCCTTACCTCGGGCTCTGGACCCCCATCCCGCCGAAGTCTGGCTACATCCCTGAATGGCAGCGGCAATTTCTGCTGTGCACTGAGGCCCTTTTCATAAAAAGGCTGCAAAAATAAGTACATAAGTATTGCCATACTGGGACAGACAGAAGGTCCATCAAGGTCCATCAAGCCCAGCATCCTATTTCCAACAGTGGCCAATCCAGGTCACAAGTACCTGGCAGAAACCTAAATAGTAGCAACGTTGTATGTAGAACCTGAAAGAGTAGCAAGATTCTAGAATTCTAAAGAATAACAAGATTCCATGCAGAATTTCAAAGTGTAGCAACATTTCATGTAGAACCCCAAAGAGTAGCAAGATTCCATTCAGAATCCCAAGGATATAAGTACATAAGTGTTGCCATACTGGGACAGACCAAAGGTCCATCAAGCCCAGCATCCTATTTCCAACAGTGGCCAATCCAGGTCACAAGTACCTGGCAAGATCTCAAAAAACAGTACAATACATTTTTTATGCTCCTTATTCCAGAAATAAGCAGTGGAGTCTTCCCAAGTCCATTTTAATAATGGTCTATGGACTTTTCCTTTAGGAAGCCATCCAAAAGTTTTTTAAACCCCGCTAACCTAACCGAATTTATTACATTCTCTGGCAACGAATTCACATTGAGTGAAGAAATACATGGCCCGGTAGTAAGATTGCTCTCTCCGTGTGGCCGTGCGGGGGGGGGGGGGGTGCTCACCGTCAACTACTGAGGTGGCGGTATGGGCTCCCACGCTAACCCGGTAGTAACCGGGTAGCGCATGGTGCTGCTCAATTACCACTGGGTAACCGTTGCACAAACAAATTGAGCCCTATTTTCCCCTGTGTGGGAGATGGAACTAACGATGGCGCCAGCGTTGGGCCAGCGGTAGTTCCAAATTGGGCTTAGTGCCACTTTGTAAAAGGGCCCCGCATTGCACATATGTTGTACTAATCAGGGTGGAATTTGCTGGGACATCCTTTCAGCTCATTTGCTGCACCTCGCTGAGACCTGTGTTTGAGAAGATTGAAATTAGCCTTGAAGACAAGTTTTCAGTCTGGCATTCCTTGCCGGATGACCTACTACCTCTGTCTAGAAGCTTGAGATGCAAAATTCTGGGTATTCCTCTTTGTATGTTCTTGTCCTGTCGTACTTTGCGTCCTTCCTTCTTTCTGTTTCCTATGCTGGTAGCATTAATATTATTATATGTTTCCTACTATTACATATACTAGAATACTTCGGAGTAGGAGGTACAGTTCTCAAATGGTTCAAAGGATTCCTGACCACAAGATCATACCAAGTAACAACGAATGCGGACAAATCACCCCCATGGATACCTGAATGTGGAGTTCCCCAAGGATCCCCCCTCTCACCAACCTTATTCAACCTAATGATGATACCTTTAGCCAAACATCTAGCCAATCAAAACCTCAACCCCTACATATATGCAGATGACGTGACAATTTACATCCCGTTCAAACATGATCTAAATGAAATCACCAACGAGATCAGCCAAAGCCTCCAAACAATGCACACATGGGCAGATGCATTCCAACTAAAACTTAACGCAGAAAAAACGCAATGTCTCACAACATAACACAAAAAATTTCTCCACCATAATCACACCATACTGTTCTCTTCTTGTCTCACAAAACGTGAAAATTCTTGGAGTCACCATTGACCGAAACCTCACTCTTGATGCCCACATGAAAATACGACGAAAAAGATGTTCTACTCCATGTGGAAACTCAAAAGAGTAAAACTGTTTTTCCCGAGATACATCTTCCGTACCCTGGTACAGTCAATGGTAATAAGTCATCTGGACTACTGCAACGCACTGTACGCTGGCTGTAAAGAACAGACTATAAAAAAACTCCAAACTGCCCAGAATACTGCCGCCAGACTCATATTTGGAAAAACTAAATATGAAAGTGCAAAACCCTTAAGAGAGAAATTTCACTGGCTCCCACTTAAGGAACACATTAATTGCGTTCAAGATCTGCACGATTGTACACAAAATCATTCACGCAGACGCCCCAATCTACATGCTAAACCTCGTCGACCTACCTCCCAGAAACGCCACAAGATCATCCCGCAAATTTCTCAACCTGCACTACCCCAGCTGCAAAGGACTTAAATACAAGCTGATGCATGCCACTACCTTCTCTTACGTGAGCACGCAGATATGGAATGCACTACCTACAGACCTGAAAATAATCGTCGAAACAACTATCTTTCGCAAATCTCTGAAGACATATTTCTTCAACAAAGCCTACAATGAGAACCAATAGCCTCACTAATCCACCTCACCAACCCACACAGTTATGAAAACCCACCTTCTATAATTACCCTAATCACTCCCTTCCTTCTTCTCTCTTCCCTTACTTAATCTCTGCACAATACTAACTGTATCTGATATCCTGGAATGACAATGTTAACAAAACTATGTAAGCCATATTGAGCCTGCAAATAGGTGGGAAAATGTGGGATACAAATGCAATAAATAATAATAATAATAATAATGTTGATTCTTGTTAAGTAATCTATTAATTGTAATTTAAGCCACTTAGATGTTGTTAGCGTAAGATCTGCAGTATCTTAAAAATAAGTGAAATTAGAACTGTGACTTTTCTCAGCAGTGGGTCCCAGATTATGGAACTCCTCTACCTTAGATTTAAGCATTGTAAACCATCACGTTCAGGAAGCAATTCAAAATGTTTTTGTTTAAGCAAGCATTTGGCCTTCCAGGCCTCTGGGATTTGATTGTAGCCATGTTCTACTATCAACTGCAATGGTCATTTAAAGTAGTCAACTTCAATTGAATGCATAGTAACATACCGTGTTTCCCCGAAAATAAGACACTGTCTTATATTAATTTTTGCCCCCCAAAATGCGCTAGGTCTTATTTTCAGGGGCTGTCTTATTTTTCAGGGAAACATCGGGGTTGGATCGCGGTTGGCCCGCCCGTCCTCCGTCGCTCCCGGAACTAACCTTAAATGCCTCCTTTCACCTTCGCAGCAAGCAGCAGCAGGGCAGGCCACTCCTTCCTTCCGTGTCCCACCCTCGCCTGACGTAACGTCCGCAAGGGCGGGGCACGGAAGGAAGGAGAGGTCTGCCCTGCTGCTGCTTGCTGCAAAGGTGAAAGGAGGCGTTTAAGGTTAGTTCCGGGAGCGACGGAGGGTGGGTGGAGGGGGGGCCCGGCGACCAAGGGTGGGGGGGGGGGGGGAGCGGCCTGGGGCGGTCTTGTCAGGCTCTCGGCGGCCCTGCTTTCAAACAAAAATTTGCTAGGTCTTACTTTCGGGGGAGGCCTTATATCTACCAATTCAGGAAAACCTCTACTAGGTCTTATTTTCGGGGGATGTCTTACTTTCGGGGAAACAGGGTAGTAATAAAGAAAGTGACGGCAGATAAAGACCTGAATGGTCCACCCAGCCTGCCCAACAGTCACATTCATTATCAACTCAAGATTTAATCAACAATGAATGCGATATTATAGACTTGATCATAGTCTTTGGTGTTTCTGGGACATAGACCGTAGAAGTCCGCCCGGCTCCGTCCTTAGTCTGCGTTTAGCACACGTTACGGCCCATATTGCATAGGGCATTGAGAGGGAAATTGAGACGTCTAGGTTGTGACATATTCAATCCCCCCTGTAATTTACAAAAGACTCTGCCAAACGTGGTATCATTTGTAAAATACCTAGAAGGACCCTGGCAAATACATGGGTATTCGACAGTACATCTAGCTGCAGCGGTGGTTTAATTAAAAAAATAATAAACGAAAAGCACACTGAGTTCATTTCAGAAGTGCTGCAGACAAAAATATCCCAGGTTCTTGGCTGCAGCAGCACAGACAGCAAGGCCTCAAGTTAGGCCTGCAGTAAAGGGGCCAGTAATGGGATCAAATTATACCCTACTATACTACTACTATAAATCACTTCTATAGCGCTACCAGTCGTACGCAGCGCTTTACAATTGAACATGAAGAAAGACAATCCCTGCTCAAAAGAGCTTACAATCTAAATCAGGACAAACAGACAGGACCAAAAAGGATAAGGGAAGGACAGACAGAAGGACACAAGGATAAGATAAAAGTGACAAGTCAGGAGTCGAAAGCAGCATCAAACAGGTAGGCCTTTAGTCCGGATTTGAAGGCAGCCAGGGGTGGAGCTAGACGTAATGGCTCAGGAAGCCTATTCCAGGCATAAGGTGCGGCAAGATAGAAGGAGCGGAGTCTGGAGTTAGCGATGGAGGAGAAGGGTGCAACTAGGAGAGATTTGCCTAGTGAACGGAGTTCTAGGGAAGGAGTGTAGGGAGAGATGAGGGTGGAGGGGTAGTGAGGGGCTGCAGAGTGAATGCACTTATAGGCCAAATTATACCCCCCACCAACACCATGTGAATAATAAGCCCCATCCCTTAGCACCACCATTCTCTAGTGGGGGGACAGGATGATCCTGCTCCGTTGATGACTGGGTTCAACATGGCGCCTCTTACCGTCACTGGTAATTTTCCAGTGCTACTGTCAGGGTTCAAGCAGTCAAGTGAGGAGAAAGAACGAAGGGTCAAAAAAACATATGCAGAACATGAAGTACTTACACAGTCATAACAAAAGAAACATAAAACAGAAGAAAATGGTGGTGGTGGTGGGGGGGGGGGGGGGAGGGGGTTGCAATGAAATATGACAGACAGAAAACAGAGACATATTAAAGAGGGTAAAGCGAGGTAGTTCATTCCATAGAACTCATTATCGAAAAATAAATAACAAAATTTCAAATTAAATATCTTGGAATAAATGTAGAAAGTTATTTTCAGAAGAAAAGCTTTGAAGCCAGAGAGAGAGGGCAATGAGTCAATGTCAGTCTTTTAGTTGCTCGGTAATTTCTTTTTAATGTAAGAGCTACTGGTTATTCCAACTGCATTAGCTGGCTTCACTGAACATATTTCAACATAAAACAAGAAAAGAACTAGAGATGGATGAAGTGGTCTGAGTGTGGGAAACGCCGCTTCCCATTCAAGAGGCAAGTTTGCTTCTACCCTCAGACTATAAATTGATAAGGGTGTATGAGACTGAAGAGGTTCAATGCCAGCAATTCACATTATCTTATTTATTTAGATTTTGCTCACACCTTTTTCAGTAGTAGCTCAAGGAGAGTTACATTCAGGTACTCTGGATAGTTCTCTGTCCCAGGGGGGCTCACAATCTAAGTTTGTACCTGAGGTCAATGGAGGGTTAAGTGACTTGCCCAAGATCACAAGGCACAGTGGTGGGATTTGAACTGGCCACCTCTGGATTGCAAGACCGGTGCTCTAACCACTCCTCCAATAGCAGCATTCCATGTAGAAGCCTGCCCTTGCAGATCAGCAATTCTGCTGCGCAGGCTTCTGTTTCTGTGAGTCTGACGTCCTGCACGTAATAGAAGCCTGCGCTGCCGCGATGCTGATCTGCAAGGGCAGGCTTCTAAATGGAATGTTGCTAGTGGAATAGCAACATTCCATGTAGAATCTCCAATAGTAGCAACAGAATCTCAATAGTAGCAACATTCCATCTAAAATCTCCAATAGTAGCAATATTCCATGTAGAATCTCAAATAGTAGCAACAGAATCTAAAACTAGTATTTATTTATTTAGATTTTGCTCACACCTTTTTCAGTAGTAGCTCAAGGTGAGTTACATTTGGGTACTCTGGGTATTTCTCTGTCCCAGGAGGGCTCACAATCTAAGTTTGTACCTAAGGCAATGGAGGGTTAAGTGACTTGCCCAAGATCACAAGGAGCAGTAGTGGGATTTGAACAGGCCACCTCTGGAGTGCCAGAGTGGTGTTCTAGCCACTCCTCCACTTGTACTTTATACCTACTGAAGCAAATTTTTAAAAAGTATGGAGTAAATCCCAGCCCAGCTCATAGTAGGTTGGATCTTCAGAAACCTCAGACTGGTTAGAGTTCTCTGCTGTCTTGAAGAAAAAAAATGTTCAAGTTTGTTGGAATTAAATAAAGAACCCTGACATTCCAGCTGTATTTTTTCAGTAAATGAAGATATTTGGATATAATGTTTAAAGAGGTCCTTTTACTAAGCTGCGGTAAAAAGCGGTCTTAGTGGAACTCTTTGCTGGAGGTAGTAGTGACAGTGATTAGCACATCTGAGTTTTAAAAAGATTTGGATAAGTTCCTGGAAGAAAAGTCCATAGCCTGCTGTTGAGATGGACATTGAAAAGCCAGTGCTTGTCCTGGGATTGGTAGCATGGCATGTTGCTTCTCTTTGAGATTCCTGAATCTTGTTACTCTTTGGGATTCTGCCAGGTACTTGTGATCTGGATTGGCCACTGTTGGAAGCAGGATACTGGGCTATATGGACCATGGGTCTTACCCAGTATGGCTATTCTTATGTTCTTATGTACTATTGCACAGGTTTTTCCTGAACGCTAAGGTCATTTTTACTGCAGCTGTAAAAATGGACTTTCTCCATTTGTTGTGTTCATGGCCATTAGCACACGGCCATTAAAAACAATTATCACATGAGCCCTTACTGCCACCCATTTTGTAGGTGGTAAGGGCTCACATGGTAGTCCTGTGCTAATCAGTTTGCACGTGGTAATGTGGCTGGGTTAACTGATTAGTGCAGGAATTCCTACTCTACGCCCCCTTACATGCCCCGGCTGTAAACAAAATTAAAAATATTTTTTACTGTTCAGTGTGTGCTGATTTGTCAGCTACAGCAGGACACCTAATCATGTCCCATAGTGCACCATTTTAAACCAAATTAGGCCCCAAAATTAGCTGATTTCTAAATCTTGAATTTTGTTGTGTGTGTGTGTGTGTGTGTGTGTCTCTTTAAATGTCCATCCACATAAATAGTACATGGTAGTGTAACAGGTTTGTTTGCAATCGCTGCAAATGATACAACACACCCTTGCCTAGTGCCTTCAGGCTTTCAAAAGTTATTCTGGGAGTAGCCTAGTGGTTAGTGCAGTGGACTTTGATCGTGGGGAGCTGATTTCAATTCCCACTACAGTTCCTTCTGATGCTGTGCAAATCACTCAACCCTCCGTTGCTCCTGGTACAAAATAAGTACCTGAATATATGTAAACCGCTTTGAATGTAGTTGCAAAAACCTCAGAAAGGTGGTATATCAAGTCCCCTTTCCCTTTCCCTTATGACATCACAATATCAGAAGTAAGCCAAGTATCAGGCAATCAAGCCATTGTGACATCACTGATGAGGTTGGCTCTTATTGGTGGAATGATTGGAGGAGTAGCCTAGTGGTTAGTGCAGTGGACTTTGATCCTGGGGAACTGGTGTTCGATTCCCACTGCAGCTCCTTGTGACTCTGGGCAAGTCACTTAACCCTCCATTGCCCCTGGTACAAAATAAGTACCTGAATATATGTAAACCGCTTTGAATGTAGTTACAAAAGCCTCAGAAAGGTGGTATATCAAGTCCCCTTTCCCCTTCCCTTATGACATCACAATATCAGAAGTGAGCCAAGTATCAGGCAATCAAGCCATTGTGACATCACTGATGAGGTTGGCTCTTATTGGTGGAATGAGTGGAGGAGTAGCCTAGTGGTTAGTGCAGTGGACTTTGATCCTGGGGAACTGAGTTCAATTCCCACTGCAGCTCCTTGTGACTCTGGGCAAGTCACTTAACCCTCCATTGCCCCTGGTACAAAATAAGTACCTGAATATATGTAAACCACTTTGAATGTAGTTGCACAAACCTCAGAAAGGCAGTATAACGAGTCAAATTTCCCTTTCCTTTTCCCTATTCAGGCCAGTAGTACCTAAGACTCCAAGCAGTCTTTCTGTATCTTTCTGGCACATTTCCTTGATCTCTGATTGCATCCCTTTATATTACTAGTGTGGGAATAAATGCAGGAGAAAACCTAGATGATGGTTTTCCAGTGAAACCAGGAAAGCAGGAGTAGGGTGCAGCGAGACAGAAGGCGCGAAGTCTGGAGTTGGCAGTAGTGGAGAAGGGAACAGATAAGAAGGATTTATCCATGGAGCGGAGTGCACGGGAAGGGGTGTAGGGAAGGACGAGTGTGGAGAGATACTGGGGAGCAGCAGAGTGAATACATTTATAGGTTAGTAGAAGAAGTTTGAACAGGATGCGAAAACGGATAGGGAGCCAGTGAAGGGTCTTGAGGAGAGGGGTAGTATGAGTAAAGCGACCCTGGCGGAAGATGAGACGGGCAGCAGAGTTTTGAACCGACTGGAGAGGGGAGAGGTGACTAAGTGGGAGGCCAGCAAGAAGCAGATTGCAGTAGTCTAAACGAGAGGTGACAAGGGTGTGGATGAGGGTTTTGGTAGAGTGCTCGGAAAGAAAGGGGCGGATTTTGCGGATGTTGTAAAGAAAGAAACGACAGGTTTTGGCGGTCTGCTGGATATGAGCAGAGAAGGAGAGAGAAGAGTCAAAGATGACCCCAAGGTTTCGAGCTGAGGAGACAGGGAGAATGAGAGAGCCATCAACAGAAATAGAAAACGGGGGGAGCGGGGAGGTGGGTTTGGGGGGGAAAATGAGAAGCTCGGTTTTGGTCATATTTAATTTCAGGTGGCGTTGAGACATCCAGGCAGCAATATCAGACAAGCACGCTGAAACTTTGGTTTGGATGCAAGGTGAGATATCAGGGGTAGAAAGGGGGACCAGTGAAGCTCTTACTATCATTCCAAAGTGGTTTACGTAGCTATCATAGAGGGGTGTAATCGAACGGGGGCGCCCATCTCTAAGGACGGCCCCCTTAAAGGGGCGTCCCCGATCGTATTAGCGAAACAAGATGGGCGTCCATCTTGCATTTCGATAATACGGTCAGGGACGCCCAAATCTCAACATTTGGGTGGACCTTAGAGATGGCCGCCCTTAGAGATGGCCGATCTTGGTTTTTGCGGATAATGGAATCCAAAGACGTCCATCTCAAAAATGACCAAATCCAAGTCATTTGGTCGTGGGAGGAACCAGCATTTGTAGTGCACTGGTCCCCCTGACATGCCAGGACACCAACCGGGCACCCTAGGGGGCACTGCAGTGGACTTCACAAATTGCTCCCAGGTGCATAGCTCCCCAATCCCCCCCAGGTCCGCGTTCCTGAAGTACACTGCACCCACTACAACTGCTTCAGGGACCTGTATACTGCTGTGATGTATGGCATTTGAGGCTGGCATAGAGGCTGGCAAAAAAGTGTTTTTAACCTGTTTTTTATGGTGGGAGGGGGTTAGTGACCACTGGGGGAGTAAGGGGAGGTCATCCCCGATTCCCTCTGGTGGTCATCTGCTCAGTTCGGGCATCTTTTCATGGCTTGGTCATAGAGAAAAATGGACCAAGTAAAGTCTGCCAAGTGCTGGTCAGGGACGCCCTTTTTTTTTCCATTATTCAGCCTGACACTGTTGGGAAACTGTGGGGTACAAATGAGATAAATAAATAAAATTATCGGTCAAGGATGCCCATCTCCTAATCACGCCCCAGTCCCACCTTTGCTAACCTGCCATCACGCCCCCGTGAACTCTGGTCATCTCCGTGACGGAAAACCGTCAAGGGTGTCAAAAAATCAGCTTTCGATTATGCCGATTTGGGCGGCCTTGCGATAAGGGCGCCTATCTCTCAATTTGTGTCGAAAGATGGACGCCCTTCTCTCTACTGTTATGTAATTTGCACTGTACATTAAAACTGTACACAGACATGTATAGAGCTACATAGTGCAATTTTTGAACAAATGAATTAGGAAGCTCACCTTGTTCTGATCTTAGCAAACTTTTAAGGGTCATGTGTACAGAAAACAAAATTGGTCCATTTTGGGGTCATTTTCAGATTTTCCCCCCAATTTTTGTATGTTTTCAGAGGATTTTTTTCATATATTTATTTCAATTTTTAATGCTCTTTTGAATTATTAAGGTGTTCTAATTCATATGTTAACGTTCGTTAAATCAATCTATCATGTACAAAGGGGCCCTTTTACTAAAGGATATTAAGCCCTAACGTACGATTAGGGCATAAGAAAGGCTTAATTTGCCTGTTTTTGCATAATAACTGTGCATTAACTATTTGTTTACTTGTACCACTCCCAACTTAAAGCCCTCCAATGTATCTACTGCACAAACTTAGGGTTTTTTTTTACTAAGCTGCGGTAAAAAGTGTCCTGCAGTAGTGAGACCACATCTTTTTGGGCACACACTGGGCCATTTTTAACCATGTCTAGGAAAAAGGGCCTTTTTAAAGGTGCTGGTAAATGGATGTGCGCCCTGTTCGATTATGCCCCTCACGTCTGCCAGAAAATATATTTTATTTTCTGGTATGCAGTGAAAATCGGGCGGTAACTCTGACTTGACGCACGTAGGCGATTACCGCATGGTTAAGGCGAGAGACCTTACCACTAAGTCAAGGACTGGTGGTAATGTCTCAGACCCAAAGTGGACTCGCGCCAAATTATCTTTTTGCCGCACCTCCATTTTCAGCAAAAATGTTTTAAAAAGGCGTTTTTTTTGCAGGCGCGCTGAAAAATGGATCTGCGCGCGCCCAAAACTCGCGCCTATACTATCGCAGACCACTTTTCAGTGCACCTTAGTAAAAGTACTCCTGAATTCCTTATTGGACTTTACAGCCATTTCCGACATTTTGTACATTTTTTGACACCCTGATCAGTTTCTACAGTGTTATCATACTTTTCAGGGAGCCTCGCAGTCCTTCATGCCATTCCAAACAGGACACTTTCTTGAAGACAACGAACCAGTGGTAGAGTTTTTGTTTTTGCTTGTTCACTTGTTTAGTATTTCTCCTTCAATTCATCAAAATGTCAATATCTGTGGAATTGTGCTTCTATTAAAGTCTCTTTGCTCCTCACTCAAGTTTTCATTGAGTGCATTTCTGAACCTGTGATTCATTGTGCAGAATCATAACCTCTTCTGCACTGGCTCCCACTTAAGGAACGCATTATCTTTAAGATATGCACATTAGTCCACAAAATTATCCACGGTGAAGCTCCAGCCTACATGTCCGACTTAATAGACCTACCACCCAGGAACGCTAAAAGATCATCTCGAACTTTTCTTAACCTCCACTTCCCTAATTGTAAAGGCATAAAATACAAGGCGCTGCACACATCAATCTTTTCTTACATAAGCACGCAATTCTGGAATATACTACCACGCAACTTGAAAACAGTCCACGAACTAACCAACTTCCGCAAACTACTGAGGACTCATCTCTTCGATAAAATTTACTGTAAGGAGCAATACACATGAAGTCCACACTCACTATTCCAGAAATACACCAATACATTCTTTTCTGAACTCTCATCCCCCGTAATCTCATCACACTTAAACCTTCACTCACAGAAAATGTTATACCGAATGTTCTTTTGCTAAGGTTTTATCACCCTACCAATTTCCAGTTGTCTCTTTCCATTGTTCCATTGTTCTTTTCCTTGACCTATTCCCTAACGACACCTTGACCTTGTCTCGCTTAACTTCTCACAATGGAATCCATAACTGATTGTAACAAACTGCATTTCCATTATTTACAATGTATTGTAAGCCACACTGAGCCCGCAAATAGGTGGGAAAATGTGGGATACAAATGCAATAAAATAATAAATAAATTAGCACTACTGTTATGTAATTTGCACTGTTCACCAAATCTCCTCTCTTCAGTAAGGATAAATCTTTACCAATCTTTCAACCATATGTGTGTTTCCTACATTTCAACAAGATGTGCAGCTATGCGGATTGCCTCTGATCCTATCTGTCAGAGGCAATGACCTACTTATTTATTTACTTTACACATTTATAGACCGCTTAAACCAAAGTGGGTTATAAAAAAAAAACATACAAAGCAAAATATATACAGCATCAACAATAAAATCAATAAAAAACATGGAAAACGTACATAAGTACATAAGTACATAAGTAGTGCCATACTGGGAAAGACCAAAGGTCCATCTAGCCCAGCATCCTGTCACCGACAGTGGCCAATCCAGGTCAAGGGCACCTGGCACGCTCCCCAAACGTAAAAACATTCCAGACAAGTTATACCTAAAAATGCGGAATTTTTCCAAGTCCATTTAATAGCGGTCTATGGACTTGTCCTTTAGGAATCTATCTAACCCCTTTTTAAACTCCGTCAAGCTAACCGCCCGTACCACGTTCTCCGGCAACGAATTCCAGAGTCTAATTACACGTTGGGTGAAGAAAAATTTTCTCCGATTCGTTTTAAATTTACCACACTGTAGCTTCAACTCATGCCCTCTAGTCCTAGTATTTTTGGATAGCGTGAACAGTCGCTTCACATCCACCCGATCCATTCCACTCATTATTTTATACACTTCTATCATATCTCCCCTCAGCCGTCTCTTCTCCAAGCTGAAAAGCCCTAGCCTTCTCAGCCTCTCTTCATAGGAAAGTCGTCCCATCCCCACTATCATTTTCGTCGCCCTTCGCTGTACCTTTTCCAATTCTACTATATCTTTTTTGAGATAAGGAGACCAGTACTGAACACAATACTCCAGGTGCGGTCGCACCATGGAGCGATACAACGGCATTATAACATCCGCACACCTGGACTCCATACCCTTCCTAATAACACCCAACATTCTATTCGCTTTCCTAGCCGCAGCAGCACACTGAGCAGAAGGTTTCAGCGTATCATCGACGACGACACCCAGATCCCTTTCTTGATCCGTAACTCCTAACGCGGAACCTTGCAAGACGTAGCTATAATTCGGGTTCCTCTTACCCACATGCATCACTTTGCACTTGTCAACATTGAACTTCATCTGCCACTTGCACGCCCATTCTCCCAGTCTCGCAATGTCCTCCTGTAATCGTTCACATTCCTCCTGCGACTTGACGACCCTGAATAATT
Source organism: Microcaecilia unicolor (assembly GCF_901765095.1). Lineage (NCBI taxonomy): Eukaryota > Metazoa > Chordata > Amphibia > Gymnophiona > Siphonopidae > Microcaecilia > Microcaecilia unicolor. Next base: position 22,885,969 of record NC_044035.1, on the reverse strand, counting down.
TTGTGTCATCGGCGAATTTAATTACCTCACTAGTTATTCCCATCTCTAGGTCATTTATAAATACATTAAAAAGCAACGGACCCAGCACAGACCCCTGCGGGACCCCACTAACTACCCTCCTCCACTGAGAATACTGGCCACGCAATCCTACTCTCTGCTTCCTATCTTTCAACCAGTTCTTAATCCATAATAATACCCTACCTCCGATTCCATGACTCTGCAATTTCTTCAGGAGTCTTTCGTGCGGCACTTTGTCAAACGCCTTCTGAAAATCCAGATATACAATATCAACCGGCTCCCCATTGTCCACATGTTTGCTTACCCCCTCAAAAAAATGCATTAGATTGGTGAGGCAAGACTTCCCTTCACTAAATCCGTGCTGACTTTGTCTCATCAGTCCATGTTTTTGTATATGCTCTGCAATTTTATTCTTAATAATAGCCTCCACCATCTTGCCCGGCACCGACGTATATTACTATCAATGTCTCATATCCATGAACTGAATCAGAACTGCACCAAAGTAACAGCCATCTTTGCATAAATGGTTCCACAAACAGAGAAGTCTTTAATAACCGTTTAAACTGCAAAATGTCAGTGGTGGAAACAAAAACAGTAACGGAATTCAAACATGCGTGGGATAAACATAAAGGAATCCTGTTTAGAAGGAATGGATCCTAAGGAGCTTAGCCAAGATTGGGTGGCAGAGCCGGTGGCGGGAGGCGGGGATGGTGCTGGGCAGACTTATACGGTCTGTGCCAGAGCCGGTAGTGGGAGGCGGGACTGGTGGTTGGGAGGTGGGGATGGTGCTGGGCAGACTTATACAGTCTGTGCCAGAGCCGGTGGTGGGAGGCGGGACTGGTGGTTGGGAGGCGGGGATAGTGCTGGGCAGACTTATATGGTCTGTGGAAGAACCGGTGGTGGGAGGCGTGGTTGGTGGTTGGGAGGCGGGGATAGTGCTGGGCAGACCTGAAAAGGTCAGGTACAAATCAAGGTAAGCTATACACAAAAAGTAGCACATGTGAGTTTATCTTGTTGTGCAGACTGGATGGACCGTGCAGGTCTTTTTCTGCCGTCATCTACTATGTTACTGCAAAATGTCAGAGCACAATCTCAATTGACCTTTTAAATTGTTCCATAGCTGTACCCGAGCCACAGAAAATCACCAGATCTAGTCACATCAGCTCAGACCTCCAACTCCTAGCAGGATGATACATAAGAAAACTATCTTTCAAGTACTTTGGAGTAGATCTGAAGGGCTGGTGACCAGACCTAGTCCTTAACCCAATGGAAGCAGGGTCTTAAACAGCCCTCTGAATAGCTGAGGACCCGGGGACTTTGTGACAAAAGGCAGACTATTCCAAAATTGAGGAACCTTGTCCAAAAGTATCTGATTGTGGATAGAAACCAAACAAATCTCCCCCCCCCCCCAGAAGAAATCCTAATATAGATCTTCATAAAGGAATCGTATCGATGAATTATCTGAGCTAAAGTACAATACCATTCAAGAGTTAAAAGATCAAACTTAAAACTTTAAAATTCATTTTTAAAGAAATAGCCAGTCTAATGTAATCAAAAGGGGGGAAGGGGGTGGCTCTCGCCCATTCCTTTTCCTTAATTATTTTATGGAGGAGTTCCAGACCTTGTTCACTAAATGCAGAACTTGATTGACTTGAAAAACGGGTTGGAATAGTACTTTCTTTTGAGGAAGACTTGACAGTGCATAAGAAAAATATTCCTTGTTTCTTGACAATATATCAGAATGCAGGAAAAGAGCATGTTGTTTCAAAGGGAGCTTTGTTTAAACACTTGCTTGGAAAAATATCAGGTATTAACTCACATGGCATCTTTACCTTCTGTAATACAGCCTCTGAAGTCAAGCATCTATCCTGGTAATAAATTTATATTTCTCTCTAACACTCTGTCTTTGTTTGAAAGATATTAAAAGATCTTATTGTGTCATTCTTAAAACAAAAGTGCATAAATGTATACAGCTAGTCAAACTTTACTTGCACATAACTTTTTAGTATTATAGTTTCTATTCATTAAGATTACTTTTTTTTGTTACATTTGTACCTTGAGCTTTCCCACTCATGGCAGGCTCAATGCGGCTTACATGGGGCAATGGAGGGTTAAGTGACTTGCCCAGAGTCACAAGGAGCTGCCTGTGCCTAAAGTGGGAATCAAACTCAGTTTCCTCAGGACCAAAGTCCACCACCCTAACCACTAGGCCACTCCTCCACTGTTGCTGCTATTTGAGATTCTACATGGAATGTTGCTATTCCACTAGCAACATTCCATGTAGAAGTCGGCCCTTGCAGATCACCAATGTGGCCGCGTCAGACTCACAGAAACAGAAGCCTGCGCAGCCTTCTACATGGAATGTTGCTAACATTCCATGTAGAATCTCCAATAGTATCTATTTTATTACATTTGTACCCCGCACTTTCTCACTCATGGCAGGCTCAATGCGGCTTACATGGGGCAATGGAGGGTTAAGTGACTTGCCCAGAGTCACAAGGAGCTGCCTGTGCCTGAAGTGGGAATCCAACTCAGTTCCCCAGACCAAAGTCCACCACCCTAACCACAAGGCCACTCCTCCACTGTTGCTACTATTTGAGATTCTACATGGAATGTTGCTATTCCACTAGCAACATTCCATGTAGAAGTCAGCCCTTGCAGATCACCAATGTGGCCGCGCAGGCTTCTGCTTCTGTGAGTCTGACGTCCTGCACGTACGTGCAGGACGTCAGACTCACAGAAACAGAAGCCTGCGCAGCCTTCTACATGGAATGTTGCTAGTGGAATAGCAACATTCCATGTAGAATCTCCAATAGTAGCAACATTCCATGTAGAATCTCCAATAGTATCTATTTTATTTTTGTTACATTTGTACCCTGCGCTTTCCCACTCATGGCAGGCTCAATGCGGCTTACATGGGGCAATGGAGGGTTAAGTGACTTGCCCAGAGTCACAAGGAGCTGCCTGTGCCTGAAGTGGGAATCGAACTCAGTTCCTCAGTTCACCAGGACCAAAGTCCACCACCCTAACCACTAGGCCACTCCTCCACTTTAATGACAATGCCATTACTTTACATTATTTCAAACTAAATAAAACGCTTATTGGCAGCTGCTTGTTTTTCATTCTACATTCTGTTGTATTTTCAGGGAATAAGGAGCATTTCACTTTTCCACCATAAAGCTTTCATCAAACAAAAGTAACGTCCCAACTAATTCTTCAGCTGGCCAAGTTTTCTATATAATTTTTAAATTATTTATTGAAAGTATTGTCGTGAATTAAGGGGTCCCGAGCCCCCCCCCAAGAAGGCTTAAATGACCTTAATCTTGACTCCATCTCTGAAAAGCCCTAGAACTGGGGCAATCAGGGGGTTGTGAAGTTCTAAGAGGAGTTGCCACTGAAAGAGACGATAGATCTAAGAGACCCGCATTAGTCCGCCTCTCAGCACTGGCAAGGAACAGATACCAGCCTTATGACAAACTGGATTTAGGTTACAAGTTATATAATGCAGCGAGTGATAGCCTGATACAGCAGAAGCATTTATACTTACAGCCTTTCATCATTAAGTTAAGCCCACAAATCATCATTTCGAATAAGGATTTTATTTGTACATCAGGCTTTAATCAGGTACATTCAGCAGACAGATTCTGGGTACAACCGGACAGAGCTTCGCCGTCTGACAGAAGCTTTGGAGAAGACTCTCTAACCAAGCCAAAATCTTCCTTCTTTTATACTCTATCCTCTCCATAGAAGTGAATGGTGAGATACCTAGCTAATATTTCGCATTTCTGAGAGCATACTTTCCCATGCGATCTGCTATCTGATGTGCCCACCTCCTTCCGTTCTCAGCTACTGCTAATTATCAACATGTTTTGGGAAGCGTTGAGATAACAGTTTCACATCTTCCGGCTGCAATACTTTTCATACTTTTCATACCTTCTCATGAACTCTGTATTACCTCTGTATCATTGTATCATCTGCTTTTTTTTTCAGATTCTATTAACTTGCAGGAAGAGCAAGTCCTTGCTCAGCCAGTCATAGATTTTTAAACCTAGCTGGTATTTTTACAGCCTGAGTCCTAAAATCTGGCCTTCCACCCTTCCGGTGGGCATCTTGCTGTAGTATAATTATACATTCCCCACTTGTCACCCCCTCTGAGGAGGGGTGACACAAAGCTCGTCAAGCTCGTCATCATCCATTCCAGAAGGTGGCAAGCTATCAAACGATATTGCATCTTGAGGTAACTTGCTGAGAAAATACTATCACTTCTTGGCATCAAAGAGTACTTCTAAATATTAAAAATGAAAAATAGCTAATGTGAACTGCTCCATTATGTCTTCCAGATTTACAGATATTTCAATACGTTTTTCCGACTCTTCAGCTATGAATACCCTGTCCGGCACCGGTATCCCACCCAAATCTTCCTCGGTGAAGACCGAAGCAAAGAACTCATTTAGTTTTTCTGCTATTTCTTTGTCTTCCTTGATCGCCCCTTTTACGCCCCGGTCATCCAGCGGGCCAACCGATTCTTTTGCCGGTTTCCTGCTTTTAATGTATCTAAAAGTAGAGGAGTGTGGTAGCCGTGTTAGTCCACTCTTAAGGTTATCAATAGAAATCAAACAAAATAAAACATGGAAAAGAAAATAAGATGATACCTTTTTTATTGGACATAACTTAATACATTTCTTGATTAGCTTTCGAAGGTTGCCCTTCTTCAGATCGGAAATAAGCAAATGTGCTAGCTGACAGTGTATATAAGTGAAAACATTCAAGCATTACTATGACAGTCTGACAAGAACGTAAGACCTTTGAAGTCAGAATGATTGAATATTTTAACACCCAACAGAAAGGACGGATCTGGGGTTCCTAGCCCTTTATAAACCATAAAGCTGTATTTCTCTGTTGATCACCGCACCCCTCACCTATCCACACCCATCCTGTTAGAATATCAATGATATGCTTTGATGTCCCCATGCATACCTCCTACCCACCCCCATGCTCCCACCCTGTCAGACTGTCATAGTAATGCTTGAATGTTTTCACTTATATATTCTGTCATCTTCCACATTTGCTTATTTCCGATCTGACGAAGAAGGGCAACCTTCGAAAGCTAATCAAGAAATGTATTAAGTTATGTCCAATAAAAAAGGTATAATCTTATTTTCTTTTCCATGTTTTATTTTGTTTGATTTCTATTGATAATGTATCTAAAAAAATTTTATTATCAGTTTTCGCCTCTAATGCTATCTTTCTTTCAAAATCCCTCTTTGCCTTTCTTATCAGTGCTTTGCATCTGACTTGACATTCCTTATGCCGCTTCTTATTTTCCTCATTAGGTTCCTTCTTCCATTTTCTGAAGGATTCCTTTTTAGCTCCAATAGCTTCCTTTACCTCACCTTTTAACCACGCCGGCTGTCGTTTGGCTTTCCTTCCTCTCTTCACTAATGATTGATCAGATTGTTCCTTTGATAATAACTTATTTAGTAAACCGTTTTATAATCTAATATATAAGACGTCCCAACTAGGACTCTTGATGAAGGTGTTGATGTTGAACACGACTTCTGTTGAGTCCTGTTGTCTCCCTACAGCTTTTCATCGTGAGCATATGTGCACCATTACTGAATAAAGGACACTTTTGATAAATTCCTGGTTCACCCATTTGGTGAATCCCACTGTGTTTTTTTTTCCTTTTTCCACAAATTATTTTCATAGTCTGATGTAGATCACAAAAGAATTAGGTAGCCTAGACACATGTAGGATGGAACAAACAACAATTATTTACTGTCGGGTTAGCGTGGGAGCCCTTATCGCCATCTCAATGGGTGGTGGTATGGGGCTACCTGTCGCTGGCCAAGTGATAAGAATTCTCTTACCGCATGGCCATATGTGTCTGGGTTTTTTTTTACGCAGGGCCCTTTTTTCCCGCAGCTTGTTAAAAGGACCCCTGAGTGCTTTACCCATGATCCCAATATCACTCTGTATCGGTAACAATAGATAGTGATCCACCAGATCAAACTCCAATGTCAAATCAAATTCTAAAATAAATCAAAGAACGGATCATCTTCAAAATCTGCACCCTGGTCCACAAAATCATCCACGGCGTTGTCCCAGGATACATGACAGACCTTATAGACCTACCAATCAGAAACAGATCCGGATCATCACGAACATTCCTAAACCTCCATTACCCAAATTGCAAAGGACTCAAATACAAAACAACCTATGCCTCTAGCTTCTCCTATATAAGCACACAAGTATGGAATGCACTCCCAAAAGCTGTGAAAAGAATCCATGACCACCTAAACTTCAGGAAATCACTAAAAACTAACCTGTTCAAAAAGGCTTACCCTACCGACCCAACGTAAATGCCCACACCCGGCAACACAGCAAAACCAATGATCCTACTGGACAATATACAACCTTCCCTCCCTTCGACCCTCATGGTGCAAGGAACACACCGACCTTATTCAACCACAATATAACCTTGTATTTGTTCTCTACCGGACTTGGCGAATGCCTTTACGGTACTATGTAAGCCACATTGAGCCTGCAAATAGGTGGGAACATGTGGGGTACAAATGTAACAAATAAATAAATAAATAATATGGGCGATAGAGCAATTTAAGCGGGCAGGAGAGGCTTCAGCCCGCTTAAATTACCTGAGGCCACACAACCACCAATATTCAGAAATACTTAACCGGGCAATACTGCTGAATATTGGCTCTGATTGAACCGCATAGTTTACCCAGCCAGTTTAGCTGTGCAGGTCCCAGCACTGAATGTTGGCCGGGATCTGCATAACTTTTTTTTTAGCCTCTGCAATACCTCTCCCATCCTCCAATGCAGCCGTACTCCATGCCTTCCCTCTCCCCCAGCCAGTAACATAGTAACATAGTAACATAGTAGATGACAGCAGAAAAAGACCTACACGGTCCATCCAGTCTGCCCAAGAAATATGCCACTTTTTTGTGTATACCTTACCTTGATTTGTACCTATCTTTTTCAGGGCACAGACCGTACAAGTCTGCCCAGCACTATCCCCGCCTCCCACCATCGGCTCTGGCACAGACCGTATAAGTCTGCCCAGCACTATCCCCGCCTCCCAACCACCAGCCCCGCCTCCCACTAACAGCTCTGTTATCCAATCTCGGCTAAGCTCCTGAGGATCCATTTCTTCCCACCCGTGTGTACACTCCCCTTCCCCCAGTCACCCCCAAAGTATGGCCCCATCAGTAAGGGCCTTAAAACAGCTAGCATCAGTACCCCACAAATCGATGCCCCCAAACCTAGGTTTCCCACATTGATGTCTGGAAACTGCCTTTCTCCTGGGGGTTCCAGCAGAGGTAGTCAGAAGGACTGGTGGATACGACAGGGTTCCCTGCCATCTCCCAGCCAGCTGTAGGGCAAATAGGCATGGGCAGGGAAAGCAGAATGCCTACAGCATTTGTTTGAACAGTTTAAATGCTGGGTCATTGATAGTGTTAAGTTACACATCAGGGGCGGGGATCGCAGCAAGAGACTTTTGCAGATCGGGCAACGTTGGATCCACAGACTGCAATCCCTGGAACCTCTGGGTTTAAATTCTACGATTCAGTAGGCAGCTTTCCTTTGAGCAGCTGCTCCGATATATAGACACTTTTTTTCAACATCAGCTGAGTGTCAAGCTCGTAGGCTGACGTCATCACGTTGGTGACGTTGCTTGATGTGGTAGTTTCCTATTGGGTTGCTTAATTTTAAAGCTGGGCTGATTCAACGCGTTAGATGTCAGCTGATTCAGCGTCCACTCCAGCGTTTTTTGTATGAAGACTTGCTGTCTATATTGTATTTGTTTTAAGCATTATTTTTGTCCAGTTGTTTCACTGTCGGGCATTTATTATTATTTTTTTCAGAGTCACTTAATTTTCTTACAAGTCCGCGTCTGGGTTCCCTGAGGAAGAAATACGAAACGGGACCGTCAGAGTCTATACGCAGGACAGATTCATCAGTGACTCTCTTCCACAAAACATAAGTTATTTTGTGGTTTTTGACTTTTTAGAGCTGGAACGTCCCTATCTCCCAACCCCCAATCACCCCTTGGTGTAGATAGGCTTCCCCCCCCTAGGGACTATCTGATATCCATGGTGGTCCAGTGGGGGTGATGGGGGAAAGAGCAAAGCCCACTCACTGCTGTCCCTTGTGGCTGCCTTCACAAAATAGATGAAGGGACCGCTTTGGTTCTAGCGTCATCAAACAATTCAGCGCATTCATTTTGTAAGAAGTGGGCCAATCATCTATTTTGTCATCATCAAAGAAGAAAGCTTTAGTTGCTCTCTAAAATCAGTACCCCATTGACCCCTGACATGGGTGCTGTGCATTGAAACACGGCCTGTGTCGGGTCATTAAGGAAGAAATTGATGTTCAAAGTGTATCAATAAAGACATTTTGTCCCGGTTTTGAAGGCTCCTGGTGCCTCTATTTGATATTTTTACTTACTGCATGGCCATTTTTTTTTGGGGGGGGGGGGGGGAAGACAGCCTTTTTCCCACTGCAGCAATAAGGGGCCTCAGCGCGCATCAAAAACATGAGCTGACACTAACACAGGCCCCCTTTTACTGTGGCTTAGTAAAAGGACCCCTTAGCCAGTTAAGGAATACCCAATGAAGTGCCGCTGAATATCGGTGGCTGGCCAGGCTCAGCAGAGTTTAAGCCCCTTTGAATATTAACCTCTTAGTTGTTTATCTATATATCCTTCTATTATTTAAGTAAGACAGGGATGCTAGCATTAGGCTGATAATTAGTTAAAACCAAAATGGCCGCTGATTAATGGGCTTAAGAACCGTTTGCTCCAGCTACCATCATAGAGCTAACCCATTGTCGGGCTGTGGATTGGCCCGATTTTGTTCGTGCCGGCTTCATTGGGTACCGCGGTGACCAGATTGTCTCCTTGTCACCTGTTTTGGACCGAGATTTCGGGGAGAGCGGCTATCCGTCGTTACTCATCACCGGCGTGTCAGTGAACCAGTTGGGGGCCCGATTGCATCGACAGTGCGGTTGTGGGTGCTGGAGAGCGGGGACCGGTTCAGCATAATGCAGGGAGCTGGTTTGACTGTTGATTTGCTCTTCCCTGGTGTCCATATGACCCGATTCTTCACCAGCCTTTCCATCGGGCCACTGGCGTCTCCCGCGCTGTGGGTCCTCTTTCGGTGTGCTCAGCCGGCGCCCATTTCCACACTGCTTTGCCTCCAGGCCGTGATCGTCACCTACGCTGCTCGTTACCAGCAGCTGGGCATTAAAGCCCGCTTCACGTTGGGAGACTTTTTGGAAAACTGCACACTGTGGGGGGACTTGCTTCCTTTTGACCGCCGATCCCAGTCGTTGGCTATCGCCTGCATTACCTGTCTTGTTCCCTGTCTTGGGGGTCGGAGTGGACGGTTGCCGCTATCACTACGAGCCAAAACCTTCTCGGCCTTGGAGCTTAGCACAGGCGTTTACAGCATTTAAATGGGCCATTTTGGACTCCTTATGTCTCCTCTTTTTTCTTTCTCTCTACTCTGTTTTCTTATCTTTTTAACAGTGGCGTTCCTAGGGGGGGCGATGGGTGCGGTCCGCCCCAGGTGCACGCCGCTGGGGGGGGGGGTGCCGCGCGCCTGACTGCTCCGCTCGTTCCGTGCTCCCTCTGCCCAGGAACAGGTTACTTCCTGTTCCGGGGCAGAGGGAGCATGGAACGAGCGAAGCAGACGGGCGCGCGGCATCCCTCCAGCAGGTAAAAATGCACCCGGGGGGGGGGGGTGTCCTTTCGCCAGGGGAGAGGTGGCTTTTCACTGGGGGTGGGGGTGGGGTTGCGCTGCACCCGGGGGGGGGGGGGGTAACGCATCGGCGATCCGCCCCGGGTGTCAGCCACCCTAGGAACGCCACTGCTATTTAATATTGTATTTGTATAATCACTAGATTGGCGACAGCCTTTTCAGACTACTGTAAGCCACTTTGAGCCTGCATCTTGTGGGAAAAGGTGGGGTATAAATACGATAAATAAATAAATGAAACATTACAATCGCTGTTATGGCTTTTAGGTATGGGAGTTAATACTATTTTCCCCTAAAAACCTGTAAATAACCCTAACAAAAAAACCCCTGTAAATAACCCTAAGAAAAATAGATTTTGCATTCGCGTCTACATAATAACAAAATTTGAGGGACGAGTTTTCAAAACGTGTAGTGGAGAAACGGTTGATTCACATTGGGGCTGTTTTACAAAGATGTGTTAGGCTCTACGCGCGTGCAGCGCATGCCAAAACGAGACTACTGCCAGGCTACAGTGCCCCCTAGTGGTAATTTCAGATTTGCTGTGTGCCCGTAATGCCTGCATGATTTATTTATTTATTTCCTCCCACACGTGACATTTCCGGCAGTAACTGGCAGATGGTGCACGCCGACCGGCCAGTGTGTGTGAGCCCTTACCGTTAGATCAATGGGTGGCGTTAAGGGCACAGGCCAGATTTAGGCCCGAGCTGGATTCAGTTTTACTACATGCCCTTTTCCTGTCCCATTTTAAAAAAGCTCTATTTTCCAGATGCGGCAAAAACTGGCCCGGCGCAGGCCTAATGCATGCGTCTACACTACCGTAGGCCCCTTTTCGCTGCAGTTTAGTAAATGGACCCCAATGTAATTTAGTAAATTTATGTAATAATGCTTGTAACCTTATCTGGCTATATTTAGAGAAAAGACTTCCATAGTCTATCTGCTGGAATTGCAAAGTCTTAAACCGATTCAGAATACTGATCAGTATAAGTAAGTTCTGTTGGGAACAAATTTTGACTTCTAATGTTATCAATTTTGATTGGATGGTAGTTTGCCAATTCATGTGTGCATAGAGGGGCATAATCGAAGGGGACGCCCAAGTTTTTCTGAGGACGTCCTCACAGAACGTCCCCGTGAAGGGGTGGGGAAACCCATATTTTCAAAACAAGATGGACATCCATCTTTCGTTTCGATAATACAGTCGGGGATGCCCAAATCTGGAAATTTAGGTTGAGCTTAGAGATGGTCGTCCTTAGACTTGGTCGTTTCTGATTTTCGGTGATCATGGAAACTGAGGACGCCCATCTCAGAAACGACCAAATCCAAGTGCTTTGGTCATGGGAGGAACCAGCATTCGTAGTGCACTGGTCCCCCTGATATGCGAGGACACCAACCGGGCACCCTAGGGGGCACTGCAGTGGACTTCAGAAATTGCTCCCAGGTGCATAGCTCCCTTACCTTGTGTGCTGAGCCCCCCAAAATCCACTACCCACCACTGTAAACCACTACCATAGCCCTTATGGGTGAAGGGGAGCACCTAGATATGGGTACAGTGGGTTTCTGGTGGGTTTTGGAGGGCTCCCATTTACCACCACAAATGTAACAGGTAGGGGGGGGTGGGCCTGGGTCCGCCTGTCTGAAGTGCACTGCACCCACTAAAACTGCTCCAGGGACCTGCATACTGCTGCGATGGACCTGAGTATGACATTTGAGGCTGGCATAGAGGCTGGCAAAAAATATATTTAAAGAATTGTTTTGAGGGTGGGAAGGAGTTAGTGACCACTGGGGGAGTAAGGGGAGGTTATCCCCAATTCCCTCCGGTGGTCATCTGGTTAGTTTGGGCACCTTTTTGTGGCTTGGTCATAACAAAAGAAGGACCAAATAAAGTCGTCCAAGTGCTTGTCAGGGACACCCTTCTTTTTTCCTTTATGTGTCGAGGATGCCCATGTGTTAGGCACGCCCAAGTCCCGCCTTCGCTACACCTCCGACATGCCCCCACGATGGAAAGCAATTGGGGACGCCCAAAATTGGCTTTCCATTATACCGATTTGGGCGACCCTGTGAGAAGGACGCCCATCTTGCGATTTGTGTCGAAAGGTGGGCGTCCTTCTCTTTCGAAAATAAGCCTGATAGTGTTCCGCATGCTTATGACATGTTTTAAATCAATTCCTAGATGTAACATTGATTTAAAGATAACTGGTATACAATGCCATACTCAAGCTTCTGCAACATCTGGAACCCATACTGCTTACAATATCCTGTTCATTGTTTCATTAAAACACATTTTCCCAAATTAGTGACTGCAAGAGACTATTTATTTACACTTAAAGAGCACATCTTTAGAAAACATGTACATATGAGATTGAGTTTGCCACAGGTCCATGCTTTATCTGACTCCCATCATTCTTTCCAGAGAAAATTTCACTTGGCTCATTTTGTATTTTGTACTCGTTTTCCGACGGAGATAATGAGGAAAAGGCAGAGCTTAAGGATAAAGCATCGGGTAAATCAGCTTCAGCTCTTCTTGAAGGCAGTGTCCACATGTGGATTTTTTTTTCTCAAGTTGGCACAACTAAATTCCTCGAAAGGGACCACGTGGGATAAATGTTTCCAAAGTGGATACATTGCAACTAGGAAAAATGTAGCGACTGTGGGAGTCAGGCAGGATTGATGGGATCTGTAAAATAGCACTGCGAGATGCTTTGCAATCCCTGGCATTTATATATTTGTCCTTGTTGACTTCAAATATGTTCTGACCCTTGACAAAAGACAAATGTTCTTTGTAATTCATCTTTACAAAATTATGATACTATTACAGTTAGTATTGCATGATTATAGTGAGCTAGTTTGAACTTAGGGAGTGGGCTTCCCCGGCTACTTATATATGTGTGGAAGGACCTGAGAAACCAAAGTCTAGAGTGAATTGACTCTGGGCAAGTCACTTAACCCTCCATTGCCCCATGTAAGCCGCATTGAGCCTGCCATGAGTGGGAAAGCGCGGGGTACAAATGTAACAAAAATAAAAGAGATACTATTGGAGATTCTACATGGAATGTTGCTACTATTGGAGATTCTACATGGAATGTTGCTATTCCACTAGCAGCATTCCATGTAGAAGGCTGCACAGGCTTACGTCAGACTCACAGAAGCAGAAGCCTGCGCAGCCACATTGGTGATCTGCAAGGGCCGACTTCTACATGGAATGTTGCTAGTGGAATAGCAACATTCCATGTAGAATCTCAAATAGTAGCAACAGTGGAGGAGTGGCCTAGTGGTTAGGGTGGTGGACTTTGATCCTGGGGAACTGAAGAACTGAGTTTGATTCCCACTTCAGGCACAGGCAGCTCCTTGTGACTCTGGGCAAGTCACTTACCCCTCCATTGCCCCATGTAAGCCACATTGAGCCTGCCATGAGTGGGAAAGTGTGGGGTACAAATGTAACAAAAATAAAATAGATACTATTGGAGATTCTACATGGAATGTTGCTATTCCACTAGCTAATAACCACAAACCAGGACTCAAAAGCCACCTACTGCGAGTAAGTGTAGTAATAAACAGTTATTTCACCCGTATGTGATCATTAATTTTTATGTGTAGAGTACCCTCAGATATAAACCACCGTGACTGCAGTCAATAATGCTGCTACAGCGTGGCATAGCACTTCTTTCATTGGGTAACTCCTACTATATTTTTTTGGGTAAAGAGCAACCTCTGCTCATGTTTTTTTGCATCCCAATCACCACAGTGCTATAAAATCGCTTATTCATTTGTTTAAAAGATTACATATACTAGGTGAAAAAAACTGTACACTTATCTCGTGAGTTCTTGCCTCTCTGGCAGAACTGTGTTGCCTTGCTGAAACAATTGTTTTGTGGATTGCTTGAGACAGAATAAAGAAGAAGAAGCGATTTATGTAGCCTTAACCCTTTGTCCCTGAGGAAATTGTTTTGAAACCCCGCGGAGTCGGGCGGATCCAGGGGAAGGCAATTGCTAATTGTTTCAGCAAGGCAACACAGTTCTGCCAGAGAGGCAAGAACTCACGAGATAAGTGTACAGTTTTTTTCACCTAGTATATGTAATCTTTTAAACAAATGAATAAGCGATTTTATAGCACTGTGGTGATTGGGATGCAAAAAAACATGAGCAGAGGTTGCTCTTTACCCAAAAAAATATAGTAGGAGTTACCCAATGAAAGAAGTGCTATGCCACGCTGTAGCAGCATTATTGACTGCAGTCACGGTGGTTTATATCTGAGGGTACTCTACACATAAAAATTAATGATCACATACGGGTGAAATAACTGTTTATTACTACACTTACTCGCAGTAGGTGGCTTTTGAGTCCTGGTTTGTGGTTATTAGCAGTTGAATGTTACCAGAGACATTGATATTGTGAACTCGTTTGCTATTCCACTAGCAACATTCCATGTAGAAGGCTGCGCAGGCTTCTGTTTCTGTGAGTCTGACGTCCTGCAGATACGTGCAGGACGTCAGACTCACAGAAACAGAAGCCTGCGCGGCCACATTGGTGATCTGCAAGGGCCGACTTCTACATAGAATGTTGCTAGTGGAATAGCAACATTCCATGTAGAATCTCAAACTGTAGCAACAGTGGGGGAGTGGCCTAGTGGTTAGGGTGGTGGACTTTGATCCTGGGGAACTGAGGAACTAAGTTTAATTCCCACTTCAGGCACAGGCAGCTCCTTGTGACTCTGGGCAAGTCACTTAACCCTCCATAGCTGCATTGAACCTGCCATGAATGGGAAAGCACAGGGTACAAATGTAACAAAACAAAAATCTATTTCTATCCATTCATTTTGGAGCCAGTGTCTGAACTGAAACATCATGTAGACAAGGAGTTTTTTTCTTTTAATTTGTCATACTCAAGCTAATTTTTGTACGGACTTATGGGTTTTTTTTTTCTAGATAGTGTCTGGGTCAGAGCATTTCCTGCTGATTCATTGAACTGGGCGTGGCTGCCTTGTCTTCAGTTGGACTCCGCCCACTATTTTACTTCCAATGCACTCAAGAAGCCACACACCTTTGCAAATGGCCCCACTGTTTTCATTTCCTTGTCTTCCCGATATGTTTTGTCTGTGATTCTTTGGACTGGTAGTTGGGAGGCGGGGATAGTGCTGGGCAGACTTATACGGTCTGTGCCAGAGCTGGTGGTGGGAGGCGGGGCTGGTGGTTGGGAGGCGGAGATAGTGCTGGGCAGACTTATACGGTCTGTGCCCTGAAGAGGACAGGTACAAATAAAAAATAGCACATATGAATTTATCTTGTTGGGCAGACTGGATGGACCATGCAGGTCTTTTTCTGCCGTCATCTACTATGTTACTATGTTACTATGTTTGTCTGGAGTAGCGAATAACCTGCAGTAACTCAATACTGCGGGTTAGTCACCTTAAGTTATCATGATTGTAAATAATCAGTGGTAATTCAGTACCACAGGTTAGTCAGTTTTGCAGTTTAGTCTAGGTATATGCATAATGCTGCTTGTAATCAGCCTCGCAAGCAGGGGTTTTAATGCCCCTGTATAAGTCGCTGGTGAGGCCCCACCTGGAGTATTGTGTTCAGTTTTGGAGGCCGTATCTTGCTAAGGATGTAAAAAGAATTGAGGCGGTGCAAAGAAAAGCTACCAGAATGGTATGGGATTTGCGTTACAAGACGTATGAGGAGAGACTTGCTGACCTGAACATGTATACCCTGGAGGAAGGAGAAACAGGGGTGATATGATACAGACGTTCAAATATTTGAAAGGTATTAATCTGCCAATGAACCTTTTCCGGAGATGGGAAGACGGTAGAACTAGAGGACATAAAATCAGATTGAAGGGGGGCAGACTCAAGAAAAATGTAAGGAAGTATTTTTTCACGGAGAGAGTAGTGGACGCTGGAGGTGGTGGAGATGAAAACGGTAACAGAATTCAAACATGCGTGGGATAAACATAAAGGAATCCTGTTCGGAAGGAAGGGATCCTCAGGAGCTTAGCGGAGATTGGATGGCAGAGGCGGGGCTGGTGGTTGGGAGGCGGGGCTAGTGCTGGGCAGACTTATACGGTCTGTGCCCTGAAAAAGACAGATACAAATCAAGGTAGGGTATACACAAAAAGTAGCACATATGAGTTATCTTGTTGGGCAGACTGGATGGACCATGCAAGTCTTTTTCTGCCGTCATCTACTATGTTACCATGTTATATTACTGCTCTGGGAGCGCTGGGTTGCAAAACTGCAGGTCAATGCTGCTGGGCATTCTTAGAGAAGCCAGCCAAAGGGCCAGTGAGCTCTCTGCAATATTTATGTATTTATTTATTTATTTATTAGGATTTATTTACCGCCTTTTTGAAGGAATTCACTCAAGGCGGTGTACAGTAAGAATAGATCAAACATGAGCAATAGGCAATTAGAGCAGTAAAAATATTCAAACAATACAAAGTATGGCATGGTATACTACTTGCAATGACAATACAATATGTACTAGAACATTATAATTGGTAGTGAAGGGTAAGGCAAAGTTGTAACATATAGATGAGCAAGAAAGAAGGAAGAATTAGAAAGTAAGGTGATTGATTTGAAGAAAGTTGCACGTGAGGTCAGAGAGATGGTTAAATATTATCTCAGCAAGGGTAGGAGTGTCCCGCTGCAGTATGTGCAGCCCGAGTCAATCCTTGTGTGTGTGTGTGAGTGAGACTAACCTCCTCCACATTAAGCTCCCTCCACTAGAAGCCCCCCAAATTCAAGTTCCTCTACCTAGAAGCCCCCACAATGCAAACTCCCTCCACCAGAAGCTCCCCGTTCTAACTCTGCACTCAGAAGCCCCCCTTCTCAAAGACTTTCCCTGGATTTAACTTGTAATATCTCCAGTTGCTGCTGCTCTTGAGCTCAGAATGGCAACAGTGACCTCTAGCAGTAGTCTAATGGTACTACCGCTAGGAGTCAAGTTGCCGTATAAGGGCAAAAGGTACATGTATAAAAAACATACCAGTATGGCTAGAGTTGCTAAATGTGCAGTAACACTGCTAATGTGCATAGATTATTTTACCACAAGGTCCTATTTTATGCAATGGAAACTAGAAACATGATGGCAGATAAAGGCCACATGACCCATCCAGTCTACCCATCCTCTGTAACCCCTAATTCTTCCTGTTCCTAAGCGATCCCACATGCTTATCCCATGCCTTTTAAAATTCTGGAACAGTCCTCGACTCCATCACCTCCACCTGGAGGCCATTCCACGCCTCCACCACCCTTTCTGTGAAATAATACTTCCTTAGGTTACTCCTAAGCCTATTCCCTCTTAACTTTGTCATATGCCCCCTCATTCCAGAGCTCTCCTTCATTTGAAAAAGGCTCTCTTCCTGTACATAAATGCCCTTGAGATGTTTAAACGTTCTATCATGTCTCCTCTCTCCCTCCTCTCTTCCAGCGTATACATGTTGAGGTTCATAAGCCTGTCCCTATAATTTTTGCATTCAAGACCGCTTACTAATTTCGTAGCCGCCCTCTGGACCGACTCCATCCTGTTTATATCTTTCCATAGGTGCAGTCTCCAGAACTGCACACAGTACTCCAAATGGGGCCTCACCAGAGACTTATACAATGGCACTATCACCTCCTTTTTCCTGCTGGTCATGCCTCTCTTTATGCACCCAAGCATCCTTCTGGGTTTGGCCGTCGCTATTTCTGCCTGTTGAAAGCTTTAAGGTTGTCAGACACAATCACCCCCAAGTCCCGCTCTTCCTTCGCACACTGAAGCACTTTACCCCCTATACTGTACCGTTCTCTCGTATTTTTCCGACCCAAGTGCATGACCCTTGCTTTTTGGGGATTAAATCTTAGTTTCCAAATATCGGTCCATTCCTCCAGCTTCGCTAGGTCCTTCCTCATGTCATTCACACCCTCCAGGGTGTCCACTCTGTTGCAGAGTTTAGTATCACCCGCAAAGAGACAACTGTAGTTCATAAACAGCTGTTCATCTATGGAAAAAAAACCTCTCAAAATACCTTTCCTATCATATAGCAAGTGATAGGTGATAGCTGATAAAGAACAAAAGGGTTTATCCAGTCTTCCTGATACTGATATGTCCACTTTGGGTAGATTAGATGTAACTGCTTTTTTTTTTTTCGAATTCTTTTAAATGTAAGTCATTAACAAGGTTTCTAAAATAAGGTCATTATTAGTAAATAGGTTCCTTTGCATAAAATGTGACCTATGGTAAATAATGCTCAAAATTTAAACGACAGTGGTATAAGATCAATCCACACAACCCCCTCCCCCCCCCCAAAAAAGACCCTACTCTGATAAGGCCTAAGGGCTCTGTTTACTAAGGTGCATTAGTGTTTTTAGCACACCTAGTCTTGGTGTGCACGCTATAGGCATGTACATGGTTAACGCGCATTAAAAATGTTAACGCGCCTATACCGCTGCTTAGTACAAAGGCCCTTAAGCTGTAAACAAATCATAGCTCTGAACGAGCATGAAGAAGATTTCTGTAATAAAATATTATATTCCTTTTTATAATTTTACGTATATAAATATACACAGTAGATTCCAGTTAAGTGGGGCAGCTGCTTATTTGGTTCAAAACTGGGAGAACAAAAACAGAAGTATATTTTTAAGGTGGAAAAGTTTTGCTTATTTGGGACACAACTGTGCCATTTAATTGGGCCAGTAGTGTCCGCATTTGCACGCTCTCTCTCTCTTTTTAAAAATATTAATACATTTTCAAAATACAATCAAGACAACTCAGTAATAGAAAAAAAAAGATTCCCCATTACAAAACTCCATCTCAGTTACAAAATGAAATCAAACAATAACAAGGAACTTTATTCCACAAAACTTAAGAAAACAAGGAAAAGAAAAATCCATAAAGGAGGGGAGGAGAGGATTTGAGAAAATACCAGTTAGTAGGAGATATAAAAAACTAGTAAATTTAAAGAAAATCAAGGAACTTTCTTACAGTGAGAGCCAGCCATTGTTACATTAGGACTTTTCATTTGCTGAACGACCAGAAGGAGTAGAGGCCTTAATAGGTCTAGGAGGTTTTCTTGCATCAAGGACATTTTTTAACTGCTCTGGGTCAAGGAAAACATATGACTTTGATTCTAACTTCACAAAACATTTTTACACAGAAATTGAAGAAAAAAATGACCCTCCAAGAGCCAATATTTCAGAGACAAATAAGCCTTCCTTCTGAGCTGAGTAGCTCTACAGAGATCAGGAAAAATTTGAACTGTATGTCCCAGAAAAATCCTCACTTTTATATCGAAAATACAATTGTAAGAGCCGGTTCCGATCTGCCACTAAAGCAAAAGAAGCAACCAGTGTAGCCCTTGTCACCCCAGGACAGGGCCCGTCTAGAAACCCAGAGAAGTCAAAACTGAGGCACCTTCTTTTCTTGCTTCTTTTTGGGTATCCCTTCTCCAATCAACATAGTAAGCCCACGTAATAGGTGGTAATGACTCCTTAGGCACTTGCAAAGCCTCCATCATATATTTCTTCAACATATCCAATGGTGATAAAAACGGAGATTAGGGAAGATGAATGAATCGCAGATTTAACCGTCATTCATAATTTTCTAGCATCTCTAGCTTCTGATGCTCAACCATGTGATCTTTAATCAAAGTACTTTGAACGTCTTTCATTGCCACCAAATCTTTCTCCAACCTCCTCAGATCTTTCTCTACAGTCAAAGTTTTCTTTGAGACATAAATTCCTCATGGTGGGTTACCTGAGTTTGAAGAGAGTCGCTCCCTTGCTGAACCTGTTCCAACTTTTCCAACAAAACTACCTCCAAGCTTCCAACGGCATCCCACAATTCCTCTCGAGTGTTCTTTTCTGGCTTTCTCTTCCTTACAACACAAAATGATACTCCCCCTACCGGCTGAGGGTTCCCATTCATCTCAGCCCACTGCTCCTCACTTCCTCCACTCTCTGGAGCACAAATCGGGCTGGACTCACCCACCTCCAAAGTCAGGAATGCCAAGACCTCATCCTCAGAGCCTACTCCAGCAGCAACTCTGGCAGCTGAGAGAGGCTCTGGAGTTGGCGGTATGCTTCCTGTTCCAGGTCGGGGAGGCGCCTCTGAGCATTACTGCTACTACTACTACTTATCGTTTCTATAGCACTATTAGATATATGCAGTGCTGGACATGAAGAAACAGTCCCTGCTCGACAGAGCTTACAATATAATTCTAAGATGCTGTGCTCCAAATCTTCTTCCAGGGGCACCCCTGCCCGCTCAACAAGGCTGACTGGCCACAGGCACGGCAAAGCTAGAAATCTTCTGCTGCACCAGGGCTGAAGAACTCCTGGACTCAGATGGTAAACCCTAGTCTTCCCTTTGTGCTTCACCATTGTTGACCCCACAAGCTCCGGAGCAGAGATAGGGCTTAGCAGAACGCTGCCTCACTTGACACCATCTTGGTCCCTCCCCCCCTAATTGGAGTCTGAATTTGCACCCTCTAACCTGTTATTCTCCGGGCCAGTGCAAATTTCTCTGTCCTTCCTCCCTTTCCTTATACCACCACCGTGCCCTACTCCTAAATCAAAACTGGGACCTGTGCTCTCACCAATACTTTTCCACAATCTTGACATTACTACCTGCATTTTTCTCTGTGCAGTCAGATGATGAGATGACGAGTATAGAAGCCGGGGCCACGTGGCGTTCCCTTATTACAACCCAAAACAACCATTTCCACCCCATAGCGTCACTTCCTTCTATGCAGTCTTTAACTTCCACCCTGCAGAGCAATGTAACTGGAGTGGGCGTGAACTAGATTGGATTGTTCCTTCTCACCCAGTACTTTCCTCGCCCTTAGTTGTCTTGTCTGTCTGTATTTTTAGATTGTAAGCTCTATCGAGCAGGGACCATCTCTCTGTGTCAGGTGTTCAGCTCTGCGTACGTCTGGTAGCGCTGTACAAATGTTAATAATAATAACATTCCATGTAGAAGCCTGCCCTTGCAGATGAGCAACGCAGCCGCGCAGGCTTCTGTTTCTGTGAGTCAGGACGTCAGACTCACAGAAACAGAAGCCTGCACGGCCGCATTGCCGATCTGCAAGGGCAGGCTTCTACATGGAATGTTGCTGGTGGAGGAGTAGCCTAGTAGTTAGTGCAGTGGAACACGGAATGTTGCTACTATTGGAGATTTTACACGGAATGTTGCTACTATTGGAGATTCTAGATGGAATGTTTTGGCTCCTAACCACTACTCAATTCCCCTTGTTCCTTCTCACCCATCCTTGTTACCGGGTACTTCTTAGCCAGGATCAGGTGACCCTCAGGGGGAGGAATGCTGGCTTCGGCCTAACCCCTGGTAAGCCTTTTCTTGGTTGAGAGGTGCCCAGCTCTCCCACCGGTTGCCTTCTCAGGTGCCGTGGAGGACTTGCAGCTCATCTGCATATCCTCGGAGCCTTCGCCGAGTGACTCCCAGGTCCGTTCCGATCCACTCGGGGCCTCTGCTCAAGGTGCACAGTGCTCCTACCAGGTGCTGTGGAGGACTTGCAGCGTTCTGCATATCCTCACAGCTGCATCCGGGGTGACTCCCAAATCCACCCCGACCTTCCCAGGGCCTTCGCCACAGTTCCCAGGGCTTTCGCTCCACCTACCCAGAGCTACCAGGTACTTCTTAGCCAGGATCAGGTGACCCTCAGGGGGAGGAATGCTGGCTTCGGCCTAACCCCTGGTAAGCCTTTTCTTGGTTGAGAGGTGCCCAGCTCTCCCACCGGTTGCCTTCTCAGGTGCCGTGGAGGACTTGCAGCTCATCTGCATATCCTCGGAGCCTTCGCCAGAGTGACTCCCAGGTCCGTTCCGATCCACTCGGGGCCTCTGCTCAAGGTGCACAGTGCTCCTACCAGGTGCTGTGGAGGACTTGCAGCGTTCTGCATATCCTCACAGCTGCATCCGGGGTGACTCCCAAATCCACCCCGACCTTCCCAGGGCCTTCGCCACAGTTCCCAGGGCTTTCGCTCCACCTACCCAGAGCTACCAGGTACTTCTTAGCCAGGATCAGGTGACCCTCAGGGGGAGGAATGCTGGCTTCGGCCTAACCCCTGGTAAGCCTTTTCTTGGTTGAGAGGTGCCCAGCTCTCCCACCGGTTGCCTTCTCAGGTGCCGTGGAGGACTTGCAGCTCATCTGCATATCCTCGGAGCCTTCGCCAGAGTGACTCCCAGGTCCGTTCCGATCCACTCGGGGCCTCTGCTCAAGGTGCCGCGCGCCGTTAGGCGCGCGAAAGCTTTCCTTCTAATAAGTTCTGGGAGAAGAGGATATTTCTCTGGTAAGTGAACAAATTTTGCTTGTGCTTTCGGAACTTGAAGATTGGGGTTTAAAGGAGGAACTGTAAGTTAGTGATAGGCTGATATCCTTAATATTTTAGCAAGTTTTAAATTACGGAAAAACTCAAAAAACACTAAGATGGAGTCAGCAGTCCAGCAGCGAGAGGGGTGCTATCCAGTCTTTTGCATTGAGTGTCACATGTATGATTATCTCCCAATTGGTGAGGTGTCATATGTGTGTGCCCGATGCAAAGAGCTCCTAGCTCTCAGAGAACGTGTCCGTTCCCTTGAGGCTAGAGTAGCAGACTTGATGGAGCTGAGGGAGACAGAGAGGTACATAGAGGAGACCTACAGGGATGTTGTAGAGAAGTCCCACCTCCAGTCAGGTAGCCCCTGTGCTACCTTGGAGGAGGGAGGTCTCCTAGAAGGAGAGCATCACCCTGGTGAAGTAGGAAGTACTCCTGTAGCCAGGACCTGCCCACCAGGGGATGTATTATCCTTTCGCACCGAGGATATATCTCCAAATGTTGCCCGGGAGGGAAAGGTTAGGACAGCTGTTGTACTTGGTGATTCGATCATTAGGCATATAGATAGCTGGGTGGCTGGTGGACGTGAGGATCGCCTGGTGACTTGCCTGCCTGGTGCGAAGGTGGCGGACCTCACGTGTCACCTAGATAGGATTCTAGATAGTGCTGGGGAGGAGTCCGCTGTCTTGGTACATGTGGGTACCAATGACATAGGAAAATGTGGGAGAGAGGTTCTGGAAGCAAAATTTAGGCTCTTAGGTAGAAAGCTGAAATCCAGATCCTCCAGGGTAGCATTTTCTGAAATGCTACCTGTGCCACGCGCAGGGCCCAAGAGACAGGCAGAGCTCCAGAGTCTCAATGCGTGGATGAGACGATGGTGCAGGGAGGAGGGCTTTAGATTTGTTAGGAACTGGGCAACATTCTGGGGAAGGGGGAGCCTATTCCGAAAGGATGGGCTCCATCTTAACCAGAGTGGGACCAGGCTGCTGGCATCGGCGTTTAAGAAGGAGATAGAGCAGCTTTTAAACTAGAAATGGGGGGAAGGCCGACAGTCGCTCAAAAGAGCATGGTTCGGGATAAGGTATCTTTCAAAGATATCACCATAACAGGGAAGATAGAGTATCCTGATAGTGAGGTTGCAAAAGAGATTGTAGTAGATCGGGTATCTTTAAATAACAATAAAAATCAGACAAAAGATTGCCAATTAATACTGTCAAGTACTAAGCATGATGTACTTAGGAACAACAAACATAGTTTGAAATGTCTATATGCGAATGCCAGGAGCCTAAGAAATAAGATGGGGGAGTTAGAATATATTGCACTAAATGAAAAATTAGATATAATAGGCATCTCTGAGACCTGGTGGAAGGAGGATAACCAGTGGGACACTGTCATACCGGGGTACAAATTATATCGTAGTGATAGGGTGAATCGGATTGGTGGAGGGGTAGCATTGTATATTAACGAGAGCCTTGAATCAAATAGATTGAAAATTCTGCAGGAAGCAAAACACTCCTTGGAATCACTGTGGATTGAAATTCCATGTGCAAAGGGGAAAAGGATAGTGATAGGAGTGTACTACCGTCCGCCTGGCCAGGACGAACAGACGGATGCGGAAATGTTAAAGGAAATCAGGGACGCAAACAAACTGGGCAACACAATAATAATGGGGGATTTCAATTACCCGCATATAGACTGGGGTAATGTAACATCTGTACATGCAAGGGACATAAGATTTCTTGATGAAATCAAGGACAGCTTCATGGAACAGCTAGTTCAGGAGCCGACAAGAGAAGGAAAAATACTAGACTTAGTCCTTAGTGGTGCTCATGATCTAGTGCAGGGGGTAACGATACGAGGGCCGCTTGATAACAGTGATCATAATATGATCGGTTTTGATATTGGCATTGAAGGAAGTGAAACTAGGAAATCAAGTACGCTAGCGTTTAACTATAGAAAAGGTGATTACGACAAAATGAGAAAAATGGTGAAAAAAAGACTGAAAGGAGCAGCTCGCAGAGTAAAAAACTTGCATCAGGCGTGGATGCTGTTTAAAAACACCATCCTGGAGGTTCAGGACAAATATATTCCACGTATTAGAAAAAAGGGAAAAAAGACTAAACGTCAGCCGGCGTGGCTAAACAGTAAGATAAAGGAAATCATTAGAGCCAAAAAAACAATCCTTCAGAAAGTGGAGAAGAGAACCAACTGAAAGTAACAGGATAGATCATAAGGAATGCCAAGCCAAATGCAAAGCGGAGATAAGGAGGGCAAAAAAGGACTTTGAGAAGAAATTAGCGTTGGAAGCAAAAATACATAGTAAAAACTTTTTTAGATACATTAAAAGCAGGAAACCGGCCAAAGAGTCGGTTGGGCCGCTGGACGAAAATGGTGTTAAAGGGGCGATCAAGGAGGACAAAGCCGTAGCGGAGAAATTAAATGAATTCTTTGCTTCGGTCTTCACCGAGGAGGATTTGGGGGGGACACCGGTGCCGGAAAGAATATTTGAAGCGGGGGAGTCGGAGAAACTAAACAAATTCTCTGTAACCTTGGAGGATGTAATGGGTCAGTTCAGCAAGCTGAAGAGTAGTAAATCACCGGGACCTGATGGTATTCATCCCAGAGTATTAATAGAACTAAAAAATGAACTTGCGGAGCTACTGTTAGAAATATGCAATCTGTCCCTAAAATCGAGTGTAATACCGGAAGACTGGAGGGTAGCCAATGTTACTCCGATTTTTAAGAAAGGTTCCAGAGGAGATCCGGGA
This sequence comes from Microcaecilia unicolor, assembly GCF_901765095.1. Taxonomy (NCBI): domain Eukaryota; kingdom Metazoa; phylum Chordata; class Amphibia; order Gymnophiona; family Siphonopidae; genus Microcaecilia; species Microcaecilia unicolor. The sequence goes on along the minus strand of NC_044035.1, from coordinate 22,861,107 downwards.
AATTATAGACCGGTGAGTCTGACGTCGGTGCCGGGCAAGATGGTGGAGGCTATTATTAAGAATAAAATTGCAGAGCATATACAAAAACATGGACTGATGAGACAAAGTCAGCACGGATTTAGTGAAGGGAAGTCTTGCCTCACCAATCTAATGCATTTTTTTGAGGGGGTAAGCAAACATGTGGACAATGGGGAGCCGGTTGATATTGTATATCTGGATTTTCAGAAGGCGTTTGACAAAGTGCCGCACGAAAGACTCCTGAAGAAATTGCAGAGTCATGGAATCGGAGGTAGGGTATTATTATGGATTAAGAACTGGTTGAAAGATAGGAAGCAGAGAGTAGGATTGCGTGGCCAGTATTCTCAGTGGAGGAGGGTAGTTAGTGGGGTCCCGCAGGGGTCTGTGCTGGGTCCGTTGCTTTTTAATGTATTTATAAATGACCTAGAGATGGGAATAACTAGTGAGGTAATTAAATTCGCCGATGACACAAAATTATTCAGGGTCGTCAAGTCGCAGGAGGAATGTGAACGATTACAGGAGGACCTTGCGAGACTGGGAGAATGGGCGTGCAAGTGGCAGATGAAGTTCAATGTTGACAAGTGCAAAGTGATGCATGTGGGTAAGAGGAACCCGAATTATAGCTACGTCTTGCAAGGTTCCGCGTTAGGAGTTACGGATCAAGAAAGGGATCTGGGTGTCGTCGTCGATGATACGCTGAAACCTTCTGCTCAGTGTGCTGCTGCGGCTAGGAAAGCGAATAGAATGTTGGGTGTTATTAAGAAGGGTATGGAGTCCAGGTGTGCGGATGTTATAATGCCGTTGTATCGCTCCATGGTGCGACCGCACCTGGAGTATTGTGTTCAGTACTGGTCTCCGTATCTCAAAAAAGATATAGTAGAATTGGAAAAGGTACAGCGAAGGGCGACGAAAATGATAGTGGGGATGGGACGACTTTCCTATGAAGAGAGGCTGAGAAGGCTAGGGCTTTTCAGCTTGGAGAAGAGACGGCTGAGGGGAGATATGATAGAAGTGTATAAAATAATGAGTGGAATGGATCGGGTGGATGTGAAGCGACTGTTCACGCTATCCAAAAATACTAGGACTAGAGGGCATGAGTTGAAGCTACAGTGTGGTAAATTTAAAACGAATCGGAGAAAATTTTTCTTCACCCAACGTGTAATTAGACTCTGGAATTCATTGCCGGAGAACGTGGTACGGGCGGTTAGCTTGACGGAGTTTAAAAAGGGGTTAGATAGATTCCTAAAGGACAAGTCCATAGACCGCTATTAAATGGACTGGAAAAATTCCTCATTTTTAGGTATAACTTGTCTGGAATGTTTTTACGTTTGGGGAGCGTGCCAGGTGCCCTTGACCTGGATTGGCCACTGTCGGTGACAGGATGCTGGGCTAGATGGACCTTTGGTCTTTCCCAGTATGGCACTACTTATGTACTTATGTACTTATGTTCCTTCTCACCCAGTACTTTCCTCGCCCTTGATTGTCTTGTCTGTCTGTATTTTTAGATTGTAAGCTCTATCGAGCAGGGACTGTCTCTCTGTGTCAGGTGTTCAGTGCTGCGTGCATCTGGTAGCGTTACACAAATGTTAATAATAATAATAATTCCCACTGTATCCCTTTGTGATTCTGGGCAAGTTCAATTTGGGGGGCAGCCGCTTAATTGGGACAAAGTACTATGGTCCGGATGTGTCCCAATGAACCGGAATCTATTGTATAGTATTCCACTTTCATATAATGGGGTGGGGAAAAAGCCTCAGGACATGAATAACCACTGTACCTTAATTGTTATTCGATCACCAACTCAAAAAAACCTACATATTCCTTTCTTTTTTCAGTCAGTTCACTCTAGAAAATATTCTGTTCACACCTCCAGAAATATTCTATTCAATATTTATCGTTTGGATGCTGTGCAAACAGACAGCCTGATCTGCTTGCTACCTGCTGTGTAGTAATCTAGTTCTGTAATGATCTGATGTGACCAGAGTTTTGTGATTCACTAATCGCTGCCTTAGGGACATCTTAGAGCTAATATTGTGTGACCTCCCATCTACAAAAAATAGAACACGCATTACTCATAGCTCATTTGCATGACCTTAGGTGGGTCTCTTCATGCCTTGCACTTACTCTAGCAGTCTTCTTATTCAACCTAGGATTCCAAAACAACAACAACAAACATGGCAGCCAAGATTAAAAAATGCTGGCATCATGAGTTAACTTTTATATAAACAATTGGACGTGGCTACAAGATTTGAAATAAATGATATTTAATTCTACAAGAATGGCCTTGTATAACATGGCCGTTTTTTAAACTTGTATTATTGGAGAAAAAAGCCTCTGAATTCACGGTTCAGAACATGTTGTAAACTGTTTTGTCGGGATGGAATCTTCATCGGCTAAAAAACCTCCTCATCATGAGTTAGCCAATCAGTTGTTCGTACATATCTTACATTCATTAATTTAATAGTCTATCAGTCTTCTCTCCCCCCCTTTTTTTTAAATGCATGTGCTTTAATACCTTTTAGTAAACCTAGCCCTTAATATTGGTATAAGAATGGTTCATAAAGCGGATCGACAGCCGAAAGATGAGGAGGCTGTGCTTCAATGGTATTGATACATTTGTGCATGGCATGTGGTGATTTGCACTTATTTCAGGAAATTCTCTGAGGAAGACAGGGTGAAACATGGATTGTCTTGAAGTTTCCAAAGACACCATCTTCACATATTCATACTCGTGCAAGAGTTTCCAGAAAAAAGGTGGAAGAGTAAGCATAGAATATGTTTTGAAGAAATTGCAAGAAGCGGGATTAACTGATCGGAAGTCAGGAAGTGCCAGGGTCTGATCAGTTAGCACTGAAGAAAACTTTGTGAGACCGTTGAAAAACTTATGCTGAGTCAAGAGCATGCACCTAAAACTTACAAGTCCATTCATCAAATTCGTCAAGCAACCAGTATTTCTCAGCCAACAACAATGTTTCAAATCATCCACAGTGATCTTGATCTACGGTGTCTTAAGCAGAGGCGAACGCAACAACTAACCGAGAACAACCACATTGCACATATGACACCGTCCAAGCAACTCCTTTGCAAGTTCCCCCCACATGCTGTCAATTTCATTTTGTTTACGGATGAGAAACGTTTCTTGGTTGAGCCACCTATCAACACCCAAAATAACTGAATTTACGCACAGACTGCAGTGAAGAAGCTTGCTGCTGATTGTCTTCTGCGTAGTTGTTCGACATTCAGTAAATCAGTCATGGTCTCCGTTGGTGTGCCCAAAATGGGATGCATGGAGATGTTCTTCATTGATTCAGGTGCAAAGACTAATAGCATAAGATATACCTCCTAGAAATTAATCGATGTCATCTCGTACTTATCTTATTCTGCACTATCCTTCCTGTAGGAATCTAAAGTACAAGTCAATCTACACTTCTTCCTTTTCGTACATCAGCCCGCAATCCTGGAATGCTTTGCCGAGACTACTGAAAGAGACAACGGATCACCCAACATTTAAAAAAATTACTAAAAACTTTAGTAAAGCCTATCCCAAAGCCCACAATACTATTTAAGCCCCTATTTCCATTTTGTTTGATTTCCCGCTTTTTGCCTTATGTCTGCTTCCCTTTGTTGCTCCTGTTTTCCCATCCGTATTCTCTTAATTAGCAGCTTATGTTACTGTATTTGTTAATTTTTTATGTAACTATTATAACCTGCTGTATTATGTGATTTTCTTGTAACTTTGTTAGCCACATTGAGCCCACACAAGCTGAGAAAATGTGGGATACAAGTGAACCAAATAAATAAATAGATAGTTTTATTGTGAAGTTTTATTATCACAGCAACTGTTACCGGCCATTTGACATATTGCCTGCAATGTTTACCCATTTCAGCTTATGAAACCATCCCGTTGCTGCTGCAGAGAATGACTCCGGATTTCATTTTACCAGATGTGTGGCCCCCTAACAGTCCAAACCTGAACCCTGTTGATTACAGGACTTGAGGTCTTAAGCAGCAGTGTGCTTTTGAAAGGTCGGTTTGTGACATCGACCTCAAACAGCATCTGGCTGATGTGTGGGCCAACTTGAGTCAGGGTATCGTTGATGCTGCGGTTGATCAGTGGAGAAAACAACTCCAGGCATGTGTGCATGCCAACGAGGACCATTTTGAACGTTTGCTGTAGGCTTATTGCAAATGTATTCAGGATGATATATCCCAAATTTTATTGAAATCAGTCAAGTTTTAACAGAATGATGCAGAAAACAAGCTTTGTATAGTTGGTTTTTTTTTTTTTTTTTGGAATTCAGTGTACATCTGTCTGTATAGTAAATCCAGGGGTGTCTTTTGCTTTGTTTTCAGTTCCTGGTTATAAAGTTTTCCCTGGGTGTGTTATATAGCAGTGGCATAGTAATGGTACAAGTTTTATTTGAACATTTTGCGATACAGCATACCTAGGGGAGTCCAAAATGGTCGAAAGCAGACGCTGGTGAGTGGCAGCGTTCCTGCTTGTTCCCAAAAGCATTTTCTCCATATCTGAATAAGCTGGAAATGAACATCTAAAGGGTAGAGTGTGCCATCACAGCTGCTTCATGTGGTCTGTGAGCTGATTGATAGTTTCCAGAGTATTCTTTGGTGCTGCAAGGAGCAGGAGGAGGCTTGTCAGCATCCCCTAAGCTTAATGCCTGGATATGCAACCCCGTCCCCTCTCCAGAAGGCTGCAAAGGAAGCACTGCCAAGGAGTCAGCATCTGGGACACAGGCTAAGGACACTGGTGCCCAGCTGTGGCAGAAGGATTGAGGAGAAGCACCAGGAGCAGCACAGAGCAGAGTGCTGATATAGAGGGGCATAATCGAATGCGAACGCCCATCTCCATGGGCGTCTATGTCCGAAAACGGGTACATGAAGAAGCAGGACAGACCGTATTTTCGAAAAAAATGGGCATCCATCTTTTGTTTCGAAAATACGGTTTGAAAGGACCAAATGCCCATGGATTTGGTCCTTTCTGAGCTGGGCGGTTTGTTTTTTTTGCGATAATGGAAACTAAAAATGCCCAGCTCAAAAACGTCCCTATCTGAGCCATTTGGTCATGGGAGGGGCCACGATTCGTAGTACACTCACCCCCCTGACATGCCAGGACACCAACTGGGCACCCTAGAGGTCAGTGCGGTGGACTTCAGACAACGCTCCCACATGCATAGGACCCTTATCACAGATGCTGAGCCCCCAACCCCCAACCCCCTCCCCCCAAACCCACTACCCACAAATGTACAACACTACCATAGCGCTTAGGGGTGAAGGGGGCACCTACATGTGGGTACAGTGGGTTTTGGAGGCCTCCCATTTACCAGCACAAGTGTTACAGGTAAGGGGGATGGGCCTGGGTCTGCCTGCCTGAAGTGCACTGCGGTACCCACTAAAAGTGCTCCAAGGACCTGCATACATGCAGGCCTCTAGGACTTGTTGCTGCTGTATAACCTTGGCACACCAGTTGACACCTGAAGACTAATGTCTCTGAAAACGTCCTTTATTGGAAGAAGCACGTTTACTCACAGTTAACTGCAGATTAGAGGTTGTGCCCCACTGGCAAAGAGTCTCCCTGGTACTGAGATTAGCAGTAGGTCCAAGCTGGCAGAATGGTGTACAATGCCCTCTTTCAGCAACATTCAAGGTAAGAACTAAGTGCTGTAATGTGGCTAACATATGACCGGGATCTAAAACTGTCTTACAAAAATGGCCACTACCTCATGGACTACCGGAAACAAAACAGGGCACACTCTGACCCAGTAAGCAGAGAGAAAAGCACCATGGGAGTAGAGCCTACTAACTACCAACATCGTGAGCATGTAACACAAGCTAGTGGAATCACGGAGCCCAATACCCTACACCCACCACAATGCATTGCTGATGTGACTCAGCAGTGCCCTTAACAGAAAAGGTGTCACACTCACCCGAGAGCCACATCAGAACCAGGGAAAGGCTGTCAGAGGATAGAACACATTCTGCTGTCATGGAGGTGGATATGGAATTTGAGGCTGGCATACAGGCTGGGCAAAAAAAGTTTGTAAAGTGGGTTTCTTTTGGTGGGAGGGGGTTAGTGACCACTGGGGGAGTCAGGGCAGGTGATCCCTGATTCCTTCCAGTGATCATCTGGTCAGTTGGGGCACTTTTTTGTGACTTGTTCGTGAAAAAAAAGGGTCCAAAAAAAGTGACCCAAAATCGCGGTAAAAACGCCTTTTTTTCGATTATTACCTAAAGACGCCCATCTCTGCTCGGCCGATAACCACGCCCCAGTCCCGCCTTCACCACGCCTCTGACACGCTTCCATCAACTTTATTCGTTCCCGCGACGGAGTGCAGTTGAAGACGCCCAAAATCGGCTTTCGATTATACCGATTTGGGCACCCGCGAGAGAAAGACGTCCATCTCCCGATTTCGGTCGGAATATAGGCGTTTTTCTCTTTCAATTATAAGGTGGACAGTGTTAGGTATTTCAGTTGGAAGTTTGGATGACGAAGTAAGGATTTTTTTTATTCCATCTTAAATGAGTATAAGTGGAAGGTTCAATGAAGGAGCTGGTTCCTTTCATACAAGTAACTAATTTAGTAAGACCTAAATTATTTTGAGACTCTTTGAGGGGACCTTTTCTGGTTGGAACATTTCCTGTTGGGTCAGATTCAAGAAACTGCAATGGGAAAACATAAGCAAAATTTAGTGGAACTTCAACAGTGAGCCTCTATTATGGAGGAGAAATTTAAGATCTTGCTGGAAAAGAAAGATTTGTTTGTTAAAAACTCTGGTAATTCATAGGAAGATTGAGACTCTGGAAAATTATAATAGGAAGTGTAATTTACACCTCCTAAACTTCTGTGATTGAGATGTTTAAGAAATGTGTTCTCAGTTTTACAAGGTTCCTCTTCAGTCTGTATCACCTCTTTCCAGGGCTTTTTACCTATCAGAAGCTAAATGAGGGGAAAATGAGGATCCAGGGCAATCCAGCCCTAAAGGAAAAGTCCATAGACCATTATTAAAATGGACTTGGGGAAAATCCAGTACTTAATACTAGGATAAGCAGCATAAAACATATTGTACTTTTTTGGGATCTTGCCAGGTACTTGTGACCTGGATTGGCCACTGTTGGAAACAGGAGGCTGGGCTTGATGGACCTTCGGTCTGTCCTAGTATGGCAGTACTTATGTACTTTTTTTTTGTTACATTTGTACTCCATGCTTTCCCACTCATGGCAGGCTCAATGTGGCTTACATGGGGCAATGGAGGGTTAAGTGACTTGCCCAGAGTCACAAGGAGCTGCCTGTGCCTGAAGTGGGAATTGAACTCAGTTCCTCAGATCCCCAGGACCAAAGTCCACCACCCTAACCACTAGGTCACTCCTCCACTTATGCACTCAGCCAACTCTAGACAATCTGGAGCTTATGAGGTTCCCAGAATGATCAGCTACAGCTCAAGCAGTAACCCCTACTTTACTTATTACAGGAATCAGCAAATTAAATAGTTTTTTTTTTTTAGGGCTAAAACTGTGGGGTTACAACGTATTCAGGTTTGTCTAAATCTATTCAAAAGATAAAAACATTTTTTACTTCTTGAGCCTAGAGTTTTCTTCCTCCATTTTCCTTCTAAATGTTTGGGGGCAAGTTATGTTCTTTTAACCTTTGCAAATATCCTTTTTTTTCTTAGTAAGAAAATTATTAAATCTCAGGCTACCCGTTTACCATTGGTAACTTCTATAGTGCCTAGTTCTCCTTCCAAGAAAGGGGAGATCTAATGAATTTGCAAATTACATTTATCTATTTCTTGTATTTGATATGGTTTGTGTTTTGAATTCCCCTTTATTTGGCAAGGAGGAAGTGCATTCCTGGAATTAGTATTTTATTTTTGTCTATTTTGTTCTGTATCAAGTGTTTGCTTGTGACTTTAAATTTGGAAAGTGAGAAATATAAAATTTAAAAGAAAAACAAAGCATCTCATTGAATATCATATTGAGGGACACTATTGGGCTCATTTTCGAACGAGAAGGACATCCATCTTTCGACATAAATCCATAATCGAAAAAAAACAAGGACGTCCCTGACAAACACTTGGATGTTTTCAACCGGACGTGTTTTTATTACAAATAAGGCACAAAAAGGTGCCTGAAATGACCAGATGACCACCGGAGAGAATCGGGGATGATCTCCTGTTACTCCCCCAGTGGTCACTAACCCTCTCCCACCCTCAAAAAAGAATCTTTAAAAATAGGTCGTGCCAGCCTCTATGCCAGCCTCAGATGTCATACTCAGGTCCATGACAGCACATGCAGGTCCCAGGAGCAGTTTTAGTGGTACTGCAGTGCACTTCAGACAGGTGGACCCAGGCCCATACCCCCCCTACCTGTTACATTTGTGGAGCAAACAGCGAGCTCTCCAAAACCTACCACAAACCCACTGTACCCGTATATAGGTGTCCCCCTTCACCTGTAAGGGCTATGGTAGTGGTGTACAGTTGTGGGTAGTGGGTTTGGTGGGGGGGGGGGGGGTTGGAGGGCTCAGCACACAAGGTAAGGGAGCTATGTTCCTGGGAGCATTTTATGAAGTCCACTGCAGTGCCTCCTAGGGTGCCCGGTTGGTGTCCTGGCATGTCAGGGGGACTAGTGTACTAGAAATGCTGGCTCCTCCCATGGCCAAATGGCTTGCATTTGGACGTTTTTGACTTGGATATCTTTGGTTTCGAAAATCACCGAAAGTCAGAAACGTCCATGTCTAGGGACGCCCAAATCTAGGGAGGTCCAAATTTAAGAATTTGGACGTCTCTGACGGTATTTTCAAAATGAAAGATGGACGTCCATCCTTTTTTGAAAACACGGGTTTCCCCACCCCTGGATTTCTCCATTTTGCAAGGACGTCCAAATCACAACTTGGACGTTTCTTTCGAAAATGCCCCTCTATATCACAACTGCATAAGTTTCAAAATCTTTTCCTCATGTGTATGTGTAAAACTAGTGAAACATAGTATTATCAAAAGGAAGAAACACAACATAAATACATGTGGGATTAAAGAATCCTGTTCAGAAGCAATGGATCCACAGGGGGAGTCGGGGCTTGTGGTTGGGAGGCTGGGCTAGTGCTGGGCAGACTTCTACGGTCTGTGCACTGAAAAAGGCAGATATTGGCAGATACAAATCAAAGTCAGATATACACATAAAGCAGCACATATGAATTTATCTTGTTGGGCAGACTGGATGAACCGTACAGGTCTTTCTCTGTCATCATCTACTATGTACAGTGGTGGAAATAAGTATTTGATCCCTTGCTGATTTTGTAAGTTTGCCCACTGACAAAGACATGAGCAGCCCATAATTGAAGGGTAGGTTATTGGTAACAGTGAGAGATAGCACATCACAAATTAAATCCGGAAAATCACATTGTGGAAAGTATATGAATTTATTTGCATTCTGCAGAGGGAAATAAGTATTTGATCCCCCACCAACCAGTAAGAGATCTGGCCCCTACAGACCAGGTAGATGCTCCAAATCAACTCGTTACCTGCATGACAGACAGCTGTCGGCAATGGTCACCTGTATGAAAGACACCTGTCCACAGACTCAGTGAATCAGTCAGACTCTAACCTCTACAAAATGGCCAAGAGCAAGGAGCTGTCTAAGGATGTCAGGGACAAGATCATACACCTGCACAAGGCTGGAATGGGCTACAAAACCATCAGTAAGACGCTGGGCGAGAAGGAGACAACTGTTGGTGCCATAGTAAGAAAATGGAAGAAGTACAAAATGACTGTCAATCGACAAAGATCTGGGGCTCCACGCAAAATCTCACCTCGTGGGGTATCCTTGATCATGAGGAAGGTTAGAAATCAGCCTACAACTACAAGGGGGGAACTTGTCAATGATCTCAAGGCAGCTGGGACCACTGTCACCACGAAAACCATTGGTAACACATTACGACATAACGGATTGCAATCCTGCAGTGCCCGCAAGGTCCCCCTGCTCCGGAAGGCACATGTGACGGCCCGTCTGAAGTTTGCCAGTGAACACCTGGATGATGCCGAGAGTGATTGGGAGAAGGTGCTGTGGTCAGATGAGACAAAAATTGAGCTCTTTGGCATGAACTCAACTCGCCGTGTTTGGAGGAAGAGAAATGCTGCCTATGACCCAAAGAACACCGTCCCCACTGTCAAGCATGGAGGTGGAAATGTTATGTTTTGGGGGTGTTTCTCTGCTAAGGGCACAGGACTACTTCACCGCATCAATGGGAGAATGGATGGGGCCATGTACCGTACAATTCTGAGTGACAACCTCCTTCCCTCCGCCAGGGCCTTAAAAATGGGTCGTGGCTGGGTCTTCCAGCACGACAATGACCCAAAACATACAGCCAAGGCAACAAAGGAGTGGCTCAGGAAGAAGCACATTAGGGTCATGGAGTGGCCTAGCCAGTCACCAGACCTTAATCCCATTGAAAACTTATGGAGGGAGCTGAAGCTGCAAGTTGCCAAGCGACAGCCCAGAACTCTTAATGATTTAGAGATGATCTGCAAAGAGGAGTGGACCAAAATTCCTCCTGACATGTGTGCAAACCTCATCATCAACTACAGAAGACGTCTGACCGCTGTGCTTGCCAACAAGGGTTTTGCCACCAAGTATTAGGTCTTGTTTGCCAGAGGGATTAAATACTTATTTACCTCTGCAGAATGCAAATAAATTCATATACTTTCCACAATGTGATTTTCCGGATTTAATTTGTGATGTGCTATCTCTCACTGTTACCAATAACCTACCCTTCAATTATGGGCTGCTCATGTCTTTGTCAGTGGGCAAACTTACAAAATCAGCAAGGGATCAAATACTTATTTCCACCACTGTACATGTCTTTAATGTACATTCACTTCCCTGCCTCTTTCTGTTGCTTGAGATAAATGACTCTTAACCTCATTAAAGTATAGCCTTATAAAATGTTTTGTACTTCCTCTCCTGAGTAATCAATCAAAATTAATATTTCCAACATGTAAGGATATGAAATATAAGAGAATTTTATCTTTATCTTTTTCTTATCAGGCAACACAATTGTGGAAAACACTACCTATGTCTATTAGACAGTTAGCAAATTGTGATGTCTTTAGAAGATCTGTCAAAACAATGCTGTTTAGGACATATGTAATCTCTTAATGGAATCAAAGGTTTTAAGCTTGATGTGTTTTTTGTATGTTCCCAGAATTGTGCATTTGACTTCTTTATACGGAATCCACCTTGAACTTAACAGGAAAGATGGAATATAAGAAATGGGAAATGTAATGTTTTATTGCCTGATGTTTTGTGTTCTTTGTTTTTGAGGTTTTGGTCCATTAGGTCTTGAGAGAGGCAGTTAGGAAGGTCTAACTGTCTCTTTCAAATATTCACATGGTAAAAGCCAAAGATATTTGACGTGTAATGGTAGGAGATCTTTTTATGGTGTCTGTTTTTCATTCATCATATGCGATAAATTAAATGTTAGTATTCAATATCACTTTAATAATAGTTCACATGCATTTATGAATGTATATTTATATATAAAGAGAGAGAGAGAGAGTGTGCAATACGTTGAATCCAGAGCTTACTGCTGTAGCAGGGAACACTAAATCATTCCATTTATTACTCACTGCTTGGTCAGTGGCCAAGCTTACTCTTCTTGTGCCCCAGTCAATCCAGCCCTGACAGCGATGGTCGCCAATTATGGAGGAGCAATGGGGGTCTGAGACTTGGCACCAGAGAAAAGTGGAGGGGCATAATCGAACGCGAACGCCCGTCTCCATGGGCGTCTATGTCCGCGAACGGGTACGTGAAGGGGCGGTTTGAACCGTATTTTCGGAAAAGATGGGCGTCCATCCTTCGTTTCGAAAATACGGGTTTTGTACGGACCAAATGCCATGAATTTGGTCCCTTCTGAGATGTGCGTCTTTTTTTTTTTTTTTTTTTTGCGATAATGGAAACTAAAAACACCCAGCTCAGAAACGTCCCAATCCAAGTCATTTGGTTGTGGAACGGACAACTGTACAACACTACCATAGCTCTTAGGGGTGAAGGGGGCAACTACAGTACATGTGGGTACTGTGTGTTTTAGAGGCCTCCCATTTACCACCACAAGTGTTACGGGTGGGGGGGGGGGGGGGGGTGGGCCTGGGTCTGCCTGCCTGAAGTGCACTGCAGTACCCACTAAAAGTGCTCCAGGGACATGGCTTGTTGCTGCTGTATAACCTTGGCACAGCAGTTCACACCTGAAGACTAATCTCGCTGAAAACGTCCTTTATTTGAATAAGCACCTTTACTCACAGTTAACTGCAGATCAGAGGTTGTGCCCCACTGGCAAAGAGTCTCCCTGGTACTGAGATTAGCAGTAGGTCAGAGCTGGCAGAATGGTGTACAATGCCCACTTTCAGTAACGTGGGTAACACATGAAAGGGAGCTAAAACTGGCTTACAAAAATGGCCACTACCGCATGGACTACTGGAAACACAACAGGGCACACTCTGACCCAGTAAGCAGGTGGAAAAGCACCATGGGAGTAGAGCCTACCAACTACCAACATCGTGAGCATTGAACACAAGCTAGTGGAATCACGGAGTCCACTACCCTACACCCACCACAATGCATAGCTGATGTGACTCTGCAGTGCACATAACAGAAAAGGTGTCACACTCACCCGAGAGCCACATCAGAACCAGGGAAAGGCTGTCACAGGATAGAACACATTCTGCTGTCATGGAGGTGGGTACGGCATTTGAGGCTGGCAGAGAGGCTGGGAAATAAAACTTTGTAAAGTGGGTTTTTTTTGGTTAGTGACCACTGGGGGAGTCAGGGGTGGTCATCCCCGACTCCCTCCGGTGGTCATCTGGTCATTTAGGCCAACTTTTTGGGACTTGTTCGTGAAAAAACAGGGTCCAAAAAAGTGACTCAAATTCGCGCTAAAAATGCCTTTGTTTTTTCGATTATCGGCCGAGGATGCCCATCTCTCCTTGGCCGATAACCACGTCCCAGTCCCACCTTCACCATGCCTCCGACACGCTCCCGTCAACTTTGGCTGTTTCCGCGACAGATTGCAGTTGAAGACAACCAAAGTCGGCTTTCGATTATACCGATTTGGGCGCCTAAGGGAGAAAGACGCCCATCTTCCGATTTGGGTCGAAATATGGATGTCTTTCACTTTCTATTATGAGGCGGATAGTATACAGTCTCCCAGCCAAATTGCTCTATGGATCTAATGGAAAAAGCTGATTTTTTCCCCTCCATTTTGAGCGTAAGGAAAACATCTTTACTGAACTGGTCCCTATAGCGGTGTTTCTCAACCCAATCCTCAGGTCATACCCATTCAGCCATGTTTTCAGGATATCTACGGTAAATATGCATGAGCTAGATTTGCATGCTCTGTTTCCTTGGTATGCAAATTTAACTCATGCATATTCATTGTGGAAAGTCTGAAAACCTGACTGGATGGCTGTGCCCTGAGGACTGGGAACAGAACCACTGCCCTACAGACTAGTGTACTAAAGAGTTTCTTTCATTATGGGGTCTATTTACTATGCTGCGTTAGATGTTAATGAGTTAACAATGTACCTTTGTAGTGAACCCACAATAATTTCCTTGTTATCAGCTTACATGGAACAGAGTGGGGACTACACTTCACAGGTAACACGGAGGTAGTTCCCACATATTAACTGGCAATGTAGTAAATGATATAGTCGAGTTCATGACTATCCCTGTTAAAGTGACCTAACTAGGTGTAGCATCACATTATTTACAAAACAAGTAGAGAGGGTAATACAGCACACACAGAAAGTATACAGACAAAAAAAGCAACAGTGGGCCTTCAAGACTGAGACAACAGGAGTCCTTTATTGACAGGTGACCCGACAGGGGCCGTGTTTCGGCGTTAAACAACGCCTGCCTCAGGGGTCAAGGTTTGGTTCTGCAGTATATAAATTGTATAAGTCCAATGCCTCAAAAAAATGAGTCTGTGTCTGTTGAAGATTATCGCCACAATTAAGCTCCTGTAAAAGCTTAATCTTCGCATTGTGGCGATAATCTTCAACAGACACAGACTCATTTTTTGAGGCATTGGACATATTTGCAATACAGTTAACACACAGTAAGTACTTTCTCTGCAGGCTAACTCCAAGATTCTATATAGGTCACCAAAAGTTGGGCACTAGACCTTGTATGCAGATCTGAGATTTGTGCGTAGCTCAATTGATTAATGGGTGAAAACAAGCACCACTTAGGCACTTAGTTGGTGTTCACAAGCACTTAATTGGAGTTTTACGTGGATCTTCTCTGTACACTATTTTATAACACGGCACAACCCAAAAGGGAAGTCTTCCTCACCTAATTGTTTCATTTCTTTGAAGGCATGAATAGACAAGTTGATAAAGATGAGCCGGTTGATGTAGGGTATCTAGATTTTCAGAAAGCTTTTGACAAAGTTCCTCATGAGAGACTCCTGAGAAAATTAAGGAGTCATGGGATAGGAGGTAATGTCCTTCTGTGGATTAGGAATTGGTAGGGTTAAATGGCCATTTCTCTCAATGGAGGAGGGTGAATAGTGGAGTGCTGCAGGGATCTTTACTGGGACCGGTGATAACATATTTGGAAATCAGAACGACAAGTGAGGTGATTAAATTTTCAGCCGACACAAAACTATTCAAAGTTGTTAAAACACATGCAGACTGTGAAAAATTGCTGAAAGACCTTAGGAAATGGACATCCAGATGGCAGATGAAATTTAATGCCTTCTGGATGCTTGTCTGAGTTATTTATTAAAAACTGTACCAGCAGGATTCATTGACCTTCTTCAAGCTCATATCTCATTTATGCTGACTCAAGGGGCTTTTCCTCAGCGGAAAGGTTCCATAATACTTACCCCAATCCCTAAGAGCACCTCGGTTCCATTGAAAGACATTACAGGCCTGTTGCTTCTAGCCCACTGTTGACTAAGGTAATGGAGGTAATAGTTGGTGCTCAGCTTCTGAATCACCTTTCCTCTTTCTCCCTCTTGCATAAATCCCAGTCAGGCTTTAGGCCTTGTTATAGTACCGAGACGGTCTTGACCACCTTAATATCTGATTTTATGAAAGCAGTCAGTCTAGGCTTTAAGTTTTTAGTGATGCAATTCGATATGTCAAGTGCCTTTGACCTTGTTGATCATGAGCTGCTTTCAGTCCTATTTGATGAGTTTGGATTGTGTGGAAAGGTCCATCAATGGTTCCACGGCTTCCTAAAATCTAGATCGTATCAGTTGAAGTTGTCAGGTTCTCTCTCACCTTCCTGGTCTGACTGTGTGATGTCATAGGATTTGCCGCTTTCTCCAATTCTATTCAATGTTATGATGGCTCCATTAGGTGAAAGGCTAGAGGCAGTGGGATTCTGCACTTTTATTTACGCAGATGATGTCACAGTCTCTATCCCTTTCAAGACTGCTCTTTTAGAAATTATCTCTAAGATTAGGCTTGGTCTGGATTTGATTGAATCCTGGGTTTTAAAACTTAAATTTAAGTTAAATAGAGTTAAGACTAAATTTCTTGTGGTAACCAAACCTTTTGACCGTACTGCATATAATGATTTTACTATTGAGAATGTGTCGTACCCCCTAGACTCTACACTTAGGGTACTGGGTGTATTAATTGACAGTCACCTCACGTTCAAGCCTCAAATTTCCTCAGTAGTGAAAAAATCCTTCAGGTCTCTTTGGAAGCTGAGGAGAATCAGAGATCTTTAGACTGTTTGTTCAATCCTTGGTTTTAACTCAGTTCGATTACTGCAATTCCATCATGCTGGATGTAAGGAGGGTGTCCTAAAAAGGCTACAAATGGCCCAAAATACTGCAGCTAGGCTTGTCCTCAAGGTATCACATTTTGATAGGGCCATTTCATTGCAATGCAAGCTGCGCTGGTTGCCCATTAAAGCCAGGATTATTTTTAAATTATGTGTTTTTGTCTTTCAAATATTAGATGGCATGACACCGGATTATATGCATCCCTTAATAACTATTTCCCTATACAATATAACCTCTGGTTCTAGGGACTACCTTAGACTTCATCTTCCAGATCGGAAGTCAGTTCACTCTGCTGACTTTAGATACCAGGATGCTAAGTGGTAGAATTCACTGCCAATGGCAATCAAGGGTCAGCCTGATTACTTGGTATTTCGTAAAAGACTGAAAACTCTCTTCTTTGAGAGGTTTCTATCCATTAATAGAGTATCTTAGATTGCAACTTGCCATCAATGGTCTATATTTGATATTTTGTTTATGGCTTTGTAAACCTTGTCTGTGGTTTATTTACTGCTGGCTACATTGAACTCGAGTATGTTTGGGATAATGTGGGCTATAAATGTCAAAATAAATAAATTATGGCATGGTCACTGCACGTTTTGTGGCCCCAGAAATAGATCAAGATTCTCTGGACTCCTAAGTTATCATTACCGTAGGAAGCTCTGGACTTCTTCCCTCCCATCAGCTTTATGGCCTTATTTTGTTTTCATAACTACTACAAAAAATCCTGCTGCCGCAAAATGACACTGATCAACCTGCATCTAGTGCAGGGTGTTGTACAGCAGGAAGAAAGGCCTCAAAGAGCTTCCAGATCCTGAAATAATCTGTTGAAGCTAATACGGGTCAACAGACCCTGCCTTCATCATTGGCCAAAAAAAACCTTATGATGTACTACAATTTCACAACCGTCCACAAAATCATCCACGCAGACGCCCCACTCTATATGTTAAACCTAGTGGACCTACTACCTAGAAACGCCAAAAGATCGGCCCGCAAATTCTTCAATCTGAACTTCCCCAGTTGTAAAGGAATTAAATACAAACAGTCTTACGCTACTACTTTTGCGTATAAAAGCACACAGATCTGGAACGCATTACCCATGGCCCCGAAAAATATAGACAATCTAACCAGCTTTCGCAAATCTTTGAAGACATATCTCTTCAACAAAGCCTTAATAAATCATTCCTCAAACTACTCAGGTGCATCAAAAACACCTCTCACAGCACTTACCTTCAGCCTATTATCGACTGTATTTAAGATCATGTAATGACGGCATCATAACAACACTCTGTAAGCCACATTGAGCCTGCAAAAAGGTGGGATAATGTGGGGTACAAATGCAATAAATAAATAAATAAAAATTCCTGCTGGTTAGAATAGTCTCATGGAAAATATTATACTTTTGCACAATTTAAATAAGCACCGCTACTTATCTTTTCAGTAGGTGCTTCAACACAGAGTTGCGTGCTGTGCTCCACTCTCTTTTATTCATGTGCCGAGCCAACGGTGGCCAGTGTTTCGCATGGCTGCTTCAGGGTCTCGGTGTCACATTCTACAAAAAATATATATTTATCAGTGGAGATTACATTCTGTCAGTTCAACTGTAAACTATGAGACTAAACTCCTTACAATCCCTCACATACTCAGAGAATGATCAGCATGACGTCTCAACGCTCATCTGTCATCTGACCAGCGGCTGCTGCTCTATTATATAGATCCTATGATGTCAGACACTGTCAAAAAATTCTCCTATCAGGGAGTCTAAAAAAAGTGACTCCATTCAACGCGAGTATTCAAACCAATAGGGTGAAGGGAACAAAGTTTAAAGGTCCACCTTTGTTCTTGTTGGAGAAGAATTCTCTGGTGGTCTCCTCCCCTCTTGCTCTGACACATAGATTTAAGTACCACACAGCGTAAATCTTCAAAGGAGTGCTGCTGTCTATTGCAATGTGTGACTAACGGCAGCCCAATTCTTCTAGTATTGATGGAGCTCTTATGTTCACTTAATCGCGTTGACAACATCCTTGTAGTTTGGCCCACGTAGAGTTTATTACACGGACATCTTAAACAATATACCACGTAGCTAGATCTACAGGTGGTCTGTTGTTTCAAAACATACTTTTTATGATTAAAGGGATTCACAAAAGTAGACGTCTCCTCCATTACCGAACAGAAATTACAATCACCACATTTCGAGTGACCCATCTTATTGTCAGAAGGGCTCCCTGAGGATGATAGACTGGGTAAGGCTGCTGGACTCAAATGCTCTTTCAAATTCAAATTTCTACTATAAGCGAACCTTAACCTCATATTCCTAAATCGTGGCAGTTTACAGATTACAGACCAATGTTTTCTCAATATTGTTGCTATTTGAGGAGAATTCACAGTGTATTGCATTACATAAGTCATAATGTCCTCCGCTTCCTTTTCTCCATCTGGTCTAGGAGCTAGCAATAGTTCTCTGTTATTCCATCTTGCTCTCTTATAGGCTTTTCGTATTATATATTCTGGATACCCTCTTGCTGTTAATCTTGATGAGAGCTTCTTAGATTGAAATTTAAACTCCATGTCAGTAGAACAAATCCGCCGATGCCTCAGGAACTGTGAAAACGGTAAATTATTTTTCAACGATCTCGGATGACAGCTATTGTAATTAAGAAAAGTGTTCCTATCAGTTGGTTTATGAAAAACAGTCGTGGCAAAGCTTCCATTCCATATGGAAATATGTACGTCTAAAAACGAAATTTGTGTTGAATCCATCTGTAAGCTGAATTTAATACGAGGGTGACAACCGTTCAAATAAGACACAAACTGGAGCAAATGCTGTTCATCACTGGTCCAGAGTAAAAAAATGTCATCAATGAACCGGACCCATAAATTCATGAACTTATATAAGTCCTCTGTGTATACAAATTTTTGCTCAAAAGCTCTCATAAATAAATTTGCCACCGGCGGTGCCATGGTCGCACCCATCGCGACTCCTGACACCTGTTGAAAAAGTTTGTCATCAAACAAGAAAAAAAGTTTCTTCATTGCCACACTCGCTAACGCCAAAATGAAGGATGTAGGAACTCGACTAGGTCCTCTTTCATCTAAAAAAATCTCCATCACTTCTAGTGCTTCATCTTGTGGTATAACAGTGTATAAAGAAGATACATCTAATGTTGCCAGAATAAATCCATTCACTTTGTTATTATAAAGTTCTAGTAGTTGTAAAAAAATGTGTGGTATCTTTTAAGTACGAATCTCCACTCTTAACAAACAGTTGTAAAAAGCAGTCGACAAACATGGAAAGAGGTTCCAACACCGATCCTCTACTCGATATTATCGGTCTGCCTGGGGGATCTCTTAACCTCTTGTGAATCTTAGGCAAAGTATAAAAAACTGGTATCTTTGGGTTCACAGTATTCAAAAAATGAAATTCTTTCTGTGTCAATATCCCATTGGCGTAAGCTTCGCCCGTTAGTCTGAAGATATTCAAAGATTGCAAAAGCCAAGATTCCAAAAAACCCACTAAGTTCTCCTCTTGCAAAGGTTCACGGAGTCTAAAATGGCCCTCCAGTTCATCCAATTTACAGTCCAACTGTGTTGGACATTGGTTAAGCTGATCCACTTCCCTCACTGCACCTTGGACCTGCTCCAACATGGCCTGAACCCGCTGTTGCTGCGTAGTCATCTTCAAGTCCCGATTGTCCAAATGTTCATGGGCTGCTTCTGTACGATCATATGGTATAATTGCTGCAATTTCAGGTCTAATGCAGCCTCCACTTCCAGTTGCACTTCAGTTACATTCTCTTGACTCCAAACAGAACTAATCGAGGGACTCGACTCAGCAGAGCTGATGGATCTGCCATCTTAGCACAAGTGCCCTGCTGTTTCTCTTCCACTTTGCGTGCAAGTCTCGAAGACCTTTCAAACTCAGGATTCTAAAAATGGTCCCACCTGAGAACCAACAGTACCACTCAGTAGTATGGACATTTTCAACCCGGTTCTACCGATATGAAGCAATGAATGTGGCTATGTCGGTGGGGAATCAGAGGAGCTGAGCAAGGCAGCCTCTGCTCCTCTAGGCATGACATGAATGGAGGCATTTTATATCCATCACACGGTTTAATCAGTTTTCCAAATCCAAACCGGGAAATGTCTTACCCCCCCCCCCCCCCCACTCTTTACAAGGCTGCACGGTAATGTGGCACCGGCAGCTGCTTAAAAGGGAGGGGGGTTAATGTGTTAATCCTGGATGAGAGCATGATTTAATAAACTAACAGGAAAATGATCTTGAGCAATCAAAATGGATGTGATACTGTTAGGAATTGTGTGTGTGTGTGTGTGTTTGTGTGCGCACTCCCTGTTGTTTCTGTCATCGGTACACAGAAATCCATCCAGGCACACATTACAAAACCTCCCTTTAATGGCCTCTGACAATGATACAGTCATGAAGCAAGACGTATTTCCTTTTCAAAAGAAAAACATAAATGGAATACTTGTTCCAAACTCTAATTTGCTAATTTCTAATTTACTTTGGGGGAATTACTGTTGGCTCTTGCCAGCTGGCTTCCAACTGCACTGTGTCTAGTCTCTTTCACATACTGCAATAATCGCTCCGTGCAGGTAAACAAAACACCATACAAATGCATAGCGGCCTGTCAAAAACAGCAGGCTAAATCTGGTTATATAGCTACCTAGCAGTACTTATTGCTTCTGCCATTGAAATCTATATTGCTGTCCATTGAATGGTCATGGAAGGCTGTGAGCCCCCTAGGAGGGTCCACTGATTTCACCGGCAGCCACTTTTGAATGAGGTAGGGTATTATTATGGATTAAGAACTGGTTGAAAGATAGGAAGCAGAGAGTAGGATTGCGTGGCCAGTATTCTCAGTGGAGGAGGGTAGTTAGTGGGGTCCCGCAGGGGTCTGTGCTGGGTCCGTTGCTTTTTAATGTATTTATAAATGACCTAGAGATGGGAATAACTAGTGAGGTAATTAAATTCGCCGATGACACAAAATTATTCAGGGTCGTCAAGTCGCAGGAGGAATGTGAACGATTACAGGAGGACCTTGCGAGACTGGGAGAATGGGCGTGCAAGTGGCAGATGAAGTTCAATGTTGACAAGTGCAAAGTGATGCATGTGGGTAAGAGGAACCCGAATTATAGCTACGTCTTGCAAGGTTCCGCGTTAGGAGTTACGGATCAAGAAAGGGATCTGGGTGTCGTCGTCGATGATACGCTGAAACCTTCTGCTCAGTGTGCTGCTGCGGCTAGGAAAGCGAATAGAATGTTGGGTGTTATTAGGAAGGGTATGGAGTCCAGGTGTGCGGATGTTATAATGCCGTTGTATCGCTCCATGGTGCGACCGCACCTGGAGTATTGTGTTCAGTACTGGTCTCCGTATCTCAAAAAAGATATAGTAGAATTGGAAAAGGTACAGCGAAGGGCGATGAAAATGATAGTGGGGATGGGACGACTTTCCTATGAAGAGAGGCTGAGAAGGCTAGGGCTTTTCAGCTTGGAGAAGAGACGGCTGAGGGGAGATATGATAGAAGTGTATAAAATAATGAGTGGAATGGATCGGGTGGATGTGAAGCGACTGTTCACGCTATCCAAAAATACTAGGACTAGAGGGCATGAGTTGAAGCTACAGTGTGGTAAATTTAAAACGAATCGGAGAAACTTTTTCTTCACCCAACGTGTAATTAGACTCTGGAATTCGTTGCCGGAGAACGTGGTATGGGCGGTTAGCTTGACGGAGTTTAAAAAGGGGTTAGATAGATTCCTAAAGGACAAGTCCATAGACCGCTATTAAATGGACTTGGAAAAATTCCGCATTTTTAGGTATAACTTGTCTGGAATGTTTTTACGTTTGGGGAGCGTGCCAGGTGCCCTTGACCTGGATTGGCCACTGTCTGTGACAGGATGCTGGGCTAGATGGACCTTTGGTCTTTCCCAGTATGGCACTACTTATGTACTTATGTACTTATGTGTAACATGAGAAATTCCACTCTGCTGCTGTTTTAGATGTATGCATATTTTGACTTTTACATTTAAATCTCAATGGTTGGTTTTTTGTTTCGTCTTTCCAGTTCCTACAGTGCAGGTTGTTCGGGTTCCATGCATATGCAATTTTTCTCACTGCATGCGTAAAATCCTTTGCCTACAATATATTGCCATAAGATGGAGTCAGTTATCTGACCTCACCCAAATAATAGGTTTTTGTTTCTTTTTTGCAGTTTTAAAAATGATGCCTGTGCCGAAGACCTCCTGATTTTGCTCAATTAAAGAAAGCATGACTTGTTGACAATTAGGCATCGCTGTTGTTATTCTAAAGTTGCGTTAATAAAAAATCTTGGGGACACATTTGCCATAATGGCTTTAACTAGCATTTTAATATGTTAGCATGGAGGGGCATAATCGAATGGGGGCGCCCATCTATAAGGGCGCCCATCTCTAAGGACGGACCCATAAAGGGGCGTCCCCGACCGTATTATCGAAACAAGATGGGCGGCCATCTTTCATTTTGATAATACAATCGGGGACGCCCAAATCTCAACATTTGGATCGACCTTAGAGATGGTCGCCCTTAGAGATGGACGACATTGGTTTTCGCTGATAATGGAAACTAAGGACGCCCATCTCAAAAACGTCCAAATCCAAGCCATTTGGTCGTGGGAGGAGCCAGCATTTGTAGTGCACTGGTCCCCCTGACATGCCAGGACACCAACTGGGCACCCTAGGGGGCACTGCAGTGGACTTCAGAAATTACTCCCAGGTGCATAGCTCCCTTACCTTGGGTGCTGAGCCCCCAACCCCCCCCCCCCCAGGTCTGCCTGCCTGAAGTACACTGCACCCACTACAACTGCTCCAGGGACCTGTATAGTGCTGCGATGGACATGAGTATGGCATTTGAGGCTGGCATAGAGGCTGGCAAAAAAGTATTTTTAACCTGTTTTTTATGGTGGGAGGTGGTTAGTAACCACTGGGGGAGTAAGGGGAGGTCATCCCTGATTCCCTCCGGTGGTTGTCTGCTCACTTCGGGCATCTTTTCATGGCTTGGTCATGAAAAAAAATGGACCAAGTAAAGACGGCCAAGTGCTCGTCAGGGACGCCCTTCTTTTTTCCATTATCAGCTGAGGATGCCCATCTCCTAATCACGCTCCAGTCCCGCCCCAGTCCCACCTTCGCTACCCTGCCAACACACCCCCGTGAACTTTGGTCGTCCCTGCGACGGAAAGCCATCGAGGGTGTCAAAAAATCGGCTTTCGATTATGTCGATTTGGGCGGCCTTGTGAGAAGGGCGCCCATCTCCTGATTTGTGTCGAAAGATGGGCGCCCTTCTCTTTCGAAAATGAGCTGGATGGGCATTAAGGGGACTCTTGAATCAGCGGACACCAATTTGAAATTTGGAGTCAGTGAGGCAGAGTAACTGGTGATTGTTCTTAGAGTCCCTGTGGCTGGTTTTTAAAGTAAAAAAGGGGAAGGTGGGTGGGGGAGAGATGGGATTAACAGAGCTGGGGGCTTTACTGTAATTGTTGGCGTGCACATGTGTCTCTATGTGCATGGAAAAGCTTGGGAAAGGGTATTGTTTGGTGAAGGGATTTCAGTTTAGGGATAGCCTAATCCTTTCTTGGCTATAGCACGGAGGCAAATTCAATTAAGACCTTCTCACAGGTCTCTCACTTAGCCATCTCTCTCCTCTTCAATCTGTTCAAAATTCTGCTGCACGACTAATATTCCGCCAGTGTCGTTATGCTCATATTAGCCCTCTCCTCAAGTCACTTCACTGGCTTCCTATCCGTTTTCGCAAACGGTTCAAACTCCTCTTATTGACCTATAAGTGCATTCACTCTGCAGCTCCTCAGTACCTCTCCACTCTCATCTCTCCCTACATTCCTCCCCGGGAACTCCGTTCACTGGGTAAATCTCTCTTATCTGCACCCTTCTCCTCCACCGCTAACTCCAGACTCCGTTCCTTTTATCTTGCTGCACCATATGCCTGGACTAGACTTCCTGAGCCGGTACGTCAAGCTCCATCTCTGGCCGTCTTCAAATCTAATCTAAAAGCCCACCTTTTTGATGCTGCTTTTAACTCCTAACCCTTATTCACTTTGTTCAGAACCCTTATTTTATCATCCTCACTTTAATATTCCCTTATCTCTTGTTTGTCCTGTTTGTCTGTCCTAATTAGATTGTAAGCTCTGTCGAGCGGGGACTGTCTCTTCATGTTCAAGCGTACAGCGCTGTGTACGTCTAGTAGCACTTTAGAAATGATAAGTAGTCCCTGTCCATCTTCAAATCTCTGCTAAAAGCCCATCTCTTCAATGTCGCCTTCGGCACCTAACCACTATTCAAGAAATCCAGACTACCCCAACTTGTCATTTCATCCTTTAGATTGTAAGCTCCTTTGAGCAGGGACAGCCCCCCCTTTTTTTGTTAAATTGTACAGCGCTGCGTAACCCTAGTAGCGCTATAGAAATGTCAAGTAGTAGTAGTAGTAGGATTACCTTCCTTTACTGTGCCCCTTTTCTCACTAGAGCTCTGCCGTTCTTGATGATTGACCAGCTTTATTTCATCTTGATCATTCTAACTGAACATCCCCATCCTTGCTATTCCAGCTGGCACCACTACTGTTTTAATTTTGTAACCAGCAGGATAAGCTAGACCATGTTACACAGTCAATCTAAACAGCAAGGTCAACATCCTTGGAGACTGGTCTTACCTGTGAATTTTGCATTAAAATAATGTGTCTTGTAAACATTTCACTTTGCAGTTATAGATTGAGTCCTTGAAGGTCTACTCAAATTAAACATATTGGTGTTTCAGCTGGGTCTTCCAAGGTTAAAAAAACAGACTGACAGTTCCTTTGCTTTTTTTTTTTTTGTAATACCATTGATTATTTCTGTGTTTTTCCTATTCTTTTTTAAGTGTTTTATGTGGCTAAAGCGAGATTTTAGAATCAGAGAAGTGAGCATTTTACATAGTAACATAGTAGATGACGGCAGAAAAAGACCTGCATGGTCCATCCAGTCTGCCCAACAGGATAAATTCATATGTGTATACCTTACCTTGATTTGTACCTGTCTTTTTCAGGGCACAGACCGTATAAGTCTGCCCAGCAGGATTCCCCACCTCCCAACCACCAGTCCCGCCTCCCATCACCGGCTCTGGCACAGACCGTATAAGTCTGCCCTCCACTATCCTCGCCTCCCAACCACCAACACCTCTTCCCCCCACCTGCTCCGCCACCCAATTTCGGCTAAGCTTCTGAGGATCCATTCCTTCTGCACAGGATTCCTTTATGCATATCCCACGCATGTTAGAATTCCGTTACCGTTTTCATCTCCACCACCTCCCGCGGGAGGGCATTCCAAGCGTCCACCACCCTCTCTGTGAAAAAATACTTCCTGATATCTTTCCTGAGTCTGCCCCCCTTCAATCTCATTTCATGTCCTCTCGTTCTACCGTCTTCCCATCTCCAGAAAAGGTTCGTTTGCGGATTAATACCTTTCAAATATTTGAACATCTGTATCATATCACCCCTGTTCCTCCTTTCCTCCAGGGTGTACATGTTCAGGTCAGCAAGTCTCTCTTCATACGTCTTGGATCGCAAATCCTGTACCATCCTCGTAGCTTTTCTTTGCACCGCTTCCATTTTTTTAACATCCTTCGCAAGGTACGGCCTCCAAAACTGAACACAATACTCCAGGTGGGGCCTCGCCAATGACTTGTACAGGGGCATCAACACTTCCTTTCTTCTGCTGATCACACCTCTCTCTATACAGCCTAGCAACCTTCTGGCTACGGCCACCGCCGTAGCATTTTAGACTAGCTCAGATGCTGCACATTTAGAAATGGGTACTGGCAGGGAATGGTCTCAGTACTACTTTGACTCAAGGACGAAATGACAATACCTACCTCAAAGCATTTTTCTTATCCATTGTAGAACTAAGTAACAGAGGCGAGATTAAAGATGACCTGTATTCCCCTATTCCTGAAATTGTGTTGGTCAGACCAATTAGCTGATGCTGCCTGTTCTCAGGTTGCCAACTGAACGATAAAGGTCATGTGCGGTGAAATTTTTGCGTTGTTTTATTGCTTTCCATGATTTCTTCTCAACTAAAAACAAGTGACGAAAACATAAACCCTAATGAAATCTTAACGGAAAACTTTTACAGAGGGTAGTTTTCAAATCTATTTCTGCAATGTTTTACCCATTTAAATGAAAACTACGTTCTCTGCACATAGCTAAGAATATGGACCAGTGGCTAGGTGGAGCCAGGGGGGCCTGGGTCCCCATAGAATTGGCCCTGGACCCCCCTGCCGACAACCCTCTCGACTCCCCTCCCACTGACAACCCTCGCCCGCCGCCGCCATCGGCTACCTTTGCTGGCGGGGGCCCCCAACCCCCGCCAGCTGAGGTCCTCTTCTACCGGCACAAGGCTTCGTTCTGCTTCTGTGAGTCTGACGTCCTGCCGATGGCGGGGGAGAGTTGGCCGCGGGAGGGGAGTCGAGAGGGTCGTCGGCGGGGGGGGGGGGGTCAAAGTTGGTGGTGGTAGCGGCGGCGGCGGTGGGGGGTCTAAAATGGCGGTTGGGGGGGTCTGCGGCACCAGGGGGGGGCTAAAATGTGCCCCCTCACCTCAGGCTCTGGACCCCCCTCCCGCTGCAGTTTGGCTACGCCCATGATATGGACATAGATAAATGTAGGTGTGTATGTTTGGCTAATGTAAGCAGTTGTAGAAGTATCCATAAGAAAACGACACAAAAAATGTCTGACAAAACTGGAAGGAAAGATGGCAAATCTTAATTATATATTATAAACACATATAACCTATCATAATCAAGACATCTGTTAATCTCATTGGTCTATATAAAATGTAACCTAGTTCTATATAAACTGCATGGAATCTACTACAGATGCCCATTGTTCCATATAACTTCTAACCTTATTCTATACAATCTGTAACCGATTTACTCCAGAATTATGTAAGTCACATTGAACCTACCAATAGGTGGGAAAATGTGGGATAGAAATGCATAAAAAAAATAAATTAAGATTTTCTCACCCTCAAGTTCTCCGCCTCCTTCTTTTTACTTTTCACCTACCTATCAACTTTCACTCTCCTCTCAGTCCTAACAGATGATTTTAGGAGTGGGCGGGCTGGCCTTCTCACTTACACTGGTCATGCCTGTCCCTTCATATACAAAGTATCAAGGAAGGCTCTCCACAGAGTGGATGAACACAAAATCCCACGGGGTACAGAAACAGAAAAACAAAGTGGGAAGTGGGCCAATGACTTTAGGACGCCGAGACTAAAATGATATAAAGTAGAATAAACTTTATTGTAGACTCGACACAGTACTGTGTTTCGGCCACAGGCCTGCCTCAGGAGTCTTAAGCGGTGTAAATAATTTTCTGAATCACTGTCTCGTCTTGGACGTTACCAAAACAAATTTTGTATCCCACACTAATCAAAGACTTTTGAAGCTACAAGCGTTTTCGTACTGCTACACCTTTGTTGGTGGGGCGGGGCGTGGTTATGAGATGGCCGGCTTCGCCCGATAATGCAAAAAAGATGGCCGGCTCTGACGAGCATTTCGCCGGCTTCACTTGGTCCATTTATTTTCAGGTCCAAGTCTCAAAAAAGTGCCCCAATTGACCAGATGACCACCAGAGGGAATCAGGGATCACCTCCCCTTACTCCCCCAGTGGTCACCAACCCCCTCCCACCCTAAAAAAATAAGAAAAAATGTTTTTTTGCCAGCCTGTATGCCAGCCTAAAATGTCATACCTGGCTCCTTGACAGCAGTATGCAGGTCCCTGGAGCAGTATTTAGTGGGTGTAGTGCACTTCAGGCAGGTGGACCCAGGCCCATCCCCCCTACCTGTTACACTTGTGGTGGTAAATGTTGAGCCCTCCAAAACCCCCCCAAACCCACTGTACCCACATTTAGGTGCCCCCCTTCACCCCTTACGGCTATGGTAGTGGTGTACAGTTGTGGGGAGTGAGTTTTGTGTGTGGGGGATTTGGGGGGCTCAGCACCCAACGTAAGGGAGGTTTACACCTGGGAGCAATTTTTGAAGTCCACTGCAGTGCCCCCTAGGGTGCCCGGTTGGTATCCTGGCATGTCAGGGGGGCCAGTTCACTGCAAATGCTGGCTCCTCCTATGACCAAATGCCTTGCATTTGGCCGGGTTTGAGATCGCTGGCATTAGTTTCCATTATCACCGGAAACTGATGCCGGCCATCTCTAAAGCCGGCCCAAATGCTGACATTTGGCCGGCTTCAACCGTATTATCGAAACAAAAGATAGCCGGCTATCTTTTTCGATAATACGGTTCGGCCACCGCTTTACAGCGCCGGTCATAAAGATGTCCGGCCATCTATTTGGCCGGCGCCATTCGATCAAGCCCCTCCACAACAAACAACATGTAACGTAAAGATGTTCCTGATTAGGTTTCTTGTTCCCTAACTCTTTAACCAGAGAGATTATCATTACAGAGGAGGATATACTTTAACCTCAATTGGCTCAAAAATTGGCATTATTTCAACCTTTATTTTACAACGACAAAACAGAGAATCATAGAAGGGCAAGACATAAAGAGGTTTGACTCCTGAGGAAGCTAACAATGAAACGGAGGCTCTCTGTTGAGCAAACCAAATTATACCATACTCGATTCAGCTAGTGCCCTTGAACCGGTTTGTTCTGGATAACAGATAATGGTTCATTTTGATATAGTAAACATTGATGTTGAAATAAGAAAAAAGAAGGTAAAATTTCAATTCAATTATGGAAGGTTTTTAAGACTGATGAGGAAGCTCGCCCGGCATCCATATTGGTAATCACACCATTGAGAGCTGAGCGTCTGAAGTCTATTCCTCCGTTAAGTAAATACATCAAATATAAACAGGAGGGGGTGACACTTGCGTAGTTCAGCGGATCCTAGTTCTAGGAGGGAAATTTTAGGCCAGTTTTGGATTTCTGATAACCCCATCCTGATTCAATGTGATTTTTGCAGCTTCTGCTACCCATTGAAATCCCATAAAACATCATGGGACTTACAACATTGATTTCAAATGGTAGCATCAGGGACTACAAATTAGGGGTGTGCAGCTTAAAAAGTTTTGTGTTGTGTTGTTTTTTTGTTCCATTTACAGGAATGTTCATTTTATTTTGGGGGGGGGGACAGGGCCGCCGAGAGGGGGGGGGGGGGGACAAAATTCCCCGGGCCCGGGCCTCCGGGGGGGGGGGGGGGGGGTCCAGCGCCACCCGCCCTCCGTCTCTCCCTGGCACTGAACTTAAGCGCCTCCCTCACCTTCGAAAGCACAGCAAGCAGCGGCAGACCACTCCTTCCTTCCGTGTCCCGCCCTCGCCTGATGTAACTTCCGCGAGGGCAGGGCACGAAAGGAAGGAGTGGTCTGCCGCTGCTTGCTGTGCTTTCGAAGGTGAGGGAGGCGCTTAAGGTCAGTGCAGAGGGCCCGGGGGTGGAGAGAGGGCCCGGCCCGGTGGCGGGTGGAGGGGGGGCCCAGTGACCTCGGGTGGGGGGGCCCCAGGGGCGGCCCTGGCCCAGTCTCTCGGCAGCCCTGGGGGAGGGAGGGTGGAGGGCATTTTTTCAGTTTGGGAACAAAGTCATTAAAAATGTGCACTCTTTTGGAACAAGCATACACTCTTCTGAAAGAGTGCACAGTCTTTGCAAATAGCGTACAGTCTTCATGAATAGGAAACGAATGCACCACTCATAACACATGAAAATATCCCCACAAAATCTCATGACTTTTTTCCCCTATTGTTTTTGTTTAAAAATAACATAGAACAGCATGGGGGATGCTGTTGACATTTCCTGTATTGTTTCAAATGAATGCGCATTCCTTCTAAAAATACAATACTGTTTTCGGAAAGAAGTTCAAAACTGGTCAAAAAGTCTTCCTACTGGAACTGAGGAACTTGGCAGCTCTGAATCTCCGTGGTTAACGAACAACAAAGTGAAGAAGTGAATCCAGAAAAAGAGATTATGTTTTTTTTGTTACAAAGGCATGAAACCTCTTCTAAAAATTTGGGTGTGGATTATAGAGTGAGAACTCCCTTGCTGTCCATAGTAAAATAAAGACAATGAGAAATTGTTTCAGGAATTCTTTCAGTCTCTCTGATCAGGGTCAGTTTTAGCAACCGTGTCCTGTACCAATCTGTCCGTCTACATATAGATTGATTTACAAGTCAACATGCTTTTGCGGGTCCTTTCCATTTGAAGACCATTATGTCCTCCAAGGGACTGTATACACGCTATACAAAAAATAAAAATAAAAAAACAACTTTAGCTGCTTTTAGTGACTAGAGTTTATAATTTTATTGCATTTTCTCAATTAACTTTATATATATAGTAGTGGAACCATTTCCTCAACAATGAAACGGGCCCTAGGAAGGCTGTCATGTAAGCTTTTTTTTTCTCTCTCCCCTGCCCTCCCCTCCGTCCAGCGATTCTCCTCTTCCCTGCCCTCCCATCCGTGTTCCGTGATTCTCTCCTCTACTGTCCTCCCATCCCATTGGTGTCCATCAATTCTCCTTTGCCCTGCCCTCCTCTTCCCTTCCTGCCTCCATTCCCTTGATGTCCCGTGAATCTCTCCTCCCCTCGATTTGTACCTGAACGTTCACTGGCTGGCTGGCGCTGGCTTCCGTTCTGTTCGTAACATCCCTCCTGACGTCAGTTTGCCTCCAGCGTTCCCTTCCCTCTCACTGTTACGCCCTCTGATGTCATTACGTCTTGACGCGAGGGCCGGACAGTGAGGGGGAATGGAACACTGGAGGCTGGCTGACATCAGGAGATGTTACGAACCCAGGCAGCCAGACATGGAATGTTGGAGGTGCAAATTATTATATAGGATAGCATGACAAGTTATTGATGGATCTCATCAATTAGAGGGACCCAGGTGTAGTGAGAAGGCCGAGGTCTACTGAGAGGCTCCCAGTGGAGATGGCACCCCTGGGCTCTGAATGATTGGCATGATATTTCACCTTTGGTGACTGCCTTTCCTTTGGGTTGAATCTCCCATTGCTGGCATCTAGGAGCACGAGTCCAAGGAGACATACTGAACACTGTGGAATCCTAGAGTAGAAAGCAGGGAGGAAAAGTCAATGTTACTCACCGAGAAGTCTTGGCTAGGAGCAAGGCTGGATCCTAGCACAAGCATTGGTACTAGAACAAGGATGCTTCAAAGCTCTCCACTGTGGTATCCCCTCATACCTTGCTGCTCTTGCCATTCCATATGCCTCTCCAAGACTTCTCCACTCCCTTAATGGCCACCATTTCCATATTCCATCAGCAAGAAATGTCACATTAGAATCAACCTGAATCAGTACAACTACATTCTACTGCACTTCCTCTTTTGAATGCCCTTCCTTCCCAAGTTCACCTGGAACTTTCCGATCCAAAATTGTAGACTGTTACCTCAAAACTTTCATATTTTTAATATCAAAGGCTTTTGGATATACAGTGATTACTAGTGATATAGTACTTTGAATCTCCTGACCCACCATGCCCTAATATCTTTCTTAATGTCTCCCTCCCCTCCCCATTTCCTCTCCTCCTGGTCTCTTTGTTGAATGAATACTTTCCTGTCTTTAATGATTTTCCTTTCTACTTTTCATATTAAAAAAAAATCTTTATTTTTGAAGTTTAAAAAAAGATACAAAAAGTAAATGTATGATTATAAGATATGAACAAGTACAATACAGTAAAATCGGTCAATTACCAAACACTTTTAAAAACTAAAATAAAAAACAATAAAATAAACCTATCAGTAGATTATCAAAAATAAAGTAAAACAGTAAATGTGCAAACCACCCTGTGATGCTTGCAGGAAGAGTGATGTATTAAGTTTTAAATAAACCATAAACCATAGTTCATAGTACAGAAAGGAAACAGTATGGAATTCAAACACAAGGTGGAGTAGTGCAGACCTAGTTCTGACAAAGAGGCCAAACAAAGACAAATAGAAATCCAACAGGAAGAAAGAGGCCTGTGAGAGGAAGTGGTACTACTACTACTACTACTATTTAGCATTTCTATAGCGCTACAAGGCTTAAGCAGCGCTGCACAAACATAGAAGAAAGACAGTCCCTGCTCAAAGAGCTTACAATCTAATAGACAAAAATAAAGTAAGCAAATCAAATCAATTAATGTGTACAGGAAGGAGGAGAGGAGGGTAGGTGGAGGCGAGTGGTTACAAGTGGTTACGAATCTTGCATGGAATCTTGTCACTCTTTAGGATTCCAGAATCTTGCTATTCTTTGGGGTTCTACATGGAATGTTGCTACTCTTTGAGATTCTGCATGGAATCTTGTCACTCTTTAGGATTCCAGAATCTTGCTATTCTTTGGGGTTCTACATGGAATGTTGATACTCCTTGAGATTACTACTACTACTACTATTTAGCATTTTTATAGCGCTACAAGGCATATGCAGCACTGCACAAACGTAGAAGAAAGACAGTCCCTGCTCAAAGAGCTTACAATCTAATAGACAAAAAAATAAAGTAAGCAAATCAAATCAATTAATGTGTACAGGAAGAAGGAGAGGAGGGTAGGTGGAGGCGAGTGGTTACAAGTGGTTACGAGTCAAAAGCAATGTTAAAGAGGTGGGCTTTCAGTCTAGATTTAAAGGTGGCCAAGGATGGGGCAAGACATAGGGGCTCAGGAAGTTTATTCCAGGCGTAGGGCGCAGCGAGACAGAAGGCGCGAAATCTGGAGTTGGCAGTAGTGGAGAAGGGAACAGATAAGAAGGATTTATCCATGGAGCGGAGTGCAAGGGAAGGGGTGTAGGGAAGGACGAGTGTGGAGAGATACTGGGGAGCAGCAGAGTGAGTACATTTATAGGTTAGTAGAAGAAGTTTGAACAGGATGCGAAAACGGATAGGGAGAAATGAAGCAGACCAAGGCAACCAGTCAGTGGAACCTGCTGACACCTACTGGCTGGAAATCAGAGATTTATCTAGGCAAGGTTCTTCCAGAAGCTAACCCGTGCAGCCTGGCGGTGAAACTTAACACTACCACAGGTACAAGTGATTATGTTTCATATGTATCTGAATTCATAATTTAATTTTAGTATCTAAAAAATTCTGAATATACAAAAGTAGTAAACTTTGTTTTCAAGTTAAGGTGTTTTATAGGCGGAGCGGGAATGGATCTGAGGAAACTTCGGATTTTAAATGTATTTTCTGGCTTAAATATTAGATGATGAGGGATAAAAGGATAGTTATAAGGAAAACAAAATTGTTCACAATGAATGGTGCAAAAGAGGGTGTGAACTGACTATTACATGAGTGTCTCTGATATTTCATTTTGTTGAGTTTATATTTTCATATCTTGAATACTGAGCCAAGTTTAGAGATGGGAGGAATAGACTAGGGCAGTGATGGCAAACCTTTCAGAGACCGAGTGCCCAAACAGCAACCCAAAATCTAATTATTTATCGCAAAGTGCCAACAGGGCAATTTAACCTGAATAACAGAACTTTAAAAGCATTTGGCATACTTTTGAATAATTAATGTGATTTTTGCTGTTGCATGCATGCTGATAACTCCCTTCCCCTCCATCCATGTGCATCTCCTTCCTGTCTTCCCTTCCTTCACCTCCCCTCCATCTGTCCAACAATTTCCCTCCCCTCCATCCACCCATGTCCAGCAACCCTCCTCTCTCCTGCCCTCCCCTCCATTCACCCATGTCCAGCAACCCTCCTCTCTCCCCTGCCCTCCCCCCATGTCCAGCAACCCTCCTCTCCTCTCCTCTCCCCTCCCCTCCTCCTCCCATCCATGCCCTGCACGTAAATCTTTTTTATTACCTCC
This sequence comes from Microcaecilia unicolor, assembly GCF_901765095.1. Lineage (NCBI taxonomy): Eukaryota > Metazoa > Chordata > Amphibia > Gymnophiona > Siphonopidae > Microcaecilia > Microcaecilia unicolor. The sequence goes on along the minus strand of NC_044035.1, from coordinate 22,827,464 downwards.
GTCGAAGCGGCCGCGTCTTTGAAAGCCCTGCCCGTCTCTAGCCTTCCCTTCGTGAGTTCATTCCCTCAGAGTCAGTCCCGCCCTCGCGGAAATGATGTCAGAAGGCAGGACTGACTCTGAGGGAACGAACACACGAAGGGAAGGCTAGAGACGGGCAGGGCTTTCAAAGACACGGCCGCTTCGACTAAGGTAATCAACGCCGGCGGGGAGGACATGCGAGGGGATGTTGATACACATGTTGATATCACAAAGATCAACATGTGTAATTGCATAATCTTTTGAACTTTTAGTACTGTCTTATGTCTTTTGCTTTAACACCATCATGTAATTCACCACCATGTAACACAAACCCTCTGTAAACCTAATGTATATTCACTTCTATTTCCAGTACCCATGATGTATTGTGAGCCACATTGAGCCTGCAAAGAGGTGGGATAATGTGGGATACAAATGCAATAAATAATAATAATAATAATAATGTTGGGTGGGCAGGCCTGGAGAGAAAGTGGCTGGGCCTGGGCCTGTCCAGGGCCCGCCCGTGCGCGCGTGCCAACAGAGAGAGCTCTGCGTGCCCTCTCTGGCACGCGTGCCATAGGTTCGCCATCACTGGACTAGGGCTATGAATTGGTTTTGTTTCTCTATTAAATATTACGAGTTAAGGAAGAATGTGCAAGGAATACAACGGACATGAAGATTGGTCTATGTTTTGTACAACTATAGGGTTCTAGAGTGTAGACTAGTAGAGGGTACAGTGTTCTCGAGCATGATTTCCACATCTGAAAAGGCATTTATGGGATCTCAAGACCTTGTGTATATCATGTTCAGATAATTCTTCTTTTGCTCCATTAAAATGTATCATAACATTTAGGATTCTGCAGAGGGGCTATAAAATCAAACCTGTTTCTTCAGATCCAGATTAGTATTTCTTAAAGCTTAAAATCAATTCCAGACCTTCTATCTACGGAAAAGTTACAAAACAAATAACAAGGAAGGCAGCATTTTCCTTAGGAAGCAAAACAAATTAAGAAATAGAGCGGTATTTTTAGAAAGGATTCACAAATTGGCATTGAGGCATCCAGCTCAGGATGTGTCATGTTCTGCTAGTAGCCTGTTCAAAACATTTGTGCAGATTATGTGCAATGGGAGCATTCATTTTAGAACCATAACAACTAAAATGTCAGTGGGGTTGGCACCAGTGCCGTAGCGAGGGCAGCTGACACCCGGGGCGGGTCGTCGCTGCGCATCCCCCCCGGGTGCAGCACGGCACCCCCTCTGGAGCGCTCACATCCCCCCCCCCCGGAGCGCACATTCCCCCTCCCCCCTCTGGAGCGCATACTTACAGCGGAGAGCGGCGAGGGACGGGCGGGAGGGCCGATCCGCCCCGACTGCACGTTACTGGGAGCTGCATCGGCTCTGCTGGTTCCCTCCTCTCTCTGCCCCGGAACAGGAAGTAACCTGTTCCGGGGTAGAGAGAGCAGTGAACCAGCGGAGCCGGCACCCCCCCAGCAGCGTGCACCCGGGGCGGACCGCCCCACCGCCCCCTTCCTACGCCACTGGTTGGCACGGCAACATAAACGTGTATGTGTCATAGTTCAGGAAAGCTGAGCCCCTTGGGCTGCAGGCAAATTGGTGCTACCCAGTCAACCCAAAAGTTAGCTGGGCCCCGACCGGCAGCAGACAGGTCACCCAGGCAACGCACAGGACAAGGCACAGTAGGCAACCAGAGTCTAGACTAATTGAAACAGAAGAAAAGGCTGGAGTTTGAAGGCAGAACTAGAGCTTGGAGGCAGGGCTGTGACAGAACTGGAACTTGTAGTCAGGGATGGAGCTGGAAGGCAGGGCTGGAGCTTGAAGGCAGGACTGGAGTTAGAAGGCAGGGCTGGAGCTTGAAGACAGGGCTGGAGGACTGGAGTTTGAAAGCAGGGCTGGAACAAGGCAGGAAGCAGGACAGGAGCAGGACTGGAGACGAGGCAAGAACAAGTTGAGGCAGGGTTGGAGCCAACAGGAACAAACAGAGACAGGGCTGGAGAGAAGGCAGGAACAACTGAGGCAGGGCTGGAGTACAATACACACACTAGACACCACTAAGAGACCTGTGTTGCAGCAAAGCCTGAAGGTCCCTTGGTTCCTTATATGGGCCCTCACTAATGATGTCACGATTTCTGTTGCCCCAGAATGAGTCTTGGAACACACTGAAAGAGGCAGTAGGAGTACCAGAATGAGGCTAGAATACTGGAACATCAGAGTGAGGCTTGGATAATCTCTGGAATGAGGCTTGGAGCATAGTAAAACGGGGAAACTGGCAGCAAAGGTATCAGTGCAAGAGGGACTCAGTGCCAGTGAGACGGTTTGGAGAAGCCGCAGAGCCTGACCAGCGGAAGGAAAGGTGAATAAGATGTGGGGTCTATAAAATAATGAGTGGAGTGGAACAGGCAGACATGAATTGCTTGTTTACTCTTTCCAAAACTACAAGGACTAGGGCGCACACAATGAAGCTATAAAGTAGTAAATTTAAAACAAATTTATTTTTTCACTCAATGTGTAATTAAACTCTGAAATTCATTACCAGAGAATATGGTAAAAACAGCTTAGCGGAGTTTGAAAAAGGTTTGGATAGCTTCCTAGAAGAAAAGTCCATAAATCACTATTAAGATGGACTTGGGGAAAATCCACTGCTTATTTCTGGGATAAGCAGCATAAAATGTTTAGTTCTGTTTTGGGATCTTACCAGGTACTTGTAACCAGGATTGGTCACTATTGGAAACAGGATGCTGGGCTTGATGGACCTTCAGTCTGTCCCAGTATGGCAACATTTATGTAACATTATGTTATTGAACTTTTAAATTATTGAATTATTTATCACTTTTCTTTTTTAATCATTTATTTATAATTTTTCATTTTACAAGGGTCACTTGAAAACAGTAATACAGAGATGACCGCACATTATTAAGAAGAAAACAATCCCAACTAGATATATGGATTATATACAATCTTTCTCTTTCTTAGACCACAAAGTGAAGAAAAATAGGGAGAGTGAAATAAGACAAGGAGATCAATTAAACAGAAAAAAGAAAACGTGGTATTAACCTGATTATCCCCAGATATTACTCATCTAATACATTATTCCACATTGATCATCTGGTTGGCTTCCTCAAGACCAAATACGGTGTATAGTCAATTCATTTCATTGAGAACCTACTTATTGTCCAGGTTTTAGTTAGAAATAATATATCTGATTACATTCTCTCTTTTAAAAAAACAGAAATTATTTAACGATACATATATTCATCACTTTTCTAATTCCCTTTCCTGATGTGAATTGGAGTTTCTGTTTTGTTTTTTTTAGATCAGTGAAGTGATTGTGGGATATCCCAATTTTGAGGGGGGAACCTGAGATTTTATTATTACTATCACTGAGGTCTTTTTCTCCACTGAGAAGGGTGTCTGTGATGCTCTAAATATTTGGGGAAAGGTTTTTCACCACTCTTGTATGTTTTATTGTAAGCATCTAGATTCAAAGATAATGGAATTTTGTGGGGAGTGTTTTTTTGGTACACTGTCTTATCATATGTGTATGGCATGCTGATATTTATTCATTGTTTTGAATATAATATGTATGACATGGTATCTTCATTTTTACTTTTGGTGAACACATTGGGTCACATTTTAGAAGACTGGGTACCCGCTTGTGTGTTGAAGTATGCTCAAGGTATTGAAAAAATAGTTTTCTGGATTGGGCGAACATAAAAAATGCAACACTTGTAAGATTTGTGAAGTTATGTTAGAATGAAATGATGTTTTCACACATCCTGCCAACTTGGAGCATTTTAAATTGGAACATGAGATGTCCTGCACTTCAGAATATGTAGTGTATGCAGTCATGTGTCCTTGTTTGAAAATGTTTTAAATTTATTTATTAGGATTTATTTACTGTCTTTTTAAAAAGGAATTCACTCAAGGCGGTATAAAGTAAGAATAGATCAATCATGAGCAATAGGCAATTACAGCAGTAAAAATATTCAAATAACAATACAAAGTATGGCATAGTATACTACTTACAATGTCAACGCAATACACAATAGAACATTTTAATTGATAGTGAAGGGTAAAGCAAAGATGGAGCATATAGATAGGTAAGAGCAGTGGCGTAGCAAGGGGGGGGCGGTCCACCCCCCGGGTGTCAGCTCAAGGGGGGTGCTCCCTGCCAGCTCCCCCCCCCGAATGCAGCACGATGACACCCCCCCTCGGCACATCTACACCCCCAGACCCAGTGCCTACCCTCAGCTCCATCCAACCAGCTCTTACACCCTACCTTTAAAGAAATCTCAGAAGCCTTGGCGAGGCACAGCGCCTCACGCCTGCATGTAAAAGAAGTGTGGATCGTCTCATCGGGCCTTCCCTCACTCTGTCTGTCCCACCCTCCGCTGACGCAACTTCCTATTTCCGCAAGGGCAGGACAGACAGAGTGAGGGAAGGCCCGATAAGACGATCCACACTTCTTTTACATGCAGGCGCGAGGCGCTGTGCCTCGCCTCGCCACGGCTTCCGAGATTTCTTTAAAGGTAGGGTGCGGGAGCTGGTTGGACGGAGTTGAGGAGGGTAGGCACTGGGTCGGGGGGGGGGGGGGGGTATTGATGTGCCGAGGGTGAGGGGATGTCATCATGCTGCACCCGGGGGGGGGGTTGCAACGGCGAACCGCCCCGGGGGCAGCCCCCCTTGCTACGCCACTGGGTAAGAGAGTAAGAAGAGTTAGAAAGTAAGGTGACTAATTTAAAGAAAGTTGCACACGAGGTCAGAGAGATGGTTAAATATTATCTCTGCTAGGGTAGGAGTGAATAAACATGCTGGACAGACTTCCCAACAATTGAAGGTCAGGATGGGTGAACATAGAAGTTGCTTGAATCAGATTTGCCTTGAGGAACATATTGTTCAACTGATAAAGGACACATGTTTACTGATTTGAGATGTTGTGGGGTTGATCACATACCTGCCTTTGATCGGGGGTAATAGAAGACTGATACTCCTTTAATGGGAACAGAACTGGATTTTCAAACTATGATCAGAAGAGCCAGAGGGTTTAAATGCTAGGACAGAGTGGCCGCATTTATTTATTTACAGTGAGGAGTTATTTTAATATTATATATATATCTTTATTATTGATTTTTTTTTGTAATGACACTTCTGTTTACTACTGTGAAGTCAAACACATTTGTTTGTGAGCTACATAATTTGAGTCCAATTGGGGAAATGACATCATCCACTGTCTTTAAAATGGAAGTGGTTTACCGGTGGCCACGTTTGAGAGAGCAGAAGGATATGGACTTGAACGCTGAGGTAACGGTGAGTAAACCTTTTTGATCCTGAATTTTTTGGTTTAAGTGCAAATACATACAATTTTGTGTTTAGAAACTGAGTAACTGCTTATTTTAGGTTGGATAGACCAGAACACCCTGAAGCAGCTTTTTTTGTGAAACGCTGGTGACAGTCGGTGGGACCCTACAAATACCCTATTGAAATGCTCTTATTCATAATAAGATATTAAGCAAAACACGCTTCAAAAATGCCAAACCCCTCCGAGAAACGTTGCATTGGCTTCCAATCAAAGAACGGATCATCTTCAAAATCTGCACCTTAGTCCACAAAATCATATACGGCGTTGTCCCTGCATACATGACAGACCTCATAGACTTACCAATAAGAAACAAATTCAGATCATCAAGATCCTACCTAAACCTACACTACCCAAATTGCAAAGGACTGAAATACAAAACAACTTACGCAGCCGGCTTCTCTTACATAAGCGCACAACTATGGAATGGGCTCCCAAAAGCTGTGAAAACAATCCGCGACCACTTGAACTTCAGGAAATCACTACAAACCAACCTCTTCAAAAAGGCCTACCCCAACGACCCCACGTAACCCTCCTCACCTACCAACACAGCATGACTATGATCGAACAGGACATCACGCAATCTTCATCCATTCCGACCCTCCACTTATACCTCATACGATCACTATACAACTTTGTATTTGCTATCCACCGACTGGGCAAACACCTTTGACGGTACTATGTAAGCCACATTGAGCCTACAAATAGGTGGGAAAATGTGGGGTACAAATGCAATAAATAAGTAAGTAAATAATTTATTCACTTTCTGGAAACATCATTGAAAGTTTAGAAGCCTAAGGGGGTCTTTTACAAAGGTGCACTACTGTTTATAGTGCATACTAGTGATTAGCACGTGTTAAATGCTAGAGAAGCCCATAGAAATATATAAGCATCTCAAAGTGTTTAGCACACACTTATTTTTAACATGCACTAAAACGCTAGCACACTTTTGTAAAAGGGACCCTAAATTTTTGACGTTATTAGTTTTTGATTATAAAACAATTTTAAATATTTGATTGTAAAATGTTTTTGAATATTTGTAGCAGGGGCATAGCCAGACTGGCAGGACGGGGGTCCAGAGCCCGAGGTGAGGGAGCACATTTTAGCCCCCCCTGGCACCGCCGACACCTCACGCCATTGCCGACACCCCCCCCCATTGCTGACCCGCCTGCCATTGCGGACCCCCCCCCCCGCCATTGCCAACACCAACTTTGACCCCCCCCCACCGCCGACCCTCTCGACCCCCCTCCTGCCACCAACCCTCCCCCACCGTCGCCGTCGCCTACCTTTGCTGGCGGGGGACCCCAACCCCCGCCAGCCGAGGTCCTCTTCTTCCTTCGTTCTGTTTCTGAGTCTGACGTCCTGCACGTTCTACTACGTGCAGGACGTCAGACTCACAGAAACAGAACGTGCAGGACGTCAGACTCAGAAACAGAACGAAGGAGGAAGAGGACCTCGGCTGGCGGGGGTTGGGGTCCCCTGCCAGCAAAGGTAGGCAACGGTGGGTTGGCGGCGGGAGGGGGGTTGAGAGGGTCATCGGCAGGGGGGTCCAGGGCCAAATCTATGGGGGCCCAGGTCCCCGTGGCCCCATGTAGCTACACCCCTGATTTATAGAAGGTTTTTATGCCTATGAGGCTTCCCCACTTGAGGTCTGTGAGAACATTTAAGGCTCCGGACTGGGGTCTGAGACTTTTCCTTCCGCTTTGCAAGATTTATATATTTTGAAGGTTCATTTACAGTGGTTGTTTTTGGTTCTGATTTGAAAGCCACTGTTGTTTCTGGGATCAGTAGCATGGAATCTTGATACTCTTTGGGATTCTGGCTAGTGATTGTGACCTGGATTGGCCACTGTTAGAAGCAGGATACTGAGCTAGATGGACCATCAGTCTGACCCAGTATGGCTATTCTTATATTCTTAAATGAAACCTTCAGCAAGGATGCTGATGGTATAGAGATCAAGGTGTGAAATGGAGGAGTGTGCACAATGGGATTCAGAGAAACATTCAGTTCTGCCTTCAAAGTACCATCAGTAGTGAAGACAATCCACCTCAGCCTCCTCATGCTTAGGCTCACTAGTGAAAATTACATCTATGGGACTGTATACTAGGGATGGGTTGGTGTTTACAATAGCATAGGACTGGTGCAATTAGTAAGGGTAATTCAAGCAGCAAAGCAGTTCTTGAAGACAAAATTCCAACATATGAGGCACAGGAAGAGACCGAATTCTGGCAACCTGTGACTAGGACATCTGGTGGTTCATTCATATCCTTGACAGGAAACAAGTTGGCCATCAGCAGAAAGTATGGATCATAGAGCTGGGAATATCAACTAGCTAGTCCTGAAGGCCCATAGGGGCCTCTGCTCAGAGGAGGAATGATTGCCCATTGGAGCTTTACACCAGGGAGTAGGAACTTTTCTTTTATGCATCAGTACAGTATGACATATATTTAGTTATTTAGATTTTGCTCACACCTTTTTCAGTAGTAGCTCAAGATGAGTTACATTCAGGAACACTGGATATTGCTCTGTCCCAGGAGGGCTCACAATCTAAGTTTGTACCTGAGGCAATGGGAGGTTAAAGGACTTGCCCAAGATCACAAGAGGTAGCAATGGGATTTGAATCTAGCAGAGCTACAGAAATCTTAAGCATTAGTAGAAGCAGGGCTTTTTTTGAGGGGGTACTTGGGGGTACTGAGTACCGGCACCTTTTCCATTGTCTGCTAAAATTAACCCATGGTCTCCAAGTTTTAATGAAAGAGCTCAGGCTCTACACACAAATTCTGTCTTGTCATAGATTCTGTGACTGGCTGCAAGGGGCCTGGCTATTGTACGGTGGGTCCCTCAGTGATCACCCTACCCCTAAAGGGTGGCCTGGCATTTGAGAACCAGCACCTTTTTCGTTAGAAAAAGCACATTGAGTAGAAGTAGTAGTAGAAGTAGTAGTCTGACCCTGCCAGAGAGGTCCAACTGCTTATTAATTCTATCACTGAAGCCTAATCTAGATAGCTTCCATACTAGGCCTCGGAGGTACCCTCTCCAGCCTAGAAACATGAGCAATTGTGTTTTCATTTCCAATAGCCACAGAGTAAGGAAAACCATTTTGTAAACAACCAAAGGATGCAGCTAACATCAACAAATACCAAGTGATTTGTCTCTGTTCAGTGTCAAGTGTTGTTCAGTAAAATTAAGCCTTGGCATGGTTCCCTGTGCTACTTGAGAACATTTGCTTTTGACTACAGAAAAATAAAATCTCTTCACAAACTGTTGATTGCAGTCTGTGAGCTGGAGAGCTTCTGAGAATCTTCAAATGATAAAGCGTCCGAGTCCAAAGAGCAGCATGAAAACATTCTATTTTAAGAAGACGTTGACATCAATAGCTTATAATTACATATGTATCCTTCTCAATTAAATTTATACTGTCTATCCATTCATTGTCTAATTGTGTATACACAGCATAAAAAGGTTCTGTACAACTTTAAGGCCATGGAAATATAAATGTGTATTTTTGTTTCTGTTGTGGTGGTATTTTTGCTTTAAACAAACATTTCTGACACAAAGCATTTGTCAGATGACTGATGGTTTCCGGGTTGCTGCTTTGTACTCCATTAGTTACAATGGAAAATATTAACGTGCTTTCTTGACGTTTTTTTCTGCCAAAAATGTTCAGGCATTTCTCTGCAGCAGGAATGGTTGTTTCAACTATGACTTGGCTTAGACGCCAGTTCAGAATAGGGAATCGTTTCTTTCCAAACTGGCTCTGAATCCAATTCACTTTGAAATCCACGCTTCATTGAGTAGGCTGAATTCACCTGGGTCAGTGTGAGCGAGGCTATTCAAAATATCAATCTGAGAGAGCCAGGGCAGGATTAAGGCATACAAAGCAAGCCAGAGGAAAACAATACAAACCCAAAAGGGCAAAAGAGAAGTGAAGAAGGCCGCAGATAGAACTATAACATGGAGCCAATCATGGGATGAGGCAGCGTTTATAGAGGGACCTGACACAGCCAATGTTTCGGCAAACGCCTATGTCAGGGGTCTGTCAATGGTCCTTATTCTGGTCAGTTTTTTAAAGTGGGTGGGTCTGTTGGGGCAAGCAGCCCAGACTAGAGGATCAGAGAGAGTTTTTCATCTCTTCCTCAGCTCTGGAGATTGTAGGACAACAGGAAGCAACTGGGATGTGAGCAGACAAAAACTTCAGTATCACTTGAGCTACTATCTCTTTGGGGAGCTGGGAAAAAGATGTCCATGTCCTGTCTGATGGTGATCCCTCTGGGGGATCATCTAGTTTGTCTAGGTTTCAAGGTTTCAAGGTTGGTATCTTCCTATGGTAGATTTTTTCGTAGGTTGATTATCTTCAAAATATTTGGCTAGTTCATTTGCTGGTGGAAGGTCTTCATTCATTGTTATTGTTTGGTTGTCAAGTAAGCTGATTACAAGCTTGTATAATTTCCTCATGTCTTTATAGTCAGGGCCTATTTGTTTCTTGTAGAATTTTCTTTTTGCTTGTCTTATTTTGTATTTGTACCTCTTTTGTGTTTCCCTCCATGTGGTTATTGTAGATTCATTTAAATTTTTTCTCCATGCTCATTCTTGTCTTCTACATTGGACTTTTTTCGTTCTTTTAGTTCCTCATTGTACCATTGGATTATGTTGCGTTTTTAAGAGGTTTTGTTTCGTATGGGTGCTATTTCACCTAGGATGGAAGTGCATCTTTTATCCCACTCTTTGAGGAATTCGGTGGAGTCTGTTGGTGTCGACCATTGATTTTCATATATGGAGTGCCAAAATGTTGTTATGTCGACTTTCCCTCTTGTTTTGTATGTGGTTTGAATTTTTGTTTTATGATTTCCAATTTCTTTCCAGTACAGGGTTATTTCTAGTTTGAAGTGGTCGAACCAGGGGACTTCCAACCATCTCTGGTTTTGGATAGAGAAGTTCTGGTCTGTAGGAAATCTGTATGCTAGAAGGTTTAGTGTGTGGCCTTTTACGTGGGTTGAGTCCACTGGTGGACATTGGAATTCCCATATTTGCAAGCTTCTTTCACTGCTCTTTTGCACTGCAGGATTAAGACACAGGCCAACTGGCCACATGCCTATGGCCAAAACGTTTAGGAGCAACCCTCTTAGCTGCACTAATTCAATAGTACCAAGGACAGACTTTTTCTCTGACAAATCAGCTGCTGGCAGAAAGAAGAGTGTAAGGAAGAAACAGAGGCAGCCATGTGCTCCGAGGTTTATCTAGTCTCCTTATCCACTGTGCTTTTGCCCTTGTCAATAGTAGGAGTTGGCGAGAAGCACTTGTTACCTGCTGCTTCCTCCTCTGAACTCATTATTTATATTGTGATGGGTGGTGGTAGTGGTGGTGGGGGGAATGTGCCTGTTTACCTAGGACCTGCCAAACAGTTAATCCTGCCCCGCAGTCAGTGGAGATGTAACAGGCCAGGGATTCAGGATACAAGTTTCTTGTGTTCTGAATAGGGAAGTAGTTTCAGTTCATTTGGTTTTCAAAGTGAAATGAAAGAAAACAAAGAAAATATACTTAATTTTTGTTTTGCTTCCTTTTTAAAAGAGAACATTGGCAAGTACAGTCAACTCCAGGGCCACCTCTTTTCTGAAAAATCCTGCTGCTGCACCCCTCTCCATCATCCAAAAGTCCTCGGGCTCGGCTTGGCGCCACACCATCTGCAAAGCTTCCCACAGCGTCTGTGGTTTTCCGGGAGGCAAAAGCAATCTCCACTCGTTCCTGTCTCACTGCTGCTGTTATGTAAAGTGGCCCAGCCAACCCGAAGCTGATTCCATTATACTGTATGTAGAATTATCTGTGCAACAAATAAAGGTCAGGAGCACAGGAGCCCCAAGAAGAACATGGTTGGAGGTGGGAGGGGGGGCAGGACCCAGGGCTCTTATGGGTCCATTTACTAAAGCACAATCAATTTTATTTTTCACTTACTGTGAGTTAACAGCAAGAATGATCACATGGTGAGTGCAAAGACTGCATGGTAATTGATGGGTCGTGTCCAGCATGACCTCTGCAGTTACCACACGGAAATATTCTTTACTGCGCATTAAAACTGTTTACAATTAGAGCGGATGAACTTAACAGCTCCTCTTGAGGAGGCGTGAGGTGTACCTGATGTTTCTGCAGAACTAAGGATTAGCGTACAGTAAATACGATGTGCTAATTACAATTTGCAGTCCCCGCCCATTCTACTACTACTACTACTACTAGCATTTATATAGCGCTACCAGACGCACGCAGCGCTGAACATTTGACATAGAGAGACAGTCCCTGCTCAAAGAGCTTACAATCTAGGTAAAACAGACAGACAAGACATTACAGGCAAGGGAATTACAGGGTAAAGAGGAACAGGGGAGGAGGAGGGCAAATGAGTAGCGGCTAGGAGCCAACCAACCCAGTTCCTATTCCTTAACACAGCATACAGTTCGGGCCAGATTCACAGTACATTTTGCCCAAAGTTAGGTGCCAAAAAGCTCTGAGCTAAGATAGTATTCTGCAAAGGGGGCTCCCCCTTTGCAGAATACTAGCTTAGAGCGGATCTGATGACTAAGGTTGGGCACTGGGTTTCTACCTGCTGAAACCTGGTGTAAAGCTGTCGTCCAGCTTAGGCATGGTTATGATATTATTCTAAAACATTGTGCCTAACTTCTGGAAATGCCTCCGATCTCCCCATGCTCCTCCTAAAGCTATATCCCTTTTGAGTTGCGTTGTATGAAATTTAGGCATGGATGTTTTAGAATAGCAACTAGGGTAGATGTGTACGCAAATTAAAATTGTTGCCATTTAACTCCAATTGCTGACCATTGACGCCTTGTTAACTAATTAATTTGCATGTGCATCTGTCTTGGTGCAACCTATATAGAATCCGGAGGTTAATGTGCAGATTACATAAGTACATAAGTGTTGCCATACTGAGACAGACCGAAGGTCCATCAAGCCCAGCATCCTGTTTCCAACAGTGGCCAATCCAGGTCACAAGTACCTGGCAAGATCCCAAAAATGTACAAAACATTTTATACTGCTTATCCCAGAAATAAGCAGTGGATTTTCCCAAATCCATTTTAATAATGGCTTATGAACTTTTCTTCTAGGAAGCTTTCCAAACCTTTTTTAAACCCCGCTAAGCTAACTGCTTTTACCACATTCTCTGGCAAAGAATTCCAGAGTTTAATTACACGTTGAGTGAAGAAATATTTTCTCCTATTCATTTTAAATTTACTACTTTGTAGCTTCATTGCTTGCCCCCTAGTCCTAGTAGTTTTGGAAAGAGTAAACAAGCGATTCACGTGCACATGCATGACTGCTTACATTATAACATTGATATCATAACAACACATGCTAATTCATGCGTTGACTGCTTAGTGCTCTTTAGTAAAAGGGCCTCTTACATAGCTGGCATTGAGCTTGGGGTTTGGAAGGGGGAAGGGACTTTAAATTCTGGTAGCAGCAGCAGAGAGAGGGAGAAAAAAGACGTGTCCAAGAGAGACCTATCGGTGTACTCAATACATCTCTATATACACCATCCATGACCCTGAATAAGAGCCTAGAGTTTGATTAATTTTTCCTATAAATAGCATTTTGAATGCCATTCGTTCAGAAGGGCTACGTATGGCAGAAAATATATGAATAGTGAAATATAAACTAATTTGTGTTTTATATGATAGAGCCTGAACAACAGAAGTTTTCAATCTTGTGGGATAGAAAATCAACGGTGTTTGGTATTTTTACTTATTTATTTGAAAACTTTTATATATTGTCCTAACAAAAATCAAAATGGTATACAATGAGGGGCAAAATCGAACGGGGCGCCCAAGTTTTCCTGAGGGCGTCCTCGCAGGACGTCCTCGCGAAGGGGCAGGGAAACCTGTATTATCAAAACAAGATGGGTGTCCATCTTTCATTTCGCTAGTATGGTCAGGGATGCCCAAATCTCAACATTTAGGTCGTCCCTTGAGATGGTCGTCCTTAGAGATGGTCATCTCCGGTTTTCAGCGGTAATGGAAACCGAGGATGCCCATCTCAGAAACAACCAAATCCAAGCCATTTGGTTGTGGGAGAAGCCAGCATTCGTAGTGCACTTCACAAATTGCTCCCAGGTACATAGCTCCATTACTGTGCGTGCTGAGCACCCCAAAACCCACTCCCCACCACTGTACACCACTATCATAGACCTTACGTGTGAAGGAGGGCACCTATACATGGGTACAGTGGGTTTGTGGTGCGTTTTGGAGAGCTCGCTGTTCCCTCCACAAATGTAACAGGTAGGGGGGGGGGTATGGGCCTGGGTCCTTCTGTCTGAAGTGCACTGCAGTACCCACTAAAACTGCACTAGGGACCTGCATGCGCTGTCATGGACCTCAGTATGACATCTGAGGCTGGCATAGAGGCTGGCATGACATATTTTGAAAGATGTTTTTTGAGGGTGGGAGGGGGTTAGTGACCACTGGGGGAGTAACGGGAGGTCATTCCCGATTCCCTCTGGTGGTCATCTGGTCATTTCAGGCACCTTTTTGTGCCTTAGTCGGAAGAAAAACAGGTCCGGGTGAAAACCTCCAAGTGTTCGTCAGGGACGTCCTTGTTTTTTTCGATTATGGGTGAAAGACGTCCAAGTGTTAGGCAAGCCCAAGTCCTGCCTTCGCTATGCCTCCGATATGCCCCCTTGAACTTTGGCTGTCCTTGCAATGGAGTGCAGTTGGAGACGTCCTAAATTGGGCTTCAATTATACCAATTTGGACGTCTCTGGAAGAAAGACGTCCGTCTCCCGATTTATGTCGAAAGATGGATGTCCTTCTCTTTTGAAAATGAGCCCAATAGTCTCATTCTCTGTGCACTGCTTCTCAGAAGAAGACTAGGAAGCAAACAGCTTAGTTGTTTTCTTCTTATTGATGAGGTCTTGGCTAGAGGCATGATGACAAAGTCTTACAAAAATCAGCTCATTGTTTCCTAGAAGAGACATGAATTGATCAAGCCATCCAACTGTTTGCTTGAGAGGGCCATGTTAGTCTATAATAATAACAAGGGCAGCATTAAATTATAAGGGACCCTTTTACTATGCCGCATAAGCGTCTACATGCACCCAACATGTGCCAAAATGGAGTTACCGCATGGCTACTGCGTGGCTCTTGTGGTAATTTCATTTTTGGTGTGCGTCCGATACGCGCGTCTGGAAAATAATTTTTATTTTCTGCCGCACTTATTAGATGCATGCCAAGTGGCATTTGGTGCGCATAGGTCATTACCACCTGGTTACTGCGTGAGACTTTACTGCTAGGTCAATGGTGGAGGTAAGGTCTCAGACCCAAAATGGATGAGCGGCAATTTTCATTTTTCTGCACGTCCATTTTCAGCAAAAATTTTAAAAAGGCATTTTTTGTAGGAGCACTGAAAAATGATTCTGCATGCTCCCAAAACCCGCGTCTACATACCGCAGGCCATTTTTCAGCACGCCTGTGTAAAAGGACCCCTAAGTGAATTAAAGCTGCACCCCATGCCCCTCAAAACAAAAAAGCTATAAAAGTTTTTAAATGACTTGATTCCATTCTATATCTAAACCAACTAATACTGATCCCTCTAAATTGATTATGATAATCATATTATCGCTATTGGTCATTATATCTTACCTGTTTTTATTTTGTGTTATGTAAATCATTGTACAGACCTATCTACCTAATTTCTTACACAGTAATATGTTAAATTAGACCAAACCTCTTACCCTGTTTATGATTATACCTTTTGCAACATAATGTAAGCCACATTGGGCCTGCAAATAGGTGGGAAAATGTGGGGTACAAATGCAGCAAATAAATAAATAAAATTGGATGTGGCCTAGTGGTTAGGGTGGTGGACTTTGGTCCTGGGGAACTGAGTTTGATTCCCACTTCAGGCACAGGCAGCTCCTTGTGACTCTGGGCAAGTCACTTAACCCTCCATTGCCCCATGTAAGCTGCATTGAACCTGCCATGAGTGGGAAAGCACGGGGTACAAATGTAACAAAAATAAAATAGATACTATTGGAGATTCTACATGGAATGTTGCTACTATTGGAGGTTCTACATGGAATGTTGCTATTCCACTAGCAACATTCCATGTAGAAGGCTGCGCAGGCTTCTGTTTCTGTGAGTCTGACGCCCTGCACGTATGTGTAGGACGTCAGACTCACAGAAGCAGAAGCCTGCGCGGCCACATTGGTGATCTGCAAGGGCCGACTTCTACATGGAATGTTGCTAGTGGAATAGCAACATTCCATGTAGAATCTCCAATAGTAGCAACAGTGGAGGAGTGGCCTAGTGGTTAGGGTGGTGGACTTTGGTCCTGAGGAACTGAGTTTGATTCCCACTTCAGGCACAGGCAGCTCCTTGTGACTCTGGGCAAGTCACTTAGCCCTCCATTGCCCCATGTAAGCTGCATTGAACCTGCCATGAGTGGGAAAGCACAGGGTACAAATGTAATAAAAATAAAATATTACCCAAATATTTAAATTTCTGCTTGCACAAAGCCAGATCTGTCTGAAGTGTTTTGCACAGTTTTGCAATATTCTATTAAACATCGCTATTCTCTCTTGCTAATGTCCTGATTTGTTGATTAACTATGAACTGTACTTGAAAAGGCAGGCTTATGTTTGCTTCCCTCCAAACCTTCATAAAAGTTATGACCCTTTAAATGAAACTGACCTTTTTACATCACATAAAACACTTTTTGGCTCCAGACACTGCATATTCCAAATGAGTTTTCCTTTATAGAAGCTAAGGCTTCTGTGAGAAAGCAATGTAACTTATATCAGCAAGATATTTCAAATCTAAGAGAGCAAAACTTTGAAAATATAATAAAGTCTGAGGCAGCAGCTACCAGACCTTCAAGTAACATGAAATTATCACTTTAGTTTCAATAAGACAAAGATTCTTTGGGATGACGCTTAGTGAGGCTGTAGAATAATGAATAAGAATGCCAGGCATTTCTGCGATTTAGGACTTCCAGTACATGCAAACAGCCATCTATAGGGGGTAATTCTTTAAAATAGGTGTTAACATTTACTACTACTACTACTTAACATTTCTAGAGCGCTGCTAGGGTTACGCAGCGCTGTACAATTTAACAAAGAGAGACAGTCCCTGCTCAAAGAGCTTACAATCTAATAGACAAGTGAACAGTCGGTCTGATAGGGGCAGTCAAATTGGGGCAGTCTGGATTCACTGAACGGTAAGGGTTAGGTGCCGAACGCAGCATTGAAGAGGTGGGCTTTAAGCAAAGACAAGTATAGCAAGTATAGGACAGTTGAGCCATTGTGACATCACTGATGAGGTTGGCTCTTAGACATTGGTGGAATGAGGCATTATGACATCACAGTATGAGCTCTGGTTACCAAAGACTGAACCTCTTCACACTAAGGGGGGAAAGTGAGCCAAGTACTACTACTACTACTACTTAACATTTCTAGAGCGCTACTAGGGTTACGCAGCGCTGTACAATTTAACAAAGAGAGACAGTCCCTGCTCAAAGAGCTTACAATCTAATAGACAAGTGAACGGTCGGTCTGATAGGGGCAGTCAAATTGGGGCAGTCTGGATTCACTGAACGGTAAGGGTTAGGTGCCGAACGCAGCATTGAAGAGGTGGGCTTTAAGCAAAGACAAGTATAGCAAGTATAGGACAGTTGAGCCATTGTGACATCACTGATGAGGTTGGCTCTTAGACATTGGTGGAATGAGGCATTATGACATCACAGTATGAGCTCTGGTTACCAAAGACTGAACCTCTTCACACTAAGGGGGGAAAGTGAGCCAAGTACTACTACTACTACTACTTAACATTTCTAGAGCGCTACTAGGGTTACGCAGCGCTGTACAATTTAACAAAGAGAGACAGTCCCTGTTCAAAGAGCTTACAATCTAATAGACAAGTGAACGGTCGGTCCGATAGGGGCAGTCAAATTGGGGCAGTCTGGATTCACTGAACGGTAAGGGTTAGGTGCTGAACGCAGCATTGAAGAGGTGGGCTTTAAGCAAAGACTTGAAGACGGGCAGGGAGGGGGCTTGGCGTAAGGGCTCAGGAAGGTTGTTCGAAGCATAGGGTGAGGCGAGGCAGAATGAGCGGAGCCTGGAGTTGGCGGTGGTGGAGAAGGGTACTGAGAGGAGGGATTTATCCTGTGAACGGAGGTTACGGGCGGGAACGTAAGGGAAATGAGGGTAGAAAGATAGTGAGGGGCAGCAGACTGAGTGCATTTGTAGGTAAGAAGGAGAAGTTTGAATTGAATGCGGTATCTGATCGGAAGCCAGTGAAGTGACTTGAGGAGCGGGGTGATATGAGTTTATCGGTTCTTGCGGAATATGAGACGTGCAGCAGAGTTCTGAACAGATTGAAGGGGGGATAGATGGCTAAGTGGGAGGCCGGTGAGGAGTAAGTTGCACTAGTCCAGGCGAGAGGTAATGAGCGTGGACGAGAGTTCGGGTGGTGTGTTCAGAGAGGAAAGGGCGAATTTTGCTGATGTTAAAGAGGAAGAAGCGACAGGTCTTGGCTATCTGCTGGATATGCACAGAGAAGGAGAGAGAGGAGTCAAAGATGACATTTAAATGCCAATCACATGCATACATGTTTAGAATGCCATATATGTGCATATGCGTGTGCATACACAAGTAAATTTTACATAACCTCCTGGATTCTGTAAAGGTTGTCCAAATTCGAGCATGATCCTGAAATGGGCGCACAACTTAATTAGTTAACGAGCCAATTACCTTGAATAATTGGATGCTAATAGTCAATTATTGACTGTCACAAAGTCAGGGAAGGTGAGACCTTGGTCCGCCGCTGGAAAATAATTCTTTGAATATGTGTCAAGCATTTTTGTTGCAAGTTGTCTACGTAACCATTTCCAAGGACATCAGGGAATACAAATAGCATAGTAGCATAGAAACGTAGTAGATGATGACAGACAAAGACGTGTATGGTTCATCCAGTCTGCCCAATAAGATAAATGCGTAGCATATGCTATGATGTGCTATAACATATGTATACGATCTTGATCTGTTTTGCCACTTTTGGTGCACAAACCATAGAAGTCTGCCCAGCGTTGGCCTTGTTCCACAAGTACTGGAGATACTGGAGTTGCCATCAAAGTCGTACTCCAGCCCATCCAGATCTGTCCAGCCATAATTGGGGCACAGACAATAGAAGTCTGCCCAGCATTGGCCTTGTTTCCCAACTGCTGGAACTATTTGAGTTGCCATTGAAGTCCCACTCCAGATCAGTCTAGCTGTACTCCCAATAACTGGAATTGCCTTCTAAGCACTGCTAATTTTGTTTTGCTTCGATTATCTTTCTATAGGAATGCTTTGCGTTTATCCTATGCATGGATGAATTCTGTTACCATTTTAATCTCCACCACCTCTGGCAGGAGGGCATTCCAGACATCTCCAAGAAAAAATACTTCCTGTTGTTACTCCTAAGTCAAACCACCTGCAACCTCAACGCATGTCTTCTAGTTCTACTGTTTTCCTGTCTCTAAAAAAGGTTTGCTTGTATACTAATACCTTTCAAATATTTAAATGTCTGTATCATATCACCCCCTATTCCTCCTTTTCATACATCTTCTGATGCAAACTGCATACCATTCTTGTTGCATTTCTCTGTGAGCCACTTCAAGTCATTCCACGTCCTTAGCAATATATGGCCTTCAAAGCTGAACACAATATCCCAAGTAGGACCTCACTAATGACTAGTTCAGTGGCATCAACAGCTCCTTTCTTCTACTGGTTATACCTCTCTGTACAGCCTAGATGTGGCCAGTCCATAGGCGCCGACTACGTGGGTGCTGTGGGTGCTCAAGCACCCCCAATAATTTGGCAGTGGCACATGACGACAGCGGCGTGACCGCTCCCTCCCTGCACCATCCGTCCTGACTCCCGACTCCTTGCCCTGCTGGCTGCACCGCTGTCTGTGCTGTCCGTCCGCCCACTCGCTCCGCCTCCTACCTGGCTCCTTCCTTCAATGCTCCGGACTGACTCTCGGTGTGCAGACACTGCCTTCGTTTGCCGTCGGAAGCTTTCCCTCTGGCTCTGCTCTGCTCTGTTTCCGGTCCCGCATAGGCGGGATGATCAATCAATCATCATCATGCTGCAACAGAGAGGCAGAGCACAGAGGAGCTTCCGGTCCCGGAGCGGAGCCGCCGTCGCGACGCCGAGGAAGCCCGAACTTAGGCAGTGGTGGGGTGGATCGGTGGCACCGCGTGTGACGGCGTGATCATGTCCTCAGTCCTGTCCCTCCCGAGTCCCGGACCGGCTCCCGCTCCAGTCCCTGATGCTCCTTGCCATGGCCCGCCCTGCACAGCTTCATTGTTCAACTTCCGGGCCCATGTGCAGCAGTTTCCTGTCCCGCTTAGGCGGAAATCGCGGGATGCTGCAGCCTGCAGGCAGCAGAGGGAGAGCTCGGGAGCGCAAAGGCAGCTGCTGTGTGGTCAGTGGTGTGCTTATCAGCGGTCCGGATTGAAGGGCAGAGACTGAAAGTGAGCCAGAGAGGACAAGGTACAGGGAAAGGTGCCAGCCCAGCCCCAGACGACGTAGGTAAGGTTATTTATTTAGGTGTGTAGACATATAAATCTGCATTACAGTGTGTTAAGCCTAAAGCTTAATGTAGTTCAGTAGAATGGCCCCCTGGTCTAGTTAACTTGTACGAAGGTGGTTATTGGTGAATTTATTATAAAAGAGTAATAGTGTGAGCATTTGAACCCAATAATTTCATAGAACCCATATCCCTGTGGTGCTGGTGAGGCTGGAAATCGCAGTGCTTTCTCAGGAGGGAGCCTGGAGCTGGGAGGGAGGGGGGCTGCAATGCAGAGGGAGGGGGAGGAGAGGGGGCGGGGGTGCGGTGGGGAATTTCAGCACCCCCAATCATTTTGAAAAGTTGGCTCCTATGGTGGCCACCACTTTGTCACATTGTTTCACCACCTTGAGATCCTCGGCCATTGTTAGACCAAGGTCCTTCTCATGAAATGTGCTTATCAATCTCTCACCTCATGTTTCTTGCATGTCCTTTGCATTTCTGCAGCCCAAGTGTATCACTCTGCACTTCTTCACATTACATTTTAATTGCCAGACCTTCAACCCTTCTTCTAAATTTTGGCAATCACTTCTCATGTTTTCCAGTGTGTCCACTCTGTTGGCAATCTTCATGCAATCTACATTAAGGCAAACTTTTCCTTCTATCCCTTCAGCAAAATATATGAGATAGAATTGGCTCCAATACCAATCCCCAAGACATTCCACTACTCACCTTCCTTTCTTCCGAGAGGATTCCATTTACCACCACCCTCTGTCATCTTTTGGTTATCCAGTTTCCAATCCAGTTCACTACTTTGAGTCTTAAATTCAACCCACTCAGCTTATCCATGACTTTCCTGTGAGGAACTGTAGCAAAGGCTTTGCTGAAATCCAAGTAGATTATATCTAGTGTGTGTCTTTTATCCAGTTTTCTTGTCAACCAGTCAAATAAATCAATCAGATTCATTTGGAAGGTTTTTCTTATGGTAAACCATGTTGCGTTGTATCTTGCAACCCGTTGGAGTCTAGAAAGTTCATTATCCTTTCCTTCACCACCAACTCCATTATTTTTCCTATCATCTATGTGAGGCTTATTGGCCTATAGTTTCCCACTTCTTCCCTGTCCCTGCTTTTGTGAAGAGGGAACACATTGCTTATCTCCAATCCTATGGAACCTCTCTAATCTCTAAAGGTCTATCAAATAAATCCTTAAGAGGTCCCTTAGTATTCTGGGATGTATCCTATCTGGCCCCATCGCTTTGTTCACTTTCAGATTTTCAAGTTGTTTATAAACACTTCTTTTTCATGTATGGTACAATATCCACTCCATTCCCAGATATACTCTTGGTATCCGACCACAGCATTTATACCAGATCTATACCAGGCCAACACAATGGAATGCCCTCACAGTATCTTTGCATTCAGTTGGTTCTATTTCTATGTTTAAAACTGAGCTGAAGGCACATTTTTTTAAATCTGTTTTTTAGGACATGAAATTGACTATTTTGCATACAGGTTCTTCGTCATTTGTGGCTCTATTGAATTACAACAACTTTGCAGTCTAGGACTAGAGGGCATGAGTTGAAGCTACAGTGTGGTAAATTTAAAACGAATCGGAGAAAATTTTTCTTCACCCAACGTGTAATTAGACTCTGGAATTCGTTGCCGGAGAACGTGGTACGGGCGGTTAGCTTGACGGAGTTTAAAAAGGGGTTAGATAGATTCCTAAAGGACAAGTCCATAGACCGCTATTAAATGGACTTGGAAAAATTCCACATTTTAGGTATAACTTGTCTGGAATGTTTTTACGTTTGGGGAGCGTGCCAGGTGCCCTTGACCTGGATTGGCCACTGTCGGTGACAGGATGCTGGGCTAGATGGACCTTTGGTCTTTCCCAGTATGGCACTACTTATGTACTTATGTCCTTTTTGCATATTTGTATTTCTTTTCTTTCTTTTGTTTTTTAGTTGAACTTTGTAAACCGCTTTGATGGCTTGTCTTTAGGCGATTAATCAAATAAATGTAACCTTGGACCTTGACATTCCTTCTACAGGATTTTCCTCTGTGAACAGTCTAGGACCCTGATGGCGAACCTATGACACGCGTGTCAGCACTGACACGCATAGCCATTTTCGATGACACGCGGCACCGCCGCAGTGTGGTCTGCCCTCCCTCCTCGCTCCCGGAAACTAACCTTAAAGCCTCCTTTCATGTCGCAGCAAGCAGCAGCAGGGCAGGCCACTCCTTCCTTCCATGTCCCGCCCTCGCCTGACATAACGTCCGCAAGGGCGGAGCACAGAAGGAAGGAGGAGAGGTCTGCCCTGCTGCTGCTTGCTGCGACGTGAAAGGAGGCTTTAAGGTTAGTTCCGGGCCCGGTAGCAGGTGGAGGGGGGCCCCGGCAACCTCGGGTGGGGGGGGGCCCGGGGGCGGTCCTAGTAGCAGTGATTTTTCTCGAAGTGACACACCACCCGAGTTATGCTCGTTTTTTTGGCGAATTTTGACACACCAAGCTCAAAAGGTTGCCCATCACTGGTCTAGGACATCCTCATCAATCTCCATATAGCAGGTCTCAGCATCTTGCACTTACAATTCCATTTCTAGCCTTCCTGCTTTCCTCAATATTTCTGAAAAAGGTCTTGTCACCTCTCTTTACATTTTTAGCCATTTTAATTCTGCCTGTGTTTTTGTTTGCTGAATTTCCCTCTTTGCTTTGAATTTTATCCAGTAATCTTTTGTGTGGTCCTCTTGTTGCGTTCGTCCGTATTTCTTGGACACTTGCTTCTTTTGCCTTTGTTTTTTCAGCCACTTGTTTGGAGAACCAGATTGGTTTCCTGTTTCTCTTGTTTTTGTTTACTTTCTTATATAAAGATCTGTTACCATATTTATAACTGCTGTCAGCTTGGACGTCTGAACTGTACCCAAGCCAATCTTGATTGATTTGTTTTTCCTGCTTTTGTTTCTTTTTCCTATGAATTCCTCAGTAAATGAACTTTTTATTTGAAGAGCCAAAGTTGTGTGAGCTTGGCTATTTTTTTTCTTCTGCCTTTACTGATTCAAATTTGGTATGGCGAGGTCCACAAGGCTAGGACCTTGGAAGAGTGCGTTCCCTATTCAACAATGGCCCAGAAATATGCAGTACAATTTATTTACCTATACCTCCATCAACTTTCAGTTCCACTTGGAAGAGGTAACTAGGGGTAACAGTCATATAAAAATGTCGCACTAAGGCAGTACTTTTCAACCTTCTCCTAGAGGCGCTCCTAGCTAGTTGAGTTTGACGATCACCACAATGAATACGCATGGTCCCTTTTCAGTTTCAAATGGCACAAAAAATAAGTTGTTTACTTCTGTTAACACTTACCAATTGTCATTCTGTGACATTCATTGATATCTTCCAAACAATGGATCAGGATGTTTACATCGTTTCATGATCAGGTGATGGTTTCCACAACCTGAAATTTCTAAAAAAAATTGCTGTAAAGCGGCAGAATCTTTGAGCAGAGATGTATTTGCAGATGACTTAGCACTAGTAGCATATTTCATTGAGGACATACAAATTGTCATAGATCAGTTTACCCAGGCAGCCAAATGCTTCGGGCTTCATCAAAAAAAGTCTATAAAAGAAGGTCATGAATCAACTACTTCTATTTAAGGTCTATGTCAAGCCTACAGTTTTCAAGAATACGCTGTTGAACACAGCTTAAAAATTCGCTTATCTCAGTCTTTCCAACCACCAGTGTTGACTATGAGATTATAGAATGCATTGCAAAAGCCAGTTCCTCCTTTGGCAGATTCTATCAACATCTCTCAGATAAGAGTACTCCTTAAGACCAAAGTATACAAGGTAGTAAGATTGTCCATTCTACTGTTTGTGAGTACTAGAAGCTATGCTGTAGACAAATCAGGTATCTTGAGCAATTCCATCAGTACTCCTTAGCTTGGGTACAGTACAAATTCTAGGGTCCTAAGCAGTAGAGACTAGGCATGGGCTGTCATTAACCAGGTAGAAGATTACATCGCAGTAGTGAAACAGTCGCACTGACCACGGACCCTGAAGCAGGATCTGAAACCTTGGCCATTGTCGGCCGTGGAAAGTAAATACGATTGTGCTGCTGTAAAGATAAGTTTCTATTTACCAAGCAATTTAAAATATCAGAAATAACAAATCTGTTTATTTACATTAAAGAAAATATAAGAACTTCAGGAGGTTTTTATGGCAATGATGAGAGTGTATGCTCCGCAAAATTGATAACAGCTGTGCTGTATATAGCGGAGACACTGCACTACATTTGAGGCTTTCTCTCCTAGGTTTTGTAGACCGTAAATGAATAATATCACGCTAACATAAAATTAAAAGGATCTATGTAATTGATTTGCTGTCATTAACAATAACAGGACAAACTTCAGCAAAAGCTCACAAAAAGTCACACCTCAGAGGTGAAGAGATTATTAGTTCTACTAACTTATAAACAATGAAAATATCTTTTAAATAGAGAGGGGAAAAAAGGAGATAAGGAGGGCTAAGAAGGACTTTGAAAAAAAGTTAGCATTAGAGCGAAAACACATAGCAAAGGTTTTTTTAGGTATATTGAAAGCAGAAAGCCGGCTAAAGAATCGGTAGGGCCGCTGGACGACTGTGGTGTTAAAGGGACGATCAGGGAAGACAAAGCCGTAGCGGAGAAAATGAATGAATTCTTTGTTTCGGTCTTCACCGAGGAGGATTTGGGAGGGATACCGGTGCCGGAAAAGGTATTTGAAGCGGACGAGTCGGAAAGACTAAAT
The DNA here is from genome assembly GCF_901765095.1 of Microcaecilia unicolor. NCBI lineage: Eukaryota > Metazoa > Chordata > Amphibia > Gymnophiona > Siphonopidae > Microcaecilia > Microcaecilia unicolor. The sequence continues at coordinate 22,802,748 of NC_044035.1, read as the reverse complement.
GATTTCTCTGTAAACTTGGAGGATGTAATGGGGCAGTTTTGCAAACTGAAAAGTAGTAAATCACCGGGACCGGATGGTATACATCCCAGAGTATTAATAGAGCTGAAAAATGAACTTGTGGAGCTACTGTTAGTAATATGCAATTTATCCCTAAAAACAGGTGTGGTACCGGAAGATTGGAGGGTGGCCAATGTAACGCCGATTTTTAAAAAGGGGTTCAGAGGAGATCCGGGAAATTATAGACCGGTGAGTCTGATGTCGGTGCCGGGAAAAATGGTGGAGGCTATTATTAAGAATAAAATTACAGAGCACATACAAAAACATGGGCTACTGAGACAAAGTCAGCACGGATTTAGTGAAGGGAAGTCTTGCCTCACAAATCTACTGCATTTTTTCGAGGGGGTGAACAAACATGTGGACAAAGGGGAGCCGGTGGATATTGTATATCTGGATTTTCAGAAGGCGTTTGACAAAGTGCCTCATGAAAGACTCCAAAAGAAACTGGAGAGTCATGGGATTGGAGGCAGTGTATTATTGTGGATTAAGAGCTGGTTAAGGGATAGGAAGCAGAGAGTAGGGTTGAATGGTCAGTATTCTCGATGGAGAAGGGTAGTTAGTGAGGTCCCTCAGGGGTCTGTGCTGGGACCGCTGCTTTTTAACATATTTATAAATGACCTTGAGATGGGAGTAACTAGTGAGGTAATTAAATTCGCAGATGACACAAAGTTATCCAGGGTCATCACGTCGCAGGAGGAGTGTGAAAGATTACAAAAAGACCTCGTGAGACTGGGGGATTGGGCATCCAAATGGCAGATGAAGTTCAATGTTGACAAGTGCAAAGTGATGCATGTGGGAAGGAGGAACCCGAATTACAGCTATGTGCCCCCTTGTGTCTTCAACCATTCTTCCACTCATGTGCCCCCCTGTGTCTTCACCCATTCTCTCTCTCCATCTGCACCCCTGTGCCTTCATCCATTCACTCTCTCTCTCTTCCTCCCTCCATTTGCCCCCTGTGCCTTCACCCATTTTCTCTCTCTCTCTTGAATGTGCCTCCCCTCCTGTGTTTTTCCTCAATTCCCTCCTCCCACCTGCATTCTCTCTCAATTCCCCCACCGTCCTACCCTCCCGCTTTCTCCCTCAAACACCCGCCCATCATTTCTCCCAGACCACTTTTGGTTCGCCCTTCCCCTCCTGGTTTACCTTGCCTTGCAGTAAGTCTTTGCCCTACAGTGATAGCGTATAAAAACACAGCCTCAGCCTGCACCGGACCTTACCTTCTGACCTGGAGCCTGTGACAAAACAGTGGATTTTTAAGCCAGTAAAACTATATTATTTCTTGAAGTATATTTCTCCAGTTTGGCCAGCAGGTGGTGCATGTTTATGTTTAAAGCTGTTACAGAGAACTAACTATTCCTTCTTTAGTTAACACACATAAGCGGTAACCTACATTGATGTGGCCAGCTACTTTTAAAACTTGTTGTTCTGGGCTCTGGTTGGCCTAGGAGCTCAATTCATTTAGGATGTACTAGCCTTTTCTCCAGTCTTAGCCTGTGATCAGTTATATTTGATACCTGGTGAGCAGCTATATGTCCTGATATGCCCAGGTACTATTTAGATAGTAAACAAATGTTTAGTTAGTTTTATAATTGATCTATATTCAATTACCTGTTATTGTTTTGATTGCACCTTTTCTGTTCATTGTTCTAAATTTTCATGATAATAAACATTTTTAGTTTATTGCCTCTGCTTATCTGGACTAACTAAGAATCCTGGTGATTTGTGTGTTGGGTCTGTGAGTTCTTTCCAGGAACTGTGGGATCACTGGGAGTGTGGCCCCAATAACCTAGAATTTGAGAGCCAGAGACTTCTCCAGAGGCGGTTGAGACCTAGTTGGTGGGAGGAGGGTGCTGGTGTACAGCACAAGTGGCAGGTGCAGGCGGACCTGAGCTGTGCTAGGGATAGACCCTCTAAGTGGCCACGGGGTAGCCCCAGGCAGATGGCTAGGTGTTTCATGACAGCGCCCCTTTCTGAAAACAGGAAGTTGTGTCAGAAGGGGGCGGGACAGGTCAGAAGGAAAGGCCCAGAGAAGGCCGAGGCAGCATTCTATATGCTGCTACTGCAGGGTGAAGACACTGCAAGACAAGGTAAATATGGAGAAGAGTGGAGAGGAGAGGAGCGGAGAGCCATCAGCAGTTCAGGATGAGAGGAAGACATGCTGGACTGAGCATGTGGGTGGGGGAGGTCGAGAGGGAGGGCAGTTAATCATTAATTGTGATTAACGTGGAGTCCTAAAATAAATACAAACATTTTAAAAAAATCAGAAGAAATGGTTTTTCATTCATTCATTCATTTCATGCCTGGATTTAAAAATGAAGACCATATTGAGATTTAATAGGAAAAGGAAGTTTGCAGGGAGATTATTTGCTAAAGAAAAAGTTTATATTCCATTAGAAAACATAAGACCAAGAAATGTTAATAGATGATGGCTAGAAATTTTCCCGCTTTTTGTAGTATAATTCCCGTTATTAAAAGATTAGTTACAGATCCATCAACAGCATTTAAATAGAACCACTTTCAATTAGCAGCCTTTTGTACCTCATCATTAGAGGAGTAGCGGTGGCCGGTATAATTTAACTGAACAAAATGAAACACTTGAGAAAAACACACAAATCATGCTGAATGGTAACTGTATTTAATCTTATTCTGCATGAAAATTGCAGTGAAAATGTTATCAAATGGGGTTTGAGATCACTGCAGGAAACAGTGAAAATAGGCAGACAAAATTGGCTTCATTGTTACTAAAAAATCAACTAGGATGTCATTTTCCAGCTTAATTTGAAGTCTTCTTAATCTTTCTGAGGAGTTAGTCATTTACATACAAATTTTGGTATATTGAAACAGTACACAAAAAATAGGTGTCATCATCCTATTTATACATGAAATCTAGAGGAAGAGAGGGAGAATTTTAACCAGGTTCGGTCAGCCGGGTATTGTCCAGTGGTTGGGTCCAACTCATTAAGGAAGATTTCGATGTTAGTGTTGTCCTGAGGTAGCGTGTTGCGTAGGTTTGCAATTTTTTCATTGAAATACTTAGCACGTTTGTCTGCGGATGGGATGTCTGTATTCAATGTAGTGACCAAGTTGGTGTCTAGGAGTTTGTTCACGAGTTGGTATAGTTTCTTCGTGTCTTTGTAATCTGTCCCTATTTTAGTTTTATAGTATGATCTTTTGGTCTGTCTTATTGCGTATTTTCTTTGTGATTGTTTCCATGTGTTGAGTGTGTGTTCGTCTTTTGTTTTTCTCCATGCTTGTTCGAGTTTCCTGGATTGTGTTTTTAGCTTTTTCAGTTCATCATTGAACCATGGTATCGAGTTATGCTTACGTGAAGTTCTTGTTCGTAAGGGTGCTATTTCATCTAGTATGCATTTGCATCTTTTATCCCATTCCACGAGGTAATATATGGAGTCTGTTTGTGCTGCCCATTCATTGTTGTATATTTGTTGCCAGAATGTTTTCGTGTCTACTTGACCTCTTGTGCTGTAGGATGTGTGTTCTTGTATTTGGTGTAATCTCTTCTTCCACCAGTGTAGGGATAAATTTAATTTGTAGTAATCAGTCCAGGGTGTTTCAGTCCAGTTAATATCTGTTATTATTAGGTTCTGGTCTGTTGAAAGTTTGTGTGAGATAAGATCAAGTGTGTGCCCTTTGACGTGGGTTGCTTGCATTTGTGGCCATTTGAGGAATAGGCCACATAGGTGGAGGAATTCCTTACATTCTCGTGCGTTGATTGAGTTTGATAATGAAGTCCAAAGCCTTAACCCTTTCATCTATGCAAACAATGTCACAATATACATTCCTTACAAACGTGATCTGACAGAAATCACCAACGAAATCAAGCTCAGCTTGAATATCATGGACTCATGGGCAAACGCATTTCAACCAAAACTCAACACAGAAAAAACACACTGTCTCATCCTCTCATCCCAATACAATATGAACAAATCCACAAACATAAACACCCCAGATTATACCCTCCCTATCTCAGACAGCCTGAAAATTCTCGGTGTTACAATCGACCGTAACCTCACACTAGAGAACCAAGTGAAATCTACAACAAAGAAAATGTTCCACTCAATGTGGAAACTCAAACGCGTGAAACCATTCTTCCCAAGGGAAACATTTTGCAACTTGATACAATCAAAGGTACTAAGCCATGTAGACTACTGCAACGGAATTTATGCGGGGTACAAAGAAAAAATTATAAAGAAACTTCAGACAGCTCAAACACGGCAGCCAGGCTATTCGAAAGCACCAAACTCCTCCAAGAAAAACTGCACTAGCTCCCAATCAAAAAACGTATTGCTTTCAAAATCTGCACCCTGGTTCATAAAATTATCTACGGTGAAGCACCGGGATACATGACAGACCTCATAGACCTACCAACCAGAAACACAACAGGATCAACACGAACATACCTAAATCTCCACTACCCAAGCTGCAAAGGACTCGAATACAAATTAACCTATGCATCCAGCTTTTCCTACATAAGCACACAACTATGGAATGCATTACCAAAAGCTGTGAAAATAACTTATGATCACCTAAACTTCCGGAAATCATTAAAAACTAACCTGTTCAAAAATGCATACCCTACCAACCCAACTTAAATGCCTTTACCCTGCAACACAATTAAACCAAAGCTCGTAATGGACATATAATAACTCTTCCTCTCTACGATTCTCTTCCTCTCTATGATTCTTTTCCTCTCTACGATTCCCTAATGTGTCTGTACACATGAACCTTATTCTACCACAACATTACTGTATTTGTTCATACCAGAATTAGCGAACGCCTTTACGGTACTATCCGCCTTATTTTCGAAAGAGAAAGACGCCCATATTTCGACCCAAATCGGGAGATGGGCGTCTTTCTCCCGTGGGCGCCCAAATCAGTATAATCGAAAGCCGATTTTGGGCGTCTTCAACTGCAATGATGGGGGCGTGTCGGAGGCGTGGTGAAGGTGGGACTGGGGCGTGTTTATCGGCCGAGGAGAGATGGGTGTCCTCGGCCGATAATCGAAAAAAGAAAGGCGTTTTTAGCACGAATTTAGGTCACTTTTTTTTTTCACGAACAAGTCCCAAAAAAGTGCCTTAAATGACCAAATGACCACCAGAGGGAATCGGGAATGACCACCCCTGACTCCCCCAGTGGTCACTAACCCCCTTCCACCCAAAAAACCCAACTTTAAAACCTTTTTTTTTCCAGCCTGTATGCCAGCCTCAAATGTCATACCCAGCTCCATCACAGCAGTATGCAGTTCCCTGGAGCAGTTTTAGTGAGTGCATGCACTTCAGGCAGGCAGACCCAGGCCCATCCCCCCTACCTGTTACACTTGTGCCGGTAAATGGGAGCCCTCTAAACCGCCCCCAAAACCCACTGTACCCACATCTAGGTGCCCCCCTTCAGCCATAAGTGCTATGGTAATGGTGTAGAGTTGTGGACAGTGGGTTTTGGGGGGAATTGGGGGGGCTCAGCACAAAAGGGAAGGGTGCTATGCACCTGGGAGCTCTTTTACTGTTTTTTGTTAATTTGTAAAAGTGCCCCCCTAGGGTGCCCGGTTGGTGTCCTGGCATGTGAGTGGGACCAGTGCACTATGAATCCTGGCCCCTCCCACGAACAAATGCCTTGGAGTTGTTCGTTTTTGAGCTGGGCGCCTTCATTTTCCATTATCGCTGAAAAACGAAACCGCCCAGCTCAAATCCGCACAAATCCGATGTATTTGGCTGGCACAAACCGTATTATCAGGAAAAAAAGATGGGCGGCCATTTTTTTTGAAAATACGGTTTGTCCCGCCCCTTCACGTACCCGTTCTCGGAGATAGACGCCCATGGAGATGGGCATTCGTGTTCGATTATGCCCCTCTATGTAAGCCACATTGAGCCTGCAAATAGGTGGGAAAATGTGGCATACAGTGGTGGAAATAAGTATTTGATCCCTTGCTGATTTTGTAAGTTTGCCCACTGACAAAGACATGAGCAGCCCATAATTGAAGGGTAGGTTATTGGTAACAGTGAGAGATAGCACATCACAAATTAAATCCGGAAAATCACATTGTGGAAAGTATATGAATTTATTTGCATTCTGCAGAGGGAAATAAGTATTTGATCCCCCACCAACCAGTAAGAGATCTGGCCCCTACAGACCAGGTAGATGCTCCAAATCAACTCGTTACCTGCATGACAGACAGCTGTCGGCAATGGTCACCTGTATGAAAGACACCTGTCTACAGACTCAGTGAATCAGTCAGACTCTAACCTCTACAAAATGGCCAAGAGCAAGGAGCTGTCTAAGGATGTCAGGGACAAGATCATACACCTGCACAAGGCTGGAATGGGCTACAAAACCATCAGTAAGACGCTGGGCGAGAAGGAGACAACTGTTGGTGCCATAGTAAGAAAATGGAAGAAGTACAAAATGACTGTCAATCGACAAAGATCTGGGGCTCCACGCAAAATCTCACCTCGTGGGGTATCCTTGATCATGAGGAAGATTAGAAATCAGCCTACAACTACAAGGGGGGAACTTGTCAATGATCTCAAGGCAGCTGGGACCACTGTCACCACGAAAACCATTGGTAACACATTACGACATAACGGATTGCAATCCTGCAGTGCCCGCAAGGTCCCCCTGCTCCGGAAGGCACATGTGACGGCCCGTCTGAAGTTTGCCAGTGAACACCTGGATGATGCCGAGAGTGATTGGGAGAAGGTGCTGTGGTCAGATGAGACAAAAATTGAGCTCTTTGGCATGAACTCAACTCGCCGTGTTTGGAGGAAGAGAAATGCTGCCTATGACCCAAAGAACACCGTCCCCACTGTCAAGCATGGAGGTGGAAATGTTATGTTTTGGGGTGTTTCTCTGCTAAGGGCACAGGACTACTTCACCGCATCAATGGGAGAATGGATGGGGCCATGTACCGTACAATTCTGAGTGACAACCTCCTTCCCTCCGCCAGGGCCTTAAAAATGGGTCGTGGCTGGGTCTTCCAGCACGACAATGACCCAAAACATACAGCCAAGGCAACAAAGGAGTGGCTCAGGAAGAAGCACATTAGGGTCATGGAGTGGCCTAGCCAGTCACCAGACCTTAATCCCATTGAAAACTTATGGAGGGAGCTGAAGCTGCGAGTTGCCAAGCGACAGCCCAGAACTCTTAATGATTTAGAGATGATCTGCAAAGAGGAGTGGACCAAAATTCCTCCTGACATGTGTGCAAACCTCATCATCAACTACAGAAGACGTCTGACCGCTGTGCTTGCCAACAAGGGTTTTGCCACCAAGTATTAGGTCTTGTTTGCCAGAGGGATTAAATACTTATTTCCCTCTGCAGAATGCAAATAAATTCATATACTTTCCACAATGTGATTTTCCGGATTTAATTTGTGATGTGCTATCTCTCACTGTTACCAATAACCTACCCTTCAATTATGGGCTGCTCATGTCTTTGTCAGTGGGCAAACTTACAAAATCAGCAAGGGATCAAATACTTATTTCCACCACTGTACAAATGTAACAAATAAATAAATATAAGTAAAAGTTCTAAAGCGATATTAAAAAGTAATGGGAAAAGAGGACATCCTTGTCTGGTACCCCTATGTAAAATAATAGGTCTGGAAAGGGAGTCATTCTTTTTTTACCTAGAAGAGGGGACAGTATATAATAACTTTATCCATTGTATAAAAGTATCATTACAACCAATCCATTTAAGAGGATTAAATAAATGTGTCCACTCAACCATAGCAAAAGCTTTTTCTGCGTGGAGGGACATGGCAATAGCTGGTTTGTTATAAAAATGAGCAAGGTCAATAATTGATTGAAAAGTACGAGCATTATCACCTGTATATCTACCTTTCATAAAACCCGCTTGATTAGGTGAATTATATAACTTAAAATGTATTCAAGATGAGAAGATAATACTTCGGCAAGAATTTTACAATCAAGATCCAAAAGAGAAATGGGTCATAACATACGTACTGCCAAAGTGGGACAGATTGAAAGTTCATCAAGCCCAGCATCCTGTTTCCAACAGTGGTCAATCCAGGTCACAATTACCTGGCAAGACCTGAAATAAGCAATGGATTTTCCCCAAGTCCACCTTAATAATGGCTCATGGACTTTGTGAAGGAGAGGACCTGGGGGTAGATAAGATGGAAGTGGAAGAGGAAGAAGGGAGGTGGCTCACGAGCAGACGTAGGCAGAACAGAGCCTTGCCTCCATTCCATCCCCAGAGCGCGAGAGAAGTAGTAATGTCCCCTAGAAAAGGGTGGAGAGAAAAGGACTACATTACCCAGCATCCCCCGAGAGAGAGCAGAGAAAGGTTCGTGACCCCTATAAAATGGAGGAGAGGAAGAGACTACATTTCCCAGCAACCTCGGGGAAAAGCCTGGTACAGAGATTACCTTCCCCAGCAGGAACAGGGGGAGAACTCTAACAAGGAAAGGATGGTGCCCCTGCAGGGTAATCAAAGGAAAGAGGAACAGCTGCAAAGTGGGTGGGACAGGGAGCCCCTGGAGTATCAAGAAGCTGGGCAGAGAGAAAGAGAGGAGAGCGAGGAAGAGCCTATGGACCTCTCAGCCTGGGCTCACTCCTTAGGTAACAAAATAAGAGAGCAGGTAACCTCATGGTATGGTAGCTGGGCTAAGAGAGGAAAGAGGAAAGGTCATGTGGGAGAATGGGTCAGTGCTTAGAGAGAGTGACCCAGATGGGTGGGGCCTTTTCATTTTCCAGAGTTCAGGCTGTGATTGAACTGTGAGTTTAAAGAGTTCTGGTTGAAGAGGGATGAGAGATTTTCTCGGAGTGGGCTGAGCCCCAGCAGGAGGAAGGTGGAATGTGAACTATGGCTAAAAAGCCTAAAAGAAGCTGAAGGGGTTTGAGCTGTGTGCTGAAGCCTCAATAACTGTGTTTGTTTGTTTTTTTGGAACTGCTTGCAGTGTTTTGCCCCCTCCCAAGGGAGAGAAAGGGAGAGGGGGGGGAGAAAGAAGACCCAGGGCTATAAAACTGTCTAAAAGGAGCCCAGCTGGGTGCTGGAAGCCTGGGAGTTAAAAGTTGTTTTTTTTTTCTTGCTGTGTTTGTACCCCTGAGAGGAGCAACAGGGGGAATTGGGAGGTTTTTTTTTTTTGTTGCTTCAAGTATTTTGTCTTTTTGAACTGCTGGACTGTTGGATCCCAAGCAAAATAAAGAACTTGTTAGTTTTGCTTTGAAGTTGATTTCTTTGAACCCTGCCCTGTGGACTGCAGTGAACCAGGAGGTTGAGTAGCAAGGGTGAAGGGGAGATCCCGAGGACCCTCAGGCGGAGGGGAGGATCATTTACAACTTTTAGGAAGTTATCCAAACCTTTTTAAAGCCCCACTAAGCTAACTGCTTTTACTACATTCTCTGGCAACAAATTCCAGAGTTTAATTCTACACTGAGGATGCTGCCTTTAACTCCTAACCATTACTCACTTGTTCAGTACCCATGTTTTATTATTCCCACCTTAGTAATTCCCTTATTCCTTATTTATCTTGTTTGTCTGTCCTAATTAGCTTGTAAGCTGTATTGAGCAGGGACTATCTCTTCATGTTCAGTGTACAGTGCTGTGTATGTCTAGTAATGCTATAGAAATGATAAGTAGTAGTACTAGTAAATAAGCAGTGGATTTTCCCCAAGTCCATTTTAATAATGGCTTATGGACTTTTAGGAAAGTATCCAAATCTTTTTTAAACCCTTCTAACCTAACTGCTTTTACTACATTCTCTGGCAAAGAATTCCAGAGTTTAATTACACGTTGAGTGAAGAAATATTTTCTCTGATACATTTTAAATTTACTACTTTGTAGCTTCATTGCATGCCCCCTAGTCTGAGTATTTTTGGAAAGAGTAAAATAGCGATTCACGTCTTCCCATTCCACTCCACTAATATTTTTATAGACTTCTATCATATCTCCCCTCAGCTGTCTTTTTCTCCAAGCTGAAGAGACCTAGCCACATTAGCCTTTCCTTATAGGGAAGTCGTCCCATCCCCTTTATCATTTTCTTCACCCTTCTTGGTACTTTTTCTAATTCCACTATATCTTATTTAAGGTGCGGTGACCAGAATTGCACACAATATTTGAGGTGCGGTCACACCATGGAGCAATACAAAGGCATTATAACATCCTCATTTTTGTTTTCCATTCCTTTTCATAATAATAATACCTATCATTCTATTTGCTTTCTTAGCCACTGCTGCACACTGAGCAGAAGGTTTCAATGTATCATCAACGACGACACCTAGATCCCTTTCTTGGTCAGTGACTCCTAATGTGGAACCTTGCAACACATACTCTTGTAAAATGTTCTTTATAAGTCATATCTCTATAGATTTTTCCAGAAATGTATTATGAATCTCCAGTGAAATCCAATTATACTTAACCAAAATACTTGAGTCACGAAAATATGTGTCTTTATCATGAGATGAACTATGCCATGTTCAAGTAAAGCGTCATTACAGTATGTGTCATTACTAGACTGCACAAATATATTTGGCAGAAAATTTATTCTCAATCTTCTTAGGAACCTTCAAAACAGTGGCGTAGCCACAGGTGGGCTTGGGTGGGCCAGGGCCCACCCATTTATGGCTCAGGCCCACCCAACAGTAGCACATGTTTAGTGATAACTGGAGGGAATCCCAAGCTCCGCCAGCTGAAGATTTTCCCCTGATGGTAACGAAAATGCTACTCTCCACGACACCGGCACCTGCGCATGCTCAGTTTTCAGTGCATGACTGCTGCCAAGGTGGAAAGAAGCGTTTTCCCACCAGCTGAGATATTTTTTTTTTTTTGGGGGGGGGGGGGGGGGAGGGGGTAGAACACTTGGTGCCCACCCAATTCTTGCCTAGGCCCACCCAAAATCTGTTGTCTGGCTACGCCCCTGCTTCAAAACCTAAGCATTTAACCATATAAGGGTCCTAGAAGCAATTAAACTCCCTCAGCTTTATCCATAAAGCACCATCATACTCATTATAATCCTTTCCGTTTTCGCCTCAGCGGTGCTCATATCCAACCCTCATTCAATGTTGGAAATGCATAATTGCACCAAGTTCTTCATAGGCGATTAATATCGCAATGATTTCATCAACTTTTTAAATTTAAATATCTTAAATATATTATAATTTCCTCCTTAGGACAGATAATCGGACCCGGGGTTCTGAAATGTCCCATGAGTAAACATTGCAAGGTTGGCACTGAAAACGGCAAAGGGGGAAGTCCTTGACACAGCCTAGCTGGCGAAACACGCATGTCGGACATTTCAGAACCCCCGGTCCGATGATCTGTTAAGATAAGTACTCTAAGGAGGAAATTATAATACATTTAAAATATTTAAATTAAAAAAGTTGATGAAATCATTGCGATATTAATCGCCTATGAAGAACTTGGTGCAATTATGCATTTCCAACATTGAATGAGGGTTGGATAGGAGCACCGCTGAAGCGCAAACGGAAAGGATTATAATGAGTATGGTGGTGCTTTATGGATAAAGCTGAGGGAGTTTAATTTCATCTAGGACCCTTATATGGTTAAATTACTAGACTGCATACATCTAACAGCTCTATGAAATGGCAGGCAGTCACTGTTACATTAAACAATAATAATTTGTGAAACTTTCTTAGACATATCGAAAATGCCCCTCCACTTCACTCAAATAAGCTAATGAGACGATGAATTGGACCAACGGAAGGTTCTGAAAAGGAGGATGTGAAGTCAACCCACTGAAAGTGACTAATGGTAGACAGACAAGATCTCTGAACAAACTTTCCTCCTTCAAGTTTCCTTGTATTTTTCCGTTGGACTGTTTATTGACATATCATCATCGTCATCAGAAGGCCTTAGGACACATGGAACATGGGTCCAGCATCTATGTTTCTTATAAAAGATGAGAACCAGAAAGGTTTTTTTTTTTAATTGCTGTGAACCTGCGTGATAGTAAGTAGATGAGGGATGAAAGTCTTACTGAGTGACTTCCTTACGCCCAAAGAATAGCAATGAGCCCTCATTTCTGTGTTTCTGGCCTAGGCTTTGTTCTTATCTTAGAGTAACAGCTAGGTGAGCATGGTTTAGCTAAGCAAACATTCAGTAAGCTTGAGAAGTTGGTGTTCTCTTTAGGCTCAGTAGAACAGATTCTGCTAATGATTAACTTGTTTTGTAAGTTCATTTAAAAGAAATTATGAGTTTTACTGATCCGGCCAGGCTTTCTGTTATAAAACAAAATGTACTTTTGTATCAAATAATTTTACATTGTGATTCCTTCCAATTGATGCCTAAAGTTCTTAATTAACCCAGAAAAGATTTCTCTCATTGTTACATCCCTGTGGGTAAAGCATATTCTTGTAAAGAGTTAGAACACATATTTTAGTACACATTACCCATTAACACCCTAAAAATAGGATGGACAAATCAAGATCAGGTATACTTATATTGTACAACCTCATACCTTATGTAATGAGTTTATCTTCTTGGGCAAACTGGATAAACCGTACAGGTCTTTATCTGCTGTTATCTAATATGTTGCTATATAGAAGCTCATTTTTGAAACAGAAAAAAGTCCAAAAAGTAGCAGCAGATGGATGTTTTTCTTGCAAAAATGTCCAAATCGCGATTTTTAAAAGACATGTTTTAGACGTTTTTCTATATAGTTCATCTGCAGTGCATCCAAATCATAAGGGAGCATGTCGGGAGTAGGTTTTCTGGAAGATACCGTATGTTAGACAATTGCCCGACACAGGCTGTGTTTCGCCCTAAAAAAGGGCTGCGTCAGGGGCTATAATAAACAGCAAACATATCAAATTATAGAATCTAAACATTATAAAAAAGAAAAATATTTATCTGTAAAATATACAATAAATATGTTAAACATCAATATGAATAATAAAATGTACATGTAAAACATAGACATGAATTATAAACATTGAGAGTCATAAGTACATAAGTACATAAGTACATAAGTAGTGCCATACTGGGAAAGACCAAAGGTCCATCTAGCCCAGCATCCTGTCACCGACAGTGGCCAATCCAGGTCAAGGGCACCTGGCACGCTCCCCAAACGTAAAAACATTCCAGACAAGTTATACCTAAAAATGCGGAATTTTTCCAAGTCCATTTAATAGCGGTCTATGGACTTGTCCTTTAGGAATCTATCTAACCCCTTTTTAAACTCCGTCAAGCTAACCGCCCGTACCACGTTCTCCGGCAACGAATTCCAGAGTCTAATTACACGTTGGGTGAAGAAAAAATGTTCTCCGATTCGTTTTAAATTTACCACACTGTAGCTTCAACTCATGCCCTCTAGTCCTAGTATTTTTGGATAGCGTGAACAGTCGCTTCACATCCACCCGATCCATTCCACTCATTATTTTATACACTTCTATCATATCTCCCCTCAGCCGTCTCTTCTCCAAGCTGAAAAGCCCTAGCCTTCTCAGCCTCTCTTCATAGGAAAGTCGTCCCATCCCCACTATCATTTTCGTCGCCCTTCGCTGTACCTTTTCCAATTCTACTATATCTTTTTTGAGATACGGAGACCAGTACTGAACACAATACTCCAGGTGCGGTCGCACCATGGAGCGATACAACGGCATTATAACATCCGCACACCTGGACTCCATACCCTTCCTAATAACACCCAACATTCTATTCGCTTTCCTAGCCGCAGCAGCACACTGAGCAGAAGGTTTCAGCGTATCATCGACGACGACACCCAGATCCCTTTCTTGATCCGTAACTCCTAACGCGGAACCTTTGATTCAAAAATAATAATATAAACATTTAAAAATAAAGTAAAATAAACATAAAAAATATAAAATTACAGATATATATTTTTCTTTTTTATAATGTTTAGATTCTATAATTTGATATGTTTGTTGTTTATTATAGCCCCTGACGCAGCCCTTTTTTGGGGCGAAACACGGCCTGTGTCGGGCAATTGTCTAACATACGGTATCTTTAATAAAATATTTTGGATATAATACTGATCTGCTGGCTTATTCTCCACGTTGGATTTTGCGCATCATTTGCCTTGCTGTTTTCTGGGAGTAGGTTTTACGCATTTCCAGAACTTGAATTTTTTTCTGCCATAATGGAACAGGTCAAAAATGTCCAGGGCTAAAAGTTGGATGTTTTGATCTAGAACTGTTTCAATCACAACTAAGTCATAAAAAGGTGCCCTAAACGATCAGATGACCACTGGAAGGATTAAGGCACGACCCCCCCCTTACTCCCTCAGTGGTCACTGATCCCCTGTCATCCCCCAAATATGTGAAAGAAACAGAACATATCAGCCTTTATGACAGCATCAGATGTTATGAACTGTGTTATTACAGCAGCAACCAGGTCCCTGGAGTAGCCTAGTGTCGGTGCAATGGGCTGTAGAGAAGTGGACCCACACCCATATCCAATTCTAACTGTCACACTTGTGGTGGCAAGTGTGAGCCCTCCAAAACCCACCAAAAACCTACTGTACCCAAATATAGGTGACATCTGCATCTGAGGGTTATTGTAGTGGTGAACAGTTGGATACAGTAGGTTTTTGGTGGGTTTTGGGGGGCTCACCATCAAACATATAAACGGCGAGTGACCGTACTCACTCGCAAATGCGCAGTAGAGACCTTCTCTGCCCCGCCCCCGCGTCAATACGTGATGACGGGGGGCGGAACACAGAGGGTCTGTACTGCGCATTTCTGAGGGAGGGACACCGCCGTCTAACGCTCCCCCCACCCGAGTCGCCGCCGCCACCCACCTTCTACCCGGTCGGGCCCTCGCTCCACTATTGAAACAGCGAGGGTCCGGGAACGCAGCACTGAGCTCTGCTGAGCTGCCGATGTCGCCCTTCCTTCTTCTTCTCTGCCTTTGTCCGGCCCTCGACGACGTTACGTCACACGAGGGCGGGACAGGCAGAGAAGAAGAACGAAGGCCGACGTCGGCAGCTCAGCAGAGCTCAGTGCTGCGTTCCCGGACCCTCGCTGTTTCAATAGCGGAGCGAGGGCCCGGCCGGGTGGAAGGTGGGTGGTGACGGCTCGGGGGGGGGGGGGGGGAGGCAGCGGCAAACTCGGGGGCGGGGGCGGGCCCTTCAACCCCCCCCCTTCCTATAATAGCCCGTTTTTACGGGCTCAAAGGCTAGTACAATATAAGGGGGTAATGGTGAGATATGTACCTGGGACTTTTAATGTGAAGTCCACTGCTGCACCCCCGGAGTGTCCTACTGCTCTGCTGGGATGTCTGTGTGGCCAGTCTGCTAAGAATGCTGCCCCCCCCCCCCCCATACGTCCCAATGGCTTTTTGTTTGTGTGTTTTTCCCTTGGATATTTTTTTTTCTAAAAATGGTCACAAAAGAAAAAATGTACTGAGCCCAAAATGTCTAAAAATATCTAGAAAATTGCCATTTTTGAATTAAAAGGATAGACTTTTTCAGGTTCGAAAGTAGCAGAAACATCTATTTGCATGAGTGGTTTTAATGATGTGTTTTGGTATTTATTAAAGGGACTCCCAGCTGTTTAGCACTTTGGATGCTTCACTTACACAGTATCTCACTGCAGAAATATCTGTTGACTTTTGATGTGAATTATTAGCAGTAAGAGACAGAGAAGCAATCCAAAGGTTTTTATGACTCCCGAAGCAGGCGTTCCATGCTGAACCACTGCTCCGTGTCGAGCCCTTTCCAGTTTGATACTTCAATAAACATTTGACCCTTGATCCCACCTCTGGATTCTCTTCTTGGGCTTTTCCATCCCTACTTTGTTCTCCTTGGTTTTATACATAGTCTGGAATCCAGGTACCCCAAAACTCTGCGGCACATTGTTCTGCATGGAGATGGACATCAACCAAGACATTCACTTGGGGGTAAATATTCGCAATGATTGAACCGAGCAATAGAGGTTTCTGTGCGGCGGCAAGTCCCAGATTTTCAGTGGCACAGGACCTGCACAATGCCACTGAAAATCTGATAAGATGACCACCATAGCACTTGCTGGTTAGTGCGAGGGTAGTCGAGGGTGGAGTCAAAGAGTTGCTGGGAGTTATGTGGGCACTGGAGATATTGATATCCAGCAGATAGCCAAGACCTGTCGCTTCTTTCTCTATAACATCAGCAAAATTCGCCCTTTCCTCTGAGCACACCACCCGAACTCTCGTCCACTCTCTCATTACCTCTCTCCTTGACTACTGCAACCCAGTGGCGTAGGAAGGGGGGGGAGGGAGGGGCGGTCCGCCCCGGGTGCACGCGCTCGGGGGGTGCCGGCCCCGCTGGTTCCCTGCTCCCTCTGCACTTCCGGGGCAGAAAGAGCAGGGAACCAGCGGGGCTGACGCAGCTCCGAGTGACGTGCACCCGGGGCGGATCGGCCCTCCCGCAGGTAAGAATGCGGTCCGGGGGGGGGGGGGGGGGTGCGCAGCAGCGACCCACCCCGGGTGCCACTAGCCCTCGCTACGGCACTGCTGCAACCTACTCCTCACTGGCCTCCCACGTAGCCATCTATCCCCCCCTTCAATCCGTTCAGAACTCTGCTGCCCGTCTTATCTTCCGCCTGGACCGATATGCTCATATCACCCCTCTCCTCGAGTCACTTCACTGGCTTCCGATCAGGTACCGCATCCTGTTCAAGCTTCTCCTACTAACCTACAAATGCACTCAATCTGCAGCCCCTCACTGCCTCTCTACCCTCATCTCCCCTTACGCTCCTACCCAAAACGTCCGCTCACAGGACAAATCCCTCCTCTCTGCACCCTTCTCCACCACCGCCAATTCCAGGCTCCGCCCTTTCTGCCTCGCCTCTTCCTATGCTTGGAATAAACTTCCTGAGCCCATACGCCAAGCCCCCTCCCTGCCCATCTTCAAATCCTTGCTCAAAGCCCACCTCTTCAATGTCGCCTTCGGCACCTAACCATTATACCTCTATTCAGGAAATCTTGACTGCCCCAACTTGACATTTCATCCTTTAGATTGTAAGCTCCTTTGAGCAGGGACTGTCCTTCTTTGCTAAACTGTACAGCGCTGCGTAACCCTAGTAGCGCTTTAGAAATGTTAAGTAGTAGTAGTATATTGAGTTGTGGTGTTCATATATCAAACTGGTCATGAAGGCCTGCACAAAAGGCAGTCGTAACTTTCCACAGTTAGCTGTACCCACATAACTTTCAGGTGGCGCTAAAAACAAAAATATTCAGTCCCGGGGCCCAGACAGGGTCTAAATTAGCCAGTGGCTGTTAGCGTTTAAAGAAACACTGACTGTCATTGACTGATTATGATTTTTGAGAATTCTGGAGTTTCCACAAAGAGCTCTGGGGAGAAGAGGCCAAAGGGAATTCCCATATTCTTACGACTTTCTCAAGAACCTCAAGAAATGGTTGTTTGGATTTGACATGTCCTGCATTTGAACTCTGTATTTCTTTGAAGATTTGGACGGTGCAGTGCTCCAGGTTATTTTTCTACTTTTTCTATGCTGCTTCGCTGCTTTGGATTTCAGTAAACTTTATTTTCAGGTCTGGAACAAAATTCAGTGCGTGAAGTATTTTTGTGAAGCGAACAGTGGGTGATCCCCTAGGACACGTATATTCATTGACTGTCCTCAGAGGTTGCAGACAGGTTTGGCTCTCAGGATACCATGAGACAGATCTGTGTATGTACTACCTTTCTTGTATGCAAATCTATCTCATGCAAGGAGGAGATGCAGGAGGAATCAGGCTTCCTGGCTAAGATGCCGATGATCAGTTCCCCCTGCAGTTCCTGAACAGTGCTGTAAAATTACCACTGGAACAGCACGGGAAAAGACCTCCCTTTTGATCAATGCTAATAACATGGAAATATATTAGCATTATCATAGGGCGCAATCCTCCTGCAGAAGAGGTTTAACCGTTCCAGGCCTTTCTCCCCTACATGGAAGTTAAGCCCCATCCAGCGCATCCCAGGATGCATCGGACAGGGCAGGATGCCACAATTTTGAGGTGGCACCTGGAGAGGAAAGAGGGCGTGCTAGTCTCTCCTCCTCCTCCTACTTTAAGATATGAGGGGAAGGAGAGGGGAGGGGGGGTCACATCATATCAAGAGTCTTGCTCGATCATCATGGTATCTTCGGTGAGGAGGAGGGTTCACATTAAGGGTCCCACTGGACCACCAGGGTATTTTGGTGGATGGGAGGGGAGATATGTGCTTGGGGGAGTGAGGGGGTCTGGGGGTTCCGGACCTCCAGACCTTGTGTTAGCTGGGGTGGGTCAGTAGTGGGTGAGGGGTCCGGGAGTCTACTGGACCTCCAGGCCCTTACATGTGGGGGGGGGGGGGGGGGCTGGAAGTGCATGTAAATATATGCTTAAGGGTCTCTCTATTCCTTCCCAATGCCCTGGCAAACCCTAATGCCAGCTTCAAGCTGGGGTAGTTTACCCAGGAGCAGTGCCCTTGTTTGGTGTGCTGCCCTCTGAGCATTGGGGTGGAATAGTAATGACCCTGTTTATCATGCATTTGCATGCAATTATCATTCAGAGCTGGTGAGCTCATTGTTTCATGCGCTGGCTGGCTCTGAACATCCCGCAGGAACAAATGCAGACGCTAATCTGTGCTAATGGCCTCCAGTGCCCGCATTTGCTTGTAAGCACATAAGCATCTGACCATTGTGCACTCATGAGTCCATGATTGCTCAGTGAAGTAAACTCTGCAGTGCAGCACCATATGCAAATTTCAACATTTGTCAGTCTACTACTTTCTACAAAGTTCTAGGTGACTTATAATAATATTTGAAAGAGGTTGGAACATTCACCAGGAAATTATATATGAAGTACATATTAGCAACATCAGTGACAGCACACTTCCTCCTATGGGAATTAACATTCTTTAGTTAATGCATTTGCCTTAAGTAAAGAAATGTGGATCTATTTTTGAAGTGTTCATAATGTTGCATCCTCGCTCTTTCTGTTTTTCTTATCCCTTCCTCATGTCACTGCTGGCCTGGGAAAATGTCTCTTTATATTTAGAGACTGGACACTGAAATAACCGGGAGTCTGGCTAGACACTTGCCCCTGGGGACAATCTCCTAACAAGAGAGGTCCCTGATTTTTTTTTATCCAAAACCTTGTCACCTCTCGCTTGGATTATTGGAATTTGCTTCTCACTGGGCTTCCGCTCAGCCATCTCTCTCCTCTCCAGTCTGTCCAAAATTCTGCGGCACGACTTATTTTCCGCCAAAATCGTTTTACCCACACTAGCCCACTCCTCAAGTCACTTCACTGGCTCCCTGTCCGCTTCCGCGTACAGTTCAAACTTCTCTTACTGACCTTTAAATGCATCCATTCTGCAGCCCCCCATTACCTCTCCACTCTCATTCTCTCCCTACATTCCTTCCCGTGAACTCCGCTCACTGGACAAATCTCCCTTGTCGTCCCCCTTCTCCTCCACTGCTAACTCCAGGCTACTTTCCTTTTCCCTCGCGGCACCTTATGCCTGGAATAGACTTCCTGAGCCTGTACGTCTTGCTCCATCTTTACCTGTCTTCAAATCTATGTTGAAAACCCACCTTTTCACCACTGCTTTTGGCTCCTAGCCACTACTCAATTTGCCCTCCCCTTGTTCCTTCTCACCCAGTGCTTCCCTCGCCCTTAATTGTCTTGTCTGTATTTTTAGATTGTAAGCTCTATTGAGCAGGGACTGTCTATCTGTGTCAGGTGTTCAGCGCTGCGTGCGTCTGGTAGTGCTATACAAATGCTAATAATAATAATAATAATTTTTATAACAGTGGACCTTCATGTCCCTGTTTTATCTATCTATCTATCTATCTATCTATCTATCTATCTATCTATCTATCTATCTAATAAAACAAAAGACAAACCAGACAACAACCCAATAGCCAAGATATAAACCTAAGTGTTTCTTGACAACTGTTAAAGCCTCAGCTTATGAAATACTTACACACAAGGAGTTCAGAGCTAAGCAGTTTACAGACTAACCCCCCCCCCCCCCCCCCCCCCCCGTTTACAAAGCCACGCTAGCTGCTGCCAGTGCGGTAATGCCAAAACAGCCCATACATAACTACATAAGTGTATAAGTATTGCCATACTGGGACAGACCGAAGGTCCATCAAGCCCAGCATCCTGTTTGCAGCAGTGGCCAATCCAGGTCACAAGTACCTAGCAAGATCCCCCCAAAAGTACAATACATTTTATGCTGCTTATTCTAGAAATAAGCAGTGGATTTTCTCCAAGTCCATTTTAATAATGGTCTATGGACTTTTCCTTTAGGAAGCCATCAAACCTTTTTAAACCCCTGCTAAGCTAACTGCTCCTCTCTCTTAAGAAGTTGCAATAGACAAACCCTCCCTTCTAACATTTGCAAGCACTCTATCGATCACAAAATAATGTAGATCTTCAAAAGAATGTTTGTAATCACTGCAGTGAACTATTGAAAGAGCTGAACATGATTATAGTGAAGTGTGTTACATAGTAACATAGTAGATGACGGCAGAAAAAGACCTGCACGGTCCATCCAGTCTGCCCAACAAGACAACTCATGTGTGCTACTTTTGTGTATACCTTACTTTGATTTGTATCTGTGCTCTTCAGGGCACAGACCGTATAAGTCTGCCCAGCACTATCCCCGCCTCCCAACCACCAGCCCCGCCTCCCAACCACCGGCTCTGGCACAGACCGTATAAGTCTGCCCAGCACTATCTCCGCCTCCCACCACTGGCTCTGGCACAGACCGTATAAGTCTGCCCAGTGCTATCCCTGCCTCCCAACCTCCAGTCCCGCCTCCCACCACTGGCTCTGGCACAGACCGTATAAGTCTGCCCTGCACTATCCCCGCCTCCCAACCTCCAGCCCCGCCTCCCACTACCGGCTCTGCTATCCAATCTCGGTTAAGCTCCTGAGGATCCTTTCCTTCTGAACAGGATTCCTTTATGTTTATCCCACGCATGTTTGAATTCCGTTACCGTTTTCCTCTCCACCACCTCCCGCGGGAGGGCATTCCAAGCATCCACCACTCTCTCCTTGAAGAAATACTTCCTGACATTTTTCTTGAGTCTGTCCCCCTTCAATCTCATTTCATGTGTTGCTTGTATTGATAGCTTTGCAGGTGCAGGACTTTTTGAAAAGGCATCCTGGGCACTTGCCCATTTCCCTGGTTTCCAATATTGTTACATCCCAAACAAATAAACTGAACTAGATCCAATGGACCTGAAGGGATCTTAGATGATTTATTCCATTCAATATATTTGCTTGTGAACAATGAAAAGGTTGTTTCTGATCCAGTTCCGAAGATCAAACGCTGCCAGAATTTTCCCCTGACGCAGTCAGAGGAAGAAAAGCTAGATATGCCAGCTCTTTTTGTTTTTCTATAGCTTGCTCAGCTGGTCATTTCGTCCTTCTTCTGCCCTTATGAACATTTTTCAAGATTTTTAAGAAAAGTAATATTTTCTTATGAACTAGAATTAATTATAATAGAACAGCTTTTTTTAAAAAAAGAATGAAAGTTTGTTATTTTTTTAATTTATTTTTTGTTGTTGTTTACATTTGTACCCCGCACTTTCCCATTCATGGCAGACAGGCACAATGCAGCTTATATGGGGCAATGGAGGGTTAAGTGACTTGCCCAGAGTCACAAGGAGCTGCCTGTGCCTGAAGTGGGAATCAAACTCAGTTCCTCAGGACCAAAGTCCACCACCCTAACTACTAGGCCACTCCTCCACTGCTGCTACTATTTGAGATTCTACATGGAATGTTGCTATTCCAACATTCCATGTAGAAGTCGGCCCTTGCAGATCACCAATGTGGCCGCGCAGGCTTCTACATGGAATGTTGCTAGTGGAATAGCAACATTCCATGTAGATTCTCCAATAATAGCAACATTCCATGTAGAATCTCCAATAGTATCTATTTTATTTTTGTTACATTTGTACCCCGCGCTTTCCCACTCATGGCAGGCTCAATGCGTCTTACATGGGGCAATGGAGGGTTAAGTGACTTGCCCCGAGTCACAAGGAGCTGCCTGTGCCTGAAGTGGGAATTGACCTCAGTTCTCCAGGACCAGAGTCCACCACCCTAACCACTAGGCCACTCCATCTCACTTTTTTCTATTTTTTGCTGAAGTCTTTTTCTTTCACTTATTATTGTTTCCAACCCAGTAGAAGTGGAAACTAATTATACAAAAATACAAAAGGGGTTCAGAATGTCTGTCCTGTTTGTCTGGGGGCAAAATAACTCTCCAAAAATGTAACGGACAGTGATTTATTGTATTTATTTATTTATTTTATTTGTGACATATCCCACATTATCCCAAACAAGTTTGAGTTCGATGTGGCTTACAATAAACAGTATAGAATACATAACCAAGAATAATGCATAAGAAAGTAATTTGTTGTAAGTATCCAATTTTACAATACAGTATCATAAACATACTGGGGTAACTATTTTAATATTTAGAAAATCTATTATGAATGAGAAATTGTACATGAAACAAAGAGAACGTTAACGGTAAATAGAGTAATAACCAATTCAGGTAATAGTTAATTGTTTGTTATATGGCTGTTCTTTGTGAGGGTTTGTTTGAATAGGAGCGATTTCAGGATTTTGGCATGGAGAAAAATCAATAAAAAGACACACCAAGTTTGAAATTGGTGTAAATCGGAATGGGTGTTCCGGAGAAATAGGTTCCCCCAAAAGATGACCCGATGCATTTCTAAGGGAGAAGACGGTTTAGCTTCTGTAGCATAGAAAATTTAATGGAACGGAATGAAGCTTGGCATATGGGGGGGGGGGGGGGGGGGGGGGGGAACGATAGAAGAACAAATGCAAATCAAAAAATAGATCAAATCAAACTGAGACTCCAAAAGATGGTCCAATTCAATTCTGTGGGAAAAGGAGATAGGAATCCAGTTTCTGTAGCATAGAACGTTAAAGCAGTTAGGAAACTCCACTTTTCAAACTTCTTTGCCTCATTCTCTACTCTCCTAAACTCCCAAACTGCCCCATCCCAAAAGCTATACCCCCATAGCCCAAAAACTACCCTTTAAACTGGCCCAGCACTTATAAAACTATTCTACCTCCAAACTTATGCCAAGCAACTGTCACTCCACCCCACCCCACCTAGTGCTCTATACCCATAAAGCACGCCCTGCATTTTCTGCAATACCCCAAAACTGCTCCATCCCTGTGAACTGCCGAACTCCATAAACTACCCCTTCTACTCCTACCCCACCACATCTCAACCTGTCCTTAAACCCAAATCCTATGCCCCCGAAACTGCTACAACTCCAACTACCTCTCTTTCAACCGCCCCACCCCCTGAAATGGCTTCACTAACCCCAAATTACTTCCACTCCCAGAAAGTACCCCACCAATTGCCCCATCCCAAAACCTACCCCTTGCGACTGCCCTATCACCCAAACACTGAACCATAACCAAAACTATCCACTGCAATTCTCCCCTACCTGCCTGCAATTTGACCCCCCAAAAGAGAAACTAGTTTTAACCATTTCAGAGACAAGTATCAATAGAAATCAAACAAAATAAAACATGGAAAAGAAAATAAGATGATACCTTTTTTATTGGACATAACTTAATACATTTCTTGATTAGCTTTCGAAGGTTGTCCTTCTTTTCCGATCTGACGAAGAAGGGCAACCTTCGAAAGCTAATCAAGAAATGTATTAAGTTATGTCCAATAAAAAAGGTATCATCTTATTTTCTTTTCCATGTTTTATTTTGTTTGATTTCTATTGATAACCTTTAAGAGTGGACTAACACGGCTACCTCTCTCCTCTACTTAAGAGACAAGTATCAAAGCCATGTTTCGGCACTAGGCCTTCATCTGTGATACTGATACACTTCGATTGCCTTGTGAGGCAATCTTCTTAATATTTTTTTTTGTAGTCCACTTAACAAGGCTATTTCTGCTCATCAGACACACAACTCTGTCTTAGCAGTACTGACTCATGAGGCAGGCCTAATGCCAAAACACAGCCATGTTAAGTCTTCTGTGCCACAGATTGATGTTGTTTGTCATTACAGACTTTCTCATAAGAACATAAGTGTTGCCATACAGGGACTGTTTCCAACAGTGGCCAATCCAGGTCACAAATACCTGGCAAGATCCCAAAACAGTACAATACATTTTATGCTGCTTATTCTAGAAAAAAGCAGTGGATTTCCCCCACTTTTGGGGACTGGTCTTTGATAGTCATCTTCCCTTCAAGGATCAAATAAACTCAGTTCTTAGACTACTACTACTATTTATCATTTCTATAGCGCTACAAGGCATACGCAGCGCTGTACACCATACACAAAAAAGACAGTCCCTGCTCAAAGAGCTTACAATCTAGAGTTTCCTTCTTTACATTACATCGTATTCGGACTATCCATTTTTTTTTCTCTTTCGCCTCTGTTCACTCTTTACTTCTTTGTTTAGTTATTACACATTTGGATTATTGTAATTTCCTCTATGCTGACCTGCCTCTTTGAAATGCTTACAACCTGTTCAGTCTACTGCCTCCAGTCTGCTCCATAGGTCAACACCAATCAATCATGTTTACTCCTTTGTTGCGTGGTGAATACTGGCTGCTGTCAGGATTGCAGGAGGTCAAAATTATTGCTGGACATACTTATATTAATATGAAATCAGTTTGACATATTAAACCAGCTTCTGACCTTTGAAAAACTCCCCATTCCCCTTCAGGAACCATTGAGGATGAAATGGACCAAATGGTGCTCAGAGAGGCCTGATAGCCCTTTGGTTTCTCAATTACTCCTGATTAACATACCTTTTGTTCCATATGGGAGCAGGGCTTCAAAGCAACCAAAGCCAGACATAGAGGCTCCATCACTAGGGATTTCAAACAGGACAACCTGTGAAAGTTGTCACCTTTCCTGACTTCAGAAAGTATCTGGAGTTCTGTAAAGGAAATAACTGGGAAAGAGAGAAGTTTTTGATCTCTCTCTGCTCCTGTTCCCTCTCAGTTCTTATTAGGTATAAAGCAGAGCTCACGAGGGCACTACGGCTCTCTCTCTGTCTTTCTCTGTGCAGCAGAGCACAGAGCTCAGCTTGGGGTCTACTGCTCCCCCTCTCTCTCTCTCTCTGTCCCGGGCACTTCTCTGTGTTCAGGGCACTACGTCTCCCTCTTTCGTTCTCCCTGCAGCAGAGGGGACTCTGCTGGGCTGTCTTTGTTTCTTCTTCTTCTTTCTCTGCACACCTCCATCTTTAGCCACCAGAGCACCTGGCTCTGCTCCCCCCCTTCTCAGACAGCCCTAGTCCAAGGTTTCTTTCTTCCTCTGAACAAACACCCTATCCTTTCTTTCTCCCTCCCTCTAAACACACACCCCAAGACAGCTTGTACCCTTTTTCCTGTACTAAGTGCTGTGAGCCAATACATATATGCAAATATAATATACTTTATATATCCAAATCCGTGTGGATTGCGTATTCTTTGGGAACCCACTGCCTCTGTGAAGTGGACCCCGGGACCAACCCTAGACAACGATAGCTGACAGCTGCCACTTGTCTCACACATTTAACTGATGGCGCGATTTAAAAAAGGTTTGGATGGCTTCGTAAAGGAAAAGTCCATAGACCATTATTAAAATGAACTTGGGGGAAAATCCACTGCTTATTTCTAGGATAAGCAGCATAAAATGTTTTGTACTTTTTTTAGGATCTTGCCAGGTATTTGTGACCTGGATTGTCCACTGTTGGAAACAGGATGCTGGGCTTGATGGACCTTTGGTCTGTCCCAGTATGGCAATACTTATGTACTTATGTAGTGATTAATTGAAAACCCAGTGGGAGCTGGTTGAAGCGTTTAGGGTTCTTGTCACAGTTGATGCGTTTTTGATGCGTTTAAGGCTCCTAGCACGTGAAAACTCATTGGGTTACTGCCTTCCGGATTCACGGTACCTTTTTCACGGGTACTTGAATCCCTTGATGGGTGCACTCCCTGATTTTGGGCTCTACCAGTGAGCGTGTATTGTGGCTCCTGGCACCGGTGATGCGTGTATTTTGGTTCCTGGTGGTTGATGAAGCGTTTAGTGGGCTCTTGACTAGAGTGGTTGATGAGGTGTACAGAGGGTTTGTTCTTCTAAGATCTTTTTAACCGCCTCCCTGAATTCCAGTGACACCCCTTCCCATGGGTAACTGCGTTGGGGAGGCATCAGAAGGCTCAGTTCAAATCTTATTCCCATGACCACAGCTTTCTGTCTCTTTGGATCTAAATGAATCTTTGGCTATTTATGTTCAGTGAGAAATCTTACTTGTGTGTGTGTGTTAGTTTGCAAAACAGATAGAAGATAGAGAATAAATTGAAGCAAGGACAGAAACAGTGTAGTTAAAGAAATAGTCTTTTTATTCTTACTAAATCAGACTTTAATCAGATACATTCATCAGACAAATTCTGGATTCAGCTGACCGGAGCTCTGCGTCCTAGATGCGTTGGGGAGATCCTCCGAAATATGCTTGGGTGACCAGTCCTTATATACCATCTGGTCCCCATACAAGTCTATTGAGAGGGACTTTTTCTCTAATCTTGCTCAATCTCTCTGAATCATACCCGGTCAGGTGCCCATGTTTCCGTTTTAGCTATTGCAAGTTATTGTGCAATTTCCCTGTCCTCTCCTTTCCGTTTCAGCTATTGCAAATTATTGTGTAACTTCCTTTCCTGTCAACAACTTGTTCTTATGAAGATATCTAAATATGGATATATCAATTTCATAACATCTTGTGATCTGGGTGCCAACTTATTAAAGACAGACTCCGTGTTATGAACCAAACTTCTTATCATTTCTGTCTTTAATTTCTACATCATGTGTGTTACACTCAATTTGGAAGTTGCACCAGGTTTCATTAGAACTCACCAAACAGTCCTGCTCTTGCAGGCTCTCTGCTATAAGGCCATCAGCTGGTTATCATGCCTAATCAGTGCTCTTCAGCTGTTTAAAGCTATGTAGCTTGGCCCACCACTATTCCAGTGGATAGGTCTCAAACTAGAACGCATATTAACCTGCAGGAAAAGCAAGTCCTTGCTCAGCCAGTCATAGATTTTTAAACCTAGCTGGTATTTTTACAGCCTGAGTCCTAAAATCTGGCCTTCCACCCTTCCGGTGGGCATCCAGTGAGGGCCTCTTGCTGTAGTATAATTATACAGTAGTTAACTACTCACACTGTTTTTTAAATCACAACTACATAATGCGCCTGATTATCTATCTCATCTCTTAAGTCCCTATGTACCTCCTCATTCCCATCGTTCCATGAGCGCTGGTTTACTTCAGATTCTACCCCCATCTAGAATTAGACTTGACATTACTTGCGCCACCGCCATCAGTTACGTGGGTCCAAAACTTTGGAACTCTATTCCTGCCTATATGAGATCCAAGACATCTTTTACTAAATTCAAAATTGCCATTAAAACCTACCTTTTCTCTTTGATATATCCTCCTCATCCTTGTTTGTTTTTGTGCCTGAATGTACATGTCCTCCCCTCCCCTGGCACAGCATGATTATCATTAGTATTTTGTAAACCACTCAGAAGTCAGTTCCTGGTATGGGCGGTATATCAAATGTTTGTAAATAAAATAAATAAATAATAATGGCTTATGGACTTTTAGGAAAGTATCCAAACCTTTTTTAAACCCCGCTAAGCTAACTGCTTTTACCACATTCTTTGGCAACGAATTCCAGAGTTTAATTACATGTTGAATGAAAAAATATTTTCTCCGATTCGTTTTAAGTTTACTACTTTGTAGCTTCATTGCATGCCCCTAGTCCTAGTATTTTTGGAAACAGTAAACAAACGATTCACGTCTACCCATTCCAGTCCACTCATTATTTTATAGACCTCTATCATATCTCCCGTCAACCATCTCTTCTCTAAGCTGAAGTGCCCTAGTCGCTTCAGCCTTTCCTCATAGGGAAGTTGTCCCATCCCCTTTATCATTTTTATTGCCCTTCTTCGTACCTTTTCTAATTCCTTAAATAAAAATGACTCTTAATCCACATATAATATGAGCAAAACCCCAAACCAAAGTAGATATATATACTGATACCAAATCACCTACTTAATAATAATAATAATAACAAAATAAAGAAAGGGAAAAGGCCTCAGAAGTCCGTGGTAATACATTATCCAATGGACCGGTCTGTAGAGTGCTCATTTACAGCTATACGTGCTAGACCCCAATCTATCATCGGCCATAAAAACCTTTTCAAAAAAATATTAACTTTGCCTGTGATTAATTAAACATATTCATAATCTGTAACATGAAATTTAATGTAGCAGAGCCAAATTAAACCACCCAAAATGTATTGAAATAATTTGATGTAATTCTCATTTTTCTTGATGTAGTCTACACCACACCTCGGATACTGGGTGCAATTCTGGTCACCGCATCTCAAAAAAGATATACTGGAATTAGAAAAGGTACAGAGAAGGGTGACTAAAATGATTAATGGGACGGAACTCTTGTCATATGAGGAAAGACTTAAGAGGTTAGGACTCTTCTGCTTAGAAAAGAGATGGCTGAGAGGGTTTATGATAGAGGTCTATAAAATACTGAGTGGAGTAGAACAGGTGTATGTGAATCACTTGTTTGCGCTGGAGTGGAGGAGTGGCCTATTGGTTAGTGCAGCAGACTCTGACCCTGGGGAACTGGGTTGAATTCCCACTGCAGCTCCTTGTGACTCTGGGCAAGTCACTTAACCCTCCATTGCCTCAGGTACAAATAAGTACCTGTATATACCATGTAAACCACTTTGAATGTAGTTACAAAAAAAAAACAACAACCCCACAGAAAGGTTGTATATCAAGCCCCATTCTCCTTTCCAAAAATACTAAGGTTAGGAGGCACGCAATAAAGAGAAATGGGACTTACATTTACTAAGTAGTAAATTTAAAACAAATCAGAGAAAGTATTTCTTCACTCAACGTATAATTCAACTCTGGAATTCATTGCCAGAGAATGTGGTAAAAGCAGTTAGCTTAGCAGGGTTTAAAAAAAAAGTTTGGATATTTTCCTAAAAGAAACATCCATAAGCCGTCACTAAGATGGACTTGGGAAAACCCACTGCTTATTTGTAGGATAAGCAGCACAAAATCTGTTTTACTGTTTTGGGATCTTGCCAGGTACTGGAAACAGGATACTGGGCTTGATGGACCTTCGGTCTGTCCCAGTATGGCAATGCTTATGTTCTTATATTATGTTCTTACATACACTAAAAACCGATGCCTGACTCCCTTCAAGCAATCATTACAAATGAACAGATGTTGTTTTCAAAACTAATTTGAGCTTAGCAAAGAGGTCTTATTTTCCTTTGATTTCTTTTCACAATCCACTTGCACACTTTCATAACCTGATTAAAGGGGCATTTTTTTGTTCCCAGCAGCTTGTCAGTCTTATCCTTAATTCCTTCACCCCCTAGGAAGCAACTGTAGGTTGTCTGCAGAAAAATAAAACCATTCTCTGGGGTATTGCTTCATGTAGGCACTGCTTCCTTAGTCAAGATTAACACTGAATATGCTGCAGTAATCTACCTGAATTTGTATGTGTAAAACCTTCACTGCTGCATGTAATAAAAAGAAATCGAAATGACCCCCCCCAATTCAAGGCTTACTTGAAATCCAATGCCGTCAGCCAGTGAGTACAGGTGTAACCAAGGTGCCAAGGCTTACTTGTTTCAGCCTGGATAAATCTACTACTCTAATATTCTAAAATAAAAAAAAATGGAGATTACTTAAACTCAGCCTATCAGGTGCTACTAAGTACTATCTAAAAAGAAACAAAAGGGGTGTGCCCAACCCCATTTCCTCCAATGACCTCCTTACCACAGTCTGTGAGGGCAAGCCTAAAATCTGGTGGCCCTGGGGTGGACAGCAGAGGAGCTCAGGAAGGGCAATCGACCTCTGCACCTCCTGTCCTTAGCCATGTCTCTGTGGCTCCTATACTGAGGAGTGGCCTAGTGGTTAGCGTGGTGGACTTTGGTCCTGGGGAACTGGGTTCAAGTCCCACTACAAACACAGGCAGCTCCTTGTGACTCTGGGCAAGTCACTTAACCCTCAATTGCCCCATGTAAGCCACATTGAGCCTGCCATGAGTGGGAAAGCACGGGGCACAAATGTAAGACAAATAAATATTGGAGATTCTAGATGGAATGTTGCTACTATTGAGAGTTTGTTGCTACTATTTGACATTCTACATGGAATGTTGCTACTATTTGACATTCTACATGGAATGTTAATGTTGCTATTCCACTAGCAACATTCCATGTAGAAGCCTGCACTTGCAGATCAGCAACGCGGCTGCGCAGGCTTCTGTTTCTGTGAGTCTGACGTCCTGCACATTCGTGCAGGACGTCAGACTCACAGAAACAGAAGCCTGCGCGGCAAGGGCAGGCTTCTACATGGAATGTTGCTAATGGAGGAGTAGCCTAGTGGTTAGTGCAGTGGACTTTGATTCTGGGGAACTGAGTTCAATTCCCACTGCAGCTCCTTTTGACTCTGGGCAAGTCACTTAACCCTCCATTGCCCCAGGTACAAATAAATACCTGTATATAATATGTAAGCCGCATTGAGCCTGCTATGAGTGGGAAAGCACGGGGTACAAATGTAACAAAAAAACAAAACAAAACAAAACATTGTCCAGTTGGTTAAGATGATCTTGGAGAAAAGCAGCAGGGACAGCAGGATATTTCCTTATTGGATATGTGGAGATTGGTTACAAGGGTGGAGAATATGCTGAACCGGTCCTGTAACTCAGCTGTGCCAGTTGTCTCAACTGTCGAACTAATTCAAGGAAGTGGATGTTAGATGGACATGTTTGGGTCTAAAGAAGAATCAAAAATTAATTTGTAGAAGTTTAATTTAATGGGAATTAATATCAAAACGGGGAAGCAGGAAAGCTTCTGCTGGTGGGGCCTGGGGACTCCCACCAGTCAAACCAGCAGACTTTGGGGGGCCCAGACCAAAATTGGGGGGGGGGGGGGCCCAGGTCCCCAAGGCTCCCCATGGCTATGCCACTGCCATTTGAGCTTGCCCAGCACCGGTCTTAATTCTTCACATCTTGACTCACCCTCTAAGCGCCATTTGATAAATGCAATACTTTAAGTTTTGTTTTTTATACCATTCATTTTCTAATTAGAGATCCTCTGTTTCTCCACCACCTTCCTCAGGAGAGCATTCCAGGCATCAACCACCCTCTCCATGAAAAAGAATTTCCTGACATTACTCTTAAGTCTACAATCCCACAACCTCAATTCATGTCCTCTAGTTTTACCATTTTGCCTTCTCTGGAAAATATATGTTTCTATATTAATACCCTTCAAGTATTAAAATGTCTGTATCATATTTCCCCTAGCCCTCCTCACCTCTAGGATATACATACTCAAGTCTTCCAGTCTCTTCTCATACGTCGTTTGGCTCAGGCCCCATATCATTTTTGTCGCCTTCCTCCAGACTGCTGCCAGTCTTTTTACATCCTTAACAAGATACAGCCTCCAAAACTAAACACAGTGCTCCAGGTGGTGCCTCATCAATGAATTGTACAAGGGCATCAACACCTCATTTCTTCTGCTGGTTACATTCAAGACCGTGGCGTACCGAGGAGGCAGTGGGGGTGGTCCAGCCAGGGTACATGCTGCAGGGCTGTCGGCTCCACTGGTTCTCTGTTCCCTCTGCCCCAGAACAGGAAGTAACAGCAGAGGGAACAGGGAACCAACGGAGCCGACGGCCGCACAGCTGCTCCCAGCACCCCAGCAGGTGACATGAATGCACCGGGGGGGGGGGGGCTTGGAGGCGATGTGCCAGGAGGGGGACAGTGATGCGCCGGGGGGGGGGGGGCGCTGAACCCGGTGGGGGTGCTGCACCTGGGGGGGGGGGGGGACGACAGACGATGCTGCACCTGGGGGGACCGCAGTGGTGATGCGCCCCGGTCGGCAGCCGACCAAGGAACGCCACTGATTCAAGATGGGATCATGTTGGGTGAGGTAAGACTAATGCAGTTCATGAATCACAACACAGAGCCACCACTTTTAGGGGCCTTTTTACTAAACTGCATTAGGCACAAGCGTGTCTAATACAGGAAAATAGCCTAATGCAGGACATGGAGCAGAGGAGTAGCCTAATGGTTAGTACAGCGGCCTGAGAACCTGCGGAACTGGGTTAGTTTCCTGCTGCAGTTCCTTGTGACTCTGGGCAAGTCACTTAGGGGTCTGTTTACTAAGGTGCGCTGAAAAATGGCTTGCGGTAGTGTAGTCACGGCTTTTGGGCGCGTGCCGATCCATTTTTCAGTGCGCCTGTAGAAAAGGCCTTTCTTAAATTTTTGCTGAAAATGGACGTGTGACAAAATCAAAATTGCCGTGCGTCTATTCTGGGTCTGCGACCTTACCGCCAGCCATTGACCTAGCGGACAAAATTCCCCGGCCCCCCCCCCACCCGCCCTCCGTCGTCGACCGTCTGCCCCCTGCATTGAAATCGCAGCCTCACCTCCGTGAAAGCAGCGCTGCGGGCAGCAGAACGCCTCCCTTCGGCTCTCCTTCCCTCCCTGTGTCCCGCCCTCGTCTGACGTAATTTCCATGAGGGTGGGACACAAGGAGGGAAGAAGGGCCGAAGGGAGGTATTCTGCTGCCCGCAGCGCTGCTTTCATGGAGGTGAGGCTGCGATTTCAATGCAGGGGTCCCGGCCCGGTGGCGGATGGAGGGGGGGAGCAGCGGCAGCGGCGACCTTGGGGGGTGGAGGGGGAGCGGCGGCAGCAACCTTGGGGAGGCGGGGCCCCGGGGGCGGCCTTGCCCCGGGCCCGGCCCAGTCTCTCGGCGGCCCTGGTTCCAACAGTGGCCAATCCAGGTCACAAGTACCTGCCAGAAACCCAATTGTAACCACAGAAAGACAGTATATGAAATCCCAATCCTCTTTCCCTTTTCTTTCCTTAGGATCAATTCCCACATACTAAAGTGTTCTGTGCTAGTTCTGCCATTCGCAAAGTGCGCCATATATTTTGGGAGGGGACATGTCAGGGGCGGAGAATGGGCATGGATGTGCTAATCAGATAGCTTGTTCTTAATGCAGGACCCTTAGCACCTCCTAAATAGGAGACGTTAATTGCTTCAGCATTCATTTTTTTTGAAATGACCACGTGCTAAAGCTAACATTAGCACACGGCCTGAAAAAGGCATAACTTACTGCCGAGCTAAAAATTGCCTTAGCATGTGGGAAAGTCCTGGGTGAGGGCATGTTAAGCCCATTTTTTTAGTGCAACTTAGTAAAGGACCCCTTTGGGACCAGTGGCCAAAATGGCAGTATATAAATTTTAATATAAAATAGTGGCGTGATGTGGTAGTTAGAGGTAATAAATAGAAATAAATAAAAACAGAGAAAAGAAAATAAGATGATGCATTTTTCTTCACTCAGCGTGTAATTAAACTCTGGAATTCGTTGCCAGAAAATGTGGTAAAGGCGGTTAGCTTAGCGGAGTTTTAAAAAGGTTTGGACGGCTTCCTAAAGGAAAAGTCCATAGACCGTTATTAAATGGACTTGGGGAAAATCCACTATTTCTAGGATAAGTAGTATAAAATGTTTTGTACATTTTTGGGATCTTGTTGGGTATTTGTGACCTGGATTGGCCACTGTTGGAAACAGGATGCTGGGCTCGATGGACCTTTGGTCTTTCCCAGTATGGCAATACTTATGTACTTATGTACTTATGACTTACTAACAGACAGAAAAAAGCACAACTGGGCCTTCAAGACTGGGACAACAGGAGTCCTTTACTGAGATAAGACCCAACACGGGCCGTGTTTCGGTGTTCACAACGCCTGCCTCAGGGGTCCGAGGAAAATGCAGTAGCTCCTGTAGAATGCTGTCAGTCAAAGTAACTGATGGCGTTCTACAGGAGCTACTGCATTTTCCTTGGTGAGGAATTATACATTAAACCTAAAATCTGCTCCTACGGAGCTCCCTACCTTGATTCTACACTTGGATCCCTGAGGCAGGCGTTGTGCACGCCGAAACATGGCCTGTGTCGGGTCTTCCTATATAATAATTTGCACCTCCAACGTTCCATCACTGTCTGGCTGCCTGGGTTCGTAACATCTCATGACGTCAGCCAGCCTCCAGCGTTCCATTCCCCTTCACTGCCCCGCCCTCGCGTCAAAACATAATGACGTCAGAGGGCGGAACAGTGAGAGGGAAGGGAACGCTGGAGGCGAGCTGACGTCAGGATGTTACCAACGGAAGGGAAGCCAACCAGAAAACAATGAGGTAGAAAGGAAGAGAGAATCGCGGCACATCGAGGGGAGGGCAGGGCAGGGCAGGGCAGAATGGATGGACATGGATGGGATGGGAGGAGAGGACAGGAGAGAAGAGAATCGTGGGACACGGATGGGAGAGCAGGGAAGAGGGGTATCGCTGGAGGGGAGGCGATGGGTTGGGATGGGAGGGGAGGGAAGAATCGCTGGACATGGAGGGGAGGGCAGGGCAGGGGAGAGACAAAAAATCGCTTACAAGAGAGCCTTTCTAGGGCCCGTTTCATTGTTGAGGAAACAGGCTGGGTTCCACTAGTATCTCAATAAAGGACTCCTGTTGTCCCAGTCTTGAAGGCCCAGTGGTGCTTTTTTCTGTCTGCTATTTTGAGTATACTGTTTCACCCTCTCTGGTTGCCTTGTGTATATTGGACTAACTAATACATTTTTTGATTAGCTTTCGAAGGTATCTGAAGA
Source organism: Microcaecilia unicolor (assembly GCF_901765095.1). Taxonomy (NCBI): domain Eukaryota; kingdom Metazoa; phylum Chordata; class Amphibia; order Gymnophiona; family Siphonopidae; genus Microcaecilia; species Microcaecilia unicolor. Next base: position 22,768,019 of record NC_044035.1, on the reverse strand, counting down.
AGAAGGGTTACCTTTGAAAGCTAATCAAAAAAATGTATTAAGTTAGTCCAAAACAAGGTACCATCTTATTTTCTTTTCTATGTATTGATTTATTTCTATTTATTACAAATAAATAATAGGAAATGAAGTAAAAGCCAACATAAATTCCATTTGTGCAGAACATCACAACTGCCAACCTATCCAATCCAGGTCACAAGTACCTGCCAGAAACCCAATTGTAACCACAGAAAGACAGTATATGAAATCCCAATCCTCTTTCCCTTTTCTTTCCTTAGGATCAATTCCCACATACTAAAGTGTTCTGTGCTAGTTCTGCCATTCGCAAAGTGCGCCATATATTTTGGGAGGGGACATGTCAGGGGCGGAGAATGGGCATGGATGTGCTAATCAGATAGCTTGTTCTTAATGCAGGACCCTTAGCACCTCCTAAATAGGAGACGTTAATTGCTTCAGCATTCATTTTTTTGAAATGACCACGTGCTAAAGCTAACATTAGCACACGGCCTGAAAAAGGCATAACTTACTGCCGAGCTAAAAATTGCCTTAGCATGTGGGAAAGTCCTGGGTGAGGGCATGTTAAGCCCATTTTTTTAGTGCAACTTAGTAAAGGACCCCTTTGGGACCAGTGGCCAAAATGGCAGTATATAAATTTTAATATAAAATAGTGGCGTGATGTGGTAGTTAGAGGTAATAAATAGAAATAAATAAAAACAGAGAAAAGAAAATAAGATGATGCATTTTTCTTCACTCAGCGTGTAATTAAACTCTGGAATTCGTTGCCAGAAAATGTGGTAAAGGCGGTTAGCTTAGCGGAGTTTTAAAAAGGTTTGGACGGCTTCCTAAAGGAAAAGTCCATAGACCGTTATTAAATGGACTTGGGGAAAATCCACTATTTCTAGGATAAGTAGTATAAAATGTTTTGTACATTTTTGGGATCTTGTTGGGTATTTGTGACCTGGATTGGCCACTGTTGGAAACAGGATGCTGGGCTCGATGGACCTTTGGTCTTTCCCAGTATGGCAATACTTATGTACTTATGTACTTATGACTTACTAACAGACAGAAAAAAGCACAACTGGGCCTTCAAGACTGGGACAACAGGAGTCCTTTACTGAGATAAGACCCAACACGGGCCGTGTTTCGGTGTTCACAACGCCTGCCTCAGGGGTCCGAGGAAAATGCAGTAGCTCCTGTAGAATGCTGTCAGTCAAAGTAACTGATGGCGTTCTACAGGAGCTACTGCATTTTCCTTGGTGAGGAATTATACATTAAACCTAAAATCTGCTCCTACGGAGCTCCCTACCTTGATTCTACACTTGGATCCCTGAGGCAGGCGTTGTGCACGCCGAAACATGGCCTGTGTCGGGTCTTCCTATATAATAATTTGCACCTCCAACGTTCCATCACTGTCTGGCTGCCTGGGTTCGTAACATCTCATGACGTCAGCCAGCCTCCAGCGTTCCATTCCCCTTCACTGCCCCGCCCTCGCGTCAAAACATAATGACGTCAGAGGGCGGAACAGTGAGAGGGAAGGGAACGCTGGAGGCGAGCTGACGTCAGGATGTTACCAACGGAAGGGAAGCCAACCAGAAAACAATGAGGTAGAAAGGAAGAGAGAATCGCGGCACATCGAGGGGAGGGCAGGGCAGGGCAGGGCAGAATGGATGGACATGGATGGGATGGGAGGAGAGGACAGGAGAGAAGAGAATCGTGGGACACGGATGGGAGAGCAGGGAAGAGGGGTATCGCTGGAGGGGAGGCGATGGGTTGGGATGGGAGGGGAGGGAAGAATCGCTGGACATGGAGGGGAGGGCAGGGCAGGGGAGAGACAAAAAATCGCTTACAAGAGAGCCTTTCTAGGGCCCGTTTCATTGTTGAGGAAACAGGCTGGGTTCCACTAGTATCTCAATAAAGGACTCCTGTTGTCCCAGTCTTGAAGGCCCAGTGGTGCTTTTTTCTGTCTGCTATTTTGAGTATACTGTTTCACCCTCTCTGGTTGCCTTGTGTATATTGGACTAACTAATACATTTTTTGATTAGCTTTCGAAGGTATCTGAAGAAGAAGGGTTACCTTTGAAAGCTAATCAAAAAAATGTATTAAGTTAGTCCAAAACAAGGTACCATCTTATTTTCTTTTCTATGTATTGATTTATTTCTATTTATTACAAATAAATAATAGGAAATGAAGTAAAAGCCAACATAAATTCCATTTGTGCAGAACATCACAACTGCCAACCTATCCAGTGGTGAGTGAGATTTTAGGCCAGTCCACAATCCACAATTCCAGGAATAACATGTATAGAATGTTTGTACGTTTGGTGCCCTTGGCCTGGATTGGCCGCTGTCGTGGACAGGATGCTGGGCTCGATGGACCCTTGGTCTTTTCCCAGTGTGGCATTACTTATGTATTTCTGACCACCCTATCATGATGCATTATGGGACTCAGAGCACTGGTTTTATTGAGTAGAAAGGGCAGCCACACATATACCATGCACTTGTGCAATGTAAGGTAAAATCCAGGACCGAACAAAAGTCTCTTTCCTGCAGGGCCGGTCCTAGGGTCTCTGGCGCCCCCCTGCAGACTATGAGTTGGCGCCCGTGCGCCTCCACCCCCCCCCCCCAGCATCTCCTTTCTCTCTTCTCCCACCCTGCCCCTGTCCAGCGATTCTCCTTCGCCCCCATCCCCCGCCGCCCTTGGTGCTTTAAATCTTTAATTTACCTCAGTTCCAGCAGCCGCGTCATTTGAAAGCCTTGCCCCGTCTTAGCCTTCCCTCCGTGAGTTCATTCTGCAGTTCCGCCCTCGAGGAAATGACATCAGAAGGCGGGACTGCGGAACGAAGTCACGAAGGGAGGGAAGGCTAGAGACGGGGCAGGGCTTTCAAATGATGTGGCTGCTGGAACTGAGGTAAATTAAAGATTTAAAGCACCAAGGGCGGCGTGGTATGGCGGCGCAGCGCCGCAGCGGCGCCCTTGAAGACAGGCGCCCCCCCTACGGCGCTTACCCCGCTTACCGGGTTTGACCGGCCCTGCTTTCCTGGAACAGGGCTCCTCTGTACCTCTAAAATGAACACCACTTCTGATCAGTACTTTTTAAACAAGAATACATGTTGATCCCTCCCCTCCCCCCCTCCCACAACCCTGAGAATATTTCTCGAACACATTTTCTTTAGAAAAGTTTGAAGTTTCTGCAATTTGATTTCTCTTTGTCCAAATTCAGGCTGTTATTGAATAAAGACTATTTTCCATATCTGCCAAAATGGAAAAAAAAAAAGACTCCTTTTTGAATAAAGCTCTTAAAATTTAATCTTTCTCAGCTAAGTAACTTTCCAGTAAAATACAATGGGCCTGTTTTGCTAAGCTTTTTTTTCCCTATAGAGGAAAAAAAATGTCAAAATCCCTTTAGCACATCTGAGTCAATAAGTATGAATACTTCTCCTCTATTAATAATAAATTACAACAATTGTTCACCTGGGGGTGGTTTTCGCACACACCAAAATGCAGTACCGCAGGGTAGGCTAATAGTTGTATCTGCACATGTTTCCCTGGCACTAAAAAATATTTTGGAGTCAAATTAACCCTGTGGAAAGCAACCTGCATATGTGCTGTGATTGGTATATCAAACATATAAACGGCGAGTGACCGTACTCACTCGCAAATGCGCAGTAGAGACTTCCCTCTCTGTCCCGCCCCCGCGTCAATACGTGATGATGGGGGGGGGGGGCGGGACAGAGAGGGAAACTGCGCCGCCGAGGTTGCAACCGCTCCCCCCCCCCCCACTCGGAGTCGCCGCCGCCACCCCTCCACCCGGCCCGGGCCCTCTCTTCCCTTCTGAACTTACAGATCCATTCGCCAAACGCAGCAACGCACATCAGCTGAGCTGCAGTGAGCCCTTCCTTCTTTGCCTGTGGCCCCGCCCTCCTGTGACGTAACGTCAGCGAGGGTGGGACACACACAGGCAGAGAAGGAAGGGGCAGCTCAGCTGATGTGCGTTGCTGCGTTCGGCGAATGGATCTGTAAGTTCAGAAGTGAAGAGAGGGCCCGGACCAGGTGGAGGGGTGGTGGCGGCGGCGACGACTTCGAGGGGGGGGGAGCGGTGGCGACTTCGCGGGGGGGAGGGGAGCGGTGGTGACCGCGGGGGGGAGGAAAACCTCTATACTAGCCCGTTTTTACGGGCTCAACGGCTAGTATATATATAGCGGGCTCTGTGCTGGGACCGCTGCTTTTTAACATATTTATAAATGACCTAGAGATGGGAGTAACTAGTGAGGTAATTAAATTTGCTGACCACACAAAGTTATTCAAAGTCGTTAAATCGTGGGAGGATTGTGAAAAATTACAAGCGGACCTTACGAGACTGGGCATCTAAACGGCAGATGACGTTTAATGTGAGCAAGTGCAAAGTGATGCATGTGGGAAAGAGGAATCCGAATTATAGCTACGTCATGCAAGGTTCCACGTGTAGGAGTCACGGACCAAGAAAGGGCTCTAGGTGTCGTTGTTGATGATACGTTGAAACCTTCTGCTCAGTGTGCTGCTGCGGCTAAGAAAGCAAATAGAATGTTAGGTATTATTAGGAAAGGAATGGAAAACAAAAATGAGGATGTTATAACGCCTTTGTATTGTTCCATGGTGTGACTGCATCGCGAATATTGTGTTCAATTCTGGTCGCCGCATCTCAAAAAATATATAGTAGAATTAGAAAAGGTGCAGAGAAGGGCAATAAAAATGATAAAGGGGATGGGACGACTTCCCTATGAGGAAAGGCTAAAGCGGCTAGGGCTCTTCAGCTTGGAGAAAAGGCGGCTGAGGAGAGATATGATAGAGGTCTATAAAATAATGAGTGGAGTTGAATGGGTAGATGTGAAGCGTCTGTTCACGCTTTCAAAAATACTAGGACTAGGGGGCATGCGATGAAGCTACAATGTAGTAAATTTAAAACGAATCGGAGAAAATGTTTCTTCACTCAACATGTAATTAAACTCTAGAATTCATTGCCAGAGAATGTGGTAAAGGCGGTTAGCTTAGCGGAGTTTAAAAAAAGGTTTGGATGGCTTCCTAAAGGAAAAGTCCATAGACCATTATTAAATGGACTTGGGGAAAATCCACTATTTCTGGGATAAGTAGTATAAAATATTTTGTACTTTTTTGGGATCTTGCCAGGTATTTGTGACCTGGATTGGCCACTATTGGAAACAGGACACTGAGCTTGATGGACCTTTGGTCTTTCCCAGTATGGTAATACTTATGTACTTATGCACTGCTGTTCCTTGTGATCTTGAACACAGTCAGTTAAAATGTTCTACTACATATTGTGTTGACATTGTAAGTACACGCCATACTTGGTATTGTTATTTGAATATTTTTACTGCTGTAATTGTCTATTGCTTATGTTTGATTTATTCTTACAGTATACTGCCTTGAGTGAATTCCAAAAAGGCAGTAAATAAATCCTAATTAATAAGTAAGTCACTTAACTCTCCATTACCTCAAGTACAAACTTAGATTGTGAGCCCTCCAGGGACAGAGAAATACCCGGTGTACCTGGATGTAACCCACCTTGAGCTACTACTAAAAAAGGTGTGAGCAAAATCCAAATCAAGAAAATAAAAATACCCAATTAAACTCTTCTGAATATTGACCAAATTGCTATTACTAATCACAGAAACAGCCTGTGTCGATCTTCTTTCCTAACTGCAGAGGTGTCCTGCTAGATATGCATTGAACCAAACAAAATTATTGCCTGATTTCACAGGTGACACTATTTATTTGAACTTGATAAATTGGACAAGAATATTTTCTGGCATTTAGCTTCCCTCCGTACTCTGGGTTAATATGAAAACCTTCTCTTAGCTGCTGAGCCCACTGAAGCTCACAAGCAGACTATATAATTTGACAGCTATGTAGATGCAGGCTGCATGCACTCAATTCCTTGATTAACTGGTGTGAAATTCTATTAGTCTAATTCATGGGCTTTGTCAAATCGTTCTGGATCTCATTGGCTTTCCGCATTCAGACATGTGTTCTTTCACTGTGAGAAAAATGAACTGGTTTTGTGTTATGCTCTGACAATCAGGATGAATAAAAAAACAACTCAGTCAAATGTAAAATGTAGGCATTATGAGAGAGAACTAAGTTTTTAGGGGGTGGGGGTCAATATTCAAAGGGCTTTAACTGGGCAGAAGAGGCTCCTGGCTGATTAAACCCTGAATATTACCACTAACCTCCTAATTCTCTAAAAGTCGCCAAAAACTTACATGCACAAATTTGGGCGTGTGCGCAATTTAATTGAATAACAAGCTAATTAGCACCAATAATTAGCTTTCTAATAAGCAATTATTGGCGCTAATTACAGTTAATTGCATACATACATTTAGGTGCGGGATCCGTGCATAAAATTTGCATGCAATTTGGAAAAGAGGGCAGAGAAATGGGTGTGTCATGGGAGGAAGGGGGGTGTTCCTAAAATGAGCACGTGTTGTTATAGAATAGCAGGGGTACACACCTAACATAGGTGCCTGCATTTGCTATATTATACTATAATATAATAACAAAATAATATAATATAATGCACTGCCACGCAACTTAAAAACGATCTACGAACTAATGAACTTCCGCAAACTACTGAAGACCCATCTCTTTAATAAGGCTTACCACAAAGATCAACCAATGTGAATATACACAACTCCTCCACACATAGACTGAACTCTCGCACAATTTCTAATTGTATATCTTCTAATATATTTCCACCACTCATGATGTATTGTAAGCCACATTGAGCCTGCAAAGAGGTGGGAAAATATGGGATACAAATGCAGTAAATAAATAAATGAATGAATTAATTAATATATAAGCTTCTCCTACATCTGCACGCAACTGTGGAATACACTACCAAGTGCCATAAAAATTACGCATGATTTGTCAGGCTTCCAGAAATTACTAAAGACTAACCTTTTCAAGGAGACTTACCATAAGGATTCTTCTTAAATGAACTGACATCAATTCTCTTCCCATTACAAACCAATATTGAAATCTTTTTATCTGTTTACTTAATCACATTGTTATTCTCTAATTTTTGAAATGAATTGTATAACTAGTTACCTCTAATTTGTATTATACTTTCCGTACCTTAAATGCAATAATATTCTGTACTTTTTATTTCATTATTAGCGATTGCCTGTGCGGCATATTGTAAGCCACATTGATCCTGCAATGAAGTGGGAAAATGTGGGCTACAAATGTAGCAAATCCTATATAATAAAACGCACCTCCAACATTCTGAAGCTGACTGCATGGCTGAGGCATTCCTGCTCTCTGTATCCATCTCCTGAATTGACATCATGTACTTCCGGGTTTGTCACAAGCAGAAGTGACCAACCACACGAGGTTTCTCGGCTTCAGAATGTTGGAGGTGCATTCTATTAAATAGGATTGGTCAGTTCCTTGAAGCACAGCCAGAGCTCAGCGTCCTGCACAGTAACGCTCAGACACCAGAGAGAGAGAGAGGGGGAGCCTGACACCAGAGAGAGGGAGGGAGGGGGTCCTGACACCAGGGGGGGAGATATCTCTGTCACACACACACTCTCTCTCTCTCACAGTCAATGTCTTTCTCTCTCACACACACACTCTCTCTCACACACACTCTCTCTCTCACTGTCAATGTCTTTCTCTCTCACACACACTCTCTCTCTCACTGTCAATGTCTTTCTCTCTCTCACACACTTTATGTCTCACACTGTATCACATTCACTCTCTATGTGTCACACAGTCATTCACACACTCTCTTGGTCTCATACACTCAGTCTCACAGAGAGTCTGTGTCTCACACTCTCTCTCTCTCTCTCTCTCTCGCACACACTGTATCTGTGTGAAACACACTCTCTCTCTCTCACACTGTGTCTCATACGCACTTGCACACACTCTCATTCTCACACACACACTCTCTCTCTCACAGACACACTTACAGCCAGACTCATTCACTCTCTCTCTCACACACATACACTCGCACATTCACTCTCTCTCTCACGCACAGTCACTCTCACACACACTCTCTCAAACATACACACTCCGAGGAAAACTTTTCTAGCACCCGTTTCATTTGTGTCAGGAACAGGCCTTTTTTACTAGTAAATAAATAAAATATATATACTTTACTGTAAAACAAATGACTGACAAGTAACGATTAAATCGACTTAATCTTGACTAATTTTACATAGCGAAAGATGGTAAAGCTGTAAAAATAGGAGGAAAAAGCCTCAGAACCCCACCTGTATAATTCATATTATAGGATGTAATGGGTAGTAACCTCACAGGAGGAAGAAACCGCCCATCCAACTGTTCAAAGCTCTATGCAAAGCTTCAATGCATAATCAGTGACTTATCTTATAAAAGTGTGTTCAAAGTAGCAACAGGGTCCCATCGATTAGTTTCATCATAGGGTTTCTTCAGGTTGCAACAGGGTCATCCACTGACAAAAAAATGAAAACAAAGCATGTCTAAAAAAAACCTCGTGATTGTGCTAAAAATATATATACAAACGTGACTAATAAAGACCACCAGTAAAGAAAAACAAGCTTAAAATAGTCTAAAAACAATAGTACTTGCCAGCATGTTATGCACGCTGTTGACTTCTTAGCGTCACTCGGTTCCAACATGGCAACTGAAAATGCCTTCCAGTTCTTGAAGATTCTGAATTTGTGATGTTATGTCTGAAAAAGCAGTCTTTTGTCTTTCAAAAACAGTCCGAGTATCAAGGTAACTCACAAATAGACCAATTCCCCAGAAGAAGCCTTATGGTGAAATGGGAAGCCTGTTGGGATTCGTCAAGATAAGTACATAAGTAATGCCACACTGGGAAAAGACCAAGGGTCCATCGAGCCCAGCATCCTGTCCACGACAGTGGCCAATCCAGGCCAAGGGCACCTGGCGAGCTTCCCAAATGTACAAACATTCTATACATGTTATTCCTGGAATTGTGGATTTTTCCCCAAGTCCATTTAGTAGTGGTTTATGGACTAGTCCTTTAGGAAACTGTCTAACCCCCTTTTAAACTCTGCCAAGCTAACCGCCTTCACCACGTTCTCCGGCAACGAATTCCAGCGTTTAATTACGCGTTGGGTGAAGAAAACGTTTCTCCGATTTTGTTTTAAATTTACTACACTGTAGTTTCATCGCATGCCCCCTAGTCCTAGTATTTTTGGAAAGAGTGAACAGACACTTCACATCCACCTGTTCCACTCCACTCATTATTTTATATACCTCTATCATGTCGCCCCTCAGCTGTCTCTTCTCTAAGCTGAAAAGCCCTAGCCTCCTTAGTCTTTCTTCATAGGGAAGTCGTCCCATCCCCGCTATCATTTTAGTCGCCCTTCGCTGCACCTTTTCCAATTCTACTGTATCTTTCTTAAGATGCGGCGACCAGAATTGAACACAATACTCAAGGTGCAGTTGCACCATGGAGCGATACAACAGCATTATAACATCCTCACACCTGTTTTCCATACCTTTCCTAATAATACCCAACATTCTATTCTGTTTCCTAGCCGCAGCAGCACACTGAGCAGAAGGTTTCAGTGTATTATCGACGACGACACCCAGATCCCCCCAGATAAATGTTTTGAAAGAATTTTTATTTTAGAAAAAGTAGAAGAAAAAAATGATTTAATCAAAAAAGTTTTATTGGATAGGATATGGAGATTTTTGACCGATGATTATGAGAGAGTCTGTGGAGACAATAATCTTCTATCACAGATAAAAGTCTGCAGACATTTTCTGAGGTCTTTTCCTCCTTTTTTCCAAAAATTTGAATATATCATGTTGTTAAGCACTATTTTCATTCAGCAAGGTTTTTTTTTTTTGAGTTATATAATAACTTGACTAGTGTTAGAATGAAGTTTCTTGCGTGATATTCCGTAAAAGCAGTAGACCTATCTCCTCTTCAATCTGTCCAAAACTCTGCTGCGCGTCTTATATTCCGCCAGAGTCGCTATACTCACGTTAGCCCTCTCCTCAAGTCGCTTCACTGGGTCCCTATCTGCTTCCATATACGGTTCAAACTTCTCCTTTTGACCTACAAGTGCATCCACTCCGCAGCTCCTCAGTACCTTTCCGCTCTCATCTCTCCCTACACTCCTCCCCGTGAACTCTGTTCGCTGGGTAAATGTCTCCTGTCGTCCCCCTTCTCCCCCACTGCTTACTCCCGGCTCCGTTCCCTCTATCTCACTGCTCCCTATGCCTGGAATAGACTCCCTGAGCCAGTACGTCAGGTTCAGTCTCTGGCTGTCTTCAAGTCTAGGCTTAAAGCCCACCTCTTTGCTACTGCTTTCGACTCCTAACCATGACTCTCTTACTCAACACCCTCACTTATCACCCCTACCAGTGCAATTTCCCCACCCCTAACTGTCTGTTCGCCTGTCCAATTTAGATTGTAAGCTCTGTTGAGCAGGGACTGTCTTTTCATGTTCATTTGTACAGCGCTGCGTAAGTCTAGTAGCGCTATAGAAATGTTTAATAGTAGTAGTAGTAGTAGTAGACCTAATCAGAAAAAGGAACCCCAATCAATCCTTAAATTTTAATTTTGTGGTTCTTCTGCCTATAAAGATCCATTTTTGTTACTGTAACAAAAGTTTGGAGCAGTTCTGAATATTGGCAGACACATGATTGGAGAATATGACAAATGTTTGTCGGAACTCAAGACAGTGTTCAACAATGGGAGCTCATCTACTTTCCTTTTCAAGCAACTCTTGTGTTCTGTCATGCGAATTTTTAAAAGATGAGTGGTCTGTACAAAATAGATTTTAGCACACGGGCATATGATTGCATAGCCAATGAAACAGGTGTCACATGTTGTATTATAAAAAGAAAAACAAAAAAAGGCAACAGTCTATTTGCTACATAAAAGTCTGTTATAAAAAGTAGAGCGATACACATATATAAAAACAAAGAAATAATTTATTCAAACCAAGATAAAAGCAGTACCCGACGTGGCCACGTTTCGCCCTCAGCCTGCGTCAGGGGTAAAACTAAAAATCAGGGGTGATCAACATACCCCTTCAAAAAAAGCTGTGCTTGTTAACAGACACTGCTCTGGATCAAAGTGCAACGTCGGGTACTGCTTTATCTTGGTTTGAATAAATTATTTGTTTTTATATATGTGTATCGGTCTACTTTTTATAACAGACTTGCATGTTGTATTATGTCTTAATATAGACTTCTGGGAGGAAACTGGATCTGCAAAATATTTGTCTGATTGCATGGTAATTTCATAAATATGACAATGATTACATTTCGTATGTTGTCCAAATTCTATAAACTTTCTCGAACCGATGCTAATATCAGAAGGACTTAATACTTCATTAAGATTCTGGTGTCTGTTAAAAGCAATTCTTAGATCCAACCCAGCAAATGCAGGTTGAGTAAAAAGAAAGTTCCAATGTCTTCTTCATATTTATGTGAATTTCCTGATTGCAGGAGTATATCACTGCACACACGTTACTGCTTCCTCAATCTCGTTATTAGAACACGTGGAGGGGCATAATCGAAAGGGACGTCCAAGTTTTGATGAGGTTGTCCTCGTAAAACGTCCCCCATCCAGGGGTGGGGAAACCCGTATTTTCAAAACAAGATGGACGTCGTTTCGATAATATGGTCAGGGACATCCAAATCCTTAAATTTGGTCGTCCCTAGACTTGGTCATTTCTGATTTTCGGCGATAGTGGAAACCAAGGACATCCATCTAAGAAACGACCAAATGCAAGCCATTTGGTTGTGGGAGGAGCCACTGCAGTGGACTTCATAAAATGCTCCCAGGTACATAGCTCCTTTACCTTGCGTGCTGAGCCCCCCAACCCCCCCCCAACCCACTACCCCCAACTGTACACCACTACCATAGCCCTTATGGTTGAAGGGGGGCACCTAGATGTGGGTACAGTGGGTTTGTAGTGGGTTTTGGAGGGCTCGCTGTTTCCTCCATTAATGTAACAGGTAGGGGGGGATGGGCCTGGGTCCGCCTGCCTGAACTGCATTGCAGTATCCACTAAAACTGTTCCAGGGACCTGCATACTGCTGTCATGGACCTGAGTATTACATTTGAGGCTGGCATAGAGGTTGGCAAAAAAGTATTTTTAAAGATATTTTTTGAGGGTGGGAGGGGGTTAGTGACCACTGGGGGAGTAAGGGGAGCTCATCCTCGATTCTCTCCGGTGGTCATCTGTTCATTTCGGGCACCTTTTTGTGCCTTGGTTGTTAGAAAAACACGACCAGGTAAGGTTGTCCACGTGTTCATCAGGGACGCCCTTTTTGTTTTGATTATGGGTCGAGGACGTCCAAGTGTTAGGCATACCAAAGTCCCGCCTTCGCTACGCCTGCAACACGCCCCCTTGAACTTTGGCCGTCCCTGCGATGGAAAGCAGTTGGGGACGTCAAAATCGGCTTTTGATTATACCGATTTGGACGACCCTGTGAGAAGGACGTCCATCTTCCGATTTGTGTCGAAAGATGGGCGTCCTTCTCTTTCGAAAATGAGCCCACAAGGAGTTCACAAACCTCGCCATTTGCACCAGGTTTCAGTTGGTACATATGGCTGTGCTTAAAGTTAGAAACGCGATTCCTGAACTTAATCATGCCTAACTTTAAGATTGGCTTATAAAATAGCACTTTTTTCAGTGCTGATTTTTTTGTGCCATATATATATATATAGAATCTAGCCCTAACTGACCATTGTCTAACTGGCTAAATAATCGGATAAAGTTAGGACAGCAAACAGCTATCATAACTTCACCTGCCAAGTTAACCAGGCATTGGTCTGAATAACTGGATAACTCCTGGTGAGCCCAATGTTCAGTGACAGTATCTGGATAGTGCTGCTGAGTATTTCCTCCGACCACCACAGAATGAGAATTTCATTTCATTTAAATTGTCATTTATATTTCGTTTACACACTATTGATAGGGTTTAGAGTAGATCACAAAGGGGTCATTTTACTAAGTGCTAGCATGCATTTACTACAGCTTAAAAGGGATTACCGCAGCATGGGCTGAGGTGCCCTATGCTAAAAGCTCAATGTGCATGTACAAACCATGGGCCCTGTTTATTTATTTTATTTTAACGCATTTATACCCCACATTTTCCCACTAGTCGCAGGCTCAATGTGGCTTACACAATACCATAGGGCAAGCTACGGTTTAGTACAATACAATTAATGTAATAGTAAGATGGTAATCATGTAGGTATCGTATAAAACAATAAAGATAATAACAGATAATAAGAGATTGATAGGGTCCATTAAGAACAAGTAAAATTAGGTTGAGTCTGAATAGGGTGGTCTTCAGTAATTTCCTGAAATTTAGATGGTTCTGAGTTGATTTTAAGATTTTGGGCAGTGCATTCCATAGCTGTGTGCCTATGAAGGAGAAGCTGGATGCGTAGGTAGATTTGTATTTAAGGCCATTGCAAACTGGATACTGTAAGTTTAGATAAGTTTGTGGAAAACTGGAACTGTTTCTGGGTGGTAGATCCAGAGGTGTATCTGGACTCCAGCGGTAGGGGGGGGGCCAGAGCCAGAGGGAGGGGGCACAGCAATTTTCATTTTACTGCATGTCCATTTCGGCAAGAAAAGGCATTTTTTGTGGGTGCGCTAAAAAATAATTCTGCGCGTACCCAAAACACGCATCTACACTACCGCAGGCCATTTTTCAACGCACCTTAGTAAAAGGACCCCATAATTAGGGTCAATTCTGCTGTAGCTACTGTCCGCTATGAAACCAATAAAGTCAGACTTTCTGGCTCAGTCAACTCAGGCTGTAAAGCGCTCAAAGCCTGATTCCCCTATCACCACACAACATAACAACTGGGAAAGACATTGAAACAGCATTGCAAGCACAGATGAAAGACTTCTTGAAAGGCAATAAGGATTCACTCATAACTTTAAAAGAAGTAGTTGAAATCAAATAGCAGAACATAAGAACATGTACTTATAGCAGGCAGGAAAAGTCCAGCAGGATTTCTGATCTCTCAGAAAAGGACAGCAAACCAACCAAACGACAACAAAAAATAGTCCTTATATAGGAAATCATGCTGTAAGGGTCCTGGAAAGTACATGAGGATGTTAAAAACAAAAGCCCTGGGAGGAGGGCAGTAAAGAAGTAATGCCCAGGAAACTAGTCAATCAAATAGACTGGGAGGTCCACCTGGGCGTCGTGAGATTTGTAGTAACATGGACTGTTTCCCTGCAGGTTTATGTTTATTAAAACTTTTTATACCACCTGGACTGACAGTACAAATTTGGACAGTGTACAATCTAACACCAATGTTTCTGGAGTGGAGGACTGGCCTATTGGTTAGGGTGGTGGACTTTGGTCCTGGGGAACTGAGGAACTGAGTTCGATTCCCCGGCACAGGCAGCTCCTTGTGACTCTGGGCAAGTCACTTAACCCTCCACTGCCCCATGTAAGCTGCATTGAGCCTGCCATGAGTGGGAAAGCGCAGGGTACAAATGTAACAAAAATAAAATAGATACTATTGGAGATTCTATATGGATATTGGAGATTCTACATGGAATGTTGCTATTCCACTAGCAACATTCCATGTAGAAGGCTGCACAGGCTTCTGTTTCTGTGAGTCTGACGTCCTGCACGTATGTGCAGGACGTCAGACTCACAGAAGCAGAAGTCTGCGCGGCCACATTGGTGATCTGCAAGGGCCGACTTCTACATGGAATGTTGCTAGTGGAATAGCAACATTCCATGTAGAATCTCAAATAGTAGCAACAGTGGAGGAGTGGCCTAGTGGTTAGGGTGGTGGACTTTGGTCTTGGGGAACTGAGGAACTGAAATTGATTCCCACTTCAGGCACAGGCAGCTCCTTGTGACTCTGGGCAAGTCACTTAACCCTCCATTGCCCCATGTAAGCTGCATTGAGCCTACCATGAGTGGGAAAGCGCGGGGTACAAATGTAACAAAAACAAAAGAACTCCATAAATTAATGGGACAACAGCCTGCATCTAAACAAGAACATTCATGCCCTATAAAACTCCATTCTCACAGGTAATACCTGCACATGATGTATGTAAATGAGAAAGAAAAATAAAATAAGGTGTAATAGCTAGGGTAAAGAAATAAGTGTGCGAGTCTTTACGGCCTAGGTGGTGATACTGGCTTATGCAGTAATGGCCACATGCTAATAGGAAAATTAATGCATAGCCATTAATGGGGAAAATAGAAAAATCAGCTATTTTATGCCAGCGGAAAAACTGGCCTTAGCGCATGGGAATGACCTGCGTAATGATGCACTACGGTCACTTTTTACCGCAGTGTGATAAACGAGCCCCTTAGGAAATTGCTATTTTGATAGATCTATGTACACAAGTGAGTACCCAAGTTATTTAAAAATGGAGTATTTTCAGTTTGGATCTTGCCTCTGCTTAGGTAAACCAAAATTATCTGCCTGACCTGTCAATTCAGAAAGCTGTTCTACATAAGTACACTTAACCCTCCATTGCCCCATGTAAGCCGCATTGAGCCTGCCATGAGTGGGAAAGCGCAGGGTACAAATGTAACAAAAATAAAACAAAAATAAAAATACATAAACTTTGCCATACTGGGACAGACCAAAGGTCCATCAAGCCCAGTATCCTGTTTCCAACAGTGGCCAATCCAGGTCACATGATCCCAAAACAGTGCAATACATTTTATGCTGCTTATCCCAGAAATAAGCAGTGGATTTTCCCAAGCCCATTTCAATAATAGCTTTTGGACTTTTCTTTTAGAAAGCTAGCCAAACCTTTTTTTAAACCCTGCTAAGCTAACTGCCTTTACCACATTCTCTGGCAACAAATTCCAGAGTTTAATTACACATTGAGTGAAGTCACCAGGCGATCCTCCTGTCCACCAGCCACCCAGTTATCTACATACATACCTAATAATCGAATCACCAACTACAGCAGGTACTATCAGGTATGAAAAGAGAATTTAATTTTTGTTCCTGTCAGATCATAGTTGGCTACAATTGTACACGTGTTTGAGAGCATTACCAGAAACTAGTCAGCTATGAGTGATTTAAGACAAGGTAAGAAAAGTAGAAATCCCGAGAACAGCCTTTTCAGCAGTGGCGTCTGTATTCTGGTATCCCTCCCAGGAACTCTGCAGGCAGAATCAGACCATCTGAAGTTTCATTTAAAATGAAAAATCATGGCTCTTCCCATTGTAAATTAAGAAATAGTTGACTTTAGGTAGAAGATGAGTTGGAGATGGGCTGTGAAAATGAGTGGATTGTGTAAAAGGTTTTGGTAGTTATTTTATTGGGGGTTATAGATATGATAATGTAATGTGTGGGTTGAACTGTTGTTGGTTTTTATTGTTATTTTGCACTGTTGTAAACTGCTTTGAACAAATAGGGCTGGGAAGCCAGTACACAAGTGTTCTAAATAAATAAATACAATTTACAATGAAGAATGGACAACTGTGAACCACCTGCAATGGGCATATTCATGCCTTGAGGCTACCCATCGCATGCACATTGGCTTGACAGGCCAGAAATACTGACTACTGCAATACATTATTTATTGAAGACATTTCATAAACAGACTTTCCATGCACATAAATATATTCAGAAGTTACTATTAGATTTCATTTCAGCATTTTGGTGTCTGTCTTTATTCATTTTTGGCACTGTGAGCAAACATGTTTTCTAGCTATGATGAATTTTGTTCTCACACTTGTTTCGGTGGGCGGTTCGTAACTCCCACATCCACTAATGAGCTGATTCAATGAGTAGTAAACAGATGTACGCACAACACGCTGTTTATTTTCTGATTACTAATTCTGCTGGGTCTCAGTTATCACTCTGCCGGTCCCCAGCAGATAGACTAATCCCATCAGCCGGGGTGAAGTACTTCAAAGAGCCAAGTCTCATTAGTGCCATCTATAGTTAGCTTCAGTTAACTTACGGTAGAGCTGTGTTGTTTCAGTAAATCTTTGGCTGAAAAGCAGGTGTCCTACTTTCGACGCCAGCACACCAGATGTGTGAATATTTAAAACCGCCCTCTTAATATCGGTGATCGTAGCTGTTTGCAATTATTGATGATCGGAGGTATTTTATTTATTATTTGCTGGAGTGAATGTCAATAGATCAGAAATGGAATAATGCGACGCACCATTTTCAATTTAACTATATGCTAGCCGTTAAGCCCGTTAAAACGGGCGCGATTTCCAGCTACCCTCCTCGCCGCCGCTCCCTGCAGCACTTCCACACGGAGGTGAGAAGCGCTGTCAGGTCAGTGCAGGGGGCCCGATACAGAGGGCGGCGGGAGTGGTGGCGGGGATGGGAGGGAGGGTGGAGGTTGGTGCGCGCGATGTTCGTTTCCAGGCTCCAGCGGCAGCGTCCAACAGTCCGACTCCATTTCCCTCTCTGTTCCGCCCTCTGACGTCATCACGTCTTGACACAAGGGCGGGACAGAGAGGGATGTCTCTACTGCGCATTTGCAGTTGAGTCGGTCACTTGCCATTTATATGTTTGATTTGCCATTATTCCAAATTCCCCCCCCCCCCCCCCCAAAAAAAAAAAAAACAAGAGAAGAAAAAGACAGGACCATACAATGTTCTTTACACTGGTTTATACACCAAGTTCATCTTTTCAACAGGTTTTATATATACATATAAAGTGCATACCCCCTCCCTGACCCTTTCTCCAGTCAGCCATTACTATTACTATGAGCCTTTGCTACTAGTATAGATTTTGTTTTGTTTTGTGTTTTGCCGTTTTGCTTTTTTAAGGATATATTTCTGGAGTTCTTAGACTTAAGATGTATGATGGCCTATTTTACAGAGAAATTTAAGATCAGAATTCAGATGTTCAGACAGGATCAGCTCAAGGGCCAGTAGCGCTATGAGCCAACATTTGCATCAGTACTCTTCCCCCCCCCCCCCCCCCCCCCCCCATGATCTGGTATCTCTATATCCACTAATTCCCTTTCTTGCCCATGATTCTGTTATCTCTCCCTCTCTCTCTCTCAAGCACCCCCCCCCCCCACCAGCAATAAAGGGTACAGAAATCCTGGTCTGGTATTTCTCCCTTTCGCTTCCCTCCCTTTCACTCGTGGTCAGACAACCCCTATGATCCACCTTAAGACTTCTAGAGGGCGCTGGCAGTGATTTCAGAAGCTGTCAAGACACGGTGGAGGGAAAGCTACAGGCCGGGTGCAGGCAGAGTGCGTAAATCGCTTCTGGTGTTGGCACCTTCTAGGAGTCTGAAGGTAGACCGAGAGAAGAGAGTTTTGAGAGAGGGAGAATGCTGGACCACAGGCAGGGAGGAGGGGAGAGAGAGGGAGAGTTGCCAGACCAGGATTTTGGTGCTCTTTTGGGCTCATTTTCGAAAGAGGAGGACGCCCATCTCTCGACATAAATTGGAAGATGGACATCCTTCTCTCAGAAATGTCCAGATCGGTATAATTGAAAGATGATTTTGGACGTCTCCAACTGTGCTATGTTGCAGGGATGGCCAAAGTTCAAGGGGGTGTGTCAGAGGCGTAGCAAAGGTAGGACTTGGGCGTGCGTGCCTAACACTTGGACGTCCTTGACCCATAATCGTTTTCACCTGGACCTGTTTTTCTTACAACTAAGGCACAAAAAGGTGCCCGAACTGACCAGATGACCACCAAAGAGAATCAGAGATGACCTCCCGTTACTCCCCCAGTGGTCACTAACCCCCTCCCACCCTCAAAAAACATGTTTTAAATATATTTCGTGCCAGCCTCTATGCCAGCCTCAAATGTCATACTCAGGTCCATGACAGCAGTATGCAGGTCCCTGGAGCAGTTTTAGTGGGTGAGTGCACTTCAGACAGGCGGACCCAGTCCCATCACCCCCTACCTGTTACGTTTGTGGAGGAAACAGCGAGCCCTCCAAAACCCACCACAAACCCACTGTATCCACATCTAGGTGCCCCCCTTCACCTATAAGGGCTATGGTAGTGATGTACAGTTGGGGGTAGTGGGTTTTTTTTTTTGGGGGGGGGGGAGGTTAGGGGGCTCAGCACACAAGGTAAGGGAGTTATATTCCTGGGAGCAATTTATGAAGTTCACTGCAGTGCCCCCTAGGGTGCCCAGTTGTTGTCCTGGCATGTCAGGAGGACCAGTGTTCTACAAATGCTGGCTCCTCCCACGACCAAATGGCTTGCATTTGGTCGTTTCTTACATGGTCATCTTTGTTTTCAAAAATCGCTTAAAATCAGAAACAGCCATGTCTAGGGACATCCATCTCTAAGGATGACCAAATGTAAGGATTTGGATGTCCCTGACGGTATTTGCAAAACGAAAGATGGACGTCCATCTTGTTTCAAAAATAGGTGTTTCCCCGCCCTGGATTGGGACGTTTTGCAAGGACGTCCGAATCGAAACTTGGACGTCCCTTTCGAAAACGCCCCTCTTTAACACTCATGTCCTGAGCTAGTGCCTCACCTCATAGGTTGAGTTGGCCATGAGTTAGGTGTTTGAATTACAGGCTCACTTGTTTCGGTAGTCACTCAGGTTAAATCAGGGTGCTGGGTGTTGGACTATTTGGGAATCTGTGTGCTTATCTATCTTACCCCCCTGTTGTCTAAGCTGTACTAGTGGCTGATGCGTGGCATTAGCACACGGCAGCCGACAGCATGGCTTAGTAAGCAGGGAGGCTAGATTGTAGGAAACAAAAAAAGAAAATCATGTAAAACTAACTAGAATAAAAGTGATTTGTTACAACATTGACTCCAGTTATTATCTTAAGCCAACTTGTCCAACCTTTTTCTATTCTGACACGGCATTCACTGTTGTCAAAAAAAGCAAACACTGGGCCTTCAGGATTGGGAAAAATGTAATCCTTTATTACAATGAAGACCCGACACGGGCCGTGTTTCGGCATACAAATGCCTGCATCAGGGGTCTCGCCGGGAGCCACCTTCCAAACCCTACTACGTGAAAGAAAACAAAGCCAAGAGCGAGTACACATACCTGAACCGCTGAACTCCGATCCTGGCAGCGCTAACCAGGAAGTGACTCCCAGCGCGAGCAAACTGATGAACATCATCAACAGGCTCCGGGCGAGACCCCTGATGCAGGCATTTGTATGCCGAAACACGGCCCGTGTCGGGTCTTCATTGTAATAAAGGATTACATTTGTCCCAATCCTGAAGGCCCAGTGTTTGCTTTTTTGTTTGTCTGGTTGTTTTTGTATGCTGTTTTCCCTCTTTTTGTGACTGTATATTCACTGTTCTCATACAGGTTTCTGATAACTCTTATGAATGTGGCAAGTATTTTATATGATATCGCAATTCTACCATAAACTATCTCTGTTGATGCTGTCATTGAATGGTTTTTCACAATCCACAAAATGTATAACTACTAGGATTTTATACTTAAGAACCTTTTCTAATGTTCTGCACAATATAACCATTGTTATTCAATCGCTGGTTAATGTGGAATGCAGTATGAGTCAAAAATACAGGAATCGCATGGCTTGAAAACCTGCAGTTAGAGCAGTCGGTTTTTACAGATCATATGGTCTTGTTGATGAGTTTTGTTCAGGCAATACAGACCAAGACAGAATAATGCATTATGGCCAACAGATTGGTTTAGCTTTATCGAGAAAAAAAGACAAAGGTGCCCTTTCATCAAACAGTGGTCAAAAAGGCCACAGCGCATCCTTACATGGGTCACTCCCGTGTCCTGAGGCCGTTTTTACCTCTGGGATAAAATGGCTGATTTTTAAAAAAATTTTCCCTATTAATGGCCACACACTAATTTTCCCAACGGTAACCAGCTTTGATGGTGGTACCTTTCAGGAAGCAGTTGCCTGGCTACTTGAGGAGTGGTAGTAGGTGACATCAAAATAGTGATGGCCCCAATCCATGAGCGATGTGTCTAAAGGTCACCTCCCATTGTCAGTAAGTCATGGTTTGTTAATTAGCTGAAGGAATTGCACATGTTAATGTTTAGTTTGAGTTAAGTGAATTAGACATTTGTATATGTAACTGTGCTGAGACCTTTGTTAATAAATTCCACTTTTGGAAGAAATAAGTGATGCCTATCCTCATTAGAAAGGAGGTTTGTAAGAGTAAATAAGGGTTGTGGTGGGGGAGGAGGGGAGAGAGGGCAGGGTGGGAGGGAGCATAGGTTTTGCACCTAGTTGCCAACTACACTAGTGAGCAAATTAATCTAAAACAGTGAGAACAAATTTGTAAATGCAATTGAATAACAAGCATAAGAACATAGGAGCATAATAACAACTATACGGGGTCAAACTATCTAGTCCAGTATCCAGTTTTCCAACAGTGGTCAAGCCAGGTCACAAGTACCTGGCAGAAACCCGAATAGTGGCAACATTCCATGCTATAAATCCAAAGGCAAGCAGTACTTTCCCCATGTCTGTCTCTATAGTAGACTATGGACTTTTCCTCCAGGAACTTGTCCAAACCTTTTTTAAATCCAGATACGCTAACTGCTGTTACCACATCCTGAGGCAAAGAGTTCCAGAAAAAATATTTCCTCCTATTTGTTTTAAAAGTATTTCCATGCAACTTCCTTCGCCCTTCTCTGTACTTATTCTAATTCCACTATATCACACAAATTGAACACAATATTCGAGGTGCGGTTGCACCATGGAGCGAGTCAAAGGTATTATAATATTCTCATTTTTGTTTTCCATTCCTTTCCTAATAATACCTAACACTCTATTTGCTTTCTTAGCCGCCACCACACACTGAGCAGAGGGTTTCAACCTATCATCAACGATGACGCCTAGATCCCTTTCTTGGTCCGTGACTCCTAATGTGGAACCTTGCATTACATAACTATAATTTGAGTTCCTCTTTCCCACATGCATCACTTTGCACTTGATCACATTAAATGTCATCTGCCATTTAGATGCCAATTCTCCCAGTCTCGTAAGGTCCTCTTGTAATTTTTGATACAAAGGCAGTTAACAATCTTAATTAATTTCCTAGAAATTTCTTCAATAACCGGAGGAGAATGTGAATGATGAAGAAACAACTGAATATCAACCACATAGATAAAAAAGAAAACCCTACAGACTGCATAAGAAGAACAAGAGGAGAAAGAAATACATTAAAAAGTACAGGTCCCAACACAGATTCCTGAGGGTCTCCACAAGCTAGAGCAGTGGGTGAAGAGAGAGAGAGATTTTTGTCATAAACCTGAAATACGATTTAAACCAAGAGAGTGTAAAACCAGTAATTCCCATAATCTCGTTGAAAGAGCAAGTTCGCATGATTTACCAAACGCAGCTCTGAGGTCTAAAGAAATAAGAAGGAGCTCTTTGCCTCTATCAAGTGAACGGTGAACAAAATCTAGTAAAGCCACAAGTGAGTGTTCAGTATTAATGAGCCCAAAAGCTAATTTGACAATGCTTTGGTGCAATTGAGAAATGATGTCAACTGTTGGTCTACAATTTTCTCAGTTACTTTAGAGAAAAGTGGGAGTTGCAAGACTGGGTGATAATGCCGAGGATTTGATGGATCCAAAGAAGAATCTTTGAGAAAGAGGAGACACAGTAGCTATTTTCTAGTTCAGAGAAAAGTACCCCAAGAGAAGACTAGTGACAACCATGGTATGAATGCACGAAAATTAAGAATGGACTCATTTGCTTCATAAAATAACCAGGAGAGAGTCAGTGAGAGCCGTAGAAGAGTTTCCAGCAGACATAATTCTAAGTGTATCGGAATGGGTTGCTAACTTTAAAGAAGACATAGTACTGAAGGAAATAGTTCTAGCTGGCAAAGGAGAAGACACAACAGGAGGAGGAGAAGAAGGTGGAGGAACAGAGGTTCATATATCTGAAACCTTTTTCGCAAATGCAAAGCCAAAGAATCGAATGTCGCCGGCGAAATAGATCGCCGGCGATCTATTTTGGCGGCGGCGCTACAGCTGGCCGGAACCGTATTATCAAAAAAAGATGGTCGGCCAGCTTTTTTTTTTTGATAATACGGTTTAGCCCGGCCAAATGCCAGAGTTCACTGGGTTTGAGATGGCCGGTTTTGTTTTTCAGCGATAATGGAAAAAAAAGCCGGCAATCTCCAACCCGGCGATATCCAAGGCATTTGGTCGTGGGAGGAGCCAGCATTTGTAGTGCACTGGTCCCTCTCACATGCCAGGACACCAACTGGGCACCCTAGGAGTCAGTGCGGTGGACTTCAGAAAAAGCTCCCCACATGCATAGCTCCCTTACCTTGGGTACTGAGACCCCCAACCCCCCCAAAACCCACTACCCACAAATGTACACCACTACCATAGCTGTTAGGGATGAAAGGGGCAACTACATGTGGATACAGTGGGTTGTGGATGGCTCCCATTTACCAGCATAAGTGTTACAGGTGGGGGGGGGGGGATTGGCCTGGGTCCGCCTGCCTTAGGTGCACTGCGGTACCCACTAAAAGTGCTTCAGGGACCTGCATACATGCAGGCCTCTAGGACTTGTTGCTGCTGTATAACTTTGGCACACCAGTTGACACCCGAAGACTAATCTCTTTGAAAAAGTCCTTTATTTGAATAAGCACTTCTACTCACAGTTAACTGCAGATCAGAGGTTGTGCCCCACTGGCAAAGAGTCCCCCTGGTACTGAGATTAGCAATAGGTCAGAGCTGGCAGAATGGTGCACAATGCCCTCTTTCAGCAATGTGGGTAACACATGAAAGGGATCTAAAACTGGCTTACAAAAATGGCCACTACCTCAGGGACTACCGGAAACAAAACTGGACACACTCTGACCCAGTTAGTAGGGGGAAAAGCACCATGGGAGTAAAGCCCACTACCCTACACCCACCACAATGCATTGATGATGTGACTTTGCAGTGCACCTAACAGAAAAGGTGTCACACTCACCCGAGAACCACATCACAACCAGGGAAAGGCTGTCAGAGGATAGAACACATTCTGCTGTCATGGAGGTGGGTACGGCATTTGAGGCTGGCATACAGGCTGGCAAAAAAGGTTTTTAGTTTTATTGTTTTAGTGTGGGAGGGGGTTGGTGACCACTGGGGGAGTACGGGGAGGTCATCCCCGATTCCTTCCGGTGTCATCTGGTCAGTTGGGGCACCTTTTTGAGGCCTGGTCGTGAAACTAAAAGGACCAAGTAAACCCGGCGAAATACTGCTGAACGCCACTTTTTTTCCATTATCCACGAAAGCCGGCCATCTGGTA
Source organism: Microcaecilia unicolor (assembly GCF_901765095.1). NCBI lineage: Eukaryota > Metazoa > Chordata > Amphibia > Gymnophiona > Siphonopidae > Microcaecilia > Microcaecilia unicolor. The sequence goes on along the minus strand of NC_044035.1, from coordinate 22,743,841 downwards.
GCCACGCCCATGCCCGCCCATGTCCCACCTTCGCTTCGCCGCCAACACGCCCCCTTGAACTTTCGCTGGCGAGGCGACGGGAAAGCGACGATGCTGTCAAAAAAGCCGCTGTCGACTATACCGATTTGGCCGCTTTTGTGAGATCGCCGGCCATCTCCCGATTTATGTCGGAAGATGGCCGGCGATCACTTTCGAAAATGAGCTGGATAGGGACATCAAGAGAAGATTTAGTAACCTGAGAAAGGATTTTATACAGACGAGAATGATTAGTATCACACTGAAGCAGAGAGCAATAGTATTCTTTTAAGCAGCCATCACAGAAGTTTTGTAATGAGAAACAGTAGCAGTAAGAAGAACCAAAGCTGAGGGAAGTTTAGTACAACGTCACTTGCTCTCATGATGACGCATTTGATGCTTCAAAAGATGAAGTCTATGATGGCACCAAGGATGTGTGTGATTATCACTGGGAATTTTTAGTGTTGTAAATCACCCAGAAGGCTTTAATTGGGCAGTATATCAAATTTTAAATAAACTTAGAAATATGGAGTGTAGTGGAGCTATCCTATTAAAGGCAGAAGTCATAATATCATCCCAAATGGATAATTAGTCAACCAAAGAAAGTGAAGCATAATCAGGAGGAAAAAAAAATCATAGGACAATAAAAAGGGTTCTGGACACTGTTTCCTGTAAACTGAGCCGGAGTCATCCAACTGACACTGCTGACAGTGAGGGGTGATATTTCAATATCATGTTTTCAATCACTAGGGACGGGCAGGTTCCCTGGAGTTCTGCAGAGTTTGCCTGTTCGTCACTATTGAAAATGTGAGAGTCAAATAGCAGCCCCCCCCCCCCCACACACACACACACACAAACACACTGGCAGAACTATAGGTGGAGGACTCTCACTCAGCTTAGCATGTGGTTCAAGGGTTACATTCAGGGCCGTGCCAAGGGTCAATGGCGCCCCCTGCAGACTACCAGTTGGCGCCCCCCCCCCCCCCCGCACCTGCCTGGCTCCAAGGCAGCGATTTCCCTCTCTCCCCTGCCCTCCCGCTCCCATGTAGGAACTGCCCGCCCTCTTCTCCCCCCCAAGATCCCGTTCCTTTTTTTTTTCTTTTAAATTTACCTTCCTCCGGCAGCGCAGCGTCAGAGAAGGAGGCGGCGCTCCCAGTCCCGACGTCTCTAGCCTTCCCTTGTTCGCTGCTCACTGCCCCGCCTTCTTCTGACGTCAAGGATGATGGGCAGTTCCTACATGGGAGCGGGAGGGCAGGGTAAGCACTTACCCCGCTTACCGCATCGGCACGGCCCTGGTTACATTCCTCAGGGCCTATCTGGAGGTCGAGGAGACATTGCAGAAAATAGAAATTGGAAGTGGATACTACAAAGTAAGAAAGGGATGATCCAACCAGGAAAGAGGATAATGAGAGACCCTTATCAAACTACAAAGTGAAGAAGTAATAATGAGCTCCAAAATGTGACCTGTTTTATAAGTTAGAGAACGTAGATGCTACATCAAATTACTATCAGAAAGAAACATACGGGAAGTAAGACGCGATAGTGTCATCATGATTCTCAATATCAATGTTAAAATCACCCATAATAATAAGAAGGGGTGGTCCAATAAGATAGGGGATAATAATGCATCATAAAACTCCTGTATAGATGTACCAGAAACAGGTGGAGGCAGACAGCGAAAACAATCGTATACTACTACTACTACTACTACTACTATTTAGCATTTCTATAGCGCTACAAGGCATACGCAGCGCTGTACAAACATAGAAGAAAGACAGTCCCTGCTCAAAGAGCTTACAATCTAATAGACAAAAAATAAATAAAGTAAGCAAATCAAATCAATTAATGTGAACGGGAAGGAAGAGAGGAGGGTAGGTGGAGGCGAGTGGTTACGAGTCAAAAGCAATGTTAAAGAGGTGGGCTTTCAGTCTAGATTTAAAGGTGGCCAAGGATGGGGCAAGACGTAGGGGCTCAGGAAGTTTATTCCAGGCGTAGGGTGCAGCGAGACAGAAGGCGCGAAGTCTGGAGTTGGCAGTAGTGGAGAAGGGAACAGATAAGAAGGATTTATCCATGGAGCGGAGTGCACGGGAAGGGGTGTAGGGAAGGACGAGTGTGGAGAGATACTGGGGAGCAGCAGAGTGAATACATTTATAGGTTAGTAGAAGAAGTTTGAACAGGATGCGAAAACGGATAGGGAGCCAGTGAAGGGTCTTGAGGAGAGGGGTAGTATGAGTACTACTACTACTACTTACAAAGTCAACACAATACGTAACAGAACATTTTAATAGACAGTGTAGGGTATAAGCAAAGATGGAACAGATATATAGATAGACAAGAGAGTAAGAGGAGTTAGAAAATAAGGTGACTAATTTCATGAAAGTTGCACATAAGGTCAGAGAGATGATTAAATGTTTTCTCAGCTAGGGTAGGAGTGGATAAACATGTCCCGCTGCAGTATGTGCAGCCCGAGTCAATCCTTGTGTGTGTGAGTGAGACTCAGTGGCGTAGCGGGGGCGGCTGCCACCCGGGGTGGATCGCCGCTGCACCCCCCCCCGGGTGCAGACCAACACGACACCCCCCCACCAGCGTGGACCCCCCCTGGCATAGCGCCACCCCCCCGACACGGTCCCCACCTGCCTACGAGCTCCATCCATCTGCAGCGCTGCTGTAAAGAAGAAATCGCTTCGTCGGCCCTTCCCTCACTCACTGTGTCCCGCCCTCTGATGTAACTTCCTATTTCCTCAAGGGCGGGACACAGTGAGTGAGGGAAGGGCCGACGAAGCGGTTTCTTCTTTACAGCAACGCTGCAGATGGATGGAGCTCATAGGCAGGTGGGGACCGTGTCGGGGGGGAGGCGCTGCGCCGGGGGAGGGGGTGGATGGATGCACCCCCCCCACCCGTTGACACCCGGGGCGGACCGCCCCCCACCGCCCCGCCCTTGCTACGCCACTGGTGAGACTAACAAGTTAGTTACTTCTTCTGTTAAAGGCTTGGTTGAAGAGCCAAGTTTTCACCTGCTTCCTGAAGTAGAGATAGTCTTGTGCTAAGCGGAACCTTTCAGGCAGTGCATTCCAGAGCGTGGGGGCTACTCCGGAGAAGGCTCGCTTGTGGATATCACATCGTATAATGTCTTTTGGAGAGGGTGTAGTTACAGATACCCTTTGGGAGGACCTCAGTGTCCTTGGAGATGTGTAGAGGGTCATGCTATTCTTCAAGTACTCGGTGCCGTTTCCTTTAATGGTCTTGAAGATCAGACATAGAGTTTTAAATTTAGCCCTGTAGTGTACTGGTAGCCCACGGGGAATGGGAGTGAGAAAACTACCTGCATATAATGACTGGTAGCGCTAGAGAAATGATTTATAGTAGTAGTAGTAGTAAACTGCTTTGGTTGCACCATAGAGAGGCAGTACATCAAATCCATGACTCTTGTGTAAATTACTTTGTGAAGGCGACCATAAATAAAATGAAATAAAGTAAAATGCATTCAACATGCAGTCTTATTTCCGTTGAATACGGGGCCTGGACTTCACTCTTTCATTATTAGATCCCGATTCACGCACCTTGGTTCACACTCAGTGAATCAATGCGTGTACACTCACAACCAATAAATCATTTTGTGTCTATATACAGTGGGGGAAATAAGTATTTGATCCCTTGCTGATTTTGTAAGTTTGCCCACTGACAAAGACATGAGCAGCCCATAATTGAAGGGTAGGTTATTGGTAACAGTGAGAGATAGCACATCACAAATTAAATCCGGAAAATCACATTGTGGAAAGTATATGAATTTATTTGCATTCTGCAGAGGGAAATAAGTATTTGATCCCCCACCAACCAGTAAGAGATCTGGCCCCTACAGACCAGGTAGATGCTCCAAATCAACTCGTTACCTGCATGACAGACAGCTGTCGGCAATGGTCACCTGTATGAAAGACACCTGTCCACAGACTCAGTGAATCAGTCAGACTCTAACCTCTACAAAATGGCCAAGAGCAAGGAGCTGTCTAAGGATGTCAGGGACAAGATCATACACCTGCACAAGGCTGGAATGGGCTACAAAACCATCAGTAAGACGCTGGGCGAGAAGGAGACAACTGTTGGTGCCATAGTAAGAAAATGGAAGAAGTACAAAATGACTGTCAATCGACAAAGATCTGGGGCTCCACGCAAAATCTCACCTCGTGGGGTATCCTTGATCATAAGGAAGGTTAGAAATCAGCCTACAACTACAAGGGGGGAACTTGTCAATGATCTCAAGGCAGCTGGGACCACTGTCACCACGAAAACCATTGGTAACACATTACGACATAACGGATTGCAATCCTGCAGTGCCCGCAAGGTCCCCCTGCTCCGGAAGGCACATGTGACGGCCCATCTGAAGTTTGCCAGTGAACACCTGGATGATGCCGAGAGTGATTGGGAGAAGGTGCTGTGGTCAGATGAGACAAAAATTGAGCTCTTTGGCATGAACTCAACTCGCCGTGTTTGGAGGAAGAGAAATGCTGCCTATGACCCAAAGAACACCGTCCCCACTGTCAAGCATGGAGGTGGAAATGTTATGTTTTGGGGGTGTTTCTCTGCTAAGGGCACAGGACTACTTCACCGCATCAATGGGAGAATGGATGGGGCCATGTACCGTACAATTCTGAGTGACAACCTCCTTCCCTCCGCCAGGGCCTTAAAAATGGGTCGTGGCTGGGTCTTCCAGCACGACAATGACCCAAAACATACAGCCAAGGCAACAAAGGAGTGGCTCAGGAAGAAGCACATTAGGGTCATGGAGTGGCCTAGCCAGTCACCAGACCTTAATCCCATTGAAAACTTATGGAGGGAGCTGAAGCTGCGAGTTGCCAAGCGACAGCCCAGAACTCTTAATGATTTAGAGATGATCTGCAAAGAGGAGTGGACCAAAATTCCTCCTGACATGTGTGCAAACCTCATCATCAACTACAGAAGACGTCTGACCGCTGTGCTTGCCAACAAGGGTTTTGCCACCAAGTATTAGGTCTTGTTTGCCAGAGGGATTAAATACTTATTTCCCTCTGCAGAATGCAAATAAATTCATATACTTTCCACAATGTGATTTTCCGGATTTAATTTGTGATGTGCTATCTCTCACTGTTACCAATAACCTACCCTTCAATTATGGGCTGCTCATGTCTTTGTCAGTGGGCAAACTTACAAAATCAGCAAGGGATCAAATACTTATTTCCCCCACTGTATATATGCTTTATGTGCAGGGCCATGCCAAGGGTCTCTGGCGCCCCCCTGCAGACTACCAGTTGGCGCCGCCGCCCCCCCCCCCCCCGCCTGGCTCCAAGGCAGCGATTCCCCTCTCTCCCTGAGCCCTACCCTCCCACCCATCCATGCCCTTCCATGAACCCTGCCCTCCCATCTATGCTCCTCTCTCCCCTGCCCTCCCGCTCCCATGTAGGAACTGCCCGCCCTCTTCTCCCCCCCAAGATCCCTTTCCTTTTTTTTTTCTTTTAAATTTACCTTCCTCCGGCAGCGCAGCATCAGTGAAGGAGGCGGCGCTCCCAGTCCCGACGTCTCTAGCCTTCCATTGGTTCGCTCAGTGTTCCGCCTTCTTCTGACGTCAAGGATGACCTTCACTGACGCTGCGCTGCCGGAGGAAGGTAAATTTAAAAGAAAAAAAAAAGGAAAGGGATCTTGGGGGGAGAAGAGGGCGGGCAGTTCCTACATGGGAGCGGGAGGGGCAAGGTAAGCACGCAGCGGCGGCGTCCCCAGAAGATGGCGCCCCCCTGCGGCACTTACCCCGCTTACCGCATCGGCACGGCCCTGTTTATGTGAGAGGAAAAACCTCATACTGCTGCGGCCACAGTAGGTTAACTCTAACCAAAAACATTTTTGTATAGTAGGCACACAGTGAAAAAGTAATCATGGGTAAAAAAAAACCCCTCTCATTACTCTGTTCAGTTAATGTTTAGAGGTAATTCAAAATAATCAAGAAACCACTTATCTTAATGTAACTGTGCTTCGCTGCTCTGCAGATACGTTCCAAGATTGAGGTCCCGACGGACCCCGTTTCGCTACCGCTTTCTCAAGGGTCCTCACCATCTGACCTGAAACAGTAAGAAACACCATTAATACTTTAAAAGACTGAAAATGCGATTGTGTAGTGCAAAAATTCGACCTGTGCCCTGGGAGCTACAATTTCGTGCGAAGACGGACGCCCTTTTACCATCCGGCTTCGCTCGAAATTGTAGCTTCACTCTTTCATTGCCAGCTCCGAACATCAAGGGGGATCTTCCTCAATGCAAGCACTATGAACCGTATGACTAGGAAATTTCAGTTCTCACTTTACCCAAAAGGTATAAGCAGCCAATGTTGTTCGTGACTTGCAGATCAAACAGAGTACTGAAAGAGTTGACATTCCAAAGGTGATGGAGCTCATCTTTCATCTTACCCTAATGGGATCGAAGCTGTGGAGCTGGACATAAATAAGCAGCACATTGTCAATGTGACAGAAATCAAATTTGTTAGCAAAAAAAAAAAAAGACAGAAATTGGGCAAATGTGATAGATTTACAAGATAAAAATGCTTTTATCAAGAAATGCTTTTTTTTTTCAGACACTGATTCCCCGTCTCTAACAACTATTTTGGTTGTAATCTTTTAACAATTTTATTCACTTTATAGTGAACTTTTTCTCCTTCCACAGTCAATGCATTTAACTGTAAAGGAAAACAAAAACTCTTTTCTAGCATCCAGGAAACACTTGGGACTCTGTTTTCTAAATAATTACAGTACAAGCTACAAGGAAGCCTCCTCGTAAACCACTGACAAATGAAGTGAATTTTCAAACGTTACTGCACCTTATTGACATTTTTCTTGTTAGAATGGAAATCGGTATTGCAAATGGGTTGTAAATGATTTTGTACAAACATTTTATACAAAGTACCTGAAAACATACCATGTAAGTGCGTTGAGAACTGGTAGTTGACCGAGTCGTTAGAAGAACAGTCTGCTTGCCTCTTCTTTACTGTAGATTAGTACAACACTGGAGAAAGACTACTACTTATCACTTCTATAGCGCTACAAGGCATACGCAGTGCTGTACACCATACATGAAAAGATAGTCCCTGCTCAAAGAGCTCACAATCTAAATATGGAATGTTGCTAGTGGAATAGCAACATTCCGTGTAGAATCTCAAATAGTAGCAACAGAATCTCCAATAGTAGCCACATTCCATGTAGAATCTCAAGTAATAGCAACATTCCAGAATCTCAAATAGCAACAACATCCCATGTTCCACTGCACTAACCACTAGGCTACTCCTCCACTAGCAACATTCCATCTAGAAGCCTGCCCTTGCAGATCAGCAACACAGCCGCGCAGGCTTCTGTTTCTGTGAGTCTGACGTCCTGCACGTATCTGCAGGACGTCAGACTCACAGAAACAGAAGCCTGCGCAGCCGCGTTGCTGATCTGCAAGGGCAGACTTCTACATTACTACTACTTATCACTTCTATAGCGCTACAAGGCATACGCAGCGCTGTACACCATACATGAAAAGACAGTCCCTGCTCAAAGAGCTCACAATCTAAATAGGACAGACAAACAGACAGGACAACTAACTAAGAGGTAAGGGAAGACAGCGGATGACCCAGCTGTTAGAGTTGTGCATTCATTAGTAAGTATTCTGTTTGATAGCATGTGTTTAAAAAAATAAGCAGTTGGTTTTCAGCCCAAAGTGGTCAACTGAATATCGTCCAGGACTTGCTTAATTATTAAAAAGGTGCCTTGAGCCCCCAGCCCTGCCACACAGTGCCGTAGCGAGGGCGGCTGACACCCGGGGCGGTTCACCGCTGCGCACCCCCCCCCGGGTGCAGCACGGTTCACTCCCTCGGTGCACGCACGCACCCCCCCCCCGGAGCGCGCACCCCCCCGAGCGCATTCTTACCAAAGGGGACGGGCGGGACGGCCGCTCCGCCTCGAGTGCACATCGCTGGGAGCTGCGTCGGCTCCCCTGGTTCCTTGCTCTCTCTGCCCCAGAATAAGAAGTAACCTGTTCCAGGGCAGAAAGAGCAGTGAACCAGCGGAGCCGACACCCCGCCAGCGGCGTGCACCCGGGGCGGACCGCCCCACCGCCCCCCCTTCCTATGCCACTGCTGCCACACTCCACCTAGCCTTGTCCCCAGCCCTGCCCACTCTTCCTCCTGGCTTCACCCCCTGGTTCACCAAAATTCTGTGGCTCCAGCACCAACAAGCCACATTAAAGTTCTAACTACTGCAGGCTGAATTAAATTCACATATTCAATGCTCAGCCTAATCTAGGTATTAACGCTGAATATCTAATACTTTCAGGTCCAGCTGATGTTCAAAGCCAGTATGCGTATGTGACATCCCCCCCCCCCTTAAAAATGCCCCTGGGAGGGAGGATTTTAAGGGATGTCACTAACAGGCTTATTTTCGAAAGGGATCGCTGGCGATCTTCCGACACAAATTGGGAGATCACCGGCGATCTCTCAATCCCGGCCAAATCGGTATTATCGAAAACCGATTTTGGCCGGCCCCAATTGCTTTTTTGTTGCGGCGCCAGCCAACCTTCAAAGGGGCATGTTGGTAGGGTAGCGAAGGCGGGGAGGGGGTGCGGCGGGGTTAAGAGATGGCCGGCTTCACCTTATTATGAAAAAAAAAAAACGCTGGCACGAACGAGTATTTCACCGGGCAGACTTGGTCCATGTATTTTTAGGACCAAGTCCCAAAAAAGAGCCCAACTGACCAGATGACCACCGGAGGGAAACAGGGATCACCTCCCCTTACTCCCCAAGTGGTCACCAACTCCATCCCACACAAAAAAAAACCAATTAAAACATTTTTCCAGCCTCTATGCCAGCCTCAAATGTCATCCCCAGCTCCCTGACAGCAGTATGCAGATCCCTGGAGCAGTTTTTAGTGGGTGCAGTGCACTTCAGGCAGGTGAACCCAGGCCCATCCCCCCAACCCCCCGCTACCTGTTACACTTGTGGTGGTTAATGTTGAGCCCTCCAAAACCCACTGTACCCACATGTAGGTGCCTCCCTTCACCCCTTAGGGCTATGGTAATGGTGTAGACTTGTGGGCAGTGGGTTTTGGGGGGGATTTTGGGGGGGGCTCAGCACACAAGGTAAGGGTGCTATGCACCTGGAAGCTAATTTTGGTTTTTTTAAAAATATTTTTTAAGTGCCCCCTAGGGTTCCCGGTTGGTGTCCTGGCATGTCAGGGGGGCCAGTGCACTACAAATGCTGGCTCCTCCCACAGCCAAATGCCTTGCATTTCACCAGGTTTGAGATGGCTGGGTCCGGTTTCCATTATGGCTGAAAATCGGACCCGGCCATCTCATCTAAACCCGGCGATCCGCAGGCGATCCTATTCTAAACCCAGCGAGCGATTTGGCCGGCGCCAAGCATATTTCGAAAATACGCTTGGCTCCGCCTGCTTACGGCGCCAACCCCGAAGATGGCCAGCCATCAATTTCGCCGGCGCCGTTCGATTATTCCCCTCTAAGGCAACAAGGGTTGGGATTGCCAGCCTGGTGGATGGATTTGGGAAGGGCAGCCCATTTGGGCAAGGCCAGAAAGTGAAAAAAAAAAGGGATTGTGTCTGTGAAATTGGGGTCTTTCATTGCCCACCCCCGCCGAGACCCAAGCGCTCACAAAGAAGTCTTGGACACTAAATGGAGGAATTCTGCAATATGCAGAGAATGAAACCCCTGCCACAGGGCAGAGGGTGCCTGCGGGAAGTTCCCAACTTGGGAGTGAAAAGGAGGCTCAAGGGAAAAGACATCCCAGGTAGGAGAAGTGGAGGCAGGGGAGCCTCACTTCTGGCAGGACATTCAATGATTGGTCAGAGGGGAATCCTGAACTGGGATGGCACAGAAATAAAAAGAGAAACCGGGCTGCTGATGCACAATGACCGTTTGTGTTGTTGTTGGCAATGATCTGGAACTATTATATGTCCTGACTGTACATATCAATTTGTGGTTTTGGACTGTTTTCAAGTTGCTGTTAAGTAAAAACCAGTTTGAAGTTCAATCCAATGACTGCCGGTTGTTTTTCAATGAGAATTGACTTACCATTTGGCCTACTGGGATTTAGCCCGGCCCTGGCTTGTGCCCAGCTCGCTTGGTCCCCATCTGTTTTGTGACCCCTGGTCCTGGGAGCCTGGCCCAGGAAGCTTAGCTGGTGGCCCTGATTGAGGGACGAGCCAGGGGTTACACGAATAGCTAACCCGGCATAGTTAGGACTAATTTATATGGAGTTCTTACTTGCCCAGCTAGTTATCTAAGTAGCAGCATTAAATAATGCCTAGATAACGTTTGGGTCCACCCCTACTCCAGCCCGGACCACCATAATTGTTGAATGCAATGGTGGTCAGAGATGATATTCAGTGACCCTTTGTTGCCACCTTCATATTGAATACATATTAGCTGGTTCTTGGGTCTTTCGACAACTTAATATATGGGGTTATTTTGGGCTCATTCTTATCAGTGATTTGTGCATAAAAATCAGACCTATCTTTATGCGACAACCAATAGCTGTTTAAGTGCTGGCTATCACACTTAACTGACTATGGAGTTCATTTTCAAAAGAGAAAAACGTCCAAATATATCCAGTGTGCCTGAACCTAACTCATCTTGAGCTACTTCTGAAAAAGGTGTGAGCAAAAATCTAAAGAAATAGCTTTTGTAACTACATTCAAAGCAGTTTACATAGTATATACAGGTATTTATTTGTACCTGGCACAATGGAAGGTTAAATGACTTACCCAGAGTCACAAGGACTTGTCGTGAGAATTGAACCCAGTTCCCCAGGCTCAAAACCCACTGCACTAACCACTAGGCTAGTCCTCCACTCTTAACAAGCATAACTAATCTCTTTTTCATAGCAAGTCCAACACTTACCCCAGCACCACACTGAGGGATAAGAATGTAACGTAACATTTTCCTGCTTGCCAGCGAGCCATCTTCATCTGCCATTCTGTCCTTAACAATATGAATCCTCTCTCATTCGAAATCTCATTCTAGAGAAGGTATTACTGCTGGATGATCATTAGGACATATGGTTAAAGCTCTCCAAAACAGATAGAAAAGCAGAGGAGAAAAAGCTGGAATGCCCTCTTGGGAAAGGTGGTGGAGACGAAAATGGCGACGGAGGTCAAAAGCGCATGGGATAAACACAAAGGATCCTGAAATGGAAAAAAGGATGGAATCAAAACAAAAAACTTATTGGGGCTTACACAGCAATTCCAGTAGTAGGAAAGTAAGGACAGTAATGGGCAAAATGGGTGGACTTCTACGGTGGGTGGACTTCTACAGTCTGTGCCTCAAATATGGCAAAACAGGGCAGACTTTTATGGTCTCTGTCCCGATCATGGAAAGATGGATTTAGATGGACTGGAGTGGGCTTTGAGGGCTGCTGTAGCAACTGGAAAGTAGGGTAAGTGTTGAGCATACATCTACCGTCTATGACCGAAGAGTAGCAGGGACAGATCAAGAACAAGTGTGCATTTTTTGTATATCACATTCTTACCAAATGCTATGAGTGTATCTCAGAGGGGGAGGGGAGACATGCTTGAACCACAATATGCAAATTTTGCATCAACAAATAAGGGTACAAAAAACACATGATAGAAACCCCCCCCCCTCCTGCCGCAACCCTCCCCCGCTGCCGTCGGGTACCTTTGCTGGCGGGGGTTCCCCAACCCCGCCAGCCAAAGTCGTCTTCTCCGGTGCGGCCGCTTTGCTGATCTGCAAGGGCAGTCTTCTGTTTCTGTGAGTCTGTACGTGCAGGACCCGACGGTGGGGGAGGGTTGGCGGTGGCGGGAAGAGGGGGTCGAAAGGGTTGGCATTGGGGGGGTCAAAGGTGGTGGTTGCGGTAGGGAGGTAAAAAATGGTGGGGGGTTTAAAATGGTGGGGGAGGGGGAGGTGGCGCCGGGGGGGGGGGGCTAAAATGTGCTTCCTCACCTCGGGCTCTGGACCCCCCTCCTGCCAAAGTCTGGCTACGCCCCTGCTGTGCGCATTAGAATTTACGCACATTGCATTATAGAATATGCCTAGAAAGTTGTGTGCATAAATTCTAATTAAAGCCAATTAGTGCCACTAATTGGCTTAAGTACCAATTATCGGTGCTGACTGTCTTGTTAATCAATTAAGTTGGGCTTGCAGTTTGGCCGTGTGGTCAAATGAGTGTGCGCACAGTTTAAGGTGCCATATATAGAGTTTGGAAGTAAGGGAATTGCAAACCTTGCAAGTACTGAGGTACCTCAGATTAGAGATTAATGATTGCCGTAGTAAAATGCGTTATAGTGTCACAGCTTATTAACTTCCTCCTTATACTTCTAAAAGTTGTACCACACATTGTTAGACGGTAATTTTATGCACATAAATGGGTTATAACATTCTGACTGGTGTAAAAGTATGTGCGTTAACATGATGGCATGTATTTTGCCAGTAGGTATGTATGGGCAGTGTTTGCCAATGCATGTGTAGATGATACAGTAAATATGCTAATTTTCCCAAGTACTTAAATATCTAGGCACAGAAATTTACATCTACTCCTGAGCAGGCATGACTGTCCATGCCTGCAATGTAGGTGTGATCTGTGTCACTTAAAGACAGTATTTTATAAAGACACGTGAAGGGGCATTTTCAAAAGAATGTCCAAGTCAGAATTGGGACATCTTGCTTGAAATGTCCCCCCAAAAGTCCATCTAACAGCCAATTTCAAACAGGAAAAAACGTTGAGATGTCCTGTTTGAAAATCTGTGAGAAGGATATTCTTGCACTGAAAACATCCAAAATGAACAGCCATTTTCCAAAACAAAACATCCAAAATATGAAATCCAAGTGAGGAAATATAATTTAAGATTTTTTAACTTTCCGAAATCTCCTGTGATAGCCCCTGTTGATATGGTTAAAAAGTATTTGAGTGACATGTTGAAAATACCATCAGAATCCTTACCTCCAGTAGTCATGTTGTAGAAATAGGGACAATCAGAGTTACTACAGGTTCAACAGTGGGGACAAGATGATGTGTTGAGCTGAAACTGAAGCCATAAATAAAACTAGCCCTGCTCCAGCTCCAGAACAGCACTCACAAGGACAGTGCTGGGCAGACTTCTACGGTCTGTGCCCTGAAAATGTCAAGGACAAATCAAGTGTCCAATCAATCACCCACTTTAATTATCTATTCAGTAATCATTATAATGTATATTTGTACACATGATTACTATTGTAACTAATATAAATATTCAGTCACATAAGGCACTCTGTTTGTTGGTGGTACACCGTTATCACTTTTTCATACGGTGAATATTTGCCACCTTTCTCGTCGTCGGTCATGGTATAGAATACCTTTTACACATTTCTTATTTTTTAACTTTCTTTTTTTTTTTTAATTTTATTTATAAGTTTATTAATTATTTTCAAGTATACACTTGTACAGAAAAGGAAATATTAGCATGAATTATATCACAACCTAAAATTTAACCAGAATAAAAGTTTGCCGTATTTACTCAAGTCCTCTATATTGATTCAAGATGTTACACAATGGAGTTAGGAATTAAATTAGAAACATCTTTAAAGAAATAGCTAGCATGTTACCTTACTTAATCGGTTCTATATTAATATATCAAGAGAGAATATTCACCCCCCTCCCCCCACTACTTATTCTTAGATGTTAAAAAAGCTGTTAGTTGGGCAGGTTCAAAAAAGACGTATTTAATCGATTGATATTTAATCACACATTTACAAAGAAACCTCAAAAAGAACGTAGCCCCTATTTTTTAACTTTCTTGAATAAATTTCTTTAAATACTATTCATATATTCATATATATATATATATACTATTCAAATCACTAAAAACCAACCTCTTCAAAAAGGCCTACCCCAACGACCCCACGTAACCTTCTTCACCTACCAACAGGACATCACGCAATCTTCATCCATTCCGTCCCTCCACTTATACCTCATACGATCACTATACAACTTTGTATTTGTTATCCACCGACTGGGCAAACGCTTTTGACGGTACTATGTAAGCCACATTGAGCCTGCAAATAGGTGGGAAAATGTGGGGTACAAATGGGCTAGATAGTGCGGCTGCATACCAACACGTGTTTTGCTTTATGTCTCAGCCAAGGGGTTGAAGGGGTTGAAGGACTAGGTACTTATATTTGAGACATATAGAATACATCCGATCGACGTCCATTTACACCAGGTTTTAGTTGGCATAAATGGTTATACCTAAATTTACCTCCAGGGCGGAGTAGTGTAGTCAACAGAACATTTCCAGAAAAGACCACGTGGACGATGAACATGTAAAAATGTTTATTCCATAAAAGAATTCAAAAGACTCGATACAGCACTGTGTTTCGGCTGTAATGCCTGCATCAGGAGTCTAAAAAAAGAACGAACAGTGAAACCTCAGTTTTCGTCGATAAGCCGTCCGAAAACAATTGGCGAAATCCGAAACCGATGAAAACCAAGGCAATTAACGAGGATGGCCAAAATCGGGAGAAGGAAGTCCATCTTCCGATACAAATTGGGAGATGAACGTCCTTCTTTTTCAACAAAATCCGAGGCAACCAACAAAAACCGAGACAAATTTCTCGTTGAAAAAAATCAACGAAATGCGAAACCGACGAAAACCGACATCATCGAAAACCGAGGTACTACTGTATTCATGACAACATAAATGCAGCAATGGTTCATGTTCTTGCAGCACCTACTTTCGTAGCGTTCAACATTCCTCCACTTTTGTGGCTACCTTCTGTGCATGCCTAAATTTAGTCACAGGTCTGGGCGCCACATGTATTCTATAAACCTTGCCTAATATTATAGAATAGCACTAACCCCAGGATTCTACATATTGCCCCGAGATTTCCACGTGGAAACCGAAGCATAATCCATAACTATGCATATAAGCTATTGGTTAACAAGCTAATCAGCGCTGATAATCGGATGTTAACAACCATTTATCAGCACTGATTGGCATTAATTAGAATTTACATGCAGAACGGTGTATTCTGTAACGTGCTGCGTGTAAATTCTAAGTCAGGTAATTGAAAAGTGGGTGTGACGTTGGGCACGGAACGGGAGTTTCATGAACATTTCTAAAATCTATGTGCGTTGTTATAGAATACACTTGGCCATTCTAAATTTAGTTGCACGGACCAGCGCTCGGCGTATTCTATGTATTGCGTGGAAATGTAGGCTTATTCTATAAAGTATGCCTAAATTAAAGTGTACTTTATAGAATATGCTTAGGTGAATTTCATTTTGGCGCTAATTTTTTAGGCATCAGATATAGAAACTAGTACTGTGTGTGTGTGTGTGTGTTTTCCACACTGATTGTGTGTATCTCCTGATGTGTCATTTCTGTTTTACATGAGGAAGAGAGAAAAACATCTAACAGCTGTGAAGATCACTTTCATCCTTTATTTCTTCTTCAATGAAGTTAAAATTAATAGTGGTCTTCTCGTTGTTCCTTGTCAATTTGTTTTCAACAAGCAGCTCTAGGATCCCTTTTTTTCAAAACAAATCATTACAAATGAAATTCACTCTATAATTATTTTAACTTATTTTCTTCACAGTGAAACAGCCTTCTACCAGAGTTATGCTAATAGAGGATTTGTTTAGTACATTGTTCAGCCTGGTTTGGACTTTTATGCAACTCAGATTTCACATAGGACTGTAATAATTACTTGTGGATTTTTAAGTGAATTCATTAAACAGAGCAGTACAATGCATGTTGACACACCAGGGAAAATAGGGAAGGGAAAGGGAAATGGGACTTGATATACCACATTTTTGTGGTTTTTGCAACTATATTCAAAGCAGTTTACATAGTATATTCAGGTACTTATTTTGTACCAGGGGCAATGGAGGGTTAAGTGACTTGCCCAGAGTCACAAGGAGCTGCAGAGGGAATTGAACCCAGTTCCCCAGAATCAGAGTCTACTGCACTAACCACTAGGCTACTCCTCCACTAGCAATACTCAGCAATGCGGCCGCGCAGGCTTCTGTTTCTGTGAGTCTGATGTCCTGCACGTAACGTCAGACTCACAGAAACAGAAGCCTGCGCGGCCGCGTTGCTGATCTGCAGGGCGGGGTTCTACATGGAATGTTGCTAGTGGAATAGCAACATTAACATTACATGTAGAATCTCAAATAGTAGCAACAGAATCTCAATAGTAGAAACATTCCATCTAGAATCTCCAATAGTAGCAACATTCCATGTAGAATCTCAACTAGGGAAAGGGAAATGGGACTTAATATACTGCCTTTCTGTGGTTTTTGCAACTACATTCAAAGTGGTTTACATGGAGGGGGATAATCGAACGGCGCCGGCCATCTCCATGGCCAGCCATCTCCGAGGACGGCGCCGTGAAGGGGTAGAGCCAACCGTATTTTTGAAAAAGATGGCCGGCCATCTTTTTTTCGATAATACAGTTGGGGCCCCCCAAATGTCAGAGATGGCCGAGTTTGAGATGGTCGGCCATGGTTTTTACCCATAATGGAAACCGAAGCCGGCGGTCTCAAACCCGATCAAATCCAAGGCTTTTGGCCGTGGGAGGGGCCAGGATTCATAGTGCACTGGTCCCCCTCACATGCCAGGACACCAACCGGGCACCCTATGGGGCACTTCTAAAAAGTAAAAAAATAAATAAAAATAGCTCCCAGGTGGATAGCTCCCTTACCTTGGGTGCTGAGCCCCCCAAAACCCATTCCCCACAACTATGCACCACTACCATAGCCCTAAGGGGTGAAGGGGGGCACCTACATGTGGGTACAGTGGGTTTTGGGGGGGTTTGGAGGGCTCCCATTTACCACCACAAGTATAAAAGGTAGTGGGGGATGGGCCTGGGTCTGCCTGCCTGAAGTCCACTGCACCCACTAAAATTGTTCCAGGGGCCTGTATACTGCTGCGATGGACCTGAGTATGACATTTAAGGCTGGCAAAAAAGTTTTGAAAGTTGTTTTTTTGAGGGTAGGAGGGGGTTAGTGACCACTGGGGGGAGTCAGGGGAGGTGATCTCTGATTACCTCCGGTGGTCATCTGGTCAGTTCGGGCACTTTTTTTGGACTTGGACCTGAAAAAAAGGGTCCAAATAAAGTGGACCAAATTCTCGTGAAGACCGGCTTTCTTTTTTCCATTATCGGGCGAAGCCGGCCATCTCAATGCACGCCCCTGTCCCGCCCCCACCCCGTCCCTGCTACCATGCTGACACGCCCCCTAGAACTTTCGCCGGACCCGCGATGGAACGCAGTTGAAGCCAGCCAAAATCGGCTTTTCATTATATTGATTTGTTTGACTTTCAGGAGATCACCGGCCATCTCCCGATTTGTGTCGGAAGATGGCCAGTGATCTCTTTCGAAAATCAGGCGGATAGTATATTCTGGTACTTATTTTGTACCAGGGGCAATCGAGGGTTAAGTGACTTGCCCAGAGTCACAAGGAGCTGCAATAGTTCCCCAGGATCAAAGTTCACTGCACTAACCACTAAGCCACTCCTCCACTCCAGTGAGAAGTGGAGGAGAAGAAGGTTTGGAGGATCAACAGATGCATAGATAGTGAAAGCCAATTCTATAACTGGGCATGTGCAGTTTCGTACGCCTTTTCCACATAAGACCACTGAAAAGTGTCATGGGCATAAGTGCACTGTCTTCCAGTTTCTTTATAGTTCACCCAAAGTCGGATGTGCAAATTAATGAGTTAACGAGGCGACACATGGGAGGGGTCTGGGCGGAGTGCGGGTGGGATGCACAATTACACGTGAATTATAGATATGATTTATGCATTTTTCAGCAATTTACACTACTTCTAAAGCTGATGTAAGTGGTCATGCCTAAATTATCAAAAAACTCCAAACAGCCCAGAATACTGCCACAAGACTCATATTTGGAAAAACTAAACATGAAAGTGCAAAACCCCTAAGAGAGAAACTTCACTGGCTCCCACTCAAGGAACGCATTGCGTTCAAGATCTGCACGATTGTACACAAAATCATTCACGCAGACGCCCCAATCTACATGCTAAACCTCGTGGACCTACCCCCCAGAAACGCCACAAGATCATCCCACAAATTTCTGAATCCGCAGTTCCCCAGCTGTAAAGGACTAAAATACAAACTGATGCATGCCACTACCTTCTCTTACATGAGTACGCAGTTGTGGAATGCACTACCTACAGCCCTGAAAACTATTGACAAAATAACTAACTTTCCCAAATCTCTGAAGACATATCTCTTCAACAAGGCCCACAAAGAGAACCCATAGCATTACTAAACTACCTCGCCAACCCACCTAGTTATGAAAGGCCACCTTCTATACTTACCCGCCTAACACTTTCCTTTTTTTTCTTCCCATACATAATCTCTGTGCATTACTAATTGTATCTGATATCCTGGAATGACAATGCCATAACAAAACTCTGTAAGCCACATTGAGCCTGCAAATAGGTGGGAAAACGTGGGATACAAATGCAATAAATAATAATTATCCCCCTAAATTCTATAAAAGTCACCCAAAATTGCAAATGCAAATTTGGGCATGCAATGAATTTGTGCACACGGTTGAATTGAACAATGAGCTAATTAACACCAATAATTGGCTCTTTTAGAAGCAATTATTGGCTCTAATTAGATTTAATTGGCATTGTTCTAGTATCTTAAAGTGTACCAGAGAATATAACATCGGCACTTCAGCAAACACCAGAAGTCTCTTATCTTTTCCTGAAATTTACTTTTATTGAATAAATATAGCTAATTTACCTGACAGTTGATAGATTCTCAGAAGTTACCGTGGAAGTGGAAATTTGAGGCAAAGGGAGCTTTATGACATATGTGAGGGAGTTGTCAGGTAGATGAAAGTGGTTCAGAGATGGGATGCTGATTCATGAGAAAAAAGTTGAACGAGCGGAGGTAAAAAGACAAGTTCACTGTAGGGGAGCAGGAACATGTGCATCCAAGACAATATGGAGCATGTCTGAGCTTTTGGGGACAGAGAGGTCAAGAAGAATACCCACAAACCTAGGGAAAGTGAGATGAAGGAACCAATAGCAACAGAACTTGAGACCAGGTAGCAGAGGTGGTCTTAGTCAGTCCTTGACAGGGCATACCCTTACTGACCCATCAGAACAAAGTTAGTAGGAATAATCAGGAAATGACAGCAGGTAGACAAAGGAATCAAGCTCGGCTGAGAAACGGTGGAGGCCTTCGCAGGAGAATAGACCACTAATTCTTTATATAAACAAGTAGGAATGGCTGCAGTACATGTGATACTACATTACACATAATTAGGGTTACCATAGGTCCGGATTTACCCGAACATGTCCTCTTTTTGAGGGCATGTCCGGGCAACTGGGCGGGTTTTGCCTATCTGCCCATTTGTCCTAGCACGGCCCACCCACCAGCCTGCCCGTTTGTCCAGAAATCCGGACAAACAGGCAGATTGCTAGCCTCCCCTCCCCTTACTTACAAGTGCCCTGGTGGTCTAGTGACCTCTTCCGCCTTCGGGGCAGGAAAGAGCTGAGAGTTGAAGTGACCTCGTGAGACTTCATCTCTCGGTGGCCATTTTGAATCGGCGCCGAGGATCAGCAACAGGAAAGATGCATGCAGGGCAGCACTCCGGGCAGGAAAGAGGGGGCTCTTTCCTGCCCCAAAGAGGTCACTAGACCACCAGGGCAGTAGTAAGGTAAGGGGAGGGGGGTGATGGGGAGGGGGGTGACGGGGTATGTGACAGGGGGGAGGGGAAAATGTGACAGGGTCGGAGCGAGGGTGTGACAGGGGGGCGGAGTGAGGGTGTCAAAGGGGCGGGGTGGGTGGGGATGGGGCATGTGTCCTCCTTTTTGGGGGACAAAATATGGTAACCCTACACATAATGCATTGCTCTCACCAACCTTATTCAACCTGATGATGATACCTTTGGCTAAACTTCTAGCAACTGAAAACCTCAACCCTTACATATATGCAGATGACATCACGATCTCCATTCCGTTTAGACACGATCTAAGTGAAATTACCAACGAGATTAATCAAAGCCTCTAAATAATGCACTCCTGGGCAGATGCATTCCAACTGAAACTAAATGCAGAGAAAACACAATCAAGCTCACTTTCAAAGCACTTAATGTCTTGTTCTCACCTCACAACATAACACAAAAAGCTTCCCTACCATAACCACACCATACTGTTCCTTGCCTATTTCGCAAAACTTGAAAATTCTAGGAGTAACCATAGATTGAAACCTTACTTTTGATGCTCACGTGAAAAACACGACAAAAAAGATGTTCTACTCCATGTGGAAACTCAAAGAGTTAAACCTTTCTTCCCGAGATACATATTCCGCACCCTGGTACAGTCAATGGTGATAAGTCATCTCGATTACTGTAATGCACTGTACGTAGGCTGTAAAGAGCAGAACATCAAGAAACTCCAGACTGCCCAAAATACTGCGGCCAGACTCATATTTGGAAAAACCAAATATGAAAGTGCAAAACCCTTAAGAGAGAAACTTCAATGGCTCCCACTTAAGGAATGTATTGCATTCAAGATATGTACAATGGTACACAAAATCATTCACGTAGACGCCCCAATCTACATGGTAAACCTTGTGGACCTACCTCCCAGAAACGCCTCAAAATCATCCTGTAAATTTCTTGACCTGCACTTCCCTAACTGCAAAGGACTAAAATACAAGACGATGCATGATACCACCTTCTCCTACATGAGCACGAAGTTATGAAACGCACTACCTAGAGACCTGAAGACAATCAATGAAACAACTATCTTTCACAAATCCCTCAAGACGTATTTCTTCAACAAAGCTTACAATGAAAACCAGAACTGTACTAATCCACCTCTGAAAACCCATCGTCTAAGAAAACCAGTCGTTTAATATTCCTACTAAATTCCTTCCTTCTTCCCCTAATTAATCTCTGCACAATAATTGTACCTGACATCCAGGATTAACTGTGTATAACAAAACTATGTAAGCCACTTTGAGCCTGCAAATAGGTGAGATAAGGTGGGATACAAATGCAATAAATAAATAATAAATATATCATTGCAGGAAGTGACTGTAGCAGTAAAATCCTTAAACGTGAGAATAACATTAAAAGCATTAAACACATTTTAGGGCTCCACTTTAAAAACTAGTATAAGGTTGCTGGAGGTAGAACAGGCATTTATGTGTTTTATAAGGACCCTACAGGGTCCGTGTTTCGGCCAACCAGCCTTCCTCAGGGGTCTTCAAATTGACGTATACATATGTGCCTTCAGAATTCTCATGGAATGAAAGATACAAATGTTGGTGCTATCCGATATCAAGCATAGGCATAAATACCTATAAAAATTCTGGAGGCACATATGTATACGTCAATTTGAAGACCCCTGAGGAAGGCCGGTTGGCCGAAACACGGACTGTGTAGGGTCCTAATAAAACTGGTGCTCTTACTCTTTGCGATTTGTATCTGATCCATCTTGGTTATCTTCCGTTCTCTTTGTTTTTTCTTGTGGTTTTTGCGGGAGACTTGGACCGACCTTCTTTTCGTTGGTTTGCTTACTGCTGCCCAGAGGGAAACTATCACTGGAGTCTACATTTGGCTGTAAGTCTGTAGCCTCTGTTCCTGAGAGTTATGAGTTTAACCCTTAGTAATTCCAACAAGTAGGATAAATTCAGCTTGGATAAAAAGGGGTCACTTGATCTATTATGTTGAGATTTTTTTTTACAAGATGACTAACAAACTTCTATCCCACCTTTACTTCCAAACCCATGGTTGATACTACTACTACTTCTTAGCATTTCTATAGCGCTGCCAGGGTTACGCAGCACTGTACAAGTTTAAACATGGGGAAGGACAGTCCCTGCTCAAGAGAGCTTACAATCTAAAGATGATATCATCAAGAACCTTCTCCTTGTCATTTCTGGGATTATCTCTGGGAATATTATTATTATTTATATACCGCCTACAGCTCGAAAACTATCAAAGCGGTGTACATTCAGGTATAGTTTTTCTGTTCCTAGAGGGCTTATAGTCTAAGCCTGTACCTGAGGCAATGGAGGGTTAAGTGGCTTGCCCAAGATGACATGGAGCTGCAGTGGGATCTGCAAGTGCTTTATAGTAACCCAAATTGACCACTGGTGGAGTCAGGATGCTGGGCTCGTCTGATCCAGCAAGGTTTGTTAAACTCAAATTCACAAATAAAATAAAATACCTTTTTTTTTTTTTTTTAAAGTGGCAAGGTACAAATTCTCTTTTGAGAGAGAGAGAGAGAGAGAGAGAGAGAGAGAGAGAGAGAGGCTTCAAAACAGAGAGAAAATGAATATCATGCACATGATTCAAGAACGGAGGGGTAGACATTGACTGAACAGTCAACGATCACGGGATTTACAAGGAGGTTAGTATGCAAATCCTCAATATGAGGTTGAGCTCACATTGTATAGGTTCATAGTAGGAGCACAAAGGATTTGTAAAATGCCTTGAGTAAAGAGAGTTACAGAGAAAGAAAGAAAGAGAGAGAGAGAGAGAGAGAAAGAGAGAAAGGAAGGAAGGAAGGAAGGAAGGAAGGAAGGAAGGTTGGGAACGGCAGGAGGGAGAAGTGTGAAAGAATTCCATGTTAACTGTCAACAGATGACTGATATAAATGTTTCCAGGAATATTAAAGTGCTTATGTTAGCTTTTTTTTTTTTTTAAGGAAAAACATTGCACTGCTTTAAGTGTGAGAGTGACTGACCTGCGGCAGCTGAGAGTGAGAACTACCATGGAATTAAGAAGCTCTCAGTATGGTTTAATTAATGAGAAAGGTTTAAAAGGAATAATTTATAGAAGTGGGTGAAGAAAACAAAACTCAGCTCCAAGGACAACATGTCACAGATTCCTTGCTGGAGGTATTACATACAGAGATGGGTAGTAATGAAATGCTTGTACTTTGTTACAGTACTTAAATACAATTATCAGTTCTTTCACTTGTAACGAGTTACATTTTTTTCCAATAGTTTTTACTTGTAACTCGTTACAAATAAGCTGTACTTTTGTACTTAGTAACAAAATACAAGTTAAGAAAGTATTTTTTAAAGTACTTTTCCTTACCTCTGCTTCTACTACTACTACTACTATTTAACATTTCTATAGCGCTACAAGGCATACGCAGCGCTGTACACCATCAGAAGCAGCTTGCAGCTGATTAGGCTCAACATTCTGGTCCCAAAAACAGCTGAGCTGGGTCAAGAATTTCAGACCCAATCAGATGCAAGCCGGTGTGTGACATCACATCACCCAGGGCCGGTCTTAAGCAGGGGTGACAGGGGTGGCCACACCAGTGGCGCAGCCACAGGTGGGCCTGGGTGGGCTGGGGCCCACCCACTTAGGGCTCAGGCCCACCCAATAGTAGCACACATTTAGTGGTAGCTGGTGGGATTACCAATCTCCACCAGCTGAAGACTTCCCCCTGAAGGTAACAAAAATGCTACTTTCCATGATACCAGCATCCACGCATGCTCAGTTTTCAGCACATGCCTGCTGCAGCCAGCCAAAGTGGAAAGAAGCATTTTCCCAACAGCTGAGATATTTTTTTTGGTGGTGGTGGGGGGAGGGGGAGAACACTTGGTGCCCACCCACTTCTTACCTAGGCCCACCCAAAATCTGTTGTCTGGCTACGTCCCTGGGCCACACAGGGCCTTGCGCTCTCATGGGTGAGCGGCCCCGCCATTGGTCAGAGTCTTGCTTCACAACTTTGTTCCCCAAGATTCCAGATGTTTAATCCGTCCACTGTCTACCCTGATAGGACCTTGTTTCTGCTAACCCAGAATATCAGCTATTCCTTCTGGAAGGCATTCCACCAAAGGAACCAGAACAGGAAGACTCCTACCCCAAGTTCCTACAGAAAATCAGCAAGGAGCTCTCTAGGCTCCACCCAGTGAAAGGTAACCAAAAAGATTTTCAATCCCTTACTAAAGTTTGCTTAGTGTTGCTGGACAGTCCAATAAGAGGTAAAATACTGATGACCATTTTGAACACCAGTTACTGTTGGGCCTTCACTCAGCATTTGATTAAAAAAAAAATCAAATAAGAAAGACCGCACCTTGAGTATTGTGTTCAATTCTGGTCGCCGCATCTCAAGAAAGATATAGTAGAATTGGAAAAGGTGCAGCGAAGGGCGACTAAAATGATAGCGGGGATGGGACGACTTCCCTATGAAGAAAGACTAAGGAGGCTAGGGCTTTTCAGCTTGGAGAAGAGACGGCGGAGGGGAGACATGATAGAGGTATATAAAATAATGAGTGGAGTGGAACAGGTGGATGTGAAGCGTCTGTTCACGCTTTCCAAAAATATTAGGACTAGGGGGCTTGCGATGAAACTACAGTGTAGTAAATTTAAAACAAATCAGAGAAAAGTTTTCTTCGCCCAACGTGCAATTAAACTCTGGAATTTGTTGCCGGAGAACGTGGTGAAGGTGGTTAGCTTGGCAGAGTTTAAAAAGGGGTTAGACGGTTTCCTAAAGGACAAGTCCATAAAACACTACTAAATGGACTTGGGAAAAATCCACAATTCCAGGAATAACATGTATAGAATGTTTGTACGTTTGGGAAGCTCGCCAGGTGCCCTTGGCCTGGATTGGCCGCTGTCGTGGACAGGATGCTGGGCTCGATGGACCCTTGGTCTTTTCCCAGTGTGGCATTAATTATGTACTTATGTAAAATAATGATGATCTCTGACTTACTCAATAACCTCAACAGACATTACACTTCGTAGAGGCAGGGGAGGGGCAGAGCAGCATTTGGCGTATTCTATAACGTACACCTAAATTAAAGCGTACTTTATAAATTACACTTTGATTTCCATATGGAAATTGAGGCGCGATATACAGAATCTAGCCCCAAACGCACACTAATTTGTTAGCACACCTTAGTAAAAGGACCCCTCTTGGAAGTGAATAATTTTTATAAAATTAAACGAGACCGTTAGTAAAAGCATAAGCACGCCTCTGCGTCATTAAGCAAGTGATTATAAAGACACACTGTCTGCGCTAAGCTAGGCTGTACATCATAGGTCTCATAATGAAAAAAGTTAATTTAACTGATGATTAATATGACAGTTCATAATTATTTACACTGAGGATCTATTATGATGGTGTTTATACTTTTAAGGAGCTCTTTAACCTGGGTTAAATCGACTCTTTGTTTTTTTTGTGATTTTATTTTTATAACAGAACAATTGATTGTGTGAGATATTTGCTACTGCAGGAAGCACTGTATGATTGAAACATTTGCTGGGTGATGTTATATCTTTGTTTATTCATTTTATTACAAAGTTATGCTGCCTAACATTTGTTTTTTTCAGTCTTAGTATTTTTATTAATTTAATTTACAGAAGAACAGCATAGAACAAACCAGTGTTATAATAAAAATGTACATACTGTAAGGAGGTTGGAGGGTCTAAGCAGCTCAGGAGGAGGTATGGGGCCAGACTACATTCCCCACAAGGCCCTGAGAGAAGGGATCGGGGTGGTAGGTCCCAAAACCCGGTGTGGCCCCCACGTGGAAGGGAGGGGGAAAAGGACTGGAGAGAGCAGCTGCGATGGCAGGCGAGGGCCAGAAGGGAGAGCAGGGATGACAAAGCTCAATACCCGTGGGTTAGAAATCAGTACAAGATTCCTTCCACCTGGGAGGGGGAGGAGGTCTCCAACCAACAGCCTAGCAGAGAGGCAGAGTTAATGGAGTGTTTGGAGGAAGGAGAGGCGGGAGAGACCAACACACCAGGTTTGGAGGAGCCAGTTGACATGGACTGTAATTGTACTTTGGGGCAGAGTTGCAGGGACTGAAGGCAGTGGGTGGTCACAGGAGTCAATTAGTTGTGTTGTGGGCGGTGTACTGCCATTCTGCAACCACCCAAGCGGAAAGACTTTTAAAACTGAAACCCAGGCTGTTGAACTGGGGGGGGAGAAACTTGGATTTAAAGGGAAGTTTTTTTTCTTGTTGCTTTATTTTGGAAACTGAATGGGACTTTAACCCCTTGAACTGAGATTTGGTGGAGGAGGGGAAATAAACTGTTGGGAACTAAAAGCTGTGTTGTCTGGAAGGACTTTGTTTGTGGACTGCTAAAGGGAGCCTACCACCCCTGAAGGTTTGCTACCGGGATTACAGTTATTACAATACGCAAAGAACATAAAAAGGGGGGGGGGGTCTATCTTGGTTATCTTCCATTCTTTTTGTTGTTTCTTGTGGTTTTTACGGGAGACTTGGACCTTCTTTTCGTTGGTTTATGTACAACACTTCTGAGCATGCATCTTTAAAATAAGTTAGTAACAAAGACCACTTTTCCTTGTACAGGGCAAAACGAAGTGATTTTTTTATAGCAAGGAATGTTTCATATTTATAAGTTTGAAACACTAGATTCCGCCAGTCTTGATGTGTGGCTTGGTTCAAAGTCTTCCAGCCCAAGAAAACGACCTTCAAGGCTAAAGTGAACAAGGTATTAAGAAGCATGCATTCATTTGGGTTTAACGTAGATCTAAAACATTGATCTCTAAGCAACACATATTTATACAATATAGGACCAGTAAAGTGAAACACTTCTGTTAAAGTGGGCCATATGTCATTCCAGAATGTTTTAATACATACACACTCAAAAATAAACTGTACCTTGCTGGGCATGACAAGACCAACATAAACTGGGAATGCAAGGGTTAATTTTTTTAATGTCGTCCAATACGTGATCTGAACATATTCATGTTGCTCTGCCTACTTGCCGGGTCCTTTTACTAAGCTGTGTTAGGCACTAGCCCACGCCTAAGACTGCTTAAAATGGCATACCGTGGCACGTGCATTTTCCCTTCCTTCCCTTCTCCCTCTGATTCTTCTACCCTCTATACTGTCATTGCACTTGTTTTCTCAGTTCATTGTTAGCCGCTTTGAGGCTGCTTAAGTGGTATAAAGCGGGGCATAAATGTTCTGAAATAAATAATCCTCTACAGTAGTGAAAATAAAAATGCACAAAATGGTGACGTATACTTTAAATATCAGTAAATACTGTAATGCATATATACTCAAAAGCCTGAATGAACTAGCCTAAAACAGTACTTATCTGCCGTTCAAATCAAATAAATTAAACAATTCAGCAAAGCACTAATGACGGACGACAAAAAAGGTTACACGATATCAGCAGCGTAGCCAGACCTGCCATTTTGGGCGGGCCCCGCATTAACCTGGGTGGGCTGTTCCCAACCCCACCCCTACACAGTAATTTTAAAATATTTCCCCCCCCCCCCCCCCGGCATTTTCTTCTGTCTCCCTCGGCCTACCTTGGCAGCGCTTTCTCCCTTCGCCATCCCCTCCCTCTCTTCTGACGGCTCTCCCCGTCCGCATGGTCTGTTTATTTTTAGTCCTTGAAGCGCTGTTCTCCCTCCAGCACCGCACCGGCAATTCCGATAGCCTTTTGCCAGCGTGCGTCGTCGGGGACGGGGCCTCTCAGGCGCGTCCTGAGGTGGGATGCGCCTAAGGAGAAGCCCCGCCCCCGACGATGCACGCTGGCAGAAGGCTATCGGAATCGCCGGTGCGGTCCTGGAGGGAGAACGGCACTTCAAGGACTAAAATTAAACAGACCACGCGGATGGGGAGAGCCAGCAGAAGAGGCAGGAAAAGATGGCTTGGGTTGGGGCTTGTTAGGGTGGGCGCTGGGCGGGCCTGAAGGAAAAGTGGCTGGGCCTGGGCCCGTCCAGGCCCACCCGTGGCTACGCCCCTGCACGATATGTACAGTCTCCCTGTGAAGGGAGAAGCAGTGAAACAGGTGCAAACGTTCTGGTGAGAATAGATGAAGTGTAAATTTGTGTTTACTCTTTAAACATTAACCTCCCTGTTTACAAATCCGCGCTAGCGGCTGCCAGAGTGGTAATGGCGGAACAGCTCTTTCACTTTGAATGGGCTGTGTTGGCATTGCTGCTTTCTCTTGGTTCCCTGTGGGGAGTGCCAGCAGGAGTGAAGCCGGCAAAATAATAAAAGGGATTGAAGTGAGGGACATGAGGTCTTCGGTTGCCTGCACTCCCACCGAGACCCTTGGGATCACTGAGGGATCCTGGAATAAAAGAAATAAATGCAGGCTGAGTAAAAGAGTAGTTATTGCCTCTACAAGTGGGAACTGAGAAGGAGACAGAGCTTCAGGTGGATAAGGGGAATCCAGACTGGAAGCAAGAACCAGAGCAGGGTAAGCCTGTTCAAGGGAAGGACAGCCTAAAAGGTCTGTGCCTGAAGGAGTTAGTCTGGTGTCTGGAGTAACAGGTGCAGCCCTGGGTTTAAGGCTGGCGTAAGGATGGATAAAAGACAGGAGCCTGTGTAAATATGTATAATTTTGGAAAACTCAAAGAGTGGAGTGGCTCAGATGATCACAAATAGTCTTGGGTGGACAATGTACATAAAGAGTTTACCTGCTGGTTGCAGAAGTTCCAATAAAGTTATTTTGCATTTAAATACAACTCTTGGAGTGCAGAATGGTTGTTGGTGTGAGAGGAGGATTCTTGTTCCCGGCAGGGGCGTAGCTACGGGTGGGCCTGGGTGGGCCCAGGCCCACCCAATCTCAGCACAGGCCCGCCCACTCTGACAGCCAATCGGTGCCTGTCTTTTCAGCAGCTCACTCTGTTTCCTCGTCTGACTCTCATTATTCCATCGGGCTCTCCCTGAGTCAATCAGCACCGAGACTAAAAACGACCCGAGTTTCCCTCCTGTCTCCTGGCTCTAATGCTGTCCGACAGGCCCTATCTCCTGGCTACAACGCTGTCTGACCAGCCTGACTTCCACCTACCTGCCTACTGTCTCCCTTCTGAGTTTATCTGCACTGATGACATCTAACTAAGGAGAGGCGATTGAACAGCCTGCAACTGAGCTGCGATTGAATCAGCCTAACAGTCTCCTGTCTCCCTGCTGAGTTTATCTTCAGGCTCAGGGAAAGGATGGGGTGATTGGAGATGAATAGCTTCAGTAATTTGGATCCTATCGGGGCGGCGTCAGGCAGCGGGGGCTGGGAGACCTGTTCTGGTATGGGGCTATAATCTGCTGTCATCAAGGCTGCTCCTGCATGCTGATAGCTAGCCTGTCCCACTCTCACATAAAGTCTGCTCCCTGCAGCTCAGTCACACAGAGCCTGCCCCTCCTCCACAGCTGATGCACACACAGCCTGCCCCCCCCTGCAGCCCATTCACTCACCGGATGTCTCCCCTGAGGCCCATGCACACTGATCTTCCAGGACTCGGGTTTCTCCCCCCCCCCCCCCTACCAGGCAGACATAGAGTGACTGAGCAGTGAACTCCTAGAACCTGGAATCCCAGGTGCACACTCATCGGGGGCAATAGATCTCTATAGGAATCTCAAGACCAGGTAACAAAAATGTTTTAATTTGTGTAATACCAGGTTTAAACAAAAATGTTGTGTATTTAATGTTGGTGGGTTTCTGGGTGGGGGTGGGCTCTGTAGTGCCAAGAACGTTAAAAAAAGTTTTCATATATAAAACTTCTTTAAAAAACTTGGGCACTGCAGAGACCACCCCCTACCGAGAAACCCACCAACATTAAATATAAATGTTGGTGGGTTTTATATTTTATTCTGATGTGCATCAGGGTTGGGGGGAGGGGAGATGGCTACAGGGATGGTTGGGGGGGGGAAGGGTAGGGCTGATGCTGGGCTACAGAGAGGGATGGGGGTAGGGAAGGGCAAGGCTGATTCTGAGCTACAGGCCAATTTCAAAATTTTGGTCCTCTATTCTCAATTGATGAGGGTTAATCTGTGTTCTGAATGTGATCCAGGTGAGAGATTCTGCTTGCATATGGTTTGAATGGGATCTGTATCAGTCTGACTTGTCTGTTTTGTTCCAATGGAACACATTGCTGTTGTGTATATTCACTGCTGCGTTTTTAAAGGTGCTGTTATTGGTATTTGTGTGTTCAGAACTGGTGGTATTAAGGTTTGCAACATAGGTTCCAAGTATGTATATGGTTTATGTTGATGCAGGACAACTGCTGGGCAGACTGTTTATTAAAAAGCTGTCATCAAGTGCACTCTAAGGCATTATTTAGGAGTGTCCCAAGAAACACTACTCACACCCATATACATAGTGCCCACCCATATTAGCTCTGGGCCCACCCAAAATGTTAGGTCTGGCTACGCCACTGGTTCCCGGACTGAGGAGGGACTACCACTAGTAAGTATCTCTTAAGCTCCCAACATCCCGGATCTCTATTATAGACCATGGACCCCCTCCCAAGATTGACTGCAGGTGAATTGGGACTTGAGTGCGATGTGTGAGTGCGATCCCCTGTGACTGGAGAAAAGAATGTGGTTTTATCCCTGCGATGTGGGGTTTGATGGAGTAAATCTGGAGGAGAGAAAGAAAAATGTGTTATTCCTGAGGCCAGAGTTGGGGTTTTGGACCTGAACTAGTAACGGCGAGACCCAGGCTACACAAAAGTGATGCCCAACATGGGGCTTGATGGATTAAATCTGTTGGAGACCTGGATTACACTACCAATAGCCAATGGAGACTTATCAGTACAGAAGTAATATGACCCAACCTGCTGGTACCTATGACAGTGGCGTAGCCAGAAGTCAATTTTTGGGTGGGCCAACAGGTTGGATGGGTGGGCACTAGACAGTGGTTTGCTGGTAAATGTTTAACAACAGGCTCTCTCCCCGGTCCACCTCTGCGCCACCCCCCCCCCCTCAAAATTGCAGAGCTGGCTGTAGCCGGGGAGAGAGCCTGGTGGGGGGGGGGGAGGCAATGCATTACTCTCTCCAGGAAAAAAAAAAATTAAATGATCCCAGGTTCCAATCTAATTCATGTTTAATGTGGGATAATATGCCATAAATAAATATAAACTTTTAATGTTGAGCACCTGATTCTCAAAGTGGACATATTCCAAACACTATAATGAAAATAAAATGATTTTTTTTTCTACCTTTGTTGTCTGGTGACTTTGTTTTTCTGATCATGCTGGCCCAGTATCTGATTCTGCTGCTATCTGTCCTCTTAACTCCGTTTCCAGAGCTTCCTTTCCATTTATTTCTTTACTGTCCTCCTTTCTTCTTCATTTCTTGCTCTACATCCGTAAGTAAAAGCTGGGTCCTCTGCAGACTTGACTGTCCAGTGGATCCAGCTTTTGCCTATTTTCTCCATCCACGTGCTGTTTTTCTCCTCTCTTCCTTTTCCCTCATATATCCTTCCTCTCTCTTCCCTCCCCTCCATCCATGTCAGCATTTCTTCTCTCTCCCTTTCCCTCCATCCATGTGCATCTCCTTCCTCTGTCTTCCCTCCCCTCCATCCATGTCCAGAATTTCTTCTTCTTTCTCCCCTCCATCCATGTGCATCTCCTTCCTGTCTTCCCTTCCTTTCCCTCCATCCATGTCCAACAATTCTCTCCCTGACCTCCCCTCCATCCACCCATGTCCAGCAACCATCCTCTCTCCACTGCCCTTCCTTCCATCCATGTCCAGCAACTCTCTTCTACCCTCCCCTCCATCCACCTATGTCCAACAACTCTCCTCTCCCCTGCCCTCCCCTCTATCCACCCATGTCCAGCAACTCCCCTGCCCTCCATTCATCTATCCATCCATATCCAGCAATTCTCCTCTCTCCCCTGCCCCCCTCCATCCATCCATATCCAGAAATTCTCCTCTCTCCCCTGCCCTCCCCTCCATGTCCAGCAATTTCTCCTCTCTCCCTGGTCCTTGTCCTCCCATCCATGTCCATCGATGCTCCTCTCTCCCCTTTGACCACCTCCCTCTCATTCCCTCTCCAGCACTCCCATTCCCCCCTCTGTCTCTCCCTTACCCAGTCTGCTAAATTCCTCCCCCATCTTTCACCCACTTCATTAGTCCCCCATTCCCCATACTCTGTACTTACCACCCCTCCCAGTCCCATCCATCTTCTGCGCCTTCCCTCAGCTCACTACCCCTCCCAGTCCCATCCTTCCCTCTGCTCACCACCCTCTGCTGAATAAAGAAGACAACGTGGATGCAGACAGCACAGCAGCTCACTGGTTTGCTTGCTGTGCTTTAAGTGAATGGCGACGGCTGCGCAGGGGAGTAGAAAAAGATTTTTAAAAAAATGGCTTCCTTCTGGAGTTGCAGCGGCGAACTGGCGGGCAGCGGCACTAAAAGCATAAAGCAGCGAAGCTCTTCGAGTCCGTCCTTCGCTTTCCGTTTCCTGCCCTCTCAGCGTCCCGCCCGCCCGAAAGGAAATGACATCAAAGGAAGGCGGGACGCTGAGAGGGCAGGAAACGGAAAGCGAAGGACGGACTCGAAGAGCTTCGCTGCTTTATGCTTTTAGTGCCGCTGCCCGCCAGTTCGCCGCTGCTGCAAGTCTAGAGAGATCAGCTGGGTGGGCCTGAGCTGAAATTGGGTGGGCCTGGGCCCACCCAGGCCCACCCGTAGCTACGCCTCATAGGTCCTATGAGCAGTGTAGTGACATAAGAAACATAGAAAGAGGCTGACAGACCAAGGCCATAGGGCCTATCTGGTCTGCCCATCCACATCAAATACGAAACTCTCTTAATTCCTCCCTCCCTCCTTCCCCCCCCCCCCCCCCCCGCCTCTCTCTCTCTGTCTCTGTCTCTGTGATTCTCTTTGAGTACCCCATGCGTTCTTGAATTCAGATCCTCTCCTTATGTCCATTACCTCCACTGGGAATATATTTCATGCATCTATTATATTACTGCCCTGATATGTACAGCACAACCCTGTTGGGAGATACGGACACTGAGATAGGAAAGACTATCAGCCTTTTCTCTTGTTACAACAATCAGACTTTATGGCTTCACCTAACTATCGTTCTGTTCCTGGTCACAATACACTCCATGCTCCTTTAACGACCTATTAAATAGCACCCTTACAGTAATGGAAAGTGGGCGTATCTCCCTCATTCCCATCTCTCAAACTTCTACCATAAGAATAACAGTATGTGTAGGCATTTTTATTTTCAAAGCTCACCTTCCCTATGTCAGGGAAAGGTGAATAAATATATATATGGCTAGAAAACTCAAGGGGCAACAAAGTGCATAGGAACGTCTTTTTCTAGACAGTTTCTCTTATAGATATCCTGTGTCCTATACACAGACCCTCAAAGTAGCCTAGAATTTATTTATTTTATTTATTTATTGCATTTGTATCCCACATTTTCCCACCTCTTTGCAGGCTCAATGTGGCTTACAATACATCATGGATAGTGAAAATAGAAAAATAGGCATTTAGTGTTACAGAAAATGTTTGGTAACATGATAATGATAAGACATGATAATAGTATGACAAGCAGATATTATAAGACAGTTCTAACTACGTGTGGAGATTTATGTATATTCACATTGGTTGATCTTTGTGGTAAGCCTTGCTGAAGAGATGGGTCTTCAGTAGTTTGCGGAAGTTCGTTAGTTTGTAGGTCAATTTTAAGTTGCGTGGCAGTTTCTTAAGTAGGTGAAGTTTGACTCGTGCATTAGTTTGTATTTTAGACCGTTACAGTTGGGGAAGTGCAGATTAAGGAATGTGCGGGATGATCTTTTGGTATTCCTGGGCGGTAAGTCTATCAGGTCTGACATGTAGGCTGGTGCATCTCTATGAATGATTGGTCTGAATCCTAGAATATAGATCCGTGGCACCTAGATGTCATGCAGCAGCTGCTAGAAAGACTTACAAAGTTATGCATATAGGTCCATTGTAGATCCGTGGTAGGCATTGTGACAAGTGAGCATAGCTCTTCTAAATGCCTTCCTATGGATTTCTTACTTTGTCAGGAGTCAGCATTCTACTGATGAGGTGGAAGTAGTCTCATACAGATAGAAAAGGCAACTTCTTAGGAGGCCTACTTCTCCTCTCTTTTACCTACTAGGAGGACTTCAGAGATATCTTGTAGTCACATGTAGGGCAAGAGCCAAGTATCTTGCAACCCAAGAAAAAGGCAAAGATTATGAAGCAAGTGGTGCAGTTATAAGGTCCCTCTCACCCTACACAGACCAATAAATGTAAAGAAAGAACATGTTGAACAATTAGAAACATGACGGCAGATAAAGGCCAAATGACCCATCCAGTCTGCCCATCCCCAGTAACCCCCAATTCTACCTGTTCCTAAGCGATCCCACATGCTTATCCCATGCCTTTTAAAATTCTGGAACAGTCCTCGACTCCACCACCTCCACCGGGAGGCCATTCCATGCCTCCACCACCCTTTCTGTGAAATAATACTTCCTTAGGTTACTCCTAAGCTTATTCCTTATTAACTTTGTCATATGCCCCCTCATTCCAGAGCTACCCTTCATTTCCCTAAGGTCGCCCATCTCAACATTTAGGTCGACCATCTCTAAGGACGACCTAAATGTTGAGATTTGGGTGTCCCCGACCGTATTATCGAAACGAAAGATGGACGCCCATCTTGTTTCGATAATACGGGTTTCCCCGCCCCTTTGTGGGGCCGTCCTGTGAGTTCGCCCTCATGAAAACTTGGGCGCCCCGTTCGATTATGCCCCTCCACAGGAATAATATTCAAGCAAAATGTCTCTATGGAATTCAGATATAATTTTACAAAGCAGGCATCCGGACAAGATTTGAAACACAAAGTTTTTCCTTTTCCAGTAAACATATTTTTCTTTAGCAGTGTGTTCTAGCATGTTATTTTAGCTTGAAAGAACAATTAAATGAATTAGTTTCACATACTCTCGCCTCTGTTATTAAGTATGTGGGGTTGAATGGCACATAATGGTTTAATGCCGTAGGTGGCTCTGGTTCATTTTCTCCTATGGTTGCTCTTTACAGCTGTGACTGGTTTTGGAAGTAAATTTTAGAACAGGAGGAAGAAACTTTGGTATGAAAAAGTCATCGAGTAAGATCACGTCAGCGGAGACGCGGCATTTGTGCCATAATTAAGACACTTTGTCGTCAGCTTTCATGACCTTTACTATATTTGAAGCAGTGTGGGGAAATGCAGTGACAACCGTGTTTACAGAGTTTAACAAGAACAATGAATTCAGGATAATTAAAGATGGCAATTAATGCGTCCGCCCACAATTTTTTTTAATCAGCTCAAATGCCGTAACAGCTGTAATGTTTCATCCAAAAATATTTATCAGGCTTGTTTAGCTATAAGCCACATCAGCTCATGATACACAAGCAAGTTCTGTGTTACAGGATTTACCAGTTTCATGCTATATGGTTATCAATAGAAATCAAACAAAATAAAACATGGAAAAGAAAATAAGATGATACCTTTTTATTGGACATAACTTAATACATTTCTTGATTAGCTTTCGAAGGTTGCCCTTCTTCCTCAGATCGGAAATAAGCAAATGTGCTAGCTGACAGTGTATATAAGTGAAAACATTCAAGCATTACTATGACAGTCTGACAGGGTGGGAGGAGGGGGGTGGGTAGGAAGTATGCATGGGGACATCAAAGCATATCATTGATATTCTAACAGGATGGGTGTGGATAGGTGAGGGGAGGGTGATCAACAGAGAAATACAGCTTTATGGTTTATAATGGGCTTAACATCCCCTAGAAAAACTATTTCTTATGCTATATGGTAAAAGGGTCTAAATGTTCTTACCTTACAATCTGCAGGGATGCTTAACATCCCCTAGAAAAACTATTTCTTTCAAGTCTCATAGAGCGTTATTATAAGATCAACTGAATTATTGGAAGCCTCAAGCCAAAATGAATTTTTGGAATGTATTTTGATGATCTAGTGGAACTTTGTGAGCATATTAGTTCTTGATGCAGCTTGTGTTGATAATAATTTGGATAGTCTTTGAATCAGTTTGTACATAAGTAGTACCATACTGGGACAGACCGAAGGTCCATCAAGCCCAGCATCCTGTTTCCAACAGTGGCCAATCCATGTCACAAGTTCCTGGCTAGATCCCAAAACAGTACAATACATTTAATGCTTATTATACCAGAAATAAGCAGTGGATTTTCCCAAGTTCATTTTAATAATGGCTTATGGACTTCTCCTTTGGGAAGCTATCCAAACCCCTTTCAAACTCCTATAAGCTAAATGCCCTCACCACACTCTCTGGCAACAAATTCCAGAGTTTAATTACACATTGAGTGAAGAAAATGTTTTTCTGATTCGTTTAAAATGTACTACTCTGTAGCTTAATCGCATGCCTCCTAGTCCTAGTATTTTTGGAAAGAGTAAATATGCGATTCACATCTACCCATTCCAGTCCACATTATATTTTATAGACCTCTATCATATCTCCCCTCATCCTTCTTTTCTCCAAGCTGAAGAGCCCTAGACACTTCATCCTTTCCTCATAGGGAAGTCATCCCATCTCCTTTATGATTTTCGTTGCCCTTCTCTGCACCTTTTCTAATTCCACTATATCTTTTTTGAGATGCGGCGACCAGAATTGAACACAATATTCGAGGTGCGGTCGCACCATGGAGCGATACAAAGGCATTATAACATCCTCATTTTTGCTTTCCATTCCTTTCCTAATAATACCTAACATTCTATTTGCTTTCTTAGCCGCAGCAGCACACTGAGCAGAAGGTTTCAACGTATCATCAACGACGACACCTAGATCCCTTTCTTGGTCGGTGACTCCTAACGTGGAACCTTGCATGACGTAGCTATAATTTGGGTTCCTCTTTCCCACACGCATCACTTTGCACTTGCTCACATATAAAAGATTGTCTGTTCTTAGGTGTCGAGAAGGCATCTACAGTATTTGGAGCCTCTTCCATAAAGGAAAGTAGACACCTAACTTCTTTTATAGAAAGTTAAAATATTAGGGCAAATACATGACCACTTTTATCAGCCATAAAGCTGGTGTAAATGCTGGCTCCAGGTTTGCTAAAAAGTGTGTAAATTATAGCATTGTACAGTTTCCCTGGGATTCTATATACGGTGCCTCAAATTCCACGCAGAAACTGAAGCATATTCTATAACAATGTGCGTAACTTAGGGGCCCTTTTACAAAGGCGCGGGAAGGCCTACGCACATACAGCGTGCACCAAATCGGCACTAGTGCCAGGCTAGTGCATGAGCCAGGTGGTAATTCCAAATTTGGAGTGCACCAAATCCTGCAATAGAAAATCATTTTCTTTTTTCTTCCGCGTGCCGCTTACCTGGCGGTAAACTGTTCCAGAATTTAAAAAGGCATGGGATAAGCATGTGGGATTGCTTAGGAACAGGTAGAATTGGGGGTTACAGAGGATGGGCAGACCAGTGGCGTACCTAGGGTAGTTGACACCCGGGGCCGGTCATTTTTTAACACCCCTCTCCAAAATCCAGTACTAGGCATACCGAGAATACAAAACACTCAGGACCTATAGAGCAATTCTACCATACCATAAGCAGTCATTTCTATGAGTCACACAAGGAAAAGGAAAGCATCTTAAACACTACAGTGAGCACTAGAACATCAATTCACCTATTGTAAAACGAAACCAGACAGATAGTACAGATCGTCAATCCTGCACAGTCAATGCCAACTGAAAGTCATGTCTTTTTCACAAACACAGATACACCCTAATCCACTATAGAACAAGTAATCATAAACTTTCTATTTAGACAAAAATTAAACTGAACCCCCAAAATGCCAGACTCTGCATACAATGCAACACCACAGAAACAGAAAATGTCCCCTAGTACTGTGCAAAATATAAAGACAGCAGATGTAAATTTGAAAAAAAAACTAACAAATACCAATCACCGCTTTACAAATTAACAGATAGAAATAAAACAAATACAGAAAATAAAATACCATTTTATTGGACTAATACATTTAGCTGTCAGAGGCCAAAACCTTCTTCCTCAGGTCAATACAGTATAGTGTGTTACAGTATCCTAACCTGACCTGAGGAAGGGGGTTTTGTTCTCCGAAAGTTAGTCAAAATTTATTAAAATTAGTCCAATAAGAAGATT
This sequence comes from Microcaecilia unicolor, assembly GCF_901765095.1. NCBI lineage: Eukaryota > Metazoa > Chordata > Amphibia > Gymnophiona > Siphonopidae > Microcaecilia > Microcaecilia unicolor. The sequence goes on along the minus strand of NC_044035.1, from coordinate 22,705,925 downwards.
ACCTTATTTACATGTTCTATTATAAACATTAACACAGCTACAATACTACTTTATCCTAAAGCAAAAAAATAAATAAAAATATATTTTTTATTTACAGTTTGTTGTCTCTGGTTTCTGCTTTCCTCATCTTCTTTTCACTGTCTTCCTTCCATCCAGCATCCGTCTTCGTTCTTTCTCTGCCATCCAATGTCTGCCCTCTCTCCCTGACCTTTCCATTCACTGTCTGCCCTCTCTCTCTCTCCCACTTCCATTCACTGTCTGCCCTCCCTCTCCCCCCCCCCATCTATCCAGGGTCTGCCCTCCCTCACCCCCTTCCATCCATCCAGGGTCTGCCCTCCCTCTTCCCCCCCATCCATCCATCGTCTGTCCCCTCTCTCCCTCTGCCCCTTTTTTCAGCCCCCAGTTCCAGCCCTCTTATCCCACCTGCCCCTAGTTCTAGCCCCAGCCCAAATCTCCCACTTGCCCCCCCTTTTCAGCCCCACTATCCCACCAGTCCGCAGTTTCAGCCCCAGCCCTTTTCTCTCACCAGTCCTGAGCTTCAGCCCCAGCCACTTCTCCCTGTCCCCTTTCAGCCCCCAGTCCCCCCAGTTTCTGCCCCTGCCCCTTTTCAGCCCCCAGTTCCAGTACTAGCCCCCTTATCCCGCCTACCCTCCTTTTCAGCCCCCCAGTTCCAGCCCCCTTCATCCACATGCCTTGCATTAGGGACCCCTTTTCAGCCCCAGACCCATTTTCCCACCAGCCCCAGGCATGGCTCTCATTTTCTCGCATGGCCCCTTCCCCACCCCCCTTCTCCCCACCCATCCCCTTCTCTCCTCTTCTCCCATCTGAGATCCCCCTACCCACCCCTCCCCACCCCAGTCCCCTTCTCCCCTCTTCTCCCATCTGAGACTCCCCTCCCCACGTCCCCTTCTCCCATCTGAGTGTCCCCACCCCCCTCCCCACCCCCCTTCTCCCCTCTTCTCCCATCTGAGACCCCCTACCCCCCTTTTCCCATCTGAGATCCCCCTCCCCACCCCAGTCCCCTTCTCCCCTCTTCTCCCATCTGAGACCCCCATCCCCACCCCAGTCCCCTTCTCCAATCTGAGGCCCCCCTCCCGAGTCCCCTTCTCCCATTTGAAAACCCCCTCCCCAGTCCTCCTCTCCCATCTAAGCCCCCACCCAACTCGACCCACCTGCCACCTTCGTGGAGAGACGACAGCCCTCATCTCCTGCCTCCTTCCTGCTGTGCCTTAAAGAAAAATCTGAAAAGCGGCATGGCAGGCATGCTTCGCGTCTGCCCTGCCTGCTTGTAAAAGAAAGCGGCAAATTTCCTCGTCAACGTCGCGACGCTGCGTCGGGTCTTTTTTTTTGTTACATTTGTACCCCGCACTTTCCCACTCATGGCAGGCTCAGTGCGGCGGGCAATGGAGGGTTAAGTGACTTGCCCACAGTCACAAGGAGCTGCCTGTGCCGGGAATTGAACTCAGTTCCTCAGTTCCCCAGGACCAAAGTCCACCACCCTAACCACTAGGCCACTCCTCCACTCCCTCACTGGGTCCCGCCCTTCGCGACCCGACGCGATGTCGTGACGGCAACAAGGAGGTTTGCCGGCACTTTCTTTTACAAGCAGGCAGGGTAGACGCGAAGCATGCCTGCCATGCCGCTTTTCAGATTTTTCTTTAAAAGGCACAGCAGGATGGAGGCAGGAGACGCGGGCTGCCTGCAGTCTGCAGCGCCGATGGAGCACCCCCCCCCCCCCCTGATACCCGGGGGGGACCCCCCCCCCCGCCCCCCCCCCCCCCCCTTGGTACGCCACTGGGGTAGACTGGATGGGTCATATGGCCTTTATCTGCCGTCATGTTTCTATGTTCAACATTCCTGAGTTTAAAAAAACTGGGTTTAGGCAACCTCTTAAACCAGTGGTTCTTAAACCTGATCCTGGAGGCACCCCATCCAGTCAGGTTTTCTTGATATCCACAATGAATAGTCAATGAGAGACATTTGCATGCAGATCTCTCTCATGCATATTCATTGTGGATATGCTGAAAACCTGACTGGATGGGGTGCCTCCAGGATCAGGTTTAAGAACCACTGTCTTAAAGAAAAGGTCAATATGCCCTTATTAACCAGGTAGGCTTGGGAAACTAAGGGGCCCTTTCACTAAGCCGCAGCAAAACGTGGCCTGCTGTGGTGTCAGCGTGTCTTTTAGGCACACGCTGGGCCATTTTTTACCGTGTCTAGGAAAAAGGGCTTTTTTTAATGGGCTGGAAAAAGACATGCGTTAAAATTGAAACCAACGCACCTCCATTTTTGGCCTGAGACCTTACCACCACCCATTGACCTAGCAGTAAGGGCTCACGCGTTACATGCACGGTGACCGGTCGGCATGCACCAACTGTTGATTAACGCCAGAAACACCACACGCAGTAGGAAATAAAAAAAATAATTTGTCTAGGCATTATGGGTGCATGCCAAATAAGAAATTAACACCAGGGGGTGTGCTAGCCTGGCGGTAGTCTCATTTTGGCGCACTCTGCACGTGCATAGAGCAGGGGCATAGCCAGTCCTCGGTGAGAGGGGGGTCCAGAGCCCAAGGCAGGGGGGCACATTTTAGCCTGACTCCCTCAGACACGGACCCCCTCGCCACTTTGGACCCCCCCCCCTGGCGCTGCCGACCCTCCCCCACCACTTTCGACCTGCCACAAGGTACCTTTGCTGGCGGGGGTCCCCAACCCCCTCAACCGAACTCTTCTTCAGCACCAGTCTCTGGAGCGTTCGCTGATCTGTGCTGTGAACCCTGACGTCCTGCATGCTCCTTTAAGTGAAACTGAGTGAAGTGAACAAACGCACCAAAGACCAGCTATGAGGACGACTAAGGCTGGCGGGGGTTCGGGACCCCCGCCAGCAAGGGTACCTTGCGGGGGCAGTGGTGGCGGGGGGGGGGGGGGTCGAAAGTAGCAGGGGAGGGTCGGGTGGGTCAAAGGTAGAGGGGGCCAGGACTAATCTGTGGGAGCCCATGCCCCTGTGGCCCCACCTAACTACGCCCCTGGCATAGAACCTACCACACCTTTATAAAAGGGCCCCTCGCTGCTTATCCCTGGTAAGTTTGGTGTGTAAGTTTTTTGTTAAGGTGATTAATTTCCTCTCTTCATCTTTGTAGTTGTACTGGAGAAGGCATTTATTTTGTTTTAAATAGAAAAAAGCTCACATTGAATTCTATTGGGTAGGAAGCTTTCCAACATAATAATGTATGTTACAATCCAATTTAGTACTCAGGAACCTTCATGCAATACCATAATGCATATATGCACATGGTATATATTTATACCATGATCTGTTCCATGTATGTTATGTTCCATGTATGTTACCATGTATGTATGCACCTTAACGCAATATCATTTGTAATTCTGCTACCCGGAAATGCCAACAGCCATTATGGCAAATGTAAGCCACATTGAGCCTGCAAATTGGTGGGAAAATGTGGGATACAAAAGCTACAAATAAATAAATAAATAAATAAATAAATACCATCAGTTTTATCAAAATGAAACCTCAAGAATCCAGGTGACCTACAGAGATGGTCAAACCACAAATGGACTCATCCTCAAGGGTTTCCTACCTACCTCCGAAAACAGCCTCAGTGTGAAAAACTCCAATCTGGAGAAAAGACACTGTGGCAAAAAACGGAGGGTCCTTTATAGTGGTAAAGATCACCATCCATAGAAAATGCAAAAAACCTGGGAGGACTAAGTAAACGCACATTTTTATCAACATGGGTGCACCACACAAAAGAGAAAAAAAAAAACACTTAGCTTTAAGCCTTAGAACCACGCAGTTTGAGTGGAGTCCAAGTCAGTATTGATTTGTAAACTATAATCCTCATGAGTGGCCACTCATCTTTAATACCCCGACAGAGGGATCCTCTGTTTCGGTCCTGCTTCAGGGGGAACGAGTTTTATGACTTCACCAGTCTTGATCGTTTTTTGCATTTTCTATCAGCGCGGGCATTCGGCACTCACTCAGACATACTCCCTTCCATAACCAGGACTACACCAGAAGCCATTTCTTCACGAATGTGGAATTTTATTTAGGCTGCAGCCAGGCCTTCAACATTGCATGCTACCATAAAACATAACATAATCAAAACTCACTGGTAAACATAACCAACGCCTGAGTACACAGCCCTTCATTCTTATGCCATCACAGGCAGTGCCGTACAAGCACCCTGTTCCTCGTCTGTGCTGTCTATCATAGCACCCGATGTAACTTGATGCATCCTGTATAAGGACTTTGAACCAACTTTGAACCAAAGCTCTTGGCCCCCTGGCCATCCAAGCCAGGAGACTAGCCGTGTCCATGTTGAATCTTAATCCTGCTAGCCATAGGCGTAGTTTGACTGTTTCATTTGGGGGGGCAAAGGATGGGCAGAGCATATTAGCATATGGGCGGAGCTTATTAGCATATTCATTTGCATATATACATATGCAAATGAATATGCTAATATGGAGGAAGGAATTGAAATTTACAGGCAAAATATCACAGATGCACATTTCAAAAAGCTGACACATTTCAATTAATAAATTCTGAATAAAATACTTTTATCTACCTTTGTTGTATGATCATTTAGTTTTTCTATTCGCTTTGGTCCCAGTGTCTTCTGTTTTATGCAGTGTCTTCTTTCCAGTAGGCTTCCTTCTGCTCCCCACCATCCCAATCCCATCCATCTCCTGGTCCTTCCCTCTGCTCCCAATGTTCCCAGTCCCATCCTTCTCCTGGTCCTTCCTTCTGCTCCCCACCTCTCCCAGTCCCAACCATCTCTTGCTCCTTCCCTCTGCTCCCCACCCCTCCCAGTCCCATCCATCTTCTGTTCCTTCCCTCTGCTCCCCACCCTCCGAGTCCCATCCATCTCTTGCTCCTTCCCTTTGCTCCCCACCCCTCCCATCCATCTTCTGTTCATTCCCTCTGCTCACCATCCCTCCATCTTCTGCTCCTTCCCTCTGCTGTGCCTGACCTGTCCCAATCCCATCCATCTCCTGGTCCTTCCCTCTGCTCCCAATGCTCCCAGTCCCATCCATCTTCTGCACCCCCCCCCCCCCCCCCCGCGCGAGGTCCAAGATGGTGACTCCATCTACCCCCTCTCTTCCTCCCTCCCTCTGGCGCAGGCAGCAGTCTTTTCCAGCGTTCCTGGCAGCGGTAGCAATGTACACGCTGCCTTCGGTCTGCCCCGGAAGCCTTCTCTTCAAGTTCCTGTTCCCACCTATGCGGGAACAGGAACTTGAAGAGAAGGCTTCGGGGCAGAGCCAAAGGCAACGTGTACAACGCTACCGCTGCCAGGAACGCTGGAAAAGACTGCTGCCTGCGCCGGAGGGTGGGAGGAAGAGAGAGGGGTAGACGGACACGTTCCTTTCCGTCCGCTTGGCTTTCCTGCCCTCTCTGTCTGCGTCCAGCCCGAAAGGAAATGACGTCAGAGGAAGGCGGGACGCAGACAGAGAGGGCAGGGAAGCCAAGCGGACAGAGAGGAGCGCGTGCCTGCTTGTTTTTTTTTTTTTTTAACTACTGGCGCGGCGGCGCCTCATTGTCGTTTGGGGGGGCATTGCCCCCCCTCGCCCCCCCAGTCTACGCCCATGCTGCTAGCATGCAGGCATATAAATTTGCTTATTACTACTGCAACTTTCAACAGTTCTTTTCATACTCATGTATTAACTCCTTTGCAATGTTATCCGCTAAGGTGCTGCGTACCCGGCACTGTCGTTACATAACTTACGTAGCCTTCTGCCTTGCTGCGACAACTGCCCTTATAGACATGGGTGGGTGGGTGGGTCAGCACTGCTCTCTTCACCTGCTGATTACAAAATGGCAGCAATCTTCTCCCTTCTTCCCCTCTTCACTACCCGCCCCATCCCTCCCCTATTCACTTAACCCTTAGCACACCCACCTTTTCCTCTACTCCCTCCTCCCTCCCTCCCCCCCCCCCTTGTCCTCATGGGCCTTCAGCCTGGTTGTGATCGGCCTCCCTTTAAGGGGCTGGCCTCGTTATAAAGTACCCTCCATTTTTTGCCACAGTGTCTTTTCTCCAGATCGGAGGTTTTTCCACACTGAGGCTGTTTTTGGAGGTAGGTAGGTAGGAAACCCACGATGATGACTCCATTTGTGGTTTGACCATCTCTGTAGGTCGCCTGGATTCTTGAGGTTTCATTTTGATAAAACTCATATTATGTTGGAAAGCTTCCTACCTGATAGAATTCAATGAGCGAGCTTTTTTTTTTTTCTATTCAGTTTCATTTATTCGTGCTCCCTAGCTCTTTGTGTGTTTATTTTGTTTCGCAATTTCAACTTCCAGAACACAAGAAAAGAAAATTCAGTTAATACACTTTCAAGTTATTCTAAAAGAAAACAACAAGAAAAAAGAAAAATATATCCCAATCTAGCCCACATTATTGGGAGAAAAAGCAAATACATATAATCAAAGTCTAAACATAGAGGCAAACAAAGGAAATATCAGATCAATCTAACTACGCTGATTCCTTTAAATATCCACCACCTACCCTGCTGAGGATGTATGAAACTAATGCAAAGTAAATAATTATGTTAATGATCCCTTGTTAGAAATAAATCCTTCTAATTGAGAAGGCTCAAAGAATACATAGCTTTTCCGAGCATACAGCACCAAATATTTGTAAGGGAATCTAAGATAGAAAGTACCCCCCATAACTAAAAGTTGAGGTTTCAAGGCTAAATAAAAAAGCCCTTTGCCTCAGCTGCGTGGAATGAGCTGCACCTTGAATACTGTGTGCAATTCTGGTCACCTCATCTCAAAAAAGATATAGTGGAATTAGAAAAGGTGCAGAGAAGGGTGACAAAAATGATAAAGGGGATGGGACGACTTCCCTATGAGGAAAGGCTGAAGCAGTTAGGGATCTTCACCTAGGAGAAAAGACGGCTGAGGGGAGATATGATAGAGGTCTATAAAATAATGAGTGGAGTTGAACGGGTAGATGCGAAGCGTCTGTTCACGCTTTCCAAAAATACTAGGACTAGGGGGCATGCGATGAAGCTACAATTTAAAACGAATCGGAGAAAATGTTTCTTTACTCAACATGTAATTAAACTCTGGAATTCGTTGCCAGAGAATGTGGTAAAAGCAGTTAGCTTAGTGGGGTTTAAAAAAAGGTTTGGATATCTTACTAAAAGAAAAAGTCCATAAGCCATTATTAAGATAGACTTGGGGAAAATCCACTGCTTATTTCTAGGATAAGCAGCATAAGATATATTGTACTGTTTTTGGGATCTTGCCAGGTACTTGCAACCTGGATTGACCACTGTTGGAAACAGGATACCGGGCTTGATGGACTTTTGGTCTGTCCCAGTATGGCAATACTTATGTAGTTATGTACTTGGGATTCTGAATGGAACGTTGCTACTCTTTGGGGTTCTACATGGAATCTTGTTTCTCTTTAGGATTCCGGAATCTTGCTATTCTTTGCAGTTCTACATAGAATGTTGCTACTCTTTGGGGATCTTGCCAGGTACTTGTGACCTGGATTGACCACTGTTGGAAACAGGATACCGGGCTTGATGGACTTTCGGTCTGTCCCAGTATGGCAATACTTATGTAGTTATGTACTTGGGATTCTGAATGGAACGTTGCTACTCTTTGGGGTTCTACATGGAATCTTGTTTCTCTTTAGGATTCCGGAATCTTGCTATTCTTTGCAGTTCTACATAGAATGTTGCTACTCTTTGGGGATCTTGCCAGGTACTTGTGACCTGGATTGACCACTGTTGGAAACAGGATACCGGGCTTGATGGACTTTTGGTCTGTCCCAGTATGGCAATACTTATGTAGTTATGTACTTGGGATTCTGAATGGAACGTTGCTACTCTTTGGGGTTCTACATGGAATCTTGTTACTCTTTAGGATTCCGGAATCTTGCTATTCTTTGCAGTTCTACATAGAATGTTGCTACTCTTTGGGGATCTTGCCAGGTACTTGTGACCTGGATTGACCACTGTTGGAAACAGGATACCGGGCTTGATGGACGTTCGGTCTGTCCCAGTATGGCAATGCTTATGCTCTTCTTATGTTCTTTGATCACAGAACAGAGAGTCCTTATGCTGAAAATATGCTTTCAAAATCAAATTCTTGTCCATTTCAGATACAAATGAAAAGACATTCCTTATGCTGTTTCTTATTATTTTCAGGACCCCTGCTAATCTCAGCAGCTCCTTCAGTCTCAGCCAACTGAACCACATTAGCAGAGACATAAAACAATTTTGAAATAACAATATCCTTAGAATTTGGAAACTTTAATACTTTAGACAGATAGGGGGCATTTCCGATATGACATCTAAGACCAAACTGGGATATTTTGCTGAAAACATCTCAAATAAAGTCTAGCTCACAAACATCTAAATTTCTGGTTCAAATATGGCTTTGAGCTAGATGTTAGTATAAGGACCATTTTCAGAAAAAAAAAAAAGCTTCCCAGGGAAAAATATAGAAAAACAAACCATAGGGATGTCTGTCTGGCATCATTACTAGTGAACAGGCCACACAGTGCAGAGGGGGTAACCTAGTGGTCATTGGTCAGCCCCAATGGCTGCATGCTGTTAGCGGCACTTGCTCCTCTAGGCAGAAATAGAGATGGTACCACACAGTTCTTCTGGGATTATACCAAGTGGACACCTCTCGCTGAATGTCCACACACCCTCCAGGCCAGCAGCACTATAGGGTTCCAGCTTAACTCCTAAGAAAGGCTCTACCATTATGCTTCATTAGACTAGCAGTCCCAAAACACAGCAAGTTCCCAACGCTACAAAAAAAAAAAAAAACTGTGTAAGGTTTCAAAGGGGCTCACCCTTAGTGCTGGCTCTTAGCTTCCATGGCTGAAGTCCTGAAGCCCCCATAACATGACTTCTCCCATGTTTTCTGGCTATCTTTTCATTTGGGGACATTCCCCCTGATAATCTCAGCCAGCGAGAACAGGATTTTCTGGCCTTGGACATTAGCTGACCATTCCTCCTGCTGCCTCCCTTCTCCTAGGCTTCCAGTGCTCCACCCTAGCCTGACTCTGATTGGCTTAGCCTTTCTGCACCTGGACGGAAGGACAGGCTATGCACTCCAAATCCCAGGATTCTTGGGTACGCTGCTCCCTCCCAGGCTCCAGCTGTCTGCTTCCTAAGGTTGCACTGCAACTGCCCCCTCCCTCAAGGATCACAGCAGCTTCTCTCCAAATCCTGGCTGCTGCAGATGGGATTTCTGCAGGGCCGTGCCAACGCGGTAAGCGAGGTAAGCGTGGCAGGGGGCGCCCTCCCGCTCCCATGTCCCAACTGCCTTGCCTTCTCCCCCCAACAAAATCTCTTTTAAATTTACTTCCGTCCGGCTGGCAGGGCAGCGAACGGCACAGCGTCAGTGAAGGAGGTGGCGCTCCCGACGTCTCTACTAGTCTTCCCTTCGCTCAATGTCCCGCCTTCTTCTGACGTCATTTCCTTGCAGGGGGGCGCCGGCACCCGATCCCTTGCAGGGGGGCGCCACAGACCCTTGGCACGGCCCTGAGCACTAAGGTCACTTCCCCTCTCTGGGGAGGGCATTTTATGTGTGAGTCTATCCCTACCGGGGAGATTTAGCTCATGCCTTTACATCACTAGCTCAAGGAAAGTTATATTCAGGTACAGTATGGATTTTCCCATCCGCAGAAGGTTTACAATCTGTTTGTACCTGAGACAATGGAGGGTTAAGGGATTTGTCCAAAGTTACAAGGAGCATCAGCGGGAGTCGAACCCTGGTTTCCCTGGTTCAAAGCATACTGCTCTAACCACTGGGTTACACCTTTGTAATAGGAGAAATATGGTAGATGATCCGCAAGGGGTGTCTGCAGAAGGAGTTTTTTTGTATATTATCTCTTTGCAACAAAACACACCCTGTAATTCAAGTGTTACCAGGAAAAAAACACTTACAAACCCCCCCCCCCTAAATATTTACCAGTAAATAGATTGCTTTTTCTGTATCTGTGCGATTCAGCTCATTGCTGCCTTGTTGGAATCAGTTGAAAGAAGTTTCTGAAATGGACATCAGAGGACTAGAAACAGAGACGACCTTTGTTCTTGTGTGCTGTCTTATTTCTTCTGTGTTTGTTTTCTAATAGTTGGAAGGGATGATAAGTTCTAAGCAATTTCCTACTTCTTACAGTCCCAAGAAAACATCTCAAAGGAATTTCGTATTCCATGTAGATCAAAGAGGACTCATTTGTATCCAGTTATATACACAATGGGCTTTGGTTCCAGTTCTATTGGAAAGATAGACCTTGTTTTTTTTTTTTTACTTGAATGAATATTTATTAATGAAGATAGTTTACCAGTACCTCTCCAGTTCAAGTGAGTTAGAAGAAATTAATGAAGCGTTAATTGCAAACATTAAGAACTATCAAGTTCATTATATTTTTAAATCATAAAATGCATAATAATATAAGAAATCCATAGTGGGTCAGACCGAAGACCCATCAAGTCCAGCATCCTGTTTCCAATAGTGGCTAATTCAGGTCACAAGTACCCAGCGGTATCTCAAAGAGTTTGGTAGATACATTTCTTTGTTATTTATAATAGCATTAGTACTATGAGCCTACTGCTAGAGGTCATGGTGGACATTTTAGTTGAGGAACCATGAGAGGTGGAAGCAAGTAGGGTTTGCTCCTGTTCCATGGACCACTAGACCACCAGGGATGATAAGAGGCCTGGGGGAGCTGCTAGGGCTCATGAGGGGTGAGAGAAAGTTCTGCTGGTGATAAGGGGAGTGGAAGGGGATCTGCTGGGGCTCGGGGCAGGGTTGGGAGGGGGTTCTGCTGATGGTCAAAGGGTCAGGAGGGAGTTCTTCTGGTGATCAGGGGGTCAGGAAAAAGTGGAGGGTGGGAATTGGGGGGGTGAGAGGGAATCCTGTTGGTGATTGGTGAGGGCAGTTCAGATCTTGTTGCAGTGTGGGGGGGGGGGAGAAAGAGGGAGGGACAATGAGCTTAAGACCACCACTGACAGTTATGCAGGTGCTGGCTGATATTCAGTGCCGGTAACCACATGGCTAAACAAACAAAGTTAGGACTGCTTGGTCATATTGCTGGCACCTGCATAGCTCCTGACTCCGCCTCGGAATGCCTCTCTCCTGACCAGATTAAAATGGCTGGTTGAAGTACTTGGTCACCTTCTTGCTCCATATTTTCCTTGTTTTGCCCTCTTAAAGGATTATGTAAAGGGTTTTCATTTTCCTTTTTCAGTACAGGCCCCGGTACTGAATATCTAGGGATAAATAGTGCTGCAGTGGCTGCCAGAGCTTATGCAGGTAGAAGCAAATATTCAGCCAATGGGGACAGGAGTGAAGCCCACTCCCTACTGCTTTTTGTGACTGCTGATCTGCAAGGGCAGGCTTCTACTTTACTACCACTACTACTTATCACTTCTATAGCGCTACAAGGCATACACAGCACTGTACACTATACACGAAAAGACAGTCCCTGCTCAAAGAGCTCACAATCTAAATATGGAATGTTGCTAGTGGAATAGCAACATTCCATGTAGAATCTCAAATAGTAGCAACAGAATCTCCAATAGTAGCAACATTCCATGTAGAATCTCAAGTAATAGCAACATTCCAGAATCTCAAATAGTAACAACATCCCATGTTCCACTGCACTAACCACTAGGCTACTCCTCCACTAGCAACATTCCATCTAGAAGCCTGCCCTTGCAGATCAGCAACGCAGCCGTGCAGGACATCAGACTCACAGAAACAGAAGCTTGCGCGGCCGCGTTGCTGATCTGCCTGCAAAAAGGTGGGCTAATGTGGGGTACAAATGCAATAAATAATAAATAATAATAATCTGCAAGGGCAGGCTTCTACATTACTACTACTACTACTTATCACTTCTATACCGCTACAAGGCATACACAGCACTGTACACCATACATGAAAAGACAGTCCCTGCTCAAAGAGCTCACAATCTAAATATGGAATGTTGCTAGTGGAATAGCAACATTCCATGTAGAATCTCAAATAGTAGCAACATTCCATGTAGAATCTCAAGTAATAGCAACATTCTGTGTAGAATCTCCAATAGTTGCAACATTCCATGTTCCACTGCACTAACCACTAGGCTACTCCTCCACTAGCAACATTCCATCTAGAAGCCTGCCTTTGCAGATCAGCAACACGGCCGCGCAGGCTTCTGTTTCTGTGAGTCTGACTCACAGAAGCAGAAGCCTGCGCGGCCGCGTTGCTGATCTGCAAGGGCAGGCTTCTACATTACTACCACTACTACTTATCACTTCTATAGCGCTACAAGGCATACACAGCACTGTACACAATCTAAATAGGACAAACAGACAGAACAACTAAGAGGTAAGGGAATTAAAGAGGTGGGGATAAAAGGGTACAGTGCAAGTGAGTAGTGGCTAGGAGTCAAAAGCAGCGTTAAAGAGGTGGGCTTTTAGCTTGGATTTGAATATGGCTAAAGATGGGGCTAGACGTACAGGCTCGGGAAGTCTATTCCAGGCCTGAGGTGCAGCGAGATAAAAGGAACGTAGTCTGGAATTAGCAGTAGAGGAGAAGGGGACAGACAAGAGAGATGTATCCACAGAACGGAGTACCCGAGGGGGGGTGTAGGGAGAGACAAGAGTGGAGAGGTACTGGGGAGCGGTAGAGTGAATGCACTTATAGGTCAGTAAGAGAAGTTTGAATTGAATGCGGAAATGGATAGGGAGCCAGTGAAGTGACTTGAGGAGAGGGCTAATGTGAGCATAGCGACTCTGGCGGAAAATGAGTCGCGCAGCAGAGTTTTGGACTGATTGAAGAGGAGAGAGATGGCTAAGTGGGAGGCCGGTGTGAAACAGGTTGCAGTAATCTAGGTGAGAGGTGATAAGAGTGTGGATAAGGGTTGTGGTAGAACCCTCAAAGTGTTTCCTTCAGAAAGTAAGCAAGAAGGACTTAGCTAGGGAACAACTTTTTTTACCCAGCTCTGCATATGATCTAGAGAGGTTAGAAAATAGAATTACAAAATTTTGTGAATGATTTGCTAGTGAAGAATACATGTTTTTCAATTTCCTGCATCTTATTTCTAGCAAACTGGTCTGTAAGTGGAATAATTGTCCTCATTTCTGTGGCTGTTCCTGACATGAAACCGTATTGCAATTATCCATATTCTCGGGGCAGTATGACTTTTTAAAACTTCTTTCTCGAGCGGAAACCGTTCCTGAACAGAACAGAGCTGAGTAAATGCTTTAAGACTTGAGTGATGAAGGAGGATATACACCGAGTACAAAATCTGCTCAGCAGTGTGGGAGATAGTTGCAAGAAAAACAAAACACTCTGTTATAGACGTACAACTCAGAGCCTCATCTGTTGATTGGCAGGTGTGTGTATTGCATTTTATGGCAGCTCATCGTCCTCATTATCACTACACTGAGAGGGTCAAAACCTGCAGGAAAACCCACATGTGATGAAGATCCAGATAAGGGTTAGTCCAGGATTATTCAGAGGCAGCGTCTGTTTACACTCAGAATTATCCAATAAAAGGTGACCTTTTTTAACTACAGGAATGAGAGAAATAAAGAAAATACAGAAATCAGCACTTGGAAAGGTCATTCCAGTTGATATTCAAAGCGATGTGGACTGGCAAGAGAGGCTCCTGCCAGCTTAAATCACTCGTCCACGGCTAACTGCGAATATATCAGTGAATTCAGCCGCGTAGGTGCCTACGAATGCCCAATGCACGCCCAGCAAGTGCCCAACGCACGCCCAACATGCACTAATTTGGAGTTACCGCCCGGATACCGCCTGGCCCTTGCGGTAATTTCATTTTTGGCGAGCATCCACGGCGCGCGTCCGAAAATGTTTTTAAAATTTTCTGGCGCGCATCGGCTACACGCTTCAAGTGGCATTTGACGCTCGTAGGTCATTACTGCCCAGTTAATGTGTGAGACCTTACCGCTAAGTCAATGGCTGGCGATAAGGTCTCAGACCCAAAATGAACACGCGCCGATTTTTATTTTGCCGCACATCCATTTACAGCAAAAATTTTTTAAAGGCTTTTTTTTTTAACTGGCTTCCCCTGGAAACGCCCGACTCCGCGGGTTTCAAAAAGTCTTTCTTCAGGGACTTGGGTTAAAGCCACACAAGAACTCGATGTGAAGCCATCTCTTCTTGTAAACGAGGGCTAACGTTGCTTGTTAATAGCAACATTAGCCCTCAGCCATTAATTGAGAAAATAGAAAAAAAAGGCCTTTTTACACCTGCGGAAAGACTGGCAAAAGGGCATGCAAAGACCAAATTTAGTACAGCTTAGTAAAAGGACCCCAAAATGAGCACTCTGATATTTCTGCTTCGGTGTAGCCAGAATCCACAATCCAAACTTGCTGTCCCACTTGACTGCTCCTTCCGTTGCTTAGTCCATGGTGGGCACCGTCTCCCTTTACCTACTAATTTTAGCTTACACGCAGTAAAGTCTTCTGATCCCCCTGTAACATGCTCGATAAACTATTCCTGCCTAGCAGAGCTTTAAAAGTCACAACAGATGACCTCAGTGTGCACGAGGCAGGTGATAATTTGTTTCCCCTTCCATAGGTCCACAGTAAATTTCATGTGGAAGAATACTTAACCAAGCTATTGACTCTGGTCTCAGTCAAATCTGATTTTCACATGACATTTCCTCTTTGTCATGACCAGGAATAAATTTTTAGTTTTTATATGTTAATACAGTGGCTCCCAAGCCTGTCCTGGGGGTGCCCCAGCCAGTCAGGTTTTCAGGATATCCACGGTGAATATTCATGAGAGAGATCTGCATTCAGTGGAGGCAGTACATGCGAATCTCTCTCATGAATATTCATTGTGAATATCCTGAAAATCTGAGTGGCTGGGGATCCCCCAGGATAGGTTTGGGAACCATTGCATGGTTATATATAGTAACATAGTAACATAGTAGGTGACGGCAGAAAAAGACCTGCACGGTCCATCCAGTCTGCCCAAGATAAATTCATATGTGCTACTTTTTTATTTGTACTGTCCTCTTCAGGGCACAGACCGTATAAGTCTGGCCAGCCCTATCCCTGCCTCCCAACCACCAACCCCGCCTCCCACCACCAGCTCTGGCACAGACCGTATAAGTCTGCCCAGCACTAGCCCCGCCTCCCAACCACCAGCTCTGCCACCCATTCTAGGCTAAGCTCCTGAGGATCCCTTCCTTAGCCTAGAATGGGTGGCAGAGCTGGTGGTTGGGAGGCGGGGCTAGTGCTGGGCAGACTTATACGGTCACTCTGGTGGATCCTCTTCTACTTCTATCCCTCTGCCTGTCGGCGTACCTCAGGGTTCTGTTCTTGGTCCCCTCCTCTTTTCTATCTACACTTCTTCCCTTGGTTCATTAATCTCATCCCATGGCTTTTCCTACCACCTCTATGCTGATGACTCCCAAATCTACCTTTCTACCCCTGATATCTCACCTTGCATCCAAACCAAAGTTTCAGCGTGCTTGTCTGACATTGCTGCCTGGATGTCTCAACGCCACCTGAAATTAAATATGACCAAAACCGAGCTTCTCATTTTCCCCCCCAAACCCACCTCCCCGCTCCCCCCGTTTTCTATTTCTGTTGATGGCTCTCTCATTCTCCCTGTCTCCTCAGCTCGAAACCTTGGGATCATCTTTGACTCTTCTCTCTCCTTCTCTGCTCATATCCAGCAGACCGCCAAGACCTGTCGTTTCTTTCTTTACAACATCCGTAAAATCCGCCCCTTTCTTTCCGAGCACTCTACCAAAACCCTCATCCACACCCTTGTCACCTCTCGTTTAGACTACTGCAATCTGCTTCTTGCTGGCCTCCCACTTAGTCACCTCTCCCTCTCCAGTCGGTTCAAAACTCTGCTGCCCGTCTCATCTTCCGCCAGGGTCGCTTTACTCATACTACCCCTCTCCTCAAGACCCTTCACTGGCTCCCTATCCGTTTTCGCATCCTGTTCAAACTTCTTCTACTAACCTATAAATGTATTCACTCTGCTGCTCCCCAGTATCTCTCCACACTCGTCCTTCCCTACACCCCTTCCCGTGCACTCCGCTCCATGGATAAATCCTTCTTATCTGTTCCCTTCTCCACTACTGCCAACTCCAGACTTCGCGCCTTCTGTCTCGCTGCACCCTACGCCTGGAATAAACTTCCTGAGCCCCTACGTCTTGCCCCATCCATGGCCACCTTTAAATCTAGACTGAAAACCCACCTCTTTAACATTGCTTTTGACTCGTAACCACTTGTAACCACTCGCCTCCACCTACCCTCCTCTCTTCCTTCCCGTTCACATTAATTGATTTGATTTGCTTACTTTATTTATTTTTTGTCTATTAGATTGTAAGCTCTTTGAGCAGGGACTGTCTTTCTTCTATGTTTGTACAGCGCTGCGTATGCCTTGTAGCGCTATAGAAATGCTAAATAGTAGTAGTAGTAGTAGTAGTAGGTCTGTGCCGGGGCTGGTGGTTGGGCGGCGGGGATAGTGCTGGGCAGACTTATACGGTCTGTGCCAGAGCCGGTGGTGGGAAGCGGGACTGGTAGTTGGGAGGTGAGGATAGGTGTTTGCTCAATACTTAAGGTGGTCAGCACCTACTGCACCCACAGGCTGATTGTTTTGGGGGGACTGTCCTAACATGTGAGTTCATCCTTACTGCATGGCATGGCATTTTTAGTGCATTCAAACACAGCTATAGCGTGGATGTTAAACATTGCAACATCCCTTGGTAATGTCTTTAAAGGCAACAGTTGTGGCAAATATTAAGAGGGATGAAATAGTTTTTAAGAAAAGGGGTTCCAGATTTACACCATTAACATCTATAAATATTTTGGATTAATGGATGGGAAATGTACCATGACACAGCCCTCTGCTGAGATAAGTGCTGGGAATTATATCTTGGCAGAAACCCTCTTTGGGGAGAAATTTCAGGAACTTAAAGCACAGTACAGGCCCCCACTGGGGTCATTTGCTCTGATGTGGTTTATTCAAACATCTTCTAATCACAAACATTCTTGCACAGATTTTTTGCATGGCTTCAAAAGTCTCATCAAATAATCAGATTGATATGCTTAGCACAAAACCCCTTAAATCCTTTGGGATGGAGGATGAGGCACAATGGGATCCAACTGCTTTGAACTCGCCTCTAAATTAGTAAATTAAAGTGGCTTGCAGAGAAATTGTTATCCAGCTGTTAGAATTATGAGAAGGGTATGACCATTTCTCTTCTATTGCTTTCCAGTTGTGGGAAGTGTGGGTTTTTGTTTGTTTGTTTGTTTGTTTGAACATTGTTCTACTATGCTTTAAACCTAGGCTTCTCAATCTTATCCTGGTGACCCCCCCCCCCCCCCCCCCCGTCACTCTGATTTTCAGATTATACACAATGAATATTCACAAACTAAATTTGCACACATTTAAGACCCAGGATATGCAAAAAGTGGAGGAGTGGCCTAGTGGTTAGGGTGGTGGACTTTGTTCCTGGGGAACTGAGGAACTGTGTTTGATTCCTACTTCAGGCACAGGCAGCTCCTTGTGACTCTGGGCAAGTCACTTAACCCTCCATTGCCCCATGTAAGCCGCATTGAGCCTGCCATGAGTGGGAAAGCGTGGGGTACAAATGTAACAAAAATAAAATAGATACTATTGGAGATTCTACATGGAATGTTGCTACTATTGAAGATTCTACATGGAATGTTGCTATTCCACTAGCAACATTCCATGTAGAAGCCTGCGCGGCCACATTGGTGATCTGCAAGGGCCGACTTCTCCATGGAATGTTGCTAGTGGAATAGCAACATTCTATGTAGAATCTCAAATAGTAGCAACAGTGGAGGAGTGGCCTAGTGGTTAGTGGTTAGGGTGGTGGACTTTGGTCCTGAGGAACTGAGTTTGATTCCCACTTCAGGCACAGGCAGCTCCTTGTGACTCTGGGCAAGTCACTTAACCCTCCATGTAAGCCGCATTGAGCCTACCATGAGTGGGGAAAGCGCGGGGTACAAATGTAACAAAAATAAGATAGATAAAAATAAGATAGAAGTTCGTCAGACTCACAGAAGCAGAAGCCTGCGCGGGCACATTGGTGATCTGCAAGGGCCGACTGCTAGTGGAATAGCAACATTCCATGTAGAATCTCAAATAGTAGCAACAGTGGAGGAGTGGCCTAGTGGTTAGGGTGGTGGACTTTGGTCCTGAGGAACTGAGTTCAATTCCCACTTCAGGCACAGGCAGCTCCTTGTGACTCTGGCCAAATCACTTAACCCTCCATTGCCCCATGTGGGCTGCATTGAGCCTGCCATGAGTGGGAAAGCGCGGGGTACAAATGCAACAAAACAAAATGTACTACCAAATTCCATAAAAACAATGCACGACCTAATAACCTTCTGAAAATTACTAAAGACCAACCTGTTCAAAAGGACATACCACAATGATCCATCCTAACTACCAAACAACGAAACTGTACCAGAACCAGACAAAACCGAACTTTCTATACCTGACTGCTTCAATTACCCTGTCACTTACCAACATTAACGCATTACCACCTTATTTCTCACGCCAGAAATGAACTGATTATCTAACTTACTCTATCATTTATGAACTTTAAAGCAATACCACTTTGTATTTCTCATTCCGGAAATGGCGATCGCCATTACGGCATAATGTAAGCCACATTGAGCCTGCAAAAATGTGGGATACAACTGTAACAAATAAATAAATAAATAAATTCAACAAATTCTTCTATATGGGAGTGGCCTGGATTCTCTACAGGATTACACAGAATGTCTACATAAACCAAAGTTTCGGCCTGCCTTTCAGACATCTCCGCCTGGATGTCCAACCGGCATCTGAAACTGAACATGGCAAAGACTGAGCTCCTTGTCTTTCCACCCAAACCCTCCTCTTCTCTTCCCCCACTCTCCGTCTCTGTTGACAACGCCCTCATCCTCCCCGTCTCTTCAGCCCGCAATCTCGGAGTCATTTTCGACTCCTCCCTCTCCTTCTCTGCCCATATCCAGCAGACAGCTAAGACCTGTCGCTTCTTCCTCTATAATATTAGCAAAATTCGCCCATTCCTCTCTGAACAGACCACCCGAACCCTCGTCCACTCGCTCGCTACCTCTCGTCTTGACTATTGCAACCTTCTCCTCGCTGGTCTCCCGCTTAGCCACCTATCCCCCCTTCAATCTGCCCAAAATTCCGCCGCACGTCTTATCTACCGCATGAACCGATACTCTCATATCACCCCTCTCCTCAAGTCGCTTCACTGGCTCCCGATCCGCTACCGTATATAGTTCAAGCTTCTCCTAATGACCTTCAAATGCACTCAATCTGCAGCCCCCCATTACCTCTCTTCCCTCCTCTCCCCTTATGTCCCCACCCGTAACCTCCGCTCTCAGGACAAATCACTCCTATCTGTACCCTTCTCCACCACCGCTAACTCCAGACTCCGCCCCTTCTGCCTCGCATCACCTTATGCCTGGAACAGACTCCCCGAGCCCATATGCCATGCGCCCTCCCTGCCCATCTTCAAATCCTTACTCAAAGCCCATCTCTTCTCCCTTGCTTTTGGCGCCTAACCACCTTCCCCATTCATGATACCTACACTGACTACATAGTTTGTTACCTTTAGATTGTAAGCTCTCTTGAGCGGGGACTGTCCTTCCCCATGTTTAAACTTGTACAGCACTGCGTAACCCTGGTAGCGCTATAGAAATGCTAAGTAGTAGTAGTAGTACATAAACCCTGAAGGTCCAGTTCTATATTTCAAACTTCATATTCCCCAATAATGAATCTATCCCTCTTACAAATTGCCATACAAAATAGTTAAATTGTGCTTACATTAAATTGTGGAGGAGTGGCCTAGTGCTTAGGGTGGTGGACTTTGGTCCTGAGGAACTGAGTTCAATTCCCAGCACAGGCAGCTCCTCGTGACTCTGGGCAAGTCACTTAACCCTCCATTGCCCGCCGCATTGAGCCTGCCATGAGTGGGAAAGCGCAGGGTACAAATGTAACAAAAAAAAAAATTAAATAAACAGCACTGTTTCAAGCAGATGAGGTTTAGTTTGTATGGTGACTCTATAGGACCTGGCAACCACTAGCCCTGAGCATTTTTACTTTGGACTAGCTGTCCCTGCTGGCGTTGCTCAGCGATAGGTTAGTACTTTGTAACTGAGAAAAGCAAGGTTTATTTGTGTGTAATAACACTGTATAAGTATTTATTTATTGTGAACATTTATATCCCGCATAATCCCACCAAGGCAGTCTCTATGTGGCTTACAACGTTTGATGAAAATGACAGCATAATTGCACTAGTGCAAAGCGGAGAATAAAGTAGATGAGGGGAAGTGAGGGAAACAGCAGGGGAAAGGAAGGTGAGGATGCAGAAGATCAAGCAGCTGAGGAGAATGAGCGATCACATAGTAACATAGTAGATGACGGCAGAAAAAGACCAGCACGGTCCATCTAGTCTGCCCACGATAAACTCATATGTGTATACCTTACCTTGATTTGTACCTGTCTTTTTCAGGGCACAGACCGTATAAGTCTGTCCAGCAGTATTTCCCGCCTCCCAACCACCAGTCCCGCCTCCCATCACCGGCTCCGGCACAGACCCCGTATAAGTCTGCCCTCCCCTATCCTAGCCTCTCAACTACCAACCCCTCTTCACATAGGTAGGTCTTTAAGGATTTCTTGAATAGTCTGTGATCGGTAGTCTCTTTTAACGTTGATGGCAGAGCGTTCCAATAACGGGGACACTGGAAGCAAAATGTATCTTAAGTTCCTGCAGTTAGGAAAGTGGAGGTTGAGATAGGTGCGGGACGACTTCTCTGAATTTCTGGGCGGGAGGTCGATCAGGCTGAACATATAGACTGGAGCGTCCCCGTATACAACCTTGTGGGTAAGAGCACAGACTTTGAATTCAATCCGTTCTTTGATCGGGAGCCAGTGGAGCTTCTCATGAAGGGGCGTTGCTGCCTCAAATCAAGATTTGCTAAAGAGCAGCCTATTGTTATCTCATTTATGATGGTTGTTGCGTTTTGTTTGATGCCTTTAATGCGAGAAATGAAACATAAAGACTAGGTATAGATATATGTATATAGGTATATTTTTATTTGTACAAACAGAAATAGAACACACAGGAGTAGATAAATATTAAATGTTTAATATAATTTGTAATAAGTTCTCATTTGAGTGCATTTTGATACACATTTTTTGTTTTTCGATTTGGAGCATATAAAAACTTATTTGAGCCAACTCGCGAAAAGGCGACATATAATTGGCCACGTGGTAAACATGGGTTTTGTAAGTTGACACCTGTGACTTTTAACGTTTGACCTTGAGCCTTATTTATCGACATTGCAAGGGCTAGTTGAACTGGAAACTGTAGTCTTTTGAACTGTATCTGTCAGCTAGAATAAGAGGAATTTTAGGTATAAAAACGTGCTGTCCTTTGACACAACCTGTCAAGTTTGTAGCTTCAATAGCGTGTTGCATTACAGTTTTAAGAGCTAAACATGTGCCATTACATAGCTTTGGAGAATTTAGATTTCTGAGCAGTATGATTGGAGAACCAATTTTTTAAGTGCAGTTGATGTGGTGGATGCAGTGAATTTAGAAGTTCAACTGGTTAATTTGTATTTTCTAAAGTTTTCCAGAAAATGCATTGCATCTGGTGTACAGCCATTGGATAAGAATTTGTGTGGTTCTGGAGGGACATTTAGTAAAGGGAGCCTTACTTTATTTCCTTAACAACAGATACTAGGGAGTTCTGCCTTAAATTGTAGTGCTCAACCTGATTTGCGGACAATGTTCATTTTGCCAATGCTCAGTTGAGAAGACACTTTCCTGCTTATAATCGAACGAGAAAAATGGCCAAGTTCCGAGCTAAATCGGGAGATGGACGTTTATCTCACAAAAACGAATAACGCGGTATAATCGAAAGCCGAACTTGGATGTTTTCAACTGCACTCCATCGCGGAAGCGTACAAAGTTGACGGGGGCGTGTCGGAGGCGAGGTGAAGGCGGGACTGGGGCATGGTTATCCCCCGAACAGAGATGGGCGCCTTTCGCCGATAATGGAAAAAAAGTATGCATTTGTAGCTAGAATTTAGGGCACTTTTCCTGGACCCTGTTTTTTCACGAATAAGGCCCCCAAAATTGCCCTAAATGACCAGATTACCACCAGAGGGAATCGGGGATGACCTCCCCTGACTCCCCCAGTGGTCACTAACCCCCCCCCCCCCCCACCACCACCACAAAAAAATGATGTTTCACAACTTTTTATTTTCACCCTCAACTGTCATACCCACCTCCCTGGCAGCAGTATGCAGGTCCCTGGAGCAGTTGTTAGGGGGTGCAGTGGACTTCAGGCAGGTGGACCCAGGCCCATCCCCCCCTACCTGTTACAATTGTGCTGTTTAATGCTTAATCGTCCAACCCCCCCAAACCCACTGTACCCACATGTAGGTGCCCTCCTTCACCCCTTAGGGCTATAGTAATGGTGTAGACTTGTGGGCAGTGGGTTTTGAGGGGGATTTTGGGGGGCTCAACACACAAGGGAAGGGTGCTATGCACCTGGGAGCTCTTTTACCTTTTTTTTTGTTTTTGTAAAAGTGCCTCCTAGGGTGCCCAGTGTCCTGGCATCTGAGGGGAACCAGTGCACTATGAATCCTGGCCCCTCCCATGAACAAATGCCTTGGATTTATTCGTTTTTGAGCTGGGCGCTTTCATTTTCCATTATCGCTGAAAAACAAAAACGCCCAGCTCACAAACTGTCGAATAAAACATGGACGTCTATTTTTTTCGAAAATACAGTTCGGTCCGCCCCTTCACGGACCCGTTCTCGGAGATAAACGCCCATGGAGATAGACGTTTTCGTTCGATTATGCCCCTCTTTGTATTCTTTCATTGAGTTGTAAGAAAAAGTTTCCCCTTGTAAATATGACTTCGTTAATAGTCTTTTAGTGGCTTTTCCTTTATGATTACTTTCTAAACGTTGAGCATGTCGCTGTCTGGTTTCTCGGGCTCTGATAGCAACTTGTGTTTTTGTCTTTGGTACTGAAGTCGTATTTCATTTTCTTGTTGGTTTTCAAAAGCTTGCCTTTCCCTTTGGTGCTCATCGCCTTTGATTTTCAACTGGTGCTAAATCAATTCTTAGTTATCCTGCCTTTTTTGCTGATCTGCAAGCCATATTTCATTTTCCATTGTAGTTTCAAAGGCCCTGAATAGAAAACAAACTATTTAATATCTGGATCCATGACTAGCCCCCAAACTATGGTCTGCTTTAAATATATTCTACTTTAAGTTTGTCTTAAACATTGACAGTGCTGAGGGGTGTGTGAAAATGACTGAGTGGGGGTGTACTGCTGAGAGTGAGTGTGAATGGATATGATAGAATGGGTGATCGGCGCTGAAAAAGACTAAGGCTGGCGGAAGTTGGGGACTCCTGCCAGCAAAGGTACCTTGCGGAGGGTCGAAATTAGTGTGTGTGTGGGGGGGGGGGGGGGGCGGGGGGGGGGTGGTCGAAATCTGTGGGGGCCCATGCCCCCATGGCCCCACCTAGCTACGCCCCTGCCTACAACAGCACAAGCCATTTTTCATCGCACCTTAGTAAAAGGACCCCTAAGTTTGTATCTACGTGTGGCTTTTCTGCACTAAGGTCGTTCTAAGTTATTTTCTGAAAATTATTTTCTTTTTCTGCAGGTTAATAAAATACCAGTTTCTTAAGGTTCTATTTTCATATAGTGTGTGTCTTAACATTCAGTAACCTCTATACATATTCTAACCAGGTACCTCTTAGTGCAGCCAAGGATAGAACAATCTCCTCCAGCCACAGGCTCCCGGCATAGTCAAGAAATAAATGTTCACCAGCAACTTCAATCTTAAGGACTTTATTCCATGCAGGTTTCTAGTAGACCTGATACACAGTTCCAGCAGCAGCATTCACCTTCCATCTTAAGCACATATAAGCCACCTGAAAGTGTGTGGCAAATAGTCCCCTTTAAGCAGTAGGCTATCAGCACATACTGGGATTCAATACAGGCTCACAGTCAGCTCCAGTCTGGGCTCTTTATCCAGTGCACAATAAACAGTAGTTCAATTCCAAATAGAAGCAGTTCTTTCAGTTCATCATCACAGTTAAATCACAAAGCAGCAGTTTCTACCTTCTACTCTCTTTACTTTCAGGGACTCCTCATACCCAAGGGATTTCACTCTGCATCAGCTTCACTGGTAAATTCAATACTTTAGGGATCTCCCTTACTCAAGGATTTTTAGCCTGCAAATATTTTTGGGACTTCCTCACACCCAAGGGATTTCAGCCTGCTTCAGTACTTTAGGGACCTCTCTTACCCAAGGGTTTTTAGCCTGCAACTGCTTCTCTCCTCTCTGGGACTCCTTCCCACCTGCTTAATCAATCCCTGGCTTCTGCTACCACAACCAATCATTCTCCTTCCATTAGCTTCCCCCACACCCATACCAGCTGAGTTAAGCATTAGACTAATGATGAGCTCCTGCACACAGGATTTCCTCTCTCTCTTTCCCCCTAGTGGCAGCCAATCTACACATCCTGCCAGCTTATACCCATGTCTTCCCCTATTGCAGCTAGGAGTCCAGTCCGGGTTCTTCATCTCACCTCCTGGCTCCTTGCCTGCAATGCCTTCTGTGACTTGTATTTCAGACTGAAACTGCCTTAACCCAACTATCCTGAACGTGACTCTATCACAATATATAAATAGGAACTACCAAAGATAATTTAAATCATTTACAACTTATAGTAATCCTCTCCAGACATGTGTACTCCACTTTCTTAATCAGTTTAAATTGACTTCAAATAATTCTATCAATTCTTCTGTCAGTTTATCAATTTTTCTCAACGTCTTACCTCACATTTTTTAAGAAGAAGTTAAGAAAAAGGAGAAAAATTGAGAAACTGACAGAAACATTGATAGAATTATTTACAGTCAATTTAAGCTGATAAATGAAAGTGGAGCACACGTATCTGGAAAGGATTATTATAAGTTGAATTTAACATTAAGTAAAACATCTGAGAGGATGGGCTTGCCTGCAAAAAGGCAATTTTAGAAGTGTGGGCTTGAATGACAATCATTTTAGTAGATGCTGGTGTATATTACTGGAACCAGCATAGGAGACGCTTGATGACTGTTTCAGTCACTGCCCCATTAGTTGGTAGAGTAATATTTCTTTTTCTCTTGCTAAGGAGACCAGAACAAGAATTAAGAATTCAATTGAAAGGTAAAAAGTAAAATTCAAAAGACAAGTGTAATTGTACAAGTCGCTGTGAAGAAATCGCTGAAGGGAATAGTCTTAGTGTCATTTGCTTTCAAGTCTGACAGAGCGGGATAAATCATTTTGAATGCGTAACCCCTTCCTGGTGTGACAGGTGGTTACTGAAGAGCCATTGTATACCTCTCTGGCTTAAATATGAAAACATAGTGTGTCAGTATTAAACAGGACAATTATTATTTTTTTGTTACATTTGTACCCTGCACTTTCCCACTCATGGCAGGCTCAATGCGGCAGGCAATGGAGGGTTAAGTGACTTGCCCAGAGTCACAAGGAGCTGCCTGTGCCTGAAGTGGGAATTGAACTCAGTTCCTCAGGACCAAAGTCCACCACCCTAACCACTAGGCCACTCCTCCACTGTTGCTACTATTTGAGATTCTACATGGAATGTTGCTATTCCACTAGCAACATTCCATGTAAAAGTCGGCCCTTGCAGATCACCAATGTGGCCGCGTAGGCTTCTGCTTCTGTGAGTCTGATGTCCTGCACGTACGTGCAGGACGTCAGACTCACAGAAACAGAAGCCTGCGCAGCCTTCTACGTGGAATGTTGCTAGTGGAATAGCAACATTCCATGTAGAATCTCCAATAGTATCCATTTTATTTTTGTTACATTTGTACCCTGTGCTTTCCCACTCATGGCAGGCTCAATGCGGCTTACATGGGGCAATGGAGGGTTAAGGGACTTGCCCAGAGTCACAAGGAGCTGCCTGTGCCTGAAGTGGGAATGGAACTCAGTTCCTCAGTTCCCCAGGACCAGAGACCACCACCCTAACCATTAGGCCACTCCTCCACTGTTGCTACTATTTGAGATTCTACATGGAATGTTGCTATTCCACTAGCAACATTCCATGTAGTAGAAGTCGGCCCTTGCAGATCACCAATGTGGCCGCACAGGCTTCTGCTTCGGTGAGTCAGGACGTCAGACTCACAGAAACAGAAGCCTGCGCAGCCTTCTACATGGAATGTTGCTAGTGGAATAGCAACATTCCATGTAGAATCTCCAATAGTAGCAACATTCCATGTAGAATCTCCAATAGTATCTATTTTATTTTTGTTACATTTGTACCCTGCGCTTTCCCACTCATGGCAGGCTCAATGCGGCTTACATGGGGCAATGGAGGGTTAAGTGACTTGCCCAGAGTCACAAGGAGCTGCCTGTGCCTGAAGTGGGAATCAAACTCAGTTCCTCAGTTCCTCAGGACCAAAGTCCACCACCCTAACCACTAGGTCACTCCTCTAGATTTATTTATTTATTAGGATTGAATTACCTTTTTGAAAGAATTCATGTTCTTGATAGATTGCAGGATGATCGTCTTCGCAATTTGACCTACAAAGAACAATGGTGAATTTTAAAACTTGGAATGGTGTATCCTAAGAGTTAAATAGTAGACTAGCATGATGTTATTTGTAAGAGATCTGAGCTTTTAAATTGGCATCGTTAGTGATGTATGTTAAGTCAGTAATTAAAAATGCCGCTGTCGTCATTTTCTTTGCAAATAACTTGGAGAAGTGCGGGGTTGCCTGAAAGAGTGTCAAATTTCTTAAAGGATTTTTTTCCCATGTCTTTAAAGAGAAGGTTGAAACACTATGCACAACTTTGTGCAAAAACACACCCAGAACCTTACTGTACCATAAATATTACACTGGGCAGAACCTAATACACCAATATACCACCCATACGGAAAATGCAGACCGTCAACAATATGAAACCAGGGATCATATCATCACAATTCTCATGTAGAGCCACAAAACACCCTAATTCATGTTTAATGTGGGATAAAATGCCATAAATAAGTAAATAAATATAAACTTTTAATGTTGAGCACCTGATTCTCAAAGTGGACATATTCCAAACACTATAATGAAAATAAAATGATCTTTTCTACCTTTGTTGTCTGGTGACTTTTTCTGATCATGCTGGCCCAGTATCCGTTCTGCTGCTATCTGTCCTCAGTGCAGGTCAGGAAGTCATTACTACTACTACTACTACTACTACTACTATTAAACATTTCTATAGCGCTACTAGAAAAAGACAGTCCCTGCTCAACAGAGCTTACAATCTAAATTGGACAGACGAACAGACAGCTAGGGGTGGGGAAATTGCAGTGGTAGGGGTGATAAATGAGGGTGTTGAGTAAGAGAGTCATGATTAGGAGTCGAAAGCAGTAGCAAAGATGTAGTCATCCTCTTTAAATATTTAAATATTAAATATTAAAAGTCATCCTCGTTAAATATCTCCCTGGCAACCCAGGACACCTCCAGCCAACCCCCCTACTCTCCCAGCGGTAAAGTAAACAAATTAAACCATAAACCAATTTCTACAATTGGTTACACAAGACTAGAGGGCTTTCACTGCAGCTCCTACTGTGAGGATGGAGGTAAATCAACAATTTAAACCCCTCAGAGCACAGCAGGGGAGGCTTAGCCTCTCCAAGCCTCTTATACTGGGCGCCTATGACAGCCCCTGCTCAAGGAGCTTACAATCTAAAGGACAAATGTACAGTCAGTCAAATGGGGCAATCAAATTGGGGCAGTCAAGGTTTCCTGAATAGGTATAAGGTTAGGTGCCGAAGGCGACATTGAAGAGGTGGGCTTTGAGCAAGGATTTGAAGATGGGCAGGGAGGGGGCTTGGCGTAAGGGCTCAGGAAGTTTATTCCAGGCATAGGGTGAGGCAAGGCAGAAAGGGCGCCTCTAGCACGCCTTCATTTCTGGCAGTAAAGAAATTTATTTATTTTTGTAGCGCCGGAGTGTACCTCTAGCGCGCCTTCATTTCTGGTAGTACAGAAATGTATTAATTTTTGTTGCGCCGGAGTGTACCCATCGGTAATCGGGCAGTGCCGTGCGCTACCCGGTTACTTCTGGGTTAACGCGGGAGCCCTTACCTCCACCTCAATGGGTGACAGTAAGGCGCTCCCCCCGAAATGGCCACACAGCAAGTGCTTTACTTGCCGCCCATCCATTTCCTGTAGGAAAGTGAGACTTCCCGTTCACCAGCTGCGGTGAAAGGGGGCCTCGGCGCGTGTAAAACACTTGCCGATGGCAGCGCTGGCCCCCTTTTGCTGCAGCTTGGTAAAAGGGGTCCTTAGTGAGATGTGCACATTGAAGTCCATTCGCTTAAATATTTAATATAAATGTATATATGTCTTTTAAGTATTTGTATTAATTCTGGTGTAGTGATATTTAAGACATACCCAGAACACGCCCTCTTGGTTTTTGCATGAACTGCGATTTAGGACAGCCAAATTCTGCCATTCCAAAATCACAGTTTGGACATTTTTGGCAGATGGACACCATTTTCTTTTTTTTTTTTTTTTGCTATTTTGAGATGTCCATGTGCTGTGAAAGTGAATCCCTTAGGCTTCAAATTTTGACTGAAAACAGAGTACAAATTAGCTAGTAAAATTTCAAAGAGGCCAATTTATGAGCATAATTCTCAAAGTTAGGAGCATAAATCCTTTGTATATCGGACTCTGTTTACTAAGGCGGGCTCTTTTGGGACTGAGGCTGACCCAACATGGCTGCCGGTGGTAGTCCTGCCCCCAAGCGTGTGCCAAGGGGAATAAGAAAACCCCTGGAAATGGCTTGCGCGGTGGTAACCGGCGGTAATAGGGCATCACCGCACGCCGCCTGGTTACCTCCGGGTTACCACGGGAGCCCTTATCGCCACCTCAATGGGTGGCGGTAAGGGCTCCCCATCACATAGCCATGCAGTAAGAGTTCTCTTACCGCATGGCCATGTATGCTGGGGGCTTTTTTACCCGCTGTGGCAATAAGGGCCCTGGCGTGTGGGAAAAACGGCCAGCACAGGGCCCTTTTTCCCGCAGCTTGGCAAAAGGGTCCCCTAATTTGACAGACACCAACAGTTACATGCACGTAATCTAGTTACTTTAATGTTTACAGGTTTTACAAACTTCTATTTTTCAATGTAGACAACCTTGATGAATTAGAGGCATTTTGTCTCTAAGAGATCCTTCCTCTTGAACATTATCATGCAGAATGTCAGCATTTTGTAGTGCTAAGTAATCCATAATAAAAATGCAAGCTCTGTACATGTCCTCAAATACCACTAAAATCAAAACATTGTTCTGAGGCGTGTTTGGATTTTAAATGCTTCTTCGTAAATCTAGACCAGACCTTAATGTTAAGTAGAGGCCTTTCGAAGTGTACACATTAATTAGGCCCTGTCTGAGAAGCTTAGGCAGCAGACTGTTTGTCATTGATATCAACATGGATTACAATGAATTGAAGATGAAGGACTGAAGCTATGCAGTAAAGGCTCACAGTTTGTGACTGGCAGATTGTTGTATTCCTTGTTAAAATACAAAACTGCCGGTCTAAAATTAAACTTGTTTTTCAGTATGTTAGTACAGTCATTGGTTGTTAGGGTAATAACATAGTAACATAGTAGATGACTGCAGAAAAAGACCTGCACGGTTCAACCAGTCTGCCCAACAAGATAAACTCACATGTGCTACTTTTTGTGTATACCTTACCTTGATTTGTACCTGTCCTTTTCAGGGCACAGACCGTATAAGTCTGCCCAGCACTATCCCCGCCTCCCGCCACCGGCTCTGCCACCCAATCTTGGCTAAGCTCCTGAGGATCCATTCCTTCTGACCAGGATTCCTTTATGTTTATCCCACGAATGTTTGAATTCCGTTACCGTTTTCATTTCCACCAGATAGATTAATTTCGTGCACACATAAGAGAAATGAACTTCACCTCTGTGCTAGGGGATGTTAGACATCATCTCACTCCATATTGTCTGTCGACATTTGCATTGTCTCATTTGACTCTGACACTTCTCTTAGTAATGCTGTTCTTGTGTTTTTCACCTTTACCACAGTCTTGTTTTCTTGCATCCGGCTTTTTATTTGCTGGAATAAGAATATCTCAGGTAATCACAGCTTCTTCATTCTCCTCAGTTCTGTCTGGGTCAAGATCCCACTGTCTGTCTGGCACAGAAATGTTACAGCATTTCCATAGCTTGACCGGACGAGACACATTGCCTTTTGTGCCTTGTGTTATGTTGTGTTATCAGGTTCTTATAACCTGCCAACACTTCCAAAAGGAATTCAAGGCGCGGTAACAAAAAAAAAAAAAACGGAACTGAAACATAAACCAGGATATCACAAAATGTGTTAAAACAAACTAAAAGATTTTTTAAAAATTAATTTAATTACTTTTACTAAGCTTAATCAGAAAAAAACAGATGTGCTTTTAACACCTTCCAAAAAAGCAAAAATATTCATTAAAGAAGGAATCTGTACTGGTAGATTATTTCAAAGACGAACAGCAGAAAACCAAAAAGAACCAGATTTGGCAGATGGAAAAGCCAAAAATAAATAAATAAATAAATAAATGAGATATATAATTATTTTTTAGCATCTTGAAAGTATCCGAAAGATTCACTGAACAATCTCCATATAAAAATGTAAAAACCAAACATAAAACTTTGAAACAAATCCTAGCCTCAACCGACAACCAGTGCAACCTAGCCAGTAGAGGAAAGACTCTCTCATATTGAGAACTGCAGCAAATCAATCTAGCAGCATAATTTTGAAGAATCTGGAGTTTTAAAAAATGTTGGCCGTTATACCTAAATACAAAGAATTACCATAATCCGACAGTGTTAGGATTGACAGTTGAACAATTACTCTGAAATGATCGTATAAAAAATATGACCGTAACAGTCGTAATAGTTTAAGTTTAAAATATGCCTTACGCACTACATTTTTTATCTGTGAATCCATCGAAAGTGAGGAGTCAAGAGTCATACCTAAGACTCTGGACTCCTGATCCACTCTACGAGATTGCCCATTGTCTAGAACAATAAATAGTAGAATATTGGAAAAATCCATACCAAACCAAAGAATCTTTGTTTTATCCTCATTTAATTTGTCACATATCCCTAGACCAAACTAAAATCTTTTTAATACAGATTTGTGTAAAAGGCATCAACAACTGAATCTAATATGTGACTGTTTCCAGTTCAGGGGGGAAGTTTATTTATTTATTTATTTATGAACATTTATACCCCACTTTTTTCCACATGAAGCAGACTCAAAGTGGCTTACAATGCACAATTGGGCAAGGCAATACCCAGTTAGCGCAGATGAAGCGCTGAAGAAACAGCAGCAGCATGCGAGCAGGAAAGTGGCAGTGGTCACCAGAGGCAGACGACAGCAGCTGGAGGCGGACAATGCCGACGGGGCCCTGGATGTCCATGGGTCCGGCAACACCACTGCAGAGGAATAGGGACCGCAGCCTGCCTGTGCACTCCGGCACCCTGAACCGCAACGGGAAAGATATGCTAGTTCCACCCAGCAGCAAGAAATCACGGATGACAGCACCACAGGGAAGGTGAAACGAAGACCAAGCCATCCACGTCAGCGAAGTGGCTGCTGCTTGATCAATTTTGACCGCAACCGACGATCCAGGGGTTACGGAGAGGGATCCAAAGTGGTGCAGGTTCAAACGGTCCTCCTCCATAGTTCCAACCGTCGGGGCCCTCCAAACCAGGGACATCCGCCACTGCTCCGTTATCAACCTAGGGGCACCCCGACGTAGTAGCCCTTACAAAAAAGCCCCAACAAAACAACACTTGACAAAATAGCCCAGACCAAAATAGTCATAGACAAAATAGACCCTCTCACAAAAAAATCCTTGACAAAACAGCCCAACCACAAAACAGCTCCCTCAAAAGAATAACCCCTTCACAAAATAGCCCCCTAGAAAAAAATGCACACGACAACAAAAATGAAAACATGCACACTTTATTAAACCCAGAATCAATACAAGGTCCACAAACCCCCCAAAAGTACAATAAAATATCCATCGTATGAAATTTCATGTAATACATACCTTTTATTTCTTCAAAACTATAACATTCTCTACATAGACAGAATATAAGCTACAGTTTTAAGAAACACAATAATATCAACAACATTACAAGTTGGAACAAGTGCTCACAAACAATTACCTGATTCTATGACTCAAACATGAATATCAAAAACCTACACAATAGCACCAAAATTACTATCTCAGTACAATTTGTTTCCCTGCTAAAATGATCAACAAGATAGAATATTGAAAGGTAATGAAATAAACACTTACACAGCAACCTTGAAAACCTTTCATCATCACATATTAATTTACCTCTTCAAAATTGGCTAACGCTCCTACAAGATTCAAATTCACATTTAATTCCAAAACCTTTCTGAAAGCACAAATATAGATACCTTGCTATATATCCCTCAATAGAAAATGACTTGAAAAAATATAGTAAGATTATGAGTAAATAGTAAGATTATGAGGTACACTTTTAAGAAACAAAACAATATCATCTGCATTATAAATTGGAACAAACGTTTCTCTAATTGTATATACGTTGACTTAGAACACTCTGGATGACGAAAACCTGCACGATAACGAGAAATCTGTATCTCAGTACGATCTTGTTCCCTCCTAAAATGCTCAACAAGTTTGAAAATGGAAGGACGATGACAATCAATAGTTCGTTGAAAGGATCTATGCCAAGCTTCCACAGAATTATTAGTACGCTGTAAACCATCCATGACACGGTAACGTACATTCCAAATAGAGATTGGATAACGCGGATCTACTCTACGCTTTCGACGATGACGTCCAATAAAAGTATCCTCCCAATAATCAGTCACAGGTGTTATCCGAGCAGAGCAATTCTCAACAATACTGTCAAACCCAACAGGAACATCATCTATTGGTAGAAAACTCAAAGCAAGCAACATCTTTATACTAATCCGAACATCCTCATTCAATCGATACAACTCTGACAAACCAGAGTCCTGCACTTTTCTCCAAAGACACTGACCGAGATGAAATCAACAAGCACTTAAACAGGAACTTGGAAAAACTTTAGTCACCGCATTCTGACTTGCTTTTTCAAAATCAGCCAATACACTTACAGGATTTAAATTCACATTTAACTCCAAAAGTTTTCTAAAAACACGAACATATGTATCTTCCTTTTTATCCCTCAACAGCACATAAACCAATGGCATAGCAGCTCTATGAACCAATGCATGAATAGAAAACACTTGAAAAAACAGTTCAGGACTAACTTTAAATGTACCATCAATAAACCAGTGATTATTTTCCTCGAGAAGTTGCAAATTTTCACTTGTCCCAAACATCAAAATTTGATTCTCATCGCCATAATAGAAAGTTGGAATTCCTATATGTGAGGCAAAATCCACTGGGAATATCAATCTCACCAACACTACGCGACACAAATCAGGAGATAGGCGTCCTTCTCTTAGGGTCGCCCAAGCATAATCAAAAGCTGATTTTGGGCATCCTCTACTGTTTTCCGTCGCAGGGACGACCAAAGTTCACGGGGACGTGTCGGCAGCGTAACGAAGGCGGGACTGGGGCATGCTTAACAGATGGGCGTCTTCGGTCAATAATAGAAAAAATAAGGGCGCCCCTGACGTGCATTTGGCCAACTTTACTTGGTCCATTTTTTTTCATGACCAAGCCTCAAAAAGGTGCCTGAACTGACCAGATGACCACCAGAGGGAATTGGGGATGACCTCCCCTTACTCCCCTAGTAGTCACCAACCCCCTCCCACCCAAAATAAAATTAAAAAAAACATTTTTTTCCAGCTTCAAATGTCATACCCAGCTCCATGACAGCAGTATGCAGGTCCCTGGAACAGTTTTTAGTAGGTGCAGTGCACTTCAGGCAGGTGGACCCAGGCCCATCCCCCCCTTCCTGTTACACTTGTGGTGGTAAATGTGAGCTCTCCAAAACCCACCAGAAAACCACTGTACACACATGTAGGTGCCCCCTTCATCACTAAGGGCTATGGTAGTGGTGTACAGTTGTGGGGAGCGGGTTTGGGGGGGCTCAGCACCCAAGGTAAGGGAGCTATGCAATTTCTGAAGTCCACTGCAGTGCCCCCTACGGTGCCCGGTTGGTGTCCTGGCATGTAAGGGGGACCAGTGCACTACAAATGCTTGCTCCTCCCATGATCAAATGCCTTGGATTTGGTCGTTTTTGAGATGGGCTTCCTCGGTTTCAATTATCGCCGAAAAACGAGGTCGCCCATCTCTAAGGTCGCCCATCTCTTAGATCGACCTAAATCTTGAGATTTGGGTGTCCCCAACCGTATTATCGAAACGAAAGATGGACGCCCATCTTGTTTTGATAATACGGGTTTCCCTGCCCCTTCGTGGGAATGTCCTCAGAGATGGGCGCCCCCGTTCGATAATGCCCCTCTCTGTATCACCCACTTTGTCCCCATCTATACATCTGCACTTGACCCCTCAGCTACATGGTAAGCTGTATTGTAGAAAATCACTAGTATCCATGAGTGTAATTTGTGTGGGGGGGGGGGGGTCAAGGGGGCTGTCCCCCCCCCCCAAATGAGCTGCCAACCCATCCTCCAATCCCACGAGCTGGCGGCAGCCTCTGCGAGAAAGCAGCACACATGATGCTTTAGACCTGCACCTGGAAGACTTTCTTTCTCCTTCAACTTCCCGTGCAGGAAGCTGTAGGAGACAGAAGGGCCTCCGGGGCAGGTCTAAAACAGCGTGCATGCTGCTTTCGCTGAGGCTGCTGGCGGCTCGGGGGATTGGAAGACGGGGGAGGGTGATACCGGGCACCACTGGAAGACTCCAGTACTGTAGTGGCGGTAGCGGCGGCGGGGTGGGGGGCGGTGGGCTCGAAGGAGATCGACACACACCCCACCCTTTGCCCCCCTCCAAATGAAACTGTCAAACTACGCCCATGCTAGCAACGTAGCTATGTTAGTTGAATGTTCTAATACGTGCTTATCATGATGTTTCATTAGTATTATGCCGACATCGTATTACATCTCTGTTATTTGAATTTCAGTGCGGTTAAATATGTATATTTTGATCCTGTTTCATGGTAATGCTATTATTAGGTTTCAATTTGCTGTTTTCAAGTTTACCTCATTTATTGTATTGATGTTTATTCTTGGTCATTTTACTATTGTTACGTTGTTAACAAAATTGTAAGTTTTATGTTAAACCGTACCTGCTGTACACTGCCTTGGGTGAATCTCTTCCTAAAGGCGATTATAAATGATATTCTTTAAACGGTGTTCAAAGTTAGGCATCATGTATAAAATAGCTCTTAACACTGGGAACCATGACTACATTTAGGCACGATCATTCACAACAACGAAACCTTGGTGTGATTACCCATGCATAAATTGGGCATAATCGAATGGAGCTGGCCATCTATAAGGGCGGCCATCTGTAATGACGGCCCCGTAAAGTGGCATACCCGACCGTATTATCGAAACAAGATGGCCGGCCATTTTTCGTTTCGATAATACGGTCGGGGCCGGTCAAATCTCAACATTTGGGCCGCCCTTAGAGATCGCCGCCTTTAGTTTTCGGCGATAATGGAAACTAATGGCTGCCATCTCAAACCCGGCCAAATCCAAGCCATTTGGTTGTGGGAAGAGCCAGCATTTGTAGTGCACTGGTCCCCCTCACATGCCAAGACACCAACCGGCACCCTAGGGGGCACTGCAGTGGACTTCACAAAATGATCCCAGGTGCATAGCTCCCTTACCTTGGGTGCTGAGCCCCCCAAATCGCCCCAACACCCACTCCCCAGAATTGTACACCACTACCATAGCCTTTAGGGATGAAGGGGGGCACCAAGATGTGGGTACAGTGGGTTTTGGGTGGGTTTTGGAGGGCTCACATTGACCACCACAAGTGTAACAGGTAGGGGAGGGGATGGGCCTGGGTCCGCCTGCCTGAAGTGCACTGCAGTACCCACTAAAACTGCTCCAGGGACCTGCTTATTGCTGTGATGGAGCTGGGTATGACATTTGAGGCTGACATAGAGGCTGGCAAAAAAATGTTTTGTTTTGTTTTTTTTTTTGGTGGGAGGGGGTTGGTGATCACTGGGGGAGTCAGGGGAGGTAATCCCCGATTCCCTCCGGTGGTCATCTGGTCAGTTCGGGCTTGGTCGTGAACAAAAAAGGACCAACTAAAGTCGGCCAAATGCTCGTCAGAGCCGGCCTTATTTTTTACATTAATAGCCGAGGCTGGTCATCTCTTAACCACACCCCCATCCCGCCTTCAGTACACTGCCGACATGCCCCCTTGAACTTTGGCCAGCCCTGCGACGGAAAGCAGTTGAATCCAGCCAAAATCGGCTTTTGATTGTACTGATATGGCCGGGCTTAGGAGAAGGCCGGCCATCTCCGATTTGTGTTGGAAGATGGCCGCCCTTCTCTTTCGAAAATAAGCAGGATGGTAAACCATAATATATTAATAAGATTACTAGACAAATTCAGGATTGGTGGAAACATACTTAGCTGGATCAAGGGCTTCCTAACCACAAGAACATACCAAGTAAAATCAAACTCAAGCATATCACCACCGTGGAAAGCAGACTGTGGAGTACCGCAAGGATCACTGCTATCATCGATACTCTTCAACCTAATGATTACACCACTAGCCAAGTCCTTACACAACCAAGGCCTTAACCCTTCCATATACGCAGACGATGTCATAATATACATTCCGTATAATACCAAACTGACTGAAATCACCAACAAAATCAAGCTCAGCTTGAACATCATGGACTCCTGGGCAAATGCATTTCAACTAAAACTCAATAAAGAAAAAACTCATTGCCTCATCCTCTCATCCCAACACAGCGAAGACAACCCCACAAGTATTAACACCCCAGACTACACCCTTCCCATATCAGAGAGCCTGAAAATCCTCAGCGTTATATTAGACCGCAACTTAACATTAGAGAGTCAAATGGCATCCACAACAAAAAAAATGTTCCACTCAATGTGGAAACTCAAATGCCTGAAACAATTCTTCCCGAAGGATACACTTTGCAACCTGATACAATCAATGATGCTAAGCCACGTAGACTACTGCAACGGAATTTATGCAGGATGCAAAGAACAAACCTTAAAGAAACTCCAAACTGCTCAAAACATGGCATCAAGGCTTATATTTGGAAAAACGCGATTTGAAAGTGCAAAACCTCTCCGCAAAAAACTACACTGGCTCCCAATCAAAGAATGCATTACCTTCAAAATCTACAACCTGGTCCACAAAATTATCTACGGTGAAGCCCCAGGATACATGACAGACCTAATCGACCTACCAACTAGAAACGCATCGGAATCAACACGATCATACCAAAATCTACACTACCTAAGCTGCAAAGTACATAAATACAAATCAACTTACGCATCCAGCTTTTCCTACATAAGTACACAACTGTGGAATGCATTACCAAAAGCCTTGAAAACGACATACGATCACCTAAACTTCTGGAAATCACTAAAAACCAACCTGTTAAAAAAGGCATACCCCACCAACCCTACTTAAATGCCTTATCCCTGCAACACAACAAAACCAAAGTACAAAATGGTCAAACTCAACCCTTTTGATGCACGATTCCCTAATGTGGCTATGCCACATGAGCCTACAAATAGGTGGGAAAATGTGGGATACAAATGTAACAAATAAATAAATAAACAGCTTCCCCAAATTGAATACAACACCTTATGACGCTGATGTTGAGTGTTAGAGAGATATTTTCAGATTGTCACAGTTTTCCATTATGGATTCTTGCTTTGGGACATGTGTCCTGCCCAAGAGTCATCATGATGTAAGCTAAGAAACTCTTCACTAAAAGTTGTTCCATCAAATGACGATCACAGGAGCTATTTAGCTTTAAATCAGGTGCCAGATTATCTGAGAGTCATCAACGCCTCTAGAATTAAGGCTCCATAGCTTAATGAGCTCATAAGAGTACCTAATGGATTTATCCCCAGACAGAGTCACAGTGGTGACAGGGAATCTCTCTGGAATATTCCTTGCTGTTAGGAATAACAAGCTGTCCTTCACAATTCAGATGAAATATAGTTTACTACATTTTCTTGGTAAACTTGATATACTAACTCAAAGGTTCACTCTGTGCATTTCAAGGTAATTTATGTATTCAAGAGTGTGGAAAGCTATCAAAACCTTTTTTTTTTTTACAATTAATCAATGTTATACTGAAGTTTCTGTTTTTCGTACCGTGAATAATAATAGCTTAATTCAGCATCAGCTGGATTTTGGTACCATATACTATTTTATTGACATATGATACTATAATGTATGTGATCATATATTCTGTCTGGAGTGAACAATTTTGTAGGTAAGCAAGTATAGTGATTTTGATTTGTCAGTTGGGTCTTTTTTTGACAGGAGAGGTTCCCCCCCCCCCCCCCCACCCCTTGTTATTCATCATTGATGTGTTAATTCTGGCTGAACAATTGATTTTTGCAGGTTGTCAGATCTTCATGGAAGAATGCTACCTTTCAGCTTAAAGTTGGGCATGTCATTAGGGTCAGGTCTTTTTTTTTTTCAGTCTGGGGCTATTTCTCAATCTAGTTTCCAATTCTTCAGTTGTTATTTTAAGC
This sequence comes from Microcaecilia unicolor, assembly GCF_901765095.1. Lineage (NCBI taxonomy): Eukaryota > Metazoa > Chordata > Amphibia > Gymnophiona > Siphonopidae > Microcaecilia > Microcaecilia unicolor. The sequence continues at coordinate 22,667,147 of NC_044035.1, read as the reverse complement.
CATTCCATAATTTTGATACTTGCCATTTTCCCTTGCCTCCCTCTCTGCTAGGTAGCCATTGGGCTTCTCTATGAGCCTTCTCATTTACACTTCTCCAGAAGTTTTCAGTTTCAGCTTTCGCCGATGTACTAATCTTCTTTCCTAGTTCCCTGTAGAATTGCCATGGATTCTGCTTAAATAATTTATGTTGGTATCTTTCTTTTCTGTTCTCTTCATGCCTCCACAAACTCCTGCGCTGTTGCTGTTATTTTTCAATTTATTATCGAAGGATATTAATCTAAGGCATGTTTCAGCTTCAGACTTTGAATCTTTCTCATTAGTTTAAGCGTCTTTAACCTACTGAGGTATTCATGTCTCAGGGACACCTCTGGCTGCAGTGATTTAAATTTTTCTTTGTTATGCTGCCTTTTTTCATTTTTCTTCTGGCCTTTTGTCCTCCCTGGTTAGACTGTCAGTAATAATTTGTACTGCATATTACTGTAGCCATGTTTTTTTTTTTTTCTGTGGTATCAAGCTGTTTGGAATTCTGAAATGAAAGTCAGGAAAGGAAATAAGTATTTAAAGGAAAGAGTATTATAAGACATCTTTGTTACAATAAACAATACCTACCTGTTTCTTTTTGTAACGAGCATCACAAAATGCAGGTCCTTAATTCCACTGCAGTGGTTGCACCTCTACTTGCTCTTGCTAGCTTGAATTATTTTAAAAGGTTATTTATTGAGGTACGTACTGTGAGTAGTGAACATAAGAGCAGCCAAACTGGGTCAGACCAGTGGTTCATCTAGCCCAGTATCCTGTTTCTAACAGTGGCCAAGCCAAGTCACAAGTACCTGGCAGAAACCCAATTAGTAGCAACATTCCAGAACCCCCCAAAGTAGCAAGATTCTGGAATCCTAAAGAGTAGCAAGATTCCAGATTCCGGCAGAGTAGCAAGATTCCGGAATCCCAAATAGCAGCAGCATTCCATGCTACCAATCCCAGGGCAAGACGTAGCTTCCCCATGTCTGTCTCAATAGCAGACTATGGACTTTTCCTCCAGGAACTTGGCCAAACCTTTTTTAAACCCAGATATGTTAACTGCTGTCACTACATCCTCTGGCAAAGAGTTCCACAGCTATTGTCTGTGGGTACCAGCTTTGGGAAAGAATCTTGTGCTGCTTCTGCTTGCCTGTGTAATATCTTTTACCCAGGACAGTGCACTGCAGCACTTGCAGAGTTAACTTTTAAGCTGTTGCTTCACCTGGTAAGGGAGAATCAGCCTCAGCTCTGCACTTCCTACAGAGCCAATAGGAACAGAGTTTGTAGGTTGCTGTCCTCATACAGACTGATGCCAGCCCAAGGAGATTATTTTAGTGCCTGGAAGCTAACAACTAGGAGTAGGGTTGCCAACTGGATCCAGATTCACATGACAGGTTGATCCAGTCCCGAGTTTACCCCATTGCATGCAGGGACTTGAAGTTCTGATTTCTCCATTGCACTTCCTAAGAAAAGCAAGAACTTAAGTCCCTGCATGCAATGGGATAAGCCTAGGACTGAGATAGAGAGGACTAAGAGGCGGGGAAAGATATTAACTGGCAGAGCTAGCTCAAGGGTATTTGATGCTTTAGGTGAACCATCAGCCATGCACATCTCAGAGTGGCTCAATACCCTACCCTCTGGAGTGGCTAAAGTCTGTACCTCCTCAGGGGTGGTTCAAGGACCTACCTTGTAGTCCAACATCTCCCCATTCCTACTGCCCCCAGGTGGTCAGCATTTCCTCTTCCCCTTCTTCTCCCCCCTTGAGTGGTCAGCTTCTTCCCTTTCTTCCCATGGCTCCTTTTCCTCTCTACCTTCTCTCTGGGTGATCAACAACCCCTCTTTCTCTCCCTACCCCTCTCCAGGTAGTCTGTATCTCCTCAAGCCCACCCTTCTATCCCCTAATCCTAGTTGGCTAGCATCTCCCTCCTCTTCCCTGGTTCCTACCGTGTCTGTGTCATCCTACCTCTAAGTGAGCTGAGACTGCAGAAACTCAGCACAACACAGTGTCTTGTGCACAGATGTACACTCTGAGCTTTCCCAGAGGCCAACCCTTTCCACTGATGAAGACCTCCTGTCAGAGGGAAGCAGGTAGGGATACAAAGTCCAAAGCTTTCCATTTTGTATTGTTCCTGTGTCATTTGCAGGGATTTAAATTTTGTTTGATTTTGTGTGTGTTGTATGTGTCGTGTGTGATTTTTTTTTTTTATATTATAGGAGCAATAGTTATTGGTGTGCATCCTTTTGGATAAAGCATACAGGGTCCTTTTACTAAACTGTGGCAAAAAGGGGGGGCCTGCGCTGGCACCAGTACGTGCTTTTGATGGGCACTAAGGCCCCCTGTTACTGCAGTGGGTAAAAGGATGGTTTTTTTCACAAATGGATGTGTGGCAAGTGAAACACTTGCCTCGTGGCCATTTGTGTGTGTGGGGGGGGGGGGGGGGGAGCACTTCCGTCACCCACTACTCTATTATCACCAGGTAAACACTGGCACTACAAAAATAAAAACATTTTTTGTAGCACCAGAAATGGCGCGTGCTGGGGGTAGGTACTACCGCCGGACTGCTGCAGTACTTCTGGTTTAGCAAGTGGTAAGCCCGCATTGGGACTTACTACTGCTTAGTAAAAGACCCACACACTCTTATGAAACTGAGCGCTATTAATGAAGAATGTCCACTTTTCATGGAGTGTGTGCTCACTATTAATGAAGAGTGTCCACTTTTCATGGTGTGTGTGCACTATTAATGAAGAGTGTGCACTATTAATGAAGAATGTGCACTTTTCATGGAGAGTGTGCACTATTAATAAAGTGTGTGCACACTATTAATGAAGAGTGTGCACTTTTCATGAAGGCTATGCACTATTAATGAAGAGTGTCCACTTTTCATGGAGTGTGTGCACTATTAATGAAGAGTGTGCACTTTTCATGGAGAGTGTGCATTATTAATGAAGAGTGTACACTTTTCATGGAGAGTGTGCATTATTAATAAAGTGTGTGTACACTATTAATGAAGAGTGTGCACTTTTCATGGAGAGTGTGCTCTATTAATGAAGAGTGTGCACTTTTCATGGAGAGTGTGCAGTATTAATGAAGAGTGTGCACTTTTCATGAAGGGTATGCACGATTAATGAAGAGTGTGCACTTTTCATGGAGAGTGTGCTCTATTAATGAAGAGTGTGCTCTATTAAAGTGTGTGCACATTATTAATGAAGAGTGTGCGCTTTTCATGAAGGTTATGCACTATTAATGAAGTGTGTCCCCTTTTCATGGAGTGTGTGCACTTTTGATGAAGAGTGTGCACTTTTCATGGAGAGTGTGCACTATTAATGAAGAGTGTTTGCCCTTTGGGAGCAGTGCAAACTCCTTCCTGATAGGCACACATACACACACTATTCACACATGTGCAATGATGCTTGCATTAATACACTATTGGGAAGGTATGCACACTCCTCATGAATCTTTTCGAAGAAAACACACTTAAAACACAAACGAAATCTGAAATTTCAGGATTTTCCTGTTACCTTAGACAAAAACAACAGGAAATGACATGGGAAACATGATTGACATGTCCTATGTCATTTCCAAAAACATTTGCAAGCTTAGAGGGAGGATGCAGCAGCAGCCTTTGAATGTAGGCTGTTGCTAGAATGCCACACATCATGCTGGGAGCACCATTGGCAATATTCCATGCCATGAAATTCTGCCGCTCTAGGCAGACACCTGGTTTGCCTACTGGCAGGGCTAAATTTGCTACCTGGATGTTTAGAATTGAAAGAAAAGGCAGGAGAGAGGAAAACTAAAGCTCTGTCAATTACCCAGTACAGATGCAAGAGAAGAACTGAGAAGGAAAAAGATTAATCACTTCAGACAGCAGTCAGTACAGGGAGAGCCCACCAGCGTGGAACAGCGAGAGGAGGGTTTACCTTTGTTCCGTCCCAGTATGGCAACGCTTACGTTCTTAAGTTCTTATAACTTGTGGGGGTACGCAGTAGAGGGGACAGGGAGGCTTGCGAAGGTGGAGGGTAAAATGGATGGTGCAGGTGGATCCCCTGGGGTTGGTACACCAGCTTATAATTGAAAAAGAAAAACGCCTATATTGTGAACCAAATCGGGAGATAGACGTTTATCTCACAAAAACGAATAAAGCGGTATAATCGAAAGCCGAATTTGGACGTTTTCAACTGCACTCCGTCGCGGATGCGGACAAAGTTGATGGGGGCATGTCAAAGGCGTGGTGAAGGCAGAACTGGGGCGTGGTTATCAGCCGATCAGAGATAGGCGCCTTTCGCCGATAATGGAAAAAAAATATGCGTTTTTAGCGAGAATTTAGGGTACTTTTCCTGGACCCTGTTTTTCCACAAATAGGGCCCCAAAAAGTGCCCTAAATGACCAGATGACCACTGGAGGGAGTCGGGGATGACCTCCCCTGTCTCCCCCAGTGGCCACAAACCCCCTCCCACCACAAACATATGCCGTTTCACAACTTTTTATGTTCACCCTCAAATGTCATACCCACCTCCCTGGCAGCAGTATGCAGGTCACTGGAGCAGTTATTAGGGGGTGCAGTGGACGTCAGGCAGGTAGACCCAGGCCCATCCCCCCCCACCTGTTACACTTGTGCTGGTAAATGGGAGCCCTCCACACCGCCCCCCAAACCCACTGTACCCACATGTAGGTGCCCCCCTTCACCCCTTAGGGCTATAGTAATGGTGTAGACTTGTGGGCGGTGGGTTTTGAGGGGGATTTGGGGGGCTCAACACCCAAGGGAAGGGTGCTATGCACCTGGGAGCTCTTTTACCTTTTTTTTTTTTTTGTAAAAGTGCCCCCTAGGGTGCCCGGTTGGTGTCCTGGCACGTGAGGGGGACCAGTGCACTACGAATCCTGGCCCCTCCCACGAACAAATGCCTTGGATTTATTCGTTTTTGAGCTGGGCGCTTTCATTTTCCATTATCACTGAAAACAAAAACGCCCAGCTCACAAATTGTCGAATAAAACATGGACGTCTATTTTTTTCGAAAATACGGTTCGGTCCGCCCCTTCACGGACCCGTTCTCGGAGATAAACGCCCATGGAGATAGACGTTTTGGTTCGATTATGCCCCTCACAGTGCCCTTACGCTGAAACAAAGACAGAGCTAACTCTCATGGCGCTGAGCACACTTGAAACCTGCAGGCTTTTATTACAAGACTGTTAGATTTCCTTAAGAAAAACACTGTGTACTCGCCCAGACTGTGGGCTGCGTAGAGCTACTCTGTCACACACATAGACAGCTGGCATTTAGCTTTCACATTTACAAACATTTATTAATCATTTCAAAATATACAGATGACTAATGATAAGAAAAAAAGTTGTCCAGTTAAACCATTAGCTTCGTAATAGCTTGCAATCCATCTATTTATAGCTGTACACCAAACACTAATTGGTATGTTAGATCAGTTTGCCTTATTAATCTTTACATATTCTGAAGAGCACTTTTGAGGTGATGATAAGATCAAGAATAGCCATCGGGACGTTCAGCATAATTATTAAAGCAGAGTAATTAAATATTTTAAAAGCAAGATCATTGTTCTCGTATTTAAATGTATTTCCCTTCATACTCTGATGAACAAATGCGAGGCTACCCGTAGCACCAACAAAATGAAAAGACTATGATTAAAATCAATTTTCTAGATTGTCACATTAATTTTTTTTTTCAGGTAATATTGGTCCTAATATTTAAAAGCAAAAGTTGAGTTCCTAAATTTATGCTTCTCTGTTAGGCTCCTAAGCCTGGAATTTAAGAGCATAACTTCTAAGCTTCTAAATTAAGATGCATTTTCAGCTGTAAAGTTATGCTCCTAAATCTGGCTGAAAATAGGGCACAAATTTATGAGTGTAACTTAGAGGGGCATAATCGAACGGGGGCGGCCGTCTCCGGGGAAGGGGCGGAGCCAACCGCATAATTGACCAAGATGGGCGTCCATCTTTCATGTCGATAATGCGGTCCGGGAGCACCCAAATCCCATCATTTAGGCCGACCTTAGAGATGGGCACCCTCGGTTTTCGCCTATAATGGGAACTGAGGGTGGCCATCTCAAAAACGGCCAAATCCAAGGCAATTGGTTGTGGGAGGAGCCAGCATTTATAATACACAGGTCCACGTCACATGACAGGACACCAACCGGGCACCCTAGGGGGCACTGCAGTGGACTTCACAAATTGCTCCCAGGTACATAGCTCCCTTACCTTGTGTGCTGAGCCCCCAAATCCCCCCCCCCCAAACCCACTCCCCATAACTGTACACCACTACCATAGCCCTTAGGGATGAAGGGGGGCACCTACATGTGGGTACAGTGGATTTCTGGTGGGTTTTGAAGGGCTCCCATTTACCACCACAAGTGTAATAGGTAGGGGGGGATGGGCCTGGGTTCGCCTGCCTGAAGTGAACTGCACCCACTAAAAACTGCTCCAGGGACCTGCGTACTGCTGTCATGGAGCTGGGTATGACATTTGAAGCTGGCATAGAGGCTGGCAAAAAATGTTTTTAATTTTTTTTTTTGGGTGGGAGGGGGTTGGTGACCACTGGGGGAGTAAGGGGAGGTCATCCCCCATTCCCTCCGGTGGTCATCTAGTCAGTTGGGGCACCTTTTCAAGGCTTGGTCGTGAAAAAATTTGGACCAAGTGAAGTTGGCCAAATGCTCATCAGGGATGCCCTTCTTTTTTCCATTATTGGCCGAGGCCGGCCATCTCTTAACCACGCCCCGTCCCGCCTTTGGTACGCTGCCGACACGCCCCCGGGAACTTTGGCCGGCTCCGCGACGGGAAGCTGTTGAGGGCGGCCAAAATCGGCTTTCGATTATACCGATTTGGCCGCCTCTGAGAGAAGGGTGGCCATCTCCCGATTTGTGTCGGAAGATGGCTGCCCTTCTCGTTCGAAAATAAGCAGGTTAGGAGGATAAATTTAGGAGCTCAGGGGTCGATAGTCAAAGTGATTTAACTGGCCAGAAATGGCTCCTGGCTGATTAAATCACCTGTCTGGGGATAATTTCCAGAAGAACTCAAACGGTTAGTGTCATTGAAAATAACTGGCTAGTGCAGAAATAGAAACCAGCTATTTTGGGGGTGTTATGGAGATAGAGTTGGCATTCGGCCAGTCACGTGCCAATATTTTGCAAAAATAGGACAGCATAAAAGTCAATCCTATTTTATACGGTATCCTATATCTGGGTTCAGTGCTGAATATTGCATTTAGGTGCGCTAGTGTTTTGGCGCTAAATGCTGAGATGTCCATTATATTCCTACAGGCATCTAGCACCAGCAAGCTAAAAACGCTTGCGCACCTTATTAAAAGACTCCCTTAACTGGCTATCAGGGGCATTTTCGAGAGAGAAGGGCGCCCATCTTCCGACACAAATCGGGAGATGGGCATCCTTCTTTCAGGGTCACCCAAATTGGCATAATCGAAAGCCGATTTTGGGTGCCCTCGACTGCAGTCCGTTGCGGGGACGACCAAAGTTCATGTGGGCGTGGCGGAGGCTTAGCAAAGGCGGGACTGGGGCGTGCTTAACACATGGGCATCCTCGACCGATATTGGAAAAAAGAAGGGCATCCCTGGCAAGCATTTGGTCGACTTTACTTGGTCTATCTTTTTTTCACGACCAAGCCTCAAAAAGGTGCCCGAACTGACCAGATGACCACCGAAGGGAATCGGGGATGACCTCCCCTTATTCCCCCAGTGGTCACTACCCCCCCCCCCCACCCTAAATTTTTTTTTTTTTTTGCCAGCCTCTATGCCAGCCTCAAATGTCATACCCAGCTCCATGACAGCAGTATGCAGGTGCACTTCAGGCAGGCGGACCCAGGCCCATCCCCCCCCCTACCTGTTACACTTGTGGTGGTAAATGTGAGCCCTTCAAAACTCACCCGAAACCCACTGTACCCACATGTAGGTGCCCCCCCTTCACCCCTTAGGGCTATGGAAGATCAAATTAAACAAAATGTAAAATTGAAAAATGTACGGTTAATTCGCCAGTGTGTTTTTACAGACTAGGTATCTTTTATTGTGGATAAATGTGGAAATAAAGTTCACCAACCAAACTGTAGCGGACGTGCTATTTTTTCACTGAACTAACCTAAGAGATTTGTGACTGACTGTTGAGAATTCAGGTCGATGCAGGATGAGATATGGATATTGTAGCCGGCAATCACAAATAAATGACAGGTTACAGTACAATGGTATGTAGCAGACATCTCATAAAGGGTTAGGGCTGACAGTGACCCCAGGGGTAGGTACACAACAATAGAGCGATGTCTGTAATCAAAACCATTAAATCTTCTGAAAAACCTTCCCCAAGCACACAGACAATGATCCCCCGATGGCTGGCTGTAAAATTAGAACAAACTCTCTACACCGAAACACTCCGAGAACATTAAGAAGGGAGGCTGATAGGCGATGCAATTAAAGCCCGGATTTATTTCATCCTCTCCAAATACACAAATATATATATAGTAACGGGGCTATGAAAATAACGGGGCAAGCAAAACAAAAAAAATAAATGACCCAATATTCAGCCCACGCCGATGAGCAGCTTACAAGCCGCTTCTAACAGCAGGCTAACTTAACCACGGATATTTAGCTCCGAAGCCGGCAATGAATATCTGGATATGACCGTCAACCTTCAGGATCCCTCAGGGATCATCAGGAGCTTAGCCTAGAATGGGTGGCAGAGCTGGTGGTTGGGAGGCGGGGCTAGTGCTGGGCAGACTTATACGGTCTGTGCCAGAGCCGGTGGTGGGAGGCGGGGTTGGTGGTTGGGAGGCGGGGATAGGGCTGGCCAGACTTATACGGTCTGTGCCAGAGCCGGTGGTGGGAGGCAGGGATAGTGCTGGGCAGACTTATACGGTCTGTGCCAGAGCTGGTGGTGGGAGGCGGGACTGGTAGTTGGGAGGCGGGTATAGTGCTGGGCAGACTTATATGGTCTGTGCCAGAGCTGGTGGTGGGAGGCGGGGTTGGTGGTTGGGAGGCGGGGATAGGGCTGGCCAGAATTATATGGTCTGTGCCCTGAAGAGGACAGTACAAATAAAAAAGTAGCACATATGAATTTATCTTCTTGGGCAGACTGGATGGATCGTGCAGGTCTTTTTCTGCTGTCATCTACTATGTTACTATGTTACTAACCCGGTGCCCGGTTAACTTGCTGTCCTAATTGTATGCAGTTACTTAGCTGATTAGTGGATTGAAAACCACCGCCAACAGTCAAAGTTTCCACTTGGTCCCGGACCACCTGCAAACTAGCTCTTTCAGCATAGATGGGTAGAGGGGATATACACTAGCACTGTCCAGTTAACTGCCACTGAATATCCCTAGATAGCCCTACATATAGTGGTGTGCTGGAGCCGGCTCACACCTGATCACGAGAGCTCATAGGAGCCAACTTTTCAAAATGATTGGAGGTGCTGAATTTTTTTTTTTACAGGTGGTGCATTCCCCCCTCCCCTCCTCTCCCCTCCCCCCTTCTCTCCCCCTCCCTCTCCTCTGAGTTCCAGGCCCCCCCTCTCTTCCGAGTTCCAGGTCCCCTCCCTCTCCTCCGAGTTTCAGGTCCCCCCCTGTCCTCTGAGTGCCAGTCCCAACCCCAGCCCGATCTCTTCTCCCACAACAGTCCTCCGCCCTCACCTTTCTGCGTGCTGCCCAGAATTTAAAACTCATCTTACCTCGGGGTCCTGGCGGCAGCAGTGAAAGGCAAGCAGGCTCAGCCTTCCCTTCTCTCTCAGCTCTGGTCCCGCCCTCATTTCCTGTTTCCGCAAGGGCGGGACCAGAGCTCAGCTGAGAGAGAAGGGAAGGCTGTCGCCTTTCACTGCTGCCGCCGGGACTGTTGAAGGAGAAGAGGGCGGGCAGATCGGGTTGGCTGGGAACTTCCAGAGTCGGCGCCTATGCGAGAGCTGTTTGTTAGCTTTTTAAGAATTTTGGGAACTGGTTGTTAAAGTAGCTACTTTAAAAACCGGCTCCTAAAATTTGGGCTTGCCGTGCCTCCTCTTGGCATGCTCCTTCCCTGTAGCTCGCTCGGGCATCTCTTCCCACTGCCCCCCCCCCCTCACCTGATACAGCACCTCTTCTTCTTGTAGTAATTGTGTGTAGTAAATGTGTGTGGAGGAGTGGCCTAGTGGTTAGGGTGGTGGGCTTTGGTTCTGAGGAACTGAGTTCAATTCCCACTTTAGGCACAGGCAGCTCCTTGTGACTCTGGGCAAGTCACTTACCCCTCCATTACCACATTGAGCCTGCCATGAGTGGGAAAGCACTGGGTACAAATGTAACAAAAAAAAATTAACTTTTTTTTAAAGCAGTGCAGGAACAGAAAAAGCAGGCTGTTTCAGCCAATTTTGGGGCTTTTCTTCAGCCTGTCCCGCCCCTAAGGTCGGGCATTGCTTTAAAAAGCAGCAATGCAGTCAGAGGACCCCCACTTAGCTTAGAGGGAAGAGTGCCCCTTAACCATCTCACCCAATCTCCCTCCCACTCTCTGTGGTGCAGACCAATGAGCCTTAGAGCAAAACCCAACAAGAAACAAAAAGGGAGCAAGGTTCAAAACAAAGGGCAGAATCACTCAACAGTTTCATCTCTATCCCCCAGAGGTGGGTATCTGTCCAAAAAACATGTCCAGAGGCTTCGATGGGGGCTTATAAACACAGAGTTCAAACTGATCCAATCTGGGTATATAACGCTGCCATTCTCGTCAACGCAAAGCCTCTTCTTTAATCTGTTCATTTAGTATCAATACCAAAAGAACAACATACAAAATAATTTTTTTTATTTTTTTATTTGTTGCATTTGTACCACACATTTTTCCCACCTATTTGCAGGCTCAATGTGGCTTACACAGTACCGTAAAGGTGTTTGCCAAATCCGGTAGAGAGAACAGAGACAAGGTTATGTTGTGTTTGAATAAGGTAGATGTATTGCAAGCTCCATTAGGGTCGGAAGGAGGGAGGTTGTATGTTGTCCAGTATGGTCTTTCGTTTAGTTGTGTGGCCGGATGTGGGGATTTACTTTGGATCTGTAGTTTAGGCCGTTTTGAAGCGGTTGGTTTTTAGTGATCTTCTGAAGTTTAGGTGGTCGTGGATTGTTTTCACGGCTTTTGGCAGTGCGTTCCATATTTATGTGCCTATATAGGAGAAACTTGATGCATAGGTTGTTTTGTATTTGAGTCCTTTGCAAGTTGGGTAGTGAAGGTTTAGGTATGTATGAGATGATCTGGAATTGTTTCTGGTTGGAAGGTCTATGAGGTCTATCATGCATCCTGGGACTACACCGTATATAATTTTGTGGACAAGGGTGCAGATCTTGAAGGTGATCCGTTCTTTGATTGGAAGCCAGTGTAGCTTTTCTCGGAGGGGCTTGGCACTTTCGAAACGTGTTTTACCAAATATCAACCTGGCCGCTGTGTTTTGGGCGGTCTGGAGTTTTTTTGTGAGTTGTTCTTTACATTCTGCATAGATTCTGTTGCAACAATCTGCGTGGCTTAAAGCCATTGATTGTATTAGGTTTTCGAAATATTTCCCTCGGGAAGAAAAGTTTTACTCATTTGAGTTTCCACATTGAGTAGAACATTTTCTTTGTTACAGAGTTTATGTGGCTCTCAAGAATGAGGTTGTGGTCGATTGTGATGCCCAGTATTTTGAGGCTGTCTGAGATAGGGAGGGTGTGTTCTGGGCTGGTTATGGTTGTGGGTTTGTTCTTGTTGTGTTTAGAGGATGAGGCAGTGTGTTTTTTCAGTGTTCAGTTTCAATTGGAATGAGTTAGCCCATGAGTCCATGATGTCCAGACCTGCTTTGATTTCGATGGTTATTTCTGACAAGCCATGTCTGAAGGGAATGTAGATTGTAACATCATCTGCACAGATGAACGGATTGAGTCCTTGATTGGATAAGGACTTTGCCAGTGGGATCATCATTATGTTGAAGAGTGTTGGTGACAGTGGTGATCCTTGAGGTACTCCGCAGACTGCTTTCCACGGTGATGATATGTTTGTATTTGATTTAACTTGGTATGTTCTGGGGGTTAGAAAACCCTTGATCCAATTGAGTTTATTACCATCAATCCCGAAGTGGGCAAGGAGTCTTGTTAGTATATTGTGGTTTACCATGTCGAATGCGCTCGACATGTCGAATTGGAGGAGAAGTATGCTTTTACCTGTAGCTATTTCCTGTTTGAATTTGGCCAGGAGAGTGACTAGGACAGTTTCAGTACTATGATGGAAACGGAATCCTGATTGTGAGTCATGTAGTGACTTGGGAAGTGACAGCTTGGATTCTCAACCCCCCCCCCCCTCCCCATTATTGGGCTTAATGTCCACACCATGTAGACATAACACACTGTGTCCAGGCCTAGACGCAACATTCAGGTTCCAGTCCAGCCTCAGCGCTCTGCCACCTGTGCACCCTCACTCTCCTCACTCAGTGAAGGCACAACATCCTTCAGTGCCTGTATTGTATCACATAGCTGGACTGCATCATTGAGGAACGCTTTTACTCTCGCTGGGTATTGAACTGTAAATCAAATCCCACGGATCACCAATTGGATGCAATATGGCACCACAATTTGACGGCATGCCATAGCCTGAGCTGAGAAGTCTTCAAACAGGAGAACCTTGTGGTTCCAGATATCCAGATATTTGGCAGCTTCATACGCATTAATCTGATCTTCAAGTGTAGCATTTTACTTTTTAAGTTGTGCAATCTATTCATCAGGATTTTCAGCCACTACTTTCTGGACAGTTATACGATGCTCTTTATCTCTGATTTGGGCAGCCTGTGCTGTTAAGGTTTTCCTTCATCTCTTAGAGGGTGGATTGAATTTGCAACATCTTATCTTCAAGCATCACTTTCACAAATTGTGTGAGATGCCATGCCACCTCTCCAGACATAATAAGCACAGGCTGCCCCTTGTCCAGCGCCATCCTAGGACCCAGCACCTTCAGTTTCTCGGTAGCCCCCTTACATGATCCTTCAAGCCACAGCAAAATCCCATGCAGAGCAGCAGAGATATTGTAAAAGTCCAAACCCGGATCTCTCACTCTTGCGGGTGAAATCAGCAGATTCAACAGAAATTAGGGAAGGAAGGAGAGGAACCCTCATGGTCCCATCATCACGTGACTCCCCACATATTTAGGGTTATTATAGATTGTCAACTCTCTTTTACCCAGCAAATAGCAAGTGTTGTGAAATTCGGGGTTTATATTTATTTTATTTTTTTGTTACATTTGTACCCCGCGCTTTCCCACTCATGGCAGGCTCAATGCGGCTTACATATACAGGTACTTATTTGTACCTGGGGCAATGGAGAGTAAGTGACTTGCCCAGAGTCACAAGGAGCTGCCTGTGCCTGAAGTGGGAATCCAACTCAGTTCCTCAGGACCAGAGTCCACCACTCTAACCACTAGGCCACTCCTCCACTGTTGGTGCTATTTGAGATTCTACATGGAATGTTGCTATTCCACTAGCAACATTCCATGTAGAAGTTGGCCCTTGCAGATCACCAATGTGGCCGCGCAGGACGTCAGACTCACAGAAACAGAAGCCTGCGCAGCCTTCTACATGGAATGTTGCTAGTGGAATAGCAACATTCCATGTAGAATCTCCAATAGTAGCAACATTCCATGTAGAATCTCCAATAGTATCTATTTTATTTTTGTTACATTTTTACCCCATGCTTTCCCACTCATGGCAGGCTCAATGCGGCTTACATGGGGCAATGGAGGGTTAAGTGACTTGCCCAGAGTCACAAGGAGCTGCCTATGCCTGAAGTGGGAATTTCACATAAACCAAGATCCGTCCAAAGTTACTTTGACGAGGCTACTTTACACACACTTTTCCATGCTCTCCTGACTTTTTTTAGGCATATTTTTAACCTGTTATACTAGAATTCTATAAAATGGAAGCCACCTTTTCTTTATAGAATAGGCTCCATTTAAATTGTTGTGTTCTGGGCCTACAAATAAGTACTCTTTTATAGAATTATCCTTCCAGTGACTCAGGGAGCAGCTGTGGATCAGACTGACAACCACTGATTCTTCATCTTTATAAAGGGGAACTAGCCTTTTTTTCTCTGTGTTATGGTAGGAAATTTAATACTACTTGCAGGATTAAGAGATTACCCGAGGAGTTCAAAATATTTGACGCTTGGTGTTCCATCTATAAGGAAGATGAAGTTGAAAGCTGTCTAGGAACATTCTTTTGTATTTCAGGGCCCGAGAATTTGGAACAGTTTACCAGTGTTTATGCAGCTCGATACCAGATTTGCAATCTTTTTCGTAAAATGTTAAAAACCTATCTGTTCTCTTTGTAATATTTCTTAGCTAATGAATTATTTAAACTTAATTGTATATCATTGTGAACCGCTTTGCAACTTTGTTAAAAGCGTTGTTCAAGATGCGGAATAGAATAGAATATCCCTCAAGGGACAGCTGTGAACCAGACTGGCAGTGCCTTTGCCTTTCTCTGTCTCTTCCTTAACCCCAAAAGTAGGGAGCCAAGGCCCATGGGGCCCAGAGTAGAGAACCCACCGCTCGTAGTTCTGCATCCCCTCTGTCATGTATCCCTCAGGGAAGAAAGACCTAGTCTCAATCGCCTAAACTCTAGTTTTTATAATTCTCTCCAAAAGCTAAGGGCTGTAAGGCCAGTGGGTTAGTTTCTCAGAATAGACCGCCCCTTCATTAGATTTGAGTGGCACTACTGAGGAACAGGGACACAGAATGTTCCTCCTGTCACTATATAGGAATGCATCTGGGGTACAATTCTATAAATGGTGTTAAGTTAGGAGCCATTAAAAAGCTGGCTCCTAAGCTAAGCATTCTATAACGGCAGAATTAGATTGTAAGCTCTTTGAGCAGGGACTGTCTTTCTTCTATGTTTGTGCAGCGCTGCGTACGCCTTGTAGTGCTATAGAAGTGATAAATAGTAGGTTAGTAGTCTCTTGTAACCAGAGCTAATGTTGTGATGTCATAATGCCTCAGGCCACCAATAAGAGCCAACCTCATCAGTGATGTCACAATGGCTTGATTGTCCTATACTTGGCTCACTTTTATTACATAGCTCTTTGAGCAGGGACTGTCTTCTATGTTTGTGCAGCGCTGCGTATGCCTTGTAGCGCTATAGAAATGCTAAATAGTAGTAGTAGTAGAATTATGTGCCATCTGTTGTGGAATACTAACGTAAGTCTGCAGTTACGAACCAAACTTTAGGCTTGACCATATACCCCATGTCCATGGCTGGCATAGATGGTGGCACCTCAATGCGGCAGCTGGACACGTAAATGCAACTATTCTATAAAATGCACGGAAGAATAGTCAGAACGCCCCTGACCTGCCCATGCCCCCCCCCCCATGTTAATGCCCCCTTTTCATTTGTGTGTGAGAGAAATTAGGCACACTGCTTATAGAACAGAGGTGTAAGTCTGTTACACGTACAACTGTAAATTAGCGTTAATTAGTGATTGTTAATGCCAATTACTGGTAGTTATCACCAATTATTTGCTAAGGGGCCCTTTTTACAAAGCGGTGGTAAGTACCACGTGCAAATCTGGAGCTACCGCTAGCCCAATGCAGGCGCTGATGGTATTTCGAACCCCAGCATGCGCCATTTCCCATGCTAGGGAAAATAGGTCCCTATTTTTTAGCACAACAGTTACCCGGCGATAATCGGGCAGCGCCGCATGCTATACGGTTACTACTGGGTTAGTGCGGGACACTTACCGCCACTTCAATGGGTGGCATTAAGTGCTCTCCCCCCCCCCCCCACACACACATACATGGCCACATGGAAAGTGAAATCTTACTGCATGGCCGTGTCTTTTTTTGGTCTTTTTACCTTTCGTGGTAAAAAGGGCCTCAGCGCACGGCAAAAACAGCCTCCACCGCTAGTGCAGGGTCCTTTTTAGCACAGCTTAGTAAAAGGAGCTCTGTTAATGCCAATTAGTTAAGTATGTTATGCACGTAACTGGACGTATTTTAAAGAAACATAGAAACATGACGGCAGATAAAGGCCATATGACCCATCCAGTCTGCCCATCCTCTGTAACTCCCAATTCTACCTGTTCCTAAGCGATCCTACATGCTTATCCCGTGCCTTTTAAAATTCTGGAACAGTCCTTGAATCCACCACCTCCACCGGGAGGCCATTCCACACCTCCACCACCCTTTCTGTGAAATAGTACTTCCTTAGGTTACTCCTAAGCCTATTCCCTCTTAGCTTTGTCATATGCCCCCTCATTCCAGAGATCTCCTTCATTTGGAAAAGGCTCTCTTCCTGTACATAAATGCTCTTGAGATATTTAAACGTTTCTATCATGTCTCCTCTCTCCCTCCTCTCTTCCAGCGTATACATGTTGAGGCTCATAAGCCTGTCCCTATAATTTTTGCATTCAAGACTGCTTACTAATTTCGTAGCTGCCCTCTGGACCGACTCCATCCTGCTTATATCTTTCCGTAGGTGCGGTCTCCAGAACTGCACGCAGTACTCCAAATGGGGCCTCACCAGAGTCTTATACAACGGCACTATCACCTCCTTTTTCCTGCTGGTCATGCCTCTCTTTATGCACCCAAGCATCCTTCTGGCTTTGGCCGTTGCTTTTTCTACCTGTTTGAAAGCTTTGAGGTCATCAGCACAATCACCCCCAAGTCCCGCTCTTCCTTCGCACACTGAAGCACTTCACCCCCTATAATGTACCGTTCCCTTGTATTTTTGTGACCCAAGTGCATGACCCTGCATTTTTTGGGATTAAACTGCGCACCCAATTGCATTCTTACGATCGGGAACCAGTTTTAGAATTTGGGGGATTGTAGAGTTTTGCTGTAGGTGAAAAACTTGAAAAGGGGGGGGGGGGTGGCCATGTTAGAAGCAAATGGCGCCTTATAGACTAACCAATTTATTGAGGCGTGCACTTTCAATGATGGAGAGATGGTGCTGTTTTTTTTAGTTCATAAAGAAGATTCCCAAGAAACCTACATTTTTCTTTCTTGGTAAATATTGTATGTTTTTTTTTTTTCCACACTAGCTGGACTACTTCACAAATCTTTAAACCACAGTTTTCTATTTTTGAAGTCATTAGGCTGGCCAGAACTGTGCAATAAGCCCCAGGGCAGTGTCCTTACTGGCAGCTGCTTCCACTTAATTGCAAATGAAATGAGGTTTTGGGAAAGACAGAAAGCTTATGAAAGAGCAGAGACCGGAAATTCAACATGTCTGGTGTGTACAGTTGAATTGGATAGAAATATTGCTGACACATGGACACTGGGCCACCCGTATACTTCAAACCATCCGGGGTGAATTGCAATCTGTTGGTTGGGTATCAGTACGGTGAGTCAGACTGGTTCAGGTGTTTCCTTAAATCCCTCACACAACCCCGTACATCAGGGTGATTTTTGAAGTGTGGGGTAGGAAGAGCATTCAGCAGTTTCCTTTGAGCTTCCAGCTCAATTGCAAATGAGGCCAGAGTCCAGTTCCTTGTGCCTCCTTAATAACTGTGCAGTGATTTTTTCCCCCCCCGTTTTATAACCACTTCTGGCTCATTGAGCCCAGCCATTGCAGCAACACGATTTCTTGCTTGAACATCACACATTAGGCTTTTTTCCAGAACCTTACATAACCCATATATAAACTGGGTTTGATAGAGGGTAGTTTTTGTGTTAGTGAATCTGGCATTTTGATCTGTGTGATTTTCCTGTCAGTACTTGATGATGTCATTTTTGTGAGACAGAGCAGGCTGTCAGTGAATGTATTGCTTTGTCTTCTGCATAGCAAATAAGGCTGTGATGAAGGGGGGGGGAGTTTCTGAGGATGGAACTATCAGTGGATATTTCCTTGGCTCACGGAGGGTGTTGTGTGATGTCTGTCAGGGTGAGCAGATCACGGATGACACAGGGGTTGAAGTATTTTAAGAGTTAGTTCTGTGATCTCTGTCAGTGTGATGAGATAACAGGTGACAATGGTGTGAGAGGTTTTGTAGGAGCAGTGAGAGGCTGTCGGAGTGGACAGAGCTTAGTGCTGAGGGAGAGCTGTGAGAAATTTAAGCAAGTTGAATTCATAGAGGTTTTGTCGTAATTCCTGAAGAAAAGAGAAGGGAATCTACCGTTTAATACCTTTTCTCCTTGGATGGAGGCATCAGTGTGCCAGAGATAAATAAAGAGAGGGAGGGATGACAGAGCTGGTCCAGGTGGGGGCATCTGTTAGGTAAGCCCAAGGAGATTTAATGACGTCAAAAGGCTGAAGCCATCTCCTCGCTTAGTCACCATATTGGTACTTGCAAAACACTGGAGGAGCTAGCAAAATTGAGTTACTCATCTCTTCCCAGGTAGCAGAACCACCCTCCCGAACACTCCTGCAAAGCAAGAAGGCTATCAACTGTATTCACGTTGTCGTTCATTGTCAATTTATGTCAGTTATATTCAGTGCATATTTTCTAGCAAAAAAGGTGCCAGTACTCAAATACCGGGCCACTCTTCAGGGGTGGGGTGATCACTGAGGGACCCACCCCACAATAGCCAGACCCCCTGCAACCAGTCACAGAATCTATGACAAGGCAGAATTGTTATGTAGAGCCTAAGCTCTTTCATTAAAACTTGGGGACCATGGGTCAATTTTTGCAGACAATGGAAAAGGTGCCGGTACTCAGTACCCCCAAGTACCCCCTCAAAAAAAGCCCTGGTTATATTTAGAATCATGCCAACTTGTGCAGTATATAGATGTGCACAGAAGAACTATCACAACAGAAAACCTTTCATCGGTTAGCATAGTTTTTCATTTTATCGTAAGAGAAAATCCCCAAATGTGAAAAGAAAGTTTCTATCACGGCCTGCTCCACCGGTACTGGAGGAGCTAGCGAAATTGATTCACTCATCTCCTCCCAGGTAGCAGAACCGTTGGTGATAGTCCCCCATTCCCAACTCTGCGGCCGCTTTAACGGATCTTCTGCCGAGCAAGAAGTGCACAGCATTCATCTCACTGAACGACCATTGACAAGCACCACGCAACACACAAGCAATCCACTGAAACAGCTTTAGACATTTTACAAATGCACCACATGTGGAGGGGCATAATCGAAAGGCGCCGGCCACCTCCGGCGCCGGTGCCGCAAGCGGGCGGAGCCAACCGTATTTTCGAAAAAGATGGCCAGCCATATTTTTCTTCGCTAATACGGTCAGGCCCGGCCAAATGTCTGAGTTTGCCGGGGTTGAGATGGCCGGCCTTGGTTTTCGGCCATAATGGAAAAAAAATGCCGGCGATCTCAAACCCGGCAAAATCCAAGGCATTTGGTCGTGGGTGGAGCCAGCATTTATAGTGCACTGGACCCCCTGACATGCCGGGACACCAACCGGGCACCCTAGGGGGCACTTCTAAAAATAAAAATAGCTCCCAGGTGCATATCTCCCTTCCCTTGGTTGTTTAGCCCCCCAACCCCCCCCCCAAACCCACTCCCCACAATTCTACACCATTACCATAGCCCTTAGGGATGAAGGGGGGCACCTACATGTGGGTACAGTGGGTTTTGGAGGGCTCCCATTTACCACCACAAGTGTAACAGGTAGGGGGGGATGGGCCTGGGTCCACCTGTCTGAAGTGCACTGCACCCACTAAAAACTGCTCCAGGGGCCTGCATACTGCTGTCAGGGTGCTGTGTATGACATTTGAGGCTGGCATAGAGGCTGGCAAAAAAGTGGGGTTTTTTTGGGGGGTGGGAGGGGGTTGGTGACCACTGGGGGAATAAGGGGAGGTGAATCCCGATTCCTTCCGGTGGTCATTTGGGGCCCCCTTTTGAAGCTTGGTCGTGAAAAAAAAGGGACCAAGTAAAGCCGGCGAAATGCTCGTCAAGCCTGGCTTTTTTTTCCATTATCAGACACAGCTGGCCATTTCGTGAGCACGTCCCCCCCCCCCCCGTCCCGTCCCCATCCTGGCTTCACTACCCTACCGACACGCCCCCTTGATGTTTCGCCGGCTCCGCGACGGAAAGCAGTTAAACCTGGCCAAAATCAGCTTTCCATTGTACCGATTTGGCCGGGTTCAGGAGATCGCCGGCCATCTCCCGATTTGTGTTGGAAGATGGCCGGCGATCACTTTCGAAAATGAGCTTGATAGGCAGTCATAAGCGTTTGCTATTGTTTTTATGTAGAAATATACTTATTGTTATCATAAGCAAAATAAAGCCATAAAGCGCAGCACTGAAATCTACAAAACAGCATTGCAAATGACAAAGCAAGCTCTTGAGCAAAATCAAAAACATTTTAAATATAACCTTCCCTCCTTCACAGACCTGTTGAAAGCTCCTCAACCCTCCTCTCAACTCCTCTCAACTCCCCTTATATCCCCCCCCCCCCCCCCCGACTCCCCTCTGGAGAGAATGAAAAACCTAGGAAGTTTAATAAAACAATATAAACCTCACAAGTTTGCTATTATTTTCAATAGCGTTTGCTGTTGTTTTGAACTAACCAATATGTCAGCAAGCTCAGCTCACTGGCTTCAGCCCCGATAATGGGCCAGATGGGCTCATTCCATCTCCTGTTATTAAATCTCCTTGGGCGAGCCACACTGAATCCAGGGAACACTCCAGAGGGGGTGTAACACCTATAATTGTGGACTCCAGCCACCAGATTGTATATTGGATAGTATTCTCCCCTTTGAGGGACTGTGAACACTGCTTTTCCAGCATACTTAGTCCTGATTGGTCTGCAAAACACAAGACCTGTCTGTATATTCTACACCCAGTTGCACCATATGCTATTAAGATGTTTTAATATATACTAGTAAAAAAGCCCCGTTTCTGATGCAAATGAAACGGGGGCTAGCAATGTTTTCTTCTGTGTGCATGTGGGAGTGTGTGTGTCCCTGCCCTCTGCCCTCTCTCCCCTCCCCCCCTCTGAGTCCTTCACTGTTACAGAGCCAGCGATTTGATTTCGTGCTCTGCTGTTTTCCTTCACTGACTGTGTTACAGAGAGGGCGGGGCAGACACTCATAAGGAAACCGGATATCTCGTCCCCTTCACACTTCCGGCTGGAGGCTTCATAGAACGTTGGTTTTGCCTTTTATATAGAGAGATTGTGTTGACATTGTAAGTAGCATACTATCCAGCTCATTTTCGAAAGTGATTGTCGGCCATCTTCCGACACAAATCGGGAGATGGCCGGCGATCTCCTGAACCCGGCGAAATCGGTATAATCGAAAGCTGATTTTGGCCGGGTTCAACTGCTTTCCGTCGCGGAGCTGGCGAAACATCAAGGGGGCATGTCGGTAGGGTAGTGAAGGCGGGACGGGGGCGTGCTCACGAGATGGCCGGCTTCGCCTGATAATGGAAAAAAAGAGCCAGGCTTGACGAGCATTTCGCCGGCTTTACTTAGTCCCTTTTTTTTTCCACGACCAAGCTTCAAAAAGGAGCCCCAACTGACCAAATGACCACTGGAGGGAATCGGGATGACCTCCCCCTACTCCCCCAGTGGTCTCTATTCCCTTCACACCCTAAAAAAAATGTAAATATTTTCTCCAGCCTCTATGCCAGCCTCAAATATCATACCCAGCTCCATGACAGCAGTATGCAGTTCCCTGGAGCAGTTTTTAGTGGGTGCAGTGCACTTCAGACAGGTGTACCCAGGCCCATCCCCCCCTATCTGTTACACTTGTGGTGGTAAATGGGAACCCTCCAAAGCCCACCCAAAACCCACTGTACCCACATGTAGGTGCCACCCTTCACCCCTTAGGGCTATGGTAGTGGTGTAGAGTTGTGGGAAGTGGGTTTCGGGGGGTTTCGGGGGGGCTCAGCACCCAAGGGAAGGGAGCTATGCACCTGGGAGCTATTTTTATTTTTAAATTTTTAGAAGTGCCCCCTAGGGTGCCTGGTTAGTGTCCTGGCATGTGAGGGGGGCCAGTGCACTACAAATGCTGGCTCCTCCCATGACCAAATGCCTTGGATTTCGCCGGGTTTGAGATGGCCGGCATTATTTTCCATTATGGCTGATAACCGATGCCGGCCATCTCAAACCCGGCGAACTCTGACATTTGGCCGGGCCCAACCGTATTAGCGAAGAAAAAGATGGCCGGCCATCTTTTTCAAAAATACGGTTGGCTCCACCCACTTATGGCGCCGGGCCCCGAAGATGGCCGGCCAGCTATTTGGCCGGCGCTGTTCGATTATGCCCCTCCACGTCATAATATGTAGTGGTATATTATTACTCTTGCAATTGTTTGTTGCCTATGTAATCCCCCAATATATTGAGAATTACTAGAACTAACGAGAGAACTCTCCAGAATTACTGGGGGGGGGGGGGGGGGGAGGGAGGGAGTTCAGTTGGAAAGGGAGAATGAAAAGCCCAGCCCAGAGGGGAGGGTTTATGGGGAAGTTGCTATGGGAAATGTTTCTGGGGTTAGATGGATAGGAGATGTCATAATGGGGTGGAGTTAAGAATTAATAAAAGCTTTTGTTGGGCAGAGCACATAGACTTTGGTTGCCTTCATCCTCGCCAGGGCCTGTAAGGAGAGGGGTTATCCTGGATAGACCCAATAACCTAAGGCTAAATTAAGAGGAGGTTTTTGCCAACTAAAGTGTTAACTGGATTGCGAGGACTGCTCTGAGTGGGTAGAAAGGGTTAACCATAACGTTCCATCCTAAACACAAAATAAACAGACTTTACATGAACTAGACAAAACCGAACTCTTACCGCTTGACTATCTAACCTCATTGCTATTAAAGAAAGCTAAAGAATATGCACCACCAACCTTTTTCCTAAATTGATAACGACATCTCTATAGTCGATGACCTAACCTATGTTAAAACTCACTTTATCACTTGGAAACCTCTATGCAATGTCATAATGCATTACTCTGTACCATATATGAATGCACTTTAATGCAAAATCATTTGTATGCATTACTAAAATGTACTCTCCCGTACCATGAATGTATGCACCTAAATGTATTACCATCTGAAATTCTGTACTCGGAATGGCGATCGCCATCACGGCATAATGTAAGCCACATTGAGCCTGCAAATAGGTGGGAAAATGTGGGATACAAATGCTACAAATAAATAAACCCAGTCCGGGAGCAGAACAGGAAAGAGCCTGTTCAGTACCAGAGGCAGCGGCTCAAAGAAGTGCAGCTCTGGAGGAAGGACGGACAGGGAGGTCTGATCCTGAGTGGGTCCAGCAGCTGGGTAAAGCCCAGTGGGACAGCTTGCTGCAAAAAGTGCTACAAGCACAGCCTTGGATTATTCTGCCCCAAAGGATGGGTATTGGACTGGTGGTGCTATAAATATATAAATACCAAAGCATTATAAGGGAATGCTTATTTGGTGAATAGTATATTGTGAGGAATGGGTAGATACTCAGAAGGGGAAAGGGAGAAGGGGGGCCCTCCTTCCAGATAGGAAGCTCAAGAGGAGAGAGGGTGACTACAGAGACTACAAGCCCCAGAAGCCTGAGTTAAGCAGGAAACAGGAGGGGGAGGACTTTCCTTCCCAGAGAGGCAGGGGGGAGGAGGCTGATTGGGAAATGAAGTCTGAGGAGGGGAATGAGGCACACCTGCTGGGGGAGGGAGTGAACGAGCATATGGACTGGCAAGCAGCAGGAGGGGAAGAGGAGCCTGAGGAGATGGACTTAACAGCTTTTGCTCGTAGCAGGAGAGGGACTAAAGAAAAGTAAGTCCAGGGGAAAACTGTATGAATTCCAGACCTGTGTGGGTGGTTGTCAGGAAGCAGTGCTGACAAATGAGGGAGGTGGGTCCCTAGGGTTAGCAAGTAGAAATTGCTAGCCCAAGGAGTGAATTCATATAGTAGAGGGAAAGCTTTGAACTGAAGAACATCTGAACTGGCGAGGGGAACTTTGAATTAGAATGCTCAAAGGGGGGGGGGGGGGGTAGGGAAATAGATTGAAGGTGCCTGTGCCCGGAACAGGACTAGTAGAGAAGCATTTGGCTTCAGCCCCTGGGCTGGAGAGGAGTCAGGGAGTAAGTAACTTTGTGACTTATCTAAAACTGAGAATACTGGGTCTGCTCAAAGTAGAGGCAGTCCTCTTCCTAAGGGAAAGCCCAGGGGACAGAATTGAGATATCCGGTCCGGTAGGCCGGCCGGCCTGGAGCTGATTGGCTGGCGGCCGGCTAGGGTGAACTTAGCAGACGAAGCATGATCTGTGGTGGAATACTAACAAGCAGGAGCTTGCAGCAATAGGAGGAGGAGGATTAGCCCCAATTGGGCGGGCGAAGAAGGACAGCACGGAGAGGTGTTCAGGTGAGAGCGGACAGCACGGAGGGGTGCTGGCTGACAATATTTACTAATAGTCTTGGACAAAAATCTCTTTCAGCAAGTTAAACTGCTTTGATATCAAGTGAGCTGTTCTGTTACAAGAAAGTATGAAGTTTGGATAGCTGCCTGTTACAGCATTCCAGTAAAGTTTGGTTGCATAACAATACAAATCATGGAGTGGAGAGTCTCTTTGGAGTGAGAGTGAAGTTCATTTGCTCCCAGACTGATAAAACAAAACTAAAAGTGTGGCTTTAAACAAGTGGTGTGCTGGAGCAGGCTCTCACAGGCTCACAAGAGCCGGTTGTAAAGATTTTAAGAATTTTGGGAGCCGGTTGTTAAAGTAGGGCCCTCCATGGCTACTTTAACAACTGGCTCCCAAAATGTGGGCTTGGGCCCCCTGCTGAATTATCTTTTACTTTGCTGATGGGGGTGCTGAGCCCTGCCAGCCAAGTAAATAGACTACTGCTGCTCCCCGCTCCTTGTTTCCAGCTCTGGGCAGCAGGCTGGGACTTCTCGAGCATGTGAGAGAAGTTCCAGCATGCTGCTCAGAGCAAGACCTTGGGAGTGGTGGCAGATCATTTATAGCGTACCCGCACGAAGGGAGGGAGGAGAGAGAGGCAAGTGTTGCTCCCCCCTCCCCCCCGGCCACCGCTAGCCCTTCCAACTGCAGAGCTGGCTACGTACGGAGAACGAGCCTGTTGTTAAAAATTTACCAGCACACCCCTGCTTTAAACCCTACGGCCTACCGGGATCAAGCCCGGACCTGGCCTGCACCCAGCTCAGAAAGAAATACAACTTTTGTAGTGACCCTGGTTCAGGTGCTCACCAGAAGAGCTAGCTGGTGCCCAGAACTCTGTGGTGAGACCAGGGTTACACTTATGTTCAACAAATTCTTGCCATAAACCATATTGGGTCAATTTGTTCAAAAGGAAGTCATGTAATGGAGAATAGTGATTTGGTAGCTGGTCTTCCCCACTGGACATGGCAAGGGGAGAAGTTATAAAGGTTGCAGAGTTTTTTGGAAGGAAGTTGGTCTTTTCCTTTTTTTCTGCCATATTGTTAAGTGAGAGCACAGGACTTCTGTGTCAGAAGGAACCTGTAGTGGCATATCAAGGGCAAGGCAGTGGGAGTGGTCCACCACCATGGGTGTCATCAAGAAGATGGTGCATCAATGTTCCCTTGCAGCCGTGCAGTAGAGTCATCAGGATCACAACATCTTTCCTTCCTCCCTCCTGCTACTGCTGCTTCTCCAGACCGGCAGTAGCAGCAGCAAAACAAGCTAGAAACCAACACAAGGCCACACTCTACATGCCTATGCCTGAAGGTTCTACACTGGAACAGGAATATGACTTCAATGAGTGCAGGGGGCAGGACCGACAGCCGTGGCTATGTAGAATACAGCTCCATATTGGTTTTAAACTTGTTTTACCACTGTTGCTGTTGTCAATCTGGAGAAGGAGAAGCAGCATGGGTATTGGAGGGAGGCAGAGAGAGGAGGATACAGAGGTCTCTATTCCATCCTCATTCTTCTTGATCTTTCCACTGCTTTTGACACTGTCGATCACAGCATACTCCTCGATACCCTGTCCTCACTTGGATTCCAGGGCTCTGTCTCTCCCTCCGCACCTTCAGTGTTCACTCTGGTGGATCCTCTTCTACTTCTATCCCTCTGCCTGTCGGCATACCTCAGGGTTCTGTTCTTGGTCCCCACCTCTTTTCTATCTACACTTCTTCCCTTGGTTCATTAATCTCATCCCATGGCTTTTTCTACCATCTCTATGCTGATGATTCCCAAATCTACCTTTCTACCCCTGATATCTCACCTTGCATCCAAAACAAAGTTTCAGCGTGCTTGTCTGACATTGCTGTCTGGATGTCTCAACGCTACCTGAAATTAAACATGACCAAAACCGAGCTTCTCATTTTTCCCCCCAAACCCACCTCCCCACTCCCCCCGTTTTCTATTTCTGTTGATGTCTCTCTCATTCTCCCTGTCTCCTCAGCTCGAAACCTTGGGGTCATCTTTGACTCTTCTCTCTCCTTCTCTGCTCATATCCAGCAGATCGCCAAGACCTGTCGTTTCTTTCTTTACAACATCCATAAAATCCGCCCCTTTCTTTCTGAGCACTCTACCAAAACCCTCATCCACACCCTTGTCACCTCTCATTTAGACTACTGCAATCTGCTTCTTGCTGGCCTCTCCCCTCTCCAATCGGTTCAAAACTCTGCTGCCCGTCTCGTCTTCCGCCAGGGTCGCTTTACTCATACTACCCCTCTCCTCAAGTCGCTTCACTGGCTCCCTATCCGTTTTCGCATCCTGTTCAAACTTCTTCTACTAACCTATAAATGTACTCACTCTGCTGCTCCTCAGTATCTCTCCACACTCGTCCTTCCCTACACCCCTTCCCGTGCACTCCGCTCCATGGATAAATCCTTCTTATCTGTTCCCTTCTCCATTACTGCCAACTCCAGACTTCGCGCCTTCTGTCTCGCTGCACCCTACGCCTGGAATAAACTTCCTGAGCCCCTACGTCTTGCCCCATCCTTGGCCACCTTTAAATCTAGACTGAAAGCCCACCTCTTTAACATTGCTTTTGACTCGTAACCACTTGTAACCACTAGCCTCCACCTACCCTCCTCTCCTCCTTCCTGTACACATTGATTGATTTGATTTGCTTACTTTATTTTTTGTCTATTAGATTGTAAGCTCTTTGAGCAGGGACTGTCTTTCTTCTATGTTTGTGCAGCGCTGCATACGCCTTGTAGTGCTATAGAAGTGATAAATAGTAGGTTAGTAGTCTCTTGTAACCAGAGCTAATGTTGTGATGTCATAATGCCTCAGGCCACCAATAAGAGCCAACCTCATCAGTGATGTCACAATGGCTTGATTGTCCTATACTTGGCTCACTTTTATTACATAGCTCTTTGAGCAGGGACTGTCTTTCTTCTATGTTTGTGCAGCGCTGCGAACGCCTTGTAGCGCTATAGAAATGCTAAATAGATGTTGGATGGAGGGTGGGAGAGAAGGGCCAATGCTATATAGAAGAGGGTCAGAAAAGAGAGCAGAGGCTGAATGGATAGGGTCAGAGAACGTGTAGGTATAGGATGGAAGGGGGGGGAGGAGAGAGAGAGAAAGCAGAGGCGGAATGGAAGGGAACAGAAAGAGAGAGAGAGGGCAGATGATGGAAGAGTCAGAGAGAGAGGGGGGGCAGATAATGGAAGGGGCAGAGATAGAGTGAGGGCAGAAGTTTGATGGAAAAGGGGATAGAGAGAGAAGGGTGGATGGAAGTGGGAAGAGAAAGAGGGGGTAGATGTTGGGTGGAAGAGGGATAGAGTGAATACTCTGATGGAAAGGAGAAGAGAGAGAGAGAGAGAGAGAGAGAGAGAGAGAAAGAAAGAGAGTGGAGAATAAGAGAAAGTAGAATAGGAGAGCCAAGGTGAGGGAAAGATGGAAAGCTATAGGTAGACACAATAAAAAGAGGTGAAATTGAAGACTGGATAGTAAGAAAGAATTAAGGGGCCCTTTTAAAAAGCTGCAGCAAAAAGTGGCCTCAGCGTGCTTTTACGTGGGCCTTTCCTGTGCACTAAGGCCATTTTTTCCGTAGTGGTAAAATGGCCAAATTTCCACTTTTTTCCATTAATGGCCATGTGTTAATTTTCCCATTAGTGAGCCCTTACCGCCATCTATTTTATATGTGGTAGAGACTAATGGCAGATGACGTTTAATGTGAGTATGTGCAAGGTGATGCATGTGGGAAAAAAGAACCCGAATTATAGCTACGTCATGCAAGGTTCCACGTTAGGAGTTACGGACCAAGAAAGGGATCTGGGTGTCGTCGTCGATAATACACTGAAACCTTCTGCTCAGTGTGCTGCTGCGGCTAGGAAAGCGAATAGAATGTTGGGTATTATTAGGAAAGGTATGAAAAACAGGTGTGAGGATGTTATAATGCTGTTGTATCGCTCCATAGTGCGACCGCACCTTGAGTATTGTGTTCAATTCTGGTCTCCGCATCTCAAGAACGATATAGTAGAATTGGAAAAGGTGCAGCAAAGGGCGACTAAAATTATAGCAGGGATGGGACGACTTCCCTATGAAGAAAGATTAAGGAGGCTAGGGCTTCTCAGCTTGGAGAAGAGACGGCTGAGGGGAGACATGATAGAGGTATATAAAATAATGAGTGGAGTGGAACAGGTGGATGTGAAGCGTCTGTTCACGCTTTCCAAAAATACTAGGACTAGGGGGCATGCGATGAAACTACAAATTTTAGTAAATTTAAAACAAATTGGAGTGGAGGAGTGGCCTAGTGGTTAGGGTGGTGGACTTTGGTCCTGGGGAACAGTTCGATTCCCACTTCAGGCACAGGCAGCTCCTTGTGACTCTGGGCAAGTCACTTAACCCTCCATTGCTCCATGTAAGCCGCATTGAGCCTGCCATGAGTGGGAAAGCGTGGGGTACAAATGTAACAAAAAAAAAAAATGTTTCTTCACCCAACGCATAATTAAACTCTGGACTTCGTTGCCGGAGAACTTGGTGAAGGCGGTTAGCTTGGCAGAGTTTAAAAAGGGGTTAGACGGTTTTCTAAAGGACAAGTCCATAAACCACTACTAAATGGACTTGGGAGAAATCCACAATTCCAGGAATAACATATATAGAATGTTTGTACGTTTGGGTAGCTTGCCAGGTGCCCTTGGCCTGGATTGGCCGCTGTCATGGACAGGATGCTGGGCTCGATAGACCCTTGGTCTTTTCCCAGTGTGGCATTACTTATGTACTTATGTAATGTACTAAACCTGTGCTAATCAGTTAGCGCATTACAATCTCAATGTGCTAACCAATTTGCATAGACATATCCACTCTCTGCCTCAGACATGCCTCCTCTGTGAAAAAAATATTGAAAAATATTTTAGTGTGTGGTTTGCGCACGCTCATTCAAAATTACTGCAAACACCTCAGCTCATCCCATGGTACACTATTTTAAACTTTGGTAAGCACACATTAGTGCTCACCACAGCTTTGTAAAAGGGCCCCTAAATCTGGAAAGAGAGGCAATTAAAAAAAAATTGAAGGAATATGAAAGGAAAAGGAGGAGAAAGAAAAATGACAAATGGACAGAAATCCTGGCAAGAGTGTTGTGTTGGTCCAAGTCTCTGGTTTCTGCTTTCCTCATCTTCTCTTAAGAGAGTTAACAGAAGATGAGGAAAGCAGAAACCAGAGACTCGAACCAACACAATTAGAAAAAGTAAATGGCCAGACATCAATGGTAGAAAAACAATTTTACTTTTGGTTTAGGATAAAGTAGTGTGGTAGCCGTGCTAATAAAAGTTAATTAATATAAATAGAAAATGGAAATAAGGTGACATGTTTTTATTGCACTGATTTTAATTAAACATCCTTCTTCAGCTCAGCACAAGATACCATAACAGCAATATACAGTCCTGACCTCAAGAAGGAGGTTTTGTCCTCTGAAAGCTAATCGAATTATGTATTTAGACCAATAATACAGTGTTATTTTCCTTTTTTTTCTTTTTCTTTTTTTTAATTTTTAATGTAGTAATTGGAATATGTCTGCTTTTGAAATGTACATCTGCTATCTTTATATTTTGCACAGTACATGGGGAAAAGCATCACTGTTTCTCTGATGTTGCACTATATACATAGTCTGGCTTCTTGGAGGATCAGCTTAATTTTTGTCTCTATATTTTTTCTTTAGCTTGTGGTTACTTATTCTATATTGGGTGAAGGTCTGTGTTCTATGTGTGTGAAAGAGACATAGAGGGGCATAGTCGAACGGGGCGCCCATGTTTTCCTGAGGGCGTCCTCGAAGGACGTCCCCGCGAAGGTGCGGGGTAACCCATATTATCGAAACAAGAGGGGCGGCCATCTTTCATTTCGTTAATACAGTTGGGGACACCCAAATCTCAACATTTAGGTTGACCTTAGAGATGGTCGTCCTTAGAGATGGTCGTCCCAGGTTTTCAGCGATAATGGAAACCGAGGGCGCCCATCTCAGAAACAACCAAATCCAAGCCCTTTGGTTGTGGGAGGAGCCAGCATTTGTAGTGCACTGGTCCCCCTCACATGCCAGGACACCAACCGGGCACCCTAGGGGGCACTGCAGTGGACTTCAGAAAAAGCTCCCAGGTGCATAGCTCCCTTACCTTGTGTGCTGAGCCCCCCAATCCCCCCCCCAAAAAAACCCACTCCCCACAGCTGTACATCACTACCATAGTCCTTAGGGATGAAGGGGGGCACCTACATGTGGGTATAGTGGGTTTGTGGTGGGTTTTGGAGGGCTCACATTTACCACCGCAAGTTTAACAGGTAGGGGGGGGGTATGGGCCCGGGTCCGCCTGCCTGAAGTGCACTGCAGTACCCACTAAAACTGTTCCAGGGACCTGCATACTGCTGTCATGGAGCTGGGTATGATATTTGAGGCTGGCATAGAGGTTGGAAAATATATTTAAAAAAAATTTTTTTTAGGGTGTGAAGGGATTAGTGAGCACTGAGGGAGTAGGGGGAGGTCATCTCCGATTCCCTCCAGTGGTCATCTGGTCATTTAGGGCACATTTTTGTGGCTTGGTTGTAAACAAGAAATGACCAAGTAAGTCGGCCTAGTGTTCATCAGGGACGCCCTTCTTTTTTCCATTATCGGCCGAGGACGCCCATGTGTTAAGCACGCCCCAGTCCCGCCTTCGCTATGCTTCCGACACGCCCCGGGAACTTTGGTCGTCCCCGCGACAGAAAGCAGTTCAGGGCGCCCCAAATTGGCTTTCGATTATGCCAATTTGGGCGACCCTGTGAGAAGGACGCCCATCTCCCGATTTGTGTCGAAAGATGGGCGCCCTTCTCTTTTGAAAATGAGCCCAATAGTTTTCTGTTAGCATTGACTGTGCAGGATTGATCTGTACTAATCTGGCTTGTTAAGTTGCTGCTATTATGGTAAACAGGGCTGTAGAGTTGGAGTTGGATTCAGAAGCAATTTTGTGAGAAGTCAGATTCGATAAATATGTACGAACTCCAACTCCAGCTTCAAAATAAAAACTTACAATCTATATAAATAATTCTGACCTCCAACGTTCTGACCTCCAACGTTCTGAACCTCACTGTGTGGCAGGGAAACACTGAAGCCCTGTAGTCTTCTAGGCCGTCAGCACCACTCACTGTCACTCATAGACCCGCCCTCAGCCACGCCCCATCCACACATAATTCACAACCCCTACATTCTAAATGTAAATTTGTAGTTGCAAGATCCCATGAGTGTCTGCCCCACCCTCGCGTCACAACGTGATGACGTGGAGGGCGGGGCTATGGCACTCAGCCAATCACCAGTTCCACCGCCCTCTGACGCTACCCCCCCCCCCCGACGCACTGCGAGAAACAGCTGCCTACGCAGGGGGAGGAGTGCCATCCGAACACCTGATCCGGCCCGACACACTGCAAGAAACAGCGGCCTACGCAGGGCCTCCACCCCCCCCCCCCCCGACGCACAGCGACAAACACCGAGCTACGCAGGGGGAGGAGTGCCGTCCGAACACCTGATCCACCGGGACACCGAAGCTGCCGCCCTCCCAAACAAAATACCCACCTGCACTCTCCCGACGCTGGCGCAGGTAAACATTGCTAGCGCCCGTTTCATTGCTCAAAGAAACAGTCCTTTTTTACTAGTATTTTAATATTTGGTAAATTTATCTATTCCCTTCCTCTGCACCCGACCCACCCACCTTCCTCCCTCATGGTCTGGCATCTCTCCCCCTCTCTTCCTTGGTGTAATCTCTCTATCTCTTCTCTTTGCTCCCCCACAGTTCAGCAACTTCGTCCTCTCTTCCCCCTCCCCTTTGATCTCTATCTCATTTCTCTCAGCTTGCCCCCAATCCAACATCTTTTCCCCACTGCCCCACCCCTGGACTTATAAGCATCTCTCCATCACCTCCCCCACATCCAGCATATTCTTCCCCTATGCCCCCTGGATATTTAGGTATATCTCTAACATTCCCCCCCTTCCTCTCCTGTGCCTGGCATCTCTCCTTTCCTGCCCCCCCCCCTTCCACATACCCACGTGGGTCCAGCCTTGCTGCAGCTTCCCCTGCCTGCTACTGGTCTGCCACATTTTGCTGCAGTTGCAACAGAGGCAACATTGAAAGTCGACTTTGGGCATCAGGACCTTTTTTCTGCCGCGTCCTGCTTCTATGATGCAACTCTTTGTGGGCAGGTGCGGCGGGTAGGGGAAGATGGAACAAGGCCGGACCTACTCGTGTGGTCCAACTTCAGGCAGCCCTTACCATGGGCAGTACTGGGCATTTTGCCAGGCTCGCTCAATGGTAGCTATGACCATGCTCCCAGGCCCCTTACAAAACAGCAGCTCAAGTCCCAAAAGAGTAATACATTAATCTGTGCAGGGTATATATCACTTCCTGCCAAATGGTTTATTGCAAAGTACATGATGGGCAGTGCTCATTTGAGGTTTAATAGAAGATCTGATCGTAAAAGTGCTATCAATAGTGTCTGAACATATTAACACCTGAGTTAATTATTACCCATCCGGAATTCATACTTTTCAATCTGTACTTTACATCCTGTGCCTCTCTCTGGGCTTGGAAACCACATTTATTGATTTAAATTGAATTTGAAATTATATAAGGAAGCACACTCTTGGACGCCTGCGTACTCATCGCTGTCTGATCTGCCTTTAAGAAAGACAGATGCTAGCAGGAATACTTAAAAGAAAAAATAGAAATTTTAAATTGCCTGTCAGCACACTTCCTCCCTTTCACAGAGTAAAATCCACTTCTCTCTGTTCAAGTTCTAATTCATTTCTGAGCTAGTCAAGGTCTTACTGCGCTCAGAGCTGCCAACCATTCTAAGCTTTGATAAGAACATTTACGGGGAACAGAATTGGTGGGGAGGAGGTACAGAGTAGCAAGTGGGTATTTAAAAAAAAAAAATGTGAAAACATCTCTCACAAGGACCCGACCCAGTGAAATAAATAGTAACATGAAGGGGCATAATCGAATGTCGCCGGTGAAATAGGTCGCCGGCGATCTATTTTGATGGTGGCGCAACAGCTGGCCGGAACTGTATTTTCGAAAAAAGATGGCCGGCCAACTTTTTTTTCGATAATACGGTTTAGCCCAGCCAAATGCCAGAGTTCGCCGGGTTTGAGATGGCCGGTTTTGTTTTTCAGCGATAATGGAAAAAACTGCCGGCCATCTCAAACCCGGCGAAATCCAAGGCATTTGGTCGTGGGAGGAGCCAGCATTTGTAGTATACTGGTCCCCCTGACATGCCAGGACACCAACCGGGCACCCTAGGGGGCACTTCTAAAAATGTTCAAAAAATACACAAATAGCTCCCAGGTGCATAGCTCCCTTCCCTTGGGTGCTGAGCCCCCCAAATCCCCCCCAAACCCACTCCCCACAACTCTACACCATTACCATAGCCCTTATGGGTGAAGGGGGGCACCTACATGTGGGTACAGTGCGTTTTGGGGGGGTTTGGAGGGCTCAACACTTAGCACCACAAGTGTAACAGGCAGGGGGGGGGGATGGACCTGGGTCTGCCTGCCTGAAGTGCACTGCACCCATTAAAAACTGCTCCAGGGACTTGCATACTGCTGTCAGGGAGCTGGGTATGACATTTGAGGTTGGCATACAGGCTGGCAAAAAGTGTTTTATTTTAAATTTTTTTATTGTGGGAGGGGGTTGGTGACCACTGGGGGAGTATGGGGAGGTCATCCCCCATTCCCTCCGGTGGTCATCTGGTCAATTGGGGCACTTTTTTGAGGCTTGGTCATGAAAATTAAAGGACCAAGTAAATCCGGCGAAATACTGATGAATGCCGCTTTTCTTTTTTCCATTAGCCACAAAAGCCGGCCATCTGGTAGCCACGCCCATGCCCGCCTATGTCCCGCCTTTGCTTCACCGCCGATACGCCCCCTTGACCCTTCACCGGCGCGGCGACGGGAAAGCGGCGATGGTGTCAAAAACGCCGCTTTCGATTATACCAATTTTGCCACTTTTGCGAGATTGCCGGCCATCTCCCGATTTATGTCGGAAGATCGCCGGCGATCACTTTAGAAAATAAGCCTGATAATAACATAGTAAATGACAGCAGATAAAGACCTGTATTGTCCATCTAGTCTGCCCAACAAGATAAACGTATTCTACATGGTATAATACAAAATTCCAAGTAAGGTTCACTTAAAATTAATGGTTGTAAACAATATATAATACAAATTATTAAACAACCGTTGAAATATTAGCAAAACACTTTCTATCTTTATTAAATATCTTCTATGTACTTAGATTTTTCTTTACACAATGTCATAAATAGAACATTAACACAATCATTCACTCTCTTGCACACATCACATCATGTATAAAACGCTCATCATATCATATATAGAACACTACAGCAATTTCCTCACAAATAAATTTTTCCTGTATGATATTTAAACAACCTGTTGACTTCTATACCATGGAACTCAATCTCCAATGAAAATCATACAGAAAATAATTTTCTCCTAGATGATAACTGTTCATCGGTATCCGGCAGATTCATTAATAATAGAACTTCCAATAATGCATCAATTCATTAGTCCTCAAAGATGAAGAATTACCAATTTTTATCGCTGAGTGTTGATAAGAATCCAACGGGGTACAGACTGCGATCTATCAATGAGGTAGCTGCATGCTTCTATAGTATTCGCAATCAAATCCAGGGACCATGTTCTCTGGACTTTACATAAGATCTTTGTTCAACTTTTCAGCAAGCCACAACAGGACCCGACACGATCATGTTTCGCTATATAAAGCGTCTTCAGGGGTCTTTCAATCAGCTACTGTAGGTGGTCAGGAACTCGATACCAGCAAGATGCCGGTGGAAAACGTCCAGAAGGACGCCCATACATGCGCATATCACATTCTACATGGTATGTGATACTTTATATGTATACCCGAGTTTGATTTGTCCTTGCCTTTCTCAGGGCATAGACCGTAGAAGTCTACCCAGCACTCTTCTTGTACTAAAAGTTCTGAAGATTCTGGAACCCTAAAGAGTTATAAGATTCCGGAATCCCAATTAGTAGCAACATTCCATGTAGAACCCCAAAGAGTAACATAGTAACATAGTAAATGACAGCAGATAAAGACCTGTACGGTCCATCCAGTCTGCCCAACAAGATACTTTATATGTATACCCGAGTTTGATTTGTCCTTGCCTTTCTCAAGGCACAGACCGTAGAAGTCTGCCCAGCACTATTCTGGTACTAAAAGTTCTGAAGATTCTGGAATCCTAAAGAGTTACAAGATTCCAGAATCCCAATTAGTAGCAACATTCCATGTAGAACCCCAAAGAGTAACATAGTAACATATAGTAAATGACGGCAGATAAAGACCTGAACGGTCTGTCCAACAAGATAAACTCATTTTACATGGTATGTGATACTTTATACCCGAGTTTGATTTGTCCTTGCCATTCTCAGGGTGTAGACCGTAGAAGTCTGCCCAGCTCCTGTTTTGTCGCCACCCAATCTCCGCTAAGATTCCACGGACCCATAGGCGTAGTTTGACTGTTTCATTTGGGGGGGCAAAGGATGGGGCGGAGCATATTAGCATATTCATTTGCATATATACATATGCAAATGAATATGCTAATATGGAGGAAGGAATTGAAATTTACAGGCAAAATATCACAGATGCACATTTCAAAAAGCTGACATATTTCAATTAATATATTCTGAATAAAATACTTTTTTACCTTTGTTGATCATTTAGTTTTTCTATTCGCTTTGGTCCCAGTGTCTTCTGTTTTATGCAGTGTCTTCTTTCCAGTAGGCTTCCCTCTGCTCCCCACCCCTCCCAGTCCCATCCATCTCCTGCTCCTTCCCTCTGCTCACCTCATTTCCCAGTCCAATCCAATTCCTGGTCCTTCCCTCTGCTCCCCACCCACCCCTCCCAGTCCCATCCATCTCTTGCTCCTTCCCTCTGCTTCCCACCCCTCCCAGTCCCATCCATCTCCTGCTCCTTCCCACTGCTTCCCACCCTCCCAGTCCCATCCAATTCCTGGTCCTTCCCTCTGCTCCCCACCCACCCCTCCCAGTCCCATCCATCTCTTGCTCCTTCCCTCTGCTTCCCACCCCTCCCAGTCCCATCCATCTCCTGCTCCTTCCCTCTGCTTCCCACCCTCCCAGTCCCATCCATCTCCTGCTCCTGCTCCTTCCCTCTGCTCACCACCCCTCCCAGTCCCATCCATCTCTTGCTCCTTCCCTCTGCTTCCCACCCCTCCCAGTCCCATCCATCTCCTGCTCCTTCCCTCTGCTCACCTCATTTCCCAGTCCAATCCAATTCCTGGTCCTTCCCTCTGCTCCCCACCCACCCACCCACCCCTCCCAGTCCCATCCATCTCTTGCTCCTTCCCTCTGCTTCCCACCCCTCCCAGTCCCATCCATCTCCTGCTCCTTCCCACTGCTTCCCACCCTCCCAGTCCCATCCATCTCCTGCTCCTTCCCTCTGCTTCCCACCCTCCCAGTCCCATCCAATTCCTGGTCCTTCCCTCTGCTCCCCACCCACCCCTCCCAGTCCCATCCATCTCTTGCTCCTTCCCTCTGCTTCCCACCCCTCCCAGTCCCATCTCCTGCTCCTTCCCACCCTCCCAGTCCCATCCATCTCCTGCTCCTTCCCTCTGCTCACCACCCCTCCCAGTCCCATCCATCTCTTGCTCCTTCCCTCTGCTTCCCACCCCGCCCAGTCCCATCCATCTCCTGCTCCTTCCCTCTGCTCACCTCATTTACCAGTCCAATCCAATTCCTGGTCCTTCCCTCTGCTCCCCACCCACCCACCCCTCCCAGTCCCATCCATCTCTTGCTCCTTCCCTCTGCTTCCCACCCCTCCCAGTCCCATCCATCTCCTGCTCCTTCCCACTGCTTCCCACCCTCCCAGTCCCATCCATCTCCTGCTCCTTCCCTCTGCTTCCCACCCTCCCAGTCCCATCCAATTCCTGGTCCTTCCCTCTGCTCCCCACCCACCCCTCCCAGTCCCATCCATCTCCTGCTCCTTCCCACTGCTTCCCACCCTCCAAGTCCCATCCATCTCCTGCTCCTTCCCTCTGCTTCCCACCCTCCCAGTCCCATCCATCTCCTGCTCCTTCCCTCTGCTCACCACCCCTCCCAGTCCCATCCATCTCTTGCTCCTTCCCTCTGCTTCCCACCCCTCCCAGTCCCATCCATCTCCTGCTCCTTCCCTCTGACCTCCTTTCCCAGTCCAGTCCAATCCAATTCCTGGTCCTTCCCTCTGCTCCCCACCCACCCCTCCCAGTCCCATCCATCTCTTACTCCTTCCCTCTGCTCTCCACCCTCCCAGTCCCATTCATCTTCCCTCTGCTGCCCCCCCCTCGGGGTCCAGGATCGTGACTCCGTTTACCCCCTCTCTTCCTCCCTCCCTCCAGTGCAGGCAGCAGTCTTCTTCAGCCTTTCTGTGTTCCTGGCAGCGGTAGCGACGTACACGCTGCCTTCGGTCTGCCCCGGAAGCCTTCTCTTCAAGTTCCTGTTCCCACCTATGCGGGAACAGGAACTTGAAGAGAAGGCTTCGGGGCAGAGCTGAAGGCAGCGTGTACGTCGCTACCGCTGCCAGGAACAAGAAAGACTTAGAGAAGATTGGTGCTGCCTGCGCCGGAGGGTAGGAAGAGAGGGGGTAGATAGACACGCTCGTCTCCGTCCACTTCGCTGCTTCCCTGCCCTCTCTGTCTGCGTCCCGCCTTCCTCTGATGTCATTTCCTTTCGGGCGGGACGCAGACAGAGAGGGCAGGGAAGCAGCGAAGCGGACGGAGACGAGCGCGTGCCTGCTTGTTTTTTTTTTTTTCCACTTCTAGCGCCAGTCCACGTCATCGTCGTTTGGGGGGGCATTGCCCCCCCTCGCCCCCCCCCCAGTCTACGCCCATGCACGGACCCATTCCTTCTAAACAGGATTCCTTAAATGTGGGAGGACCATCCTTAGCCCACTCCTTCCAGCACTATTCCTAGCTTCCCCCATCTGAAAAATAAATAACTTTCTTCTGCTTGTTCTTTTTACCTTCTTACCCCAGAAACTTGTGTTGTCTCTTTCTCCGATACTTCAGTAAGGTTTTCACCAAGGTACAGTGGACTACAGACTCATTGGCTGGCAGGAGATGTTTGGTCACTGATCACATTTCTCCGGTACTTGGTCAAAATAGCCCCGACAAAATAGCTCCAAAAAAAGCTCCCGACATAATAGTCCCTGACATAACAACCACTGTCAAAACGGCTTACCCACAAAATAACCCTTGACAAGTTAGCCACATGACAAAAGGGCCTGATCAGGCTGCCCAGAATATGGGACTGTATTTCTTTCCTAATAATCTTACCTTGCCAAACAGGATAAGGTTGGTAAGACTATGAAAATGATGACAATATTTTTTTTTTAATTAGAATGTTGATGGAAGAATAGTTTCTTTAAATAGCAGAACAGATCATGAATACCAGTTTGTAGCTATAGAATTTTGTTAATTTATATAAGCTTTATGCAGTCGAATGCTGGTAGGAGTCTTTATCAGTGAAGATTTCAGTTGTAGTTTATTATATTTTTTGTGATGTGTTATTTTTTCTTAGGGGGCTATTTTGTTAAGGGGGCTGCATAAGTACATAAGTAATGCCACACTGGGAAAAGGCCAAGGGTCCATCGAGCCCAGCATCCTGTCCACGACGGCGGCCAATCCAGGCCAAGGGCACCTGGCAAGCTTCCCAAACGTACAAACATTCTATACAATCAAGCCATTGTGACATCACTAATGAGGTTGGCTCTTATTGGTGGAATGAGCCACTATGACATCACAATAGGTTAAATCACTGCTCTATGTAATAAAAGTGAGCCAAGTAGAGGACATAAGTACATAAGTAATGTCACACACTGGGAAGAGACCAAGGGTCCATCGAGCCCAGCATCCTGTCCACGACAGCAGCCAATCCAGGCCAAGGGCACCTGGCGAGCTTCCCAAACGTACAAATATTCTATACATGTTATTCCTGGAATTGTGGAGTTTCCCCATTTAGTAGTGGTTTATGGACTTGTCCTTTAGGAAACCGTCTAACCCCTTTTTAAACTCTGCCAGGCTAACCCCTTTTGTGTAGAGGCTATTTTGTCAAGGGTTGTTTTGTGGGAGGGGCCATTTTGTCAAGGGCTGTTTTGTTAGGGTGTGAAATGTCAAGGGTTATTTTGTTACAAGGCTGTTTTGTCAGGGCTAATACGACTGGGTGCCCATTTCCCTTTTGTGGTGAACTGGACAATAAGAATGGCAAAAGAAAGCACCAAGAGCCTTCAGAAAACGGGACACGATTCCTTTAATCGCACAAGTTAGGAAACAATCTTCAAAAAATGACCCGACATGGGCCGTGTTTCGGCGCACAGCGCCTGCGTCAGGGGTCACAAAGGTATAAAAAACATGTACAGTGGCAAAACTTGCTCCTCCGCACGGTTACCAGAATACAATGGCTGAAGGACAGTGTTTGTATTCTGGTAACCATGCGAAGGAGCAAGTTTTGCCGCTGTACACACGTTTTTTTGTACCTTTCTGACCCCTAACAAGCTTATTTTCAAAAGTGATCGCCGGCCATTCCCCGACATAAATGGGGAAATGGCCGGCGATCTCTCAAAAGCGGCGAAATCGGCTTTTTTGACAGCATCGCCGCTTTCCCGTTAACTCGCCGGCGAAAGTTCAAGGGGGCGTGTTGGTGGCGTAGCGAAGGCGGGACATGGGCGGGCATGGGCGTGGCTATCAAATGGCCGGCTTTCGCGGATAATGGAAAAAAAAAGCGGCGTTAAGCAGTATTTCGCCGGGTTTACTTGGTCCTTTTATTTTCATGACCAAGCCTCAAAAAGGTTCCCCAGATGACCACCGGAGGGAATGGGGGATGACCTCCCCGTAGTCCCCCAGTGGTCACCAACCCCCTCCCACACTAAAAAAATACAAATCAAAACCTTTTGTATGCCAGCCTCAAATGTCATACCCAGCTCCCTGACAGCAGTATGCAAGTCCCTGGAGCAGTTTTTAATGAGTGCAGTGCACTTCAGGCAGGCAGACCCAGGTCCATTCCCCCCCCCCCCTATTACACTTGTGGTGGTAAATGTTAAGCCCTCCAACCCCCCCCCCCCAAACCCACTCTACCCACATGTAGGTGCCCCCCTTCACCCATAAGGGCTATGGTAATGGTGCAGAGTTGTGGGGAGTGGGTTTGGGGGAGATTTGGGGGGGGGGGGGGTCAGCACCCAAGGTAAGGGAGCTATGCACCTGGGAGCTTTTTTTGTATTTTTAAAATTTTTTAGAAGTGCCCCCTAGGGTGCCTGGTTGGTGTCCTGGCATGTCAGGGGGACCAGTGCACTACAAATGCTGGCTCCTCCCATGACCAAATGCTTTGGATTTCGCTGGGTTTGAGATGGCCGGCATTTTTTCCCATTATTACTGAAAAACAAAACCGTCGATCTCAAACCCGGTGAACTCTGGCATTTGGCTGGGCTCAGTGGTGTTCCTAGGGGTGCTGACACCCGGGGCGGATCGCCGATGCGCCCCGCCCCCCCCGGTGCAGCGCCCTCCCCCCCGGAACAGCGCGACACCCCCCTGTCGAAAAAACTCCCGATCCCCCGGCGAAACAACCCCCCCCCCCGGTTCACGCCGCTGGGGGGGGGGGGTGCCGCGCGCCTGCTGGCTCTTCATTTTCATGCTCCCTCTGCCCCGGAACAGGAAGTAACCTGTTCCGGGGCAAAGGGAGCATGACAACGAAGAGCCGACAGGCGCGCAGCACCCCCCCAGCGGCGTGCACCCGGGACGGACCGCCCCACCGCCCCCCCCCCCCCTTGGTACACCACTGGCCGGGCTAAACCGTATTATCAGAAAAAAAGATGGCCGGCCATCTTTTTCGATAATACGATTCTGGCCAGCTGTTGCGCCGCCGCCAAAATAGATCGCTGGTGAACTATTTTGCCGGTGACGTTCGATTATGCCCCTCCATAGGAATCTTGTTCCATTTTTTTAAGGCTCTTGGTGCTTTCGTTTGCCATTTTGGACTTTGTTTTCTGCTTCGTACCCTCTCTTTGCTGTGCTCTGGACAATAATAATGAAATCTGGAATCCCGCTAAGCCTGTGTTCCTACTTTTTTGCAACAAACTCTACTCTGTCTTTCACCATGGAGCCAACCTAATTACAAATAAAACAGTTGTAATATTGCAACGTTAGGATCAATCAGCAGAAGAAATAACAGATGATGTGTCTATATGGGACGGGCAAAAATGATTCCCTTATGCCACATAACTAGAACACTAAACCATAGAATAAACTGCAATGGTATTAGTAACATGCTTTATTATTTTGAGCCATGAAGGTTGTGGTCCCTTTGTGATCTGAGTGAGATGTACAGGAAATGTGTGGGATTGAGCTGTAGGTGGGCGGAAATTAGGGATAAGCACAAGGGAAATGTTTTAGGGTCATGTTCAGTTTGTTTGGCCCTTTTCGTGATTTTTGGTCATTTATTTTTCAGTTCATATATAATCACACATTTTTTAATTGAAAAAAAACCCCATATGGAACACATTAAAACTTTTTAATGTGTGTTAATAGACTTTGAATGCACATTAATTCTTAGATTAATGTGTTAAGTTGATTGAGCATGCACTAAATTCTTTTAAGGCACGCCAATTAACTAAATGCAAGCTAATGAAAGCACATCCACACAAGACAAAAACGGTCCAGGGTTTGTGACGTAACGGTAAGACATATGAGAAGAGACTACAGGACTTTAATATGTATAAGCTACAGCAGTGGTTCCCAAATCTGGTCCTGGAGGCGCCCTAGCCAATCAGGTTTTCAGTATATCAACAATGAATATTCATGAGAGTCATGCACTTGGGTCGCAAAAATCCGAGGTAACGGTACAGTATAGGGGGTGAAGTGCTTCAGTGTGCGAAGGAAGAGCGGGACTTGGGGGTGATTGTGTCTGATGACCTCAAAGCTTTCAAACAGATAAAAAAAACCAATGGCCAAAGCCAGAAGGATGCTTGGGTGCATAAAGAGAGGCATGACCAGCAGGAAAAAGGAGGTGATAGTGCCGTTGTATAAGTCTCTGGTGAGGCCCCATTTGGAGTACTGCGTGCACTTCTGGAGTCCACACCTACGGAAAGATATAAACAGGATGGAGTCGGTCCAGAGGGCGGCTACGAAATTAGTAAGCGGTCTTGAATGCAAAAATTATAGGGACAGGCTTATGAACCTCAACATGTATACGCTGGAAGAGAGGAGGGAGAGAGGAGACATGATAGAAACGTTTAAATATCTCAAGGGCATTTATATATAGGAAGAGAGCCTTTTTCAAATGAAGGAGAGCTCTGGAA
Source organism: Microcaecilia unicolor (assembly GCF_901765095.1). Taxonomy (NCBI): domain Eukaryota; kingdom Metazoa; phylum Chordata; class Amphibia; order Gymnophiona; family Siphonopidae; genus Microcaecilia; species Microcaecilia unicolor. The sequence goes on along the minus strand of NC_044035.1, from coordinate 22,624,488 downwards.
TGAGGGGGCACATAACAAAGTTAAGAGGGAGTAGGCTAAGGAATATTATTTCACAGAAAGGGTGGTGGAGGCGTGGAATGGCCTCCTGGTGGAGGTGGTGGAGTCGACTGTCCCAGAATTTAAAAAGGCATGTGTATTCAATCAATTCAGGGTTGATTTTGTACATTTCAAACCACTATATTATCTAGGAGTGTGGGAGTTATAAAAAGCTTTCTTATAGTCAATATAACAACTTACAGACTGTAGGTGGACAAATTATCGGTCTATAATTTTTTTTAGAAATGTTACTTGGATCTCTCTTTGGAAAAAGAAGTGTTCTACCCAATTTCAGCCAATGTGGTGTCAGATCTGGCTATCTGATCAATTGATTATTGCAGTTTGCCATGTCTTGGTGGAGAGAGATTAACTGTTTGAGCCAAAAATTGGTCACTTCATCTGGGCCAGGACTCTTGTAATTTGGGACTCTTTATAACCTGTTTTCCAACTCTTTTGTTGTTCCAACTCCAGGCTCTGTTCATTCTGCCTCGCCTCACCCTATGCATGGAACAACCTTCCTGAGCCCTTACGCCAAGCCCCCTCCCTGCCCATCTTCAAGTCTTTGCTTAAAGCCCACCTCTTCAATGCTGCGTTCGGCACCTAACTCTTACCGTTCAGTAAATCCAGACAGCCCCAATTTGACTGCCCCTATCAGACTGACTGTTCACTTGTCTTTTAGATTGTAAACTCTTTGAGCAGGGACTGTCCCTCTATGTTAAATTGTACAGCACTGCGTAACCCTAGTAGCACTTTAGAAATGTTAAGTAGTAGTAGTACTTCAGGCCCCTGGGATAATGTTTACCTGTTCCAAATACTCATGTATGCAGGGTAGCCATTCTGCATCTCGGTTATGTTGTACAGGTCCTCATATAACTTTCTCTAGAATGTTTCTCTCAGCTTTAGTTGGTGATTTATTTATTTAACACATTTATACCCCACATTTTCCCACTAGTTGCAGGCTCAATGTGGCTTACACAATAACATGGGTAGGCTACAGTTCAGTGTAATATCATTAAACAATGTCATAGTAAAAAAATTAATCGTAAACGTATCGTCTAAGACAACAAAGATAATAAAAGATAGTGGAAAAACATTAGGGTCCATAAATTTTGCTGAACAGAAAAGAAAGGAACGAAGTAATGTCTGGATGGTACGCCTTCTTGAACAGGGTGGTCTTCAATAATTTCCTGAAGTTTAGATGATTCTGAGTTGATTTTAAGAGTTTAGGCAGTGCATTCCATAGCTGAGTTCCTATGAAGGAGGAGCTTGATGCGAAGGTAGATTTGTATTTGAGGCCATTGCAATCTGGATAATGTGAAATTAAATAGGATCGGGAAAGACTGGAACTATTTCACTGTATTGATCTTCTTTCCCAGTTCTCTTTAGAATTGTTTTGGGTTTTCTTTAAATAATTTAACAAAGACTGTATGAGGCATCTCTGTGTGTCTTGTGTGTGTGTGTATATAACATGATAGTAACATAGTAGATGACTGCAGAAAAAGACCTGCACGGTCCATCCAGTCTGCCCAACAAGATAACTCATATTTGCTGCTTTTTGTGTATACCCTACTTTGATTTGTACCTGTGCTCTTCAGGGCACAGACCGTATAGGTCTGCCCAGCACTATCCCCGCCTCCCAACCACCAGCCCCGCCTCCCAACCACCTGCTCTGGCACAGACCGTATAAGTCTGCCCAGCACTATCCTCACCTCCCAACCACCAGCCCCGCCTCCCAACCACCAGCTCTGGCACAGACCGTATAAGTCTGCCCAGCACTATCCCCGCCTCCCAACCACCAGTCCCGCTTCCCACCACCGGCTCTGGCACAGACCGTATAAGTCTGCCCAGCACTATCCCCGCCTCCCAACCACCAGTCCCGCCTCCCACCACCGGCTCTGGCACAGACCGTATAAGTCTGCCCAGCACTATCCCTGCCTCCCAACCACCAGTCCCCGCCTCCCACCACCGGCTCTGGCACAGACCGTACAAGTCTGCCCAGCACTATCCCCGCCTCCCAACCACCAGCCCCGCCTCCCGATCTTGACTAAGCACCTGAGGAGCCATTCCTTCGGCACAGGATTACAGTATATATATATGTGTGTGTGTTTGTACCTATGCAATGGTTGGACATACAGCGGGATGGAGCCTCCTTCATAGGCAATATTGCTTGATCAAAATGAACGTAAAAAGAGAGAAAAACAAAATCCCTCATATCAAACTATCTACAATATAAAGTTCAAAATTCTGCATTTTAATGGGTATAGCAGCATCTTATGGGTTATGGTTACAAACATAGGTAAAAAATAGAGGCCAGCATATAAGTTGTAGGTCACACTTTTTTGTTGAACTCATTTTTCTTTCTCAGTTCAGTAGTTCAGTGTAGAATGAGCCAGAGATGTTTTGTTTAGATAAACAAACAAGTAAATTACCAGGTGTACCACACGGGTAGCAGATTCATGGTTTATTATCAGACTTGTTAAATAAAAGGATCTGTATTTGTGTGGTGGGGGAGGGGGATGAGCAGAGGTAATAATGTGTTTGCAGAGAGGTGAGAAAACAGAGTTGTTAAAAGGTATTTTGAACTAGTTAGATATTTTTCCCCACATAATACATAAAAATGGGAAGAGAACCTTTACTACATGGGTCTCAAAGAGGAGAATACATAGCAACAAGGGATTATAACTAGAAACGGGTGAAAAACCCCACAATTCCCTTGTTAATACAGTTCCAGTTCAAGAAACTTTATTGATATGACAATATGTGATGCCAGTGAAATCCAATTCATTTAGGGGTTCTTTTTAGTAAGCTATTGCAAAGTGCCATACCACTGGTATGAGACTCTCCTTTTCCAGTATTTCTAGCAAGTAGGGTTTCCTATCCCACAATTATCTGCTCACTGGCTGAATTTCAGAAGGTATGCTCCCTGTCCACTTCCATGACAACAACCACAAATAGCCATTTCTCCTATTCTTCCTATCATCTTCTCACAATTTAGCTTCCCCATCAGTCACTTTCCTCGCCTTAGGATGTAGGACAGCTCTGTAAATATTACATCAGGCCCTAGAACACCAAGATAGCTACTAATGGGGAACCAGAACAAGCTGGATGGTTACAGATCCCTACACAGGAACTACACGCTAACAAAATCCTTCACCTCAGCCACGCATGCAGAACACAGACTCTCTCTCATCCAATACTACTACTACTTAACATTTCTAAAGCGCTACTAGGGTTACGCAGCGCTGTACAATTTAACATAAAAGGACAGTCCCTGCTCAAGGAGCTTACAATCTAAAGGACAAGTGAACAGTCAGTCCGATAGGGGCAGTCAAATTGGGGCAGTCTGGATATCCTGAAGGTAAGAGTTAGGTGCCGAAGGCAGCATTGAAGAGGTGGGCTTTAAGCAAAGACTTGAAGATGGGCAGGGAGGGGGCTTGATGTAAGGGCTCAGGAAGGTTGTTCCAGGCATAGGGTGAGGCGAGGCAGAATAAAGAACCAGAAATTAGAAGTAATTAGAAATAGCTGCCAATTTCCAAGGACATGAAGCATCAGAAGCCCCACACCATCAAGAAAGCTAAGCCCTGAGATTTTGGAAACTAAGAGCAGTGCAATTTCAAGCAGTTCATGGCGTCACCGACTGGTGGTAATAACAGCTTACCTACTACTGAGGCATCATGCTGAAGGGGCGTGCCAAAGGGGCACACACCCCTTTTTGCACCCCTTCGTGCACAGTTTCGGCACAACATTTGGGCAATAGAAGACTATAGAGTCACTGGGGCAAAGTTACTTTGTTCACAGGGGTACAACAGAAGTAATGGCAAGACTGGGGAGGTGGTTGATTTATTTAATGATGTGTTTGTGGTCAGTAGGCCCTCAAATTGGAGCCTCTGAAGATTGTTATAACATTCCAGTGATAAGCTTTTCTAGGCAACAGGTGAAGTAAATTACAAACGTGAGAGAGAAGATAACACTTTTGAGCTGGTTATGGGCACTGTTCATGATTGTTTAGTGCTGTCAAAGGCAGGCTGGAACTATGGCCAAGGTAGGCAGAATATTTTCCATTCTAAGCATCAGTTGGTTAAGATAAAATACTACAATAATTGTGTAGAGTCATATGTACTCATTCTTATAGTTTATATTAATGCATGACCAGTAGTAAAAAAAAACTTCATAAGGGGATGGGTAGAGAAGGAACAACTTTGGCTGGTTCTGATTGCAGAGACCTGGCTGCATTCAAAAGATGACCCGGTATTAAATGATCTATACTCTTAGGTTATAATATTGTAATTTTCTACAAGTCTTTTTTTCAAAGTTGAATCGTTTTCTGATAACGTGTCACCTCGCCTTGAAATTCAAGCATACAAAATTAGCGATGAATCACTGGCACAACAACCATGTCTCATTTTATTTTATAGACCCCACAGGAAGTTGGCATGATGTTGAAAGGGGATTTTACAGGGTTTTTTTTCCGAACATATGCAAATGTGATATTAGTTGGGAACATTAACCTACACTTAGATAATGTAACCAAAGTTAAAATACAGGCTCCCTGATATTCAGACGGTGGTGGTCAGCCTTTTTTTAAACACTGTCACCAGCTAAATTAAGCCCCGATATTCAGTGCTGGACCATGTTGTCTTGTCTGAAAGGAAGGTGAGCCCTTAGGTCCTGCAAGGCCCCGGAGGACCTCAGAGGACAGCCGTGCAACCCCAAGTCTTCATCCACGGTGACCGCCGTTCACCGAGGGTTGAGCCCCCAGCTGCGGGTGGCCAACGGGACTTCCGGAACCGCGGGGTTGACGAACTGACCCAATACTGGAACCAGGAGCCAAGAGGGCAGGTGGAAAACAGAGGAGTCCAAAACAGGCAACAGGTCAGGGCAGGCAGCTCACAGCGCAGTCGAGACAGGCAATAGGTCAGGCAGGCAGCTCACAGCGTAGTCGAAACAGGCAATAGGTCAAGGCAGGCGGCTAGCAGAGAAGTCCAGGAACAATGCAAAGGTCAAAACCAGGAGAGCAAGGAAAACAAACTGAAAACTAGAACACACGGAGACTGGCCTCGGGAAACAGAACCTGAAGCAATGTCCTGTCTCAGGCCCGCTCCTTAAATACTGTCAGCATTCAACCGCCCAGCCCCAGCCGACATGGCCGGCCAATCGGAACTCGGTTGCTGACGAAATCCTTCTGATTGGTTCTGTCCGACCTCCCAGGCAGGACTACAGCATCGGCCTCCCAATCTATCTCCTCTGAGGCAGAGCTTCGGGTTCCCGCGCCCGAAAGTGGAGGAGACGCCGGCCATCACGTCTTGGCGCCATTCTCCCGCTGGCGCAAGCACGGACCTCATAGCCAGCGATCGAGGCCCCGGAAGCCGTGATCGCCGGCCTACGGCCTCGGCCCTGGACTGGGCGGCCATCATCGCGGCGAGCCGCAGCGAGCCCCGGCTCTCCGCTGTGGCCTCAAGAAGGCCGGCCCTTGCCGCAATGGACACCGGCTCCCACCTCCCGCAGAGGAGCAGCCGGAGGGAGCGACGGATGTGACACATGTAAGGGCACTGACACTGAATATCTGGGATAATTTTGGGTGGCCTGGCCACCGGAACTTATGCGGGTCCGGCTGATATTCTTATGGTTATGTGGGCACAGCTGAATATTGGTACAGGACTGCATAACCTTTTTATTTTAAAGAAAAGCCCCTGAGCCCCATCTCGCCCACCCGTACAAATGTCCCCTCTTGCCTTACTTCTCTCCCCCAGCTCACATCAAGATCCTGCTGCAAGACCCCTCACCCCCCATAACCATGAAGGTAAGCCCCAGTGCTTACCTACATTCCTGGTGGTCCAGGGGGGTTGTTGGGGACAGGAGCGTAACCCCCTTGTGGCGTCCCTATAAAATGGCTGTCATGATCTCTCACAGCAGCCATTTTACAGAGGCACCGAATGGGGCAGGAACAAAGGGGCTCCTGCCCACTTAAATCGCTTTGAAAATTGGCCTCAGGGTTTTCAGGACTTCTTAGCATCATACAAGTTTTCATGACCTCATATAGTTTCATCCCATACCGAAGGACTATCTGTTAGATCTATTAGCCAATAGATTTATTAATCCAGTCAATGTTCTATCTCTGAAATGAACAAATCAAGCGGAAGATATCCAGAAAGACCAGACTGAAGTCATAGATGTTAAAAGCCAAAATGATTTATAAGGACCCAACACGGTCCGTGTTTCGGCCAAGAAGGCCTTCCTCAGGGGTCTAAAACAAAAATATGACATATATAAATAAAAACATATAGAAACATATTTCATACATAGTGCTGTGTGTAATGAAAGTGACATTAAAAATAAAAATTTATATATATAATCGCAAGTCATTTATACAAATGTATCATAAAAACATGTATGTGAACCATAGAAATGTGACATTTAAAATAATCTAGACAGCAAATGAAAACAAGTTTACATAATAAAGGCAAGAGGACTTATAAAAGTAATATTATAGCCAAAAGTATATATATATGAAAATAATGTACCGTGTTTTTCGGACTATAAGACGCACTTTTTTCCCCCCAAATTTGGGAGGAAAATGGGGGGTGCGTCTTATAGTCCGAAGGTAGATTTGGCTGGCTGGCTGGCAGGCCACCCGCCCTCCGAGTTCCGGATCGCCGTCAGGGTTACCTCCTCCTCCCCCCCCCCCCCCCCGGCCATGTCACCACCTCTCCCCTTACTCACGCGATCTTCCCTGGTGGTCTAGTGACGTCGGAGCAGGAAAGAGCCCCCTCTTTCCTGCCCAGCGCACTGTTCTCCATCCTCCTGTATGCAGCCTGACGGTCTCGGCGAGATTCAAAATGGCCACCGAGACTTCAATTCTCGGCGGCCATTCTGAATCTCGCCGAGACCGTCAGGCAGCAATTCATACAGGAGGATGGAGAACAGCGCGCTGGGCAGGAAAGAGGGGGCTCTTTCCTGCCCCGACGTCACTAGACCACCAGAGAAGATCGCGTGAGTAGGGAGAAGTGGTGACAGGGCCGGGGGGAGGGCGATCCCGAACTCGGAGGGAGGGATTCGGACAAGACGCACCGGAGCACCTAGGTTTTAGAGGAGGGAAAAAGGAAAAAAAAATTTTCCTATTTCCCTCCTCTAAAACCTAGGTGCGTCTTATGGTCCGGTGCGTCTTATAGTCAGAAAAATACGGTATATTTGTTAAAAATTTTAAAATGTGACATTTAGACTTGCGATTATATATATAAATTTTTTTTTTTAATGTCACTTTCATTACACACAGCACTATGTATGAAATATGTTTCTATATATTTTTATTTATATATATTTTATATTTTTGTTTTAGACCCTTGAGGAAGGCCTTTTTGGCCGAAACACGGACCGTGTTGGGACCTAATAAATCATTTTGGCTTTTAACATCTATGACTTCAGTCTGGTCTTTCTGGATATCTTCCGCTTGATTTGTTGTTTTCTTGTGTTTTTTTTTGCGGGAGATTTGGACTCTCCTTTTTGTTGTTTTCTATCTCTGAAATGAACATAGGAACCAACACCATGGCCAAACCATAGTAAATTAATGTTCACTCTTAACTAGAAAGAAGCTGAGAGTAATAAATGGGTCCGGGACAGTCCTCCTTCATACAGAACCAGGGGAAAGACTGATACAGAGGACATTAGGTCCAGAGTCTCTAATGGACACTGTTTCCCTATCTTAGATTCTGCAAATTTCTTGATAATATGGGGCGAATTAAGTACAATTATATTGCTGTAGATAATATAGCACCAGAAAAAATAAAGATGAGACCCACGAAGAGGTTATCCCCCTGGGTTAGCGAAGATATTCAGGCCATGAAAAGACCATGTAGGAAATTAGAGAGAAGATGGTCTAAAGCAAGAACAAAGGAATGGGGTTGCAGTGGAAAATTTTTTATTTATTGGATTTGTATCCCACATTTTCCCACCTCTTTGCGGGCTCAGTGTGGCTTACAATAAGATATGAATAATGGAAATACCTTTGTTACAACTTGGTTATGGGTTACATTGTACAAGTTATGCGAGACCATCGAAGTATCGTTAGGAATGTAACAATGGGACATCAACATAGAAACATTGGAAGGAGCCAATGGGCAGTATTAAGACACAAAGACATATGGTGTACATATTTCTGTGAGCAAGTGTATGAGCGATGTGGAATTACGGGGGATGAGGGTCAGAAGTGGATGTATGATGCATTGATGAACAGTGAGTGTGCAGTAAGAGAGTACAAAAATATAAATAAAGGCACAAAGTGAATATTATGAAAAATATGTAGGAGGCAAGTCTATGAATATCTATCTATCTATCTATCTATCTATCTATCTATCTATCTATCTATCTATATATATATAGATATAGATATATATAGATATATTAGTTGCTTGTAAATAAATTGACTTTTATTTTTATTATTTGGGACCACTGTTCCCTCTAATTATAATGTTTCTTGGTTTGTTATCTACCTTATAATCGAAAGAGAAAAACGCCTAGATTTCGACCCAAATCGGGAGATAGACGTTTGTCTCACAAAAACGAATAAATCGGTATAATCGAAAGCCGATTTTGGACGTTTTCAACTGCACTCTGTCGCGGATGCGGACAAAGTTGACGGGGGCGTGTCGGAGGCATGGTGAAGGCGGGACTGGGGCATGGTTATCACCCGAACAGAGATGGACGCCTTTCGCCGATAATGGAAAAAAAGTATGCGTTTGTAGCTAGAATTTAGGGCACTTTTCCTGGACCCTGTTTTTTCACGAATAAGGCCCCAAAAAGTGCCTTAAATGACCAGATTACCACCAGAGGGAATCGGGGATGACCTCCCCTGACTCCCCCAGTGGTCACTAACCCCCTCCCACCACAAAAAATGATGTTTCACAACTTTTTATTTTCACCCTCAAATGTCATACCCACCTCCCTGGCAGCAGTATGCAGGTCCCTGGAGCAGTTGTTAGGGGGTGCAGTGGACTTCAGGCAGGTGGACCCAGGCCCATCCCCCCCTACCTGTTACAATTGTGCTGCTTAATGCTTAGTCGTCCAACCCCCCCAAACCCACTGTACCCAAATGTAGGTGCCCCCCTTCACCCCTTAGGGCTATAGTAATGGTGTAGACTTGTGGGCAATGGGTTTTGAGGGGGATTTGGGGGGCTCAACACACAAGGGAAGGGTGCTATGCACCTGGGAGCTCTTTTACCTTTTTTTTTTTTTTTTGTAAAAGTGCCCCCTAGGGTGCCCGGTTGGTGTCCTGGCATGTGAGGGGGACCAGTGCACTACGACTCCTGGCCCCTCCCACGAACAAATGCCTTGGATTTATTCGTTTTTGAGCCGGGCGCTTTCATTTTCCATTATCGCTGAAAAGCAAAAACGCCCAGCTCACAAATTGTCGAATAAAACATGGACGTCTATTTTTTGCGAAAATACGGTTCGGTCTGCCCCTTCACAGACCCGTTCTCGGAGATAAACGCCCATGGAGATAGACGTTTTCGTTCGATTATGCCCCTCTACGTCTACCTCCCTTGGAGGCTAAAGTATAATATAAAAAAAAAAAATCAAATATATATAAATAAATTAACTGAACTATGCAAAACTTATTCTACCACACAGCGTCAAGTACTGTAGTAGGTTGCCTATGGTCATGGGATCACCGTAAATTCAGTAAAAAAACACAACAGTTCACCTACTACTGCTATTGAAAAAGTCAATGGGGAAGCCGCTGCTTGCTCTGGGAGTGGTAGCATGGAAGTTTGCCACTATTTGGAATTCTGTCAGGTACTTGTGACCTGGACTGGCCACTGTTGGAAGCAGGATACTACTACTACTTATCACTTCTATAGCGCTACAAGGCATACGCAGCGCTGTACACCATACACATAAAGACAGTCCCTGCTCAAAGAGCTTACAATCTAAATAAGACAGGTAACAGACAGAACAACTAAGAGGCAAGGGGAATTAAAGAGGAGGGGATGAAAGGTACAGGCAAGTGAGCAGTGGTTAGGACTCAAAAGCAGCGTGAAAGAGGTGGGCTTTTAGCTTGGACTTAAAGACGGCCAAAGACGGGGCTAGACGTACATGCTCGGGAAGTCTATTCCAGGCATGTGGTGCAGTGAGATAGAAGGAACGGAGTCTGGAATTAGCAGTAGAGGACGAGGGGACAGACAACAGAGATTTGTCAACAGAATGGAGTGCTCGAGGAGGGGTGTAGGGAGAGACAAGAGTGGAGAGGTACTGGGGAGCAGCGGAGTGAATACTGGGTTATATGAGCCATTGGTCTGCTCCAATATGGCTATTCTTATAGTAACTTAGTAAATGACGACAGAGAAAGACTTAAATGGTCCATCCAGTCTGCCCAATAGTCACACTTATTAATCATTCATGATTAAACCAGCAATGAATCTGATATAAAATACTTGATCATTGTCTTTCTTTGGCATTTCTGGAATATAGACAGTAGAAGTCCAATTGGCCCTTTCCTTAGGTTCCGACTGCTGATGTTGCCTTCAAAGCCCACTCCAGCCTATTCAAATCTGTATTGTAATTTGGGGGACACAGAGTGTAGAAGTCTGCCTGGCACTGTCCTCATGTTCCAAGTTACTGGACTTCCCATTGAAGCCCTCTCCAGCAAATCCTAAACCAGATTGCAATATTGGATTCCAGGAAATTAACTATCATTTTCTTCAGCAACACTTCCATTACTTTTCCAATAACTAAAGTGAGGCTTACCGGCCTGTAGTTTCCAGCCTCTTCTCTGTTACCACTTTTATGAAGCGGGACCGCATCCGCTCTTCAATCCCATGGAACCAATCCCATCACCAAGGATGTATTAAACAAATCTTTAAGCGGGTCTGTCAGAACCTTTCTGGGTTTAAAAAAGGTTTTGACAAGTTTCTGGAGGAAAAGTCCATAGTCTGTTATTGAGATAGATGGGGGAAGCCACTGCTTGCCCTGGGATTGGTAGCATGGAATGTTGGTACTATTTGGGTTTCTGCCAGGTGCTTGTGACCTGTATTGGCTACTGTCGGAAGCAGGATACTGGATATTGGTCTGGCCCAGTATGGGTATTCTTATGTTCATAAATTTTTCCAGTTGTTCATAAACACTTTCTTCCATGAATGGTGTTATATCCACTCCATTCTCATATGTACCTTTGCCAGCCAATCGTGGTCCTTCGCCAGGATTTTCTTCCGTGACCACAGAACAGAAATATTTGTTTATCACGTATGCTTTTTCCTCATCATTATCCACACAGTGGTTCACAGCATCTTTCAGTCTCACAATTCCATTTTTAGCCTTCCTCCTTTCACTAATGTACCTGAAAAAAATTATTGTCGCCCCTCCTTACTTTTCTAGCCATTTGTTCTTCCACTAGTGCTGTCGCCAGACATATATCTCTGGTGGTTAAATACTTGAAGGGTATTAATATAGAAACAGATATTTTCCAGAGAAGGGGAAATGGTAAATCTAGAGAAGGTTGAGGGGTAGTAGACTTAGGAGTAATATCAGAAAATTCTTTTCCATCGAGAATATGGTTGATGCTTCGAATGCCCTCCCGAGGGAGGTGGTGGAGAAAAAAAACGGCGATGGAATTCAAAAAGGTGTGGGATGGACACAGAGGATCTCTAATTAGAAAATGAATGATATAAAAAAGCAAAATTTAAATGGTTGCATGTTTATTTATTTTATTTATTTATTTGGTACATTTGTAGCCCACATTTTCCCACCTATTTGCAGGCTCAATATGGCTTACATAGTACCGTAAACGGCGTTAGCCGATTCCGGTATGAACAAATACAAGGTATGCACAATTACAAGGTGATATTGTGGTAGAATGAGGTACATTACTACTACTACTATTTAGCATTTCTATACGCAGCTCTGCACAAACATTTACATGTATGGTAAATACAATTGGGGGGAACATTAGAGAGGTACATGTATGTGTTTGCATGTGGTGCTTAGAAGGCAACTCTGGCTGTAAAAATTAAGGCTGGTGCTGGACAGGCTTGAACGGTCTGGGTCCTGCATATGGCAATCCAGTCTAGGATCATAGCCGCCGAGGGGGGGGGGGGCAGGGGGGACAAAATTCCCTGGGCCTGGGCCTCCAAGGGGGGCCCAGCGCTGCAGTCCCACCCGCCCTCCGTCGTAGACCGTCTGCCCCCTGCATTGAAATCGCAGTCTCACCTCCGTGAAAGCAGCGCTGCAGGCAGCAGCAGATTGCCTCCCTTCGGGCCTCCTTCCCTCCCTGTGTCCCGCCCTCCTCTGACGTAACTTCCGCGAGGGCAGAACACAAAGAGGGAAGGAGGGCCAAAGGGAGGCGTTCTGCTGCCTGCAGCGCTGCTTTCACAGAGGTGAGACTGCGATTTCAATGCAGGGGACCCAGCCTGGTGGCGGACGGAGGGGGGGAGCGGCGGTGAACTTGGGGGGGTGGAGGCGGGAGCAGTGGCTGCGGCGACCTCAGGGGGGGTGGAGGGGGAGCGGCGGTGGCGGCGACCTGGGGGGGGCGGGGCGGCGAGTTCGGGGCCCCAGGAGCAGCCTTGCCCTGGGCCCGGCCCAGTCTCTCGGTGGCCCTGTCTAGGATGGGCTGGAGAGGGCTTCGACGGAAACTCCAATAAATTGAAATGTGAGGTCAGTGCCAGGCAGACTTTTATGGTCTGTGTCTCACAAATGATAATGGATTCGGATAGGCTGGAGTGGGCTTTAACGGCAACTCCAGTAGGAGGAACATAAGAACAGAGCCGGGCAGAGTTTTACAGTCTATGTCCCAGAAACACAGAAGAAAGACCACGATCAAGTATATAATATCACATTCATTGTTGATTTATAATCTTGACTTGATAACGAATGTGACTGTTGGGCAGACCGGATGGACCATTCAGGTCTTTATCTGCCGTCACTTACTATGTTACTATATTTGACGTGCTTTAAAGTTGTGGTAACATTATTCTGGAATTAATAATACCAATTGTTTTTGCCACATGAATGATAATTGCTAGTGGGGTTATTTATATATCGATTTAGCGAGGAGTGCAGTGCTAGCGATGCGAAGATTTGTGCAGGCGCTACTGTTCTGCAGCTGAGAGTTGAAAATTGTCAGCCGAATGCCTGACCGGGTTTGCATCTCCTGTTCCTCAAATGAATCGCCCTTCCCCGCAGATCTGTCAATAACACAGCAGCATCAGTTCTGCCTTCACTTCTCCTGCATTACTGTCAGTGGGAGAAAAATGCCTTGTGAAGAGGAAGCTCTTTGCTATCGCATAAGCTTGATTCATTTCTCACACGAAGACAGCGTGAACTGAAATCGTATTTCTGGCTGAAGTCTTTATTTTGCTGTCAATAAAAATCGTGTTAGTTGTAATCTGAGTACCAGTTTAATGTTTAAGCATGGGTTTAGGGTGAAACGGTGAACCTTAGTTATTCATCTGTTATCGCTGCTATAAAACTGCCCAAGAGAGAAAGGTACACATTGTACAGGTTTAATCATCAGGGTGCTGTAATGATTGTTATCTGCTATCAGTAAATCATCGTGGATGTTGGATCTGGAGAGGATAACAAAATACATAAAAATGTAACTATTTCTCAAGATTATATCCCTATATTTATCTATACAATATGGGGGCAATTTTATAAAGTGCGCTAAAATTTAGGTGTCAAAATGCAAATTAGCGTTACATCTCTTCGTCGGATACTACACTGGCTCCCAATTATGGACCGTATTACCTTCAAGCTTTGTACTCTGGTCCACAAAATAATCTATGGTGAAGCCCCGGATTATATGATTGACTTACTTGATCTTCCGGCGAGGAACAGAATCAGATCATCTCGTACTTATATGAATTTTCATTATCCCAGTTGCATTGGTCTTAAATACAAAACCACCTATGCGTCTAATTTCTCCTACTTGGGAACGCAGATATGGAATGCATTACCGAACTGTGTGAAAACGCTGCATGTTCATCAAGACTTTAGGCGCTCTTTAAAGACCTATCTGTTTTGTAAGGCCTACCCTACTGATGCTCCTCAATAGACTCTACATTATATTGCCTCAAAGGACCATTTTATTCCTTATTATTTTGTACTTTATTTTACACATGTACCCCTCCCTTACCTGACCCTATTTCTTATTGACTTGTAAGCCACATTGAGCCTGCTTGTGTGGGAGAAAATGTGGGATACAAATGCTGCAAATAAATAAATAAATAAATACATAACTTCTATAACAGCCTCTGGGCATCCTGATTCCATTATAGAACACGAGCATAATTTGGCTTTTATCTACTAGCACAGTAGTTCCCAAACCTGGTCCTGGAGGACCCCCAGCCAGTCAGGTTTTCAGGATATCCATAATAAATATTCATGAGAGAGATTTGTATGCACTGCCTCCACTGCATGTGTCATGTGGTTCCTGAGCAGATGAGCTGACAGGGCCTGGACCTAAGTGAGTGACTGCTGGCCTCTCAAGCCTCCCTCTAACCTGGGATAGAAGGACTGGGTTACATCAGATTTTGGCGCCCAACACGGGGCATACGAGAGGCTGAAGAAAGAGGAACTGTGACTAAAGAATCATCAAAAGTGACTTTTGCCTGTGGATTACAACTACCAGACGCAAATTTTGCAGGCCTGGGATTTACAAATTTGTTCCCAGGAAATTTTTTTTTCCTGTCTGCACGGAGCTGCGCTAACGGACAGAAAAAAAGAGCGCCAACAGTGAGTACCTGGGAGAAGGGCGGGAGAAATTTCACTGAGTCATAGTGGTAGCGATTCCCGCACTGACCAGGGAAGAAGAGGGTGGCGCTATCTGGAAGAGGCACGTGGAAGAGAGATTCTGAGTGCTAGTTGCCATTGGACATTAAATGGAGTGACATCATTTGTATCCTTCATAGGCCAGGGAGTGTGCACATGGAATGGAAGCGTTATCCACAAGGACAAGCATGCTGGAGAACGACTCGGAGTAAAAATGACTGTGTGCTGGCTCTTTGTGTAGCTGCAGAAAATCTTCTTCCTGCAAGGCATGGTGGAGTTATCGGTGGAAGACAGGGCCAATGTGGGCCGAGTGGTGTGCTCTGAGTGTCAGTATCGAAGTGATCTGACATTGATGCGACTATGCTGCGCAGCATGTGGGAAGAAATTCTTTAAAAGGGAGGACTGAAAAGAGTCTCGTAGAGAATAACGATTGACCCTGAGACAGGTCTTCCTAAACCCGCTACAATGCTGGAGTATCTGTGCCTTGCCACGGGGAGAGTTTTAGTCAAGTGGTCCTGGTGTAATGACTACGGAGTGGACAGTCAGTAGCTCTGAGGTCGAGCATCTCGTAAAGAGCCTAGATCTCAACCTGCTATCTATTCATTGGTACAGAGCTGTTGTGCAACAAATGGAGAAATCAGCTGGGCATTGGTTGGGAAACCCAGTGCCGAAGGAGCTGTTGCAGGTGTCATGGATTGATGAAGGCCGAGCAACAGAACACAGGCTTCCCAGAGTGAGTAAGGCAGACTTATCCTTAAAGCAATTGGTTTGGGACATGTAAGGAGTAGAGCAGGGGAGCCAACTTTTCAAAATTATTGGGGGTGCTAAACCAAATGGAAATTACCTCTCCCTGGAAACTGTCAAGGAATTTGTTCAATATTGGGGGTGCTCAAGCACGGCCCCCCCAGCAGGTAAAAATGCACCCGGGGGAGGGTGTAATTTCGCTGGGGGGGGGCACTGCACCCTGGGGGGGGCGCATCGGCGATCCGCCCCGGGTGTCAGGCAGCCTAGGAATGCCACTGTTCCAGCTGTAACCGGGGCTCGGGTGGAGTGTGGTCCACCCCTGGCTGAGGCGAGACCTTCGGGGTGGCAAACCGAAGGGAGAAGACAGTTACATTGAGTCTAGCCCGGATGGTATTGAAGTACATCGGGAGAGTGAAATCTGTTCTGGGCTCCAATTAGATTGCAGGACAGAGGGTTCTGCACATGTGTTAACCCAGAAATATACTATTGCTTGTGACCATCTTGAAAACAATTATATTTACATCTGAACTGTATGAAGATCAATGCAGTGAAACCATCAGTTGCTTTCAATCTTCTGAGTGTCATGTGGCTCCTGAGTAGATGAGCTGAGGGAACCTGGACCTAAGTAAGTGACTGCCAGCCTCTCGAGCCCCCTTCTAACCCGGGATAGCAGGACTGGGTTACACAAGGTTCTTCACTTGTGATTTGAGGGGGAGTTCGTATTTCTTCAGTGGTGCAGTACGTGCTGAGCTTAACAAATCTTGGGGTTCCCATTTCAATTTTTGACTATATATTTTTATTTTCTAATTTTTGATACCTTTATAGAATTCCCCCCCCCCCCTCCATGTGTGCAGATAAATTCTGTAATTCTTCAAGATCAAGAACTGAATGTCTTCCAAGCTGGCTTCAAGTGTCTTTCTGGCGCATAAAAACAGTGTCCCGGGGTAAATATTTCCTGCTTTATGGTAATCTACAAAACTAAGTATTTCACATAATTGAGACCATAGAGAACTATTCTAGTTTACAATACGTAACACATGTTTTTAACTTGCGATGCCTTCTAGAAATATTACACTAAACTTTTGGTCAACCTATATTTTCTGCTTTAAAAGATAAATGATTTCTGTCTGTCCATGTTTGCCTTTCCATTCATCTTCGGGTTTTGCACGTTTATTATTTATTTATCGCATTTGTACCCCACATTTTCCCACCTTTTTGCAGGCTCAATGTGGCTTACAGAGTGTTATTATAATGTGGTCATTACATGATCTTAAATACAGTCAATAGTAGGCTGAAGGTAGATGAGGATTTAGATGGGAAGGTGTTAGGTAAGGTCATGTGAGAGGTGTTCTTTGATGAACCTGAGTGGTTTAAGGGATGATTTATTTCATTAAGGATGTCTTTTGTAGGCTTTGTTGAACAGATGTGTCTTCAAGGATTTGCGAAAGTTACACAACCTTTCAGGCGACTTGGGAGTGTGTATTAAAGAGAAGAAATGAGCAGCTTTCACTAGATTTTTCTCTTACACTCTGGCCCAGATGCATCAACCAAACGTTAAAAAATAAGAATCGTAAAAGTGCTTAATGATTTTTAAAAAACGAGGCATGCACTACAAAAACACTCCAGAAATGTTCGGATCGGTATTGCAAGGTAGGATGTATCACAGAATCGTTAAACCCGTCGTTAATCAGCGCCTAAAGCATGCGCAGAGCAGCCCAAGCGTTATGCTGGCTGCTCTGCGCATGCCACAAAGGCCCAGCTGTCAAAACAACAACAAAAAAAACCCCACAAACACGTGTGTTTCGGGAGGGGGCAAAGGCACTCGTCATGAGCATCCTGTATGGACGCCTTGCCCCCCCTGCTGCTCCCCGCTTCCCCCCCCCCGCACAAAAAATCTCCAATTTTAGCAGCCCCGGGCCGGCCCTCCTCCCTTCCTGTATTCTCCCACACTAGCTCCGCCTCCTGCCATGCTTCGGTCCCATGCCCCGCCCCCGCCGCCCCCCCTTTGGTCGTGGCTGCCGCTCCCCCCGTCCAACGACCCCCCCCCTTTGCCTTACCGGCCGTGCAGCGCCTCTCACCTCTGCTGCATGGGCAAGAACAGCTGATCGGCGAGTCAGAAGGCCTCCTCACACGTCCCTTCTTTCTTCCTGGGCCTGTGCGGGGGGGGGGGAAGCGGGGAGCAGCGGGGGGGGGGGCAAGGCGTCCATACAGGACACTCATGACGAGTGCCTTTGCCCCCTCCCAATCCTTTTTTTTTTTTCTTTTGGTGCTGAGGGAGAGGGGAGCAGTGGCGACCTGGGGCGTCAATAAAGGACGCCCCTGACGCATTTTCGCCCCCCCCCCCCCCCGGTTATTTTTTTTATTGAATTTTGTTAACTTCTAGCAGACAGACAGCCCTAACGAGAGGTACAGACTCTCGTTAGATTTCACGGTGTTCTCCTGCGTTAAACGAATCTGAAAAGGTTAGTGCATGTCATTTCAATGGGATTTGTAGAAGAATTGCTCATCTGCATTCAGTTTTCGTTAGCTGCTACAGTCGTCGGAAAATAGGCTTTAGTGCATGGAAAGGATAGGAAATTCTTCCCTGAGGGCTCATTTAACGATGAAAAATGTTTAGTGCATCTAGGCCTCTGTACTGTTAATGGGAAACGAGACTTGATATACCGCCTTTCTGTGGTTTTTGCAACTACATTCAAAGCAGTTTACATACAGTAGTATATTCAAGTACTTATTTTGTACCTGGGGTAATGGAGGGTTAAGTGACTTGCCCAGAGTCACAAGGAGCTGCAGTGGGAATTGAACTCAGTTCCCCAGGATCAAAGTCCATTGTACTAACCACTAGGCTACGCCTCCACTCATTCCACCAATAAGAGCCAACCTCATCAGTGATGTCACAATGGCTTGATTGCCTGATACTTGGCTAACTAGGCTCACTTCTGATATTGTGATGTCATAAGGGAAAGGGAAATGGGACTTGATATACCACCTTTCTGTGGTTTTTGCAACTACATTCAAAGCGGTTTACATATATTCAGGTACTTACTTTGTACCAGGGGCAATGGAGGGTTAAGTGACTTGCCCAGAGTCACAAGGAGCTGCAGTGGGAATCAAACTCAATTCCCTAGGATCAAAGTCCACTGCACTAACCACTAGGCTACTCCTCCACTCATTCCACCAATAAGAGCCAACCTCATCAGTGATGTCACAATGGCTTGATTGCCTGATACTTGGCTTACTAGGCTCACTTCTGATATTGTGATGTCATAAGGGAAAGGGAAATGGGACTTGATATACCACCTTTCTGTGGTTTTTGCAACTACATTCAAAGCGGTTTACATATATTCAGGTACTTACTTTGTACCAGGGGCAATGGAGGGTTAAGTGACTTGCCCAGAGTCACAAGGAGCTGCAGTGGGAATTAAACTCAGTTCCCCAGGATCAAAGTCCACTGCACTAACCACTAGGCTACTCCTCCATAAAAAAACATGTGCTAGATCTAAAGTATATCTGGATCAAATTTGGACTCTCTTCCAGCTTTTCCAAACAGTTGTAAATTTTCTCCACTGAAGTTTCCATTTCTGCAAGAAGAGTTCATGAACATATTTTGGCATAAGTTTTGGGCCAGTAAACACTCTTGGGAAGTGATATGCACGGTATGGGACAAAAAGTGCTGAAGTATAGAATAGCTTTCCTGCAGTGTCCTTAGAAAATATTGCAGTGATAGATCTGACGATCTCGAGGTGCAAAATAGGGTGACAAGGCAGTAGCCAAAGCTAGAAGGATGCTAGTCTGCGTAGAGTTGGGCATAAGGTGTTAATGCCGCCATACAAGTCATTGGTGAGGCCCCATTTGGAAGATTCAGTTTTGGAGGCCATATCTCACTAAGGAGTCTTTTACAAAGGGTTACATGGGAGCCTACTCCTACTACTAATCATTTCTATAGCGCTACTAGAAGTACGCAGTGCTGTACGCTTGAACATGAAGAGACAGTCCCTGCTCGACAGAGCTTACAATCTAAGTAGGAAAGACAAACAGAACAAATAAGGGATAAGGACAAAGAGTAGCAAGATTCCGTGCAGAATCCTAAAGAGTAGCAAGATTCCGGAATCCCATAGTAGCAAGATTCTGTGCAGAATCCCAAGACTACTACTATTACTTATCATTTCTGTAGTGCTACTACACATATGCAGTGCTGTACACATTATATGCAGGTACTTTCTCTGTCTCTAGAGGGCTCACAATCTAAGTTTTTTGATACCTGAGGCAATGGAGAGTTAAGTGACTTGCCCAGAGTCACAAGGAGCTGCAGTGGGAATTGAACCCAGTTCCCCAGGATCAAAGTCCACTCCACTAACCACTAGGCTACTCCTCCACTAGCAACATTCCATGTAGAAGCCTGCCCTTGCAGATCAGCAATGCAGCCGCACAGGCTTCTGTTTCTGTGAATCTGACGTCCTGCACATATGAGCAGGACGTCAGACTCACAGAAACAGAAGCCTGCGCGGCCGCATTGCTGATCTGCATGGGCAGGCTTCTACATGGAATGTTGCTAGTGGAATAGCAACATTAACATTCCATGTAGAATCTCAAATAGTAGCAACATTCCATGTAGAATATCAAATAGGAAAAGGGGACTTGATATACTGACTTTATGTGGTTTTTGCAACTACATTCAAAGCAGTTTACATTGTATATTGTAAGGAGTATGGTAAGGAGTCTGGAGAAAGAAAGGGGGTGGGGAGGAACCCCAGCTACCAAAAAGGGCAAGAAGACACGGTGGGGGTTCCGATCCTGCCCAAAAGGGACATAAGAGTAGAACACTACAAGTCCCAGAAAGCCCCAGGAGAGCACCTGGTAAGGGAGAGAAATAGGGTGCACCTCCCAGAGGCTCCAAAAGGGGGCCAACCAAAAAGGGAGAAAGCTGAAGCTCTACCCTGGTGGAAAAGGTGGTGGTGGAAAAAAGGGGCGGAGAAAGAACAACCCCAGAACCCAGTTAATGAGGGAAAAGGGAATCAGCTGGAGGGGGGGAGGGGAGAGGAGAAAATGGACTGGGCTCCAGAGGAGTGGGGAGGAGAGGAGCCAGAGGCAATGGAACAAGGAGAGCCAGAGGAGGTCCCTGAGGAACCGATGGAGCTGTTGGCTCTGACTCAGTCAGAGCAGGAGGTATAGGGGGCTGTCCGGGTCAAGCGGGAGGAGGTCAGGAGAAAAGGCTGACCAAGAGGGTGGGACCCGGAGGCTTTGAGCCCGCGCAAAGCCTTGCTACTTTTTGAGACTGTGTTTGGAAAGCCAGGCTACATTTAGGGCTGTGTTTGGAAAAGCCCTGCTGCAAGTGGAACTGTGTTTAAAGGCCTTGCTACTTTTTGAGACTGTGTTTGAAAAGCCAGGCTACATTTAGGGCTGTGTTTGGAAAGGGCCCTGCTGCAAGTGGAACTGTGTTTAAAAGCCTTGCTACTTTGGGATACTGTGTTTGAAAAGCCAGGCTACATTTAGGGCTGTGTTTGGAAAGGCCCTGCTGCAAGTGGAACTGTGTTTAAAAGCCTTGCTACTTTGGGATACTGTGTTTGAAAAGCCAGGCTACATTTAGGGCTGTGTTTGGAAAGGCCCTGCTGCAAGTGGAACTGTGTTTAAAAGCCTTGCTACTTTGTGATACTGTGTTTGAAAAGCCTGGCTACATTTAGGGCTGGGTTTGGAAAAGCCCTGCTGTAAGTGGAACTGTATTTAAAAGCCTTGCTACTTTTTGAGACTGTGTTTGGAAAGCCAGGCTACATTTAGGGCTGGGTTTGGAAAGGCCCTGCTGCAAGTGGAACTGTGTTTAAAAGCCTTGCTACTTTGTGATACTGTGTTTGAAAAGCCTGGCTACATTTAGGGCTGTGTTTGGAAAGCCCTGCTGCAAGTGGAACTGTGTTTAAAAGCCTTGCTACTTTTTGAGACTGTGTTTGGAAAGCCAGGCTACATTTAGGGCTGTGTTTGGAAAAGCCCTGCTGCAAGTGGAACTGTGTTTAAAGGCCTTGCTACTTTTTGAGACTGTGTTTGAAAAGCCAGGCTACATTTAGGGCTGGGTTTGGAAAGGCCCTGCTGCAAGTGGAACTGTGTTTAAAAGCCTTGCTACTTTGTGATACTGTGTTGGAAACAGCCTGTCTCCCCAGGGAGCCGGGTTTTGGAGTTGAAAGATCCCTAAGGAAGTGGGACAACAGAGGAAAAGGGCTCTGAGCTGAGGACCAGCAGGTTCTTTTCTACAATATACAGGTACTTACTTGTACCTGGGGCAATGGAGAGTTAAGTGACTTACCCAGAGACACAAGGAGCTGCTTTGGGAATTGAACTCAGTTCCCCAGGATCAAAGTCCACTGCATTAACCACTAGGCTACTCCTCCACTAGCAACAGTCCACGTAGAATCTCAAATAGTAGCAACTGCAACATTCCATGTAGAATTTAGAATCTCAAATAGGGAAAGGGAAATGGGACTTGAAATACCACCTTTCTGAGGTTTTTTCAACTACATTCAAAGCGGTTTACATATATTCAGGTACTTATTTTGTACCAGGGGCAATGGAGGGTTAAGGGACTTGCCCAGAGTTACAAGGAGCTGCAGTGGGAATCGGAAATGGAAAGGCATTTGGATTTAACTTGTGTCTTTTCAGCAGTAGTAGGTAAGTTACATTCAGGTACTGTAGGTATTTCCCTGTCCCCAGAGGGATAACGATTTAAGGAGACAATTCTTTAAATTGATGCCTTATTCTGGGGCCCCTATACAAAGATGTGCCAAAAAGTGGCCTGTGGTAGTGTGGGCGTGTGTATTGAACACACACTGAACCAATTCTCCAAAGTGTCTGGAAAAAAGGTTGTTTTTTTTTGGGGGGGGGGGGGGGGGCATGAAATGGACATGCGGCCAAATGAAAACCAGTGCGCATCTATTTATGCCCTGAGCCCTTAACACCACTCATTGACTTAATGGTAAAAGTTCACTTGGAGTATTGTGTTCAGTTCTGGAGGCCGTATCTTGCTAAGGATGTAAAAAGAATTGAAGCGGTGCAAAGAAAAGCTACGAGGATGGTATGGGATTTGCGTTACAAGACGTATGAGGAGAGACTTGCTGACCTGAACATGTATACCCTGGAGGAAAGGAGAAACAGGGGTGATATGATACAGACGTTCAAATATTTGAAAGGTATTAATCCGCAAACAAATCTTTTCCGTAGATGGGAAGGCAGTAGAACTAGAGGACAAGAAATGAGATTGAAGGGGGGTAGACTCAAGAAAAATGTCAGCAAGTATTTTTTCATGGAGAGAGTGTTGGATACATGGAATGCCCTCCCACGGGAGGTGGTGGAAATGAAAACAGTAACGGAATTCAAAAATGCGTGGGATAAACATAAAGGAATCCTGTTCAGAAGGAAGCTTAGCGGAGATTGGGTGGCAGAGCCGGTGGTGGGAGGCGGGGCTAGTGGTTGGGAGGCGGGGCTAGTGCTGGGTGGACTTCTACGGTCTGTGCCCTGAAAACGGCAGATACAAATCAAGGTCAGGTATGCACACAAAGTAGCACATATGAGTTTATCTTGTTGGGCAGACTGGATGGACCATACAGGTCTTTCTCTGCTGTCATCTACTATGTTACTCACGTTACTATGTTACCCCCGTGGCAACCGTCCAGGCCCAGCACGCAGTGTTACTGAATACCGGGGATCTGCGCCTAGTTTAGGGGGGGAAATACTAATATCAATAAAAATACAAAATGTGAAGATATGCCAATTGCTGTTATGGAACTTGCTTATGTAATGTGAAATGTTACAGCTGATTATGTTCACTTAATAAAAATGATTGAAACATAAACGGTGACTACAGTTACAGATTCTATAAACAGCTATGCCGGTAATTGGGAAGCAAAACCAATGCTGGGCAGACTTCTACAGTCTACGCCCTGATCATGACTGAATAGATAGGGATGGGCTGGAGTGTAAATTTTAAGGAGCTTCGACGTTAGCTTCAGAACTTTTAGTAGAAGAACAGTGCTGGGCAGACTTCTACGGTCTGTGCCCTGAGAACGGCAAGGACAAATCAAACTCAGGCAGTGCTTTTTTTGTGCCGGTACGCAATGGTACGGCGTACCAGCACCTTTTTTTTGCCCTGCGTTACCGCCACTTATCTGCCCACCCTGGCGCCCTCTTCTCCCCCCCCAAGGATCCTTTTTCTTTTATTTTAAATTTACCTAACCTCCGTCCGAGTCCGACCGCATGGGCAGCAGCGTCACTGAAAGCGCTCCCCTCCTCGAGGGCGGGACACTGAGAATGAACGAATCAGGAAGCTTCTGCTAGAGACGTCGGGACTCGGGAGGGGAGCGCTTTCAGTGACGCTGCTGCCCATGCGGTCGGACTCGGTCAGGTAAATTTAAAATAATAAAAGAAAAAGGATCCTTGAGGGGAGAAGAGGGCGCCAGGGCAGGCAGGCAGTTGGACATGGGAGCGGGAGGGCAAGGGAGAGAGAGGACCATCTGGACATGGATGGCAGGGCTCAGGGAGAGAGGAGAATTGCTGGATAGGGATGAATGGAGGGGGCAGGGGACAGAGGAGCATGGATGGGAGGGCAGGGCTCAGGGAGTGAGGGGAATTGCTGGATAGGGATGAATGGAGGGGGCAGGGGACAGAGGAGCATGGATGGGAGGGCAGGGCTCAGGGAGTGAGGGGAATTTCTGGATAGGGATGAATGGAGAGGGCAGGGGACAGAGGAGCATGGATGGGAGGGCAGGGCTCAGGGAGTGAGGGGAATTGCTGGATAGGGATGAATGGGAGGGGGCAGGGGACAGAGGAGCATGGATGGGAGGGCAGGGCTCAGGGAGTGAGGGGAATTTCTGGATAGGGATGAATGGAGAGGGCAGGGGACAGAGGAGCATGGATGGGAGGGCAGGGCTCAGGGAGTGAGGGGAATTGCTGGATAGGGATGAATGGGAGGGGGCAGGGGACAGAGGAGCATGGATGGGAGGGCAGGGCTCAGGGAGAGAGGGAATGGATGCCTGGAGGGGGGCAGGGGAGACAAGGGAATTGCTTGGTGGGTGTGGATGGCTGGGGGGGGCAGGGGAGCCAAGGGAATCGCTGGGTGGGTATGGATGGCTGGAGGGGGGGGGGCAGGGGAGCTAAGGGAATCGCTGGGTGGGAATGGATGGCTGGAGGGGGGGCAGGGGAGAGAAGAGAGTTGCAGGACGATGGAGGAGAGGGAACGGAGAGAGAAGAAATGCTGGACATGGATGGTGGGGAGGGAAGAGTGAGGAACGAGATGAGATGAGGGAAAAGGAAGAGAGGAGAAAAACTGTACATGGATGAAGAAAATAGGCAGAAGCTGGATCCAGTGGACAGCTTTTACTTATGGATGTAGGGCAAGAAATGAAGAAAAAAGGCGGAAAGTAAAGAAATAAATGGAAAGGAAGCCCTGGAAACGGAGTTAAGGGAACAGAGAGAGCACCAGAATCAGAGACTGGGACCAATATGGAAAGACAACAAAGGTAGAAAAAATCATTTTATTTTCATTTTAGTGTTTGGAATATGTCGAATTTGAGAATTTACATCTGCTGTCTTATTTTGCACTGGGTATACTGGAGCTGTAACAGCTTACAGAAATGATTTATAATGAAGAAAATCAGGTTATTTTGTTCTCCTATACTAGTATAGTATAATGTTTTCAATGATGTCTGTTTATATGCGCCATAGCTGGTATAAGGGGTGTGGCTAATGTGGGTGTGGCTATCATAGGGGTGGAGCCATATGTGGTGACCCCGCCCATAATGAGTACCGGCACCTTTTTTTCTACAAAAAAAGCACTAAACTCAGGTATACATATAAAGTATCACATACCGTGTAGAATGAGTTTATCTTGTTGGGCAGACTGGGTGGAACCATTCAGGTCTTTATCTGCCGTCATTTACTATGTTACTATGTACAGTTGTGCATTCGAATCAGCACACGAATCTGATTGGAGCTGGCAACTTAATTGCCTAACAAACCAATCAGCACCAATAATTGGCTGCTAACAACCAATTATTGGTGCTAATTGCCCTTAATTAGGATTTATGCACAGATTGTATTCTATAACAATCCACATGTAAATCCTAACACATGTAAATTTTAGGGGCATGGTTAGTGGCGTTTTGGGGGTTTCCAAAAAAGCATTCTGCTGCCTCTGCATTATCCTCTTATATCTCTCCCCTACATTCCTCCCCGGGAACTCCGTTCACTGGGTAAATCTCTCTTATCTGCACCCTTCTCCTCCACTGCTATCTCCAGACTCCGTTCCTTTTATCTTGCTGCACCATATGCCTGGAATAGACTTCCTGAGCCGGTACGTCAAACTCCATCTCTGGCCATCTTCAAATCTAAGCTAAAAGTCCACCTTTTTGATGCTGCTTTTAACTCCTAACCCTTATTCACTTGTTCAGAACCCTTATTTTATCATCCTGACTTTAATATTCCCTTATCTCTTGTTTGTCCTGTTTGTCTGTCCTAATTAGATTGTAAGCTCTGTCGAGTGGGGACTGTCTCTTCATGTTCAAGTGTACAGCGTTGCGTATGTCTAGTAGCGCTTCAGAAATGATAAGTAGTAGTAGTAGTAGTCATTGCGATTCCAGAATCTTGCAACTCTTTGGGATTCCGCATGGAATCTTGCAACTCTTTGGGATTCCGGAATCTTGCTACTCTTTGTCCTTATCCCTTATTTGCCCTCTTCTCCGGCACGGCCGCGTTGCTGATCTGCAAGGGCAGGCTTCTGTTTCTGTGAGTCTGACGTCCTGCACGTACGTGCAGGACGTCAGACTCACAGAAACAGAAGCCTGCCCTTGCAAGCCCACCTTTTTGATGCTGCTTTTAACTCCTAACCATTATTCACTTGTTTAGAACCCTTATCTTATCATCCTCACTTTAATATTCCCTTATCTCTTGTTTGTCCTGTTTGTCTGTCCTAATTAGATTGTAAGCTCTGTCGAGCAGGGACTGTCTCTTCATGTTCAAGTGTACAGCGCTGCGTATGTCCAGTAGCACATTAGTAGTAGTAGTTACATACAAGAAAAAGACTCAATCATTTCACTATAATAGATACAGAAAATCTCTTTTCCTAACTAGATTTGCACCTACAGATACCCACATTAAACACAGCATAAGTTATAACAGCAAGGCTGTTACGGATACAGCCACAAAAATGATCCTGCTACTTGGATCCAGGCAAAGCTTATATTCTAACACTAACCTAGGCAATTGTGTTTGCATAACTATAACTTAATTAATATAAGTGGATTAATGCCTCTCAGCTGCCTACAGACTATTGAGTTAAGAATATTACTTCTGGGGAGCAATATAAGTCACCATGCTACGATGTCACCCAGCTGTATAAAGACTTCCCATCCTCCTCCTGACACGTATTCCTACCCATCAGTACAAAACAGGGATTTTCCATTTATCTTATGGAAGAAGAGGAGAAAGGTTATGACCTTGGTTTGAGGTTATTTTAGGTTTCAAAGCCTGATTTAAAAGAAGAAACACTGTCTTAGAAATTATGTCGCAGAGGACCAATCAAGGCAAATAAACCTCCAACGCTTTCCAAAAATAGTAGGACCAGAGGAAATGTGATGAAACTACAGTGTAGTACATTTAAAACAAATAGGAGAAAATGTTTCTTCACCCAACGTGTAATTAAACTCTGGAATTCATTGCCAGAGAATGTGGTGAAGGCAGTTAGCTTGGCAGAGTTTAAAAAGGAGTTGGACGGTTTCCTAAAGGACAAGTCCATAAACCGCTACTAAATGGACTTGGGAAAAATCCACAATTCCAGGAATAACATGTATAGAATGTTTGTACGTTTGGGAAGCTTGCCAGGTGCCCTTGGCCTGGATTGGCTGCTGTCGAGGACAGAATGCTGGGCTCGATGGATTTTTGGTCTTTTCCCAGTATGGCATTACTTATGTACTTGTAATCAAAACCATTTTCAAGGCCTCCTGTGGCACTGCTACTTATAAAATATCCTAGTTTGCTTTAGAACGGATGAGAAATAATTGTTAAAAATAAACCAGGAACGTGACTGAAAAGAGGACAACGGGTGTGAGAAATGAGTATGAGAAAATGCTCTCCATCCTCAACCTGTTTCTCATTATTATTTTGCTTAATATGGAGGTATGAGAAGCAATGCTAACTCAAATTACAGACTTTTGCCTGAATTCAGTGTGAGAAAAGGCGTTGCTCTCATAAGGGGTCCCGTTTCTTCTTCCCCAAAGGGTACATTGCAAAACGAATATCATTTGTTGTAATTTTTGAAGACATCTGGATTCTTGATTAGTGCATCTTTAGTACTTCTTGATGTAAAAAAGTGTTTTTAGGGGTAAATACTCAAAGAGTTCCTGAAATTTAGGTGCAGGGATGATGCACTTTTGGGCTAAATTCAGTAAATGGTGCTAAAACTGAGTGTCCTATTTCAGTGCCCAAACTTGGGTACCAGGACTTGATGAAACTACTACTACTTATCACTTCTATAGCGCTACAAGGCATACGCAGCGCTGTACACCATACATGAAAAGACAGTCCCTGCTCACAATCTAAATATGGAATGTTGCTAGTAGAATAGCAACATTCCGTGTAGAATCTCAAATAGTAGCAACAGAATCTCCAATAATAGCAACATTCCATGTAGAATCTCAAGTAATAGCAACATTCCAGAATCTCAATTAGTAACAACATTCCATGTTCCACTGCACTAACCACTGGGCTACTCCTCCACTAGCAACATTCCATCTAGAAGCCTGCCTTTGCAGATCAGCAACACAGCCGCGCAGGCTTCTGTTTCTGTGAGTCTGACGTTCTGCACATACATGCAGGACGTCAGACTCACAGAAACAGAAGCCTGCGCGGCCGCATTGCTGATCTGCAAGGGCAGGTCTACATTACTACTACTACTACTTATCACTTCTATAGCGCTACAAGGCATACACAGCGCTGTACACCATACATGAAAAGACAGTCCCTGCTCAAAGAGCTCACAATCTAAGTAGGACAGACAAACAGACAGAACAACTAAGAGGTAAGGGAATTAAAGAGGTGAGGATAAAAGGGTACAGGGCAAGTGAGTAGTGGTTAGGAGTCAAAAGCAGCATTAAAGAGGTGAACTTTTAGCCTGGATTTGAAAACGGCCAAAGATGGGGCTAGATGTACAGGCTCGGGAAGTCTATTCTAGGCGTGAGGTGCAGCGAGATAAAAGGAACGGAGTCTGGAATTAGCAGTAGAGGAGAAGGGGACAGGCAAGAGAGATTTATCCACAGAACGGAGTACGCGAGGTGGGACGTAGGGAGAGACAAGAGTGGAGAGGTAGTGGGGAGCGGTAGAGTGAATGCACTTGTAGGTCAGTAAGAGAAGTTTGAATTGAATGCGGAAACGGATAGGGAGCCAGTGAAGTGACTTGAGGAGAGGGCTAATGTGAGCATAGCGACTCTGGCGGAAAATGAGTCGGGCAGCAGAGTTTTGGACTGATTAAAGAGGAGAGAGATGGCTAATTGGGAGGCCGGTGAAAAGCCTCCCACTTTTTAACTTTCGGTATTAGTGCTTACCACAGCTCAGTAAAAGGACGCCTTTGATTGTGATCCCACTAGGGACAGAGAAAGTTATCTGTATATAATATCAGCCAGATTTTGTATATGGCGCCTAAAAAATTTGCACAGTAAAGATTTCCAGCTAAGTGTATTCTGTAAGCAGTGCCTAGATTTAGGCGTTCTATATAGAATATGCTTAGGTAGTAATCCTAATGCCTAAAACTACATGTGTCCATTTAGGCCAATAAAAAATGTGGCCTTAATCCCTGCGCATAGATTTACGCGCACTGCGCTATATTCTATAACTGCGTATGCAAATTTTTGGAATGCTTAGAAAATGCCCACTTCCCTGCCCATAGTCACACCCCTTTTGAACTGCATGCATTAGAATTTAGGCGCAGTATATTACAGAATACGCTTAGGGAGTTGTGCGCATAAATTCTAATTATTGCCAATTAGTGCTCATTACTACTTAAGTGCTGTTATCAATGCTGATTAACTTGTTCGGCCAATTAAAGGGCCCTTTTACCACCACGTGTAGGTGCCTACATGCATACGTGTTTCAAATTAGAACTGCCGCCCAGCTACCGCGTGCCCTGGCCAGTAATTCCAATTTTGACACATGTCCAAAATGCGCAGCAGAAAATAATTTCTATTTTTTACCATGTGGCGCTCACCAGTCGGTAATTGCCAGTGTACGTGCACTGTTGATTATTGCCTGGTTACGGCGTGAGACTTTACCTCTAAGTCAATGTGTGGCGGTAAGGCCTCAGGCCCCAAATGGACGTGCACTGATTTTTATTTTGCCGCACATCCATTTTCGGGCAAAAAAAAGGTCTTTTTTGCAGGCGTGCTGAAAAATGGACCTACGCACCTACACCAGTGCAGGCCATTTTTCGACGTGCAGATCTCTAGGCACACTATATAGAATCCGGGGATATGTGAACTTTGGTTGTACCATAGAAAGGCGGTATATCAATGTATCACCCTTGCTCTAGACTTCCTTGTACCCTGACAGATCTTTTTTTCCTAGATGTGTTGTTTATTTTTCTCTTAGTAAAAACACAGAATGGCGCACAGCTGAAAGAAAAACAGTTTCTTCCGTTTGCCAGATATCTAATACATCACTGCATCATTTAATCACATTTCACTGGAGGTGTGCCAGCACTTTCAACATTAATTTGGTAGATCAGTGCTTAACTGCTTGTTGAAACATTTTAATTATTACCGTACTTGCTGTTTTACATACTTACAGTCTGCGTAGGAGGAGGTGTTACTCTAGTCACAATTAATCGAATATCAAATATATCTGTTTCAGATTTTGATGGGTACAGCTACGTCCAGAGTTGTCTTTCTTTATTCCAAGTCAATATTATATACGTCGAGTGACTTTTAGATAAAGAATGGACAATTTTAAGATCAACTTCTATGTTATAAGCAAAGAAAATGGAAATCACAAATAAAAATGAAACATAGCCATAATGTAGGTTAAGACAACAGAGAATTGCTTTTGCAGATTCACTCATGACAGTATCAAGAAAATGGAGATGTGATAGCGCTCAAGAAAAAGATCTGGGTGTCATCGTAGATAATACGCTGAAATCTTCTGCTCAGTGTGCGGCGGCAGCGGCCAAAAAAGCAAACAGGATGCTAGGAATTATTAGGAAAGGGATGGTGAATAAGACCAAAAATACTATAATGCCTTGTATCACTCCATGGTGCATCTGCTTCTTGAGTGTTGCGTTCAGTTCTGGTTACCGTATTTCAAAAACGTTATAGCAGAATTAGAAAAGATTCAAAGAAGAGCAACTAAAATGATAAATGGAATAGAATTCCTCTCGTATGAGGAAAGGCTAAAGAGGTTAGGGCTCTTCAGCTTGGAAAAGAGACACCTGAAGGGAGATATGATTGAGGTCTACAAAATCCTGAGTGGTGTAGAACGAGTAGAAGTTAATCGACTTTTTACTCGTTCCAAAAGTACAAAGACTAGGGGACACTCGAGGAAGTTACATGGAAATACTTTAAAAACAAATAGGAGGAAATATTTTTTCACTCAATGAATAGTTAAAAGTGCTGGAGATATGGTTAAAGAAGCTTAAAACATTGGCAGAACTTGAAAAGATGACGGATAGAAAACATGGACACTATAATCCAAGTGCGAAAGAATGGACAGTAGTGGATAAATTATTGAGTACAGGGACTGCAGAAGGAATACAAGGGGAAAGGCCATAAAAGAAAAGGACTGGGGGGGGGGGGGGGGGGGGGGGGGGGGTCAGAAGGGGAGGGGGAGGGGGGAAATAAGGATTAATGATGTAACGGTATGATACCAGTGGCTAAATAACGTATAGAGATTGTACAACAGTAGCTTTATTGGCTGTATCTGAGAAAAGAAATATTATTGTTGAATCTGTTGAGTAACTTGTACTGTTATTAGAAAACTGAATAAAACATTTAAATTAAAAAAAAGTTCTGGAACTCTTTGCCAGAGGAGGTGGTAACAGCAGTTAGCGTATCTGGGTTTAGAAAAGGTTTGGACAAATTTATTTATTTATTTATTTATTTATTGCATTTGTATCCCACATTATCCCACCTCTTTGCAGGCTCAATGTGGCTTACAATTCGTCGTGGATACTGGAAATAGAAGAGAATATACATTTGGTTTTACAGAGGGTTTTGGGTTACATGGTGGTGAAATACATGGTTGTATTAATGCAAAAGACATTATAAGACATTCCTATATATATATGAAAGATTGTACAGTTACACGTGTTGAACTTTGTGATATATCCTGTCGAAGAGATAAGTTTTCAGTAGTTTACGGAAGATGGTCAGTTCATGGACCGTTTTCAGGCTACGTGGTAGTTCGTTCCATAGCTGCGTGCTCATATAGGAAAAGGCAGATGTGTGCATTAATTTTGTATTTCAGACCTTTACAGTTGGGAGGATGAAGGTTGAGGAATGTGCGAGAAGATTTTATTGCGTTCCTGGGTGGTAGTTCAATTAGGTCTGACATGTCGCCTGGAGGAAACACCCGTAGTCTTCTATTGAGACAAATATGGGAAGCAACTGCTTGCCCTGGGATTTGTAGAATGGAATCTTGTCACTCTTTAGGATTCCAGAATCTTGCTATTCTTTGGGGTTCTACATGGAATGTTGCCAGGGTTTGGGTTTCTGCCAGGTACTTGTGACCTGGCTTGGCCACTGTTTGGAAAACAGGATACTGGGCTAGATGGACCACTGGTCTGACCCAGTATGGCTACTCTTATGTTCTTATGTTATGTTCTTATCTGAGTTGCAATCATGTATATTCCAGAAGACGAGAAAAGCTATGCTCACCCCTGGATTCTATACTGTATATAGTTCCCAAAATTGTGCCTAAAAATTTGGTGCGCGTCAGGCATGTTCCATAATTGCGTGAACACGTTATTTGAAATAGGAGCGGTTGATTGGTAATAAACAGGCACTAAAGATCAATTATTTGCGCTAATTGGCAACAATTTGAATTTACGCATATATCTCTGTAGTCGGCATTCTATAAAGATGTCCATGTAAATTTTACATGCAGCTCTGAAAGGGGGGCACGGCCATGGGAGGGGCATTACTAGAATTTGTGCCAAGTGTTATATAGGGGAAGGGAAATGGGACTTGATATACCACCTTTCTGTGGTTTTTGCAACTACATTCAAAGCGGTTTACATATAAATTCTCATGCCTAAAATTTGGCACAGAGTCACAAGGAGCTGCAGTGGGAATTGAACTCAGTTCCCCAGGATCAAAGTCCACTGCACTAACCACTAGGCTACTCCTCCACTAGCAACATTGTATGTAGAAGCCTGCCCTTGCAGCTGCGCAGGCTTCTGTTTCTGTGAGTCTGACGTCCTGCAGGACGTCAGACTCACAGAAACAGAAGCCTGCGCGGCCGCGTTGCTGATCTGCAAGGGCAGGCTTCTACATGGGATGTTGCTAGTGGAATAGCAACATTCCATGTAGAATCTTCAAATAGCAGCAACAGAATCTCCAATAGTAGCAACATTCCATGTAGAATCTCAAATAAGGAAAGGGAAATGGGACTTGATATACTGCCTTTCTGTGGTATTTTGCAGCTACATTCAAAGCAGTTTACATATATACAGGTACTTATTTTGCACCTGGTGTAACTGAGGGTTAAGTAACTTGCCCAGAATCACAAGGAGCTGCAGTGGGAATTGAACTCAGTTCCCCAGGATCAAAGTCCACTGCACTAACCACTAGGCTACTCCTCCACTCAGCACAGAGTAAGACAGATCCCCGCCTAATTAGGTGCAAGGATTTACACCAGGTTTCAGTTGATATAAATTCTCATGCCTAAAAGCTGGTGCAGATCCATGGCACTAAGCACTATTCTCTAAACAGCGCCCAACCTTAACATAGTAGCATAGTAGATGACGGCAGAGAAAGACCTGCACGGTCCATCCAGTCTGCCCAACAAGATAAACTCATATGTGCTACCTTTTGTGTATACCTGACCTTGATTAGTATCTGCCACCCTCACGGTACAGACCATAGAAGCAGCAACTTGGCAAACAACGGGCAGAGCAAAGAGCAGCGCTGGAGGAAGACCTGCAGTGTCTGCTCCTCCGGATCCTCCCCAGCCCTCAAGGGGGGCCCGGCAGCAGAATTTTCTCTCTCCTGCTCCTGCTGGTAACCCTAAACATTTCTGCACTAATAGTCCTAGTTTTCCATTGTATAAATTATAGAACTAGAATAGAAAGTCCACCATGGTTTTTTTAAGTGCTACAGGATTAGCTTAGTGTCTTTTATGGACTGCAGATATTTATGAGTTCTGATAAAACAGTCAGGGAAATACGGTGTTCTTGGCTTTTTTCAAAAACGTCATCTGCATTGTTTTTCATCTGAAAAAGTACATATAGGTATGCTGTAGATCCTGTAACAATACAGTTTCAAATGACAATAGCATTCAAGCTCAGCATTTTTATGTATTAGCCATGTGTCATTAAGTACATAAGTATTGCCATACTGGGACAGACTGAAGGTCCATCAAGCCCAGCATTCTGTTTCTAACAGTGGCCAATCCAGGTTACAAGTACCTGGCAAGATCCTAAAACAGTACGATACATGTTCTGCTGCTTATCCTAGAAATAAACAGTGAATTTTCCCCAAGTCTATCTTAATAATGGCTTATGGACATCTTTTTTAGGAAGCGATCTAAACCTTTTTAAAACCCTGCTAAGCTAACGGCTTTTACTACATTCTCTGGCAACAAATTCAAAAGCTGAGTGAAGAAATATTTTCTCCAATTCATTTTAAATTTACTACTTTGTATAGCTTCATTGCATGCCCCCTAGTCCTAGTATTTTTGGAAAGAATAAACAAGCGATTCACGTCTACTCATTCCACTCCACTCATTATTTTATAGACCTCTATCATATCTCCCTTCAGCCGTCTTTTCTCCAAGCTGAAGAGCCAATCTCTTAGCCTTTCCTCAAAGGGAAGTCGTCCCAACCCCTTTATCATATTTGTCGCCCTTCTCTGCACCTTTTCTCATTCCACTATATGTTTTTTGAGATGTGGCGACCAGAATTGAACACACTATTCGAGGTGCGGTCGCACCATGGAACGATACAAAGGCATTATAACGTCCTCATTTTTGTTTTCCATTTTTCCTAATAATACCTAACATTCTATTTGCTTTCTTAGCCGCCGCTGCACACTGAGCAGAGGGTTTCAACGTATCATCAACGATGACGCCTAGATCCTTTTCCTGGGTAACCAACTTAGACTAGATATAAATCTGTGAAATAAATACATTAAAACAAAATAAATTTTTCCCCATTTTTCTTCTGCATTGAAGTGGTGTCCTCTAACTCTTTCTGTTACAACAGGATTTTTTTTCTTAGCATTTTTCTTTTGAAATTGCATATTAAAATGAAATAGAAAATATGCTTATTGGTACACATGTAAAATATGTTAAACTAGCAGTTGAGCCCGTAAAAACAGGCTGGTATTGGGGTTTTCCTTCCTTCCTTCCCCCTCCCTCCTCGCGAGGTCGCCACCGCTACCGTTCCCCCCCCCTCCGGAGTCGCCGCCATCCCTCCACCCGGCCCGGGCCCTCTCTCTCTCCGCTACTAAACTTACACATCCATTCGCCGGAACGCAGCACGCACATCAGCTGAGCTGCCGTCGGCCCTTCCCTCTCTGCCTGTGTCCCGCCCTCCTGTGACGTAACGTCAGCGAGGGCGGGACACAGGCAGGGAAGGAAGGCCGATGGCAGCTCAGCTGATGTGCATGCTGCGTTCCGGCGAATGGATGTGTAAGTTTAGTAGCGGAGAGAGGGCCCGGGCCGGGGGGGTGTGTGTGTGTGGGGGGGGGGGTAACAGTAGCAGTGACCTCGGGTGGGCGGGTGCGGTAACCTCGGCGGCGCAGTTTCCCTCTCTGTCCCGCCCTCGTCATCACGTATTGAAGCGGGGGCGGGACAGAGAGGGAAGTCTCTACTACGCATTTGCAAGTGAGTCGGTCACTCGCCGTTTATATGTTTGATTGATTTAACGCCTAAGAATACCTCTGTATATAGCATTTTGAAGCCTTTAAGATTTGTTTTGATTTTTGGTATCTGCATCCACTGTGATTTACATTTAGGAATCAGACAGGGCTTTTTTTCTTGATAATTTATGATTTGTCACAAGATTTTATGGCTCAACAAACCACGTATTTCTCTGTACTGTTGCTGAAAGCATTCTGCCTGCTTGTCTTTTTTTTTAAATTTTTGTTACATTTGTACCCCGTGCTTTCCAACTCATGGCAGGCTTATGTATTGTATATAGGTACTTATTTGTACCTGGGGCAATGGAGGGTTAAGTGACTTGCCCAGAGTCACAAGGAGCTGCCTGTGCCTGAAGTGGGAATTGAACTCAGTTCCTCAGGACCAAAGTCCACCACCCTAACCACTAGGCCA
Organism: Microcaecilia unicolor; assembly: GCF_901765095.1. Classification (NCBI taxonomy): domain Eukaryota; kingdom Metazoa; phylum Chordata; class Amphibia; order Gymnophiona; family Siphonopidae; genus Microcaecilia; species Microcaecilia unicolor. The sequence goes on along the minus strand of NC_044035.1, from coordinate 22,588,446 downwards.
CTCCTCCACTGTTGCTACTATTTGAGATTCTACATGGAATGTTGCTATTCCACTAGCAACATTCCATGTAGAAGTCGGCCCTTGCAGATCACCAATGTGGCTGCGCAGGTACGTGCAGGATGTCAGACTCACAGAAACAGAAGCCTGCGCAGCCTTCTACATGGAATGTTGCTCGTGGAATAGCAACATTCCATGTAGAATCTCCAATAGTAGCAACATTCCATGTAGAATCTCCAATAGTATCTATTTTATTTTTGTTACATTTGTACCCTGCGCTTTCCCACTCATGGCAGGCTCAATGTGGCTTACATATTGTATACAGGTACTTATTTGTACCTGGGGCAATGGAGGGTTAAGTGACTTGCCCAGAGTCAGTTCCCCAGGCCCAAAGTCCACCACCCTAACCACTAAGCCACTCCTCCACTAAGCTCCCTTCAGAAACAGACTCTCTTTTCTCCCATCACTGCCTGCTGCCAGGATGTCTGGCCTTCTGGTGTCTCTGCCTCCTGCTGCTCATCACTCAGCTGGACAACAAACAAAGATTTGTAAGTTATGATTTATGATTCAGACCTGTTATCTTGTTTAAGCAAACTTCTCCTGTACCAAGATCCTTTTAAAAGGCTACCTCTTGCTTGCAACATTATTAGATTATCTGTATTGTAAATAAACCTTTTCTGCAGCTAAATATATGGTCTTTTTGTGTTCTGAGCGCATGGTACCTTTTAAAGTTATACTGATAGCACATGGTCGCTTTTAAAACTTAGTGCCATGTTCTGAGTACATGCTTTTAAAACTTGCAGTGCAGGTTAATGTAATTCAACAGAGATAATATTTAATTCCCCTTTATTCTTGTAATTGTAAATCTTATTACCTTATAGGTAATTGGTGGAGAATAAAAATCAGAATATATCTTAAAACCTAGAAATACAAGACATGCTGCGACCACATGCTATGGGCAATTCCCCCTGTTCTTAAATATCATTTTGGAACTGTAACATTTCTTGTAACATTTTAATGGTTACAAGAAATGTTACCGTTCCATTGATTGTGTCAGGTTGCAGAATGTTTCCCTCGGAAGAATTGTTTCAGGCGTTTGAGTTTCCACATTGAGTGGAACATTTTCTCTGTTGTGGATGCCGGTTTGTGCGGTGGTAACCCAGCGGAAATCCGGCATCACAGCATGCTGCCTGGTTATCGCCGGGTTACCAAGGGAGCCCTTACCACCACCTCAATGGGTGGGCAGTAATGGCTCCTGCTGCATGGCCATGCGGTAAGAGTTTCTTGCTTACCGCATGGCCATTTTGTTTTAGGGGTTTTTTTACCCACTGCGGTAAAAAAGGCCCTGGCGTGAAGGAAATATGGCCCCAGCCATTACTGCAGGGCCTTTTTTCCTGCAGCTTGGTAAAAGGACCCCTAAGTTTATAAACTTCATTATAATGTTTCAGAAATTAGGGAATTAGGTGAGAGGATAGCCACTGTCACTTGTGGGAGAGGGAACAGACTAGCTAGATGATGGTAAATGGAGCAAGGTTGGAAAAGGTTATCATATCATCACATTCAGTGTGTGGAGTTATAAAAGGGTATTGGTGGTTAAGCGACTCTTCTCATTGAGGGGCCTTTTTTACTAAGCTGCGTAGGCGCATACACGCAACCTACGTGTGTCAGTTTTGAACTACCACCCGGCTACCACGTGGCCGGGGTGGTAATTTTCATTTTTTACGCGCATCCGCTATGCACGCCGGAAACCTTTCCGGTGTGCAGCGCTAACTGGGTGGTAATTGGCATTGTGCGTGCGTTGACAATTACAACCCGGTTAACAAGTGAGACCTGACTGCTAAATCAATGGGTAGCGGTAAGATCTCAGGCCCAAAATGAACGCGCCAATTTTTATTTTGCTGCCCCTCCATTTTTTGCCCAAATAAAAGGCCATTTTTGCAGGTGCGCTGAAAAATGGACCTGCACGCATCCAATACTCACATCTACACCAGCGCAGGCCATTTTACGACACACCTTAGTAGAAGGACCCCTGAATGTTTGACCTATGAATAACTAATGGCAGGTATTTTTATTGTTGAGAAATAAATAAATGTGTTATGTGAAATTGATTATATGTGATTATTGTCTATTACATTTAAGTACACGTCCTTTATTTAGAAGTGACGATATTGCCGTGCCTTTGGTAAGATTCAATAGTAGGACTTATGCATTCATGTTTTTTGTAGTATGAAATGAGTGTTTGAAATCTCTTTACTCCCTGAAGCAGTCTTGAGTCGGTAAAACATAGCTATGTTGGAGATGTCATCCAATGGGGAGTTCATTTAGAGTTGATAGTGTTCTGTTGAATATTTGATGATGTTATTTTTTGTCTTATGAGCATTTGCTGTGAAGTATTAACCAAAGGAATTCTTGAGCAGAAATGGACTCCAAGCGGGTTTTTTTTTAACGTGTGCAGTGATTACAAATTATGGGACGGGAGAGCATTTGTGCCCCGCCTTTTCCTCTGGATGATGAATTTGTGATCTATTAGTTTTGATGATTGTACTTTACTGATATCGTTATTTTGAGTAATTTTTTAATCCTCGCTGATTTGTTTTGGACTATAGCTTACATGTCTCATATATGGGGTCCTTTTACAAAGCCGCAGTAAAACGTGGCCTGAGGTAGTGTGGGAGCATCTTGTAGGCATGAGCTGAGCCATTTTTTACCGCAACTGGGAAAAAGGCTATTTTTTAATGGGCCGGGAAATGGGTCTGTGCTAATATTAAAACTACTGTGCACCCCTGTGGAAGAAAGTAGACAATTATTTTCTACTGTGGAATTTGGCATGCGTCAAACTCAAAATTCCTGCTGGGCGCACACGCTACCCCGCTGGGCACATGCTACCCATGAGTTAGCCCTCCCACGCCTTTGTAGGGTTACCATATGTCCGGATTTACCTGGACATGTCCTCTTTTTGAGGGCATGTCCAGGCAACCGGGCGGGTTTTGCCAATCTGCCCGTTTGTCCAGAAATCCGGGCAAATGGGCAGATTGCTAGCCTCCCCTCCCCTTACTTACTACTGCCCTGGTGGTCTAGTGACTTCTTCTGTCTTCGGGGCAGGAAAGAGCCCCCCTCTTTCCTGCCCGGAGCGCTGCCCTGCATGCATCCTTCCTGTTGCTGGTCTCGGCGCAGATTCAAAATGGCCACCGAGAGTTGATGTGACCTCGCGAGACTTCAGCTCTCGGCGGCCATTTTGAATCGGCACCGAGACCAGCAACAGGAAGGATGCATGCAGGGCGGTGCTCCGGGCAGGAAAGAGGGGGCTCTTTCCTGCCCCGAAGAGGTCACTAGACCATCAGGGCAGTAGTAAGGTAAGGGGAGGGGGGTGACGGGGAGGGGGGTGATGGGGTGTGTGACAGGGGGGAGGGGAAAATGTGACAGGGGGCGGAGCGAGGGTGTGAAAGGGGGCGAGGCATGTGTCCTCTTTTTTGGGGGACAAAATATGTTAACCCTACGCCTTTGTAAAAGGGCTCCATAGGCAGGGCAATTTATTCCTATCTCATATAAGCAGGGCAGTTAAGATGCTAACGTGGGAAAGTCGGGTTAATGAGTAGACCATGCTTATACGTTGGAATGTACTGCCGAATGCCTTAAAAACAACACACGATCTGACAGCCTTCCGGAGGTCACTGAAAACCAACTTATTCAACGAGACTTATAATAAGAATCTTTCATAAAAGACTCTCTACCATATCTGTATTAGAACCAATCAACATTGAACTCCTTAATTTGGTTACTTAATTTGGTTATTATTTAACGCTATACTTTATCCTACGTTTTGCATACCTGATATGTATTAGCTAATTCTCTACCTCTAATTTTCTTGATAGCTCATGTACTTTTAATTGTAACAATACTCTGTTCCTCTCATTCCGTTAATGACAATTGTCATTGCAGCACATTGAGCCTGCAAAGAGGTGGGAAAATGTGGGCTATAAATGCAGCAAAATCAATAGTCAAAAGTTCTGAGCATTCCAAGATCCTGAATTGTATTTATTTATTATATTTGTATCCCGCACTTTCCCACTAAAAGCAGGCTCAATGCGGCTTACATAGTAATAGGTAACACAGAATTTTATTATGTAAAGTAGGAAATTAAGTATAATATAATAGAAGAATGGATGGGTAGTAAATGGATGGGTAGGTAGGTAGAGACAGGTGATAGAGAGAGGAAGGTAAGGTGGGAGATAGATTCTGGGTCAATGTCGTTTTCTCTTCAGTATATGTAAGGTAGATGTGTTCATGAGATTGTACCAAATAAAGCTTAACAAAAAAGTAATTTTGAAGGCGATATCTTTTAAACTGGCCTAATTACATCTTGTTACTCGCTCTTGAGAGCTGGCAATCTCTTCTTCAACTCAGAACAAGATGAGAAAAAAAAAATAATTAATTCCCAGAAAACATAAGTGAATCATAAAATTAATTCCAAATGATAGTCTGAAGGGGAGGGAGGCTGATGTGTTAGAGCAGCGTGGATTGAAAGTCTGTCCTTGCTTCGAAACCATCTATCTCTAATTTAGCTATTCTGAAAGAGCAGATCTAGCTAGGATCAAGGTGAAAATGAGAGAGTCAAAGTGTAAGCCAGGACACCTTCTTCCACACCAGTAATGAGAGCTGTGGTGCTGCACATCACTTGCATGGGCATGAAATGGAAAGCTTTATTGTTCCTATAACTTCTATACAGTGGTGTTTTTCTAGCAAGAAAGGTGCCGGTACTCAAATGCTAGGCCACCTTTCAGGAGTGGGGTAGTCACTGAGGGACCCACCCCATAATAGCCAGGCCACCTGCAACCAGTCATAGAATCTATGACAAGACAGAATTGGTGTGTAGAGCCTGAGCTCGTCCATTAGAACTTGGGGTCCATGGGTAAATTTTAGCAGACAATGGAAAAGGTGCCGGTACTCAGTACCCCCAAGTACCCCCTCAAAAAAAAGCCCCGCTTCTATAACTAGCAGCTGGTGGCCTCATTGCAAAGTAAGTGCAACGAATTGCCCACAGTACTGAAGGAAAATTACAGTAGCTCTGTTATAAAAATCTTTCATGATTTACTGTCGGTGGTTTTTTTTCTTGAGCAAAACAGATCTGAATGACTGACAAATACCTGAGGGGTCCTTTTACTAAGGTGAGCTTAAAAATGGCCTGCGCTAGTGTAGATGCGTGTATTGATCACACGCAGGTCCAGTTTTCAGTGCAAAAATGGAAGTGCGGCAAAATTAAAAATCAGCGTGTCTATTTTAGGCCTAAGACCTTACTGCCACCCATTGACATAGTAACATAGTAGATGACGGCAGAAAAAGACCTGCACGGTCCATCCAGTTTGCCCAACAAGACAAACTCATATGTGCTACTCTCTGTGTACACCCTACCTTGATCTGTACCTGTCCTTTTCAGGGCACAGACTGTATAAGTCTGCCCAGCACCATCCCCACCTCCCAACCACCAGTCCCGCCTCCTACCACCGGCTCTGGCACAGACCGTATAAGTCTGCCCAGCACCATCCCCACCTCCCGCCACCGGCTCTGCCACCCAATCTCGGTTAAGCTCCTTAGGATCCATTCCTTCTGAACAGGATTCCTTTATGTTTATCCTACGCATGTTTGAATTCCGTTACCGTTTTCGTTTCCACCACCTCCCACAGGAGGGCATTCCAAGTATCCACTACTCTCTCCATGATAAGGTCTCACGCATTAACCGGGTGGGTGGTAATCGTCAGCGCATGTACACCACCAATTACCATGCAGTAAAAATATTTTCTGCCGCACGTATCGGACTCGGTAAAAAAGGGAATTACTGCCCGGGGCATGCTGTAGCTATTTTTCGGCACACCTTAGTAAAAGGACCCCTAGCATTTTTAGTGTACGCTATAAATTAGTGCGTGCTAATGCCAGTGACACTCACAGGAATATATGGGAGTCTCTAGCATTAGCATGCGTTAATTTGTAGGAACCCGAATTACAACTATGTCATGCAAGGTTCCGCGTTAGGAGTCACAGACCTAGAAAGGGATCTGGGAGTCATGGTGCATAAGACGTTAAAAACGTCTGCTCAGTGTGCTGCCGCGGCTAAGAAAGTGCACGGAATGTTGGGTATTATTAGGAAAGGGATGGAAAACAAACACGAGGATGTTATAATGTCGTTGTATCGCTCCATGGTGCGACTGCACCTCAAATATTGTGTCCAATTCTGGTCGCCACATCTCAAAAAAGATATAAAGGAATTAGAGAAGGTGCAGAGAAGGGCGATGAAAATGATAAAGGGAATGGAACGACTTCCCTATGAGGAAAGGCTGAGAAGGTTAGGGCTCTTCAGCTTGGAGAAAAGGCAGCTGAGGGGTGATATGATAGAAGTCTACAAGAAAATGAGCGGAGTAGAGCGGACAGATGTGAAGCGTTTGTTTACACTTTCAAACAACAATAGAACCGGGGGACACAAGATGAAGCTAGAATATGGTAGATTTAAAACAAACAGGAGAAAGTTTTTCTTTACTCAGCGTGTAGTTGGACTCTGGAACTCGTTGCCGGAGAATGTAGTGACAGCAGCTGGCCTTACGGAATTTAAAGGGGGTTTGGACAGATTCCTGAGGGAAAAGTCCATTGAACATTATTAAATTTGGGGGTTTTTTGCCAGGTTCTTGAAGCCTGGATTAGCAGCTGTCGGAGACAGGATGCTGGGCTTGACGGACCCTTGGTCTTTTCCCGGTATGGCGGTGCTTATGTTCTTATGCTAACGTACCTTAATAAATAGGGCCCTAAGTATAAAAAGAAAGTGCGCAGTTTCATTATCCAGTCTGAAATACTGTGATGCACAGATTGCATTGAAGCATCTGGCTTATGTTTAGATTTTCTGATTTTAGGTTATAAGGGATAAACACAGATAAAACACTCCCAATACAAAAATAAAATAATACAAATTTTATTTATTATCTCATTTATACCCCACATTTTCCCAACAGCGCACCTCAGAGGCAGACACCAGTGCAGTAAAATTAAGCTAATACAACAGAAAACCTACATAAGAAATAATGGGGTGGATGGGGAAGGGATGGAAGGAGCAGGGAAACCAGGGGAGAGGAGGGAAGGGTGGATGTGTCCAAAATTGTCACTAGATTGATGTGTATCAAGCAGAGGAGACACATGCTGAGTCCTGGGGATAAGCTTGTCCAAATAGCATGGTCTTAAGTGATTTCCTGAAATTTAGATGGTTTTTATAGCTTTTGGCAAAGAATTCCATAGTTGCGAGCTGATGAAAGAGAAGCATATGTGGATTTGTACTTAAGTCCGGTGCAACTTTCATAGAATTAGGGGACCAATTTTTAGTGCTCTTTATAGATTTGGAGGGGGGGGGGGTTATTGGATAAATATCCAAAAAACATCATTTCTCCTGGTCCTCTCGCACCCCTCCCATGGGTGGAGTGGAGGAGTAGCCTAGTGGTTAGTGCAGTGGACTTTGATCTTGGGGAACTGAGTTTGATTCCCACTGCAGTTCCTTGTGACTCTGGGCCAGTCACTTAACCCTCCATTGCCCCTGGTACAAAATAAGTACCTGAATATATGTAAACCGCTTTGAATGTATTTGCAAAAACCTCAGAAAGGTGGTATATCAAGTCCCATTTCCCTTTCCCTTATGACATCACAATATCAGAAGTAAGCCAAGTATCGGGCAATCAAGCCATTGTGGCATCACTGATAAGGTTGGCTCTTATTGGTGGAATGAGTGGAGGAGTAGCCTAGTGGTTAGTGCAGTGGACTTTGATTCTGGGGAACTGAGTTTGATTCCCACTGCAGCTTCTTGTGACTCTGGGCAAGTCACTTAACCCTCCATTGCCCCTGGTACAAAATAAGTACCTGAATATATGTAAACCGCTTTGAATGTAGTTGCAAAAACCACAGAAAGGCAGTATATCAAGTCCCATTTCCCTATATTTTCCACTCAGTTTGTGTGCCTTTTCTGCTCTGATTCCTCCAAATGTTTGATTATCTGAGAAGGAACCCAACCAAAGTCCTAATAAACACCAGTGTTTCATTTCCTCAAATAACCCCTAATTAGCAGGAAATTAAATACCTATTATAAAAGAACTAAGAACAGAAGTCCTAGTTTCTGCTATTGCATGGGTAATAGCTGTCAAAATTGCATCTTACTCGTGCTTTAGCTACATGGGAGTTGGGAGGGGGGGACATTGATTTTATATTAATTATTCTGGGTTTCCGGCTGAAGAAACTGGCAGTTCAGAAAGTTCTGACCTGCTATTTGAAAAAAAAAAAGCTAATCGGTTTCAGATGTGCAAAACAACTCAAAGTGACAGCTCCTGTCTCAAAGTGTCTGAGCGCAGACTATTTTTTTTAAGAGCATCTATTAATCTGGAATGGTTATACAATCATAAAATTAGTTTTAATTTGCACCACCTGGAGCGCATGAAATCCTGCAGCAGACAGTTGAAAAGAGCTTAGTGAGTAAGGAACAATAACAGTTCGGAACATGATGCTTCCCTTTTTAAAGCAGACAGAACAAAAAAAAACAAAAAAACCCTGTGCAGTGGCAAAGAGGCAAAAACTCTTTTTTTATTCTGGCCTGTCTTTAGTTACGAAGTCTCAGTCAACAGGCCTGGAGGAAATTCCTCTAACTTCCTCTGGCACGAGCTTTCTGAAGTGTGGCTTTTGGTTGTTTTCCTCATTGTCATCTGACTGGTTCTGTACAACTAAAGATAAATACTTTTTTGTTTTCTAGCTTGTGTGTCATTTTGTGCTTGTTGTGAAGCAGGGGCATAGTAAGACCTCGCGGTGGGAGGGGGCCAGAGCAGTGGCATACCAAGGGGGGGGGGGGGTGGGAGTGGTCCGCCCCGGATGCACACCGCTGGGGGGGGGGGGGGGTGCTGCACGCCTGTTGGCTCCGAGTCCGCTCGTTCCCTCCCTGCTGCTCCCTCTGCGCGAAACAGGTTACTTCCTGTTCCGGAGCAGAGGGAGCAGCAGCCAGAAAACAAGCAGACTCGGAGCCAACAGACCCGCGGCACCCCCCCCCCCCCCCCAGCAGGTAAAAATGCACCTGGGGGGTGTAATTTCACTGGGGGGGCGCGCTGCACCCGGGGAGGGTGTAATTTCGCCAGGGGGGGCGCATTGGCCAGCCAGCCTAGGAAACCACTGGGCCAGAGCCGAGGTGGGAGGGCACATTTTAGTCTGCTGCCCCAATACATCGCCGCTCCCCCTGCCGCCCTTTGCATCCCACAGCAGCAAATACTTTGGCTGTTGGGGGTCCCCAACCTCCACCAGCTGAAGCCTTCTCCAGCGCCGGTCTCCAGTGCCACCGCGTTCCCTGCCCTGCTCTCTCTTCCTCCTCATGTCCTGCACGCTCCTTTAAGTGAAAATGAGGTTGGGGACCCCCGCCAGCAAAACCAGGGGCCCAGATTAAATTTGGGGGGGGGGCCCAGGCACCAGTGGCCCCACCTAGCTACACCACTGTTCTGAAGCCCTTTCGAATAAGAGCTTACTATAGAGAAAGATTCATCTACTGGTTAATTAGAGCTGGGAACAAGGAAAAACAGGATTTAAACTCTACCTACCCTCTTGACAGTTCTCTTGACCTTGGGCGAGTCCCTTTCTCTCCCATTAACTCAAGTCTCCATTTAAGAGTCAATATTTAGAAGCACTTATCCGTGTTACAGCAGATTGAGTATTGCTGACTGGTATTTGAGGCACTATCCAATAAGATCTCCTCATTCTATGTGCATAGACGATTACCGTGTGAGACTGTAACACTGTCAATGGGTGGCAGTGAGGTCTCAGACCCAAAATGGACGCACACCAATTTTTACGTTGCCACACGTCCATTTTTTGGCAGAAATTTTAAAAAGGCCTTTTTTTACAGGTGCGCTGAAAAATGGATCTGCAAGCGCCCAAAACACACGCCTGCACTAGCGCAGCTCATTTTTCAGTACACCTTAGTAAAAAGGACCCCTAAGCGTATTCTGTAATGAACAATGTCTAAATTCTAATGCGCGGTAACAGAAGAGAGGGTAAAACAGCATACAAGCATAAACAGAAACAGGAAAAAAAAAGCAACACTGAGCCTTCACGTTGGAGATAATTACAGTTCTTTTATTCGAAAAGTGACCCGACATGGGCCGTGTTTTGGGGCGAAAACGCCTGCCTCAGGGGTCAAAGTGTCCTTATAGATATAGTAACATAGTAGATGATGGCAGAAAAAGACCTGCAGCGTCCATCCAGTCTGCCCAACAAGATAAACTCATATGTACTACTTTTTGTGTATACCCTACTTTGATTTGTACCTGTCCTCTTCAGGGCACAGACCGTATAAGTTTGCCCAGCACTATCCCCTCCTCCCAACCACCAGCCCCGCCTCCCACCACCAGCCCCGGCACAGACCGTGTAAGTCTGCCCAGCACTATCCCCGCCGCCCTACCACCAGCCCCGCCTCCCACCACTGGCTCTGCCACCCAATCTCGGCTAAGCTCCTGAGGATCCATTACTTCTGAACAGGATTCCTTAATGTTTATCCCACGCATGTTTGAATTCAGTTACTGTTTTCATTTCCACCACCTCCCGTGGGAGGGCTTTCCAAGTATCCACCACTCTCTCCGTGAAGAAATACTTCCTGACATTTTTCTTGAGTCTGCCCCCCCTTCAATCTCATTTCATGTCCTCTAGTTCTACCGCCTTCCCATCTCCAGAAAAGGTTTGTTTGCAGATTAATACCTTTCAAATATTTGAACATTTGTATCATATCACCCCTGTTTCTCCTTTCCTCCAGGGTATACATGTTCAGGTCAACAAGTCTCTCCTCATACGTCTTGTAACGCAAATCCCATACCATTCTCATAGCTTTTCTTTGCACCGCTTCCATTTTTTTAACATCCTTCGCAAGATACGGCTTCCAAAACTGAACACAATACTCCAGGTGGGGCCTCACCAACGTCTTATACAGGGGTATTAAAACCTCTTTTCTTCTGCTGGTCACACCTCTCTCTATACAGCCTAGCAATCTTCTAGCTACAGCCACCGCTTTGTCACACTGTTTCGTTGCCTTCAGGTCCTCAGATACTATCACACCAAGATCCCTCTCCCCGTATGTACCTATCAGACTCTCCCCGCCTAACACATACATCTCCCTTGGATTTCTACTCCCTAAATGCATCACTTTGCATTTCCTCGTATTGAATTTTAATTGCCAAACGTTAGACCATTCTTCTAGCTTCCACAGATCTTTTTTCATGTTTTCCACTCCCTCCGGGGTGTCCACTCTGTTGCAAATCTTGATGTCATCCGCAAAAAGGCAAACTTTACCTTGTAACCCTTCAGCAATGTCACTCACAAATATATTGAACAGAATCGGCCACAGCAACGATCCCTGAGGCACTCCACTACTCACATTTCCCTCCTCTGAGCGAACTCCATTTACCACCACCCTCTGGCGCCTGCCCGTTAACCAGTTCCTAATCCAGTTCACCACTTTGGATCCTATCTTTAGGAATAAACCAAACAGGGTATTTTGCCCGAGCGTGGCAAGCTGTCGCATTTGCTAAAAGACGAAACAGACAGTTGCCACGCTCGGGGCAAAATACCCTGACTGTTTGGTTTATTTCAACTTTTTGTGATTATATCCATAACGACAGTTTTACCCCTGAGGCAGGCATTTTTGTGCTAAAACACGGCCTGTGTCGGGTCACTTTTCGAATAAAAGAAAAACAAGATTCGAAAGCACCAAACTGCTACGAGAAAAACTGCACTGGCTCCCAATTAAAGAACGCATTGCGTTTAAAATCTGTACCCTGGTTCATAAAATCATCTACGGCAATGCCCCGGGATATATGACAGACCTTATAGATCTACCAACCAGAAACACAACAAGATCAACACGAACATACCTAAATCTCCACTACCCAAGCTGCAAAGGACTCAAATACAAATCAACCTATGCATCCAGCTTCTCTTATATAAGCACGCTGCAACTATGGAACGCACTACCAATCGCCGTGAAAACAACATACAACCACCTAAACTTCTACAAACTCCTAAAGACTAACCTGTTCGGAAAGGCATACCCTAACGATCCAACCTAAATGCCTTAACCCCGCAACACAACAATATATAAGCTCGTACTGGACATAACCTAACTCTTCCTCCTTATGACCCCAATGTGTCTACCATACTTGATCATTCGCTACCATAACCTCACTATGTATTTGTTCATACCGGTATTGGCGATCGCCTCTACTGTACTATGTAAGCCACATTGAGCCTGCAAATAGGTGGGAAAATGTGGGATACACATGGGACAAATAAATAAATAAAATAAATAAATTTATCTCCGAGCATACTGTCATTATTGAATGTTATTCGTTACCCTTGATCTCAAATACCTAAAATGAATTATATATCTATCTATTTTCTTCTAATTTATTTTATATTTCTGTACTTTAATTATAATAATATTCTGTACATCTCATTCTGGAAATGGCGATCGCCACTACTGCAAAGACGTGGGAAAATGTGGGATACAAATGCAGAAAATAATAAATAACCTGAAGGCTCAGTGTTGCTTTTTTTCCGTTTCTATTTAAATTCTAATGGGCACCATTCAAAAGGGGCGTTCTGTGGGCAGGGAAATGGGCATTTTCCGGGCGTTCCAAAATGTACTCATGTAGTTATAGATTATAGCCCAGCACAAGTAAATTGTTTATCTACTCTTGATTGACAATTGCTATGATGTACTATGTAAGCCACATTAAGTCTGCAAATAGGTAGGAAAATGTGGGATACAAATGCAACAAACAAACAAATAAATACATCTATGTGCAGGGATTTACTCCACATTTTCACTGGTGTAAATCGAGGCATGTCATTTTAGGTGCTGGGATATCAACTAACTGTATTCTATATACCCTGCCTAAATCTAGGTGTTGCTTAGGCAGAAATGTTTTCTGCGTGGTTTTCTAGGCGTCATGTATAGAATCTGGCCCTAGGCGCCCTTTGCAAATTACTTTTTGTCACCGAACTTTGGGTGCCGTTTACTGAATCTTGCCCTTTATGTTTTTCACTGTTTCGATAAAAAAATGCCCGTGTGTTTGTATTTGATTAATTGTAGCTCATTTTAAGCTAACTTTGGATAGACAAGCAAAAAAAAAAAAAAAAACACATGTAAATAAGTGCTATTCAGTTCTATTCAAGGTGATCATTATTTATCTGAGAATGAGTGATAAACCTTTATGAATAATATTCTTTTGAAGCACGCCTTTCGCATTAAGGAGTTACCCTGAAGGAGGAACTGAAACATAGCCTATGTCGGGGAATGTACAAGCTGCAAGTTAAATGTTTTGGGGGTCCTTTTACTAAGGTGCGCTGAAAAATGGCCTGCGGTGGGTGTGCGCAGAATTATTTTTCAGCGCACCTACAAAATATGCCTTTTTAAAATTTTTCCGAAAATGGACATGTAGCAAAATGAAAATTGCCATGCGTCCATTTTGGGTCTGAGACTTTACCACCAGCCATTGATCTAGCGGTAAAGTCTCATGCGGTAACTGGGCGGTAATGACCTACGGGCGTCAAATGCCACTTGGCGCGCGTCCGATACACACGTCCAAATATTTTTCAGACGCGTGCCAAAAATGAAATTACCGCAAAAGCCACATGGTAGCTGGACAGTAACTCCATTTTGGCGCATGTTGGGAGCGCGTAGAAGCTTACGCAGCTTAATAAAAGGGCCTCTTTCATAGCTATATATTAACATACTACGGGATATTTTCAGCCACTTGTATTGAAATAGCACATATTTTTCCATAAAAATTGAATTGATCAATAATTATACACATGAGACATTTTGTGTCCATTAAGATATTATAGAAGTACTAGCCGTTGAGCCCGTAAAAACGGGCTGATATTGGGGGTTTTCCTTCCCCCCCACGAGGTCGCCACCGCTCCCCCCCCCTCGGAGTCGCCGCCGCCGCCACCCCTCCACCCGGCCCGGGCCCTCTCTTCGCTTCTGAACTTACACATCCATTTGCCAAACGCAGCAAGGCACATCAGCTCAGCTGCCGTGGGCCCTTCCTTCTCTGCCTGTGGCCCCGCCCTCCTGTGACATAACGTCAGCGAGGGCGGGACACAGGCAGAGAAGGAAGGGGCAGCTCAGCTGATGTGCGTTGCTGCGTTCGGCGAATGGATGTGTACGTTCAGAAGGGAAGAGAGGGCCCGGGCGGGTGGAGGGGTGGCGGCGGCGCCTCTGAGTGGGGGGGGGGGGGCAGTAGCAACCTCGGCGGCGCAGTTTCCCTCTCTGTCCCGCCCCCCGTCATCACGTATTGACGCGGGGTCGGAACAGAGAGGGAAGTCTCTACTGCGCATTTGCGAGTGAGTCGGTCACTCGCCGTTTATATGTTTGATGCTCACTATTGATATATGAGCACAAAATTAATTAATTGTTTACATGATATGAAACTTGGTCTTTTGAATTTGGCATTATTTGACTTCCACCCTTCTACTGTTTTACCCTCTGGACTGTAAAGTTTTGTCTTATTTATCTGACGCATAATGAAGACTCCTGGGTTTACAACTACGTACATGTAACAATCATTCCCTGAACTGACCGTTTGGTAAACCAAAAAGGGGGAGCCTGTGATTTGCAAACAAAATCTTTCTGGGGTGTCTGTGGATAACCACGCTCACTGGCATTTTTTTCATCGGGTAAAATAACTCTTAACAGATCTTGGTTTAAATATCAATGTTTGCAACTCATTCTTTTCTTCAAGGGCAAAAGTTCACCTATGGCTGGAAGCAAGTCTGGGTTATTATTGTTATAGATGCCGCAATAAGAACACGGGCTGCACGTGGCAAGTACAATATTTTCTAAGAAGAAATCATCTTAAATTTATGAAGGCAGAAGTTGAAAAGCAAACTGGCAAATGTATGTGCTTCTCTGAGATGTTTCAATTTTAAGATAGCAGAAAAAAATATATATGCAAGATCTGTTATGTCCACAAAGACGGAAGTTTAACGAGCATTCGATAAAATGTTATTGAATTAAACAATCGCAGAATCTAATCTTTATAGAGAGGTTTATAAAGTAACCTTATTAATACTTTCAAAGAGATGAATATTGCATTTCTCTGAACTCATTACAGCTGGTACAAAGACAGCACAGTAAAACTGATTTACTATTTCACGTTCCTGCGTTTTAAGGAAAATCTCAACCATTAATTTACTAAAGCAGGGTCATGGTGGGAAGCCAGCTCAGTCTGGTTCTGAGAGCAGTTTATTGACTTCAGAATCCTTTGGAAATAGCTCACTTAATACGTTTGAAAGCAAAATCCATGTTACAGGTTCTCAAATCCATGATCCTTTTACACTTTACCTGTGGTAATTACGGTTTTGCTATGTGTTGGCGTGGAGAGGTGAGCTGCATGTGTACTGCTGACAACGTGTATTATAGAAAGTGGTATACAGGAGAAAGAGTTTTTTGGTGTGTGTGTTTTTTTTTTGTCTCATCTTATTGGTTTGCCTTTGTACTAGAGAGGGACTCAAAGATCAGGTGTGCTAGCGGAGCCTGGGAGTTAACTGTTTGGAAAATCAAGCGGCAGAATTCAGGTAACAAACCTAAAATGAAGAGGATGGATTGATCTGGGCCTCTACAAAGTTAATGCCGGGTCTTCTGGCAGGAGATCTGAAGGGCAGCCAATCAGGAGGAGAACCTGCGAGATTTTGGACCTCAGGCCATGAAGGATCAAATGATTTGTCCAAGATCACAAAGAGTTACAGTGGAATTTTCAACTATATACCCGCTCTGCACATGGACTAGCTTGCTACACCCACTGTAACTAGACCAGTTCCTTGTATCTTGATTAACTGTACAAAGAACCTGCCTTTAGTTTAGCCGCCCATTCAGTTATCCCAACTAACTCTGTACCACGCGTCTTGTCCCCATCTATATGAAAATTGGGTGGCGGAGCAGGTGGGGGGAAGAGGGGTTGGTGGTTGGGAGGCGAGGATACTGGAGGACAGACTTATACGGTCTGTGCCAAAGCCGGTGATGGGAGGCAGGACTGGGGGTTGGGAGGCGGGAAGTACTGCTGCGCAGACTTGTACAGTCTGTGCCCTGAATAAGGCAGGTACAAATCAAGGTAAGGTTTACACATATGTTTGTCTTGTTGGGCAGACTGGATGGACCGTGCAGGTCTTTTTCTGCTGTCATCTACTATGTTACTATGTTACTATGTATCTGCATTTGGCCCCTCAACTATATGGTAAGCTATATTGTAGAAAAGCATTAGTATCACAGCAATGTTATTTGAATGTTCTAATTATGTACCTATTAGATACCGTATTTTTCGGACTATAAGACGCACCGGACCATAAGACGCACTTAGGTTTTAGAGGAGGAAAATAGGAAATTTTTTTTTTCCTTTTTCCCTCCTCTAAAACCTAGGTGCTCCGGTGCGTCTTGTCCGAATCCCTCCCTCCGAGTTCGGGATCGCCCTCCCCCCGGCCCTGTCACCACTTCTCCCTACTCACGCGATCTTAGGGTTACCATTCGTCCGGATTTCCCCGGACATGTCCTCTTTTTGAGGGCATGTCCGGGGCGTCCGGCGGATTTTGCCTGCACCCACGTTTGTCCGGATTTCTGGACAAACGTGGGCGTGGGTGCGGGCAGGCGCGTGCGTGTGGGCGGGCGATCGGCGCCGTGGTAACCCTACTCCCGTCCCCTCCCCTTCCTTACCATGTTCCCTGGTGGTCTAGTGACGTCTTCGAGGCAGGAAAGAGCCCCCTCTTTCCTGCCTGGAGCGCTGCCTCCCCTGTCTATCATCCTCCTCGGTCTGGCTGGGGATTCAAAATGGCCGCCGAGAGTTGAACTCTCGCGAGGCCACTTCAACTCTCGGTGGCCATTTTGAATCTCCAGCCAGACCGAGGAGGATGCAGCAGGCAAGGACAGGCAGCGCTCCGGGCAGGAAAGAGGGGGCTCTTTCCTGCCCCGAAGAGAAGACCCTACTAGACCACCAGGGCTAGATAGTAAGTGAGGGGGGGAACCATGTGACGGGGGGCGGGGAATAGAGGGGCGGAACGAGGACCCGAAGGGGGCGTGGCGGGGGCGGGGTATGAGGCGTGGCGGGGGCGGGGTAGGGGCGTGACATGTGTCCTCTTTTTCAGAGGACACAAAATGGTAACCCTACGCGATCTTCCCTGGTGGTCTAGTGATGTCGGGGCAGGAAAGAGCCCCCTCTTTCCTGCCCAGCGCGCTGCTCTCCATCCTCCTGTATGCTGCCTGATGGTCTCGGCGAGATTCAAAATGGCCGCCGATAATTGAAGTCTCGGCGGCCATTTTGAATCTCGCCAAGACCATCAGGCTGCATACAGGAGGATGGAGAGCAGCGCGCTGGGCAGGAAAGAGGGGGCTCTTTCCTGCCCCGACATCACTAGACCACCAGGGAAGATCGCGTGAGTAGGGAGAAGTGGTGACGGGGGGGAGGGGAGGAGGTAACCCTGACGGCGATCCGGAACTCGGAGGGCGGGTGGCCAGCCAGCCAGCCAAATCTACCTTCGGACTATAAGACGCACCCCCCATTTTCTCCCAAATTTTGGGGGAAAAAAGTGCGTCTTATAGTCCGAAAATACGGTATTTCATTGATATTA
The DNA here is from genome assembly GCF_901765095.1 of Microcaecilia unicolor. Classification (NCBI taxonomy): domain Eukaryota; kingdom Metazoa; phylum Chordata; class Amphibia; order Gymnophiona; family Siphonopidae; genus Microcaecilia; species Microcaecilia unicolor. Next base: position 22,570,782 of record NC_044035.1, on the reverse strand, counting down.
TGCTTACATCGTATTATATCTCTGTTATTTGAATTCCAGTGCTGTTAAATGCGTATATTTTTTATCCCGTTTCATGGTAGTCCTGTTATTAGGTTTCAATTTGCTGTTTTCATGTTTTCCTCTTTCATTGTATTGATGTTTATACTTCCTCATCTTACTATTATTATGCTGTTAACAAAGTTATGTTTGATGTTAAACTGTACCTCCTGTACACTGCCTTGGCTGAATCTCTTCGTAAAGGTGTTTTTAAAAATCCCAATAAAAAAAAAAACTTGACAGTGTCGCTTCCATTCTTGACATCAGTCTCCATAGCTGGGGACCTCTGACAGGCAACCCTCATTCTCAACAAATCTGCCAGAAACATGTACAGGTTGGATTAATCCAGAAACGACCCCCAACAGGTCCTTAACTGCAGAAAGGGCTTACATATTTGTCCCTAATCACTCCAGGTTACTGCTTGCCAATCGTCCTCCAGGAAGCAAGGAAGAAGAGGTGTTCAGTTTGACTCCCTTAACTATATATAGCAGGATTTCTCAACTGATCTGTCTCTTTTGATTGGTCATTCTTGATTATACGCCACCTCCAGCCAGCTCCAACCACCCACTAAAACTACCGTTATAAGTTGATGTAGGGGCACAGTTTGTTAGCATGCGGGTAAGCAGTAACTCTAAGAATTAGCTGTGACATTTATTGCACTCTAGTTTACACAGAGGGGCATAATCGAACGGCGCTGGCTATCTCTATGGCTGTCCATCTTCGGGGCCGGCTCTGCAAAGGGGCAGAGCCAACCATATTATCGAAAAAGATGGCCGGCCATCTTTTCTTTCGATAATACGGTTGGAGCCGGCTAAATCTCAACATTTAGGTCAAATGTTGAGATCGACGGGTTTAGAGATGGCCGGCTTCGGTTTTCGGCCATAATGGAAACTGGGCTATCTGAAACCCGGCAAAATGCAAGCCCTTTGGTCGTGGGAGGAGCCATCATTTGTAGTGCGCTGGTCCCCCTCACATGCCAGGACACCAACCGGGCACCCTAGGGGGCACTGCAGTGGACTTCAGAAATTGCTCCCAGGTGCACACCTCCCTTCCCTTGGGTGCTGAGCCCCCCAAATCCCCCCCCCCCAAAACCCACTCCCCACAACTCTACACCACTACCATAGCCTTTAGGGATGAAGGTGGCACCTACATGTGGGTACAGTGGGTTTGGGGGGATTGGGAGGGTTCACATTTACCACCACAAGTGTAACAGGTAGGGGGGTGGGCCTGGGTCCACCTGCCTGAGATGCACTGCACCCACTACATACTGCTCCAGGGACCTTCATACTGCTGTGATGAAGCTGGGTATGACATTTGAGGCTGGCACAGAGGCTGGCAAAAAATAATTTTAATATGGTTTTGTTTTGGGTGGGAGGGGTTGGTGACCACTGGGGGAGTAAGGGGAGGTGATCCCCAATTCCCTCCGTGGTCATCTGGTCAATTGGGGCACTTTGAGACTTGGACCTAAAAATAAATGGACCAAGTGTAGCCGGCGAAATGCTCGTCAGAGCCGGCCATCTTTTTACCATTATCGGGGGAAGCAGGCCATCTCGTAACCACACCCCACCCCCACCCCGTCTTCTATACCCTGCCTTGAAGTTTGGCCGGCTCCATGATGGAAAGCAGTTGGCACCGGCCAAAATCTGCTTTCGATAATACCGATTTGGCCGGGTTCAGGAGATGGCCGGCCATCTTCCGATTTGAGTCAGAAGATGGCCGGCGATCTCTTTCGAAAATAAGCTGGACAGTAACTGTTTCCCATGGAAAATAGGTGAGTAATGGACAGTACCTTGCATTTAGCACATAATAAGTTTCTTTGCGCCGTCACTTCTGCAGATAGCGAGAATGAACATATGTCCTCTTTGGGAGGCAGCAACTACTCGCTTCAAAAGCACGAAACCCCTCCTAAGAAGCTCACATTGGCTTCCTATTAAACCTCGCATAACATTCAAAATATGCACAATAGTCCACAGGATCATCTACGGACTCGCACCAGATTACATGACGGAACTTATCGATCTACCATTAAGAAACGTGACGAGAACAGCAAGAACCCACCTAACCCTTCATTACCCCAATTGCAAAGTTATAAAATACAAATCTTCACATGCCACCAGCCTCTCCTTCATAGGCACACAACTTTGGAACTCACTGGCCAAAGACCTGAAACTCAAAGAAAACTACCTACACTTCAGAAAAAACCTGAAAACACATCTTTTCAAGAAGTCTTTCCCCCCCTGGATCTGCCTAATCCCACACCACCATACATCATGAAAAGTTCAGAAATGGAAAACAATAATATCAACCCCTCTCACGATATGCTAATATATCAGCCTAAGCGTTTACTGTACTTCTGTATTATGTACTAAACTTCTACAAATCTAAATTTTGTAACCGCCTTTTTAGCAATATGTAAACCACATTGAACCTGCCATACGGTGGGAAAATGTGGGATACAAATGCAATAAATAAATACATCAAACTCTCTACCCTCCCGACTCACCAATATCTTTCCAAAACTGCTCCAGCCACCTGAACTCTTTCCCTCCTTCCTCAGCATCTTTCCAAAAGTGCCTCTATGCCATGACTTCCCCCAAATATTGTTCCAAAAGTGCCCCCCCCCCCCCCAGCTCTTACTGGAGGCCCGTGGTGGCTAATAGGGAGCAGGAGTGATCTTCAGTTGCTCTTGCCCTGTCAGTGCTATGTAGTCAAACTGGTGCCTCTGACCCCTAGTGGTAGTCTTACAGTACTACCTTTGAGGCCAAGCTGCCAAATGAGGATGCGCGTGCTTTTCAAAACATCTTCCTTGCTGGAAAGTCAGAGGGGTAAAGTGGCCCAAGATGGAACTGCCTCCAGCAATTATCTCTGAGGCTCAAAACTGTTCAAACTATCCCTTGGTTTATAAATTCTTTGATGTGATACAATCTGGGAAAAGGAGTACCTCATTTCCTGTTTAAAAATCAGAACTGAAAGTGCTAAAATTCACTGGGAACAAGGTTAATAAGGCCAGGTCAGCCTAGACTCATTTCCTGAGAAAGAGAGTGCTGTTACAGTGCATCTATCATTAGAAAATCATATACATATGAATTAGTATAAAATATATTTCTATTTCAGTTCAGGAAGATACTTTCAAATGTATGCACCATTCAATGCCTTGCTCTGCTGAGTGAGTACTAGGGGAATAATGTTTTTAGGTGTTTGAATTTGGATCACACATTTTTTCAGTTGTAGCTCAGATGAGTTACATTCAAGTCCAGTGAGTACTTCCCTGTCCCTGGATGGTTCACTAAGCATGTACCTGAATCAATGGAAGGTTAAGGGATCCTTTTACAAAGTTGCAGTAAGAATCCTTAATGTGCCCTTATGTGGGTCTTTCCTGTACCTTAAGGCAGGCCTTGATAAATTTTTATTAAATCTAGAAGCCAACGCAAAAACGTAGGAGCCTGCAGTCAAGACTTATCTCACTTCTCCTTTCCCACCCCTTCCATACTGTCTTCATTTGGAGAAGGGGAAAAAGGGGAGGAGGGGCAGGAATCCCCTTCCATATCAACAGTAGTTCTTGTAGAAATTGATTTACTAAGGCTCTTTTCCTATTCTGTGTCTGTGGGCAAAGAAACTTCAGTAAATCAGCCTTAGAAGCCAGCAGTCTCCCTTCTCAAAGTATACACATTGTCTCATCCTCTCATCCCAACACAGCACAGACAACCCCACATATATCAACACCCCAGACAGCCTGAAAACCCTCAGTGTTACCTTGGACCGTAATTTAACACTAGAGAGCCAAGCGGCATCCACAACTAAGAAAATGTTCCACTCAATTTGGAAACTTAAACGCGTGAAACAATTCTTCCCGAGGGAAATATTTCGCAACCTGATACAATCAATGGTACTAAGCCATGTAGATTACTGCAATGGAATCTATGCGGGATGCAAAGAACAAACCTTAAAGAAACTTCAGACCGCTCAAAACACGGCAGCCAGGCTTATATTTGGAAAAACGCAATTTGAAAGCGCAAAACCGCTCCGCGAAAAACTACACTGGCTCCCAATCAAAGAACGCATTGCTTTCAAAATCTGCACCACGGTACACAAAATTATCTAAGGTGATGCCCCGGGATACCTGACAGACTTAATCGACTTACCAACTAGAAACACATCCAAATCAACACGAACATATCTAAACCTACACTACACAAGCTGCAAAGGACTTAAATACAAATCAACCTATGCATCCAGTTTTTCCTACATAAGCACACAAGTATGGAACGCATTACCAAAAGCCTTGAAAATGACGTGTGACCACCCAAACATTCCCAGAAAACCCTATAAACTAACCTGTTTAAAAAGGCATACCCTACCGATCCAACTTAAATGCCGGATCTCAGCAACGCAACAAAACTGAAGAACATCAAGGACCTATGAGGAGGCAGGTGCGCCACGGATTAAGTGGTCCTTGTGAAACAAGTTGTGGCTGAGGTCGACTATTAATGAGTGAACTGTTGCTAAATTAATTTTGTGCACATTCATATTTTTAAGACATTTTAACTGAGCAAGCGCTAATCAATGCACATCCCTAGAGAGCAGGTACAAATTTGTGATCAGATTTGAGCATTTCTGGAGCTTCTTTGCATGAGCCTGCTTTATATAAATTCATACAAACCCTTGTGGTGCCTTTATAAAATAGGAGACCTTTCAGATCTTCCACATAGGTGCCGTGTAATGAATTTACCTCCTTGTGCTAAATTGTGATAATTATTTTGACATAAAATCAGACGGGTATTTCAGAACACTTTGCAAGATATCGTTGATGTGTTTTGAAATGTTTGTCTTCATAGCAGATATGTGTCTGGTTAAATTTAAATTAAGTTACGGGGCACTGACTCTTCAGACATGTCCAAATATAATTGAATCATTTCTGTAATGGTTTAGCATTGCTAGAAGAGTTTAGAGTGTAGCATCATGGAAAAGGGAATGAAAAGGAAGAGAGAGATGGAACAGAGAAAGAGACTAGAAAGGAGAACTTAATTGATAATCAATAAGACTATTTTAGAAGAGTTATATTAGCATACTCAGACACACAGACACACACATAACTCGGAAGCAAAGGCACACACGCACAGAGGCACACACATATGCACAGACACACACACATACTGAGACACAGAGAGACACACACACACATATACACATAATCAGACACACAGGCAGAGAAATACATACACATACACAGAAATACGCACACACACATACTCAGGCAAACACAGACACAGGGATATATATATATATATACACACACACAGGCACATATTCAGAAACACACAGACTCAAAGAGATACACACACATATACACACATACTCAGACATACAAAGAGATACATACACACAGACACAAAGATATATATACACACATACACAAACATACACACATACTCATACTCAGACACACACAGATACACACACACATACTCAGATACACACAGATTCAGATACACACACATACATACTTAGACACACACAGACACAAGCACACAGACACACAGAGATACACATACACACACTAAGACACACAAAGAGATACGCACACATACACAAATACTCACACATACAGACAAAGAGATACACACATACACACATACTCAGACACACATAGACACAAACACATAGACACACAGAGATACACACACACTCAGACACAAATACTCAGACATACAAAGAGATACACACATACACTCAGACACACACAGAAACAGAGATATAGAGACACACACACGCACACACTCAGCCACACATAGAGAGACACAAACACACAGATACTCAGAAACAGAGACGCACACAGACATACACACATTCATACTCAGACACATACAGAGAGGTACTCACATATTCAGAAACAGAGACACACACATACAGACACACAGATATTCACACACTTATATTCTCAACCACACACACATACTCAGACACACGTAGAGAGGAACTCCCATATTCAGAAACAGAGACATTCCATTCCATTGGATTTTTAAGCCGCCTGACCCATACGGTTTCTGGGCAGTTTTCATTAAAATATAGAGACAAAAGTCAAAACAGCACTTTGGGAATTACAACTGTACCATAAAATTTGATTTAAAAAATGACCTGACAAATCTTTTGAAAAGAATAGTCTTCAGAATTTTCCAAAAACTATCCTGACCACTCAATCCTCCAATTTTAAAGCAACCGAATAATGGGAGCCTGAGACATCATCAAGAAAGCCAAGGGGGTCTTGTACTGAAGATTAGCTCGTTACCTGCAGGAGGGTCCATAGGAATAAAATGGGCCCTGCTGCAGAGAACTCGAGCTAATCTTTAGTAAAAGACCCTCCAAATCTTGTTATGCCCTTTGGAAAAGGAACTGCAAAAGAGAAGAATGGTATGATCTTCTACTTTTCCTAGAATCTATGAATTTCATTTCCTCTATCAAGTACTACAGAGCAGTGGCGTTGTGTGGTTCACTGCCACCCGGGGCATATCGCTGCTGCGCGCAACCCCCCCCCCCCCCCCCCACCCGGCTGCAGGGCAACACGGCACCTCCCTCCCTCCCGACCCAGTCCCCACCTGTCTACCAGCTCTGTCCAACCCAGCGCCTCGCTCGACTCTGCGCTGCTGTAAAAAGAAGAAAATCACCTCGTCGGCCCTTCCCTCACTGTGTCCCGCCCTCTGATGTAACGTCCTATTTCCTAGAGGGCGGGACAGAGAGTGAGGGAAGGGCCGACGAGGCGATTTTCTTCTCCTACAGCAGCACAGACGTGAGGTACCGCACCACACAGCTGCTGGGTGGATGGAGCTGGTAGGGAGTCACCAGCAGAGCACCCCCCCCCCACCCGTTGACACCCGGGGCGGACCGCCCTTGCTACGCCACTGCTACAGAGTCTCCAGTTAGAATTTTATAGAAACTGCATGAAAATTTAAGTAAAATTCTTGTTTCAATTGACAAGCCAATCCGTACTAATAATTGGCCGCTAACAACCCACAGCACAACAAAATTCAATGCGAAGAAATGCAAAGTGATGCACTTAGGGAGTAGAAACTCACGAGAGACTTATGTGAAAGGCGGTGAGAGTCTGATAGGTACTGAGGGGGAGAGGGATCTTGGGGTGATAGTATCCGAGGATTTGAAGGCGACGAAACTGTGTGGCAAGGTGGTGTCCGTAGCGAGAAGGTTGCTAGGCTGTATAGAGAGAGGTGTGACCAGCAGAAGAAAGGAAGTGTTGATGCCCCTGTACAAGTCGTTGGCGAGGCCCCACCTGGAGTATTGTGTTCAGTTTTGGAGGCCGTACCTTGCGAAGGAGGTTAAAAAAATGGAAGCGGTGCAAAGAAAAGCTATGAGAATGGTACGGGATTTGTGTTCCAAGACGTATGAAGAGAGACTTGCTGACCTGAACATGTATACCCTGGAGGAAAGGAGAAACAGGGGTGATATGATACAGACGTTCAAATATCTGAAAGGTATTAATCCGCAAACAAATCTTTTCCGGAGATGGGAAGGCGGTAGAACGAGAGGACATGAAATGAGATTGAAGGGGGGCAGACTCAAAAAAGATGTCAGGAAGTATTTTTTCACAGAGAGGGTGGTGGATGCTTGGAATGCCCTCCCGCGGGAGGTAGTGGAGATGAAAACCACTGCCATTACCATGTGTAGTCTCTGGCCTGTCTTTGGAGATGTGCATCTGACAGACTTCTTAACTCAGAATCCAGATTGCAGCTTTGCAGGGTTCTAGGTCAGTTCCCACCGGACAGTTCCCACCCATCAATTCCTCCTTTCCCTAAGAGATTCCATGTGCCTGTCCCACACGTTCTTAAATTCAGACTCATCTCTACCACTTTCACTGAGAGGCCATTCCAAATGCCCACCACCCTTTCCATGAAAAAGTATTTCCATAGATTACTCCTGAGCCTGTAACCTCTTCACTTCATCCTATGCCCTGTCATTCCAGAGTTTTTCTTCATTTGAAAGAGGCTCACCTCCTGTACATTAGGTATTTAAATATTTATTTGTGACATTTATATCCCACATTATCCCAAACAAGTTTGAGTTCAATGTGTCTTACAATAAACAGTATAATGCATAAGAAAGTAATTTGTTGTTTACAATACAGTATCATAAACATACTTGGTAACCGTGGCTGTTTAACATTTAGAAAATCTATTATGAATGAGAAATTGTACATGAGGCAAAGAGAACGTTGATGGTAAATAGAGTAATAACTAATTCAGGTAATAATTAGTTGTTTGAGATATGGTTTGTTCTTTGTGAGGGTTTGTTTGAATAGGAATGATTTGAGGATTTTGTGGAATCTAGTATCATATCCCCTTTCTCCCTCCTCTCTTCCAAAGTATAGTTTTCTATGAGTTACACTCGTTGCTTGGTACATGCCCCTGGCATGGTCATGCTCCATGCATGTCTATGCCCCCTCCCCCCAGTGGATAGACGCTAATCCCCTAATTCTATAAAAGTTGCTAAAAATTGGGTGGGGTGCATGCAAAACCTAATTGATGGTGAGCTAATTAGCACCAATAATTGGCTTGTTAACAAGTACTAGCGCTGACTAGATTTAATTGGAATAAATGCTTGTAAATTTAGGCAAAGGAATTGCGCCTAAATTTTACACGTGACTTCAAAAAGGGGGGGGTGTAGAAACGGGAGGGTTATGGGCAGAATGGGGGCATTTCTATAATTAATGCATGTGGTTATAGAATAAGGGGAAAACGTGGCCTAATTTAGTTGCAAAGATTTGAACTACGAAAGTGCCAAACCCCTAAGAGAAAAGTTACACTGGCTTCCGCTTAAAGAACGTATTACGTTCAAGGTCTGTACTCTGGTTCATAAAATCATTTACGGAGATGCCCCGGCCTACATGTTAGACCTTATTGATTTACCACCCAGGAACGCTAAAAGATCAGCACGCACATTCCTGAATCTTCACTTCCCCAGCTGTAAAGGACTAAAATACAGATGAACACATGCGTCCAGCTTTTCCTACATGAGCACGCAGCTGTGGAATGCATTGCCACTTGACCTGAAAACAGTTTACGACCTAATTAACTTTCGTAAATCACTGAAGACTTATCTCTTCCACAAGGCATACCACAATGATCCATAATAGTAACTGCAACGCATTACCCTACTTGATATTTTGAATGTTTTCTCTGTATACCTGGTTGCTTAATTTTATTATGTTGTCCATGTATACCCTGGAGGAAAGGAGGAACAGGGGTGATATGATACAGACGTTCAAATATCTGAAAGGTATTAATCCGCAAACAAATCTTTTCCGGAGATGGGAAGGCGGTAGAATGAGAGGACATGAAATGAGATTGAAGGGGGGCAGACTCAGGAAAGATGTCAGGAAGTATTTTTTCACAGATAGGGTGGTGGATGCTTGGAATGCCCTCCTGCGGGAGGTGGTGGAGATGAAAACGGTAACGGAATTCAAACATGCATGGGATTTGCATAAAGGAATCCTGTGCAGAAGGAATGGATCCTCAGAAGCTTAGCCGAAATTGGATGGCGGACCAGGTGGGGGGAAGACGGGTTGGTGGTGGGGAGGTGAGGATAGTGGAGGGCAGACTTATACGGTCTGTGCCAGAGCCGGTGATGGAAGGCGGGACAGGCGGTTGGGAGGCAGGAAAAACTGCTGGGCAGACTTATACGGTCTGTGCCCTGAAAAAGACAGGTACAAATCAAGGTAAGGTATACACATATGAGTTTATCTTGTTGGGCAGACTGGATGGACCGTGCAGGTCTTTTTCTGCCATCATCTACTATGTTACTATGTTACTATGTTCTTTATGTAATATTAATTGTATATTTTACTCTGGAATGGCGAATGCCATGACGGAACCATGTAAGGCACATCGAGCCTGCAAATAGGTGGGAAAATGCGGGATACAAATGCGACAAACAAATAAATAAATAAACTACATTTCAGTTGGTGCAAATGGCCACGCCTACTGGCGCAAGCGCTATTCTAGAAACTGCACCTAACTTTAAGCGCAAAAAATATAGAATAGCGCTTTTTTCAGCCCCATATATGAGGTTCACCCCTAAGCAACTTTGGCACGTATGTCACAGCACCTAGCACATGTGTAAACTTTATTGGTTCCAATGATGCGCATAACCAGAATTATTCTATAACCTACATGGCGCACCTGGCGCCTAACATTAGAGTCCAGCTCATAGGATTGCTCTTTTAATTCCATTAACATTTTGAATCTAAGCATGATTGAAAATCTTATTTTAGCGTGTGCAGTCAGTGATGTGTTAATTTACTGCATGTCACATTGGTAAGAATGGATGCCTGTTTGCAAAGGAAAGAAGCTGACGGACTGTTTCTGCCTATAAAAAGTGATAGATTGTGCAGGAAAGGGGCCTTCGCAATCTGTCAAAATCTTTAAGTAAACTGTCTATCCAGGGTCTGCTGTCCTTGGGAGGAAGGAAATTAATCTCCTTGTAAATGGGATGCAGCACCACTGATAGTGCTGGTGAAGCTGGCAGTCCTTCCGAGGTCTGCTCTTTGCTGAGCTGCCCGTCTCTTGCTATGGACTGGCACATTTTATCATCTTGACCGTCGCAAGCTCTGCCCTGTTGCAATTCAGTGCAAGTGACACCAAAGACCGCTGCTTTCTGCTGAGTCGCATTCTAACTTCCAAAAACGTCAGGCAGTCAGCAGTGGCCAAGAAGCAGAAAATGTTTTTTTTTTTTAAATTTTAAAGCTACTTTATGAAAAACTTCTTCCCCCTTTTATGAAAAAGAGAACATTGTAGTTGACATATCTTTAATAAACATAATTCTTTAATTCTTGTTTTCATTTTTTTTTGTTAGAAATGAGTTACAAAACTGATAAGATTGAAGAAAACGTAGGCTATGTATAGAGAATCCTAATAGTAGGGGGAAAGAGATCTATTAGGACCTAGGGTTGAACTTCCCAAACTCACAATCCTATTTATTTATTTTATTTTACTTATTTATTAGGATTTATTTACTGCCTTTATTAAGGAATTCACTCAAGATGGTGTACAGTAAGAATAGATCAAACATGAGCAATAGGCAATTACAGCAGTAAAAAATATTCAAATAACAATACAAAGTAAGGCGTGGAGGGGCATAATCGAACGGGGGCGCCCATCTATGAGGGCGCCCATCTCTAATGACGGCCCCATTAAGTGGCGCACCCGACCGTATTATCAAAACACAAGATGGGCGGCCATCTTTCGTTTCGCTAATACGGTCGGTCCTGCCAAATCTCAACATTTGGGCCGCCCTTAGAAATGGCCGACATTGGTTTTCGCCAATAATGGAAACTAATGGTGGCCATCTCAAATCCGGCCAAATCCAAGCCTTTTGGTCGTGAGAGGAGCCAGCATTTGTAGTGCACTGGTCCCCCTCACATGCCAGGACACCAATCGGGCACCCTAGGGGGACTTCACAAATTGCTCCCAGGTGCATAGCTCCCTTACCTTGTGTGCTGAGCCCCCCCCAAACCCCCTCCCCACAACTGTACAACACTACCATAGGCCTTAAAGGGTAACGGGGGGCACCTAGATGTGGGTACAGTGGGTTTCGGGTGGGTTTTTGAGGGCTCCCAATTACTACCACAAGTGAAACAGGTAGGGGGGTATGGGCCTGGGGTCTGCCTGCCTGAAGTGCACTGCAGTACCCACTAAAAACTGCTCCAGGGACCTGCATAGTGTTGTGATGGAGCTGGGTATGGCATTTGAGGCTGGCATAGAGGCTGGCAAAAATATGTTTTTTAATTTTTTTGGGGGGTGGGAGGCGGTTGGTGACCACTGGGGGAGTAAGGGGAGGTGATCCCCGATTCCCTCCGGTGGTCATCTGGTCAGTTTGGGCACCTTTTCAAGGCTTGATCGTGAACAAAAAGGGACCAAGTAAAGTCGGCCAAATGCTCGTCAGCGCTGCCCTTCTTTTTTCCATTATCGGCCGAGGATGGCCATCTGTAAAGCATGCCCCGTCCAGCCTTCGGTACACTGCCGACATGCCCATTGAACTTTGGACTTCCCTGTGACGGAAAGCAGTTGAAGCCAGCCAAAATCGGCTATCGATTATACCGATTTGGCTGGCCTTATGAGAAGGCCGGCCATCTCCCGATTTGTGTTGGTAGATGGTCACCCTTCTTCTTCGAAAATGAGCAGGATAGTATACTACTTAGAATGTCAACACAATATGTAATAGAATGTTTGGGGTTGTGACCTGGGCAGGCACTCCATAAGACTTACCCCCCTGTTTACAAAGTCTCACTAGTGGCTGGCAGCGCGCTAATGCCAACACAGCCCATGTGGCTTTGTAAACAGGGACCTTAAATGGCCCATGCTGCCTGGGGATTGTGCATTTCTGTGGCCGTACAACTAGGGTTGTGGCCTCAGAAAGATTAATAAGTACTGGGTTTATTAGGTGGGGATAATCATCATATTCTCTGTGTTCCATAAATTGTCATTGTCTTTTTTTTTTCCTGTTAGTATGCACACAATTCTTTTTCAGGCTGTTCCCTGACAAAACCTATATTTACTGCTGCTTATCAGCATGAACGCTGATTTTCAAAGGAAAGCTCCTTATGGAGTTTCCCTTTGAAAATCTCATAGCAGGCTTGCTCCACAGGGATTCCTTACCCAATACACTTTGCAGGCTGATCCCTAAGTACTCCCTTATTTTCACTATTTTCCTGTGAGGAAGAGCATCTCAGTTCCCTGCAAAAGGGGGGGGGGGTTCAAAGTTTTTATTCCCCCTCCATGGGTAGTCATGGAAAACTCTTTAAAATGTACTCTCTTTGGGATCAACCAAACAAGAAGTGGGAATAGGATCAGGCATGGGCGTAGACTGGGGGGGGGCCCCAAATGATGACGACTTACCGGAAGTTGCTTCGGCGAACTGGCGGGCGGGGCGCCAGTAGTAAAAGCAACAAGCAGGCACGCTCGTCTCCGTCCGCTTCCCTGCCCTCTCAGCGTCCCGCCCGAAAGGAAATGACATCAGAGGAAGGCGGGACGCAGAGAAGGCAGGGAAGCGGACGGAAACGAGCGTACCTGCTTGCTGCTTTTACAACTCCCGCTCACTCGCTCGCCCGCCGCTGGAGTGGAAATGCTGGCTCCTGTCTAGTCCACTGTAAGGAAGGAAGCCATTTGGTAAGTCTCTGCTTCCACTCCCCTGCGCAGCCGTCACCGTTCACTCAAACACATCAAGCAAACCTGTGAGCTGCTGCATCCACGTTGTCGTTGCTGCGAAGGGGGAGAGAGGGGGGGGACGCTGGATAGAATGGGGAAGGGGATGGATAGAAACAAGAAAGGGGGTGGATAAATACTACTGGGAAGAGGGAGTGCTGGGTAAGGAGGAAAGAAAGAAGGAAGGAAGGAAGGGAGAAAGAGCTGGCTTGATATTCCCCCCAAAAAGCCAGCTCTTTTTCTCTTCCTTCCTCCATATTAGCATCCGCCCCATCCTTTGCCCCCCCCCCCCAAATGAAACAGTCAAACTACACCCATGGGATCAGGCTCTTCAAAACAGACCAAGGACTCTCAAGTTGTAGTTAAAAAATGTTATTTGATGATGATTCGAGACAGTACCATGCTTCGGCACATACGTGCCTGCCTCAGGAGTCTTGGTAAAGATACTCGACAATCACAAATATTTTGGTGATGTATCTTTAAAATATGAGCATAACTGGTCTTTAAAAAGACCGTTGGTGGATTAAAAGAATGTTTCACCAAAATACTTGTGATTGTCGAATATCTTTACCAAGACCATGTATGTGCCGAAACATGGTACCGTGTCGAGTCATCATTAAATAAAAGTTTTTAACTACAACTCGAGAGTCCGTGGTCTGTTTTGAAGAACCTGATACTGCTCCCACTTCTAGTTCAGTTGTGTTTTTATGTGGGACTTTGGTGTTTTCTCTTTGAGGTCGGTCAACATTCAATGCTAGTTAACTGGATGGGAGAGGCTCTTACCTAGTTAATTAGCACTGACTGGCACAATACAGGATATTGAGCTAAACATAACCAGATAATGCTACTAAATATCCTATTTGACCACAGTGGCACTTCTGGATAGTGTCAGAGGTTATCCAGAGGTAGAGGCAGGACAGAGCTGCGGGATGGCCAGGTAGCACTAATATTGAGCAGTGGTACCCGGAAAGGCTGTTCTAAGTTAATCGGGCAGTTATTCTGGTACTACTGTTGAATATCGGTGATACCCAGGTAACTCCCTCAGGTTGCAAATATCCAGAAATTCCACACTGAAAATAGAGGACTATTTCAGCTAGCCATGGTCAGGATTAAAAAAAACAAAACATTGATCACCTCTGGCTGAATGTTGACTCTTGGGTTTTTATAGTAAATTGAGTAATTTGTGCTTTCACGTCAAAACCTTGTGGTATTTCCAAACTATAGAATAAAATGATTTCTGAGTTTTATTTTTATTTGCAATTTAAAGTAATTCACCAGTGAAATAATAACACTTGAAAGAAATATTTAGGGCAAAACCAAGAAAATAAAACTCAATAACAAGGAAAAATTCAAAAAAAGCAAAGAAACAATTTGACAGTCCAAAATACAAAGTCCACTAATGTGTGAACAGAGCATCACAAGTGGAGTAAAACTAAGGTAATATTTAAGCAAGAAAGACTAATTAAGAAAGTAGACTACTCATAATTTCTAGAACATCCTGGAGTTCCTGAAGATTTATCATCAGAAAATGAAATGCCAAAAGGTCATCCCGCAAATTTCTCAATTTGCACTTCCCTAGCTGTAAAGGACTGAAATACAAGCTGATACATGCCATCACCTTTTCCTGTATGAGCACGCAGTTGTGGAATGAATTACCTACAGCCCTGAAAGTGATTGATGAAATAACTAACTTCCGCAAATCCTTGAAGACACAGCTCTTCAACAAGGCCTACAAAGACAACCCATAACCTTACACAACTACATAGTAACATAGTAGATGACGGCAGAAAAAGACCTGCACTGTCCATCCAGTCTGCCCAAGAAGATAAATTCATATGTGCTACTTTTTTATTTGTACTGTCCTCTTCAGGGCACAGACCGTATAAGTCTGGCCAGCCCTATCCCCGCCTCCCAACCACCAACCCCGCCTCCCAACCACCAGCTCTGGCACAGACCCTATAAGTCTGCCCAGCACTATCCCCGCCGCCCAACCACCAGCCCCGGCACAAACCGTATAAGTCTGCCCAGCACTAGTCCCGCCTCCCACCACCGGCTCTGGCACAGACCGTATAAGTCTGCCCAGCACTATCCCTGCCTCTCACCACCGGCTCTGGCACAGACCGTATAAGTCTGCCCAGCACTAGTCCCGCCTCACAACCACCAGCCCCGGCACAGACCGTATATGTCTGCCCAGCACTAGCCCCGCCTCACAACCACCAGCTCTGCCACCCATTCTAGGCTAAGCTCCTGAGGATCCCTTCTACCTCACCAATCCACCCAATCATTAAAGTCCACCTTCTATCCTGCCTAACACCTTCCCTCTCTCTTTCCTTACTCAATCTTTGTACATCACCAATTGTATCTGATATCATGGAATGACTATGTCATAACCAAACTCTGTAAGCCACATTGAGCCTGCAAATAGGTGGGGAAATGTGGGATACAAATGCAATAGATAAATTCTCAGAAATGCAATTAGCTATGATAGCTCAAAATATATATATATACTTATTGTTATTATGCTACACATTACTTTTACAGGAAGATCTCAACAAAAAACTAACCCGAATCTCAGCAACAAAAACTGTCGCCACCTTTTCTGGGTGGATGTAGCTATATAAATAATCCAAGGCCTAGCTCCAGCCTACATGACCGAACTAATCGACTTACTAACTAGAAACACTATCGAAACAGCAAGAACGTACCTAAACCTTCACTTCCGAAGATGCAGGGGACTGAAATGTAAATCAACATTCGCGTCCAGTTTTTCCTACATGTGTACTCAGCTCTGGAATACACTACCAAAAGACCTGGAAACCCACGAATAATCATCTAAACTTCTGAAAAACCCTTAGAGACTCACATTTTCAGAAAGGCATGCCCTGCAGAACTGACATGAACATTGAATAATGAAACACAACAATTAAACTAAGAAATAGACAACACTCAATCCCTTTCCACACGATCCCATTCTTGCAAACTGCATGGGACAATCCACCCCAAATCTAATTAATTGTACTTCTACTCTGTACTTGTCCACTGAAGTCTGTACTCACCTCTCCAGATCTTTGTAAGCCACATTGAACCTACAAATATGTGGGAAAATGTGGGATACAAGTGCAACAAACAAATAAATAAATAAATATCTGGTCAAATCCAGACTTGACGTCCCAAGAAGGGTAGGGTCCCATTTTTCAAGAGAAGCCGGAGGATATTATCTTTAGTAACTTCTGATGCAAATGTTGCTATAAAAGTAAACAAAAACTCCATAGAAGCAGGCTGATTAACATGATCAAATTAGCTACATTAGGTACATTCAAACTATAAACAGACAATTATATTACTTCGAGTTGGTCACTATCCTGCTTATTATCGAACGAGAAAAACGCCCAAGTTCCGACCTAAATCGGGAGATGGATGTTTATCTCACAAAAACGAATAACAAGGTATAATTGAAAGCCGAACTTGGACGTTTTCAACTGCACTCCATCGCGGAAGCGTACAAAGTTGACGGGGGCGTGTCAGTGGCGTGGTGAAGGCGGGACTGGGGCATGGTTATCACCCGAACAGAGATTGGCGCCTTTCGCCGATAATGGAAAAAAAGTATGCGTTTGTAGCTAGAATTTAGGGCACTTTTCCTGGACCCTGTTTTTTCACGAATAAGGCCCCCAAAAAGTGCCCTAAATGACCAGATTACCACCAGAGGGAATCGGGGATGACCTCCCCTGACTCCCCCAGTGGTCACTAACCCCCTCCCACCACAAAAAAATGATGTTTCACAACTTTTTATTTTCACCCTCAAATGTCATACCCACCTCCCTGGCAGCAGTATGCAGGTCCCTGGAGCAGTTGTTAGAGGGTGCAGTGGACTTCAGGCAGGTGGACCCAGGCCCATCCCCCCCTACATGTTACAATTGTGCTGCTTAATGCTTAGTCGTCCAACCCCCCCAAACCCACTGTACCCACATGTAGGTGCCCCCCTTCACCCCTTAGGGCTATAGTAATGGTGTAGACTTGTGGGCAGTGGGTTTTGAGGGGGCTCAACACACAAGGGAAGGGTGCTATGCACCTAGGAGCTCTTTTACCTTTTTTTTTTTTGTTTTTGTAAAAGTGCACCCTAGGGTGCCCGGTTGGTGTCCTGGCATGTGAGGGGGACCAGGGCACTACGAATCCTGGCCCCTCCCACGAACAAATGCCTTGGATTTATTCGTTTTTGAGCCGGGCGCTTTCATTTTCCATTATCGCTGAAAAGCAAAAACGCCCAGCTCACAAATTGTCGAATAAAACATGGACGTCTATTTTTTTCGAAAATACGGTTTGGTCCGCCGCTTCACGGACCCCTTCTTGGAAATAAACGCCCATGGAGATAGACGTTTTCGTTCGATTATGCCCCTCCACGTCTTCTTTGTGAAGTGTTAGGAACATTAAAATACCTTAACCAGTTCATGAAGAGAATCTATCGGCAATGCCGCAATTCTACCATATGGTACTTAAGCATTTCTTTCAGCATGTATTCCAGTCTGTCTGGGAAAAACTTATAAAACTCAGATTTTTCTTTTTAGACAAATTCTCCAATGCCTCCAGCTTTTTCTGTATAATCTGATTATCCTTTACAACTGCTGCATCTAAGGAGTCTATCTTTTCAACAGCTGCCAAATATTTTTCTTGATATTGTATTACAAAAAAATTCATATTTTCCTTGCAGGCTGAAAATAGCCTGAGCTTAGCATGAACCCTATATTACTTTACTTTATCAGGGACGTATATTCTGCTTGCACCTCGAAAGGTTCGAAGCGGATTACAATGTAAAGAAGACAGTGACAATACATTGGGATAACAGTTACACGGTAAGGCGAGGCATCGTTACATAGTACACTGGCAGTACACTGGAATCATCCTATATAATAAAACGCACCTCCAACGATCTGAAGCTGAGAAAGTGAAGCCTTGAAACATTCGTGCTCTCTCTAAGGCTGTATCCATCTCCTGAATTGACGTCAACGTACTTCCGGGTACGTCCACGCAGCACTGACCAACCACAGATGGGAGGGCGCGCACGGCGGCCATTGGCTGCACCGTTCAGTGGGCATGCACGCTGAGTTCTGCACAGCAGCGGAGAGCAGCAAGGAGAGTGCAGTGAAGTGAAACTGTCAGGAGCCATTAAATTATATGCCATAGTGGAAGTGCGAATTTAAAGGCAGAGAAACAAAAGTGGCAAGTGAGCAGCGCAAATGGAAACTTTAAAATGTAAACGAGCAGCACAGGCAAAGCGGTGAAGTGGAAGAACGGTGTAGGAGAGAGACATGGACAAATAAAAGCTGAAGTCGGGTGTGGATGTGAATGCGGAGAACAAAGTGATGTGCGAGAGGAACAGCTGAGAAAAACGTCGTGTGAATGAAGAAACGGAAAAGAAGGGAAGAAATATATATAAGAATACCTGAAAGGAGAATCGTGTCCACAAAAATTGTATCAGCAATCAGGAAACTAGATCTGAGTCAGGATATTTAAATGAAAAAAAGGGCGGCAAAAGAGGGGGTGGGGTGAATACATGACGTCAGTGACGTCGACGGGAGACTTGGGATAGTGCAGAAAATGATGAATGATTAGCGTTTGCAGAACTTGAACTAGGACTAATAAAATGTGAGATAGAACATAAAATATAGGGAAGGAAATGATATGATTGTGAACTCTTAAGCACAGAAATGACAGATGTGTATGGGAAAATGACGATATGAACTATTAGAAAAAAGGCTGGGGGGCAGGGGAGAAAAGAGAATCGCTGGGTGGTTGGAGGGGGAGCAGGGGAGAGAGGAGAATCGCTGGGTGGCTGGAGGGGGAGCAGGGGAGAGAGGAGAATCGCTGGGTGGTTGGAGGGGGGCAGGGGACAGAGGATAATCGCTGGGTGGCTGGAGGGGGGGCAGGGGACAGAGGAGAATCGCTGGATGGCTGGAGGGGGGGCAGGGGAGAGGACAATCGCTGGATGGCTGGAGGGGGAGCAGGGGAGAGAGGAGAATCGCTGGGTGGCTGGAGGGGGGGCAGGGGAGAAAGGAGAATCACACACAATCTCTCTCTCTCACAGACACACTCGCACCCAGTCTCACTCTCTCTCTCTGTCACACACACACGCACATTCACTCTCTCTCTCTCTCTCTCACACACAGTCACTCTCACACACACTCTCTCAAACATACACACTCTGAGGAAAACCTTGCTAGCGCCCATTTCATTTGTGTCAGAAACGGGCCTTTTTTACTAGTAATTATATAGTAAGGTGAAATATCATTGCATGGTATACTGACAGTACACTGGAATGACAATAGCATAGTTAGTCAAAGCATCATTAAACAGTACAAAACACATTGAACGTAATGTAGTGTATTGTTGCAATGTTCAGTCCTCTGAATTAATATAATTAACTGGTCATACAGAAACGTAGAAACATGACGGCAGATAAGGGTCAAATGGCCCATCTGCCCTTCTTTAGTAACCACTAACTCCTCCTTTTCCTAAGGGATCCCACATGTCTGTCCCATGCTTTCTTAAATTCCGATACAGTCTTCATCTCCACGACCTCCACTGGGAGGCCATTCCATGCATCTACCACCCTTTCCATGAAAGAGTATTTTCTTAGATTCTTTCTAAGCCTATTTCCTCTAAATGTCATCCTATGCCCTCTGATTCTAGAGTTTGTCTTCATTTGAAAAAGGCTCACCTTCTATACATTAACGCCACTGAGGTATTTTAACCTCTCTATCATATCCCCTCTCTCCTGCCTCTCTTCCAGCGTATACATGTTGAGGTTCGTGAGCCTATCACTATATATTTTATGACCGAGACTGCTTACCAATTTAGTAACCACCCTCTGGACTGACTCCATCCTGTTTTTATCTTTCCGTAGGTGCGGTCTCCAGAATTGCACACAGTATTCTAAATGGGGCCTCACCAGAGACTTATATAAGGGCACTATCACCTCTTTTTTCCTGTTGGTCATCCCTCTCCTTATGCACTCAAGCATCCTTCTGGCTTTGACTGTCACCTTTTCTACCTGTTTGTCCACCTTAAGGTCATCAGACACAATTGTAATTTGAATGATAAATGTTGTGAGGTACAGATGTGTGACCAATAGGCTCCAGAATGTCATATTGTTTGCTTTGGGACATCACAAGTATTGATGCTGTCCTGAGTGCTCCTTAATGTAGACCATAGAACTGGGAGGAAATTTACGTTGAGGACAGTTATTACTTTTTATTACTTTTTTTGTCAATGAATGTTGTTTATTTATTGCAATGCTCCTGTGGGTTATATTTTGTGAGTCACATTTCACATATGCTCAAAACCCGTTTGATGGAATATGGACATTGTTTTAATGCTCAGAAGATGGTGGAGCCATTGTTATCACACTATTTGAAGATGGGTCACATGTTTGATTCTTTTCTTTGTTTAAGTTTGAACCAACGTCAACCAATGGTACGATATGGGAATATCCAGTGATTTTTGAGACAGCATGAGCAAAAATACATTTTCATTGTTGATACTTGTAGACCCTAATGGCCTGAATGATGCTATTGAATGGAACACATTTTATTGATGTGAATTCCACTGGGGTTTACGATCTATTTACCTCTTTAAATAAGAAGAGTCAACATGACACCAGCTTTTAAATATTGGCATCTTTACTTCTGTGGCCATCTTGGAAGCTGTGTTATTTAATGAAGAGGCGTATGGGCAATATTGTGAAACAGCAATATTGCACAATAGGGGCCTCTGTTTGGTTACAATGTGGGCTCTGCTCCCGAAGGACATGAACGAATTGTTTCAGTTACGTACTTTTGCTGTTTTACCTTGTAAATTTGAGAAATAGTACAGCAGTATTTGGAGTTATTAGGGACCTCATATTTTGTGTTACTTTTGGTTTCTACAATTGTCTTTTTAGAATAACAGGGTTTTAAAAATTTCATCTTTTGGATTTTCTATTTTGCATTTTGGTTAGTGGAGTATTTTTTTTTAAGACTGATGACAGAGAGAGAGGTCCTCTTCAAGTATATTCTGGACATCAAAGGCATTTCCCACTGAAGTTCTTTTTTCTCCACTTTCTTAAATTACTTGATATTAAAATTGTTCTGGCAGGTGGAGACCTTAGAACACTAATTTTGAGTTGCTTTACAAATACAGTTTTTGGATTTTCTGGTAACACTAGAGCCCCCAGCAAACTGCACACTTCCTATATCAGAAAACCTGAAAATTCTCGGAGTCACCATTGATCGAAACCTCATACTCGATACCCACGTGAAGAACACAACGAAAAAAATGTTTCAATCGATGTGGAAACTCAAAAGAATTAAACCTTTTTTCCCAAGAAACATCTTTCGCACCCTAGTACAGTCACTAGTTATAAGCCACCTGGACTACTACAATGCCCTGTATGCAGGATGTAAAGAAAAGACCATTAAAAAAATTCCAAACAACCCAAAACACGGCAGCCAGACTCATCTTTGGAAAGCCTAAATATGAAAGCGCGAAGCCCCTAAGAGAGAAACTACATTGGCTTCCGCTCAAGGAATGAATTGAGTTCAAGATCTGCCCAACTGTGCACAAAGTCATTCACGTAGATGCCCCACTCTACATGCTAAACCTAGTGGACCTACCGCCCAGAAACGCCAAAAGATCAGCCCACAAATTCCTTAATCTGAATTTCCCCAGCTGCAAAGGAGTGAAATACAAACAGGCTTATGCTACGACCTTTGCATACAAAAGCACACAGTTCTGGAATGTGCTACCCAAAACCCTGAAAACCATGAACAATCTAACCAGCTTCCACAAAGCTCTGAAAACACACCTCTTTAACAGAGCCTACAAAAGTCACCCTCAATGATACAATTCATTCCCCAAATCACCTGAACACACCTAAAACACTTTGCACACAATTCATTCCCCAAATCATCCGAACACACCTAAAATACTCGCACACAACCTACCCAACATCCGCCCATCTACTACCTCCTTTACATCAGCTTAGGATCAGCTGTATTTAAATCATGTATTGACTTGATCATAACCTTTTACATTAGCCTATGATTAACTGTATTTAAAACATGTATTGATTTTAACATAACCTCACTCTGTAAGCCACATTGAGCCTGCAAAAAGGTGGGATAATGTGGGGTACAAATGCAATAACTAAATAAATAAATGATAGTTAACGTGCATGACCAGCCACAGAAAAAAAACCACTGTTAACATCAGATTTATCAAAGACGTAATTCCCTTTAATAAATCATTCAAACATTTACTACTACTACTACTACTACTCAACATTTGCCAACTATCCACATGGTACAATCATTCACTAACAGGGGTTAGCCATCTATTTTATCTCAGCTTAATAAATTGGTTCTGTAGTTATCCCTACTATTAAGATTCCCATCGAACAAGATGGAGCTACACTAACTCATTTTAAACGCTTATTCTGAACATTGCACTGATACTAAAGCTTGATTACAGCATAAATGACAGGTAGAATGAAGGAATTAGATTTTTAACAATGCTGATAATAGCCAAAATAAAAAGGGTACACAGTTTATTCCAAAAGATGCAAATAAAAAAGAAACCAGAATATATTAATACAATAAAAGAGCATTGAACTTGGCATAAACTCCAAAGAGGAAGAAAGCTCCAAATAGTTAACAAACTGGCAAGTTGATTTTATGTGGAAGTCAAGTTAATACTTCTGCTTTCAAGTCAAGTGCAAATATATATAGACTGCAGTTAATTATCTGAAGCTACTTGCTGTCAGACATCTCGTAAAAGTGAGACAGAGCAGCACACTCATTCGTTTACTTTGTAGTCTTTTCAGGGTTACTCATCTAGTTTCTAAGAACTGCTAACAGTTTGATTCTTGGGAAAGAACCTTTTACTGGATCCCGAGTGTCCTTTTACTGACTATGACTGAATTAATTAGCAGCTACTCTAGGAGACACAGATGTGCTGATGCAGCCAGGTCTGCCTGGCAAGCTATGGAGGGGATCTAAAGGACCAAATGTTGAGGGAGCATCTGCATTAATCTTGTAACTGTTCAGACCATTAAAAAGTTGGCTGGTGTGGGATATGATGAGTTCTGGATGTGAAGTCAAGGGAGATCTTTTTACTCACCTGCCCGAGACAGTGGCGTAGCCACAGGTGGGCCTGGGTGGGCCGGGGACCTCCTACTTAGGGCTCAGGTCCACCCAACAGTGGCACACATTTAGCGGTAGCTGGTGGGATCCCAAGATCCGCCAGTTGAAGACTTCCCCCTGAGGGTAACAAAAACACTATTCTCCGTGATACCGGCACCTGCACATGCTAAGTTTTCAGTGCATGCCTGCTGCAGACTGCCATGGTGGAAAGAAGCGTTTTCCCGCCAGCTGAGGTATTTTTTGGTGGTGGTGGTGGTGATGGGGAGGGGAGGGAGAACACTTGGTGCTCACCCACTTCTTGCCTAGGCCCACCCAAAATCTGTTTTCTGGCTACGCCTCTGGCCCGAGATGGTGCAGTACCACTGTAAGACAGTAAATGATGGCAGATAAAGACCCGCATGGTCTATCCAGTCTGTCCAACAAGGTGGCCAGAGCCAAACCCACCACTCTGTGTAGGGCCCAGCCACCCAAGCCTAAACACTGGTTTTTAAGTCTCCATCATGCCAATCACATAAAGGGGCCCTTTTACTAAGGCTCGTAGAGGTATGTAGGCACCTACTTGTGTCCAATGCATGTCAAATTAGAACTACCGTCCAGCTACCACGTGCCCCGGGTGGTAATTCTAGTTTTGACATGCATCCAAAACGCACGACAGAAAATAATTTCTTTTTTCTACCACGTGGCGCTAACTGGGTGGTAATCCTCAGTGTAATCAGGTTGAAAATGGACGCACGGTGGTTATAATTTTGCCGCACAAAAAGGCCTTTTTTCCAGGTGCACTGAAAACTGGACCTGCTGGCATCCAATACACGTGCCTATACCAGTGCAGGCTATTTTTCGGTGCACCTTAGTAAAAGGACCCCAAAGGCAGCCATACAAGATGAGGATGATATATGATTACAACCATGGGTTGCTGACAGTATTCAAGTTACTAGTAAGGATGTCTCCCCCTCCCTCCTGAGATGCACAGCACCCTCACTCACAGCACGTGACAATAAAGTGATCTACAACACTGGAGTTGCCAAAGCTTCATCTGCATTTTGCCATTTGTGGTACACAGACTGTAGAAGTCTGTCTGGTATCAGCCTTGGTTCCCCCGCTGCTGGAATTGCCAAAATTTCATCTGTCTTTTGCCATTTGCAGGACACAGAATGTAGAAATCTGTCTGGCTTCGGCCTTAGTTCCCACTAATCTTGCCCAACGTAACACTTCAACAGCCACATTGGGTTACCATCCTCTTTCTATTTAGACATCCCCTATGTCTAGTCCACACATTTTTTAATCTGCTCACCATTTTTTACTCTACCACCTTTCTTGGAAGGGTGTTCCAGACAGCCGCTATCCTCTCTGTGAAAAAGTATTTCTTGACGTTACTCCTAAGTCTACCTTCCTGCATCTTTTGCATGACAGACCTTTGCCAGTCGGACGGCTAGTGCGACTCAGCGTTCATTGACTAATTGAGGATACTGCAGGAACTCTACGCTAGAATTTTTGGCAACATTCTTCTTTCTTGTCAAACATCTTCTCCTTAACAACAGAGATCTACTCGACCCCCCTGAGGCAGGCCTTTGTGCCGAAACATGGCCGTGTCCGGTTGTCTTTCAGCTGTTACTAATAAAGACTACTTGATATCCTCCTTGGATCCACCTCACTTTTTTGTTTGTCACTCACTGTCATGTGAGGTTTGCTCTTCCTTTTTGTGTCTCCAATAAATAAACACAACCATATAAATAAGTAGTGGGACATATAAAAAGGCATCATTCTGTGTTTGTTCTTTCAGTTTGTTTATAAATCTGCGACAAAGTAAGACTTGGTGAACATAAACCGTGTATATTCAACGACAAGTTAGGAGCGCCGCTGGTAGCCCATTGCAAAGAGTTTAACCATTCTTTTGACTCTTTTAAAGAGTGGATAATTGATAGTGTCCCCACAGGTAAGTGAGGGGGGGGGGGGACGACAGCAACAAATCTTTATTGCAATATGAGCAGCGCTGGATCCATAGACTGGACTCCTTGGAACCTAAAGGACTCAATTCTCGAATTCACTGGTCTGCGTTTTTCATGTAACGAGACTACAATGTTGATTTAAAGTGATCAGTGTTTTTGACAGGAAAGGACTTCATATATAGCCTCACGATTGAGCTTCATAGACTGAACTGCCAGCTTTGTTTTGAGGTGCCCAGATTGGTAAGGAATTTGGATTTCGATTTGATTTTGATTTCAATTTTGTTTTTGAGTTTTTATTCAGATCATGGTTTTGATTTGGAAAGCGCGGGCGTTTGACGTCGGATGATGTCATGACACTATGACTTGCCCTTTAGGATTGGTGGAGCTTTAAATAGCAGGCACACCATTTTTGCCAACCGGCTTCACGTGATTTTGCAGCTCCCAGGGTACAGGATGAATTTTTGCACCACACAACTATGTTTTCCAGTTTTTTTGAGTATTGAATACATGTTTTTTACTGTTCCAGGTCAGATGGTGAGGACCCTTGAAAAAGCAGCAGCGAAACGGGTCCGTCGGGACCTCACTCTTAAAGAGTATCAATGGAGCAGTGAAGCACTGATATAATACAAAATAAGATAAGCCAAATCATTCTACTTTTTTAATTTTTTTTTGGGGGGGGGGAGGAGCATGACAATCCGCCATTACATATAAAACAGTCTCGTAGTGGAACATTTTTCAAAGGAGAAGATCAATTAATTATTTAGCGAGATGGCTCTATCAGTCTTTCATTGCCTGGGGATTTTGCAGACTCTGACTCCGTTCAAGTAAATGGATATCAAATGAGAATAATTATATAAAATCTCCTTTTTCTGAATTTCCATTTTGGTGCCTTTATTTTAAAGGGAAAATAATGTTTATTAACATACTGGTGTCAGATTCAATTTTAGTTTAACAGATAGCTAGCGGGCACATTTTTAATTTTTTTCACAGTGAACTTATGACTGAGTGATTTTGCAATAAGCATTGGTATTACATTTGTTTGCCTTCAAAAAAGGAAGGGTTTGCATCATGGTGAGTAAAAGACTTAAAAATGCAATGAAAATTTATACAGTGCACTCTGTTATCTTAGAAGTTAATTTAGAGCAACGCGGATTACTGTGTACTTTTTCTTTTCAGACAACATAATCCATTGCCTTTCATTGACCCAGAAAATATTTATGTGGTTTAACAAAGATTGGCACTTTGATCCAATTCCTTGTTTTTGAAGAAACAAGAACCCCTTGTTGTCTCTCTTTATTTATTTATTTACTAGTAAAAAAAAAAGGCCCATTTCTGAAGGCAAGGAAACGGGCCCTAGGCAGGCAATTTCTCCCCCCCCCCCTGCGCTACGGCCCCCTCGACCCCCCTCCGTGCCAGCGAAAACCACTCCTCGCCGCGGCGCTGCCGTTATGGACTACCTGTGCTGATGGGGGACCCAAACCCCCGACAGCCGAATTGCTGTTGTGCCTTCGCGTTGTTCATCTTCTCTGGAAGTTCCTCTGTGTGCGTCTGATGTCAGACGCACGCAGAGAAACTTGCAGAGAAGATGAACAACGCGAAGAGCACAACAGCACTTCGGCTGTTGGGGGTTTGGGTTCCTTGTCAGCACAGGTAGTCCATAACGGTGGCAGGGGGCGGTTTTCAGTGGGCCGGGGGGGGGGGGGGGGTCGGGGGAGCCGTAGCATGGGGGGTGACAGATGTTTCCGAGGCAGGGGGAGGAGTAGGGAACCCTTGCCTTGGAATCAGCTGTCCTGATGTCAGTGACGTCAGTGCGTGTCTGCCTAGCAGACCACCACCTCCAGGGAGCCACGGTCTCAAGCACAGAACATTGGAGGTGAGAATTATTATATAGGATAATATCAAACAAGTACAACCAAGCACTATTTCAGGAAACCATCACGGGGTCAGTCTGGGGATGTTTATTTATCCTGGAAGTCTCCATCTCCATTTCTGCTCCTCATATTAATCACCTAGGGAATCCTAGAGATATGCTGGTCAGAATATTCACCTGAAGGGAACAGTGGTGACAAATTAAGGTGCCTCTTTTCCTGAGTCGCGTAGGCTCCTACGTGTGCCCGATGCGTGTCAATTTGGAGTTGCCGCCTGGCTTCTGCATGGCCCGTGTGGTAAATTCATTTCTGACGCATGTCCTCTATATGTCACCCAAAAATATATTTTATTTCCTGGCACGCGGCGAACATTGGGCGGTAACTCTGACTTGATGCATGTAGGCAATTACCGCATGGTTAATGCGAGAGACCTTACCGCTAAGTCAATGGCTGGTGGTAAGGTCTCAGATCCAAAATGGATGGGTGCCAATTTTTATTTTGCCGCACATCCATTTTCAGCAAAAAAGTTTTAAAAGGCCTTTTTTACAGGCGCGCTGAAAAATGGATCTGCGCGTGCCCAAAACACACGCCTACACTAGGGCAGCCCATTTTTCAGTGCACCTTGGTAAAAGGACCCCCAAGGGAGGGAAGGCAATTCTGTGTTTTCATCCTTGCCATATGGGTACATAGTAACATAGTAACATAGTAGATGGCGGCAGAAAAAGACCTGCATGGTCCATCTAGTCTGCCCAACAAGATAACTCATATGTGCTACTTTTTGTGTATACCCTACTTTGATTTCTACCTGTCCTCTTCAGGGCAAAGACCGTATAAGTCTGCCGAGCACTATCCCCGCCTCCCAACCACCGGCTCTGGCACAGACCGTATAAGTCTGCCCAATTTTTTGAGACAGCAGAACCCTGATGCAGGCAACATTTGCCGAAACACAGCCGTATCGGGTCATCAGAAACAGAGGCCTAGCCAGACAGCAGATTTTGGGTGGGCCTAGGCAAGAAGTGGGTGGGCACCAAGTGTTCTCTCCCCCCCCCCCCCCCCCCCACCCAAAAATATCTCAGCTGGCGGGACAATGCTTCTCTCCACCTTGGCAGCCTGCAGAAGGCATGCGCTGAAAAATGAGAATGTGCAGGTGCCAGTACCATGGAGAGCAGCATTTTTGTTACCATCAGTATGAAGTCTTCAGCTGGCGGAGCTTGGGATCCCCAACAGCTACCGCTAAACGTGTGCTACTGTTGGGTGGGCCTGAGCCTAACTGGATGAGCCTTGGCCTACCCAGGCCCACCTGTGACTATGCCACTGATCAGAAACACCTCATATTTTTACAATAAACTTTGGATTGCATGAGTTCAGACTCCTTAACTATTCTTTTTTTCCCATTGGTTTTTCACCTGCTGTTCCCCTTCTGGTTTCATTTTCCGCAGAGACCTTCCTCCTATTCTTTGTGATTAGAATATTCACAACATGAGAAAAACTCAAAGGGGATTTGCAAAGATGGGGGCAGATGGATTGGGGGAGGGGTCTATTTGTTGTAATATGACAAGCCAGGTCAATATTCATTTGTCATGGTCAATGTTTTTTTAAACACCACTGCTGTGGTACATATCCAGATCAGACAGTCAGCAATGGTAATATTCATTCTGCTATCCGGATAACAAAGTCAATTTTCAAAGCAATTTAACTGGGCTCCTGTCTGGTTAAATTGCCTGCTCTGCGGGGTTATCCACTGATATTCAAATAGCTAGTGTTGCTGAATATCTGCACTAACCACCTAATCTGAAATTGGTTGGTCAGTGGGTGGAGTCAGAACAGAGTTGACACTTAACCAGTTAAGTTTAACCGGCCAAATAGGGCCACATAAATAACAATCCTACCTTTGGCCAGTTGAATTTAACAAATTAAGGCTGGATATCGGCTTTCCATACACACCTATTCAACGATGGAGCTCGGACATGGCCTGGCATTGACAATCCAGGCATAAAGGGGGGAGATTCTATACATGGTGCCTAAAACATCAGCACAGAAATCAGTGCCGACTGAGCGTATTCTGTAAGCGGCGCCTAGATTTAGGCGTGGTATATAGAATACGCTTAAATCTAGGCTCCGCTTACAGAATAGTGCCAATTAGTGCCCATTGTTGCTTGTTAAGTGCTATTATTAGCTCTCATTAGCTTGTTAAGCTTATTAAGTTATGCGCGTTGTTATAGAATCCACGCCAATCTGTAGGCGCACTATATAAAATCTAGGGGAAAGCCGGCGGTAGTGAAAAATTACTGACTCCTGCCAGCTGAATATTTACCCCAATACTTCCACTTTCCAGATATGTTCTAGGACCAGTCTGGCTCTGCCCATGATCTGCTCAGGCCCTATTCACCAGTTCAGTAACTGGTGCAAAAAAAAATTAGCGCTTAGCACTAATCTATAAAAGTACTTTGGGATGAGTGCTCTTTATAGAAAGGGAAAAGAGAATGAGGCTTGATATACCATCTTTCTGTGGTTTTTGCATCTACATTTAAAGTGGTTTACATAGTATACACGGGTACTTATTTGTACCTGGGGCAATGGAGGGTTAAGTGACTTACCCAGAATCACAAGGAGATGCAGTGGGAATTGAACCTAGTTCCCCAGGATCAAAGTCTGCTGCACTAACCACTAGACTACTCCTCCAAGAGGTAGTAGCTGGTGGAAGATTATTCCATACTTTGGGTGCAAAGAAGAGGAAGGCCAAGTTTCTGGTTGAATCATAATGAACGTATTCTGGCGAAGGCAAAACTAAATGATAGGCATTGAGTAAATGGAGGTTATAGGATGGCATGTATGGAATTGTTAATATGAAAGAAAAAAAGGGCTGCCTAAATACAAGGATGTGTGAGCAATGCAGAGTGTTTCAAACCACGTGCAGAATTTCCCTAGCAACCAATGCAGTTGCATAAGCAAAAAACAGGATGCTGAGTTTTGAAGGGTTTGTAAATGGCACAATTATGATTGGGAAATATCTGAGTAGACAGTATTCTAATAATCTAATCTTTAAATAATGAATGCATATGCCAAGGTGTGAATACCTGAGAAGTCTAAATACTTGCTAATTGATCGAACTTGGCAAAGCCAATAGAACCCAAGTTTAATTACTTTTGAGATTTGGCTCTCACAAGAAAAATGAGAGTCAACGAACATGCCTAGGTAATGGAATGAGTCTACAGTTGGGACACGAGTCTTGAAAAGGACAGGTGTTAATGATGGCTTTGGGTGAAACTCTGTGATCCAACAGGTGATGGTCTTTGATGGATTCAGGACTAATTTTTGTGAAGAAAGCCAATTGGTGAGTGCATCAAGGAACATCTGAAGGTCAAATCCGGAGAAATAGAAGGAGTTGGAAAAATCTATAAAATGTCATCTACATAAAAGAGAACCAAATATGGTTAAAGAGAAGGGGAGAGAAGATCGAACCTTGTGGGACTCAACAGAATAGGGGAATTTCTGCAAAATTGGATATTGTGATAAACACTGAGAAAGAATGGTCAGTTAGAAATGATTTAAACCATGCAAGAACTGAACCAGTTAAACCAATGGTCTGAAGATGGGAAAGCAAGAGTGTGTGTGTGTGTGAGATTTGCTAGGTCAAATGCTGCAGAGAGGTTGAATGAGACTAGGAGGGCAACATCTGATAAGAGTGGTACCTGTGGTTTCTGTACTATAGTTAGAGCAGTCTGGAGAGAATGAAGTATTGACAATTGTTCAAATACTATTTTCTTCATAATTTTTGAGACTATGCTAAGATTAGAAATGGGATAGTAGTACAATGGAACCAAAGGATCCAAAGTTGGATTTTTGAGACTAGGTTTCATGACTGTTTTTTCCAAGGTAGAGGTACACCGCCTACTGAAAGACTCAAAGTAATCAAGTGCAGCTGAGGCGTGAGTGGGAAAATCAGGGAATCTGACCCCCTCCCTTCCTATACTTACTTTACTACATTCAATTAGATCCGTGGAGGCTGTGATTTCCATAAACATGTAGATAGAAGGGATCCAATCATTTGTAATCCCCTCTTAGGTTAGGATTACCAGGAGAGTAAGTCCCTGTAGAGAGTCATTGGGGGGAATGACTGGGAGGTCCCTGAGTGGAAGCCCAGACCAAGGGGAATAGTTTTTAAATAAAATATAGAGAGATAGTGCCCTGAGACTGGGGGGGGGGGGGGGAGATTTGGAGGAGATAACGAGGGTTGTTTGCCATTTAGTGGTGTTTTTGGTTGCCCGATAGTCCCCTGCCATTCGATTTAAGAGAAGTAAACCATTGGCTGTAAAGAGGAGTTGTGGCTCAGCAAAGCAACAACTGTGGAAGAAGAGAGCTATGGGTAGGCAAAGGAGAGACCCAGCCCGGAAATGTGGAATAGGAGCCAGGGAGCGCTCATCCTAAGACCAGGGTGAGCCAACACAAAGGTAGAACTACAGGACATGAATTGAGGTTAAAGGGGGCAGACTCAGGAGTAATGTCAGAGAAGGATTTTTTCACGGAAAGGGTGGTGGATATATGGAATGCCCTCCCGCGGGAAGTGGTGGAGATGAAAACGGTAATGGAATTCAAAAATGCGTGGGATAAACATAAAGGAATCCTGTTTAGAAGGAATGGATCCATGGAATCTGAGCAGAGATTGGGAGGCAACACCAGTAATTGGGAAGCAAAACCAGTGCTGGGCAGACTGGATAGACTTCTATGGTCTATGCCCTGATCGATAGATAGGGATGGGTTAGCGTGTAAATTTTAAGGGTCTTTGACATTAGCTTCAGAACTCTTAGTACAAGAACAGTGCTGGGCAGACTTCTACGGTCTGAGCTCTGAGAATGGCAAGGACAAATCAAACTCGGGTATACATATAAAGTATCTCATACCATATAAAATGAGTTTATCTTGTTGGGCAGACTGGATGGACCCTACAGGTCTTTATCTGCTGTCATTTCCTATGTTACTATGTTGTACTACGTCATTAATCTCATCCCATGGCTTTTCCTACCATCTCTATGCTGATGACTCCCAAATCTACCTTTCTACCCCTGATATCTCACCTTGCATCCAAACCAAAGTTTCAGCGTGCTTGTCTGACATTGCTGCCTGGATGTCTCAACGCCACCTGAAATTAAATATGACCAAAACGGAGCTTCTCATTTTCCCCCCCAAACCCACCTCCCCGCTCCCCCCGTTTTCTATTTCTGTTGATGGCTCTCTCATTTTCCGTCTCCTCAGCTCAAAACCTTGGGGTCATCTTTGACTCTTCTCTCTCCTTCTCTGCTCATATCCAGCAGACCGCCAAGACCTGTCGTTTCTTTCTTTACAACATCCGTAAAATCCACCCCTTTCTTTCCGAGCACTCTACCAAAACCCTCATCCACACCCTTGTCACCTCTCGTTTAGACTACTGCAATCTGCTTCTTGCTGGCCTCCCACTTAGTCACCTCTCCCCTCTGTAAGGGTCTTTGACGTTAGCTTCAGAACTCTTAGTACAAGAACAGTGCTGGGCAGACTTCTACGGTCTGAGCTCTGAGAATGGCAAGGACAAATCAAACTCGGGTATACATATAAAGTATCTCATACCATATAAAATGAGTTTATCTTGTTGGGCAGACTGGATGGACCCTACAGGTCTTTATCTGCTGTCATTTCCTATGTTACTATGTTGTACTACGTAATTTACTATGTTACCTTGGAGGGAGGTCAGACTAGGAGGGTCGTGGCCTGTAAAAGTAAGGAGCACTGTTCTCTGGGATAGGCATGGAGATGGGTCTGTAAAAAGTGTAAATAGTCCTGCTGAAAAGACCCAGTACATAAGTACAAAGGAGAACACAGGAGTTCCATTGGGGAATACCTGAAGGATCGGGGTTTTAAAAGACTTGTTTTCAAAGTTGGAGAGTTGATCCTGGTTGATGTTCCTGATTTTTTCAGTATTGAAGAATAAACAGTTTGAGTTTGCATGAACTGCAATCTTCAGAGTGGTTTTTGGACTTGAGAGAATATAAGTGTCTTTTAAACCTGAGTCTTAACAGCCAACCTTATCTCCCACAGCATCAATTGGACTTGGTTTGGCATTCCTGGAGGAGGAGAGGGTGATCCCACCTGTTGTTTATTTAATTTAATTATTTTTGTTAATGTATGTATGTATTTATGTATTTATTTGTGTGGAGTTTGCTCACACCTTTTTCAGTAGTAGTTCAAGGTGAGTTACATTCAGGTACACTGGGTATTTCTCTGTCCCTAGAGGGCTCACAATCTAATTTTGTACCTGAGGCACTGGAGAGTTAAGTGGCTTTACCCAAGATCACAAGGAGCAGTGGGATTTTAACCGGCCACCTCTGCATATCAAGGCTGGTGCTGTAACCACTAGGCTTCTCCTCCACTCCAGGAGATTTGCTTAGTGCTTCTTTCCCCAGGTGGAGGCACTGAGTGAAAAGTAAGTGAAGTGTCCAGTGGAGATTGCCCTTGGGAGGTTCCAACCAGGTTGGATCTCGAATGCAGAAGCACCCAGGTACAGGGGCGTTACACATTTTAAAAACGAGGCAGGGAATGGTAGTGGTAGCATCAGAAGTACAAACAGAACCTGTGTGGCTGTCATCATTCAGATTGTCTCTAATTGTGTCATGGTCGTGCCCTGGTTTCAGGCTCACAGTCATCTCGCCCCCTGGTGGCCAGGCCTGGTGGCTGCATTGGATTGTCTGTGTGCTGTTTTCCGTTCCAGACTTTAGCCAAGTCCAGTCCGGATCTTCCGGCCTGCCAGACTTGCTTGTCTTGTTTGAGCCTGCACAGCACCCGTAGCTGCCTGGTGATTGCTGCAGCTGAATGTCAGCTGCTGCTGTGCTTATTAGCCATTTGGAAACTCTCTGCTTTGCCTTTGCATCGCCTAAGGCCCTGGTTTGTTCATGCTTGTTGCTCTTCTGTCTAGCTTGGTTTTTATTCTAGTTCCTTGTCTGATGCTAGTTAGTCTGTGTGTAGTTTAGCTTAGGGTTATTGTTTATTTCCTAGACTTGTTCCTTGTTTGTCTTTTGTGTTTAGTGTCTGTCTGTCTGTGTTTCTTGTTCAGTGGCTGCCTGGCAGCTTTCAGTTCTGTCTTGTGTTTGTCAGTGTTTGTTCCCTGTTTTAGTGGCTGCTTGCAGCTTCCAGTTCCTACCCTGTCCTGTAAGTCCTGTCGGCCGCCTGCAGCCAGGGGCTCAACTCCTGGGGAAGGGCGGCTAGTGCAGGTGAAGTCTTGCTGTTTCTATCTGAGTTCTGTCTTGTTCCTGGTGTGGTGTGGTTTTGCCTGCCACTGCCGCTCCTTGGCAGTGGCCCAAGGGCTCACTAACCTAGTTCCTGTTTTGGAGAACGTGAAAATTGTACCTATCACAATAGTCATAATGAAGACCAAGTAGCACGAATATCCTCGATTTTACTCAAGAGGTAATCACAAGGGTGTCATCCCATGTAATCTAAATGTAATACTCAAGTATTTTATCTTAGCTGGACACCACCAGATAAGTAATTTGAATATTGATCTGAGCCAGAACAGTTGATCTAGTTAACCTTTAAAACATGGCCTAGAACAGACAAATCTTAACTCTATAAAGTCCCATTTCCTTACTTCCAAGCTACAGGAAAGAGAGGAAGTATATTAACCGAGAAAGGACAATCTGCTTGGATAATATATATTGTGATATCAATCAATGCAGTCTTGTTGTGAGTTAATATAAGTAAAAAAAAATTAATAAAACATCCCTGCCAATTGTCTTTATGTGCACGTCTATTTCCAATGGCTATCGGGAGCTGTGTGCTGAAAATCACAAGTTGTCTCATCAGAATACATTTGCAATGCGCTACGGAGGTTTGAAAGTTCCCTTAACAACAATTAAAAGTATCTCAGTAGCGTGAGCACTGAATCAATGCAGTCTGAACATTTAGCTGCCAAAACAATTAAGCATTCAGTTTTAGTTGAATGCTGTTAAAGTTTTGGCATATCTAGTGAGGTTCTTTAAAAAAACAAACGAATAATGTTTAATTGACAGAGCTGAAAATGCTTCTAAAGCCTCATTCTCTGCCAAGTGTCCCTTATAAACAAACAGAGTCAGAAACTTTCTGAAACAATTAATTGTTACCACCTGGTATCATGTTGACAATTTTTATTTTTTTGCACTAATACACGCTAGTTTGTAACATAACATCAATTTAAAGATAGAGGAGCAGTTCTACAATTGGGCTGCTCCGTTTCAGTGCCCCAAGGATGCGTGGGGAGATCCTTTTGTATAATAATATCTGGATGACCAAATTCTGTTATAAAATACTAATGTAACCTGGTCTTATATTTATGCATCCATAATTACACCGGCCATAGCTGGCATAAGTGCATACCTCCTGAGATATCTGGTCTGCAGATGGATACCTCTGTACCCCTCAGAACAGAATCACCAACCACAACTGCGTTTTGCCTCTTAGTGGTCACTGATCCAGCAACTTTGGGGATTTCGAGCTCCAATTCCTTCTCTCTCTGGGATGCTCTCACCTCCTCCACTTCCAGAGCTGCATATTGATTCTTCAGTTTGAGGATAGGTAGAGTCACGGTATCGATCCTGCAGGGTCTCATAATGAGCCCAGCGGTAGAACAAAGTAGTTTCAATCACGTACAGCCTTCAGTAGGCTTCCCTCCAAATACTTTGCCTCGTTGGAAGTTCCTGGTAAATATCTTTTACAGCTTTACTCTTTCTGGACTCCTCCTCTAGAAGAAAGCTCACTGCAAATCTCTGACTGTAGTGCTCTCTGAGCCTTCAGGTATAAAATACTTGTAGCTCTTCCTTGATGGGTGCACTGTTACTATGCTTCTGGGACCCTGCTATGGTCCTCACTTGTTTCTTCAGGTTTGACCATTTTACTCTTTCTCCCCTTGCTTCCCTGTAGGAAGGGTGTAGAGCTGGTTCCTCATTCCAACTTTCACTGTGTGCAAATGCAGTGCCTGTGTGGGCTCTGTTAAATCCACTGCCTTTCTGCTCTCTCCAGGTGCAGTGGCTTTGGTAGTCAAAGACCTTCTTCCACTAAGGTAGACAGTTTCTGGGGAGGATAGATCCAAACCTCTTCCTCTTGCATAAAGGGGAAATGGCCAAAGAAGCTGAAGCCAAAGACAAGGCTTCTCCCACTGGGTTTGGTATTTATATCAATACTGTTTCCCTCCCAAGGGTGTTTCCTTCTAAAAATGTTAATCATGGGTAGGGTAGCTAACCATCTGCTAACCAGCTGCTGAAACACTTCAATGACAAAATTACCAATCTTTGCAGCACGGTTCCTCAGGGCTGTGCAAATATCGACACCTTTCTTGATGAACTGGACCCCTACATAGATGAGATTCAAGCTGACCGCTCATGGACACATTTCACCCTCCTCACCACTAATGAAGTTTCTATGGTGATCACCAAGCTCTCCAAATCTCACTGCCATCTTGACCCATGTCCCAACTACCTAATGAAAGATGCCCCAGAATGCATCGTTAAGGATCTCACCTCCCACCTAAACTTCCTATTACAACAAGGTTTATTCCCTACTGAACATGGAAATATACTACTTACACCAATACCTAAAAACCCCAAGAAACCAGCAAGTGATGTCACAAACTACCGCCCTGTCGCCTCCATCCCTTTGCTAATTAAACTTATGGAAAACAGGGTGACCTCTCAACTCAACGACTTTATACAAAAATTCTCCATTCTACATGAATCACAATCAGGTTTCCGTCCAGCCCACAGTACAGAAACCGTCCTACTCACTCTAATATCCAAATTCAAACAGGAAATCTCATTTGGAAACAACATCCTCCTTGTACAATTTGATTTATCCAGTCCATTTGACATGGTAAATCATAATATTCTAACCAAACTACTGGATAAA
Organism: Microcaecilia unicolor; assembly: GCF_901765095.1. Lineage (NCBI taxonomy): Eukaryota > Metazoa > Chordata > Amphibia > Gymnophiona > Siphonopidae > Microcaecilia > Microcaecilia unicolor. The sequence goes on along the minus strand of NC_044035.1, from coordinate 22,533,649 downwards.
CTTGGGATCGGCGGAAATATCATTAACTGGATAAAAGGCTTCATCACCTCAAGATCATACTAAGTTAAATCAACCTCAACTATTTCATCTCCCTGGTCACCAAACTGCGCTGTACCTCAAGGATCCCCTTTATCCCCAATCCTCTTCAATCTTATGATGAACACCCTAGCCAAAGCTCTATTCAGGCACGATCTCAACCTTTCATATACGCGGATGACGTCACCATATTCATTCCCTTCAAATCTAATCTAACAGAAATCTCTGACAAAATATCCTTGGGCATGAACATATTAACCTCTTGGGCAAACGACTTTATGATGAAAATGAATAAAGAGAAAACATAATGCCTAATCCTCTCTTCCCAACACTCCGCGCTCCTCCCTACTAATCTTAACATCTCCGGCATCACAATCCCCATATCTGATAACCTAAAAATCCTTGGAGTGACATTAGACAACCATCTCTCACTTGAAAATCATGCAAAATCCACTAGATGTTCAACATGATGTGGATACTGAAATGCGTAAAACCATATCTCCCCCTGAAAACATACTGGAACTTGGTGCAATCCACAGTATTTACCCATGTTGACTACTGTAATAGTATCTTCTTAGGCTGCAAGACCAATATCCTAAAAAAAACTTCAGACCACCCAACATACAGCAGCAAGACTCATTTTCGGCAAATCAAGATTTGAACGTGCAACACCTCTTCGTAAAAAACTTCACTGGCTCCCAATCAGAGAACGAATCAACTTCAAAGTTCATACATTAATCCACAAGATTACCCACGGTGAATCTCCGGACTATATGCTTGATCTGATTAACCTTTCCCCCAGAAACATGTCTGTAACTTTGCGAACTTACCTCAACCTACATTACCCTAATTGCAAAGGACTCAAATACAAAACCTACTATGGATCCAGCTTCTCCTTCTTAGGCAGCCAACTATGGAACGCCCTCCCCAGACCTATCCGATCAATCAGCAACTATCTACCCTTCCAGAAATCACATCTGTTCAAACAAGCTTACCCAAATGACCCAAACTAATCCTATGTACCCATCTACCCAACACATATCCACGAAACAATGACAATGACCTTGACTACATCTCCTACCAAACTTCCATTTGCTTATCCCGTTTTCCCATCCCCCTCCTGCCTCCTCTACCCCTCCTCCAATGCTCACCAGTATACCTATCCTACTCCCTTCACCCTTGCCCATCTCTACCTATATATATCTGTTATTATTCTGTTATACTTAACTTATATTTTCTTTGTAATCCCTATTACTATGTAAGCCATATTGAACCTGCTTTGAGTGGGAAAGCGCGGGGTACAAATGTAATAATAAAGAAAGAAAGAAATAGATAGATAGATAGATAGATAGATAGATAGATAGATAGATAGATAGATAGATAGATAGATAGATAGATAGCCAATCCTCTGTTCCAGAAGCTGTGAGGGTATTTTGTGTGAAAAGGTCACACACCTTATCATGGTAGAATCACAATAAGTCTCTACACATACAAATACAGGAATATATTTTGTGGGAGCCAATTCTACCCTTGAGATTTCTTTTCAGATCAGTGTCATTATCTAAACTGTAATAATGACACTGGTCTGAAAAGAAATCTCAAGGGTGAAGTGAAGTTTGCATGTTTCATTTTATCTGTGTGAAGTTTCATTTTGTTTAGTAACTTGTTAGGTTTCTGCCACTTTTTTTTACTCAGATCCTTCTAAATAATCATGGGTTCTTTGCATTAAATTTTTGCATGCATATTAAGGACCTCATCAAAATAGTGAGCTACGCAATATGCCCTAAATATGCACATTAAAATGATCTACAAAATGTTAGCATATGGAACGCTAACATTAATCCTGTCTTATTAAACTATCCTTTTGCGGACAGCATCGGTTAATGTCCACCAAATGGTTTGCTTTCCCAAAAAGACTGCTATGGACAACTGATACATTTTAGTCATTTAAACTGCTTTCTAGCCAAAATTTATACGTTCAAATTGAAATGGGGTAAACCGGAACCAGGGCCATAAGCTATTCAAAGACTAGCAAAATTTAGCTACTCTCTTTACAACTTATTCAAGTCTGAGTCTCTATTTCTGTGGATAACATTCGCATCCTTCCTGTCTCATCAGCTCATAACCTTGGGGTCATCTTCGACTCCTCCCTCTCCTTCTCTGCACATATTCAGCAGACTGCTAAAACCTGTCGTTTCTTTCTCTATAATTTCACCAAAATTCGCCCTTTCCTGAGCACACTACCAGAACCCTCATCCACACTCTTATCACCTCTCGCTTAGACTATTGCAACTTGCTTCTCACAGGTCTCCCACTTAGTCATCTTTCTCCTCTTCAATCTGTTCAAAATTCTGCTGCATGACTAATATTCCGCCAGTGTCGTTATGCTCATATTAGCCCTCTCCTCAAGTCACTTCACTGGCTTCCTATCCGTTTCTGCATTGACTCCTCTTATTGACCTATAAGTGCATTCACTCTGCCGCTCCTCAGTACCTCTCCACTCTCATCTCTCCCCTACATTCCTCCCTGGGAACTCCGTTCACTGGGTAAATCTTTCTTATCTGCACCCTTCTCTTCCACTGCTAACTCCAGAATCTGTTCCTTTTATCTTGCTGCACCATATGCCTGGAATAGACTTCCTGAGCTGGTACGTCAAGCTCCATCTCTGGCCGTCTTCAAATCTAAGCTAAAAGCCCACCTTTTTGATGTTGCTTTTGACTCTTAACCCTTATTCACTTGTTCAGAACCCTTATTTTATCATCCTCACTTTAATATTCCCTTATCTCTTGTTTGTCCTGTTTGTCTGTCCTAATTAGATTGTAAGCTCTGTTGAGCAGGGACTGTCTCTTCATGTTCAAGTGTACAGCTCTGCATACGTCTAGTAGCGCTATAGAAATAAGTAGTAGTAGCAGTAGTCTTTGGGATTCCGGAATCTTGCTACACTTTGGGATTCTGGAATCTTGCTACTGTTTGGGATTCTGCACAGAATCTTGCTACTCTTTGTCCTTATACCTTATTTGTCCTGTTTGTCTGTCTTGATTAGATTGTAAGCTCTGTCGAGCAGGGACTGTCTCTTCATGTTCAAGTGTACAGCGCTGCGTACGTCTAGTAGCGCTTTAGAAATGATACGTAGTAGTAGTGTAGAAATAGCAGGATAGCTTTCTACACATAAAGTTACTTACATTTCTGCAAAATGCATAGGTTTCACTTTAATGGTGTTATTGTAAGGATCAATGCTATCCTTGTTGTGTTAGGTCCTTGCTGGAGGCATTCTGAGACTTGATCCAGAGTAATCCAGCTCAACCTCTTGGCTAGTCATAAAAGTAGACCTTCTTCTGAAGTGAAAGAATCACAACTGATTTGGGGAAATTTTATAGTAAAACAGCAGATATGGACATTCTATATCTTTGGCTCAAAACATTACTGTAGTTCATTTACACTCTAATTGCCAAATTCCACAGCATTTTTGAAAGGTTAGGTCCTCCCCTTTATATGTCTCAAAGTTTCCTTTTAAGGAGTTTTCAAATGTTGGCAGGTACACACCAGACATGCTGAAAAGATAAATAGCCATAACGATCTATTTCTGAATTTTAAAGCTCTTTGGGTGTTATGGAGCACTCTGGTTTCCAAAAGAACATTTTATGCAGCAGTGAAACAAATAAACAAACAATTGGGTGAAAAACATTATTGATTTGTTTGCCTGGCTGACATGCTATGCCATCTCCAGTTGGTCATCACCAGAGAAGAAGTGAGGAGGATGAGTGGTTGATGGGCCTATAAACCTAGGCCAGTGAACGGACATTAGGCACCCTGCTAATGAGGTTCTTAGCCTCTTAGACCTTCCCCTCAAGATTTAATAATTAAACTCAACAATCTTATTTTTTACTCCAGTCTCATCCCTCTCAGAATGATCCTGTAAAATCACAACTGGACATCATACCTCTTTTCCCCATCCCACTCCCAGAAGGTGCCACCCTAGGTGACGACCTCATTTACCTAATGGTTATGCCTATCCTTCTATTAAAGTGAAAGGCAGAGTACAAATCTACGAAAAGAACCAACACATAAATTCTGTTTCTTGCCCTACTGATCGTGAGATGAGCCTTCACCAAAAAGTGTGGAAGAAATGTGGGAGTGGAAGATATGATAGAGATGTTTAAGTACCTCCATGTCGTAAATAAAGAGGAATATGCAAAAACATCCAAACTAGGTATAGAAAATGCAAAATAGCACCTTCCCAATAGTCATGGACAAGGGGGCTGATATTCAGACTGTGGAAGGTAGCTGGGCTGCTTCCCACAGTAGGCACCAAGACCAGATATTCAATGCTGAGCCATTTCCTGCATGGAAGCCAATTTTTCAAAATTATTCAGGATGCTAAGCTCAGTGGAAATAACGCCTTCCTGGACATATAAAAGGAATTTTCTCAATATTGGGGTGCTCAAGCACCCACAGCACCCTCAGATCTGGCTTCCATGATTTCTGGTGACTAGCTTTGAACATCTGGGTGGTTTTTGGACAGTTTCAATTTAACTGGTCAAGTCGATATTCAGCACTTGGCGATTAAATTGAAGTGGCAATACACTGAATATCGGCAAATAGCTGGTTATATCGCATGATATAACTGGTTATCCTCTAAGCACTAAGCAGTGATATTCAGCAGGAGATAGATGAATATCAGTGGACAGTCAGTTAAGTACCATTTAACTGGCCAGGAACTGTTCTTGGCAGGTTAAATACTGGCCACAATGAATCTAGATAGAAAAAAAATTTTTTTGACCCTCATCATCAAGAGACGGATGAGGGGAGATATGACTGAGGTCTACAAAATCCTGACTGGTATAAAACAAGTAGAAGTAAATCGATTTTTTACTTTGTTCCAAAAGTACAATGTCTAGGGGAAACTTGAGGAAGTTACAAGGAAATACTTTTTATTTATTTATCCATGACATTTATACCCCACATTAGCCCAAAATAGACTCAAGTTCAGTGTGGCTTACAAACAAACAAACAATAAAGTGAATAAAACATAATAATATACAGAATATAATACAAATTACAAAAAGTTTGAGAAGTAAATTAATACATGTACAGTAAGTAACCAGGGATTTAGACTATCTCAAGGACAAACAAATAATTAAGAATGGATAGGTGAAAGCATAATTAGGTGGGCCTAGATAGGAAATGAGATTTAAAAAAGGATGTGGGTAAAATTCAAATAGAGTTCTTTGTATTCAGAAAGGCCAAACTGAAGAAATGTATTTTAAGAAGACTTCTAAAAGTTAGCTAATCATCTGTAAATTTGATTGATTTAGGAACAGAATTCCAAATGTTGATGCCTTGATAGGAGAAATTAGCAGAGTGAATTGTTTTATATATCACATTCTTACAGATAGGGAAAAGTCAGACAAGATATTCTCTAGATGATGAAACAGCATTAGGAGGGGGTAATTCAATAAGATTATTCATATATGATGGGACTTGACCAAACAGAATTTGGTGAATAAAAACACATAATTTGAAAGATATTCAGGCTTATTTCTAAAGAGAAGGGCGCCCGACACAAATCGGGAGATGGGCGTCCTTCTCTCAGGGTCGCCCAAATCGGCATAATCGAAAGCTGATTTTGGGCGTCCTCAACTGCTTCACATCACAGGGATGACCAAAGTTCATGGGGGCGTGTCGGCACTGTAGCGAAGGCGGGGCTGGGGCGTGATTAAGAGATGGGCGTCCTCGGCCGATAATGGAAAAAAGAAGGACGTCCCTGATGAACACTTGGACAACTTTACTTGGTCCATTTTTTTTTTGCGACCAAGCCGAGGAAAGGTGCCTGAAATGACCAGATGACCACCGGAGGGAATCGGGGATGACCTCCCCTTACTCCCCCAGTGGTCACGAACCCCCCCACCCTAAAAAAAACTTTTAAAACATTTTTTGCCAGCCTCTATGCCAGCCTCAAATGTCATACCCAGCTCTAACACAGCAGTATGCAGGTCCCTGGAGCAGTTTTAGTGGGTGCAGTGCACTTGAGGCAGGCGGACCTAGGCCCATCCCCCCTACCTGTTACACTTGTGGTGGTAAATGTGAGCCTTCCAAAACCCACCCGAAACCCACTGTACCCACATGTAGGTGCCCCCCTTTACCCCTTAGGGCTATGGTAGTGGTGTACAGTTGTGGGGAGTGGGTTTTGGGGGGCTCAGCACCCAAGGTAAGGGAGCTATGCACCTGGGAGCAATTTCTGAAGTCCACTGCAGTGCCCCCTAGGGTGCCCGGTTGGTGTCCTGGCATGTCAGGGGGACCAGTGTACTACGAATTCTGGCTCCTCCCATGACCAAAGGGCTTGGATTTGGTCATTTTTGAGATGGGCGTCCTCAGTTTCCATTATGGCCGAAAACAGGGGATGATCATCTCTAAGGTCGACTATCTCAACATTTAGGTCGACCATCTCTAAGGTTGACCTAAATGTTGAGATTTGGGCATCCCCGACTGTATTATCGAAACGAAAGATGGACGCCCATCTTGTTCCGATAATATGGGTTTCCCTGCCCTTTTGCGGGGCCATGCTGCGAGGATGCCCTCATGAAAACTTGGGTGCCCCATTCAATTATGCCCCTCATTGTATCTCTTATTGATAGCCAATGTAACTGATATAAAAAAGGAGTGGCTTTGGTGAAACGAGGAAATCTACATATAAGACGAGCAGCAGTATTTTGAACGGTTTGTAATTTCTTCAGAAGACAACCTTTAAGTCCAGCATAGATGGAATTGCAATAGTCAATTGGTGAGGACAAGGGATTGAACCAAAGTACGAAAAACAAATTTAGAGAAAAATGACCTCAATCTCTTTAGCTTCCAAAGTGAGTGAAAGACACTCAAGGTCATCTTAGAGACTTGGTTTTCAAGGGTGAGAAAACAATCTATTGTGACTCCCGATTTTCATTGATGACTCAAGGGAATGGGTTTTGTTCTTAATAGTGACGTTACTAAGATTCATAGGATGGTGAGGGTAAGTTATAATTAGAAACTTAGTTTTATCCGTATTAAGTTTTAGTTTGAAATTAGAAGCCCATGATTCCATAAATTTTATCCTTAGTCTAATCATGTGAGTTATGTCAAGTAATTCCTTACAGAATGGGACATAAATGTTGATATCATTAGCATATACGTATGTCAAAAGACTATGTTTTTCTAAAAGATGACCAAGAGGTATCATCATAATGTTAAACAAGATGGGGGAAAGAGGGGAACCCTGAGGAAAATAGGAGGAAATATTTTTTTCACTCAACTAATAGTTCAGCTCTGGAACTCTTGGTTAACGTATCTGGGTTTAAAAAATGTTTGAACAAACTCCTGGAGGAAAAATCTATAGTCTGCTATTGAGATAGACATGGGAAAGCAACTGCTTGCCCCAGGATTGGTAGCATGGAATGTTGCTGCTAATTGGGTTTCTGCCAGGTACTTGTGACCTGGCTTGACCACGGTTTGGAAGATGGACCATTGATCTGACCCAGTATGGCTACTCTTATGTTCTTATGCTCATATGTATACAACGGACAATCTTAGACTCATTGGTTTTTCACTGTGTCACCAATGAGTCTATGGTTGTCTGTTGTTATCATATGAGCACATCTTCTAATAATTTCAATTTGACTTTGAAAGTGTTAAATTGTGATATCCTTGTTTTTGGAATGGGAACACATTTTGCCTGAATTTCCCTTCCACTATGAGAATTTAGCCCCGTTTTATCCACACACGCTAAGGGTGCCAGGACATGTACAGTCAGCATCCTGGACTTACTTGTATACTTTCTTCCACAGATCTTTCAGGTTGTTGACGTTCTTTTTACAACCTACGACTTATTTGTTCCATCCGTTCTCTCTGATTCTCCCGATGATGCTGAATGTACTGGTTCATTTGTTGGTCATTTCACAACTAGATTACTGTAATTCCATCTACAAAAGGCCTCCGGGTCAAAGATATCCACCGCTTACAGATTATTCAAAATACAGCTATCCATATACGTTTCAACTCCCACAGATATGATCAAGTCACCCCATATATCACTTATAAAATCCTACTGCTTGTTTTCAAAGCTTTACATGCTGGACAGCCCCTTTATCTCTTCCACCACCTCATTCCTTACTACCCAGCAAAACACTCAGATCTGCACAACAGAATCAATTAGTAGTACCCAGCCACCAAGAAATAACCCATGAGCACACTAGACATCTCACCTTGCATCTCACCTTGCATCCAAACCAAAGTTTCAGCGTGCTTGTCTGACATTGCTGTCTGGATGTCTCAACGCCACCTGAAATTAAACATGACCAAAACCGAGCTTCTTATTTTTCCCCCCAAACCCACCTCCACACTCCCCCCATTTTCTATTTCTGTTGATGGCTCTCTCATTCTCCCTGTCTCCTCAGCTCGAAACCTTGGGGTCATCTTTGACTCTTCTCTCTCCTTCTCTGCTCATATCCAGCAGATCGCCCTGTCGTTTCTTTCTTTACAACATCCGTAAAATCCGCCCCTTTCTTTCCGAGCACTCTACCAAAACCCTCATCACACCCTTGTCACCTCTTGCTTAGACTACTGCAATCTGCTTCTTGCTGGCCTCCCACTTAGTCACCTCTCCCCTCTCCAATCGGTTCAAAACTCTGCTGCCCATCTTGTCTTCCGCCAGGGTCGCTTTACTCATACTACCCCTCTCCTCAAGTCGCTTCACTGGCTCCCTATCCGTTTTCGCATCCTGTTCAAACTTCTTCTACTAACCTATAAATGTACTCATTCTGCTGCTCCCCAGTATCTCTCCACACTCGTCCTTCCCTACACCCCTTCCCGTGCACTCTGCTCCATGGATAAATCCTTCTTATCTGTTCCCTTCTCCACTACTGCCAACTCCAGACTTCACGCCTTCTGTCTCGCTGCACCCTATGCCTGGAATAAACTTCCTGAGCCCCTACGTCTTGCCCCATCCTTGGCCACCTTTAAATCTAGACTGAAAGCCCACCTCTTTAACATTGCTTTGGACTCGTAACCACTTGTAACCACTCGCCTCCACCTACCCTCCTCTCTTCCTTCCTGTACACATTAATTGATTTGATTTGCTTACTTTATTTTTGTCTATTAGATTGTAAGCTCTTTGAGCAGGGACTGTCTTTCTTCAATGTTTGTGCAGCGCTGCGTATGCCTTGTAGCGCTATAGAAATGCTAAATAGTAGTAGTAGTAGTATGCAAGGACCCCAACTTTGGAACTATATTTTCCAATCTCTTCTTCCTTACCTTCCTTCCCATCCTTTGCCCTTTATCTTTCCTCTCCATCCTCCATCTCTTCACTCCTCCCAATCGCCTTCCCCTTTGCTTTTCCTACCTTGTTTGTCTTGACACACTCAATTCACTTATTCTTCAAAACCCTACTCTCACTACATTTACTACAGTTCATAGTATTCTCTTTAAAAACTTTGTGATTGTAATTGTAATTTACTACGTAAGCCGCATTGAGCCTGCAATGTGTGGGAAAGCGCGGGGTACAAATGTAATAAATAAATAAATAAATGTCTCCCCATTTCTCTTCGTCTACAGACCTCACTTGACAAATTTAAACAGACCTCAGGACCCACCTTTTCAAAGATGTATAGCATTAATGTCTATATGCATTTCCAGTGGTTTCCTGGTAAGATCTCAAAGATACTTGTGGCATTCCCTCTTGTTTTTTCCCCCTCCTATCCTTTGAACATTAATTTGGTAGATCAGTGCTTAACTGCTTGTTGAAACATTTTAATTATTACCGTACTTGCTGTTTTACATACTTTCCTCTTGTTTTTTCCCCCTCCTATCCTATCTATTATTGTAGTTCAACCCCCCCCCCCCCCCCTATCCAGAAAGTAATGACTAAACCCCAATTTCTTGTCTCTTTTACTATTTTAGATTGTAAGCTGCCTAGGCGGCCTTTCATGGGGCGGGATAGTAAATGAATAATAAACTTGGAAGTTGATTTTTCTCAGAAGGTGATGAAGCATAGTAACATAGTAAATGACGGCAGAAAAAGACCTGCATGGTCCATCCAGTCTGCCCAACAAGATAAACTCATATGTGCTACTTTTTGTGTATACCCTACTTTGATTTGTACCTGTCCTCTTCAGGGCACAGACCGTAAAAGTCTGCCCAGCACTCTCCCCGCCTTCCAACCACCAGCCCCGCCTCCCACCACCGGCTCTGGCACAGACCGTATAAGTCTGCCCAGCACTATCCCCGCCTCCCGCCACCGGCTCTGCCACCCAATCTCGGCTAAGCTCCTTAGGATCCATTCCTTCTGAACTGGATTCCTTTATGTTTATCCCACGCGTGTTTGAATTCTGTTACCGTTTTCATTTCCACCACCTCCCGTGGAAGGGCATTCCAAGCATCCACTACTCTCTCCGTGAAAAAATACTTCCTGACATTTTTCTTGAGTCTGCCCCCCTTCAATCTCATTTCATGTCCTCTCGTTCTACCGCCTTCGCACCTCCAGAAAAGGTTCATTTGCGAATTAATACTTTTCAAATATTTGAACATCTGTATCATATCACCCCTGTTTCTCCTTTCTTCCAGAGTATACATGTTCAGGTCATCAAGTCTCTCCTCATACGTCTTGTAATGCAGATCCCTTACCATTCTCGTAGCTTTTCTTTGCACCGCTTCAATTCTTTTTACACCCTTTGCAAGGTACGGCCTCCAAAACTGAACACAATACTCTAGGTGGGGCCTCACCAACGACTTATACAGGGGCATCAACACCCCCTTTCTTCTGCTGGTCACACCTCTCTCTATACAGCCTAACAACCTTCTAGCTACGGCCCCCGCCTTGTCACACTGTTTCATCGCTTTCAGATCCTCAGATACTATCACCCCAAGATCCCTCTCCCCGTCCGTACCTATCAGATTCTCCCCGCCTAACACATCCACTACAGAAGTGACATTCACATGGTTGACCCTACCTCTAGGCATTCACCTAGGGTGGCACAAATTTTTTTTTTTTTGGGGGGGCAGCAGAAAACCAATAGTAAGAAGTACAGTCAGTGCAGGGTCTTTGAGCATGTGTGCTCTCAAGACCTATTCCACCCACCCCTACAGAAAAGGACATTTGCGTTGGGGCCACCATTCCCTCGAAGTTGAGCAGGAATCCTACAAATGCATTGCTGCCAGTAGAGGACGGTGCTGCAATATTAGGGACAGGCAGGTCTACTGGAATCCTGCAGAGCTTATCTGCCCCTCACTATTGAAAATGTGGAAGTGAAACAGCACCCCCCACTGGCAGGACAGTAGGTGGAAACTCCCGTTCAGCTTAGGTTGGGGCATCCTTCATGGGCTTCTAATTTCAAACTAAAACTTAATGCGGATTAAGTTTCTAATTATAACTTACCCTCATCCTATGGAGGAGTAGCCTAGTGGTTAGTGCAGTGGACTTTGATCCTGGGGAACTAAGTTCAATTCCCACTGCAGCTCCTTGTGACTCTGGACAAGTCACCTAATCCTCCATTGCCCCTGGTACAAAATAAGTACCTGAATATATATGTAAACTGCTTTGAATGTAGTAGCAAAACCCCCAGAAAGGCGGTATATCAAATCCCATTTCCCTTTTTATATCTAGGTGTGGAGCTTAAACCTATCACAGGTTTATTGATATTTGTCAGCTTTTTGTGAACTGTGATAGCGGAAACATATTCTACTCAAATCCTGTGTGTTGCAAGGGAAAACTCTTTTCAGCAATTCAAGGAATAATGGGAGAAAACAGACAAGAATGAAACTGCAAGCGTAAAATTACTCAAACTTCCAGAAATTAAACCAGTAAACAATTTCAATCAAATATGAGAAAACTGTTTATTAATCTTGACTTGCTCAGCAACAGGCGAATGGCTACGATATAAGCAAACGTCAAAAAAGAACAAAGGACATTATGTCCTGTATCTTTATTCACTGCCAACATATCAGCATAAGAAAAAATAAATTAACATAATCTTTCAGCACACCAGTGGGGGCTCACGAAACATATCAGCTCCTACAAAGATAAAAACATGCGAGGTTAATTAAAATTCATGTTCAACTTGAAGGTTTAATGAGAAAGTGGCACGTTGATCAAAGCTAATATTATAATGTATTTATAGAGCGCTTGCATCCAAAATGCTTTACATGTGCAAGCCACAATTATTATTGCAAGAATAGTCTGGGTACCCATTTTATTTCCCTTATAAGGAAGTGTTGCGGCTGAGCCACGACAGTGCAACTGAACAGGCAAAAGAAATAAGGGTCAAGAAATGCAATGTAGCTGAAGCTGTTGCTTTGTTTCCTCAAATGTATTGCTTAAATTGCTTCCAAATGTCTACATTCTTGCAGACACATTACTCAGCTTTTTTTTTCCTTATGTATGTTGTGTCCGGAAAAAAAACGAGACCCCTAAACATTTTGTAAGAAGACTCACAAACCACAAATTTTACATGCACAAACAATGCTGTGTAGTTTCATAGAAATCCACCTTATCATAGCAACATAGTAACATAGTAGATGATGGCAGAAAAAGACCTGCACGGTTCATCCAGTCTGCCCAACAAGACAACTCATGTGTGCTACTTTTGTGTATACCCTACTTTGATTTGTACCTGTGCTCTTCAGGGCACAGACCGTATAAGTCTGCCCAGCACTAGCCCCGCCTCCCAACCACCGGCTCCGGCACAGACCGTATAAGTCTGCCCAGCACTATCCCCGCCTCCTACCACCGGCTCTGGCACTTATCATTACTAAGATGTCAAATTTTAAACAACACTACCCAAAAATTAGAGTTTCCAACCCCCCCCCCCCCTCCAATTTGATCCTCTCTATCATTGCGATACCATTTGTTCCCTGTTAACACAGTGTTCCACTGATTGTCCTCTTTCCACCAAGTCTCTGAGATGCCTATTATAACTATCGCATCATTTAGCGCTATAGATTCTAACTCTCCCGGAGCAGGACGGACCTGGAAGCAGGCAGGAAGAAGCTTGCCCTGGGAATTTTGGCCCCCTCCCCCATCAGCGGCCCTGCTTAACAAGTGATAATTGGCACTAATTACTGGTTATGCTCAGACCTGTTCTACACCTCTATTCTACATCCTGCATACCTAATTCATAAGAACATAAGAGTTGCCATACTGGGACAGACCAAAGATCCATCAGGCCCCGTATCTGTTTCCAACAGTGGCCAATCCAGGTCAGCAGTACCTGGCAAGATCCCAGAACAGTAAAACAGATTTTATGCTGACTATCCTAAGGCGTTAGTGCACCATTAGTGCAGCACTGTGTCCGGCAGCAGCACACAGCGGATTCTTTGAAATGTATGGTCATTGACCACGTTACGCTTAATGCAAGGGGAGGAGATAGGAATAGGAAACTACTACAATGAGAAACTTTTTGGATATATAATCTGGACACACTGGAACCAAATGGGTTGAACACCTATATTCACTGGGGTTGTTTTATGTGAAACACCCCCGGTGGTGATACATTTGACAGTTGAAACTGGAAGTTGCCAATGGGAAGTGCTTTAAATAAAGGCCGCCATTTTCCAACTTGCAAAGACGCTGAAATAAAGCCGAAGCTGATAGACCGTGAGCAGTGAGCTACATTTTTTCCTTGAGCCATATAATATGTTGATGAACCACGGAAATGCTCATTTGTTTACTTCTGCAGGTCCGAAGTAATGCTGACACATGATCCTGGGCACCAGTATCCCTTGATAAAGCGGTGTGTAGCAAAACAGGCACCTGTTGGGAATACCCGTGCAGGACTACAGGCTATATCGGCAGACTAGCGAATCGGAGACCAGCGTCATCACAGATAAGTGTGACTTTAGAATCTAAGAGAGTACAGACAAACTACTACTATTACTTAACATTTCTAGAGCACTACTAGGGTTACGCAGCGCTGTACAATTTAACAAAGAGAGACAGTCCCTGCTCAAAGGGGTTCGTCTATGATTATAAGTGTCACATAATTAGGGTTCACCTATATTGGGGTCAAGAATCACCCTAGTGACTGTATGAGACTTTCCCTGATCACGCTTGTCTTGACCAACTCTCCAGTTCATCTCTACTATTTTTTTGGCATTGGTATTGTATCCTAAGGAATAAGCAGTGAATTTTCCAAGTCTTTCTTAATAATGGCTTATGGACTTTTCTTTTAGGAAATTATCCAAACCATTTTAAACCCTGCTAAGCTAACTGCTTTTACCACATTCTCTGGCAATATATTCTCTGGCAATGAAGAAATATTTTCTCCGGTCTGTTTTAAAGTTACTATTTAGTGTACATCTTCAAGGGGTAATAGCCAAGAGAGGGGCATGTTACAAGGATTTAGGCAGAGTTTATTTATTTATTAGGATTTATTTACCGCCCCCTAGAAAATTGTTTGGGCTATGGCTTTTATGCATGTAAATAGCAGCTTTCTAAAATTGCTATTTACATGTATAGTGCACATGTATGGATGTGTCTATTTACAAATGACCTCCAGGATGTGATTATTTTTATTTGTCAAACTTATTTGGCAGTCTGACCCCTAGAGGTACTACTGTGAAACTACCACTAGAAGTCAGGTGGCACCATTTTGAATGTGGCAGCTCCTGGGTCAGGAGTGAATGAAAATTGCTCTTTATTCCATTGTTCTCCAGAACCCTTGAATGAGTCAAGTCTGGGAGGGGAGATGGAATGAAGTAGAGTCATTTTATTAGGGTATACTTTTTTTTCATTTATTTATTTATTTATTGCATTTGTATCCCACATTTTCCCACCTTTTTGCGGGCTCAGTGTGGCTTACAATAGGATATGAATAATAGAAATACATTTGTTACAATTTGGTTATGGATTACATTGTGCAAAGTTATACGAGACATTCAAATATCAAATTAGGAATATGACAATGGGACATCAACATAGAAATAATTGGAAGGGGACAATGGGAAGCTAAAGGGTAGTGTTAGACAAAGACATATGGTGTACATATTTCCGTGGATAAGTGTATGATAGACTGGATTGCGGGATGAGGGATCAAAGTGGATGTATATTGCATTGATGAACAGTGAGTATGGACTCTATGTGAGTTGGCTCTTTCCGTAAGTTTGTTCAAACAGGTGAGTCTTTAGTAGTTTACGGAAGGAAGCTTGATCGTCAATCATTCTTAGGTTGCGCGGAAGTGTATTCCAAGCCTGCGTGCTCTTGTGGGAAAAGGTTGACGTGTGCAGCGTCTTGTATTTCAGGCCCTTGCAAGTGGGGAAGTGGAGGTTTAGGTGTGTTCGGGATGATCTTTTAGCGTTTCTGGGTGGTAGGTCTATTAGATCAGACATGTACGCTGGGGCTTTGCCGTAGATGATCTTATGGACTAGTGTACAAACTTTAAAAGTAACGCGTTCCTTAAGTGGAAGCCAATGTAATTTTTCTCGTAGTGGTTTTACCCTTTCATATCTTGGTTTTCTGAAGATGAGCCTGGCTGCTGTGTTTTGGGCTGTTTGAAGTTTCCTCAGTATTTGCTCTTTGCAGCCCGCGTATAGTGAGTTGCAGTAGTCCAGGTGGCTGAGGACGAGGGATTGCACTAGGCTGCGGAAGACGTATCTTGGGAAGAATGGTCTTATCCTTTTCAATTTCCACATGCAGTAGAACATCTTCTTGGTTGTGTTGTTTGCGTGGGTTTCGAGTGTTAAGTGGCGGTCGATAGTGACTCCAAGGATTTTTAGCATTTCTGAGACTGGGAGGTTTAGGGTTGGTGTGTTTATTGCGTTGAATTC
Source organism: Microcaecilia unicolor (assembly GCF_901765095.1). Taxonomy (NCBI): domain Eukaryota; kingdom Metazoa; phylum Chordata; class Amphibia; order Gymnophiona; family Siphonopidae; genus Microcaecilia; species Microcaecilia unicolor. Next base: position 22,517,827 of record NC_044035.1, on the reverse strand, counting down.
ATTTGTGTTGTATTGGGAGGTGAGTATCAGGCATTGGGTTTTTTCTGCATTTAATTTCAGGCGGAATGCATCTGCCCATGTGTTCATGATGTGTAGACTTTGATTGATTTCGTTGGAGATTTCTTTGGTATCTTGTTTGAATGGGATGTATATTGTCACATCATTTATGCCCTGTGACAGGGGAAGGGGGAGGGGTTAGGGCACATTAGACCACCAAGGTCTTGAGATCCTCTGGAGATCCTGAGAGGACACTTTATTTACTATCTATGCCTTGACTAGGGCTTGGAGGGGCTACTAAACATGAAAGATTGATAAGGTCTGGGAAAAGACCGAGAGAACCCTATAAATTTGCTGCCACATGAAGAGGTAATTCTTATAAGTTTTCTGCATATTTTCACACAGAAGAAGATGGAAAGGTCCTGTGGCCACATGAAAGAAATTTAATTTGAAATTTGCCTAGGAATACTGATGAGTCAGGAGCTCATTTGCATCCTGTAGCTGAATTTCTCCAGGCTGGATATTAACCCACAAACGTTATCATGGCTTAGGATACGAGGCTCTCACTTCTTCTATTGCCACCGTTACTTAGTACTTTACTTTTCCATCATTTCTACAGAAAACTTTCCTGAATCATTTCCCTGTAAGATAAAAAGAATTTTGACCAATACCAACTGTCCACTTGCATATTTTTCCATAGCTAATGCTCTTGGGGGCCCTTATACCAAGCTGTGGTAAAAATGGCGGCTGTTTTTGCCATGTGCTAAAGCCCTTTTTACCACAGCAGGTAAAAAGCCCCCTCCCCCCCAAAATGGCCGTGCGGTAAGTTCACACTTGTGGCGTGGCCATTTCAGGGGGAGCACATACCACCACCCACTGAGGTGGCTGTAAAGGGCTCCCGTGTTAACCCGGAGGTAAATGGGAAGCATGCGGTGGCGCCCGATTACTGCCTGGTAACCCTCCTGTGGTATTAATTTGTCAAAAATTCTGGCAGTGCTGGAAACGCTGCATGCTGGGAGCGGAACTACTGCTGGTGGCCGTGTTGTGACGGCGATAGTTCCGGGCTGCCACGATTGGTTCAATTATCTATATATATAATTCACACCTCCAACGTTCTGAAACTGACTCCGTGGCAGCGTGGCAGTGAAGCCGTGTAGTGTTCGTAAGGTTCGTAATCGCACTCCCGATCACTGCCCCGCCCTCGAGGGAACTCTGTGGTTTCGCTTCTGTTTCTGCAGTTCCTGTGGTCCCGCCCTTCTGCAAACAGGAAATGAGGACGGGACCAGAGGAACAGCTGAAACAAGCGGCGTCTGTACTTGCTGCACTTCAGTGTTGCCAGACGAGCAGGAGGTAAAACTTTTTCAACAGCAGCTGCCACGTACGAAGGGCTGGGGCGCCCGCACACGTCCTCCTTGCACTCGGAGGCCACAGAGACAGAGGGAGGGAGGCGCTGGCCGGTAGAAATGGGAGGAGGGGGGGTCGCGGACATCGGAGGACGGGGGGGCCTGGATGGAGGGGGGTCCTGAGACGAGAGAGAGGGGGGAAGGGGGGAGAACATTAATGGCAGAAGGTCATTACCTTGCTAGCCGCCTTAAATGAGTAGATGTGAAGCGTCTGTTTACTGTTTCATTTCAGTGAGAAACGGGCTTTTTTTTTAACTAGTTTTCAATATTCTCCCATATCTGTCAGTTCATAAACCTTTCTCGGTAAGCTTCGGTGAGTTCATAGAATCAAATGTCCGGTTCACAAAATCTACTTCCCTTGTCTAACTTTTTATGGTGAAAAAAAATCATCTGGATCGATAAGCTCTAAATCAATCACACGGCCCCCTTTCGTGAACTGCTGTGTTATCTCCATCATCCTTATGGATTTCCAATTTCTTCCTGTAGCTGTCAGCATGATCGCTCAATAGTTACCTGGTTCTGCCCTTTGTTCAAACAGGGTCACCATCATAGCTATCAGTAAATTGACTGGTGTAAATCCTGGCCCCAAAGAGTCTCTGAAAATGACAGAGCACTTCACGGTTTTGATTGCTATGGAACTTTGAGTGTTATCCATTAAGCCTCGTTCATGTTGATTTATGAGAAATGTTCCTTTAAACAGTTCCACATTTCCCACTCCCCTTCCTTTTTCAATGGATTCTTTGCAAGTTGTGACTGTTTTTACTACATCATGATTCACAGTGATCAAAGAAGGTTCACATGAGTTTCCAGACCATACAGGTTCTTTTTTTTTTTTTTTTTCCTGATCTGAACTGTGCATTATTTATTTATTTTGTATTGATTCAAGGTGCCTGCTTAGCAAAGCTCCAGCACCAGCATGGCTCTTCATTACTTTATTTGTTACATTTGTACCCTGCGCTTTCCCACTCATGGCAGGCTCAATGCAGCTTACATGGGGCAATGGAGGGTTAAGTGACTTACCCGGAGTCACAAGGAGCTGCCTGTGCCTGAAGTGGGAATAGAGCTCAGTTCCTCAGGACCAAAGTCCACCACCCTAACCACTAGGCCACTCCTCCCTGCCTGTTTTCATTCCTAAATATTGGTGCTGTTTTATTTCGTTCCGTCTTTTCATGCCAAGGTGATCCTGAGGGAAAGGACACCGCTGAAGAGGGTCAAATGAAGAAGGTTGGAGCCCATCTTGGGACTGCTTCTAAGGTTAAGGTCGGGAAAGTAACTAGATATTGAGACCAAGAGACTACTCAGTGCAAACTGTGTAGGGGAAACTGCATATATCTGTACACACTTTTAGTTATCCTGATTGTCCCTGTTAATTGCTATTAAGTGTGCTACGTGCAAAAAATGAATGCACTTTAGTAAAAGTACCCCTAGTTGGTTAACAATCCTTAAATCAGTAGGGTAATAGCTTTCAACATTTGGAAGAATTGAAGATTCTCATGGATTTAAGTTACCTGCAGGAGTTAAAGGGAAATGGGACTTGATATACCACCTTTCTGTGGTTATTATCAAAGTAGTTTACATATATTCAGGTACTTATTTTGTGCCAGGGGTAATGGAGCGTTAAGTGACTTGCCCAGAATCACAAGGAGCTGCAGTGGGAATTGAACTCAGTTCCCCAGGATCAAAGTCCACTGCACTAACCACTAGGCTACTCCTCCACTAGCAACATGTCATGTAGAAGCCTGCCCTTGCAGATCACCAATGTGGCCGTGCAGGCTTCTGTTTTTGTGAGTCTGACATCCTGCACATACGTGCAGGACGTCAGACTCACAGAAACAGAAGCCTATGCTTCTACATTGAATATTGCTAGTGGAATAGCAACATTCCATATAGAATCTTAAATAGTAGCAACAGAATCTCAATAGTAGCAACATTCCATGTAGAATAGGGAAAATGGGACTTGACATACTGCCTTTCTGAGGTTTTTGCAACTACATTCAAAGCGGTTTACATATATTCAGGTACTTATTTTGTACAAGGAGCAATGGAGGGTTAAGTGACTTGCCCAGAGTCACAAAGAACTGCAGTGGGAATTGAACCCAGTTCCCCAGGATCAGAGTCCACTGCACTAACCACTAGGCTACTCCTCCACTAGCAGCATTCCATGTAGAAGCATGCCTTTGCAGATCAGCAACGCGGCCGCGCAGGCTTCTGTTTCTGTGAGTCTGACGCACGTATGTGCAGAACGTCAGATGCCTGCATGGCTGCGTTGCTGATCTGCAAGGGCAGGCTTCTACATGGAATGTTGCTAGTGGAATAGCAACATTCCATGTAGAATCTCAAACTAGCAACAGAATCTCAAATATCAAATAGTAGCAACATTCCATCTAGAATCTCCAATAGTAGCAACATTCCATGTAGAATTGGGAAAGGGGACTTGATATACCGCCTTTCTGAGGTTTTTGCAACTACATTCAAAGCGGTTTACATATATTCAGGTACTTATTTTGTACCAGGGGCAATGGAGGGTTAAGTGACTTGCCCAGAGTCACAAAGAACTGCAGTGGGAATTGAACCCAGTTCCCCAGGATCAGAGTCCGCTGCACTAACCACTAGGCTACTCCTCCATTAGCAACATTCCATATAGAATCTTAAATAGTAGCAACAGAATCTCAATAGTAGCAACATTCCATGTAGAATAGGGAAAATGGGACTTGACATACTGCCTTTCTGAGGTTTTTGCAACTACATTCAAAGCGGTTTACATATATTCAGGTGCTTATTTTGTACCAGGGGCAATGGAGGGTTAAGTGACTTGCCCAGAGTCACAAAGAACTGCAGTGGGAATTGAACCCAGTTCCCCAGGATCAGAGTCCGCTGCACTAACCACTAGGCTACTCCTCCACTGGCAACATTTCATGTAGAAGCATGCCTTTGCAGATCAGCAACGCGGCCGCGCAGGCTTCTGTTTCTGTGAGTCTGACGCACGTATGTGCAGGACGTCAGACGCCTGCACGGCTGCGTTGCTGATCTGCAAGGGCAGGCTTCTACATGGAATGTTGCTTGTGGAATAGCAACATTCCATCTAGAATCTCCAATAGTAGCAACATTCCATGTAGAATTGGGAAATGGGACTTGACATACCGCCTTTCTGAGGTTTTTGCAATTACATTCAAAGCGGTTTACATATATTCAGGTACTTATTTTGTACCAGGGGCAATGGAGCGTTAAGTGACTTGCCCAGAGTCACAAAGAACTGCAGTGGGAATTGAACCCAGTTCCCCAGGATCAGAGTCCACTACACTAACCACTAGGCTACTCCTCTACAGAACATAATAACATAAGAATAGGCAAACTGATTCAGACCAATAGTCTATCTAGCCTAGAATCCTGCTTCCAACAGTGGTCAGCAAGGAGTTGGATGTAAGAAAAACAGGAGTGTTGGCAGTATAATGTATCATGCCACTAGGGAAAAAAAAAAAAAAAAGAAGAAGAACCGGACGCATACCACAAGGCTATTAATTTCTATCGTTGATCAGAATGCCTTACAACAAATTGCATACCATAGTTTAATTGTGTATTGGCTAAAAAAAAAAAAAACATTCTTAAATTTGTTTTCAAATCTGCTACCAGATAGTTTCATAGAGTGTTTCTTTGACCTAGTCTTATCTGAAAGATTAAATTGTTAATTTACTTTCTTATTTCAATATTCTATTTCAGTTAAAATGCTTCATTCCATTGGCCATGCTTTCCTAATAGGTTTGTGATAAAGCATCGTAATTCAAAACTGTTCACACAATTCTATAATTAATTTTTGCATGAAGTTGCCTCCGCTATTCCGATCTTCTGTCGAGTGCCAAGTCCCATTATTATTTTACAAGGCAGCTGCTGATTCTCCAATAGTTATAGATTATGAGGTCGAATCCCATCGCTTGACATTGATTTGGGAAAGGTCTCTGACTCTGCAGTATTCAGTAATCTATATAGATTTTCTGGGTATTTTGTGGATCACAATTTACATGTTTAATGGTCTCCCCACTATCGTTAAGCTGCATTTGCTTTTCCTGTAGTCTATTTCATTATTAATTTTTGACCAGTAGAGGAAGCCTTTGATGTATTACTTCAAGTACAAACTGATCAATAAAATTCATAGTTTTCAAAATGAATGTCATTCCTTAAACAGAGTGGTTTGCTTGATTGTCCTGTCTTGTCTGTTTGCAAGTAATGCTTGCAGTCAGCAGTCAGAAAGTATCCAGTTTAATTATTTGAAGACATGTTTCCAGGCTGTATATTTCACTGAGGCTTACTGCTCCCATTTGTAATTGTGTGTGTGTGTGTGTGTGTGAGAGAGAGAGAGAGAGAGAGAGAGAGAGAGAGAGAGAGAGAGAGAGGAGAAAAACTGAACTGGTTTCAAAGACCTACAATTCTAAAATTCAACACTGGATCAAAGCATTAGAACATAACACACACTAACAGAAATGCATCAATACACCCTCTTCTGAATTCTCTTACCCCATATTTTCTCCACAATTAATACTCCACCCACATATAAAATTGTTATACTATAAGGTTTTCGTGCTATTGTTCTATCGCCCTATCTTTTCCCCATTGTAACATTCCATTGTTTCTACGCTCCAAATGATGTTTTGACTTGACTTTGTCTTCCCATAACTCCTCATAATGTAACCCATAATCGTACTGTAACACATTGTATTCCCATCATTCACAATGTATTGTAAGCCACACTGAGCCCGCAAATAGGTGGGAAAATGTGGGATACAAATGCAATAAAATAAATAAAATAACAACATAAGAGTAGCCATACTGGGTCAGACCAATGGTCCATTTAACCCAGTATCCTGTTTTTCAAACAGTGGCCAAGCCAGGTCACAAGTACCTGGCAGAAACCCAAAACCTGGCAACATTCCATGTAGAACCCCCCAAAATAGGAAGATTCTGGAATCCTAAAGAGTGACAAGATTCCATTCAGAATCTCAGAGTAGCAACATTCCATACTACAAATCTCAAGGCAAGCAGTTGCTTCCCATGTCTGTCTCAATAGCAGACTATGGACTTTTCCTCCAGGAATTTGTCCAAACCTTTTTTAAACCCAGATACACTAACCACTGTTACCACGTCCTCTGGCAAAGAGTTTCAGAGCTTAACTATTCATTGAGTGAAAAAATATTTCCTCCTATTTGTTTTAAAAATATTTCTATGTAACTTCCTTGAGTGTCCCCTAGTCTTTGTTCTTTTGGAACAAGTAAAAAATCAATTTACTTCCACTCGTTCTACACCACCTAGGATTTTGTCGACCTCAATCATATCTCCCCTCATCCATCTCTTTTCCAAGCTGAGCAGCCCTAACCTCTTTAGCCTTTCCTCATACGAGAGGAGTTCCATCCCCTTTATCATTTTGGTTGCTCCTCTTTGAACCTTTTCTAATTCCGAAATACCTTCTTTGAGATACAGAACTGAATGCAATACTCAAGGTGCGGATGCATCATGGAACGATACTAAGGCATTTAGGGAAGTTTTAAATCCATGTTAAATATGTAGGCGCTGTGCCACTGCCATTACCATGGCTTACCACATAGCACCATGAATGTCAGCATACACCTGGTAAAGCCAAGATTTGTCCTTTTTTAGAAGCAATCTCATATGACCCAGCATCTTATAACTCTAAAAACCAAAATTAAAGGAAGGGTTTTTTGAGAATAAAACATTATGCCTTAAATGGGTAGATGTGAAGCGTCTGTTTACTGTTTCCAAAAATACTAGGACTAGGGGGCATGCAATGAAGCTACAAAGTAGGAAATTTAAGACAAATCGGAGAAAATGTTTCTTCATGCAGCGTGTAATTAAACTCTGGAATTCGATGCCAGAGAATGTGGTAAAGGTGGTTAGCTTAGCGGGGTTTTAAAAAGGTTTGGATGGCTTCCTAAAGGAAAAGTCCATAGACCATTATTAAAATGGACTTGGGGAAACTCCACTGCTTATTTCTGTGCTTTTTTGGGGATCTTGCCAGGTATTTGTGACCTGGACAGGCCACTGTTGGAAACAGGATGCTAGGCTTGATGGACCTTTGGTCTGTCCCAGTATGGCAATACTACTGTACTTATGTAGTTATGTAAACCTGTCCTGAGTGAGAGCTAGAGGAAGAGACCTGTCTGGAAGCTTTTCTGTGGAGAAGTGGCCTAGTGGTTAGGGTGGTGGACTTTGGTCCTGGGGAACTGAGGAACTGAGTTCAATTCCCACTTCAGGCACAGGCAGCTCCTTATGACTCTGGGCAAGTCACTTAACCCTCTATTGCCCCATGTAAGCTGCATTGAGCCTGCCATGAGTGGGAAAGCGCGGGGTACAAATGTAACAAAAAAAAAAAGAGAGAGAAACGGCAGGAAATGGACCAGACCCTGACTCAGCACGAGTGAAACATGCCGCATGTCGGCCAGCAGTCCTATTTTCTATAACTGCAAACAAAAGTTGTCACATATTATTGAAATCTTCTGAGATACAAGTTAAACAATTCAATGTTTGGATGTAAATTCATTTTAAAGTTCTAAATAGTGAAAAAAGTATTTTAAAAAAATGAAAATAATTCAAAGCACAAAAGTAAAAGAGAGTTCAAAAATGAGTTATAATTAAAGTCATTATAGACCTGAAGAGGCAACGTGAGCTAAGAGCTATCTGGCTCTTATGAAATGAGTTGTCACTGAGGTCTATGACTTTTTATTTTTTAAAAAAACCTCCTTGATTTTGGTTTTTGGAAGTATAAGACGCTGGCTCATACGAGATTGTTACTTATGTATTTTACCCTGGTCTACTTTAACTGAGATTCTTATGTGGGCACTTTGAGTTGCTTTTTTTTAGAAGCAAGCATTAAAAATGACAATTTCTACTGGATCTCCCTCTAGTAATCTGCAAAGAATATTAGAAGTGGAAGGTGAGAGAACAAAATATCCATTTCCCTTAAATCTGGGTAACAACAACTAGAGGAAGTGAAAAAGCTGCGTGCAAGAGAAGTTTACAAATGACAAAGAAATACAACCTTTTGTGTCTCTGCATCAGGAAGCTGTTGTAGTATGAACAGCAAAGAGAACAAATTAAAAAGAGATTAAAAGATTGGTGTATACAAATTACATGAAGTGACATTTTAGTAAAGGACGTAAATATTGGAATCGAGACGCTTAGGTTGGGATGTTTCAAGTTCCATTAGTACTTTAGTAAAGGATTTGCCTATGTAGAGCCTGTTCGAAGATATATCGGGGGTGGGGTGCTCAAAATTCAGCGCTGGAAAAAAATCGGCTCAAAACGTGATTCTATAAAGGACATGTGCTTCCATGCCTAACTTTAGGCTCAGGGTCGCCGAGGGGGGGGGGGGGGGCAAAATTCCCCGGGCTCGGGCCTCCAAGGGGGGACGGCGCTGCAGTCCCCAGTCTCACCTGCCTGCCTCCTCGGCTCCGGGCCCCCTGCATTCAAAGCGGCAGTCGCAGATCGCCTCTCTTCTGGCCTTCCCTCCCTGTGTCCCGCCCTCGCGGAAACCGGAAGTTACATCAGACGAGGGCGGGACACAGGGAGGGAAGGCCTGAAGAAACGTGATCTGCGACTGCCGCTTTGAATGAAGGGGGCCTGGAACCGTGGAGGCAGGCAGGTGAGATCATGGACTGCAGCGGCGGAGGGAGCGACGTTGGGCAGCAGCGGCAGGGGGGCGGCCTTGCCCCGGGTCAGGCCTAGTCTCTCGGCGGCCCTGTTAGGCATCAGACTTATGCCTGTTGAAACCTGGCTTAAATGATGGCGCCCAGGTTCGGCATGCTGAGGCTGTATTCTGTAACTATGGGCCCCTTTTACCAAGCTGCGGTAACAGGGGGGCTGGGCTAGGTTCAGCGCATGTTTTTTGATGTGCACCAAAGCCCCCTTTTATAGCAGCAGGTAAAAGGCTGTCTTTTTTTCTCTACAAGACATGGCTGTGTGGTAAGTGAACTGCTTACTGAGTGGCCATTTTTTTTTTTTGGGGGGGGGAAGCACACAGTGCCACCCATTGAGGTGGCGATAAGGGCTCCCGTGTTAACCCGGTGGTAACTGGGCACTGGACTTTCCTTTTAGGAAATTATCCAAACCTTTTTTAAACCCTCAGCCAGTTAGATTTATCTGGCTAACTTCTAAAGCTAATCAGGACCACGTAAGCACTTCTACCAGGATTTTCTGAGAAAACAGTCAGCGGTTCAGCGCCCGAAGAAGCAAACTGTGAAACGGAGGTGCTCTGTGGAGCTTACCAAAAAAAAGAGACGACACATTCAGATAAGTGCCTTCTAATGTCAAAAGACAACACTGTTGAATAAAATAAATAGAGGTAAAGTTAAGCAACATAACAAATATCTGGAAAGTAAAAAAAATAAATAAAATTTAATTAAAAAGGAGGCTTTTTAGACCTATGAGAAGGTTCACCCAGCTACTGTGGTAATACAGACTCCACAGGCTGAGCTTCTGAGGTTTTTTCCTTCCATATCAAAATATAATTTGAGATTAAAGTAAAATCATAAATGCTTCCTATTTTTTTGAATTGTGAAGTACTTATTTAAAAGCAAGGTAGTCATTCTTATTTTCAATTATTTAGGTATATTAAAACCAAGAAGCTGGCAAAAGAATCGGTTGGGCCGCTAGATGACAGAGAGGTAAAAGGGGCTCTCGTGATAGACAAGGCCATAGCGGAGAGATTAAATGAATTCTTTGCTTCGGTCTTCACCAAGGAAGGTATTCAATGCTGATGAGTCAGAAAAACTGAATCAAATCTCTGTAAACCTAGAAGATGTGATGGGGCAATTTGACCAATTGAAGAGTAGCAAATCGCCAGGACCGGACAGTATACATCCCAGAGTATTGACAGAGTTGAAAAATGAACTTGCATAACTATTGTTAGTAATATGTAATTTATATTTAAAATCAAGTATGAAGTCAGCATTGGCATGGGATTGCAGACAAATGCGTTCGTCAGACTGGGCACAGGAACGTAGGTAGTAGATTCTAGAGGTCAGCGAAGGCTGGGGTTTGGTATGCCTTACAGAATAGGGAACGGGAGGAGCGAGAGTATCCGGAGCAGAGGACAGAATAGTATTATAGGAAGAAACAGCCTCATTGACAGACTTAGATAAGATAGTGGTCGAGAAGAGGTTTGAAACACTGGAGGACAGAGTAGAATAGTCAATAGCCTGAAGATTCCTAAATGTATTGGTGGAGATTTCAAATTGATTTATGAGTAACACATGTGGAGGTGATGTGAATGTTCACTCCTAGTTCTGTTTGAAAAGTTTAAGTGACAGAGGGTTTTTTTTTTCTCTCCACAATTCTTCTGATTAGTTTTTGGATATCTGGATATCTGCTGCAAACTCTTTCTAAATGTTTTTGAAGCAGATGGTGTGGTGATTTTCAGATTAAGGTACTGTTTTCACTCCATATGTATAAATAGTCAGGCAGAAGTGATCCCCCTTTCCTCCTGTCCCTGTAGCTGCCTCTGGCAAAATGGTGGCCAATGACTCCTAGAAGTAGTCTCACGGTAATACTGCTAGGGATTAGATTGGCAACCCAACTCCTTGTGGTAGTAGCATCAGAAAACAACTAAGGATCAGCAGCTACATTTGCCGGTAGTAACCAGCTGGGCAGGAACAATTTCTTCTGCCCTCATCATTCCTGGATCCTTCTGAGTTAGAGATAGGAAGCTCGGGGGGGGGGGGGGGGGGGGGGGGGGAACTGGTCCACCTGGTCTTTAAGGATCCTAAGTGGGATCCAGATAGGGTTACATATGTCAGGATTTACCCGGACATGTCCAGGCAACCGGGCGGGTTTTGCCAATCTGCCCGTTTGTCCGGATTTTTGGACAAATGGGCAGACTGGTGGCCGGGCCGTCCTATAGGACGGCCCGCCTGCCGGCCTGCCCGTTTGTCCAGAAATCTTGACAAACAGGCAGATTGCTAGCCTCCCCTCCCCTTACTTACTAGTGCCCTGGTGGTCTAGTGACCTCTTCCGCCTTTGGGGCATGAAAGAGCCCCCTCTTTCCTGCCCAGAGCGCTGCCCTGCATGCACCCCCCTGTTGCTGATCTCGGCGCTGAATCAAAAAGGCCGCCAAGAGTTGAAGTGACCTAGCGAGACTTCAACTCTCGACGGCCATTTTGAATCAGCGCCGAGATCAGCAACAGGAAGGATGCATGCAGGGCAGTGCTCCAGGCAGGAAAGAGGGGGCTCTTTCCTGCCCCAAAGGCGGAAGAGGTCACTAGACCACCAGGGCACTAGTAAGGTAAGGGGAGGGGGGTGATGGGGAGGGCGAGTGACGGGGTGTGTGACAGGGGGGAGGGGAAAATGTGAAAAGGGGGTGGAGCGAGGGTGTGAAAGGGGGTGGGGTGTGAAATGGGGCAGGGCAGGTGTGTGGTGGGGGCGGGGCATTCATTTACCTATATATTAAATATATTATGAAGTTTTTGATTATTTATTAACATAATATGTGTTTTATTTGATGTCTGTTTAACAGGATACATATATATATATATATATTGTTTGTCTATGAATGTTATATTAGTGATTTACATTATATTATTTTAATTCATGTTTTTTATTCAATGTGTACAATTAAGTTCTATACAATATTATTTTGATATTTCAATTATTTTTTTTAATTTTTATTTAACTGTATCATCATGGTGTTCTATTACTATCAGCCCAGTATGAGATTATGGTAATGAAATGTAATTATTATTTTATATCTATTTTTATGTTTACTTGTTTTTATATTTGTTCTAATTGTTATATGATTGTTTGTTTTGTAGCCCCTGATGCAGCCCAGTGGGGCGAAACACAGCCTGTGTCGGGCTTGTTAATTTTTTATTGATCCACATCAATTAAATATTGTTCTCCACATACGTATCTGCTTCGTTTGGTGTCCAACACCCCTGACCTGTCCATGCCCCTCCTATGACCACATCCCCTTTGGAGTTGCACATTATGGAATTTAGGCACGTATGTTATAGAATAGGGCTTCGGGCACATCCACACATACCTCCTAATTACTGCCAATTAAATCCTTAACATCAATAATTGATTATCGCCTAATTAGCTAATTTGTTTGCGTATGAAGCTGTGATCATCGCCCAACAGAACCCGGACAGGGTAATGACCTCCTTCATTCCTCAAATCTAATGTTGACATATGTAGTCACCCTGCAGAAGAAATCAACTGTTGAAATGTGATTGAAACAACGGTTGGGAGAAGTTAGATAAAGGAGTTTTATTTGCTTTATTCATAGTGTTGAATATAACGGGCCCGACATCCAGTCGGTGGTAATCAGCATTTTGCCGATTGCTGCTGGCGTTAAAACCAGAAATTCAATGCCGGCCACTGCCACTGAATTTCCGGGTTTGTGGCGACTGCTAATACGTAGTCGGTTAAGTGTGATATTCGGCACTTAACTGGCCAAATGCTGACTCTTCCACGGAATGCCCACTTTAAAAAAAAAATATTTTATTTATTAAATTTAACATTTTAATTTCAGCATAATACTTGAAATTCGAAAAGATGATTTTAAGTCAACACAGTATCAAGGAAAAAAATAGATTTACATTTCTTAATCAAAGAATGATCTATTGCTCATCTTTAGTCCAATATTTAGCGCCATTACACAATACTTAAGGAAATTAAGTAGATTAATAACATCTAACACTAAGAAATAAAAAAAAGGCCAGCCGAGAAGAGCTCCTGAGAACCCTTCTGCTTAGTATGGAGTCAAAGTTGTTATAGTCCTTGGACGTATCATAGGTGATTCAGCCATTTTAGCTTCTAAAAAAGAGTTTAACTGTTTTGATTAAAAAAAAACAAAAAACCACATATTTAACAGAGTTAAGTTTTAAAACACATTTGCAGGGAAAGTTCAACCAAAATAAAGCACCCAATTGCAAAGCTATCGAGCGCAATTTAAGAAACTCTTGTCTTTTCTTTTGCGGAATGCTCACTTAATAACCGGTTTTCAATTTGCCACTAACTAGTTAAGTGCCATTGACAATTAACAGCCCCGAACAGGTGATTCAACCAGCCAGGAGCTGTTTCTGGCCTGTTAATTAATTTGCTTTGAATATCAACCCCAATATCTATGGGGTTGATATTCAACGACACTTATCTGTGTAGGAATGGCTCTTTCCCAGATAAGTCCCACTCACAGGGTCCATACCCGGATTTTCAACAGCATGATCTGAATAATGACGTTTGAAATCCAGGCAGATCACCTTGACAATCTCCGGCTAGGTTTGGGAGAGTCTGGAGGTGGAGCCGTGGAGGAGCCAGGAGTTGCCTGGTTACTGGGAATAACCAAGTAACTATTCAAATCAAGTTAGGACAGCTAAAAGGACGCCCTATTTTTATAATGATATACATCTAAGTAGCAGTCTGAATGTCTGGCATCCAGGTAAGTGCCAGTGTTAAGTTTATACCATGAGATGGCCTGGTGATGGATATCTGGGTATAAAAAGACTTGTGATGGCTAGTATGTTTCGTATATCAGAGTGGAGGAGTGGCTTAGTGGTTAGGGTGGTGGACTTTGGTCCTGAGGAACTGAGTTCGATTCCCACTTCAGGCACAGGCAGCTCCTTGTGACTCTGGGCAAGTCACTTAACCCTCCATTGCCCCATGTAAGCCGCATTGAGCCTGCCATGAGTGGGAAAGCACGGGGTACAAATGTAACAAAAATAAAATAGATACTATTGGAGATTCTACATGGAATATTGCTACTATTGAGATTCTGTTGGTACTATTGGAGGTTCTACATGGAATGTTGCTATTCCACTAGCAACATTCCATGTAGAAGGCTGCGCAGGCTTCTGTTTCTGTGAGTCTGACGTCCTGGACGTCAGACTCACAGAAGCAGAAGCCTGCGCGGCCACATTGGTGATCTGCAAGGGCCAACTTCTACATGGAATGTTGCTAGTGGAATAGCAACATTCCATGTAGAACCTCCAATAGTACCAACAGAATCTCAATAGTAGCAACATTCCATGTAGAATCTTCAATAGTAGCAACAGTGGAGGAGTGGCCTAGTGGTTAGGGTGGTGGACATTGGTCCTGAGGAACTGAGTTTGATTCCCACTTCAGGCACAGGCAGCTCCTTGTGACTCTGGGCAAGTCACTTAACCCTCCATTGCCCCATGTAAGCCGCATTGAGCCTGCCATGAGTGGGAAAGCACGGGGTACAAATGTAACAAAAATAAAAAATATAGATATATATACACTGCTTTCTGAATACTGCCACCTATGTTTTTGTAAGTATTATTTGCTGCTTTACCCAAGCTGTGCTTTATAAAGAGTGGGTTACAGATCTGGAATTAAATGAAATGAAATTAAAAAAAAAAAAAAAAAAGCCCTTCAGGCTCGAATAGGAGCCTTGTGCCATGCTAAAAAGTCACACACACACTACAAACTGTAGGTAGTTTCATCTCCCTCCTTTCCTCTGAACTCTAATTACAGATTTACAGGCCTGCTGGATTGCCCCTAGCTGCTTCAGTAAATAAAACAGAGAATAATAGATAGAGATAGGAAATACACCAGGGCATTAAAAAAAAAAAAACTGTAGTGAAAAACAATACAACCGGCCTTAAAGCTCAGTCCCAGGCAGGAAATTACAATTTTCTTTTCTAAAAAATAACAAGTGGCATAGAAATGATGAAAGTGAGCTACAGGTGTAATGTAGGACTTTATGTGGCCCAGTCCAAGATGCTGTTGTGTTTCAAATATGCAGTATAGATTAGAGAATGACACGGGGACAAAATTTGTCCTTGTCCCATCCCCGTGGGTTCTGTCTCCTTCCCCACTCCATCCCCACAGGTTCTGTCTCTGTCCCCGTCCCGTCCCCGCAGGCCCTGTCTCCGTCCCTGCAGGTTTTGTCTCCATCCCCGTTCTGTCCCCATTCCCGTGGGCTCTGTCTCCTTCCCCACAGGTTCTGTCTCTGTCCCCGTCCCCGCGGGCCCTGTCTCCGTCCCTGCAGGTTTTGTCTCCATCCCCGTTCTGTCCCCATTCCCGTGGGCTCTGTCTCCTTCCCCACTCCATCCCCACAAGTTCTGTCTCTGTCCCCGTCCCGTCCCCGCGGGCCCTGTCTCCGTCCCTGCAGGTTTTGTCTCCATCCCCATTCTGTCCCCATTCCCGTGGGCTCTGTCTCCTTCCCCACTCCATCCCCACAGGTTCTGTCTCTGTCCCCGTCCCGTCCCCGCGGGCCCTGTCTCCGTCCCTGCAGGTTTTGTCTCCATCCCCGTTCTGTCCCCATTCCCGTGGGCTCTGTCTCCTTCCCCACTCCATCCCCACAGGTTCTGTCTCTGTCCCCGTCCCGTCCCCGCGGGCCCTGTCTCCGTCCCTGCAGGTTTTGTCTCCATCCCCGTTCTGTCCCCATTCCCGTGGGCTCTGTCTCCTTCCCCACTCCATCCCCACAGGTTCTGTCTCTGTCCCCGTCCCGTCCCCGCGGGCCCTGTCTCCGTCCCTGCAGGTTTTGTCTCCATCCCCGTTCTGTCCCCATTCCCGTGGGCTCTGTCTCCTTCCCCACTCCATCCCCACAGGTTCTGTCTCTGTCCCCGTCCCGTCCTCGCGGGCCCTGTCTCCGTCCCTGCAGGTTTTGTCTCCATCCCCGTTCTGTCCCCATTCCCGTGGGCTCTGTCTCCTTCCCCACTCCATCCCCACAGGTTCTGTCTCTGTCCCCGTCCCGTCCCCGCGGGCCCTGTCTCCGTCCCTGCAGGTTTTGTCTCCATCCCCGTTCTGTCCCCATTCCCGTGGGCTCTGTCGTTATCTACAAAACCCTCAAACAAACACTTATTTATTTATTGTATTTGTATCCCACATTTTCCCACCTTTTTGCAGGCTCAATGTGGCTTACAATGTATCGTTGTTGGTGGATAATAGATCAGAAATAGACAATTAGTGTTACCTGAAGATCGAGCTTCACATAAGAGAAAGTAAAATAATATTACAATGCTATGAATTTATATTTAAATCTTTTTATTAAAGTATGAAAAGGAAAAATATGCCAGGCAACTGTTGCTTATAAGTCACAATTAGAAAACAATAATAACAAAGAGCAAACTATAGTAATCCCCCCCACCACCACCCTCTATCCTTCCAAACCCAACAATAGCTGACTTCTACTACCCCAAGGAACCCTAATCCATTCTGTTAAAACTAGTAAAACATGCCCGTTTCTTGCGCTATGGGCGCTAGCACGGTTTCCTTCCGTACCTCCCCCCTCCCTACTCACCCCTTTCGGCGTTCTGATGGCACTGGCCGCCATTGTTGCGGACCTCGGCACGCCACCTTCAATCTGCAACGTCGTTGGTTGTGAAGCCACTGACGCCATTGCTCCGCCCTCGACGTCATTACGTTTGAGGCGAGGGCGGGGCCCCAACACAGTGTTTTCGGAGGCTTCACCACCACGAAGGCATCGAACCGGAAGGAAGTGCCCGGAGGACCTGACAGTGACGTCAGTGTCCTCAGAATGTTGAGGGTGAGTTTTATTATATAGGATGTCAAAGGCTACAAAATACAACCCGTTTTGTATGCCCTAGTGGGGTAGAAACGTGCCCTAAGCTCTGTTTTGATTTTTCAATCTGTGGATGAATAAACCATCAACAATCTAAGGATTCAGTCTAGTCCTTCCTGCAATAGATGTCTTCTCAGAAGATGTGCTGGTAGCAGGATGTACAGGACCCCCATGCAAATTTTGCCAGTTATGGCCAGCAGGTTTGCATTTTTTTTTTCAAAAAAATCAAAATCAAAATATTGATGTCTGCATCACTCAAATATAAATAAGGGTCCAGTTCATTAAGAGGCTTCAAAGTAGAGAATGAGACAAGGACAAAGTTCATCCCCATCTCCACGGGGCTTTGTCCCCATCCCCGCCCCATTCCCTCTGGCTCTGTCCCCGTCCCCACGGTTACCACAGGTCCCTGTCCCCCTGTCATTCTCTAATGTCTAGGTAATATAAAGATGGCTTCTACATTCTTTGATGTTGTAGTAGCACTAGTTTTAATTCCAAGTCGGACACAAGCTTACTTCATGACGTTGGGACAATCTGTAACATCTATGGGATGGAAGCATTAATCTTCTCATTCTGTAATAGGTTGCTTAAATTTAAGCGTCACGGGCCTGATTCTACATATGTCGCCAGAAAAATCCACGCGGTAAAAAAAAATACGCCAAGGCGTATTCTCTAGAGTACACGTAAATTTTATAGAATAGGCTTAAATTTCTGAACGGTATATAGAATACACCGAGCGCCTCTCCGTGTGACCAAATTTGGTCACGTCCATTTAGGCCATGCTTTACTTGGCGTAAATCCTGATGCCTTAATTAGGAGCAGAATGGGTGTATTCTAGAATAATACACCTACATTTTAGAAACGCCCATTCCACGCCCCCTTTTCAAATGTGCGACTTGGAATTTAGGCACACCATGTTATAGAATACACTTAGCAAGCTGTGCGCATAAATCTTAATGCCAATTAGTGCTGATAATTGCTTAACATCCGATTAACAATGATTAGCTAGTTAACCAATTAAGCTAAGCACATTGTTGTTAAGCGCTTTGATTTCCATGCGGAAATTAAGGCACAATATATAGAACTTGGGGGCATTCGTGCTCTAAAATTTATGGAATACTGTCATTCACATGCATTAATGTACACTTACATGCTTAAATGGCAGTACCAGATCTAACCACTATTTTGTAATTACATGTAAAGAAGGCTTAGCTTGTAACTGCAAGAGGAGCATTCACGGTGGTGGTGGGAGGGAGGGGCTGGGGGTTGAAGAATCACATGTGGGTTCTAGGTCAGTTTGCACATGAACAGTTCCCACTGACCAATTCCCATCTGGAAAACTGCCACCTAACCAACTCCCACTTCTCCAGGGAGAACAATTCCCACCCTTAACAATCAAGAAGCACCACAGTCTGAAATGTATCTCCTTCCTTTTCCCTTCCAGATCATTTGGGGGAGGGGGGCAATGCCCCCCCCAAACATTACCTTTAAGACAATACACCCCCCAAAAAATAGCCAAACCAAATTCCAAATTAATGAAGAGTATAAAATATTATATCTATATCTATCTATCTCTCTATATATACTTACACAAAATATTACCAACACATCCATGCCATGCAACAACACTTCTCATTAAAATTTTAAAAAATAAGTGTACGTTTGGGTAGCTTGCCAGGTGCCCTTGACCTGGATTGGCCGCTGTCAGGGACAGGATGCTGGGCTCGATGGACCTTTGGTCTTTTCCCAGTATGGCATTACTTATGTACTTACTAGTATAAAAGGCCCGTTTCGGTACTAAGCTCGACTCAGGACAGAGACCTTGAGGTGTTGGTGTCTGAGGATATGAAGGTGAAGAAACAAGGCAACAAGGCGACGGCTTTGGCCAGAAGGATGCTAGGCTGCGTAGAGAGGGGCATAGCCAGCAGAAGAAAGGAGGTGTTGATGCCCCTCTACAAGTCGTTGGTGAGGCCCCACTTGGAGTATTGTGTTCAGTTTTGGAGGCCGTATCTTGCTAAAGATGTAAAAAGACTGGAAGCGGTGCAAAGAAAAGTTACAAAAATGGTACTGGATTTGCATTGCAAATCGTATGAGGAGAGACTTGATGACCTGAATATGTATACCTTGGAGGAAAGGAGAAACAGGGGTGACATGATTCAGATGTTCAAATAATTGAAAGGTATTAATCCGCAAACGAACCTTTTTCAGAGACAGGAAGGCGGTAGAACTAGAGGACATGAATTGAGGTTGAAGGGGGGCAGACTCAGGACTAATGTCAGGAAGTATTTTTTATTGAGAAGGTGGTGGATATGTGGAATGCCCTCCCATGGGAGGTGGTAGAGATGAAAACGGTAATGGAATTCAAACATGCGTGGGACAAACACAAAGGAATCCTGTTTAGAAGGAATGGTTCCGCGTAATCTTAGCGGAGATTGGGTGGTGACGCCGGTAATTGGGAAACAAAATGGAAGCTGGGCAGACTTCAACGGTCTATGCCCTGATCATGACTGAATAGATAGGAATGGGTTGGAGTGTAAATTTTAAGGGGCTCAGACGTTAGTTTCAGAACTTAGTACACTGGTTCCTACGGTCCCGTTTCGAATATCTTCATCAGGGAACCTGCTTGCACCTGGAACACTGCGCCGTGACCGCTTTATCAACAATCTGGATCTTCAGTCTTCTGAAGAAAATCGTGTCTTCTGAAAAAATTCTCGGCACGATTTTCTTCAGAAGACTGAAGATCCAGATTGTTGATAAAGCGGTCACGGCGCAGTGTTCCAGGTGCAAGCAGGTTCCCTGATGAAGATATTCGAAACGGGACCGTAGGAACCAGTGCATTATCCATCTTTAATTGGATCAAGCGCCTTATCAAGAAAAAATTGGCACAAGCATTGAAAAAAAACATTCGGCAATACTGGGCAAGATAAGTGAATCAGTTTTTTGATACGTTTAACAGTTTTTAAGTCTGAAAAAGACGCTGATATATTGTAATTATAATTAAAACAAAAAAAGAAAATATAAAAATTGAGGGTTTTTGAGTCAGTGATGACTTTTTCTACGAGCTATATAATGAACACCTATGTGTGAAAATAGCCGTAGTAGTTGAGACTTTTCCCTCATTTGCAATAAAAACTCTGCTATAGGTGTAATCATAAATGAACACCACAGGAATTGATCTGGAAATAAACTGAAATAAAAAAAATATTCTCTATGCACATTCCCTATTCCACAGGATAAAATGGCAGGATATAAGTTGAACAGTGGTTGTGCGTTAGATTCCATAGTACAACTTGGACACGACAGCTTCCTCTTCTCTGAAACATGGACATCCCTTTTTTTTTCTCTCGTTAACAGCTGAATATAACTTGCATTTTTTTTCCCAGACAGGGCTTCTGTTATATAATTAAAGCGCCAGCTACCAAGTCATTGCAGATTTCTGAGGAAATCATTAGAAGCAAGTGGGCAGCTTCATTCAAGTCGTGGCATTTTCTATGGATTACCTTTCTATTGATTTCAAAACCTTACAACCTATGAGTGGTTTGAACTGTGAAGCCCCTGAATAAGTGGAGAATACTTCTAAGCACAAAGTTTGCAATTTAGCCATTTAAAAAAAAGCCACTTCAGATATTCCTGAGGGAGATTTTGTCATTTTTCATACATTAGAAAAAAAGAAATGTATAGTTAGAGCACTTCTAACGCACGATTATGCTTTGATATAACCATCTGGCATACTGTTTCCAAGACATTAACTTCTGCCGCTAGCATTGATTACTAATGTAGTAGCTGCATAGTTAAATGAGGTGCATACATTAGGCTCCTTCCATTTTCTTGCATTCAAAAACATTGCCGGCCCTTAATTTTTGAAATTTAAGACAACATGGACACAATGATTGCTTTCTTTTAAAAAAGTCTCTACCTCCAATTATGCAATCTGGCATTAAGGTCAATAAATGAGGTTGGGACGGCCTTAATCATGTTTGCAATTAGCAAACTCTGTATTGCCACATCCATTCAATGTGGAAGCTCAAACGATTAAAACCTTCCCAAGAGCAACTTTTCGATACCTAATACAATCAATGGTCCTAAGCCATGCAGATTATTTATTTATTTATTGCATTTGTATCCCACATCATCCCACCTCTTTGCAGGCTCAATGTGGCTTACAATACATCATGGGTACTGGAAATAGAAGTGAATATACATTAGGTTTACAGAGGGTTTGTGTTACATGGTGGTGAATTACATGATGGTGTTGAAGCAAAAGACATTATAAGACAGTACTAAAAGTTCAAAAGATTATACAATTACACATGTTGATCTTTGTGATATATCTCGTCGAAGAGATAGGTTTTTAATAATTTACGGAAATTGGTCAGTTCATAGACCGTTTTCAAGTTACGTGGCAGCGCATTCCAGAGCTGCGTGCTCGTATAGGAAAAGGTAGATGCATGCATTGATTTGTATTTCAAACCCTTACACTTGGGAGGATGAAGAATGAGGGATGTGTGGGAAGATTTTTTTGCGTTCCTGGGTGGTAGTTCTATTAGATCTGACATGTAGGCTGGGGCATTACATGGATGATTTTATGGACTAAAGTGCAAAGTTTGAACGTGATGCGTTCTTTTAGTGGGAGCCAGTGTAGTTTTTCTCGTAGGGGTTTCGCGCTTTCGTATTTTGGTGTGCCGAATATTAGCCTGGCTGCCGTATTCTGAGCTGTCTGGAGTTTTTTTGAGTATTTGCTCTTTACAACCAACGTAGAGTGAGTTACAGTAGTCCAGATGACTGAGTACCAGTGATTGCACCAGATAGCGGAAGACAATTCTTGGAAAAAATGGTCTAACTCTTTTTAGCTTCCACATTGAATGAAACATTATTTTGGTTATGTTATTTGCATGGTTCTCAAGTCTAAGATGTCGATCAATGGTGACTCCGAGGATTTTCAGGGTGTCCGAAACTGGTAGATTTAGTTTAGGTGTGTTGATGGTGGTAAATTTATTCTTATTGTATTTCGAGGTGAGTACCAGGCACTGGGTTTTCTCAGCATTGAGTTTCAGCTGAAATGCATCTGCCCAGGAATTCATAATATGAAGGCTTTGCTTGATTTCATTGGAGATTTCCTTTAAATCTTGATGGAATGGGATGAAGATCGTTACATCGTCAGCGTATATATATGGGTTTAGGTTCTGATTCGATAGTAATTTGGCCAAGGGTGTCATCATTAGGTTGAATATGGTCGGTGAGAGGGGGGATCCTTGTGGAACTCCGCATTCAGGTTTCCATGTCGCTGATGTTATTGCAACTGAATCTACGCGGGCTGCAAAGAACAACTCATTAAAAAAACTCCAGACCGCCCAAAATACAGCAGCCAGGCTGATATTCAGCAAAACAGGCTTCGAAAGTGCCAAACCCCTCCGAGAAAAGTTGCATTGGCT
Source organism: Microcaecilia unicolor (assembly GCF_901765095.1). Taxonomy (NCBI): domain Eukaryota; kingdom Metazoa; phylum Chordata; class Amphibia; order Gymnophiona; family Siphonopidae; genus Microcaecilia; species Microcaecilia unicolor. Next base: position 22,495,451 of record NC_044035.1, on the reverse strand, counting down.
CCCAATCAAAGAACGGATCATCTTCAAAATCTGCACCTTAGTCCACAAAATCATGTATGGCGTAGTCCCAGGATACATGACAGACCTCATAGACTTACCAATAAGAAACAAAGTCAGATCGTCAAGATCCTACCTAAACCTACACTACCCAAATTGCAAAGGACTGAAATACAAAACAACTTACGCAGCCGGCTTCTCCTACATAAGCGCACAACTATGGAATGGGCTCCCAGAAGCTGTGAAAACAATCCACGACCACTTGAACTTCAGAAAATCACTAAAAACCAACCTCTTCAAAAAGGCCTACCCCAACGACCCCACGTAACCCTCTTCACCTACCAACACAGCATGACTATGATCAAACAGGACATCACGCAATCTTCATCCATTCTGACCCTCCACTTATACCTCATACGATCACTATACAACTTTATATTTGTTATCCACCGACTGGGCAAACGCCTTTGACGGTAGTATGTAAGCCACACTGAGCCTGCAAATAGGTGGGAAAATGTGGGGTACAAATGCAACAAATAAATAAATAAATGCTACCAACCATGGACAATAGTTTTGACTGCACAATCTGACTGCATCCAGCACCAGTAGAACCTCACTTTATTCCAGGTAACTGATATCTCAAAGGCATCTCTATGTTGTGCAGTCCAATTATAGCCCTTTATCCTCTACCGAATATTGAAAAGTAATTAATTTTAAATTTAAAATAAAACCACTCAACTTCAAGGAGTGCAGCTCCTCAGTACCTCCCCACTCTTATCTCTCTCCCCGAGAACTCCTCCCCGAGAACTCCATTCACTGGGTAAATCTCTCTTATCTGCATCCTTCTCCTCCACTGCTAACTCCATTCCTTTTATCTTGCTGAACCATATGCCTGGAAAAGACTTCCTGAGCCGTGACGTCAAGCTCCATCTCTGGTTGTCTTCAAATCTAGAACAAAAGCCCACCTATTTGATTCTGCTTTTAACTCCTAACCCTTATTCACTTGTTCAGAACCCTTATTTTATCATCCTCACTTTAATATTCCCTTATCTCTTGTTTGTCCTGTTTGTCTGTCCTAATTATATTGTAAGCTCTGTCGAGCAGGGACTGTCTCTATGTCTGGTGTACAGCACTGTGCACGTCTAGTAACACTATAGAAATGATAAGTAGTAGTAGTAGTCTTTGGGATTCCGTAATCTTGCCACTCTTTGAGATTCTGCGTGGGATTCCGGAATCTTGCTACTCTTTGGGCTTCTCGTGGAATCTTGCTACTCTTTGGGCTTCTGCGTGGAATCTTGCTACTCTTTGAGATTCTGCATAGAATCTTGCTACTCTTTGAGATTCCGGAATCTTGAACTCTTTGGGATTCTGCACGGAATATTGCTACTCTTTGTCCTGATCCCTTATTTGTCCTGTCTGTCCTGATTAGATTGTAAACTCTGTTGAGAAGGGACTGTCTCTTCATGTGCAATGTACAGTGCTGGGTAATCCACCAAGGTGGATGACCAACAAAATCCCACGAAAACAATGAGCAAAAAGAAGTGGAAAATGGACCAATAACTCCAGGGACTGGGACAGATAAATCACGATGATAAACTTTATTACAGACTCGACATAGATCTGTGTTTCGGCCACAGGCCTACCTCAGGAGTCTTAGTAGAATTTGCAGTTAACAAGGTTTATTTTTATTCTTCAGGCTATTGCTTTATTTCTAACTGCATACATCTAGTAGCACTATAGAAATGATAAGTAGTAGTATTAGTCTTTGGGATTCCGGAATCTTGCTACTGTTTGGGATTCTGTGTGGGATTCCGGAATCTTGCTACTCTTTGGGATTCTGCGTGGAATCGTGCTACTCTTTGGGATTCTGCATAGAATCTTGCTACTCTTTGGAATTCCGGAATCTTGAACTACATAGTAACATAGTAGATGACGGCAGAAAAAGACCTGCGCGGTCCATCCAGTCTGCCCAACAAGATAAACTCACATGTGCTACTTTTTGTGTATACCTTACCTTGATTTGTACCTGTCCTTTTCCAGGCACAGACCGTATAAGTCTGCCCAGCACTATCCCCGCCTCCCAACCACCAGCCCCGCCTCCCACCACCAGTTCTGGCACAGACTGTATAAGTCTGCCCAGCACTATCCCCGCCTCCAAACCACCAGTCCCGCCTCCCACCATCGGCTCTGGCACAGACCGTATAAGTCTGCCCAGCACCATCTCCGTCTCCCGCCACCGGCTTTGCCACCCAATCTCATCTAAGCTCCTTAGGATCCATTCCTTCTGAGCAGGATTCCTTTATGTTTCTCCCACGCATGTTTGAATTCCGTTACCATTTTCGTTTCCACCACCTCCCGCGGGAGGGCATTCCAAGCATCCACTACTCTCTCCGTGAAAAAATACTACCTGACATTTTTCTTGAGTCTGCCCCCCTTCAATCTCATTTCATGTCCTCTCGTTCTACCGCCTTCCCATCTCCGGAAAAGGTTTGTTTGCGGATTAATACCTTTCAAATATTTGAACGTCTGTATCATATCACCCCTGTTTCTCCTTTCCTCCAGAGTATACATGTTCAGGTCCGCAAGTCTCTCCTCATACGTCTTGTAATGCAACTCTTTTGGGATTCTGCACGGAATATTGCTACTCTCTGGGATTCTGGAATCTTGCTACTCTTTGGGATTCTGCATGGAATCTTGCTGCTCTTTGTCCTGATCCCTTATTTGTCCTGATTAGATTGTAAGCTATGTCGAGCAGGGACTGTCTCTTCATGTCCAGCGTACAGTGCTGGGTAATCCGCCAAGGTGGATGACCGACAAAATGATAAGTAGTAGTAGTAGTATCTTCTATGAAGGCTGCAAAACGTAGGCATCCAAAATCTGTGTGCTAAGATAGTATTCTATATAAAATGCAGGTGTAAATGTTAGTGACTAAGGGATCCTTTTGCTAAGCTGCGGTAAAACGTGGCCTGCGGTAGTGTGGGCACGTGTTTTTGGCAGGCGCCAGGCCATTTTTCTTTACTGCATCTGGGAAAAAGGGCACTTTTTAATGGGCTGGGAAAAGGACATGCACTAAAATTAGAACTAGCGTGTGCCTGTTTATGGCCTCAGCACACCCAATGGATCTAGCAGTAAGGGCTCACGTGCTACTCACACGGTGACCGTTCAGCGCATACCAACTGCCGATTACCACCTGAAACATTGTGCATGGTATAAAATTTTAAAAAATCATTTCTACTGCTAGAACGAATGCTTGCCAAATCTGAAATTACCGCCAGCTGGGTGTGTTAGCTCACGCTGCATGCCTGTAGGCCCTACTGCAGCTCAGTAAAAGAGTCCCTAAATGTTGACACCTAGGCCTACAACAAACAATATTCTAACAGTATTTCGCTAACTCCAGACTCCGTTCCTTTTATCTTGCCGCACCTTATGCCTGGAATAGACTTCCTGAGCCGTTACATCTAGCTCCATCCCTGGCCACCTTCAAATCCGGGCTAAAGGCCTACCTGTTTGATGCTGCTTTTGACTCCTAACTTGTCACCTGCTCATAACCTTTATCTTGTCTTCCTCTCTTCAATAGTCTCTTTTCCCTATGTGTCCTATCTGTCTGTCCTGCCCTTATCCTTTATTTGTCCTGTCTGTCCTGATTTAGATTGTAAGCTCTTTTGAGCAGGGACTGTCTTTTCTTCATGTTCAATTGTGAAGCGCTGCGTACGACTGGTAGCGCTATAGAAATGATTTATAGTAGTAGTAGTAGAAGCCTGCCCTTGCAGATCAGCAACGCGGCCGCGCAGGCTTCTGTTTCTGTGAGTCTGACGTGCTGATCTGCAAGGGCAGGCTTCTACATGGAATGCTGCTAGCAGAATAGCAACATTAACATTCCATGTAGAATCTCAAATAGTAGCAATAGAATCTCCAATAGTAGCAACATTCCATTTAGAATCATTCCTATGTGTCCTATCTGTCTGTCCTACCCTTATCCCTTATTTGTCCTGTCTGTCTGTCCTGATTTAGATTGTAAGCACTTTTGAGCAGGGACTGTCTTTTCTTCATGTTCAATTGTGAAGCGCTGCGTACGACTAGTAGCGCTATAGAAATGATTTGTAGTAGTAGTACTATATGGGAGTCTTTTACTAAGCCACGGTAGCATTTTTAGCTTGTGGTAGAAATCGGCTGGCGGTAAACACCAAGAGTCCCATAGGAATATAATGGGCGTCTCGACGTTTACCGCCCGCTGGTTTCTACCGTGAGCTAAAAAGGCTACCGTGACTTAGTAAAAGACTCCCTAAGTTTGGTGCCTCAGTGTGTGACGTGCACGTGCTCCGCCCACATGCATGCCCCTTTGTGGTTACACACTAAGGGGGTCCTTTTACCAAGCTGTGGAATAAAGGGCCCTGCGGTAGTGGCAGGAGCCATTTTTACTGTGCGCTAGGGCCCTTTTTTACCACAGCAGGTAAAAAGAACCTGAAAAAAAGACATGGTCATGTGGTAAGATTATGTGGTCATGCGGGAGAGGGGGAGGGGGTGGAAGCACTAACCGCAAACTACTGAGGTGGCAGTAGGGGCTCCCGCAGTAACCGGGCAGCGCCTACCACCGGGTTAGCTCCACACTATAAATTATAAAATTATTTCCTGTTGTGCTGGAAAAGGCTGCAGAAAAAGGGCCCTGCGGTGGGGGTCCTTTTTACCACACCAGGTAAAAATCCCCCCCCCCCAAAAAAAAATGGCCATGTGGTAAGGAACTCTTGCTGCGTGGCCATGCAGTGAGGACTACGTAAGGGCTGCCGTGGTAACCGAGCAGCACACAGTGATGCCCGATTACTGCCAGGTTAGCGCCGTGCTACAAAACAATTTCCCAGAAATGGCGCACGCTCGAGCCAGAACTACCGCCAGCAGCCGCATTTGGGCCAGCAGGGGCGTACTGACCATGGTGGTCTACGGGGAGGCCTCGGCACCAGACAGACGAATAGTTTGCAAGAGTGAAACAGTCGAGCGGACCACGGACCCTGAAGCAGGACCCGAAACCTTGGCCATTGTTGGCCGTGGAAAGACAAAGAGACTGTGCAACTGCAAAGGAAAGTTCTCGTTTATTAAAAAATTAAAAATCAGCAAGACTTTTTTCAAGATTAAAGAGATTATAGGATTATATGGAGGTTTTTATGCTGATGATGAGACTGAGTGCTTCATGAAGTTGAAAGCCGTTGAGCTGTTAATAACGGAGTCACTTAAGGTTACTTGAGGCTTTTCCTCCATTTTTTCTTAGATAGTAATTTAGCAACATCGCGCCAATAGGAGAGTAAAGGATTTTGGTATTGATAGGCGTATAAATCTTTTCCTGTAGCTTTGTTCTGGCTTCAGGAGGTCACAAGTCCCTCTGGTTTTAAAAAACATAATGGTTAAGAAATTTAACTGAAAATAAAACAGAGCAAGTGTTTCTCCATTCCCCCCCCCGCCACCCCCCCCATCTGAAGTAACATAGTACATGACGGCAGAAAAAGACATAAGTACATAAGCATTGCCACGCTGGGAAAAGCCCAAAGGTCCATCAAGCCCAGCACTCTGTCTACGACAGCGGCCAATCCAGGCCCCAAGAACCTGGCAAAAACCCAAAATTTAATAACGATCAATGGACTTTTCCTTCAGGAATCCTTCCAGACCCCCTTTAAACTCAGCAAGGCCAGCTGCCGTCACTACCTTCTCCGGCAATGAGTTCCAGAGTCTAACCACACGCTGAGTTTTAAACCTACCACATTCTAATTTCATCTTGTGTCTCCTGGTTCTATTATTGTTAGAAAGCGTAAACAAACGCTTCACATCTGTCCACTTTACCCCACTCATTATTTTGTAGACCTCTATCATATCACCTCTCAGCCGCCTTTTCTCCAGGCTAAAGAGTCCTAGCCGTCTTAACCTCTCCTCATAAGGTAGTTGTCCCATCCCTTTTTTTCAAACCCTACTAAAGTAACTGCTTTTGCCACATTCTCTGGAAACTAATTCCAGACTTTAATTGCACATTGAGTAAAGAAAAACTTTCTCCGATTTGTTTTAAATCTACCACATTCTAGCTTCATCTTATGTCCCCTGGTTCTATTATTGTTAGAAAGTGTAAACATATGCTTCACATCTGTCCGCTCTACCCCACTCATTATTTTGTAGACCTCTATCATATCACCCCTCAGCCGCCTTTTCTCCAGGCTAAAGAGTCCTAGCCGTCTTAACCTCTCCTCATAAGGTAGTTGTCCCATCCCTTTTATCATTTTCGTCGCCCTTCTCTGCACCTTCTCCAATTCCTTTATATCTTTTTTGAGATGAGGCGACCAGAACTGAACACAATACTCCAGGTGCGGTCACACCATGGAGCGATATAACGGCATTATAACATCCTCATGCTTGTTTTCCATCCCTTTTCTAATGGAAGTAATGAACAGTGTGCCGAATGAGAGAGTATAAGGCATTTAAGCTTTGATTTTCTGTTTAAGTTCTTTTATTCTTTTGGGAAAATTTCACATATGTGACAATTGCTAACAACTTCTTAGAAGATTAAGTTATTCCGAAAAAGAGCTGAAGCTTGCAAGGCTGGTAGAAAGAAATTACATTTTATTTGTGACTGAAAAGATAAGGACGTTGATTAATTGTTCAGGTTTCTTGTGTTGTTGTTGTGGTTTATTTTGGTTAAGTTAAGTGTGTAAATGTTTGTTGCAAGATAAGACTACTTCTTTCCTCCTCCTTTCTTAGCATGGGGGTAATGTTATTAGCCTTTAGGCATGTAAACCATCACTACCATGCCACCCTTGGTGGTGGTGGGTCGTTTATTTACATATATAACAGCAGTAGCAAAAATATGCTCGATGAAACACATATATCACGAGTGTCATGTCGGGGAGCAACTTCACAGTGTTTTACCTCATCACGGTGAAGTTCCAAACCCGGCAGCGATTCCAATGCGCTGCCCTTTGCCGCCACGGGCACCCACCTCTTCCATTTACTGTGGCCTCCTCTCTGAAGTAACTTCATGTTTCGTCAGAGGCTCAGGCAGCCGCAGTAAAAGGAAGAGGTGGGTGCTGGCAGTGGCAGGGCAGCTTATGGGAATCGCTGCAGGTTTTGGAACGTCACTGTGACGAGGTAAAACGCCCGGGGGGGGGGGGGGGGGGGGGGTTAGCTCCGCCTCAGGTGGCATCTTGCCTTGGGCCGGCCCTGACATACAGTAAACAGTTGCAAAGAGGTGGGTTTTCAGCACTGCTTGAAACATAGCTTAGGAGGGTTGTAGATGGAGTGTATTCCCAAACTTGGGCCCTGCATAACTAGGGAAAGGGGATGGGACTTGATATACAGTGAAACCTCGGATTTCGTCGTTTTCGGTTTTCATCGTTTTTTTGTCTCGGTTTTCGTCTGTCGCCTCGGATTTCGTCTTCAGCTGGCAGGGTCTGAAGGAGCAGCTGGAGGGTTTCTCCAAAAAAAGGAAGCCCCATCGTTCCCGGTGGGAGAGGGAAGTGAGACTGCGGATCCCGACCGCTCACACAGTACAGCTGCCAGAGTTTCACTGCAGCCAAGAAGAGCAATAACGGAAGCACAAACTTGCAAAGGGCTGGCTCTGAACCCCTCCCATCAGAACGAGGCTGGCTAAAATCTTTAACCATTTGGATTCTCCTACCACCTCCAGCTGTTTCTGCAGTCCACACAGGCTTCATTGTGAGTATCTGCCCGCTCCAGGCTTTCTTCTGCCGTCTGCACACTCCTTGCTTCCTTCTCTTTGTTTGCAGCTTTTTACAGTGTTTTTTTCTCCCCCCTCCCTCCCCTCTCAAGCTTTGAAAGAGCAGAGGAGAGAGACAAAGCTGAGGGATTAAGTTTCAGTTTAAGGGATGTTCACTGCCTCTAAGGTCTCATGAACTGTGAGACCTGGACAGCCAGTCAGTGAAGAAAAGCCTAAAAAAGCAAGAGAATGGAGAGGAAAAGACACACGGCGTTTATTAGAGACAAATGTAAGGGGAAGACACTTGCCTCGGTTTTCGTCGGTAGCTTTCGGACGAATTATCGACAAAAACCGAGGTTTCACTGTACGAATTATTGACAAAAACCGAGGTTTCACTGTACTGCCTTTCTGTGGTTACAATCAAAGCGGTTTACATATCATATGCAGATACTTATTTTGTACCTGGAATAAAGGAGGGTGAAGTGATTTGCCCAGAGTCACAACAAGCTGCTGTGGGAATCGAACCCAATTCCCCAGGATCAGTCCATTGCACTAACCACTAGGCTACTTCTTCACTAGCAACATTCCATCTAGAATGTCAAATAGGGAAAGAGAAATGGGACCTGATATACCACCTTTCTGTGTTTTTTGCAACTACATTCAAAGCGGTTTACATAGTATATACAGGTACTTATTTGTACCCGGGGCAATGGAGGGTTAAGTGACTTGCCCAGAGTCATAAGGAGCAGCAGTGGGAATCGAACTCAGTTCCCCAGTATCAAAGTCCACTGCACTAACCACTAGGCTACTCCTCCACTAGCAACATTCCATGTAGAAGCCTGCCCTTGCCGCGCAGGCTTCTGTTTCTGTGAGTCTGACGTCCTGCACATATGTGCAGGACGTCAGACTCACAGAAACAGAAGCCTGCGCAGCCGCATTGCTGATCTGCAAGGGCAGGCTTCTACATGGAATGTTGCTAGTGGAATAGCAACATTCCATGTAGAATCTCAAATAGTAGCAACATTCCATGTAGAATCTCAAATAGGGAAAGAGAAATGGGACCTGATATACCACCTTTCTGTGTTTTTTGCAACTATATTCAAAGCGGTTTACATAGTATATACAGGTACTTATTTGTACCCGGGGCAATGGAGGGTTGAGTGACTTGCCCAGAGTCACAAAGAGCTGCAGTGGGAATCAGACCCAGTTCCCCAGGATCAACCTCCACTGCACTAACCACTAGGCTACTCCTCCACTCTAATAGCAGTAGAACGGGTAACATCAAGGCGAAGAGAGGGAAGGGGTAACCAAAGTGAACCGGATGCACAGGAACAAAGCTCTCTGGAAGGTGCATAAGGAATGAAAAGATATTCTAGGTACTATCTAGAACAGTGTTCACAGCTGACGCCTGCTTCTGGCATATGGGACTGGGAGGATCTTTCCCTTTCCCATCCCATCTCGCCCAACACTCAGCTACAATTGCAATGGTGACAACTGCTTGCTTGTCTGTGGCTAACTGCACCCAGTGATGATGTCAGGCTGTCTAATGTCAAGGTGGTCTTCCTGCCACCAAACACTAGCTCTCTGATCCAACCTATGGCTCAGGGCATAATTGCCAATTTCAAACAACATTATCGGGCTCTTGTGCTACATCGCCTGATGAGCGTTATGGATGACCAGACTGGCAAGGATAAATATGCTGTTGAACTGGCTCGTAATCTATCACTGTTGGATTCCCTACATATGCATAAAGAAGCCTGGAATCATGTTACACAGGCAACCATTGTGAACTGCTACAAGCGGGCAAGCTTTGTTAGGGATGTGGAGAGGGACGAAACAGATGCAGCTGTTGCAAACGCGACAGATGAACAGGCTATTGCCATCCCAGCCGGTGTTACTGAAGAGGAGTTTCATCACTACATAGCTGTTGATTATGATCTACAAACAGCTGACGACAGCACTGTCGAGATATGCGCCTACACGCAGGCAACGGCAGATGATGAAACAGATGATGAAATGAGCAGAGAGGCACATGCTGACGAAATTCAACAACCTCCTGTCACTTTTGCAAGAGCACTGGAGAGTCTCAACACCATGCGGGCCTATCTGGAGGCCACTGGATGTCAGTACTATGACAGTTTTTACCATCTGGCAGACGTAGGCTATAGAACTCACAGACACAAGAGTGTAAAGAGGACTATGACTGATTATTTCAAGTAAGCCTAACGTCAGTTAACGGAGACTGTATACTGTACGTATAATAAACAGTACTGTACATATGTTTATCAGATGTTAAGCTTCTTTGGGTCACAACGGTTAAGTGCACGCTCCGGTTAACTGCATGTATTTCTTTGGTCCCAGACCCTTGCACCTAAGTGGGTTGCACTGTATTTTATATTTGTATCTGATCTAGCAAAATCAATAACTCTGACAATTAAACTCATATGCTACATAAACACCCTAAAGGTATATGTAAAAAAACAGACTTAAACAAAACCCAAACCCAGCTGTTTGAGGCTTGTGGGTTTAAACCCAAAGGAACATTCTGACAAAACTCCTACCTTACTGTCTGCTCACCTCATAATCCATTTCCTTAAAATCGTGAAAGTTTCTATTCGTTCAGGGCTAGTGTCTTTTTCCACTCGCTCTAGATTTGGACAGTCTCAGGGCCAGATGCACTAAACGAGCCAGCAAAATGTTTTTTAAACTAGTTCTAGCCAGTTTAGCGAGCAAGTAGTGAAACGAGACATGCACAAAAGGGTTCTCTGAGCCATTTTCCTGTCACAGTATCAGCTAATGAAAACGGAATGCAAACGAGCTAATAGCTATTATAATGAGCTTATTAGTATTATAACGTGCATGCAAGGCAGATGCACATCCGTTTTCCGACCCCATGCACAAAAGCGGTCCCTATCTTTACCGTGGAAAATTTAACGGGAGGTCTGCACCTCTCGTTAATGCCCAGCTGGGGCTTCTGTGAGCTGCAGACCATCTGTTGCTGGTGCAAGGAAATTGATCTGCTGGTTCTTGCTCCTCCCGATGGCCAGCAGCGTGGGGAGCACTTTTTATTTTTATTTTTGAGCCATTCCAGCTGATCTTTCTCAGCCAATCACAGCGTGTTTTGCTGATACCACCACACTCTTTCTGTCGTTCACTGCTATGGGAGGGTGGTGGCGGGAGGGGAGTGGCAGTGGGGGCAGTGGCGGGGGGTGGTGGGTGTGAATCAGCGGGGCCCTGAGGATTGTTTGCCCCGGGCTCAGCTTTGTCTCTCAGCAGCCCTGCTTGTTTGCCTAAGGAATTTCTCTTCAATTGCTGGGACAGCTGATGATCTGACCAAGAAACCAGCCAAAACTGAATCTCCTAGATGACTTTTAGTCTTCTTTTGCCTGCTTCCTGGTCCAACCTTTCAGGACCCACCTTGCTTCACCCCTCCCCCAAGGATCAGACCTGTGATGACAACCATGCCTCCCCCTAAACATTATCACCCATGTTCCAGGTACAAGTGTAGTTTCTCTTTCCTTTTTCTTTTGAATCTGTGGACTCTCTGGAGTTTCGGGGGGGGGGGGGGGCTAGTCCTTATCTTCTCCCTTCTTCTGAGGATCAGAAAACATAAGTGTTTCTGGTAGTGGAGGTTGGACAAAGCTAGGGAGTAGCTATGAGATAAAAATGTGTGTCAAATACATACGTCTCTATGGAAACTTAGTCGGAAAAGTTAAACCCAGCTCAGTGCAGATGTAACATTGTGTGGGAGCTTACTAATCTGTTAACGCATCTACATTACCGTGTGCTAACTGATTAGCACAGGATTACCAGCTGAGACCTTACCTCCTAAAAATAGGTAATGGCTCATGTGGTAATATTTTTTTAATGGCCGCATGCTAATGACAACCTTAGGGGAGTCTTTTACAAAGGCATTGTAGCGTTTTTAGCGTGCACTAATGATTAGCATGCACTAAATGCTAGAGACGGCCATAGGAATATATGGGTGTCTCTAGTGCTTATCACATACTTTATATTTAGCACACGCTAAAAACGTTAGTGTGCCTTTGTAAAACGACCCCTTAGTGCATGGCCATTAATTCAAAAATTGGAAAATCGGCCATTTTATTTCTGTGGTATAAATGGTCTTAGAGCATGGGAAAAACCAAGACTAGGGCATACCAAAGCCACTTTTACTGGCTTAATCTTAAGCCACATTTGAACTGGTGATAAAAAGGTGAAAGGTCCTGTATCCCTGTGCCTATTTCTTCAACTAATCCATTCTCCTTGAAGTCATGGCCGCCGAGAGGGGGGGGGGGGGGGGCAGGAGCAAAATTTCCCTGACCCAGCCTCCAAGGGGGGCTCGACACTGGGGGGGGGGGGTGGGTTGTCTCTCTCTCTCTCATGCTTCTGATGGGCTGCGAGTGATCGGGTCCTGACAGAAGCAAGAGAGAGAGAACTCCAGCGCCAGGCCCCCCTCAAGCGCTGCTCTTCTCGCTTTTACCGCCGTGCCGAGTGGCTGCTTTCCCCCCACCCTCAGGCGAATGCTCGGTTTTGAAACCGAGCATGTGCAACAAGAGAAAAAAGCAGGGACAAGGCAGGCATGGGGTGAAGAGCAGCACTGGATTCTTCCACTGGCGGGACCTTGGGATCCCCGCCAGCCCCAAGGTACCTCAGTTGCAGCAGCGGTGATCCTGGGGGGGAGGGGGAGCGGGAACGTCGACCTGCACGGTCCATCCAGTCTGCCCAACAAGATAACTCATATGTGCTACTTTTGTGTATACTTTACCTTGATTTGTATCTGTCATTTTCAGGGCACAGACCGTATAACCATCTTTTTCACAGCTGCAGTTGAACTTTCCTGTGCTTTCGTGCCAATTCAAAGAACAGCAGTAGATCTGTATTAATGTTTTGGGGGGAATTCCCCATGGGTGACACGCGCAAAAATTAATTATTTGTGTGATGTGACAGCCAATTGTTTGCTAGATCACTGTGCTTCAGGAATAAAGCATTATACAAGCTGGTTAACTATGCTACTTGCGTAAGTAAACTCAGTAGAAATCTATCACATTCCCTGATATAATTGAAAATGCAGTTCATATACATTTTAAATTAGAATAAGCATTTGTTTTTGTGTGACAACCATGAAGGAAAACATGCACTCGGAAAGTAGCAGAGAATTGTGTGACCTTTCCTCAGACCGGTAATACTATGTAAAAATGGAGAAAGTGTTCTCTTGAGCAACATTGGCCTATGCCGTCTAGCTATGTTTAGCCAAAACACTTGTAGCACTCAGTGGAGCAAATTATTATACCTATTTAAAACTGATTTATTGAACACATGTACAAAAAATGGTACCCTAGTGTTGCTTCTCTTTCCATCAGTATTGAAGTTGGGAGATGCTGTTGATGGAGATCTTGCAATACATAGAGGGGCATAATCGACCAGAAACGCCCATCTCCATGGGCGTTAATCTCCGAGAACGGGTCCGTGAAGGGGCGGAGTGAACCGTATTTTTTAAAAAAAATAGACGCCCATGTTTTATTCGCCAAGGTGTGAGCTGGGCGTTTTTGCTTTTCACCGATAATGGAAAATGAAATCGCCCAGCTCAAAAACGAATAAATGCAAGGCATTTGTTCGTGGGAGGGGCCAGGATTCATAGTGCACTGGTCCCCCTCACATGCCAGGACACCAACCGGGCACCCTAGGGGGCACTTTTACAAAAACAAAAAAAAAGGGAAAAGAGCTCCCAGGTGCATAGCACCCTTCCCTTGGGTGTTGAGCCCCCCAAATCCCCCTCAAAACCCACTGCCCACAAGTCTACACCATTACTATAGCCCTAAGAGGTGAAGGGGGGCACCTACATGTGGGTACAGTGGGTTTGGGGGGGTTGGACGACTAGTAGCATTAAGCAGCACAATTGTAACAGGTAGGGGGGGATGGGCCTGGGTCCACTTGCCTGACGTCCACTGCACCCCCTAACAACTGCTCCAGGGACCTGCATACTGCTGCTTGGGAGGAGGGTATGACATTTGAGGGTGAAAGTAAAAAGTTGTGAAACATCATTTTTTTGTGGTGGGAGGGGGTTAGTGACCACTGGGGGAGTCAGGGGAGGTCATCCCCAACTCCCTCTGGGGGTCATCTGGTCATTTAGGGCACTTTTTGGGGCCTTATTCGTCAAAAAACAGGGTCCAGGAAAAGTGCCCTAAATTCTAGCTACAAACGCATCCATTATCGGCGAAGGGCGCCCATCTCTGTTCGCCCGATAACCACGCCCCAGTTCCGCCTTCACCACGCCTCCGACACTCCCCCGTCAACTTTGTCCGCATCCGCGACGGAGTGCAGTTGAAAGCGTCCAAAGTTCGGCTTTCGATTATGCCGCTTTATTTGTTTTTGTGAGAAGAACGCCCATCTCCCGATTTAGGTCGGAACTTGGGCGTTATTCTCGTTCGATTATAAGCTGGATAGTAACATAGTAGATGATGGCAGAAAAAGACCTGCACGGTCCATCCAGTCTGCCCAACAAGATAACTCATATGTGCTACTTTTTGTGTATACCTTACCTTGATTTGTATCTGTCATTTTTAGGGCACAGACCGTATAAATCTGCCCAGCACTAGCCCCGCCTCCCAACCACCAGCCCCTTGATTTGTATCTGTCATTTTCAGGGCACAGACCGTATAAGTCTGCCCAGCACTAGCCCCACCTCCCAACCACCAGCCCCGCTTCTACCATCCAATCTCCGCTAAGCTCCTGAGGATTCCTTCTTTCCGAACAGGATTCCTTTATGTTTATCCCACGCATGTTTGAATTCTGTTACTGTTTTCATCTCCACCATATCCCGCGGGAGGGCATTCCAAGCATCCACCACGCTCTCCATGAAAAAATACTTCCTGACATTTTTCTTGAGTCTGCCCCTTCAATCTCATTTCATGTCCTCTAGTTCTACTGCCTTCCCATCTCCGGAAAAGGTTCATTTGCGGATTAATACCTTTCAAATATTTGAATGTCTGTATCATATCACCCCTGTTTCTCCTTTCCTCCAGGGTATACATGTTCAGGTCAGCAAGCCTCTCCTCATATGTTTTGAAACGCAAATCCCATACCATTCTCGTAGCTTTTCTTTGCACCGCTTCAATTCTTCATACATCCTTAGCAAGATACAGCCTCCAAAACTGAACACATTACTCCAGGTGGGGCCTCACCAACTACTTATACAGGGGCATTAAAACCTCTTTTCTTCTGCTGAGACTTGGCCAAAGGTTGTCTAGGTTTCTTGGAAGAAGGTGGAGTCTTGGGGCCGTGTGAAAGATTGATGTAGCAACTGCTTCTGTAGGCTAGAACTGCGATAGCCAGAAGTTAGTAAAATTACAAAAGGACCCCAGACTGTACTGAATGGTTTGCCAATGCTGTGGAGATGTAGAGGAGCATTTTTGAAGTGTCGTCTAAATCTGATTTTTGGACATTTTTCTGAAAACATCTAAAATCAATTGGCGGACATAGCACTTTTTTGAACCTGGAAAACATCTATCTTTTTGTTTCAAAAATGGCCTTTTCCTAGATGTTTGGGGATATTTTGTGCTCGGAGCATTTTTCTTTTGTGACCATTTTCGAAAAAAAACGTCCAAGGGAAAATGTTCAAAAAACAAGCCATTGGGATCAGCATTCGTAGTAGACTTAACCACACAGACATCCCAGCAGAGCAGTGGGGCACCCTAGGGGCAGGGACGTAGCCAGACACCCAATTTTGGGTGGGCCTGGGTCCAAGATAGGTGGGCAGAACTCCACCCTGTGCCACAAGTGATTTGGTCTCTCCCTCTCTCGCCTGCATGCGATATGCTCTCTCAAACATCCCCCCTTCCATGCATACTTTTTAAATAGCAGATTTTCACCGGCAGCGAACAGCAACTAATACGTACTGCTCATGTTGGCTCCACAGCCTTTTCTCTGATGCAACTTCCTTTTTCCACATAGGCAGGAATACATCAAAGGGAAGGCTGTGGGGCTGGTGTAAACAATATGTATCAGTCGCTGCTCGCTGCAGGCCAAGATCTTCTATTTACAAGGTATGCAGGGGGGACAGTTGTTGGGAGTTTTCGGCTGGTGGGGCTTGGGGATCCCTGCCAGCCACATCATAGGTGTGCTGCTACTAGGTGGGCCTCAGCTCAAAGTGGGTGGGCCTGGGCCCACCAGGGCCCACCCTTGGCTACGCCACTGCCTAGGGGGTACTGCTAGTGGACTTCAGATTAAAGGTCCCAGGTACACATCTCACTATTACCCCCTCATATTGTATGATGAGCCCTCCAAAACCCACCAAAAGCCTACTGTACCCAACTGTGCACCACTACAATAGCACTTATGGTTGCAGATGTAGTAGATTTCTGGTAGGTTGTGGAGGACTCCCACTTTCCACCACAAGTGTAACAGGTAGAGTGGAATATGCGTTTTGAGTCCTCTTCTCTGCAGTACACTGCACTGACCACTAGGCTGCTCCTGGACCTGCTTGCTGCTCTGATAGTTTGTATCCAGCATATTCTGTTTGGTGCTACGTGATCAGTGAGTTGACAACACATATACAAGTAGGACTCTTCGTTTTACATTCATTACTTGGTGTATTTATTGACCCCTGATGCAGACGCTTTTTAGCGTCGAAACACGGCCTGTGTCGGATCGTTATCTCTGATATAATAAAGACTGTTGGACTCACGTCTCCAGTGGTGAATCGTCTATTAGTCTCTACTTTTGCCTTCTGTGATTCGTCATCGTAGAGAACTTTTCCTGTTCTATATTTTGAAAAAAGTTCAGACTAAAAAGTCCAACTATTAGCCCTGGACATTTTTTCTTTGTTCCATTATGGCAGAAAAACATCCAAGTTATGGGAATGCCCAAATCCCGGCCCCGACACAACCCCTTGTTATTTGGACACACTGCAGAGAAATTGCATAGAAAAATGTGTTTTTAAAATGATTTGGACATTTTTGCAAAAAAGAAAAAAAGTTCATCTGCTACTTTTTGAATTGCAGAGAAAACCGTCTCAAATCTGAGTTTCGAAAACTGTAACATGGACATTTTCCTGTGAAAAACATCCTTCTGCTGTTGTGTCATTTTTCAAGACATTTTCTCTTTTGAAAATGAGTACTGTGGAGGGACATTTTCAAAAGAAATGTCCCAACTTGCGATTTGGACGTCTTTGCAAAATGTCAAAATCCAGGGGCGGGGAAAACCATATTTTTGAAACAAGATGGACATCTATCTTTCATTTCAAAAACACCGTCAGAGATGTCCAAATCCTTAAATTTGGACATCCCTAGATTTGGACGTACTTGGATTTGGACGTTTCTGACTTTTGGCGATTTTCGAAACCAAAGACGTCCGTGTCAAAAACATCCAAATGCAAGCCATTTGGATGTGGGAGGAGCCAGCATTTGTAGTGCACTGGTCCCACTGACATGCCAGGACACCAACCGGGCACCCTAGGGGGCACTACAGTGGACTTCATAAAATGCTCCCAGGAACATAGCTCCTTGTGTGCTGAGCCCCCCAAAACCCACTACCCACAACTGTACACCACTACCGTAGCCCTTACGGGTGAAGGGGCACCTAGATGGGGTACAGTGGGCTTGTCGTGGGTTTTGGAGAGCTCGTGTTTCCTCCACAAATGTAACAGGTGGGGGGGAATGGGCCTGGTTCCGCCTGTCTGAATTGCACTGCAGTACTCACTAAAACTGCTCCTAGGACCTTCATGTGCTGTCATGGACCTGAGCATGACATCTGAGGCTGGCATGAAATATTTTTAAAGATGTTTTTTGACGGTGGGAGGGAGTTAGTGACCACTGGGGGAGTAACGGGAGGTCATCCCCGATTCCGTCCGGTGGTCAACGGGTCATTTTGGGTAACTTTTTGTGCCTTATTCATAAAAAAAACACGTCCGGGTGAAAATGTCCAAGTGTTCGTTAGGGACGTCCTTGCTTTTTTTGATTATGAGTCAGACATCCAAGTCTTAGGCAAGCCCAAGTCCCACCTTCACTACACCTCCAGCATGCCCCCTTGAAATTTAGACATCTTTGCGACGGACTGCAGTTGGAGACGTCCAAAATCAGGTTTCGATTATACCAATTTGGACGTCCATCTTCCGATTTATGTGGAAATATGGACGTCCTTCTCTTTCAAAAATGAGCCTGATAGTGAACACTATCCTTTGATAGTAAGAGAAAGCTCAAGAGATGAAGTAAATCACTAGGAGGGATGAGAGAGCTATTGTTGGGTTGAAAATGGAAATTTGCATTGGGGTATGCAAGGTTTTCTTTATAATATTTTGTTTTTATGTGCAGTCAGCAGTATATGAGCTTCTTTTCAGACTCCTGATGCAGGCCGATAGGTCGAAACATGGCCCGTGTTGAGTCTAGTGAAGAATTATAATAAAGGATTTGTCAGCACCTCTAGTGTGGACCTTAGAACATAAGAATGGCCATATTGGGTCAGGCCAATGGTCCATCCAGCCCAGTATCCTGCTTCCAGCCGTGGCCAATCCAGGTCACAAGTACCTGCTAATAACCCAATTAATGGCAAGATTCCATGCTACCAAACCCAGGGCAAGTAGTGGCTTCCCCCATGTCTATCTCAATAGCAGATACAAATCTATTTCACCCAGGGGGGAATCACTTATATTAGAGTACAATTATTATAAATTCCAATACAAGGGTACTCTAGTATTGTGTAACATTAATTTTTAATAAGTACTACAACATACATATATACTAACCACAACCTGATAGGGTATCTTAGGAACTCACTCATACAAGCCTTTCACACCACCTTCCAAATTGGTAACCACATATACTGTATGTTTTGCATATATTTGAACATTTCAATAAGGTATTATAGTGTTAATACAAGCTGTTCAAGGTTCTGGGCCACGTCACATTTTCACTAATTCCTGAAATGTTCTTTGTTTGAATCAGGCTAATGGCCGTCAATCCATAGAATTGCTCTCAGGCGACTTTTCCACAATGGTTCTGCATACATTGACAGCCTTCCAATATTGTCCTTGTCCTTGAAGACTTCACTTGTAAAACGTATTTTTCCAATGCAAATAAGCTTTCACATGCTGGGTGCCATAATCGACTCCCTCTATGGTGCTGCGTGACTTGAAGAGAGCTTCCGTCAGACCCTCATATGTAAAACACACATCACCTTCAGTTTAGCTCCTCGATGCGAGACCGCATTTCGTATTTTTATTTATTTATTTATTTATTGCATTTGTATCCCACATTATCCCACCTCTTTGCAGGCTCAATGTGGCTTACAATTCATCATGGATACTGGAAATAGAAGTGAGTATACATTTGGTTTTACAGAGGGTTTTGTGTTACATGGTGGTGAAATACATGACGGTGTTGAAGCAGAAAGACATTATAAGACAGTTCTGGAAGTTTTAAAGATTATACAGTTACACATGTTGATCTTTGTGATATATCTTGTCGAAGAGATAGGTTTTCAGTAGTTTACGGAAATTGGTCAGTTCATAGGCCGTTTTCAAGTTACGTGGCAGCGCGTTCCAGAGCTGCGTGCTCGTATAGGAGAAGGTAGATGCATGCATTGATTTGTATTTCAGACCCTTACACTTTGGAGGATGAAGGTTAAGGAATGTGCGAGAAGAATTTTTTGCGTTCCTGGGTGCTAGTTCTATTAGGTCTGACATGTAGGCTGGAACAACATGTAAGAGGAACAACAACCAAATCCTTTGGGAAAGAAATGTCCGCGTGGGGCCTCCCCACTCCAGCGTTAAATGTTCAAATATATAGTTACCAATTTGGAAGGTGGTGTGAAAGGCTTGTATGAGTGAGTTCCTAAGATACCCTATCAGGTTGTGGTTAGTATATATGTATGTTGTAGTACCTATTAAAAATTAATGTTACACGATACTAGAGTACCCTTGTATTGGTATCTCAATAGCAGACCATGGACTTCTCCTCCAGGACGTTTGGTCTGTGTCACCTCTGCTGTTTTTGTCTTTTTAATTAAAGGGCACTAACACAGGTTGTGTTCCCCAATTGAGGTGTTAGTTAAGTCACCACATGGTACATAGTAATAGGATGCAAAATTAGGTTCAAGGATTAATTTACAGCCCAAGAGCATGTAATTAATGACAGACCTGAACTTGGAGTTACTCTATATCTGTTTCAAAATATATGCTGATGCAAGCAGGTATGTATGCCAGTTTATTTACTACATGGAGGAGTGGCCTAGTGGTTAGAGTGGTGGACTTTGGTCCTGAGGAACTGAGTTGGATTCCCACTTCAGGCACAGGCAGCTCCTTGTGACTCTGGGCAAGTCACTTAACCCTCCATTGCCCCATGTAAGCCACATTGAGCCTGCCATGAGTGGGAAAGCGCAGGGTACAAATGTAACAAAAATAAAATAGATACTATCGGAGATTCTACATGGAATGTTGCTACTATTGAGATTCTGTTGCTACTATTGGAGATTCTACACGGAATGTTGCTACTATTGGACATTCTACATGGAATGTTGCTATTCCACTAGCAACATTCCATGTAGAAGGCTGCGCAGGCTTCTGTTTCTGTGAGTCTGACGTCCTGCACGTACATGCAGGACGTCAGACTCACAGAAGCAGAAACCTGCACGGCGGCCACATTGGTGATCTGCAAGGGCTGACTTCTACATGGAATGTTGCTAGTGGAATAGCAACATTCAATGTAGAATCTCAAATAGTAGCAACAGTGGAGGAGTGGCCTAGTGGTCAGGGTGGTGGACTTTGGTCCTGGGGAACTGAGTTCGATTCCCACTTCAGGCACAGGCAGCTCCTTGTGACTCTGGGCAAGTCACTTAATCCTCCATTGCCCCATGTAAGCCGCATTGAGCCTGCCATGAGTGGGAAAGCGTGGGGTACAAATGTAACAAAAATAAATAAAAATAATAGGAGAAAAAGCCTCAGTAATGCCCAGAGAGGAAAATGTTCCCTGCTTTAGAAAGAAGTGTTAAAAAAATCATGAAAAGAAGTTTAGAAAGTGTAAATTTTAGTTCTAATGTGAGGGTGGAGGGCAAGTTATTAGCATGATGTATCAGCCAGTGCAGAAAGTGGGCCACCTTTATTGCCAGAGCTGGTCCAGCAATTACATAAACTGGGCAGTTGCCTAGTGAAGCAGCTTCAAGGGAGAAGGGGTGGGAGTGACAAAAAACATCTGAGTCCTTAATCATAGAAACATAGAAAAATGAAGGCATATAAATACCATATGGTCTATCCAGTCTGCCCATTCATTCTATCTAATAAATCCATCTACCCCAGGATTCTATATAAGGAGCAGCGAGTAGCATGCGTTAAATTGTGAGTGCAGCCAACTTATTTGCACTACTCAATTGAAATAACAAGCCAGTTAGTGATAATTGGCCGATAACCAATTATTACTAATTGGCAATAATTAGAATGTATGGGCATTTTTCAGAGCGGCGGTAAGCCCAATGAGGGCTTACCACTCGCTCTTCCAGGACTACCGCTGGCCCAACGAGGCCGCCGGAGGAAGTCCCACTCTGAGCATGTGCCATTTCAAAGTGGGGAAAAAGAAAACCCCTGGAAATCGCTTTCATGACAGTAATCGGGCATTGTCGTGCACTACCCGGTGACCACCAGGTTAGCAAGGGAGCGCTTATTACCTCAATGGGTGGTGCATCGCATGACCATGTGGTAAGAGTTCTTGTACCGCATAGCCATGTGCGCCTGGGGTCTTTTTACCCACTGTGGTAAAAAGGGCCCCTGGTGCGCAGGAAAAACGGCCCCTGCTGCCAGCGCAGAGCCCATTTTCACGCAGCTTAGTAAAAGGATCCCTAGGTGCTCTTCTTTTCAGGCATATTCTAAAAAGAGGCGCATGTAAATTCCAACATGCATAGCTGAAAAGGGGGGGTGGGCATTTTGGGGGTATCAATCACATTTACACGTGCTCAATGTGCTGCTGCGGCTAAGAAAGCAAATAGAACATTAGGTATTATTAGGAAAGGAATGGAAAACAAAAATGAGGATGTTATAATGCCTTTGTATCGCTCCATGGTGCGACCACACCTCGAATATTGTGTTCAATTCTGGTCGCCGCATCTCAAAAACGATATAGTGGAATTAGAAAAGGTGCAGAGAAAGGCGACGAAAATGATAAAGGGGATGGGACGACTTCCCTATGAGGAAAGGCTAAAGCGGCTAGGGCTCTTCAGCTTGGAGAAAAGGCGGCTGAGGGGAGATATGATAGAGGTCTATAAAATAATGAGTGGAGTGGAATGGGTAGATGTGAAGCGTCTGTTTACGCTTTCCAAAAATACTAGGTCTAGGGGGCATGCGATGAAGCTACAAAGTAGTAAATTTAAAACGAATCGGAAAAAGGTTTTCTTCACTCAACGTGTAATTCAGCTCTGGAATTCGTTGCCAGAGAATGTGGTAAATGCAGTTAGCTTAGTGGAGTTTTAAAAAGGTTTGGACGGCTTCCTAAAGGAAAAGTCCATAAACCGTTATTAAATGGACTTGGGGAAAATCCACTATTTCTGGGATAAGCAGTATAAAATGTTTTGTACATTTTGGGGATCTTGCCGGGTATCTGTGATCTGGATTGGCCACTGTTGGAAACAGGATGCTGGGCTCAATGGACCTTTGGTCTTTCTCAGTATGGCAATACTTATGTACTTATGTTATAGAATTTGGGGGAATGCACATACATTAAGCCGTGGGCATTTTCAGTGGTGTATATGGCTGCACCTAAATATACTCGCATTCTCCTGGCCTATGCGCTATTCTATCAACCACACATTACTGTAGATGCAGTTATAGAATAGAGTTAAGCGTGTTATTCTGACGTGCCTACATGTAAGAAGCCTTATATAGAATATGGCCCTTTGTAGACATACTCTAACCATTAGTGGATTAGAAGAGATTCACAAAACACATTCCATCTTGAAATCAATTATCTTATGGGCCCTTTTATTAAGGCGTGCTGAAATGTGGCCTGCGCTGGTGTAGGCGCATGCTTTGGACGCACACACATAAGTTTTTCAACGAGCCTGGGAAAAAGGCCTTTTTCTGTGGCCGAAAATGGACGTGCGGTAAAATGAAAAGCAGTGGGCATCCATTTTCGGCTTGAGACCTTACCGGCACTCATTGACTTAGCGGTAAGGCCTCGCATGTTAACCAGTCGGTAATCGTCAGTGCTCGTACACTGCCGATTACCGGCCGGTTAGTGCCACGCGGTAGAAAATAGAAAACATTTTCTACCACTTGTATCCGACTCATGTAAAAAATGGAATTACCGCTCAGGGCATATGGTAGCCAGGCAGTAGTTCCAAATTGACGCACGTTGGACATGCGTAGGTGCCTATCCTGCTTATTTTTGAAGGAGAAGGGCACCCATCTTTCAACACAAATCGGGAGATGGGCGCCCTTCTCGCAAGGCCTCCCAAATCGGCATAACCAAAAGCCGATTTTTTGACACCCTTGACGGCTGTCCGTCGCGGGGACGACCAAAGTTCATGGGGGCGTGTCGGCAGGGTAGCAAAGACGGAACTGGGGTATGGTTAACAGATGGGCGTCCTCAGCCGATAATGGAAAAAAGAAGGGCGTCCCTGACGAGCACTTGGCCGACTTGGTCCATTTTCTTTCATGACCAAGCCATGAAAAGATGCCCGAACTGAGAAGATGACCACCAGAGGGAATTGGGGATGACCTCCCCTTACTCCCCCAGTGGTCACTAACCCCCTCCCACCATAAAAAACAGGTTAAAATACTTTGCCAGCCTCTATGCCAGCCTCAAATGCCATACTCAGGTCCATCGCAGCAGTATACAGGTCCCTGGAGCAGTTGTAGTGGGTGCAGTGTATTTCAGGCAGGCGGACCTGGGGTGGGGGTTTGGGGGGGCTCAGCACCCAAGGTAAGGGAGCTATGCACCTGAGAACAATTTCTGAAGTCCACTGCAGTGGCCCCCAGGGTGCCCGGTTGATGTCCTGGCATGTGAGGGGGACCAGTGCACTACAAATGCTGGCTCCTCCCACGACCGAATGGCTTGAATTTGACCGTTTTTGACCTTAGTTTCCATTATCGGCGAAAACCAAGGGCGGCCATCTCTAAGGTTAACCCAAATGTTGAGATTTGGCCGTCCCCGACCGTATTATCGAAATGAAAGATGGACGCCCATCTTGTTTCGATAATACGGTCGGGGCCGCCCCTTTACGGGGCCGTCCTTAGAGATGGGCACCCTTAGAGATGGCATCCGTTTCACAAAGGCTTCATCAGGGGATCAAGTTCAGAACATCCGCATACGTGCGTACTGTCTCCCCAGTAGAAATGGACGCCTGTCGGAATCCAGCTGCTATAGATAATTGTCACTATGGATTGTTATACAGCTGCCTTATTTCCCTACAAGAATTGACAAAAAAATGTGATTAAAATTTTTGTTAAATTTGATGTAAGTGACAACCTGCTTTTAAGTAATTTATCAAGGGCAGAGAGGAGGGTTTTGGGTTTTTTTTGATCAGTGATAGATTCATCGCTTCAAGACAGTTATCCCAACCTGTGATTCGTGGTGCGTAAAAACTCTGTGATTTTTTAGGTCTTTTCCCTCCTGCTTTAAGATAATTGATTTCAAGATGGAATTCTTTTTTTTTTTTTCTGAATCTCTTCTAACCCACTTTTGGTTAGAGTTGGTTATATTTAGTGGATTATATTTTGCTATTTAATCCATTGTACACGTATATATTCACCCCTGCTCACGAGAGGTAAATGCATGTGAGTGCGTTTTAACTGCAATATCTGCAAGATTTGAGCTAGTGTTTTATTTTATAATGACACATAGGTTGTAAATAGGTGACTTTTGGCCTCCTCAGTATAGGCAACTTTTAATAAAACCTACAAAATCCTGAGTGGTGTAGAACGAGTAAATGTAATTCATTTTTTTTACTCATACCAAAAGTACAAAGACTAGTGGACACTCGAGGTAGTTACATGGAAATACTTCTAAAACAAATAGGAGGAAATACTTTTTCACCCAATGAATAGTTAAGCTCTGGAACTCTTGCTGGAGGATGTGGTAACAGTGGTGAGCGTATCTGGGTTTAAAAAAAGGTTTGGACAAATTCCTTGAGGAAAAGTCCATAGTCTGGTATTGAGACTGACATGGGAAGCAACTGCTTGCCCTGCGATTTGTCGTATGGAATGTTGCCACTCTTTGGGGTTCCGGAATGTTGCTATTCTTTGAGGTTCTACATGGAATGTTGCCACGATTTGGGTTTCTGCCAGGTACTTGTGACCTGGCTTGGCCACTCTTTGGAAAACAGGATACTGGGCTAGATGGACCATTAGTCTGACCCAGTATGGCTACTCTTATGTTCTTATATATTATTATTATTATTATTATTATTATTATTATTATTATTTGCATAGCGCTACCAGACGCACGCAGCACTCAACACCTGACAGAGAGACTGTCCCTGCTCGATAAAGCTTACAATCTAAAAAACCCACCGGGGGGAGGGGGGAGCAATTCTACAAATGGTGCAAAGTTTAGGGGCCAAGAAAAATTGGACACTTATCCAGTATTCTCCAATGTCAAGTTGTACACCAAATCCATTAGAGAATACCAGTGTAAGGTCACATTTACGCACCAAACTCTAGGTGCAACCGCCCATGCTAGGTCTATGGCTGGCATAAATGGTAGCAACTAAATTCAGCAGTTGGGTGCTTAAATGCAACTATTCTATAAAGTGCAATGCAAGAATAACTGGAGCGCCCCTGACAAGCTTAGGCAGGAGATGGGAGATGTGATAGAAACCTACTTTGGAAGAAAGGCGGAAGAGGGGCGATATGGTAGAGACATTTAAATACTTATGTGGCATAAATACCCAGGAGGCGGGTCTCTTTCAATTGAAAGAAAGCTCTGGAATGAGGGGACAAAGGATGAAGGTGAAAGGGGATAGACTCAGAGGGAGCCTGAGGAAATACTCTTTCACGGAAAAGGTGGTGAATTTGTGAAATGGCCTCCCATTCCACAAATGAGACAAAAAACAGTATCTGAGAGAGCTTGAGACAAGTAAATACGGTCTCTAAGGGAGTGAGAGGGAGAGAGAATGGCATGGATGGACAGACTGAATAGGCCATATGGTCTTTATCTCGCTTGGATTATTGCAATTTGCTTCTCACTGGTCTTCCGCTCAGCCATCTCTCTCCTCTCCAGTCTGTCCAAAATTGTGCAGCACGACTTATTTTCCTCCAAAATCATTTTACCCACACTAGCCCACTCCTCAAGTCACTTCATCAGCTCCCTGTCCGCTTCCGCATACAGTTCAGACTTCTCTTACTGACCTTTAAATGCATCCATTCTGCAGCCCCCCCCCCCCAATTACCTCTCCTCTCTCATCTCTCCCTACATTGCTCCCCGTGAACTCCGCTCACTGGACAAATCTCTCTTGTCGTCCCCCTTCTCCTCCACTGCTAATTTCCAGGCTTCATTCCTTTTCCCTCGCAGCACCTTATGCCTGGAATGGACTTCCTGAGCCTGTACGCCTAGCTCCATCTCTACCTGTTTTCAAATCTATGCTGAAAACCCAGCTTTTCACCACTGCTTTTGGCTCCTAGCCACTACTCAATTGCCCTCCCCTTGTTCCTTCTCACCCAGTACTTCCCTCGCCCTTAATTGTCTTGTCTGTATTTTTAGACTGTAAGCTCTATGCAGGGACTGTCTCTCTGTGTCAGGTGTTCAGCGCTGTGTGCGTCTGGTAGCGCTATACAAATGTTAATAATAATAACATTCCATGTAGAAGCCTGCCCTTGCAGATGAGCAATGCGGCCGCGCAGGTTTCTGTTTCTGTGAGTCTGACAGAAACAGAAGCCTGTGCAGCCTTCTACATGGAATGTTGCTAGTGGAGGAGTAGCCTAGTGGTTAGTGCAGTGGAACATGGAATGTTGCTACTATTGGAGATTCTACATGGAATGTTGCTACTATTGGAGATTCCAGATGGAATGTTTTGGCTCCTAGCCACTACTCAAGTGCCCTCCCCTTGTTCCTTCTCACCCAGTACTTCCCTCGCCCTTAATTGTCTTGTCTGTCTGTATTTTTAGATTGTAAGCTCTATGGAGCAGGGTCTGTCTCTCTGTGTCAGGTGTTCAGCGCTGCGTGCGTCTGGTAGTGCTATACAAATGTTAATAATAATAATAATAATAATAATAATATCTGCCTATATTTTCCACAGTTTCTATGTCAACGCCCCAGTCCTGACAAATCCAGCAACTTAAATAATCATCAGCCAGTATTTTTATCCACAAAGAAGTGAGTAATTTCCAAGTATTTCAATATCACTATGTTGGGGAAAGGGCAGGGCTTGGGACTAGAGGCCTCAAAGATAATTGAGAGGGGTGCTGTACTAAAGGTTTGCCTATGTCAAGGTGGAGGAGTGGCCTAGTGGTTAGGGTGGTGGACTTTGGTCCTGAGGAACTGAGTTTGATTCCCACTTCAGGCACAGGCAGCTCCTTGTGACTCTGGGCAAGTCACTTAACCCTCCATTGCCCCATGTAAGCCGCATTGAGCCTACCATGAGTGGGAAAGCACGGGGTACAAATGTAACAAAAATAAAATAGATACTATTGGAGATTCTACATGGAATGTTGCTACTATTGGAGATTCTACATGGAATGTTACTACTATTGGAGATTCTACATGGAAGGTTGCCAATCAACTAGCAACATTCCATGTAGAAGGCTGTGCAGGCTTCTGTTTCTGTGAGTACGTGCAGGACGTCAGACTCACAGAAGCAGAAGCCTGCGCAGCCACATTGGTGATCTGCAAGGGCCGACTTCTACATGGAATGTTGCTAGTGGAATAGCAACATTCCATGTAGAATCTCAAATAGCACCAACAGTGGAGGAGTGGCTTAGTGGTTAGGGTGGTGGACTTTGCTCCTGGGGAACTGAGGAACTGAGTTTGATTCCCACTTCAGGCACAGGCAGCTCCTTGTGACTCTGGGCAAGTCACTTAACCCTCCATTGCCCCATGTAAGCCGCATTGAGCCTACCATGAGTGGGAAAGCATGGGGTACAAATGTAACAAAAAAAAAAAAAAAAATACCAGTGCACCATCCCTGTTTCTAGCCTGTTATTTAAAGAATCATTCCTTTTTCTTTTTTCTTTCGTTCTGCAACTGCTATCGCATGATAAAAGGTATTGTCTTACTTCTCCGAAGCGTCCTTAGCACAAATATCTACTATATTTTCCAGGTCATGTTTTCTATTTAATTTCTGGATGTTTTCCAATCTCGCTACACCATTTGCTCCAAGACCAAAATTTTTTATCAGAAAATAATCTCTTTTTCCTTTTTGTAAGTTTACTACTAGAAAAACAGAGAGTGGATTTTGACATCAATTAGCTTCAGGGGTGTTCAAAGGAGATCTTTTTTTTTTTTTTTTTTTTTTGCTCCTAGAAAAAATAATTTTGAATACCAGCTGTCTTTCAGTATTTATGTGAAAAATCCCAGGGGAAATCATTGCTTGGGTCTTGAAGGGAGATCCCTTTCCTCCTGAAGGAACTTGTGTCTATGTTGAGTGACAGAAGGGAGAGGACTGGGAGACAAATAATACTTTTGAGGAACCTTTGGTGTGGAATGAGATCCCCCTACACCTATATTTTTTAGATTGATTTAGCTTTCCTGTTTGTGTGCTTTTATCCAAGAATTTAGCCTAATCTGGTATTCACAATTATTTTTTTCTATGAGCAAAAAAAAACTAAACTAAAATAAATATCACATTTGCACCCAATTCTGGAACACTTTACCTAGAAACATTTGAACTGTGAACACCCATCCAAAATTTCGAAAAGACCTCAAGACTCATCTCTTCCACAAAGCCTACCCAGCAGACCCGAAGTAATTCATGAACAATGCATCACATCTTTCGATCTAAGAAATGAACAATACCCCCCCTTCCACATAATCCTATTACTTCAAACTGTACAAATGTTACCACTCCAGTTATAATTAAGTATACTTCTACCTTTATCCTACTCTGTATTGCTCACTAGAAGCTGTAAGTCCCATCCCCGGAGACTTATCAGCCTCATTGGGATTACTTCTCTCTATATACTACTATATGTTTGTCCCAGAGTTGTATTCTCTTTTCCGGAACCTTATCAGCTTCCTTCCACCTACTGTTACTCTATTTTCCACTCTTGAGTTCAAAATTCTGCTGCCCGACTATTATTCCACCAGTGTCGTTATGTTCATATTCGCCCTCTTCTCAAGTCACTTCACTGGCTTCCTATCCGTTTCCTCATACAGTTCAAACTCCTCTTATTGACCTATAAGTGCATTCACTCTGCAGCTCCTCAGTACCTCTCCACTCTCATCTCTCCCTACACTCCTCCCTGGGAACTCCGTTCACTGGGTAAATCTCTCTTATCTGCACCCTTCTCCTCCACTGCTAACTCCAGACTCCATTCCTTTTAACTTGCTGCACCATATGCCTGGAATAGACTTCCTGAGCCGGTACGTCAAGCTCCATCTCTGACCGTCTTCAAATCTAAGGTAAAAGCCCACCTTTTTGATGCTGCTTTTAACTCCTAACCCTTGTTCACTTGTTCAGAACCCTTATTTTATCATCCTCACTTTAATATTCCCTTATCTCTTGTTTGTCCTGTTTGTCTGTCCTAATTAGATTGTAAGCTCTGTCGAGCAGGGACTGTCTCTTCATGTTCAAGTGTACAGCGCTGCGTATGTCTAGTAGCGCAACAGAAATGATAAGTAGTAGTAGTAGTAGTCTTGGGATTCCGGAATCTTGCTAGTCTTTGGGATTCTGCACAGAATCTTGCTACTATGGGATTCCGGAATCTTGCTACTCTTTAGGATTCTGCACAGAATCTTGCTACTGTTGGGATTCTACATGGAATCTTGCTACTCTTTGTGCTTATCCCTTATTCGTTCTGTTTGTCTGTCCTAATTAGATTGTAAGCTCTGTCGAGCAGGGACTGTCTCTTCATGTTCAAGTGTACAGCGCTGCGTACGTCTAGTAGCGCTACAGAAATGATAAGTAGTAGTAGTAGCAGTAGTCCTTTGAATACCCCTGAAGCTAGTTGAAAGTCATAGGATAGGAGGTAATGTCCTAACGGAGAGTAGAGTTAAATGGTCAGTATTCTCAATGAAGAAGGGTATATAGTGGGGTTTCCCAGGGGTCTGTGATGGAACTGCTGCTTTTAACACAGTTATAAATGATCTAGAGATGGGAATAACTAGTTGATAAATTTCTCTTCAATAAACCTTTTTTTTTTTTTGCACCAATGTGCCTCCTTCTTTGGACCACTTCTATTCTTATTGGGGTTCTTTTACTAAGGCGCGCTGAAAAATGGGTTGCAGTAGTGTAGTCGCGGATTTTGGGTGTGCAGTGATCCATTTTTCAGCATGCCTGTAAAAAAGGCCCTTTTTAAAAAAATTTTGACAAAAATGGATGTGCGGCAAAATCAAAATAGCCACACATCCATTTTGGCTCTGCAACCTTACCGCCAGCCATTGACCTAGCGGTAAAGTCTCGCGTGGTAACCAGGCAGTCATAGAAACATGACGGCAGATAAAGGCCATATGACCCATCCAGGTTGCCCATCCTCTGTAACCCGTAATTCTTCCTGTTCCTAAGCGATGCCACATGCTTATCCCATGCCTTTTTTAAATTCTGGAACAGTCCAGCGATATTGCGGAAGGGCTATCTGGTAAGGTTTGCCTCTTTGCGGATGATACTAAACTCTACAACAGGGTGGACACCCTGGAGGGTGTGAATGACATGAGGAAGGACCTAGCAAAGATGGAGGAATGGACCGATATTTGGAAACTAAGGTTTAATCCCCAAAAATGCAGGGTCATGCACTTGGGTCGCAAACATCCGAGGGAACGGTACAGTATAGGGGGTGTAGTGCTTCAGTGTGCAAAGGAAGAATGGGACTTGGGGGTGATTGTGTCTGATGACCTTAAAGTTTCGAAACAGGTAGAAAAAGCGACGGTCAAAGCCAGAAGTATGCTGGGGTGCATAAAGAGAGACACGACCAGCAAGAAAAAGGAGGTGATAGTGCCGTTGTATAAGACTCTGGTGAGGCCTCATTTGGAGTACTGCGTGTAGTTCTAGAGATGTTTAAATATCTCGAGGGCATTTATATACAGAAAGAGAGCCTTTTTCAAATGAAGGAGAGCTCTGGAATGAGGGGCATATGACAAAGTTAAGAGGGAATCGGCTTAGGAGTAACCTAAGGAAGTATTTCACAGAAAGGGTAGTGGAGGTGTGGAATGGCCTCCCAGTGGAGGTGGTGGAGTCGAGGACTGTTCCAGAATTTAAAAAGGCATTAGATAAGCATGTGGGATCGCTTATGAATAGGTAGAATTGGGGGTTACAGAGGATTTTATCTGCGTCATGTTTCTGTGTTTCTAAGCCCAGCATCCTGTTTCCAATCCAGGTCACAAATACCTGGCAAGATCCCGAAAAAGTTCAATACTTTTTATGCTGCTTATCCCAGAACTAAGCTGTGCTGGGCAGACTTCTACGGTCTGTGCCCTGAGAATGGCAAGGACAAATCAAACTCGGGTATAAAGTATCACATACCATGTAAAATGAGTTTATCTTGTTGGGCAGACTGGATGGACCGTACGGGTCTTTATCTGCTGTCATTGACTATGTTACTGTGTTACTCTTTGGGGTTCTACATGGAATGTTGCTACTAATTGGGATTCCGGAATCTTGTAATTCTTTAGGGTTCCAGAATCTGCTATTCTTTGGGGTTCTACATGGAATGTTGCTACTAATTGGGATTCCGGAATCTTGTAACTCTTTAGGATTCCAGAATCTTCAGAACTTTTAGTACAAGAACAGTGCTGGGCAGACTTCTACGGTCTGTGCCCTGAGAAAGCCAAGGACAAATCAAACTCGGGTATAAGGTATCACATACCATGTAAAATGAGTTTATCTTGTTGGGCAGACTGGACGGACCGCTCAGGTCTTTATCTGCCGTCATGTACTACGTTACTAAATTCTGTCTTTTGCTGTCCCTCCTCTACATTCTCCTGTCTTTTGTCTTTATTATTCCACCCTTCACTTTTGCTCCTGTAACTAGAAAAGGTTTTATTATCTCCTTTTATTTATCTTTCAATATGATTCTGTCGGGTTTTATAAGAGTGGTTAAAATATTTCAAGCAGAAAGCTACATTGTCGAACACTAAAAGACAGGATAGCCAAGGGAAAAAGAAATGATGTTATTGCTGAAATAACAACCTCAGGGTGAATATAGAAACATTCACAGTTTCTCTTCCCTTTGGCATTTTCATTTCATCACTTGATGTTTGAAACTTCAATCAGTGCGGCTGAATATCGCACTGGACATTTTCCCGGGTGCTTTTTCTTCATTTAGAACAAAGTGGCTGGTATATCTACTTACAGTTTAGTAGCACGATTTGTGCTCTGTGCTATCTGTGCTTCTCGTCGCAAAATATTACGATGCACCAGCAAAATGAACAGCTCTCGAGCACAGGTATAGACGAAATGAAATTCAGCTTTTATTTGCACTGCATCTCGCAGCTTTTAGAGGTTTCTTCAAAAAGATTAAGACGTCTCCGGGGCACAACATAAAATGTTAGGTCTGAAGCGTTTGTAGGCTGGATAAATCCAGAGATTTTCATTTTCAGTGATCTACTGGGGGGGGGGGGGGGGGGGGGGTTGTTTTGATGGTTTTAAGCGAGAAAACATTTTTTTTTTTTGCATAACTGTAGGACACATCTGATTGAGGGGCTCTTTTACAAAGCGGCGGTAACAGTGGAGTAGCTACGTGGGGCCTGGGCCCCCGTGGATTTGGCCCTGGACCCCCCTGCTGCCGACCCTCCTCTGCCGTCGCCGTGGGCTACCTTTGCTGGCGGGTGACCCCCAATCCCCGCCAGCCGAGGAGGTCCTCTTCTTCCCGCGAAGGCTTTGTTCGACATCAGACTCACACAAACAGAACAAAGCCTTGCAGATCAGCCAGCAACGGACGTCAGACTCACAGGGTCCATAATGGCTGGGGGGGGGGGGCTAAAATGTGTCCCCTCACCTCGGGCTCTGTACCCCCTTCCCACCGAAGTCTGGCTTACCGCACGCTAAAAGGGAAGTACTGCCGGGCTACGGCAATTCCCTCCCCAGCGAGCATTTCTGGTGCTGCAAAAATATTTCAATTTTTGTAGTGCCGGTGTGCACCTGGTGGTAATCGGGCAGGGTTGTGCGCTGCCCGGTTACTGTCAGGTTAGCATAGGAGCCCTTACCGCCACCTCAATCGCCCTTCCATCAGCCCACTAGAGTCTTTAATCCCCAAAGTAAACCCTTAACACCCAAGTGCTGAAAATACTGAGCAGTCAAAGAGGTGCAGGAGTTTCAGAGGCTAGGGCGATGGTTTGTTGGGCTCTGGGGCTGAGGGATGGGGATGTGGGCGAGCGTGTTTGCTGAAGTCTGAGAGGGGCTCGGGAAGAGTTCTATCTGGAGACTGGGGGGGAGGGGCAGCGTTTACTGCCGTGTGGGGATATTTTTAAACTCCCACATAATGTGATGTGGAGGCATATTTTCAAAACACTTAAGACTTTTATAAAGTTACATGGAGGAGCATTTTTGATATGATGTCTAAGTCTGATTCCAAATAGGAAAGAAGGTAATTTTCGAAAAAGAAAAACGGCTTTTTTTTTTTTCCGAAAATACTGTATCGGACAAGGTTTTGTGCTTTGGACATATTTTTTTTAGTCCATTTTCGAAAACAAAAAAGGAATAAGTGCAAAATGTACAGATTCATGCCATTAGGATGTAGGAGGAGCCAGCATTTTTAGTAGACTGGTCCCCCAGACATCCCAGGAGAGTAGTGGGACACCCTAGAGGGTACTTCTGTGCACTTCACGAAAATGCTCCCAGGTGCACATCTCCCCTTTGCTCCCTTATCTTGTCCCCTGAGCCCTCCAAAACCACCCAAAACCCACTGTCCCTCACTGTACACCACAACAGTAGCCCTTATGGGTGAAGGGGGCACCCATATGTGAGTACAGTAGGGTTTTGGTGACTTTGGGAGGGGTCACAGTTTCCACCACAAGTGGGACAGGTTGAAGGAGATAGGGACCTGGTCCCCCACTGTGTACTGCACTGACTACTACACTACTCCATGGATCTGCATGCTGTTCTAATAGACCAGACTTTAACCTCTGAGGCTGTCATACAGGCTGGTAAGTCATTTTTTGTTCACTTTTTGGGAGTGGGAGGGGTTCAGCGACCACTGGGGAGGGGGGCTCACCCCTGATTCCCTCCAATGGTCATCTGGTCATGTAGGCACCTTTTTGTGCCTTATTCGTTCTGAAAACAATTGTAGACCAAAACATCTTGGTTTTAGTCCTGGGAGTTTTTGTTTTGTTCCATTATGACTGTATAACGTCCCAAGTGTTAGGCACACCCTAATCCTGCCTTTGAAACAATCCTCAGACACAAAAGAGAGGGTAAAACAGCATACAAAATAATACAGAAACAAAAAAGCAACACTGGGCCTTCAGGATTGCGATGATCAAAGTCTCTTGTTTATTAATTGACGGATAGACCCGACACCCTTTGATATGGAATAGAGTCTCAATTGCTCCTAGAGCGTAATCAGCATGGACAACACTGTCAGTCTAAAAAAAAAACGCCAAATGCTGGTTTTGAAAATACCAATTTGGATGATTTTGTGAGAAAAATGTCGAAATGTGGCTTTATGCCACTTTTTGGACGTTTTTCTCTTTTGAAAATGAGCCCCATAGTAACATATTTAACTTTCTAAGTGCTTTGAAAAATGAGCACCTACTTTTCTTTACAGAATAGTAGCCTAACCAAGTATAAAAGTTAGGTGCCCTTAAAAGTTATGTACGAACATTGACCTCAGCCATACAGCTGGTGCAAATGCTCACACCTAAATAATAATAATAGAATTTCCATTCCGCAGTCAACCTTGTCGTTCCACGCGGATTACAAAACCAAGAAGCTGGACAGTCACCAGGAAATACAAAACTAGACAAACCTACAACAAACTTAAAAAAAAAAAAAAAACAGATAAAAATGCATGCCGGGCAAATCTTACAAAACTATTGTCCTTCAGAATTAAATACATATTTCCTAAATAAAAGCGTTTTGACTTTTCTAAAAGACATATAACTAATAGCAGAAAATGACAAGGTAAGTAACTCTTTATCTAACCTTGCAGCTTGAAATGGCAAAAAGGAATCCATAACTATTATCTACTTATTTTTTAAAGAGGGACAGGTAAACAGATTAACTTTTCTAGTGGAGGAGTGGCCTAGTGGTTAGGGTGGTGGACTTTGGTCCTGAGGAACTGAGTTCAATTCCCGGTACAGGCAGCTCCTTGTGACTCTGGGCAAGTCACTTAACCCTCCATTGCCTGCTGCATTGAGCCTGCCATGAGTGGGCAAAAGTGCGGGGTACAAATGTAACAAAAATAAAATAGTCAGCCTAGTTGATGCCAAAAACACCAAATGGTTCAATAGATATAAAGTTGAAAGACCATAAATCATTTTATGCAAGCAACACAATTTTAAAAATACCTAGACCTAAATAGGAAGCCAATGGATTTTGAAATAGAACGGGGATATACTGTCAGATTTTTCTTAAGGAGTAAATGAAATATAAAGCTGCATTCTGAACCATTTGGAGCCAAGAGTAGACTGACTATTCAGCCAACCGGGCAGTGACCGAGGGCCCAGAGGCTCTGCCCGATTTGCCTGCTGCACATTACAGCCCTCTCTGGTCCTACCTTGAAGGGCCCTGGTGATCTAGTGACCTCTGCTGGGTCAGAAAAGAATTGCACTCTTCCTGCTCACTGCCACTACTCTGGCTGGTGGTTCCATCGCTGCTGTATTTTAAAAATGGCTGCCGAGACTTTCTGCAGCAGTCTCATGAGACTGCTGAGATCCGCAAGACTACCGCAGTAAGTCTCGGCAGCCATTTTAAAAACTTGGCGGCACCGGGCACAGTAGCGATAGGGAGCAGGAAAGAGTGGGTTTTTTTCCTGCCCCCCCCCCCAAAAAAAAAGCCACTAGACCACCAGGGCCCACTTTGGCTCAGGATGTGTTGGAGGGGGCGGCAACTGTGTTGGTGGGGAGGGCTGTAGTGTGTGGGAGGGGGTCATGGTGCAGCGATGGGGTGGGGGGCAGTGGCCGGGGGATGCCAATGACCTTTAATGCCGGGGGCCCCGACCACCGTCTGTCTGCCCCTATTTGGAGATTTTTCAATATACAGTTTGAACATCCCAAACAGATAACATTACAGTAATCTAAAGAACTAAGTATTTATTTATTACATTTGTACCCCGCGCTTTCCCACTCAAAGCAGGTTCAATGCGGCTTACATAGTAATTGGAATTACAAAGTATTGGTGGAGAGAAATAAGTTGAGTATTATCGGAGTAATAAAAGAAATAGGAATGTAGAAATGCAGGGATGAGGGGAGTAGGAGAAGTATGAGCAAGGGTAAGTGAGCAATTGAAGGAGTAGATGAGGCGGAGTGGGATGGGCAAGAGTGAAGGGAGTAGGAGAGGTGTGAGTAAGGGTAGGTGAGCATTGGGGGAGGGGTCGATGAGGCGAAAGGGGATAGAACTGGATAAGCAGGCGGGAGAGGTAGTCTAGGTCGTTGTCATTGTCTCCTGGATATGTGATGAATAGATGGGTTTGTGGGAATTGATCCAGATCGTTTGGGATTGAACTAATATGCAGTAGTGGTTAGATATGCATGTAACTTAAAGTATTCTATAAGTCATGCATGCAAGTGAAACACCTGCCCAAGGTCTGTCCACGTGTACGCCCCCTTGCAAATACGGAATTTTGACATTTACACGCACATGTGGACACATTCTTCTAAACCTATATATGAGCGCATAATTGTTAACGTCGATGTTATCGAATTCCCTCTAAATGTTTAGCACACTTTAGTAAAAGGCCCCCTTTACTGCTTCCCTGCAATTGCCTGCCGACCTGGGAGCAGACCTGCCAATAAGAGAGTCGCTGATTACCGTGTGTACAAAGCATTGATCGGTATGTGTGTATTGCAGTGTTCTAGCTCACCATAATGCTCTATATCAGTGGTTTTCAACCCAGTGCTCAGGGACCACCTGACCAGTGCGACTGTTCACTTGTCTATTAGATTGTAAGCTCTTTGAGCAGAGACTGTCTCTCTTTGTTAAATTGTACAGCGCTGCGTAACCCTAGTAGCGCTCTAGAAATGTTAAGTAGTAGTAGTAGTAGTAGTATTACATATAGCAGTGATTTAACCAGAGCTGAGATTGTGATGTCATAATGTCTCATTCCACCAATGCCTAAGAGCCAACCTCATCAGTGATGTCACAATGGCTTGATTGTCCTATATTTGTCTCACTCTTATCTATTAGATTGTAAGCTCTTTCAGCAGGGACTGTCTCTCTTTGTTAAATTGTACAGCGCTGCGTAACCCTAGTAGCGCTCTAGAAATGTTAAGTAGTAGTAGTAGTATTACATATAGCAGTGATTTAACCAGAGATGAGATTGTGATGTCATAATGCCTCATTCCACCAATGCCTAAGAGCCAACCTCATCAGTGATGTCACAATGGCTTGATTGTCCTATATTTGTCTCACTCTTGTCTATTAGATTGTAAGCTCTATGAGCAGGGACTGTCTCTCTTTGTTAAATTGTACAGCGCTGCGTAACCCTAGTAGCGCTCTAGAAATGTTAAGTAGTAGTAGTAGTAGTGGTTTTCCGGATATCCACAAAGAATATGCATGAGAGAGTTTTTTTCTGTTATGTCAACTGAGATCCGTTTGATCTTTTTTTGATCATGATTACTTTCATTCTTTAATTCTCTCTCTTTTTATGACTCGTTTGGATTACAGTGATATTATCTATTTGAGTATTTCTAATTCATTACTCAAACGATTGCAAACATTACAGAGCACGGCCATACGCCTTCTTGGTCATTTTACAAACATTTGATCATGTTTCACCTGCTTTAAAAGACAATCACTGGCTGCCGATCCCTTACCCTGTTCGTTACAAAGTACTGCTGTTGGCTTTTAAAGCCTTTCACCGGGGCTTCGTCTCGCCAACTATCCCGTCTCCTTGCCTCGTGTTCTGCACTCAATTAACGATTGTATGATCCTTCCAGGGCCCCGAGCATCCCAAGTGGAAAGTACACGTCATAGCGCTGCCTTCTTGATGGCTCCATGTTTGTGCAATCTGTGCCCTTGTCTTTGTGCAGCGAACTCAATGTTAAGAAGGTCAAGGTGGTTTTGAAGGCTTGGTTATTCAGGCAGGCATACTCTAAGGAGTGAGGTAGTTCGGTTTGTTGGATTATTTGTAGTAAATAATTAGCAGATTTTAGTACACACAGCTTCAGCTTTAGAAATGTTAATTTCTTTCTTCATCTCTCTCTCATTCACCCCTGAATAATTCACTGCTGAGTCACTTTAAAGTTGAAGTAACAAAACATCTGTTTACTCACAGTTTGTAGTTAGATTATAATCAGACAGGCTTATATATACATATTACTATACATTTGTATTATCAGCTCCTTCCATGTGCTTAGATGGTAATGGATGCTCACACCACCATAGATCCTCTCAGGTTAGGAGAGATCATGAGCTCCATGTGCTCCATGTGCTGCATGTGCTGCATCTGCAGTGTCTGACCCCCACAGGAAGTTGCATAGCTATGTGACCTCTCTAAGTAATTCACATCAGAGGTCACAGAGTAATCACAGAGAAATAATAGGTGACAGGCAATGCATGTAAAATACAATTACATTCCAACAAACCCCTTCTCATGCATAACTGTCATGCAATTATTTATTCATACAAAGTCCAAGCTTTATACGCAGATTCACAAAATGTTCTCTGGGTAACGGTTTGGTCATGATGTCAGCTGTCATCTCACTGGTGTGACAATAGTGTAGACTTATGACCCCTTCTTTCGCCAACTCTCGCACGTTGTGGTATTTCGTTGCGATGTGCTTGGTGCGTGACTGAACCTTGTCATTCTGTGACAGTCGGATGCAGCTCTGATTATCTTCCATTATCTGGATTGGTCTCTTTTCAGCTATTCCGAAATCCAGCAAAAGTTTTTCAATCCACATCAGTTCTCTGCACGCTTCCGATACGGCCACGTATTCAGCTTCTGTAGAAGACAAACTCACAATACTTTGTTTATGACTGGCCCATGAAATTTGTACATTTCCATACATAAACACATATCCACTTGTGGATTTATAATCAGAATGATCCCCTGCCCAATCTGAATCACAGTAACATATTAGTTTTGGATTACTATTGGCTGAAATCTTTAATTTACAATCAATGGTACCCTTTAAATACCTTACCATCCTTTTAACTGCAGTCCAATCTGATTTGGTAGGTGAGCTGACCCTTCTGCTCAAAATTCCTACTGCATTTGCTATATCAGCCCTGTATGTGGTAGCTAGATATAAAAGCTTACCTATGGCTGATCTATATTGGATGTTATCTGGTAAAGGTTCTCTTACTGTTTCATCCTTCAGAAAATCAGTGATCATGGGAGTGCTTACAACTTGGGCATCTTGCATACCTAAACTTTCAATAAGCTCATTTATTTTCTGCTTCTGGCTTAGAAGATAAGAACCATCATTTTGTTTCTCAATTTCTATACCAAGATAGTATGACACATTACCAAGTTCTTTTATCTCAACATTGAGGTTTAAACATTTTACAATGTCCTTGTACTCTTGCTCACTTTTGCTTGCAATGAGCAGATCATCAACAAAAGCTAAAATGTATGCATATTGTCCATTTGTGCACCTAGTGTACAAACATTTATCTGCTTCACCTTGCTTAAATCCTAAATTTGTCAATATTTCATGCAATTTTTCATTCCAACATTTTGCACTTTGCTTTAATCCATAAAGACCTTTGTTTAATTTACACACTAGCTGTCTTTGTTTTGTATTTATGAAACCTGTTGGCTGTTCCATGTACAAGTCTTCAGTTATATCTCCGTGAAGAAACGCTGTTTTCACATCAATGTGTTTGACTTGCATGCCTTTTGAGACTGCAATGCTCAGAAGTGTTCTTATTGTCGTGTGTTTCACTACAGGTGCAAACACTTCATCAAAATCTTCTCCATATTTTTGAAGATATCCCTTTGCGACTAATCTGGCTTTATACCTTTCCACTTTTCCTTGTGCATTCCTTTTTAACTTGAATACCCATTTGCATCCTATAGCTTTCTTGCCAGGAGGTAATTTTGTAAGAATCCAAGTATTAATTTTATCCAATGCATCAATTTCTTCTTGTGCAGCTTTATGCCATTCAGCAGCTTCTTCTGCTGGCATTTTCTCAATCTCATCCCATGTTAAGGGCTCTTGAGCTTCTGCTGACTTTGTTAGGTAAGACAGTCTTGGGGGTGGAACACCTTTGTTTTCCCTGGATGAGCGTCTGACAACAGGTTGGTCTGACCTTTCCGCATCCTCTAAATCTGAGAGTCCTTCTCCAATTGATTCCCCTTCTCCAACTGTACTGTCCTCTTCAATGATCCTTTCTGTGTCTGCTTCCTCTGCCTGTTCCTCGTTAGATACAGGTGAGTTGCTTTCAGACATCTGCCTTGGTATGGCATTTATATACACTGGCATGTCTATTATGGTTCTAGTTTCATATTCTGGATGATAAGGCTCATCTGGGATAATCCAGCCTTTATCAACCCTTTTGTTTTCATCAAAATATGTAACATGTCTTATGCCAACAATGCCAGTTTTCAGATTCAAAATTCTATATCCTTTGTGTCCTGGAGCATAGCCAACTAAAATGCCCCTTTCTGTTGTGGAATCCAGCTTATGCCTTCTTTGCTTTGGTATATGAGCATATGCTGTACTTCCAAATGTTCTTATGTGTGACAGGTTTGGCTTCCTACCATGCCATGTCTCATGTGGTGTGCGCTCAGCGCCTTTAGTTGGCATTCTGTTTTGTAGGTACACTGCTGTGAGAATGGCTTCCCCCCATAGTCTTTTAGGGAGATTGCTATCTGACAGCATACATCTGGTCATTTCCACAATTGACCTAAATTTTCTCTCTGCAACAGAATTTTGCTCTGGTGTATAAGCTACTGTTGTGATATGCTGAATGCCTTCTTGTTCTAGAAATGTGCGCATGCTTTGTGAAGTGAACTCACCACCATTGTCGGTCTGAAGAACCTTTGGTTTTCTTTCAAATTTATTGCTCACCATGGCTACGTATTTCTTCAGCATGTCTGTGACTTGACTTTTTTCTTTCAGCAAATAGGCCACACAATATCTAGAGAAATCATCCAAGAATATTAGCACAAATCTGTTATTTCCCAATGATGGGATATTAAACGGTCCACATAAGTCACTGTGTATTAAGTCCAGCACTTTATTACTCCTATTTCCTGTGTATGCAGGAAATGAGGGTCTTACACCTTTTTGAGTAACACAGTCTATGCATTTCTCCATTTTACCAGCATCTGCACTTATCTGAATGCCGGTGGCCAGTTGCTTACTGTAAAGATCCTGGATCACCTTAGAATCACGATGTCCCAGGCGGCGGTGCCAGATTTCCAGACTACATTTACCATCATTCTTCCTTACTTGCGCCATATGTGAGGCTTCACCTGAAATGCTCAGTTTATAAACATCATTATGCATAAAAGCTTCAGCATACACTTCATCATTTTTAGAGATTGTGCACTTACTGTTTTCAAAATGAATCGCAAATCCCTTCTTATCTAATGTAGATACACTAAGCATATTACAAACTGCTTGGGGAATATACAAGACATCACTTACAGGAATTTCTTTAACTTCATTAGACACTTTGCATTTTAAGAATCCAATACCTTTTGCTTGGATCTTAGCAGTCCCTGCGTTTGCAGTTTTAAGAATACCTTCCTCTGGACACATTTCCTGAAAGAAATTCTTACAATTGGTTAAATGGCATGTGCTCCCTGAATCCAAAATCCAAGTACTTTCATTTGAATTATTATTTACCATAGTCAAAGATTTTTCTGCCATTAGAAAGCCCTTGTGTTTATCTTTGTCCTTCATACATTTCCTGGTTTGAAAATTCTTTAGTTCCATTGGCTTAGGTGAGCTAGAGGGAGTGTTTTGTGTTTCCTTACACCATTTAGATACATGTCCCTCCTTTCCACATGAGTAGCAAATCAGCTTGCCCTTGGGTGGAGTTTTCCCATAGCTCCGCCTTCCTCTGTTCTTTGCCAAGAAATTTGTTTCATTT
Source organism: Microcaecilia unicolor (assembly GCF_901765095.1). NCBI lineage: Eukaryota > Metazoa > Chordata > Amphibia > Gymnophiona > Siphonopidae > Microcaecilia > Microcaecilia unicolor. The sequence continues at coordinate 22,453,492 of NC_044035.1, read as the reverse complement.
CTCTCTGACTTGCTTTGAGAACACATCTCCTCAGAATCATTTATTATGCATTCCTGCCTTAGTTTTGATGTTGCCTGTTCAAAAGATTGCCCTTCAATGGCCTCATTTACAGACCTAAAAACATCAAACTTCTTTGATAGTGAGGTAAAAAGAAATGCTCTTTTCAATGCATCACACATGGGAATTCCAGAAAGTTCTAGCTTTTGAAATGAAGACATAAGATGCATAATGTGATCATTACATTTACTTTTATCCCTTAATTTGGTTTCATTCAACTCTGCCAGCCAAATTGGTTGCTGCTTTGCATATGTAGTTGCATACATAGTTCTCAGTTTATATAAAATGTCCTTTGGTGTATCTTTTCCCTCCACTAATATGGCTTGTTTCTCTGAGAGAGCTTCCAAAAGCATGCACTTCACATAATAGTTTGCATTGTCCCATTCAGCCATATTTTCAGCTGTTCTGTCTTGGTCTAAGCATATATGTAATCCTTTTGCTCGAAGGAGACATATGAATCTTAGTTCCCACTGCTGATAATTAAACTCAGTTAATTTAGGCACCTTGAGAGAATAGAAAAATGGTGAATTTCCTCCCTCAGCCATTTTCTTAGCCTTCTGTCTGCTGTGTGGGGGAGAGAGAGACAGACTGAATCTTTCCTTTAAAACTTAAGAGAAAAATGTGGCCTTTTTTTCTGCCTGGTAATATTTCTCTTCTTTTTCAATTCCTGGACCCTGGGCCCATAACCCTTTTGTTGGATTATTTGTAGTAAATAATTAGCAGATTTTAGTACACACAGCTTCAGCTTTAGAAATGTTAATTTCTTTCTTCATCTCTCTCTCATTCACCCCTGAATAATTCACTGCTGAGTCACTTTAAAGTTGAAGTAACAAAACATCTGTTTACTCACAGTTTGTAGTTAGATTATAATCAGACAGGCTTATATATACATATTACTATACATTTGTATTATCAGCTCCTTCCATGTGCTTAGATGGTAATGGATGCTCACACCACCATAGATCCTCTCAGGTTAGGAGAGATCATGAGCTCCATGTGCTCCATGTGCTGCATGTGCTGCATCTGCAGTGTCTGACCCCCACAGGAAGTTGCATAGCTATGTGACCTCTCTAAGTAATTCACATCAGAGGTCACAGAGTAATCACAGAGAAATAATAGGTGACAGGCAATGCATGTAAAATACAATTACATTCCAACACGGTTTGCACACTGGCGCCTTGGGAAAGGGAATGCATGCCTAGCTGTTAGTTGTATTTTTCTGTGCTCTTGAATGAATGGTTTATTTTCCTATTGGATGTTTGTAAACTGCTTTGATCTGCATGTCAGTTAAGGCCGGTATACGAAGCCATGAATAAATAACTAAATAAATAGAAGGCAGTGCATCCAAATCTCTTTCATGACGACTGGGTTGAAAACCACTGATCTAACATAGTAACATAGTAGATGACAGCAGATAAAGACCTGTACGGTCCATCCAGTCTGCCCAACAAGATAAACTCATTTTACATGGTATGTGATACTTTATACCCGAGTTTGATTTGTCCTTGCCGTTCTCAGGGCACAGACCATAGAAGTCTGCCCAGTACTGTTCTTGTACTAAGTTCTGAAGCTAACGTCGAAGCCCCTTAAAATTTACACTCCAGCCCATCCCTATCTATTCAGTCACGATCAGCACGTAGACCGTAGAAGTGTGCCCAGCACTGTTCTTGTACTAAACACTCTGAAGATTCTGGAATCCTAAAGAGTTACAAGATTCTGGAATCCCAATTAGTAGCAACATTCCATGCAGAACCCCAAAGAGTAACACAGTAACATACAGTAACATAGTAAATGACAGCAGATAAAGACCTGTACGGTCCATCCATTCTGCCCAACAAGATAAACTCTTTTTACATGGTATGTGATACTTTATATGTATACCCGAGTTTGATTTGTCCTTGCCATTCTCAGGGCACAGACCGTAAAAGTCTGCCCAGCACTCTTCTTGTAATAAAAGTTCTGAAGCGAATGTCAAAGCCCCTTAAAATTTACACTCCAGCCCATCCATATCTATTCAGTCACGATCAGGGCACAGACCGTAGAAGTCTGCCCAGCACCCAGTTTTGCTTCCCAGTTACCGGTGTTGCCTACCAATCTCCGCTAAGATTCCATAGATCCATTCCTTCTAAACAGGATTCCTTTGTGTCTATCCCACGCATGTGTGAATTCCGTTACTGTTTTCATCTCCACCGCCTCCTACTGGAGGGCATTCCACGTATTCAACACCCTCTCCATGAAGAAATACTTCCTGACATTAGTCCTGAGTCTGCCCCCCTTCATGCCCTCTAGTTCTACCACCTTACCATCTCCGGAAAAGGTTTGTTTGCGGACTAATACCTTTCAAATATTTGAATGTCTGTATCATGTCACCCCTGTTTCTCCTTTCCTCCAGGGTATACATGTTCAGGTCAGCAAGTCTCTCCTCATACATCTTGTAACGCAAATCCCATACCATTTTTTGTAGCTTTTCTTTGCACCGCTTCCAGTCTTTTTACGTCTTTAGCAAGATACAGTCTCCAAAACTGAACACAATACTCCAAGTGGGGCCTCACCAACGACTTGTAGAGGGGCATCAACACCCTCTTTCTTCTGCTGGCCACGGCTGTTACCTTGATCTAGATCAAAGGATTAGATGTTGCTGTCTTTGTAAGAGATATCTGTTAGGGGTATGCAGCCAGAAAATGTTCATGTTGTTTTTAGGATTTGTTTTTTTCATTCTGTCACCATGGGAGCAATGTCACTGAGTTCGATTATTCAGGAAGCGTGTACACTCTTTCCCGATAATGTACACATACACGATGGTTTGTGCATATGTGCAGTATCGAGAGAGACCCCTTAATTCTATAACAGTCACCAAAAATTGTGCATGCCAATTTAGGCGTGCGCCCAATTTGTTTGTGCAATTTAATAGACTAACGAGCCAATTAGTTTTTTAACAAGCAATTATTGGTACTAATTAGATTTAATTGGGGCTTACACATGTAAAGTTAGGCACGGATCAATTTACATGTGCCCCAAAAAATGGGGTGTGGAAATGGGAGGCTCACGGGCATTTGGGGGCAGATTTGGGGTGTGGTTTTGAGTTACGCATGTAATTATAGAATATAGGTGTTCCACGTATAAATTTAGGGGCGGGCATTTGCAGCACATTTTCATTGGTGCAGATGGCGACACCTAGATTTACATGCAACCTCTCTGCTTTCGCGTTCTTCTATAAACTGCACTGAACTTTAGGCGCGGCTTACAGAATAATGCGCAAGCATTATTTTCGGCGCTGATTATTTAGCTGCCAATTATAGAATTCACCCCAGAGTGTGCATGCTTCACGAATGGTACTCATTTTTTTAGAATAGTGTACACTTTTTCAGAAGGGTGCGTGCTATTGACTGCAGATGGAAAAAAAACATGAAATGTGTTTTTCTGCTAGTTTTCATTTGCCAACAACATGATATGACATGGGATATATTGCTGATATTTCCTATGTCACTTCAAACAGATGTGATGGTGTCGCGTTCCCGAGGACCTTAGCATACTGTCAGGCTTCTTCCCCGGGAGCACTGAGTTCGTGAGTCCTTGGGCCACTACCGTGGAGTGGCAGTGGCAGGCAAAATCACCTTCAAGGTAGAGATGAAACAAGACTGGACCGGAACCCCGGACTGGAGTCCTACACAGGAATACACGGGACTGGAACACACCGGACGGGTGCGCACTGGAGTGGAGCCCGCTGGACTGGAACACACTGGAGTGGACCCACTGGACTGGAACATACAGGAGTGAAGCCCACTGGACTGGAACCCACTGGAGCGGAACCCACTGAGCCGCTCACCAACCTCAGACAGGGAGCAGCACCACTGCACAGGGATAACAGAAAGGCTAGAAGCCCACAGAGAATAATAAACACAGAAAGGCTGAAAGCCTGCAGGTCAGAGAGATACACCCAGAAAGGCTAGAAGCCCACAGAAAGGCTGGAAACCCCCAGGCTGCAATAATACACCCAGAAGGCCTGGAAGCCCACAGGTAAAAGGGATATACGCAGATAGACTGGAGCCCCTCAGAGCAATGGGCACAGAAGAGCTGGAAGCCCACAGAGCAATAGACACAGAAGAGCTGAAAGCCCACAGAGCAATAAACACAGAAGGGCCAGAAGGCCCACAGAGCAATAAACATAGAAGGGCCAGAAGGCAAGGCCCACAGGTGATAGTAACTCGCAAAGCAGAAGGGCTGGAAGCCCACAAGAAAAGACAAGGAAAGTTAACTGTGCAAACAGCACACTAACCTTGAAACCTAAGGCACTGCGGAGGCATTGGCAATGCAAAGGCAAAGGCTGCAGTCTCTAAGTGCTTAATAAAGCCCTTCAACACCAAAGGCACAGCTGCAGCAATCTCTAAGCACTACGGAGGCTGTTCAGGCACAAACCACAGAGCAGGCAGAAAGCACAGTGAAACACAGAGAGGCTTCCCACACCCAGGTGTAGTGTAGTGAAGCAATTAGAGTCATGCTGGAAGCAGCCAGCACAGAGAGAGAGAGAGAGAGAGAGCTAACCCAGGCAACACCCACAGGTGCAGTATAGTGAGGCAATTAGTGTCATGCTGCTGGATGCAGCCAGCACAGAGAGCCAGAGCTAGCTCAGAAAGGACAGACAGAAGAAACAGGAGCCAGCTAGGAAGCTGACCCCCAGGAATAAGGTAAGTCTGAGGGTGGTCACGGCCACATACGTGACAGATGGTTGCTAATATGGCCATTTCCAAGCATCGAGGAAGTTGAAGGACAAAGCGCACCAAAAGAGAAGGGTCTCCTTCTGCAGCCCCACATGTTTCCAACACTTAGGATTGTACATTAGAGAGCTACATGAGATTGGGGTTAGCGGGGATCCCCTCAAGGGCCATGGGAATCCTGAAGGGATGGACGCAGGTCCTGCAGGGTTCCTGCGGAACTGTATTGCCAGGCCAGCCTACCTATCTTTTCCTTGTCCTATGGCAATTATAATGAGTATGGTTGATAGCACTGATATCCCTATAAGCACTGAGAGAGGAAATTATCAACATGGGCTACTGTTAAGTTGAGTTATGTTACACGGGATGGGTGGGGATGGAGGAGGTTACTTGAGGGGAGGGGCAGGCATGGAGGAGATTCCAGTGCGGATGAGTGGGGATGGGTTAGATTCCACAGGGATAGGGTTACCATATGGCTCCAGAAAAAGGAGGACAGATTGAGCCAGTCTGTGTTTTACTTCCATTGCTCTCAAAACGGAAGCAAAACCCGGACTGGATCAATGTGTTCTCCTTTTTCTGGAGCTATATGGTAACCCTACACAGGGGCGGACAGGGACGGGTGAAATTTCTGTCCTCTTGAAACTCTCTACTGTACATTCCACCTATTCAAGCCCTCGGCTATTCATAGCTCCGCTTCGGATATGAGAACTGGTAGGCAGAGCCCTTTCGTTCTCATTCGAAGAAAAATCTGTGCCTTGATCCTTCAGCCCTCTTTGCAGTAATAAATATTTCAGAATTCACTGGGACTGTCTTTTTTTTCCTTTATGCTTTGAATCACAACCTGCTATAAACACATCATACGTACAGGGTTTTTTTTTATTACTTTATTAAAACCTTATGACAATCTATAAAAATATTTGGCATCGGGTTTCATATTCAATTTCTGTAATTCAGTGCTAAAGTTTGTTCCAGAAAAGTTAAACTCCAAAGTACAAATCATTTCTTTCATGTTGCTAGTGGGCATGGAGGCATGGTTTTTATTTTATTTTATTTTTTTCAAGCATCAAGAAAAGTGCATTTTACGCAGCCATCAAATTTAAGTGCTGGAAATTCTGAATAAGAATACTGAGCTTGTAGAACAGTCTGCTAGAGGGTAAAATATGTGTGTTAATGAATTAACATACATTAATGCATATTAATGTGTTTTAATTTCAGTTAGTGCATAATAAATAAGACCTCTTATTCTCAATAGGAACTTTCTACTACCTATACAAACCCTTTTATGAAGCCGTGGTTGGGCTACCTCTCAATGACGCATGGCAAATCAGCCCTACTGCTAGGCTACCAGAAGAGTCATCAGTAACGCTAGTTAGTGTGTGCCACGTACCATTTTCTCCATTCAAATTTTTTTTTAATTTTTTTGGTACCAGGGGGCGTACCTGGCCTTAATTTAGCTGCGGTAAAGGCTCCCCCAGGAAATGACCGCGGGGCCATTTCCGCATGGCCATTTCCATTAAAAAAAAACCCCAAACATCCTTTTACTCGTTGTGGTAAGAGGGGCCTTGACACAGAGCAAACCTGTGCACCGATGCCACCGCAGGGATCATTTACCGCAGCTTGGGTAGAAGGGCCGCTATCAGGTGAATTTTCGAAAGAGAAGGGCGCCCATCTTTCGACACAAATCGGGAGATGGGCGTCCTTCTCCCAGGGTCGCCCAAATCGGCATAATCGAAAGCCGATTTTGGGCGCCCTCAACTGCTTTCCATCGTGGGGACGACCAAAGTTCCTAGGGGCATGTCAGAAGCAAAGCGAAGGCGGGACTGGGGCTTGCTTAACACATGGGCGTCCTCGGCCAATAATGGAAAAAAGAAGAGCGTCCCTGATGAACACTTGGCCGACTTTACTTGGTCCTTTTTTTTAACGACCAAGCCACAAAAATGTGCCCTAAATGACCAGGTGACCACCAGAGGGAATTGGGGATGACCTCCCCTTACTCCCCGAATAGTCACTAACCCACCCCCCACCCTAAAAAAAACTTTAAAAATATTTTTCCTGCCTCTATGCCAGCCTCAAAAATCATATCTAGCTCCCTGACAGCAGTATGCAGGTCCCTGGAGCAGTTTTAGTGGGTACTGCAGTGCACTTCAGGCAGGTGGACCCAGGCCCACCCCCCCTCTACCTGTTACACTTGTGGTGGTAAATGTGATCCCTTCAAAACCCACCACAAACCCACTGTACCCATATGTAGGTGCCCCCCTTCACCCCTTAGGGCTATGGTAGTGGTGTACAGTTGTGGGGAGTGGGTTTTGGGGGGGCTCAGCACCCAAGGTAAGAGAGCTATGCACCTGGGAGCAATTTCTGAAGTCCACTGCAGTGCCCCCTCGGGTGCCCGGTTGGTGTCCTGGCATGTGAGGGGGACCAGTGCACTACGAATGCTGACTCCTCCCACGACCAAAGGACTTGGATTTGGTCGTATCTGATATGAGCGTCCTCGGTTTCTATTATGGCCGAAAACCAGGGATGACCACCTCTAAGGATGACCATCTCTAAGGTCGACCTAAATGTTGAGATTTGTGCGTCCCCGACCGTATTATCGAAACGAAAGATGGACGCCCATCTTGTTTCGATAATACGTGTTTCCCCGCCCCTTCGCCGGGACGTCCTGCGAGGACATCCTTAAGAAAACTTGGGCGCCCTGTTCGATTATGCCCCTCTATGTGTTTAATCTGAATTAAGCTCTAATATACTTACAGGGTAAATGTGACCTCAAATGTACTTGAGATGCTCTTGAGCAGACAGCACAAACCTTGCCTAGTTCTGGCTGCTGTAATTCCACTAACAGCCGGCAAAAGTTTAGTAGTAAGGAAAAGTGTCTTTAAACACAATTGGCCTGTCTTTTTAAACACTCCCTCTATGAGTCTCTCTTTGGTAGACAATTTCCAATGAGACTTGGAGGGGCATTTTCAATATTTATTTATTTATTTATTTGGATTTTTTTGCTCACACCTTTTTCAGTAGTAGCTCAAGGTGAGTTACATTCAGGTACACTGGATATTTCCCTGTCCCAGGAGGGCTCACAATCAAAGGGTCCTGTTTACTAAGGTGCGCTAGTGTTTTTAATGTGTGCGCTAACCGTGTAGGCGCCTGTAGGGATATTGTACATGGTTAATGTGTGTTAAAAACACTAACGTGCCTGTAATGCGGCTTAGTAAACAGGGCCCTAAGGGGGTCTTTTACTAAGGCGAGCTCACGTTTTTGGCGCGTGCTAAAATTGGGCACATACTAAACGTTAGAGACACCCATACGAATGCATTGGCGTCTCTAACGTTTAGTGTGTGCCTAATTTTAGCGCATGCCAAAAACGTGAGCGTGCCTTAGTAAAAGACCCCCTGAGTTTGCACCTGAGGCAATGGAGGGTTAAGCAACTTGCCCAAGATCACACGGAGCAGCAGTGGGATTTGAACAGGCCATCTCTTGATTATAAGACCAGTGCTCTAAGCACTAGGCCACTCCTCCGTTTGTTATTCTTGAGGGTTCTACATGGAATGTTGCTACTGTTTGAGATTCTGCATGGAATCTTGTCACTCTAGGATTCCAGAATCTTGATATTCTTTGGGGTTCTACATGGAATGTTGCTATTCTTTGAGATTCTGAATGGAATCTTTATTTATTTATTTATGTATTTAGATTTTGCTCACACCTTTTTCAGTAGTAGCTCAAGGTGAGTTACATTCAAGTACACTGGATATTTCTCTGTCCCAGGAGGGCTCACAATCTAAGTTTGTACCTGAGGCAATAGAAGGTTAAGTGACTTGCCCAAGATCACAAGGAGCAGCAGCGGGATTTGAACTGGCCACCTCTGGATTGCAACCGGTGCTCTAACCACTAGGCCACACCTCCACTAGCAACATTCCCAGAATCTCAAATAGTCGCAACATTCTATGTTCCACTGCACTAACCACTAGGCTGCTCCTCCACTAGCAACATTCCATGTAGAAGCCTGCCCTTGCAGATCAGCAACACGGCCACGCAGGCTTCTGTTTCTGTGAGTCTGACGTCCTGCATGTACGTGCAGGACGTCAGACTCACAGAAACAGAAGCCTGCGCGGCCGCGTTGCTGATCTGCAAGGGCAGGTTTCTACATGGAATGTTGCTAGTGGAATAGCAACATTAACATTCCATGTAGAATCTCCAATAGTAGCAACAGAATTTCAAATAGTACCAACATTCCATGTAGAATCACCAATAATAGCAACATTCCATGTAGAATCTTCAATATTTATTTAGATTTTGCTCACACCTTTTTCAGTAGTAGCTCAAGGTGAGTTCCATTCAGGTACTCTGGGTATTTCCCTGTCCCTGGAGGGTTCACAATCTAAGTTTGTACCTGAGGCAATGGGGGGTTATGTGACTTGCCCAAGATCACAAGAAGCAGCAGTGGGATTTGAACCGGCCACCTCTGCATGTCAAGGTGGGTGCTCTAACTACTAGGGGTATGACATCCAAGCCAGACTGTGGATGTTTCCAACTAGATTCTATATATCGCACCTAAACACGCCTAAGCATATTTTACAAAGTACGCCTTAATTTAGGTATACTTTATGGAATAAGCCTAAATTTCCACGCCATTTACAGAATATGCTGAGCGGTCATCCGTGTGAATAAATTTAGTCACTGGCAGTTACGCCAAGTAAAACTTGGTGTAAATGTTGACACATAAATTAGGCGCAGATTGGGTGTATTCTATAACAACGCACTTTGATTTTAGAAACCCCCATGACCCGCCCATTTCACGCCCATGGCCACAACCCTTTTCACATATGCAACTTAGAATACGCGCATCACATTATAGAATACGTTTAGACAGTTCTGCATGTAAATTCCAATTACTGCCAATTAGTGTTGATCATTACTTGTTAATTGGCAATTATCAGCACTGATTGGCTTATTAACTAAGTTTCATGTGCAAATGCAGAATACAACCATATTTCTGTCCACAATTTAGGTCGCACTATATAGAATCCGTGGGTTTGTGCTAAAACATCTGAAATCTGAATAGAAAGCATGACCATTTTCGAAACCACAAAACGTCTCTCTTTTTTTTTCTTCAAAAGTACCAGTTGTAACAAGTTTTCAAAAATACCAAATGTAACAAGTTTTTGTGCTTTATCTTTTCAAGCCATTAAAAAAAAAACAACAACCCATAAAGTAAAAAATGTAGAAACTCAAGCCATTGGGATGTAGGAGGGGCCAGCAGTTTTAGCAGACTAGTCTCCTAGACATCCCAGGAGAGCAATGCACATTGTACGTGCCATAGTAAAAGGAGCCCCTAAGAGACTTACACAGGGTCACAAGGAGTTGCAGTGAGAATCAAACCCAGCTCCCCAGGTTTTCAACCCACTGACTTGCACTAACCATTAGGCTACAAATCCATCCTAACGGAACGCATTGCCAAAAGTAGTAAAAACTACGTTAGACCATCTAAACTTCCGGAAAGCACTAAAGACGGAACTGTTTAGAGGAGCATACCCCACCGACCCAACATAAAGTAACCTGGACATTTGCGACACAATGTAACCCAAGACCGCAATTGAACATTACTTGTACCTCATTCCATCGCATTATCACTTTGTATTCATTCATACCATGTGCTTGTTCTGACCGGAATCAGCTAACGCCGCTAACGGTAATGCGTAAGCCACCTTGAGCCTGCAAATAGGTGGGAAAATGTGGGATGCAAAAGCAGCAAATAATAATAATAATCCTGTGCCATTTGGAGTTTCAGGCTCTTGTGGGTACCACGTTAGTCTGCTTGGATGTGTAGAAAGAAGGATTGACAAAGGAGTAGCAAGTGATGCCATTTCCCTGGGCTAAATACATCTATGACTAGCTCTCAAAAGTTGTCCTATCTCTGACCTCAGAAGCTAGCCACAGATGCATTTAGTTAGATCAATAAAAAGGTGTCACCTGAAGCTTGTTTGCTGACCTTTATTGCTACAGGCTCTTGTCACAATGGTTAAATCAAACTCTGATGCTTTCAATGGAATATACTCAAGGGTACCCTTTGTTTAGTTCAGAAACGAGGTAACACTAGATTAGTACAGGTCTGAAAAAGCAGAAAACAAAACTAAGAATTGCACAGATTACATTTATAAAATATAAAAGCAAGAATCGTAAACAAATCAAATTACATGTTTTAATGCACAGATGCCCAAATTCTATAAAAGTTGTCATCAATTGTGCACACAAATTTGGGCATGCTCTCAATTTGCACGCATAAGTTAATTGAATAATTCAACTAATGCTAATTAGCACTAATTGGCTTTTTAACAAGCAATTATTGGCACTAGTTAGATTTGGAACTTATGTGCATAAATTTAGGCCTGGGATCCACACCTAAAATTTGCATGCAAGTTAAAAAAAAAAAAAGCACAGAAATGGGAGGGTCATGGGTGGAAAGAGGACATTCCAAACACGGGGATATGCACCCAATTTAGGCGTGTACATATACACCACGTTTCATTTAGTGCAAATGGCCACGCCTAAAGTTAGGCACGATTCCTGGGTGTATGCGCTATTCTATAAACTGTGCCTAACTTTAAGCTCGGCTTATAGAGTAACGCTTTTTTCGGTGCCGTATATAGAATTCACCCTAAAGTGCTGAACTTACAGAATACTGTATGGTATGTGTGTCCTTGCTGCATTTAAATTGTTACAATTATGCCAGGTCTAACTGCGGGCATGCAAATGTTAGGGACGGCAATACTGGCTGGTGCTAGAATTCTATAATGAAATCTCGGTGCCTGGATGTCATTATAGAATAAGTTCCTAATGCACATCCTCAGGGAGCCTAAATGGAGATACCCAGCTGTAGAAGTGTACAAGGAAAGATATGGAAGAAAAGGCAAGCCAAGGGGGCCCGGCGCCAGGGTTTCTCTCTCTCTCTTCTGCTCCTGACGGGACCCGAGTGATCGCATCCCAACAGGAACAAGAAAACTCTGGTGCTGGGCCCCCCTTGGAGGCTGGGGCGGACCCGGAGCTTTCTCCAGTGCTGCTTTTCTGCCTATTGCTGAGTGGCTGCTTTTCCTCTCAGGCTTGCATGCTCGGTTTTGAAACATAGTAACATAGTAACATAGTAGATGACGGCAGAAAAAGACCTGCATGGTCCATCAGTCTGCCCAACAAGATAACTCATATGTGCTACTTTTTGTGTATACCCTACTTTGATTTGTACCTGTGCTCTTCAGGGCACAGACCGTATAAGTCTGCCCAGCACTATCCCCGCCTCCCAACCACCAGCCCCGCCTCCCAACCACCGGCTCTGGCACAGACCGTATAAGTCTGCCCAGCACTATCCCCGCCTCCCAACCACCAGCCCTGCCTCCCACCACCGGCTCTGGCACAGACCGTATAAGTCTGCCCAGCACTATCCCCGCCTCCCAACCACCAGCCGAGCATGCCCTGAGAGGGAAGGCAGTCAGCGCTGGAGAAAGGTGTATTCTGCTGGCGGGGCCTCAGGATCCCCACCAGCCAAGGGATTTTAATTCAATCCTGTTGCAACAGCGATCGTGGGCAGCAGCAGTAGCGATCGGAGGGGGGCGGCAGCGAATGACGATTGTGGTGGGAGAGGGCGGCGGCCCTGCCACGGGCCTGCTTCAGTCTCTCGGTGGCCCTGGCAGGGGTCTCTTGGTTCAGGGCAGTTCACCAGTAGTTTCACATCCCAGGTCCCAACAGAGCACATTTTACTGTTAACCCGATTATTAATAACTCATTGCATAAAACAGGACCTGTGCTAAAGCAGTATGAATCAGTGATAAAATAAGACATCTTAAATAACCCATTTCTAGCTAGACACCTAAGTCTTTTTAATTAAACTTGTAATGACCCTGTCCTGGGTTCTCCTGTATTCAGGGTTCGACCCGGTTGGAATCTCCTGAAGGCAGTCTCCGTCAGTCCCTTACTCGCTTGGCACTCCGTGCCGGCACCTGAGGAAAGAAGCGTTAGTGGGTGGGATTACCCTCTTCTCCCCCAGGAAACCGCAAAGAAATACAACTCCATGGGGAAATTGTTGTAAACAAGGCTGGCCATCGAATCCCACAGGTCTGGCTGGGGTGGGTGTTCCAGTTTCAGGATGGTGCTCCGCAGGTTCAGGAGACACTTGCACTCTTTCAGGTTCAAAGATCAGGCTGGAGTCAGCAGCTCATGAAAGACTCAAACTGTTTGTTGTTCAGCTTCACGAAAGCAGGAACATCAAACATATCAACTCTCCGAATGCAAGTCTTTTAAAACCACAATCCTTCTGGTATTCCCCAGGGGAACTCTTGCATTCTCCTCCCTTGGAAATATTTACAGATGCTTTTCAGCTGGACTATGTACACTTTTTACAGACTCCTGTCCATGCTTATCCCCGAGAATAGTGTCCCAAAGGCTGTGCTCTTCTCCGTTTCACAGGTTCAGACTAGGGTTACCATATGTCTGGATTTACCTGGACATGTCCTCTTTTTGAGGACATGTCCAGGCGTCCCGACGGGTTTTGCCAGTCCGCCCGTTTGTCCGGATTTCTGGACAAACGGGCAGGCCTATCCTAGCCTCCCCTTCCCTTACTTACTATCGCCTGTCCTGGTGGTCTAGTGACCCCTTCGGGGCAGGAAAGAGCCCCCTCTTTCCTGCCTGGAGCGCTGCCCTTGCCCTGCATCCTGTTGCTGTGACAGTCTCGGGATTCAAAATGGCTGCTGAGAGTTGAAGCGGCCTCGCAAGACTTCAACTCACGGTGGCCATTTTGAATCCCGAGACCGTCACAGCAACAGGATGCAGGGCAAGGGCAGCACTCCGGGCAGGAAAGAGGGGGCTCTTTCCTGCCCCGAAGAGGTCAGTAGACCACCAGGGCAGTAGATAGTAAGTAAGGGGAGGGGAGGAGAGGTGATGGTGGGGCAGGGGAGGGGAATATGTGACAAGGGGGCAGGGTGAGGATGTGAAAGGGGCGGAGCAGAGGCGGGACATGTGTCCTCTTTTTGAGAGGACAAAATATGGTAACCCTAGTCGAGACCCCCTGTGACCTGACCTCCCTTCAGTGGTGACCCCCACTTTGGATCCACCTTGGTCTTAAGGGCACTCCCTGGCTTCTGGGCTGGGTCTCTCTTCTGCCCACCCATAGAGCCAGTCCTCTTCAGTTGCCACTTTGCTGAGCCACAACCCCCCTTTACAGCCAATGATCACACTCTTCCCGGTTGGAATTCCCCTTTCTCTCCTCTAGGTCGATGGCAAGGGACCATCAGACAACCAAAGTCCCCCCCTAAAGGGCATGACCTTAGCTTTATCTACTGCTACTAGGGTTACGCAGCACTGTACAAAATAAACAAAGAAGGACGGTCCCTGCTCAAAGGAGCTTACAATCTAAGGAACGAAATGTCAAGTTGGGCAGTCTAGATTTCCTGGGTAGAGGTGTAGAGGTTAGGTGCCGAAGGCGACATTGAAGAGGTGGGCTTTAAGCAGAGATTTGAAGATGGGCAGGGAGGGGGCCTGGCGTATGGGCTCGGGGAGTTTGTTCCACGCGTGGGGTGAGGCGAGGCAGAAAGGGCGGAGCCTGGAGTTGGCGGTGGTGGAAAAGGGTACTGAAAGGAGGGATTTGTGTCTTGAGAGCGGAGGTTACGGGTAGGAATGTAAGGGGAGATGAGGGTTGAGAGGTAAGGAGGGGCTGCAGATCAAGTACATTTGTAGGTTAGTAGCAGAAGCTTGAATTGAATGCGGTACCTGATCGGAAGCCAATGAAGTGACTTGAGGAGAGGGGTGATATGAGTGTATCGGTTCAGGCGGAAGATAAGACGTGCAGCAGAGTTCTGAACTACTTCTAAACTCATCCCCCCTGTCACTCTTCAGTCCCAGGGTACTATCTCTGCATTTTATTTCAAAACTATTCCCCTTGGTCTGGGCTTATTCGTACACAGGGACTTCCCAGTCACTCCCCCCCCCCCCCCCCCCCAGTGACACTCTCCAGGGAACTTACACTCTCAGTAATCCCCAACCTAACAGGGGATTATCTACTTCTAAAAATATATAAACAATTTAGAGACTGGACTGATGGCTGAAGGGGGTTGTTAATTTACCAATAGTTATTGCAGTTAATATTTTCCCCCTCAGGTCTTTTATCATAATTAACCATCACAATATCCCTTAGAATAACTGCTATCACGAGTAGCGCAGTAAGAACGATCATTGCGGCATTGGATGCTTTGTGATATATGTTCAATTTTTCCATTCCAGTGAGGTTATTGATTATAGTTCATTTATTTCTTTAAAACAAATGTGACATACCGCCTTAACTAACCAGTAGATCTAGGCGGCGTACAATAATAACAGCAATCTCATCGAAAAGAAAGAAAGGATATACAAAAGAAGAGAGGAAAATCCCGAAAATTCAATTTCATTGACCAATGAGCCAATTGGGTGCTAACATTTAATTATTGCCTCTAATTGGCAATAATTAGAATTTACACACACACACATCTTCCTAGTCGGGATTCTATAAAGATGCACAGATAAATTTTCCACGTGGATCCGAAAAGGGGGTGCGGCCATGGGAGGGGCATGGATTTATTGGGGGCGTTCCTAGAATTTGCGTGCAGGTTTCAGTTGGAGTAAATCCTCACGCCCACGACTGGGCGTGGATCCTGGCGCTAAGCACTATTTATTTATTTATGGCATTTATACCCTGCATTATCCCCCCAAAAGTTCAGGTTCAATATGGCTTACATCAAAGTAACTTTGAGTGCCCAACTCAGAGTGCCGTTTATAAAATAGCACTTAGCACTCATTTTTTTCAGTGCTATTTAGACAATCTAGTCCTATATGGGCCCATGTGCCTTTGGGCTCTTTTTACTAAGGCGTGCTAACCAATTTAGCACGGGCTAAATGATAAGACACTCATAGGAATATACTGCCGGATTCTATATAGTGCACCTGGTGTTCCATTCTAAAATCTAAGCGTATTCCATAACAATGGGGTCCCTTTACAAAGGTGTGCTGAAAAATGGCCTGCAGTGTAGGTGTGAGTTTTGGGCAAGAACAGAATCATTTTTCAGGGCACCTGTAAAAAAAAAGGCCTTTTTAAAATTTCTTTGCCGAAAGCGAACGTGAGTCAAAATCAAAATTGCCATGCGTCCATTTTGGGTCTGAGAGTTGAAGTCTCGCGAGGCCACTTCATCTGTCGGTGGCCATTTTGAATCCTGAGACCGTCACAGCAACAGGATGCAGGACAAGGGCAGCGCTCACTAGACCACCAGGGCAGTAGATAGTAAGTAAGGAAAGGGGAGGTTAGGATAGGGCCACCGCCTGCCCATCCGTTTGTCCAGAAATCCGGACAAACGGGCAGACTGGCAAAACCCGTCCGGATGCCCGAACATGTCCTCATAAAGAGGACATGTCCGGGTAAATCCGGACATATGGTAACCCTACACATATTGGGTATATTCTATAATGATGCACATAGATTTTACAAATGCCCATGACCCACCTCTTCTATGCCCAAGGCCATACCCCCTTTTCAACTATGCAACTTAGAATATACGTGCATCAGAATACACTTAGACAGTTAAGCACGTAAATTATAATTAATACCAATTAGTATCAATTGCTTGTTAATTAGCAATTATCGGCACTGATTGGCTTGTTTAGTAATTAAGTTGGGTGCACAGATTGAGAATATGACTGGATTTGGGCGCGCAATTTCGATCACGCTATATAGAATCTGGGGGATATTTCCATACACTGCTATAAGATCTTGAATGCCAAACTGTTCTTTTGATACTTTACTACATTTAGGGGCCCTTTTACAAAGGCGCATTTTGGCGCCTATGTGCGTCCAATGGAACTACTGCCCAGCTACCGCGTGCCCCGGCCGGTAATTCCATTTTTGACGCGTGTCCAAAACATGCAGTAGAAAATATTTTCTATTTTTCTACCCCATGGCGCTTACTCAGCGTTAATACGCAGTTTACGTGCACTGATGCTTACCACCCTGTTAGTGCATGAGACCTTACCGCTAAGTCGATGGGTGGCGGTAAGGTCTCAGGCCGAAAATGGACATGCGCTGGTTTTAATTTTGCTGTACGTCCATTTTCGGCCACAAAACAAATGCCTTTTTATCCAGGCGTGCTGAAAAATGGACCTGCGCGCATCCAAAACACGCGCCTACACCAGTACAGGCCACTTTTAGGTGCACCTTAGTAAAAAGGCCCCTCAGTGTTAAAAAATTCAAATGTGATATATTATTGGTGATTTATAGTAAGCACATTAAACTTATTTTTTCTGTTTCACATCAAGCACACGTACAACATTTTTGCTTTCAGTTGGCAATATATAAGACACAACTTCTAAAATAATTATTTGCATGTGCATATGTATTTATTTATTTATTTATTACATTTGTATCCCACATTTTCCCGCATAGCAGTAGGCTCAATGTGGCTTAGAGGTTCCGGAGAGGAGAGTAGCAACTCCAACTACTACTACTTATCATGTCACTAGCGCTACTAGACGTACGCAGCGCTGTACACTTGAACATGAAGAGACAGTCCCTGCTCGACACAGCTTACAATCTAATCAAGACAGACAAATAAGGTATAAGGACAAAGAGTAGCAAGATTCTGGAATCCCAAAGAGCAGCAAGATTCCATGCAAAATCCCAAAGTATAGCAAGATTCCGGAATCCCAAAGTGTAGCAAGATTCCGGAATCCCAAACACTACTACTACTACTACTTATCATTTCTAAAGTGCTACTAGACGTATGCAGCGCTGTACACTTGAACGTGAAGAGACAGTCCCTGCTCGACAGAGCTTACAATCTAATTAGGACAGACAAACAGGACAAACAAGAGATAAGGGAATATTAAAGTGAGGATGATAAAATAAGGGTTCTGAACAAGTGAATAAGGGTTAGGAGTTAAAAGCAGCATCAAAAAGGTGGGCTTTTAACTTAGATTTGAAGACGGCCAGAGATGGAGCTTGACGTACCGGCTCAGGAAGTCTATTCCAGGCATATGGTGCAGCAAGATAAAAGGAACGGAGTCTGGAGTTAGCGGTGGAGGAGAAGGGTGCAGATAAGAGAGATTTACCCAGTGAACGGAGTTCCCGGGGAGGAATGTAGGGAGAGATGAGAGTGGAGAGGTACTGAGCAGCTGCAGAGTGAATGCACTTATAGGTCAATAAGAGGAGTTTGAACTGTATGCGGAAACGGATAGGAAGCCAGTGAAGTGACTTGAGGAGAGGGCTAATATGAACATAACGACACTGGCGAAATAATAGTCGGGCAGCAGAATTTGGAACTCCGGGAATATATACAGAGTGGAAAATAGCGTAACAGTAGGTGGAAGGAAGCTGATAAGGTTCCGGAAAAGAGAATACAACTCTGGGACGAATATATAGTAGCATATAGAGAGAAGTAATCCCAATGAGGCTGATAAGTTTTTGGGGATGGGACTACAGCTTCTAGTGAGCAATGCAGAGTAGGATCAGAGTATAAGTACACTTAATTATAACTGGAGTGGTAAAATTTGTACAGTTTGAAGTAATAGGATTATGTGGAAGGGGGGGTATTGTTCATTTCTTAGATCGAAAGATGTGATGCATTGTTCATGAATTAGTTCGGGTCTGCTGGGTAGGCTTTCCGGAAGAGGTGAGTCTTGAGGTCTTTTCGAAATTTTAGATGGGTGTTCACAGTTGTAATGTTTCTAGGTAAAGCGTTCCAGATCTGGGTGCAAATGTAGGAAAAGCTGGATACATATGTTGATTTGTATTTTATTCCTTCACAGGTTGGGTAATGAAGGTTTAGAAATGTTCTTGATGATTCGATGATCTTTCTAGAAAATGTTGCCATGTACACATTTAGATGCTTTAAATACATAGAGGTACTGAGACAACCCCCCTATGTGTACAAGTAAGACACTGTTGTGCCTTAAAAAATTACTCCTCTAAAGGATGTGAGCTATAGAATCACTGCAAACAGCAATGAATCCTCCAATTAGTTTCGGATAGTGATTGAAATGTTACAGCCTCGCAGAATAGCTTTTCTTGGAAACAGTCTACAGACAATCAATGCAAGAAATGAAAAGTTAAATGCATCATTTGCTGTCCATTTAGAAGGGTAAAACTGCCCAGCCAGTGCTGCCTGAACACCGCCTGGAGCAGATCAAGCTAAACTGATATTTATTTGCAGCAGGATTTCGAGAGCGTTCCAGCTGCCGTTGCATTCCTTCAGCTGGTAACTAAAATGCACAGAGCAGGGGCATGTCATGGACATTCCACCTAGCAACGTATGCACCTTAGAGAATAGTATCAGATGTGACCATTCTAATACCAGAGTTTATTTTCAGTTTTTATGCTGGACATATAGGACTAGATTCTGTATATGAAAAATGGGCACCGAAAACATGTCCACCTGGGTATATTCTATAACCCTTGCCTAGATGTAGGTGTGGTTTATAGAATATACCTAGCGGCCATGCCTGCACCTTACTCTAGGTGCGTCCATTTATGCCAAGTAAAACTTAGTGTAAATATTGGCATCTAAGGGGCCCTTTTACTAAGCCGAGTACAGGTCCGCCGAGAGACTAGGCCGGGCCCAGGCCCCGCCCCCCCCGAGGTCGTCATCATCGCCGCCCCCCTCCGTCCACCACTGGGTCGGGCCCCCTCAGTTCAAATCATAACGCCTGACCTCGACCTCGCTCCGTGTGAAAGAAGCGCAGCAGCGGCAGTCTGCAGATCTCCTCCCTTTGGGCCTTCCCTCCCTGTGTCCCGCACTTGCGCAATTTACGTCAGATGAGGGCGGGACACAGGGAGGGAAGGCCCGAAGGGAGGCGATCTGCAGACTGCCTCTCCTGCGCTTCTTTCATACGGAGCGAGGTCGAGGTGATGCGCTATGATTTGAATTCAGGGGGGCCCAGCCCGGTGGTGGACGGAGGGGGCGAGTGGAGTGGACTGTGGCACCGGGCCCCCCCTCTCGTCGGCCCTGGTCGCGTAAGCGTCTATGCGCACGCCAATATGGAGTTACCGCCTGGCTACCATGTGGCTCTTGCGGTAATTTAATTTTTGGCACACGTCTGATACATAATTTTTATTTTCAGACATGAGTAATGGGCATGCGCCAAGTGGCATTTGATGCGCGTAAGTCATTACCAACCGGTTACCACATGAGAATTTACCACTAGGTCAATGGCTGGCAGTAAGGTCTCAGACCCAAAATGGACTTATGGCAATTTTCATTTTGCTGCACGTCCATTTTTGGGAAACATTTTAAAAAGGCATTTTTTTTTGCAGGTGCGCTGAAAAATGATTCTGCGTGTGCCTAAAACACGTGTCTACACTACCGCAGGACCCCATAGTTAGGGTTATAGAATGTATCTGCTCTACATCTATGTATAGATTTTCAGAATGCCCATATACCTCTTTTCCTTATCGCCTTCCTTTTTTGCTTTTATCATCACTTCTGCACTCCTTTACTCGTGCTTGTTTATTCACACATAAGGTCACACATTTTATTTCATTTTTTCCTTTCTGTTCAACATACCATTTTGCAATTTTTTTTTTCTACAGACTGTTATCCTGACACCCGGTTTTCATCAGTGATTCTGTGTACAGGTCTGTGCTTTAGATTTTCCTTTTTGGCACTCTTTTTATGTAGGCACATAATTTTTGTGAATGTTCTCTAATATGTACATAATTTTGAGGAATGTTCTGTTATTATCGTTTCCTGAATGCTTTATTCATATGTATTTTATACCTACTTGTTAACCACTTTCTTTTGAAATTATGTTTTTTTTTATGTCAGTTCTTTTATCTACCACAACTTTATGGATTATTACTTGGATCATTGTATATGCTTGTTTTATCCATCTGTTACATTACATTTTATTATCATATTATCATTTGATAGCTATATTTGAGTCATTACATTATCCTTTATATTTTTATATGTATTTTAGATATTTTACTCCCTTTAATTTGTTTTTTGTTTTTTATGCTTGTCCATTATTTTTAGACAATTAATTCCACTAGTTGAAAAAGAATTTAACAATAACACCATTCTCAGGTTAAGAAGGAAAAAGGCCTCGCAGAGCTCCTAGACTAAAACCATCTATCGGAGCTTAAACGGATCTATAGTGATCATCATTGGCCCAATAAAACCTTCTATGATATATGATATTGTAATATCCTTAATTTAATTATATAGGTGTAGGGTGAAGTACTTAATGATAAATTTCACTCTCAACACAATGACTGTACAACTTCCTAATTCGTACGGTAGAACTGTGGCTATGTAAGGTTTGAAAGACTACTTAGCTTTCAAACCGCAAGCGCTAGGTGATTCCACGATTCTGACTCTGTTGTTTCACTCTCCTCGGCCCAAGCCGACGATGGCCAGCGTTTCGTTTCGCTGCTTCAGGGTCTTGGTGGCGGATTACTTTGGAATCGGGCTTTAGTTCTATGCCAATCGTGTCAGTGACTTTTTCAACTAGTGGAATTAATTGTTTTTTTTGACAGTATCTAACGATTGTTTATTTCCACAACCTAAACATTTTCTACATTTATTTTTAAACCCCTGATGTAGGCTTTACGCCAAAACACAGTACTCTGTTGGGTCTTGAGGAATAAAGGTTTTGTTCATTACATCTCTCATCCTTTATTTAATTAATTATTTATTTATTTATTTGTTGCATTTGTATCCCACATTTTTCCACATCTTTGCAGGCTCAAAGTGGCTTACAATACATCATGGATAGTGGAGATAGGACAGTTTAGACATTTGGCATTACAGAAGGATTTTGGGTTGCATGATAATGTTCAAGCATAGTAGCGATATAACAAGATAAACAGTATAAGACAATTCTAGGTGCATGTGGGGAATTTCACATGTCTTGATCTTTGTTATATGTCTTGTTGAAGAGATGGGTCTTCAATAGTTTGCGGAAGCTGGCTAGTTCGTAGATCGTTTTTAGGTTGCGAGGCAGCGCGTTCCAGAATTGTGTGCTCATATAGGAAAAGGTTGATGCATGCATTAGTTTGTATTTTAAGCCTTTGCAGTTGGGGAAATGAAGATTAAGGAATGTGCGAGATGATTTTTTGGCATTTCTGGGTGGTAAGTCTATCAGGTTTGACATGTAGACTGGAGCATCGCCATGGATGATTTTGTGAACTAGGGTGCATACCTTGAACGCGATGCGTTCTTTGAGTGGGAGCCAGTGTTGCTTCTCTCATAGGGGTTTGGCACTTTCATATTTTGGTTTTCCGAATATGCACGTTGCACGTGCAGGATGTCAGACTCAAGCAGAACGAAGGAAGAAGAGGACCTCAGCTGGCGGGGGTAGGGGTCCCCCGCCAGCAAAGGTAGGTGATGGTGGGTTGATGGTGTGGGGGGGTCAACAAGGTCATTGACAGGGGGGGTCCAGGGCCAAATCTACGGGGCCCAAGCCCCCGTGGCCCCATGTAGCTACGCCCCTCTTTTAGGCGCGTACAGGGTTTTGAAGGGCTCACATTTACCACCACAAGTGTAACCGGTGGGGGGGTTGGGCCTGGGTCCGCCTGACTGAAGTGCACTGCACCCACTAAAACTGCTCCAGGGACCTGCATACTTCTGTCAGGGAGGTGGGTATGATATTTGAGGATGGCATAGAGGCTGGCAAAAAATATTTTTTTATTTTTTTTTAGGGTGGGAAGGGGTTAGTGACCACTGGTGGGAGTAAGGGGAGGTCATCCCTGATTCCCTCTGGTGGTCATCTAGTCAGTTCGGGCACCTTTTTGAGGCTTGGTCGTAAGAAAAAATGGACCAAGTAAAGTCGCCCAAGTGCTCGTCAGGGACGCCCTTCTTTTTTCCATTATGGGTCGAGGACGTCCATGTGTTAGGCAGGCCCCAGTCCCGCCTTCGCTACGCTTCTGACACACCCCTGTGAACTTTGGTCATCCCCGCGACGGAAAGCAGTTGAGGATGCCCAAAATCGGCTTTCAATTGTGCCGATTTGGGCGACCCTGGGAGAAGGACGCACATCTCCCAATTTGTGTCGAAAGATGGGTGCCCTTCTCTTTCAAAAATAAGCCTGATAGTAGGATAATAAACATGACAGATGCTGGTTCAATCTCAGCAGACTCACTTTGGCAGCATATGAAATTTTATGACCATGTCTGAATCATTGATCATCATATTTTTTTACAGTTATTATTTTATGGTGGTTGCCTGGTAGCCACATGGAACAGAACCAAGGAATGAGGGAAGAGTCAGTTTCTGGCAGCGGAAGGTTCTTTTAGTTAAAGAATTGGCATATTTAAAATCTCCCACATAAATCATCCACTATGAAAGTCTGTTACATAAAACGTTGCTGTTATTATAACCCAGTTTATTCCGTTGCTGTATGAGTAAACCAGCATATGAAATGTCCACAATCATGATTTATAATTGTGGATTTTGAAGCTGTTTTTCTAAAGGATGCTCAAGGCAGCTTACAGCATTATTAGAATCCAGGTACAAATATCAACATGAATATGTATGTGGACTACACAGGATTAAACATCTGGTTAGGATTCTCCGAGTAACTCAAAGGTTGTGAGCGCACGTGGGTGAATTCAGTTTAATTCAGGGCCAGGTTAAGTCCAAATGATGCCCTAATCTTAGCTCAACAATGGTGCCCCTCGGCCCTTCCATTGCTTAACTGACAAGACATTAGGGTCCACTAAGAGAACCTTTTAAAGGAAAATTCAGATGTCTCAGTTTTACATTTTTATTGGCATTTTCAAGTTTCTCTGTTTTTCTCATTATTAATCTCCCATCTGTTCAGTGACTGAATTTTTAACCTCCTTTACTAATTTTTCAACACTGTCCACCTAGTTTAACATTGTTGTTGGATTGCCTCTAAATTTTACAGCTTGGCAGATGAGTTCAATGATATAAAACTGGAGCATACCTTATGTAGGTTTTCTATAGCGCTCCACAACGCTTCCAGCTTCAGTGTCAATTTTCCTGTCTTTAGAGGAACTTTTCCAGATGCTTTTGACAACTGTCTTGAAATTTTCAGAGACAAATATCCCACCTTTTTCATAATATTTACTATTTTAACTACATCAAAAGTAGAGACAGAGCCTGCTGAAGATGGTTTGGATGTTTCTGGACTTTTAAAATGCTCTGAGTAGCAGATCTACTTTACAGATTCAGGTTTTTTTTTTTCAACATAAAGAAGCGATATTGCGACTTTAATAAAAAAAAAAAAAAAATTAAAAATGCTTCTTTTATGGGAAATAGAATATATGTGTTTCCAGACATCTCAAGATAGACACAACTTTGGCGGAAGAAGTTCTTAGATCTTCGTCCTGCTGCAAGAACATAAAAACATAAGTGTTTCCGTTTTGGGACAGACCAAAGGTCCATCAAGCCCAGTATCCTGTTTCCAACAGTGGTCAATCCAGGTTACAACGTACCAGGCCAAATCCCAAAACAGTAAAACAGATTTTATGCTGCTTATCCTAGAAATAAGCAGTGGATTTTTTTAGGAATCTATCCAAACATTTGTTAAACCCTGCTAAGCTAACTGCTTTTACCACATTCTCTGACCATGAATTCCAGAGTTTAATTACAAGTTGAGTGAAGAATTATTTTCTTCAATTTGTTTTAAATTTACTAAATAGCTTCATTGTGTGCCCCCTAGTTCTAGTATTTTTGGAAAGAGTAAACAAGCATTCACATCCACCCATTCCACTCCTTATTTTATAGACCTCAGCAGCTTGAGGGGGGCTAAGGTTGCCAGATTTTCTAAGGCTGCAGAACCAGCCTTGGCAAGTCCTTCCTTTTGCACCTCTCTCTCACCACTGCAGTCAGCCGACACCTAAGCGGGGGTATCTCAGTCGACACCTTCGCTGAAGCTGAAAACAGTTTCATGTCTACTAGGTGCAGCAACTGAAGCTCTCTAGAATCACTCTGAAGCTGCAGTAGACGATTCCCGTAACAACTCCAGAGGAGGCAGGGTAAGTAGTCCACCTGGCCTCAACGATAACTCATCCAAGCTATGCTCCTTCCGTGATCTCCCACTCAGTGGTTTCACTCACTTCTCCTACTCATCAATCTTCAAAAAACAGATCAACTGCCCACACAGGTATGTGTAACTGAAACTCCACTTTACTGAAAAAGAATAGGATCTGAACATTTGGAATCCAGTTTATGCTTCACAAAGTCCAAGGAAAATATCTATAATTCTCATGCAAGTATTGAGCTAATTACCTCTCTGTCCCACTTATCTCAATCCTTCCCTCTTCCAAGGAGTAACTCCGACTCTTAACAACACATGGGCCTTTACTAACATGTCCTAGAACACTGTAGACTCTCTCGCCTCAGTGTCTACTTTGTCTTTTTTCTCCCTACCAAGGCTCTTGAATGGCTCGTTTCCTTAGACCACAGCTGTGTTAGCTCTAGATGGGTGCTCCCCTTAAATGTGGTACAGTCTCTTGCTGTTGGGCTCCTCACTGTATCTGAGCAATAGGATAACTTCCTGGGGAAAGTTTCCAGATGCCTTTGTATTTTCTGTTCCAGTAGGTTTAGGCAGCACTCCCATCTCACTCCATTTCTTTTGCCCCTGGCCTACAGAAGCACCAGAGAATCCTACTCATGTTCAGACACTTAGTCCCAAGTCACCTTCTGCCCATAGAGACTGCGTCTAGCCATCTCCAAGGCAAGGAGATGGCCAGAACCACAGCCCAGCTGAGAGGAAACACTGTAATACTCAAGGAAAATAAGGGGGGAGAACTCAGAGAAAATAAATTGAAATGACTTGGGGAATGTCTTGAGAAAGGCCTTGTGGAGATGGCTTGGGGAAAGATATCTTTGAGAGAGGGTGAACAATCTTGATGGAATTACAGTAGAATAAGGAAAGATCAGCATCTAGAACAGCCGCTGATCACAAAGGCGTGCTAGGAAGACTGGGCTTTCTCACACAGCCTGTAGGAGCAGAGAGGAAGTGCTGGCCCTATCTCAGAGCTAACAGCCAATAGAGAAAGCTCATGAGGAGTCGATGACAGGAAATGCAAACTAGAAACTTTTTTTTAACTCGCTTGAACAAAGACAAGGATGCTCTTACTTAATTATGGGAGTTGGTGCTCAGTCACCACTAGGATATAGAGTCTCGAAAAGTATTATCATCAATAGTTTTGAAACCACTCTCTTTTTTTCTACCATCGAGCCAATTGTCCCCCACGCAAACTGTATGAGGCAGGACCTATCTACCTCAAACGCCTGTTGGCGCTGTCAGCAACAGCCTGGAACTCTTCTTCATAAGATCTATGAATGTTCTCCAATACAAATCTTCTGGAACTCTAGAACAGCAATTTTCAAGTTCAACTGTTCTCTTTTTGCTTCTTTTGTATTCTTCAAGTCAGCTGCTTTGCCAGTTCAATTTACGGAACATCACAAGGAATTATTTGACATTTTAATTACCATAACACAAAAACTTGTACTAACTAACTGGAAAGATGCCAACCTATTAAACCTTCACTTTTGGTGGCAGTCAATCTTATTCTATCACAGACTTGAACTTGCCAGGTGTGATAAAGAAGGAACACTTGGTATGGTTCTCTATTAGATGATTATCTAAAACATTCTCAATCTAGTTCTCAATTTTATATCTTATCTCAATATTGTGGTAAGCTTGCTGGTAAACTTCTATTACCCCTTATTTTTTTCCGGAAGCATAGCCAGGTTGTGATGCCAGGGGGAGCGGACAACGGATTACATAGGCGTGGGTGCACACTATGTAGGCAAGATAGATCGCCTGAAAAATAGGTACCAGCACCGGCGGAAGTCTCTCTCTTTGGGGGAGCGGTCACTCCCCTGGTACCCTACCTAGCTACGCTTTCATAGGCCTCTGAGCAATCCTTACTTTTCTACTTTTCTTTTCCATTTAAATTTACTTAACTTGATTAATGCTGGTAGACTTTTCAATGCCTACCAACTCATGTTCTCCTTGTACTTGTACTTTTTGTATTCCTATACATTAAAAAAACGAATACAATTTTACGGACAAAAAAGAAAGAATATCGATTTGTGTAAAATAAGTTCTGTTCATTTGGTTCAACGGGCAAAATGAACCAAAAATTGTCCCCCTGTTTGCTTTTTACTGTTCTTCTAAATATGAATGTGTACCCCTTGAAGACATTTAAGAAGGCCTCCTAATGGAGAAGATAAGGGTGTAAGATCAAACATTGCTCCTAAAATAATGCCCCTTCCTACATGGACACACTCATTAACTTGCCGCCCAGGAACTCCCGAAGGTCTGCCCGCTCGTACCTCAACCTCCACTACCCTGCTCCTCACGGCCTCAAAGATAAGACCATCTATGGTTCCTCTTTCCCTTATCTCAGCACTCAATTGTGGAACGGGTTGCCTCGAGAGGTCAAATTCACTTCAGATCACCCGACCTTTAAGAAGCGGCTCAAGACCTTCCTTTTTGGCAGTGCATACACTAAGAACCCAACAGGCGCCATACCCTTTTAGCCTGCGGCTCCCTCCGTGATAATTTGTCACCTCTCCTCTCTTCCTCTCCCTCCTTCGTTATTTCTCTCTCTACTACTACTAAACATTTCTAGAGCGCTACTAGGGTTACGCAGCGCTGTACAATTTAACAAAGAGAGACAGTCCCTGCTCAAAGAGCTTACAATCTAATAGACAAGTGAACGGTTGGTCCGATAGGGGCAGTCAAATTGGGGCAGTCTGGATTCACTGAACGGTAAGGGTTAGGGTCTCTCCTGTGACCTTGTCCACTGAACTTTTTACTATTGTTTGCTTATTAATTATTGTACGCCACATTGAGCCTGCCCATGAGCGGGAATATTGTGGGATATAAATGTCATAAATAAATAAATAAAAATAACTGCATTGTTCTCTCGTTACCTGAAATGGTATGCTAATGAAGGTTGAATACTCCAAACAGCTGTTGGCAGTAGGAAAAGCGCCATCTACAAATGTAACAAATAAATAAATAAATAAATAAATCTTTAAGTACAACATCAGTTTTCCAGTTACATATGAATGTATAAGTTACCCTGGAGAATCTTTTCTAGTGCCCTAGGTATCCACATTTAAGGGGAGCACCCATCTAGAGCTAACACAGCTGTGGTCTAAGGAAACGAGCCATTCAAGAGCCTTGGTAGGGAGAAAAGAGACAAAGTAGACACTGAGGCGAGAAAGTCTACAGTGTTCTAGGACATGTTAGTAAAGGCCCATGTGTTGTTGGCCTCCGATCTGTTAATTGGAAAGCAACTCAAACAGTTCTCTGTGCGCCTAAACTCCGTCCGCTCTGGAACATTTTAGCCAAAATAAGGTTGTCAAAATATCCTAAAAAGTTAAAATGATGAACTTGAAATAACCAGCTGGAAGCTTTTCACAGACTTGGCAAAATGAAAGGTTTATAAAGAATCTCCCACGAATGTTTATTTTTCTGAATATATTTTAGTCTTCACTGTCCACATTGATAAAATAATTAAAAAAAGGAGTTATAGAGGTTGCCAAAACCATAAAATACATCGATGCATATCTGTTCCCTGTTTTGATTCTTATTTTCCTAAAGTTTGTTGATTTTGTTATACAGAATAAATAGCTGTCATCATTTTTTTAACCCCTACCCCTGCCACCATAATGCAAGAATCCTAACTGCGACTAGAGGAAATGAATCGAAAGAATACAACTCTGTATTCATGATATTTTATTTAGATTTTGGCTCACTCCTTTTTCTATTGTAGCTCAAGGCAATGGAGGGTTAACTAGGAGTGGCCTAGCGGTTAGAGTGGTGGACTTTGGTCCTGGGGAACTGGGTTCAATTCCCACTGCAGGCACAGGCAGCTCCTTGTGACTCTGGGCAAGAAGTCACTTAACTCTCCATTGCCCCAGCTACAAATATAAGTACCTGTATATAATATGTAAGCCGCATTGAGCCTGCTATGAGTGGGAAAGTACGGGGCACAAATGTAAGAAAAATAAATATTGGAGATTCTAGATGGAATGTTGCTACTATTGGAGATTCTACATGGAATGTTGGTATTCCACTAGGAACATTCCATGTAGAAGCCTGCCCTTGCTGATCAGCAACGCGGCTGCGCAGGCTTCTGTTTCTGTGAGCCTGATGTCCTGCACGTACGTGCAGGACGTCAGACTCACAGAAACAGAAGCCTGCGCGGCAAGGGCAGGCTTCTACATGGAATGTTGCTAGTGGAGGAGTCGCCTAGTGGTTAGTGTGGTGGACTTTGGTCCTGGGGAACTGGGTTCGATTCCCACTGCAGGCATGGGCAGCTCCTTGTGACTCTGGGAAGTCACTTAACCTTCCATTCCCCCAGGTACAAATAAATACCTGTATATAATATGTAAGCCGCATTGAGCCCGCTATGAGTGGGAAAGCGCGGGGCACAAATGTAAGAAAAATAAAAATTCTAGAAATGGCACTTTAAATTGTGTGTGCAAATTTGGGCATGAACACAATTTTATGCACACAATATAATTAGGGACTGGGTTAAGAAGCAGTGGCTTAGCCTAGTCAAAAAATTTATTTACAGTTTATTGATATACCGCGATGAAACAATAGCTTCCGCGCAGTTTACAGTACTAAAAATCGAGGGGGAAGGGAAGAAATAAATAATTGTACTTGACTAGCAATATAGTATATGATGCATATACATGTTTTTTTTTTTTTAATTTTTTGAAATCTTTATTGAGCAAAAAGAATATAACACAGAACAAATATAACTCAGCTCATTACATCTTATTCCAAGTGAGCCCAACACAGCATTAAATAATATACATGGAATATCGTATGGTGTCATCGGCCCCACCATAGTCACCTTGTGTACTTCATATTTTTAATCCAGTTTTATGATACCCTCTCCCACCCTCCCACCCTCCTCCCTACCTCCCCTGCTCCCTCCATCGGACTCCCGCCCTCTGATGCATATACATGTTTAATCATTTCTAAACCACCCAAAATGTTATCCCCTAATCTATTATGATCCACCCTCCCCTAGCAACCCCTAAGAACATAAGAATTGCCATATTGGTTCAGACCAACAGTGGCCAATCCAGGTCACAAGTATCTGGCAGAATCCCCAAAATGTAGCAAGATTCCACGCTAGGGATGCTATGAATAAGTAATGCCTTTCCCCATGTCATTCCACCTTCTTTATGCATTTTGATCACCCTTCTTTTTACCTTTCTTAATTCCGCTATACCTCCTTTAGCTGTCTCCATTTCCATATCCATCTAAGCAAAATTCTGACTGAAAAGTCACATTTTAAACTTCTCTCTAAAAGCTAAATTACCCAAATTGCAAAGGACTCAAATACAAAACAACGTATGCATCCAGCTTTTCCTACATAAGCGCACAACTATGGAATGGACTCCCCAAAACTGTAAAAATAACCCATGACCATCTAAACTTCAGGAAATCACTAAAAGCCAACCTCTTCAAAAAGGCTTACCCCACCGATCCAATGTAAATCCCCCACACCCAGCAACACAGCACAACCAATGATTGTACTGGACAATATACAATCTTCACTCCCTCCGACCTTCATGGTACCTGATACACAACTACCTCATTCGACCACAACATAACCTTGTATTTGTTATCAAACGACTGGTGAACGCCTTTACGGTATTATGTAAGCCACATTGAGCCTGCAAATAGGTGGGAAAATGTGGGGCACAAATGTAACAAATAAATAAAAATAAATAAATAATTGATTAATGAGCCAATTAGCGCTGGGACAGACCGAAGGTCCATCAAGCCCAGTATCCTGTTTCTAGGAGTGGCCAATTCAGCTCACCAGTACCTTGCAAGATCCCAAAACAGTAAAAGAGATTATATCTTTTCATTATCTCGGTATCATTCTTGACTCTGCACTTTCTTTCTTGCCTCAAATTTCAAAGGTGCTAAAACAAACAGGCTTCAACTTCCTCCGTAAGCTTCAAGTCATTCGCAATTAGATAGGCACCGGCTCTCTCTGTACTTTGTTCTATACGTACATTAACTTGAGATACAATTACTGCAACACCATTAATGCAGGAGTGACCAAATCCAATCTCAAACACTTGAAAACCCTCCAAAATGCTGCAACTAGAATACTCTGAAGGGCAAAGCGCTTTGATTGTCCCTCTCCATTACTGAAGTGTATATGTCACAGGGGCGTAGCCAGACCTTTCATTTTGGGTGGGTCCAGAATTTGGATGGGTGGGCCTTCCAAAATCTCCCCCCCCCCCCCCTCCATTGTCCTGCATCTTTCTCCCTCTCCTCCATTCCCAGATCCTGCATTCCCCGCCCCCTGAGGCCCAGCATCTCTCCCCTCTCTGAAACTACCCTCATACCTCAGTATTCTCGACAACAGCAATGTACATCCACTGCCTGGCCAGCCCCGCAGGCTTCCCTGTGCCACGTCCTGCCAGGTAGGAAGTGAGGGCAGGGCAAAGGGAAGCATCTAAATCTGACAGAGACATACATCACGGCTGCTGCTGAGAAAGGTGCTGAGGTAGAACAGAGAAGGCAGGTGCTGTGAAGCTGCAAGTGGGAAGTAAATGCCAGATCCGGGGGTGCAGGAGAGGGAGAGAGGGGAGTGAGGCAGCCACTGCTGAACTATTTTGGAGGCAGTGGCGTTCCTAGCCTCGACGACACCCGGGGCGGATCGCAGATGCGCCCCCCCCACGAAATGACACCCCCCCCCCCGGGTGCACGCTGTTCCGGGGCAGAAGGAGGGAGCTGCAGCGAATGAGAGAATTTAGCGAGCGTAGCGAACTGGGAGCAGACAGGCACGCGCTGCGGCACCCCCCCAGCGGCATGCACCCGGGGCAGACTGCCCCCCACCGCCCCCTTTGGTATGTCACTGTTTGGAGGCTAGACAAGGTGGGCCTGAGCCACGAATTGGTGGGCAAGTGCCCACCCAGACCCACCCATAGCTACGCCACTGGTACAGGCTAAAGTACAACATATTGATATTAGTTCATAAGGTTCTTCATACTGGCTCACCAGTGTATTAATCCATGTGCTCTCCTGCCACTGCATGACAATAGACTTATTTTACCTCACCCCTTATAAGCAAAATGGGTCTCTATTACTACTACTACTACTTATAATTTCTATAGCGCTACTAGACGTATGCAGCACTGTACACTTGAACATGAAGAGACAGTCCCTGCTTGATAGAGCTTACAATCTAATTAGGACAGACAAACAGAACAAATAAGGGACAAAGAGTAGCAAGAATCCTAAAGAGTAGCAAGATTCCGGAATCCCAAGACTACTACTACTACTTATCATTTCTATAGCGCTACTAGATGTACGCAGCGCTGTACACTTGAACATAGAGACAGTCCCGGCTCGACAGAGCTTACAATCTAATTAGGACAGACAAACAGGACAAATAAGGTATAAGGACAAAGGGTAGCAAGATTCCGGAATCTGAAAGAGTAGCAAGATTCTGTGCAGAATCCCAAAGAGAAGCAAGATTCCGGAATCCCAAAGACTACTACTACTACTTATCATTTCTGTAGCGCTACTAGACGTACACAGTGCTGTACACTTGAACATGAAGAGACAGTCCCTGCTCGACAGAGCTTACAATCTAATTAGGACAGACAAACAGGACAAACAAGCGATAAGGGAATATTAAAGTGAGGATGATAAAATAAGGGTTCTGTACAAGTGAATAAGGGTTAGGAGTTAAAAGCAGCATCAAAAAGGTGGGCTTTTAGCTTAGATTTGAAGACTGTGCAAAACTCTGCATTCTATTTTTTTTTCCTTCTGGCTATGTGGAATTCTTTACCAAAGCACCTTCATTTAGAACATTCTTACAATACTTTTTGCTTAGGCCTAAAGACTTACTTGTTTGAAACAGCTTTCGCAGTTACATTATTTCCTTCTGCAATGTGGGGGTGCAGCGGTGCGCAGTGGTAAGGTTATAGTTCCTGAATGAATGAGTTTATATTTTACCTACTTCTTGGTTGATTGATTCTTTCCTATTATACTATGGAGTTCAGCTTTTAATTTCACTTTATTGTATTGTAAACCGCTGTGATTTGTATTTGAAAAAGGGTGGTATATTAAATCCAATAAACAAAAGAAATAATGGATTTTCCCAAGTCCATCTTAATGATGACTTATGAACTTTTCTTTTAGGAAGTTATCCCCCCAAAAAGTTCAAACCCTGCTAAGCTAACTGCTTTTACCACATTCTCTGGCAATGAATTCCAGATTTTAATTACACACTGAGTGAAGAAATATTTTCTCTGGTTTGTTTTAAATTTACTACTTGGTAGCTTCATTGTGTGCCCCCTAGTCCTAGTACTTTTGGAAAGCGTAAACAAGTGAGTCGGGTGTATCTGTTCCACTCCACATATTATTTTATAGACGGCTATCATATCTCCCCTCAGCGGTCTCTTCTCCGAGGTGAAGAGCCCTAACCACTTTAGCCTTTCCTCATAAAGAAGTTGTTCCATCCCCTTTTCATCAACCTTCTCAGTACCTTTTCTAATACAGATATATCTTTTTTGAGATGTGGTGAGCAGAATTGCATACAGTATTCAAGGTATGGTTGCACCATGGAGTGATACAAAGGCATTAAAACATTCTTATTTTTGTTTTCCATTCCTTCCCTCATAATTCCTAACATTCTGTTTGCTTTGTTTGATGCCGCTGCACACTAAGCAGAGGGTTTCAGTCTACATAAGTACATAAGTAATGCCACAATGGGAAAAGACCAAAGGTCCATCGAGCCCAGCATCCTGTCCACGACAGCGCCCAAACCAGGCCAAGGGCACCTGGCAAGCTTCCCAAACGTACAAACATTCTATACATGTTATTCCTGGAATTGTGGATGTTTCCCAAGTCCATTTAGTAGTGGTTTATGGACTTGTCCTTTAGGAAACCGTCCAACCCCTTTTTAAACTCTGTCAAGCTAACCACCTTCACCAGGTTCTCTGGCAACGAATTCCAGAGTTTAATTATGCGTTGGGTGAAGAAAAATTTTCTCAGATTTGTTTTAAATTTACTACACTGTAGTTTCATCGCATGCCCCCTAGTCCTTGTATTTTTGGAAAGTGTGAAAAGACGCTTCACATCCACCTGTTCCACTCCACTCATTATTTTATATACCTCTATCATGCCTCCCCTCAGCCGTCTCTTCTCCAACCTGAAAAGCCCTAGCCTCTTTAGTCTTTCTTCATAGGGAAATCGTCCCATGCCCGCTATCATTTTAGTCGCCCTTCGCTGCACCTTTTCCAATTCTACTATATCTTTCTTGAGATGCGGCGATTAGCAATTGTGGAGCCCTGTACAGACCAGTTCAGTGAGCCTCCCCCTGCTCGTATCTAGCCCCCCACACACGCCCCCCCCCTATGCCCGCCACCATAAGCCATAATTTATCAGTTTAAAAGGGGATTAGAACTCTCGGAACCCCACCTCACCCCATACCTTAGTATGCATCCACCACATTTCAGTAGAAAGCGGCAGACAGCGGCAGCAATTTTCATATTCCGTGAGCTGCCAAGCCCAGAGCCCTCCTCGCTGCTGCATCCCACCCTTGCAGATGTAGGAAGTGAGATTAAAAGTGGGCGGGACACAACAGCGAGGAGGCTGTGGGCTTGGCAGCTCACGGAATATGAAAATCGCTGCCGCTGTCTGCCGCTTTCTACTGATATTCTTGACTGAAATGTGGATGCACATTGAAGTACGGAGCAGGGAAGTGTTCCGAGACAGGAGGACAGACGTGCCAGAGATGCGGGGCCCCTAGGAGCGCGCGAGGCCCTGTGCGACCGCCCCTGTCGCCCCTGCCTAAGACTGGCCCTGGGAAAGAGAGAAAAGGCACATAGGAAAGGGGTCGCAATATGAGTAAAAGGGTATGCATGCGTAGAATGAATGTTACGTAAAAGCAGAAACCTCAGCAGCAGCATTTCAGGGGCACAGAACTCGTAAATTCTTAGCTGAGATTGGACTTGGAAACTCTGTGCCTTTCAAGCAAACCAGAAGCCGTTTGGTGTATCTAAACAAGTAATTATTTCCTTAGTATTTTATGAAACCGTACAGTAAACTGACCACCTAAGAAAAACAACTCCAGATAACGACAAAGGGTCTAAATCTTTTCTTGTGTGACCCTGCTTACATCTCATGTCGTAAGGCCTACAAATAGAATATCCTTTGCCTTAAAGTGACCTCTGTGTTATATACAGCCAGTAGCAGCCAGCATTTCATTAAACAGATGAATTAGATTTGAGTATTCAACTCTGCAGTACCAGAAGCCATCCAAGTATGGTCAATATTCAGTGTTTTACCCGTATAGTTAACTGGGCATAGTTAAGGTTGCCGGAGAATGTAGTAAAAGCAGTTAGCTTAGCAGGGTTTTATAAAGGCTTGGCTGGCTTCCTAAAGGAAAAGTCCATAGACCATTATTAAAATGGACTTGGGGAAAATCCGCTGCTTATTTTTAGGATACAAAAATACAAAAAAATGTCTACACTTAATCTCAAAAAGACTTTGTATAACTACACAATATAGGTCAGATTAAGATCTATTGCAGTAGAAAACTAGTAGGCTGCGGAGGTTATCTCATAGTTTCTCAACGTCCATATATACCATTTGTTGGTCTGGTTCTAAGGACTATGTATGTTTCTAATCATTGATAGCCTCCAGCCAACCAGTAGTGCAAAAAGTACTCATGTACATATACACACTTAAATCAAAATATGTACTACTGGTCAAATGAATATTTCAAAAATTCAACATTATTGCAAAAATGTTTAGGATAAGCAGCATAAAATGTGTTGTAATTTTGGGGAATCTTGCCAGGTACTTGTGACCTGTATTGGCCACTGTTGGAAACAGGATGCTGGGCTTGATGGACCTTCGATCTGTCCCAATACAGCAATACTTATGTACTTAAGGTTGTTATGTATGAGGTCCAAAATGCCTAGTTACGTAGGCACTGGCAATCAGTATCACTGGTGCCGCATGAACCATGACCATGCATAAACCCCCAGTGCACGCGGTGAAAGGCTGTTTCGGCATCAGTGACCAGCGTACAAAGAACTTGATGTGTCTTTTCAGCATATTTTCTTCTACTTCCCTTTTGAACTCATTGCATTAACTTTTTAAAGAGCGCTAAAGAGAACGCTCATGGCACGGGTTCTGAAATAGTCTTAACAGGAAGCACTTGCTTCTGCTAGTAAGAGAGTTATTATTATTATTACATTTGTATCTCACATTATCCCACCTTTTTGCAGGCTCAATGTGGCTTACAATTCATCGTGGATACTGGAAATAGAAGAGAATGTACATTTGGTTTTACAGCGAGTTTTGGGTACATGATGGTGAAATACATAATATTAGAAATAGAAAAGAATGTACATTTGTTTTAACAGAAGTTTTGGTTACATGATGGTGAAATACATGATAGTGTTAAAGCCATAGGCATTAGGTGCACGATAGTGTGAAAGCAAAAGACATTAAAGAACATTCCTGGATATCTTAAAGAAAGTTCTTTATGATATATTTTGTCGAAGAGATAAGTTTTCAGGAGTTTGCGGAAGTTGGTCATTTTGTAGACCGATTTCAGGTTACGTGGCAGTGAGTTCCAGTGAGTTGATAACAAAGCCTCCTTTGCCTCTGTTTTGAAGGAATTGGTTTGTTTTGATGCAGTGCCATGGGAAATAAACCCTGTGCAAAAAATCTGGAATCACAGAAATTTGGCACAACTGCTATGCACTGGATGACAATCGGAACAATTAGAAGATAATCACAGCGAGCAAATAATCGTAACAATTAGCTGAAGGCACACAGAAACGGGCACGGTGGCTCCTCAGCTCTGCCTAGGTACTAAGGTCTGGAGCAAGACAGGCAGGTCCGCCAAGACAAAGAGTAGGCCGGGCCCGGGGCAAGGCCGCCCCCCGCCGCTGCCGCCCCCCGTCGCTGCAGTCCGTGGTCTCACCTGCCTGTCTCCACAGCGCCGGGCCCCCTGCATTCAGTGTGGCAGTCACAGATCACCTAGAGCTCTTCTGGCCTTCCCTCCCTGTGTCCCACCCTCGTCTGATGTAACTTCCAGTTTCCGCGAGGGTGGGACACAGAGAGGGAAGGCCAGAAGAGAGGCGATCTGTGACTGCCACTTCAAATGCAGGGGGCCCAGAGCCGAGGAGGCAGGCAGGTGAGACCGGGGACTGCAGGGCCGGCGGCCTGACCCCAGCGCCGGGCCCCCTTGGATCCCGGGCCCGGGAAATTTTCACCCCCCTGCCCCCCCCCCCCCCCGTCACGGCGACCCTGAAGACAGGCCACAGACACTAGATCTGAAGTCACAGGCCTTGACACTAGCATGTGTGAACACCATGTTTCAGCAATCCAAAGCAAAGGTTTTAAGCAAAGTCTTAACAGTGTCACTGCAGATAACCTAAAATGTCCCAAAAAGTAAAAACATACACTTGCAGGCTTATTTTCGAAAGAGAAGGGTGCCCATCTTTCAACACAAATCACAAAATGGGTGTCCTTCTCACAGGGTCGCCCAAATTGGCATAATCGAAAGCCGATTTTGGGCGTCCTCAACTGCTTTCCGTCGCAGGGATGACCAAAGTTCCCGGGGGGGGGGGGGCCTTGTCGGAAGCATAGCGAAGGCGGGACTGGGGCGTGCTTAACACATGGGCGTCCTCGGACGATAATGGGGGAAAAAAGGGCGTCCCTGACGAACACTTGGCCCTTTTTTGTTTACGACCAAGCCACAAAAATGTGCCCTAAATGACCAGATGACCACCGGAGGGAATCGGGGATGACCTCCTGTTACTCCCCCAGTGGTCACTAACCCCCTCCCACCCTAAAAAAATATTAAAATATTTTTTCCAGCCTCTATGACAGCCTCAAATATCATACCCAGCTCCATGACAGTAGTATGCAGGTCCCTGGAGCAGTTTTAGTGGGTACTACAGTGCACTTCAGGCACGCGGACCCAGGCCCATCCCCCCCTACCTGTTACACTTGTGGTGGTAAATGTTGAGCCCTCCAAAACCCACCACAAACCCGCTGTACCCACATGTAGGTGCCCCCTTTCATCCCTAAGGGCTATGATAGTAGTGTACAGTTGTGGGTAGTGCGTTTTGGGGGGGCTCAGAACCCGAGGTAAGAGAGCTATGCACCTGGGAGCAATTTGTGAAGTCCACTGCAGTGCCCCCTAGGGTGCCCGGTTAGTGTCCTGGCATGTCAGGGGGACCAGTGCACTACGAATGCTGGCTCCTCTCACGACCAAAGGGCTTGGATTTGGTCGTTTCTGAGATGGGCGTCCTCGGTTTCCATTATCGCCGAAAATCGGGGATGACCATCTCTAAGGTCGACCTAAATGTTGAGATTTGGGCGTCCGTGACCGTATTATCGAAACGAATGATGGGCGCCTATCTTGTTTTGATAATACAGGTTTCCCCGCCCCTTCGCAGGGACGTCCTGCGAGGACATCCTCAGGAAAACTTGGGCACCCCATTTGATTATGCCCCTCTAAGCGACCCTTTTACTAAGGCGCATAGGTGCCTATGCGCATCCAACACACATCAATTTGGAACTAGCGCCCGGCTACCGAGTGCCCTGAGTGGTAATTCCATTTTTTTTACACATCCAATATGCGCGGCAGAACATATTTTGTATTTTTTACCGTGTGGCGCTAACCGGGCGGTAATCGGCAGTGTACGCGTGCTGACAATTACTTCCCGGTTAATACATGAGACCTTACCGCTAAGTCAGTGGCTGGCGGTAAGGTCTCAGACCCAAAGTGGATGTGCGGCAATTTTGATTTTGTCGCACATCCATTTTCGGCCAAAAACAAGGCCTTTTTTGCAGGCGCGCTGAAAAATTGACCTGCGCGCGTCCAATACACGTGCCTACAATAGTGCAGGCCATTTTTCAGTGTACCTTAGTAAAAGGACCCCTAAGACTTATGTGATCTGCATCCAAGAGTTGATGGTTCCTGAAGCCAATCAGAAATATGGGGGGAAAAGATAAAAGAAAAAACATGTTTACTACAACAGGTGGGAAAAGGGAAATGGGACTTGATACACTGCCTTTCTGAGGTTTTTGCAACTACATTCAAAGCAGTTTATATATATCCAGGTACTTATTTTGTTCCAGGGGCAATGGAGGGTTAAGTGACTTGCCCAGAGTCGCAAGGAGTTGCAGTGGGAATTGAACTCAGTTCCCCAGGATCAAAGTCTACTGCACTAACCACTAGGCTACTCCTCCACTAGCAACATTCCATGTAGAAGCCTGCCCTTGCAGATCAGCAATGTGGCTGCGCAGGCTTCTGTTTCTGTGAGTCTGACGTCCTGCACGTATGTATGGTAGTGAACCCCTGAACAAAGGCTGAGGCCTGTGTCAGACAGAACCCACACTAGCAAAAGGAAACTAAAAGTCTACAATGCCCACCAAGCACAAAGATACCAGAAAGCAAGACACAGGAGAAAAAGGTAGAACACTCAAATGGGCTGCAAGGCCGAACTGGAACCCATGCCTAACAGAGTTCAGGCACACAGGCTGCAAGGCCGAACTGGAACCCAAACAATAAGGAAGAAAAGGAAAAAGAGTACAAGAAGTGGGCAGAAGTAAGCACTAGGCTAAAGGGAAGCCCACACAAACAAAAGCAGCCACACATTGCCTAGGAGTACTCAGCAAACACAAGGGTAATGGCGAACCCACTCTGACACAAGCAGCACTCTCTGCGCTAGTAACTCACACAAACACAAGGTCAAGAAGCAAGCTTGTACAGACTCAAGCAGCAACACGCTGCCTAGGAGATACTCAGCAAGCACAGGGTTGAAGGTGAACCCACACTAAGAAAAGCAGCAAACGTCTCAAAACCCACAGTACCCGACAAAGCAAGGCTGGGGCACCTTTGATGCTAGAGCATCTGATTCACATATTGGCGAAGTTAAATAAGGTCCGGCATCTGACGTCATCCAAAACAGACGCCGTCCCGTCCAATCCCTGAAATGGTTCAATGCGTGTCTGGCAAAGCACCAGTGGGTGTAACTGTAGACTCCTCACTGGTCCTAGGATGTCACCAAGTCACAGTAAGACCGTGACACACGTGTGCCAAAAAAAGATCTATAAAGCAACATCTGAGACCTTTTCCTCCTTAGTAGTAGAAGAGTTTATGCATCAGTTTTCATCTATTCTGACTTTCCAAGGTCTTCAATCTCATATTGCTCTCTGTATTAAATCCACTTTGAATTAAAAAAGAGAGATTTTAAAAACACTATACTTGAAGTACTGAATCCTTGAATCTGAACTCCGAGATAAGATTATGCACAGGAAACTGAGTATCTTTTTGAAAATAGTCCTGTTTCTGGATCTGGATGTACTGTTCTAGTGAGGATTACATTATGCACCAGGGTACACAGATTACAATAACTGCTGTTGCAATAATATTTATAGAAAGCCAGTATTCGTTCCCCAAAATGTACATCCTAACTTCATTACTGTCATCGCCAGATCATTTTCTTTGAGATTGATTTTAAATTTAGCCGAGGTTGACGTTAAAGCCAGTGGCCATGTTTGCATGAAGGGGTCTTAAAACTGTTCAGCTCTTAATTAAACCCTGACTAACAAAAATTGCAAAGGCCCCAGTGAAGAGAGCCCAGTATTCTTTCTAAAATGAAGCAAGACAAATAGGAAGCAATTAATGACCCGCTGTTGCATCGTACGTTTTTCATTGATTTCTGAAATTGTAGGAGAACTTGCTGGCTCCACAAAGGTCTTTGTAAATAGATTTTATAACAGCTATAGTCCAGTGAATTGCCCAAGGAAAATTACGGAACAACCATCAGGTGGCGGCTTATCTTTAATCCTCAGCAGTGTTTATATAAGCTTTATTCCATATGTATGACCATATGGCACAATCAAATACCTTAATATTTATTTTGTGAAAGAAACACAATTCACTATGGGTTTTCACGTTAAAAAAAACCCAAAAAAACATTTCCCTGTCTTTATAAGGCAGGGTAACAACAAAAGTGGGCTTAATCGATCTCAAAATATATATATTTTTATTATCTAACTTATTATATACCACCTGCAAGCTTGAATGCTATCAAAGCAATGTGCACTCATGTACGGTACACATTTTTCTGTCCTGTAGAGCTCTAACAGTCCTTTTACAAAGCTGTGCGCTGCAGGGGCATAGCCAGACTTCGGTGGGAGGGGGCCCAGAGCCAGAGGTGAGGGGGCACATTTTAGCCCCCCCCCCAGTGCCGCTGACCACCCCCATGCCATTGCTGACACCCCCAGCCACCGCCGCCACCACCAAATTTGAACCTCCCTGCCGACGACCCTCTCGACCCCCCCCCCCCACCGCCAACTCTCCCCCATCGCCGCCGTCGCCCACCTTTGCTGGCGGGGGACCCCAACCCCCGCCAGCCAAGGTCCTCTTCTTCCTTCGTTCTGTTTCTGAGTCTGACGTCCTATACGTTGTACCTGCAGCCCACTTTGGGCTCAGGCCCATCCAGTAGCAGCACACCCATGATGTGGCTGGCAGGGATTCCCAAGCCCCACCAGCTGAAAACTCCCAACAACTGTCCCTCCTGCATACCTTGTAAATAGCAGACCTTCGCCTGCAGGAAGCAGCGACTGATACATACTGCTCGCACCGGCCCCACAGCCCTCCCCTCTGACGTATTCCCGCCTATGTGGAAACAGGAAGTTGCATCAGTGGGAAGGCTGTGGGGCCAACATGAGCGGTGTGTATTAGTTGCTGCTTGCTGCCGGTGAAAATCTGCTATTTAAAAGGTATGCGGGAGAGGGGGGGATGTTTGAGAGACCATATGGCATGCAGGCGAGAGAAGGAGAGACCAAATCACCTATGGGATGGGGCAGGGCTTCTTCTGCCCACCCATCTTGGGCCCAGGCCCACCCAAAATTGGGTGTCTGGCTACACCCCTGCTCTGCCGGAAGGACGTTCCAGGCATCCACAGCGGCGGAGTGGTGGAGAAAAAAACAGTGAGAGTTCAAAAATGTGTGGGAGGGCTGGTGGAAAGCTAGAAGAATTTGGCTTTATTCTTATCCTGCATAACATGAGAGTCTTTCAGAGATAAGTGCTTTTCCATATTTGAATCAATAATCAATAATGGACATTGAATGCTAAAAAACAGCGAGGACTGAATTATAATGACAAAAATGTTACAACTTATAAATGTAACAAAAGAGAGGGAACGAAGTACAAACCAAAATCCAAACAAAAAAAACACAGCACCACGGGCCTTTAAAAATGGAACACAGTTCTTTAATGAATGAGCCTTGACAAAAAGACCCGACACGGGCCGTGTTTCGGTGACTAGCATCTGCGTCAGGGGTCACAGTGATGACGTGGAAAACTTGGGGAATAACTCGAATATATTCCTCTACAATATTATTCCTTACCCCACGTCTCATGTGAAAGCTACAAAGCACCAAGGCACTTTCACTTTCTGTATCCGTTTTAAAATGGCTTAGCTGTCTAGTACATAAGTATATAAGTACATAAGCACCGCCATACTGGGAAAAGACCAAGGGTCCATCAAGCCCAGCATCCTGTCTCCGACAGTGGCCAATCCAGGCTTCAAGAACCCGGCAACCCCCCACCCCCAAAAAATTAATAATGTTCAATGGACTTTTCTCTCAGGAATCTGTCCAAACCCCCTTTAAATTCCGTAAGGCCAGCTGCTGTCACCACATTCTCTGGCAACGAGTTCCAGAGTCTTAACTACACGTTGAGTAAAGAAAAACTTTCTCCTATTTGTTTTAAATCTACCATGTTCTAGCTTCATCTTGTGTCCCCTGGTTTTGTTGGTGTTTGAAAGTGTAAACAAACGCTTCACATCTGTCCGCTCTACTCCGCTCATTATCTTGTAGATTTCTATCATATCACCCCTCAGCCGCCTTTTCTCCAAGCTGAAGAGCCATAACCTTCTCAGCCTTTCCTCATAGGGAAGTCGTTCCATTCCCTTTATCATTTTCGTTGCCCTTCTTTGCACCTTTTCTAATTCATTTACATCTTTTTTGAGATGCGGCGACCAGAATTGGACACAATACTCGAGGTGCGGTCGCACCATGGAGCGATACAACAGCATTATAACATCTTCGTGTTTGTTTTCCATCCCTTTCCTAATAATACCCAACATTCTGTGCACTTTCTTAGCCCGTGGCAGCACACTGGGCAGACGTTTTTAACGTCTTATAAACAATGACTCCCAGATCCCTTTCTAGGTCCGTAACTCCTAACGCGGAAACTGGATCCAATTTACATCCAATACATTTCTATTTCCTTTCTTGCATCGTCAACTGTATTTGTACTATTCAATATTCCATGAAGAAAATCGTAACAGAAGGGGTCCTTTTACTAAGCTGCGGGAAAAAGGGCCCTGCGGTAGTGGTGGGGGCCATTTTTCCTGCACACTAGAGCCCTTTTTTTCCGCAGTCAGTAAAAGCCCCCCCCCCCCCCAAATGGCCACGCGGTGAGAGAACTCTTACTGCGTGGCCATGAAGCAGGGAGCCCTTACCGCCACCCATTGAGGTGGCGGTAAGGGCTCCCACGCTAACCAGGCAACAAGCTGTTATGCCCGATTACCGCCGGGTTATTGCCGCACAAATCATTTACAAGGGTTTTCTTTTTTCCCTGGAAATGACGAATGTTCAGGGCAGGACTACCGCCGGCAGCTGCGATGCTCCAGCGGTAGTCCCGGGAGAGGGAACAGTAAGCCCGTATTGGGCTTACCACCACTCTGCAAAAAAGCCCCACAGTCAGATGCGTATCAATTTCAATCTTTTTTTTTTGTCATATCCTTTGTTTATATCTATAAGAGTTAAATAACATTATTTTGTTTTAAATTTGTTCTCTTTCCTTCAG
Organism: Microcaecilia unicolor; assembly: GCF_901765095.1. Lineage (NCBI taxonomy): Eukaryota > Metazoa > Chordata > Amphibia > Gymnophiona > Siphonopidae > Microcaecilia > Microcaecilia unicolor. The sequence goes on along the minus strand of NC_044035.1, from coordinate 22,409,830 downwards.
GTCCCTATCCTGCTTATTTTCGAAGGAGATCGCCGGCCATCTTCCAACACAAATCAGGAGATGGCTGGCCATCTTCTGAACCCGGCCAAATCGGTATAATCGAAAGCCGGCTCCAACTGCTTTCCGTCGCAGAGCCGGCCAAACTTAAAAACGGGTGTTTCCACAGTATATGGAAGGCGGGACGGGGGCGTGGTTATGAGATGGCCAGCTTTGGACGATAATGGAAAGAAGAAGGCCGGATCTGATGAGCACTTCGCCGGCTTCACTTGGTCCATTTATTTTAAGGACCAAGCCTCAAAAAAGTGCCCCAACTGAGCAGATGACCACCTGAGGGAATCGGGGATGACCTCCTCTTACTCCCCCAGTGGTCACCAACCCCCTCCCACCCCCCAAAAAAATTAAAAATCATTTTTTGCCAGCCTCTATGCCAGCCTGAATAGTCATACCCAGCTCCATGACAGCAGTATGCAGGTCCCTGGAGCAGTTTTTAGTGGGTACAGTGCACTTCAGGCAGGTGGACCCAGGCCCATCCCCCCCTACCTGTTACACTTGTGGTGGTAAATGGAAGCCCTCCAACCCCCCTCCCCAAAACCCACTGTACCCACATGTAGGTACCCCCCCTTCACCCCTTAGGGTTATGGTAGTGTTGTATAGTTGTGGGGAGTGGATATGGGGGGGATTTGGGGGGCTCAGCACACAAGGTAAGGGAGGTATGCACCTGGGAGCAATTTTTGAAGTCCACTGCAGTGTCCCCTAGGGGGCCCGGTTGGTGTCCTGGCATGTGAGGGGGACCACTGCACTACAAATGCTGGCTCCTCCCACGACCAAATGCCTTGGATTTGGCCGGGTTTGAGATGGCTGGCATCAGTTTCAGTTATCGGCGAAAACCGATGCCGGCCATCTCAAAACCCAGCCATCTCTGACATTTGGCCGGCCCCAACTGTATTATCGAAACAAAAGATGGCTGGCCATCTTTATCGATAATATGGTTCAGGACCGCTGTTTGCAGTGCCGGCCAAACAGATGGCCGCCCATATAGATAGCGCTGTTCGATTATGCCGCTCGTCACGAGAACCAATCAGGCGAGTATACATGTATACCCTGGGAGAAAGGAGAAACAGGGGTGATATGATACAGACGTTCAAATATTTGAAAGGCATTAATCCGCAAACGAACCTTTTCTGGAGGTGGGAAGGCAGCAGAACTAGAGGGCATGAAATGAGAGTGAAGGGGGGCAGACTCAAAAAAAATGTCAGGAAGTATTTTTTCACGGAGAGAGTGGTGGATGCTTGGAATGCCCTCCTGCAGGAGGTGGTGGAGAGGAAAACGGTAACATGCGTGGGATAAACATAAAGGAATCCTGTTCAGAAGAAATGGATCCTCAGGAGCTTAGCCGAGATTGGGTGTTGCAGCTGGTGGTTGGGAGGCGGGGATCGTGCTGGGCAGACTTATACGGTCTGTGCCGGAGCAGGTGGTGGGAGGCGGGGCTGGTGGTTGGGAGGTGGGGATGGTGCTGGGCAGACTTGTATAGTCTGTGCCCTGAAAATGACAGTTACAGATCAGGGTGAGATATACACAAAAAGTGGCACATGTGAGCCTGTCTTGTTGGGCAGACTGGATGGACCGTGCAGGTCTTTTTCTGCCGTCATCTACTATGTTACTATTTCTGTCTTTCAGGTCAGTTTTATTTTTTTTCTTTTCCTTCAATAGAATAAATGGTCATGTGTGTTCTGTGGTTTTCTAACTTATCTTTGTCTTCCAGCTTTCTTGTTTATCTTCTCTTGTTCATCTGTTTTGGCTGTTTCTTGAAGCCTGGTCTTCTTGTACCTGTTCCTACCTATTCTATACTCTAATGACTGTGAAATATCTAGAATAAGAAAATCAAAGGATGATTCAAGATCCCTCTCTATTAAAGCCTATCTATCTTTTTTTTTTTTCACTTTTCCCTGCTTCTGGCAAGTTCTGCAGTTATATCACACCAGCATTCAGACTTCACACTTACTCAAAGGATGGTTCTGTCTTAGTTTCTCACAGAACAGGTTTTTGGTCCTTTTCCCGGAGTTAGCCAGCTATAATTGGGCTCTGTATAGCTGCACCTCTTAAGTGCACCAAACTAAAGTCACTGTACCAAAGTTACATCCATTTTCTGAGTAGTCACTGAAAAATTGTAAATTTTCTTTCTGTCAGTATTACTTTCTCTTGATATAAAATCAAGGTCTGTGCTACTTCAGAAACTACTTCACTAAACAGACTTATGACATAATATCAGAATTTGCTGTGAATCAAAGTCCTGCTGGGACAATAAATCCTTTTTAGTTATTCAGTGAACTTCTTTCAGATTATTCAGTGCACTCAAGCAACACTCAGCCTTCAGATCACATCTGAGAAATAAATACTTTTTTTTTCTCAAAATACTTCCAAACACTTCAGTACAGTTCACTCATTCATATGAACACTGTTTTCTTAATAAAAGTCAAGCAAATTCTTTTACTTCTGCAGACTTTTACAACAAACACATCCCCTCTTACAGTTCAGTTTCTTAGCGCTTTCTCCTCCCAAATCACCTGGTGAAGTTGCCGGAAATAATAGATCAGGGCAGACAATCAGCATTCAGCTCTCATGACCTTTAACAGACAATCAGCATCCAGCTCTCCTGGAGGGGCATAATCGAATGTCGCCGGCGAAATAGATTGCCGGCAATCTATTTTGACGGCGGCGCAACAGCTGGCCGGAACCGTATTATCGAAAAAGATGGCCGGCCATCTTTTTTTTCGATAATACGGTTTAGCCCGGCCAAATGCCAGAGTTCGCCGGGTTTCAGATCGCCGGTTTTGTTTTTCAGCGATAATGGGATAAAATGCAGGCCATCTCAAACCCGGCGAAATCCAAGGCATTTGGTCATGGGAGAAGCCAGCATTTGTAGTGCACTGCCAAGACACGAACCGGGCACCCTAGGGGGCACTTCTAAAAGTGTTTAAAAAATACACAAATAGCTCCCAGGTGCATAGCTCCCTTACCTTGGGTGCTGAGCCCCCCAACCCCCCTCCCAAACCCACTCCCCACAACTCTACACCATTACCATAGTCCTTATGGGTGAAGGGGGGGGGGCACCTACATGTTGGGTACAGTGGGTTTTGGGGAAGTTTGGAGGGCTCAACACTTACCACCACAAGTGTAACAGGTAGGGGGGGGGGGGGGGATGGACCTGGGTCTGCCTGCCTGAAGTACACTGCACCCATTAAAAACTGCTCCAGGGACCTGCATACTGCTGTCAGGGAGCTGGGTATGACATTTGAGGCTGGCATACAGGCTGGTAAAAAAAGATTTTTATTTTTATTCTTTTAGTGTGGGAGGGGGGTCATCCCCCATTCCCTCCAGTGGTCATCTGATCAGTTGGTGCAACTTTTTGAGGCTTGGTCGTGAAAATAAAAGGACCAAGTAAACACAGCGAAATACTGATTAACGCCGCTTTTTTTTCCATTATCCGCTAAAGCTGTCCATCTGGTAGCCACACCCATGTCCCAACTTCGCTACGCCGCCGACATGCCCCCCTGAACTTTCACCAGCGCAGCGACAGAAAAGCGGCGATGGTGTCAAAAAAGTCGCTTTTGATTATACCGATTTCGCCGCTTTTGAGAGATCGCCGGCCATCTCCAGATTTATGTTGGAAAATAGCCAGCGATCACTTTCGAAAATAAGCCTGATAGCCTTCCAGGCACAGCTACACTTCCCAATTGTAATACAGGTTTAAAATAATACTTTAAAACCTTGTTTGGCATTAAACTTCAGTCATACATGTTAGTAGACACTAACTTGTATGCAAAAATTCTCACAATTTAGAATTATTTAGTTGACTCTGAACTATTTTATTTATTTATTTTGACATATATACTCTACATTACCCAAATATACTCGAGTTCAATATGGCTTACAATAAAGAAAACGACGGGCAAGGTTTACAATACCATAATCAAAATATCAAATAAGAGCAGAGTAGCATAAATAAGATACAAATAAGAACTTAATAAAAACCATTGATGACCAATTGAAATCTAACACACTCCATCAATGGGTAGAAAACTATCAAAGGGGTTTTCAGTCTTTTCTACTACTACTACTACTTAGCATTTCTATAGCGCTGCTAGGGTTACGCAGCGCTGTACAATTTTAAACAAGGGGAAGGACAGTCCCTGCTCAAGAGAGCTTACAATCTAAAGGTAATAAACTATGTAGTCAGTGTAGGTATCATGAATGGGGAAGGTGGTTAGGCGCCAAAAGTAAGGGAGAAGAGATGGGCTTTGAGTAAGGACTTGAAAATGGGCAGGGAGGGCGCATGGCGTATGGGCTCTGGAAGTCTGTTCCAGGCATAAGGTGATGCGAGGCAGAAGGGGCGGAGTCTGGAGTTAGCGGTGGTGGAGAAGGATACAGATAGGAGTGATTTGTCCTGAGAGTGGAGGTTACGGGTGGGGACATACGGGGAGAGGAGGGTAGAGAGGTAATGGGGGGGCTGCAGATTGAGTGCACTTGAAGGTCAATAGGAGAAGCTTGAACTGTATACGGCAGCGGATCGGGAGCCAGTGAAGCGACTTGAGGAGAGGGGTGATATGAGAGTATCGGTTCACGCGGTAGATAAGACGTGCGGCGGAATTTTGGACAGATTGGAGGGGGGATAGGTGGCTAAGCAGGAGACCAGCGAGGAGAAGGTTGCAATAGTCAAGACGAGAGGTAATGAGCGAGTGGACGAGGGTTCGGGTGGTCTGTTCAGAGAGGAATGGGCGAATTTTGCTAATATTATAGAGGAAGAAGCGACAGGTCTTAGCTGTTTGCTGGATATGGGCAGAGAAGGAGAGGGAGGAATCGAAAATGATTCTGAGATTGCGGGCTGAGGAGACGGGGAGGATGAGGGTGTTGTCAACAGAGATGGAAAGTGGGGGAAGAGGAGAGGAGGGTTTGGGTGAAAAGACAAGGAGCTCAGTCTTTGCCATGTTCAGTTTCAGATGCCGGTTGGACATCCAGGCAGCGATGTCTGAAAGGCAGGCCGAAACCTTGGCCTGGGTTTCGACTGTGATGTTGGGAGTGGAGAGGTAAAGCTGGGTGTCATCGGCATAGAGATGGTACTGGAAACCATGTGATGAGATCAGCGAGCCCAGAGAAGAGGTGTATATCAAGAAAAGGTGTATATCAAGAAAAGAAGCGGTCCAAGGACAGATCCTTGAGGAACCCCAACAGAGTGTGGGACGGGGTGGAAGAAGAGCCATTAGAAAATACTCTGAAGGTGCGTTGGGAAAGATACGAGGAGAACCAGGAGAGGACGGAACCCTGGAACCCGAATGAGGACAGTGTGTCAAGAAGTAAATTATGATTGACGGTGTCAAAGGCGGCAGATAGGTCGAGGAGGATGAGGATGGAATAGTGACCTTTGGATTTGGCAAGGAAATAACCAAGTAATCAGGCTGACCCTTGACTGCCACAGACAGTGAGTTACACCACCTAGCACCTTGGTATCTAAAGTCTGAGGAGTGAACTGACTTGAGCACTCTCTTACAATCTGGAAGATGAAGTCTAAGGTAGTCCCTTGTTCAAGCCTCCTAAGGTCTGTTACTGTAGGATCTTAGTATCTTGATGTATAACCTCAGCACATCAATACACCCTGAAGACTTTTTATATTTCTGAAATATCTTTTAACTAGTAAGAAAGGCCCATTTCTGAGGCCAATGAAACGGGCGCTAGCAAGGCACTTTCATTCCCATCCCCCTCCCCTTGATGCTGGACTTACCCTCCGTGCTTCAGGGTGGTGGTGGGCGCCCCGCCCCGGTCGGCGACCCGCCCCGCGATGTAGAGAGTGGCTGACTGGTTCCCTCGCTGCCTGTGACCTACAGCCTGCCTGGCTCACTCCCTCCAATCGTCGTCGTGTAGTAGATCGATGTATGCCCCGCCCTCACGTCAAACGTGATGACGTTGAGGGCGGAGCAATGCGATTGGTCAAGTGTCATAGCTCCGCCCTCAACGTCATCACATTTGACGCGAGGGCGGGGCAAATAGTAATGGGGCTAAATTCCGATCTCTGGCACCTCACAAACCGGAAGTTGCAGCTTCATTAGAACGTTGAGGTAGGCAATTATGTGCGGAAGGGCATGGCTGTGGGTGGGTCTATCAGTGAGAGTGAGTGGTGCATGAGTGACAGTGAGTGGTGAGTGGTGACAGCCTAAGTGCAGGGCTCCAGGGTTTCCCTGCCACAGAGAGCTTCAGAATGTTTGAGCTGAGAATTATTAATATAGATGATAAACAAACAGTTTACTCACAAATCAGAAGAGGTGCCTCTTAGCACAGAGCCTTCGTATTCTGAAAACTACTTCAGTAGATGGAATCAGAGACCTGAGGAAAAGGGCAGTTCTACTGTTGAGGTAGAAAAGCAGTTACACAGGCAGAGCAGCTCACAGATGGATGATTGAATATGCAATATCTCATTGGCAAGATATATAGGAGGTAAAAAACTGAGTTCTCTCCAGGGAGTCTGTGAGGACAAGTGCTGACAGAAATAAGATGGAGACAGCTACCAAGTCAGTCAGAGAGAGAACCTGGACAGGAGAGAGGGAGGCTCCCTCAAGCCCAAAGAACAAGAGGTCAAGAAGACCAATGAGAACAGAGCCAAGCTAGGCTGAGAAAAAAGGGCTAGGCAACAGCCACCAATAATTACAGTTTTTAAGCAAGTGTGTCTGCACTACCTGTGAACTACATTTCACATAATGCCTTGCTTATCTAACATTACAGTGACCTACAGTAAAACGTTAACACATTTCAGGAACCTATCCCAACCAGGCAAGGCTGCCAAAGGACAGAATATCCCTAGAACCAGAGGTTCTATTGTGTAGGGGAATAGTTATTAAGGGCCGCATTAATCCGGTGTCGGGCCATATAATATTTGAAAGACAAAAACATAGAATTTAAAAATAATCCTGACTTTAATGGGCAGCAAGTTTAGTTCGCATAATAATGGAGTGGCTCTATCAAAACATGATACCTTGAGAACAAGCCTAGCTGCTGTATTTTGGGCCATTTGCAGCCATTTTAGGACACCCTCTTTACATTCAGCATAGGTGGAATTGCAGTAATCAAATTGATTTAAAGCCAAGGATTGTCCGATTTGGGTTACTGCCAGGTACTTGTGATCTGGTCACTGTTTGGAAACCAGGATACTGGGCTAGATGAACAATTGGTCTGACCCAGTATGGCTACTCTTATGTTCTTATCTAAAGATGCTAGGCAAGAAATATAATCTAATTCTCCTCAGCTTCCAAAGGGAACAGAAGGATTTTTATTACATTCAAGCTCTAGTAGTATTCCTGTCACTGTGTAAGTAAACAGCACTGCTCAGGAGCCACTTACCAAACTCCCTGGATTCCCAGGAGCCTCTGCCAGCCCCGGGAACCCCAGGTACAATAATTGTACCTCTGGTTACATAAATACAGCCGACGATACAACTGCTATTTATGTGGTCACAGAGATGTCAAGGGTGGCTCATACCAATACTGGAAATTTGCCTCCATAATACTGGAGAAAGCTGGGAAATGCTGGATGGAGGGGTGTAGCTATGAGTGAGCTCAGGCCCACCCAGCAGTGCTGCATGCTTGACAGCGCCAGTGTGGGGGGGAGCAGGCTGGGATCCCACGGTCCTGCAACTCCGTCCCTTCCCTTGCCACTCTGGCTTCAATGGGTCGCCAGCAGAGGCAGTGATTCCCACACGCTGCCTGCCACTAACACAGAAGCCTCTCCTCTGCCACTTCCAGCACAGGTAAACAGGAAGTTGTGACAAAGGGGGCGGGATGTGGCAGAGGGGAAGCTTCTGGGTTAGTGGCAGATAGCATGTGGGAATCGCTGCTGCTGCTACTGGGGACCCGTTGAATCAAGAGGCATAGTTGTGGCCCAGTGGGTGGGTGGGAGAGGGAAGGAGAGATGCTGCACAGGGTGGTGGAGAGACAGGGGCAGAATTGTTGGACATGGGGTTGAGGGGAGGAAGGGATTGATACAGCAAAGGGTGGGCAGAGACAGAGAAATCTTGCATATGAGGGTAGAGGGCATGGAGATGCATGAAGAAAGGAGAGGGAGAAAAGTTGGACAAAGAGGTGGAGGGAAGGAAGGGAGCGATGCTGCATGGGAGGGGGGAGAGAGAGATGTTGGACCGGGGGCACAAGGGGGAGAGAGAGAGAAACGGTGGATATATGAGAGAGAGAGAGAATTGTTGGACATGGGGTGGTGGAGAGGGATACGAAAGGGAGAAATCTTGCATATGGGGGTGGAAGGGCGGGAGAGATGCTGCTTGGAAAGAGAAGAGGGGCAAGAGAGAGAGAGAGAAATGTTGGACATAGGAGTGGAGGAGAGGGAAAGATGGTGCCTGGGAGAGATAGGGAAAATGTTGGACATGATAACAGAGGGAAGGAAGGGAGCGATGCTGCATGGGGGTTGGTAGAGAGAGAGATGTTGGACCGGGGGCACAAGGGAGAGAGAGAGAAATGGTGGATATATGAGAGAGAGAGAGGGGGGGGGGAGAATTGTTGGTCATGGGGTGGTGGAGAGGGATGAGAAAGGGAGAAATCTTGCATATGGGGGTGGAATGGTGGGAGAGATGCTGCATAGAAAGAGGAGAGGGGCAAGAGATAGAGAGAGAGAAATGTTGGACATAGGAGTGGAGCGGAGGGAAAGATGGTGCATGGGAGAGATAGGGAGAAATGTTGGACATGATAAAGGGAGCGATGCTACATGGGGTGAGCGGGGGGGGGGGGGGGGAGAATAGAGAGATTTTGGACCGAGGCATAAGGGAGGGAGAGAGAGAGATGGTGGATATATGAGAGAGAGGGAGAGATGTTGGTTTGGTTTTCTTTTTTCTTTTGTCATATAAGATTCTTTTTTTCCCTTTTTTTCCCGTTTAGTTCACCTTTTTTTACACATTTTTCTCTTCAGGTTCTTGTGTTTACATTTTGTATTTTTTTTTAGAGACAATTGGGGGGGGGGGGGGGGTTGGCTCTTTTACATGCATTATTTTTTTTTCAACACTCATATGCTTGTTTCATGAATATTTATGGTTCTCACATTATAATTCGCTGTTTGTATGCCCTCACAATCTTTGCTAGCTTTGGTGACATTCTGTCAGACAACATTACAGTTCAGCGGTGAGCGCCAGTTCTTTGTATTTTTACGTTCGGCACTTTGCCAGTTTATGTGTCGTCTTGACTTTTAGGTTCCTTTTGGTCTAGTATTTGGGTCGAGGTTTATGTCAGTTTGACATTCATGTTTTCCATACGGTTTTTTTTTCACTGCCGGGTAAATATGTATCAGTGTCAGGCTAAAATTGCTTTACAGTGACGTGCTCCTTTTGTCTTTTATATTTTTTTGATGTATGTTTTATGCCGTAGTTGTCCTTCTAACCAGACAGCATGTGTTTGCATTGATGAATATTGTAAACACATTTTTCTTAAAGGTTCTCTTATGAGGTTTTGCTGTTGATATTTTCAGGTGGGTTTGTACACACACTGATTTTGTTAAAGTTGTTTACTAATTTGACTGTTTAAACATGGGCTGTATTTGTAGCCTTTTAAGATCACTGTCCCCCTCATTCTATAGCACCTAAATGTAAATGCCATTTCCACTCTAAAATTACTGAATATTGGCAATTACACCGGTGAACGTACATTTTGCACACGTGTCAGCAGAGTTCTCAGTAGTATTCTATCATTTAGACCCACAATTCATTTAGAAGGAAATTCAATAAAGAGTGCCAAAAAGCTTCGGCACTAAGCGCCAGGGGCATAAGCTAGGTAGGGCCACAGGGCTAAAAAAAAAAAATGTTCACACTTTTTCTACTTCAGTTTTTGTTTTTACATCTTTTTGTTCTCTCTGTTTTTCAGACTGGTACAATACCGCCTTGAACTCTTGCGTGCTTTGATTTCATCTCCTAGCGTTTCAGTTTCAAATTGAGGGGTGTGTTTTCTAAGGAATTTATCCCATTGTATGTATGTGGGAAATTGCTTAGCCAATAGGGCCCTGAGAAACTTCAGAACATACTTTGGGGCAGTGGCGTAGCCACAGGTGGGCCTGGGTGGGCCGGGGCCCATCCACTTAGGGCTCAGGCCCACCCAACAGCAGCACATATTTAGTGCTAGCTAGTGGGGATCCCAAGCTCTGCCAGCTGAAGACCTCCCCCTGATGGTGCTGAAAACACTGCTCTCCGCTTCCTAAGAAGCTGATACTGGCCTCATTGCGTTGGGGGGGGGGGGGGAGAACACTTGGTGCCCACCCACTTTTTGACTAGGCCTACCCAAAATCTGCCGCCAGCTGAGATATATTTTTAAGTTGGTGGGGGAGGGGGTAGAACACTTGGTGCCCACCCACTTCTTGTCTAGGCCCACCCAAAATCTGCTGTCTAGCTACGCCCTTGCTTTGGGGGTCGACGAATAGTCATCCCCATTCATTGACAGATGCATTGATACATACATTCAGAAAATGTGAAATTTTAAAAATAAACAGAAAGTTTCCTTATGTAACAGCAGTGTTTAAATGAGAGAGAAAAAGAAGAAAGACCTTTCTTCTAAAGAAATTTAAGTTTTTTCCTTATGTGGGAGTATAGAACTTCAGGCATGCTAAGAGTTGTTTCCCACAACTATAAAATTGCATTGGAGATGAGAGAGTGAACTTTTACTATTTTATCCCTAAATCCGTGCCAAATGAAACATTTTATTTTTATTTGTTTATTTTCCAGTTTTTGTACTCCGCCTGTACCTATTGAGTTCATGGATGGATCACAATTAATCAACAGCTGGACTAACCAGTCCAGGAATTACAAATGGAAGAGACAAGCTAATGGCGTATCTTTAAGGGGCCTTTTACAAAGCTATGGGAGAGCTAACGCATGGGTAGTGAGCGCAAAATCTGCTCTACTGCCAGAGTAGCGTGTGTGTCCAGCAGTAATTCTGAGTTTGACGCGTGGCAAATCCCACGATAGACAATATTTTTCTATTTTCTACCATGGGGTGTGTTCCCGGTGGTAATCTATGCTGAAAACCCACCTTTTCACTACTGCTTTTGGCTCCTAACCACTACTCAATTACCTCCCCTTGTGGGAAATTGCTTAGCCAATAGGGCCCTGAGAAACTTCAGAACATACTTTGGGGCAGTGGCGTAGCCACAGGTGGGCCTGGGTGGGCCAGGGCCCACCCACTTGGGGTTCAGGCCCACCCAACAGTAGCACATGTTTAGCGGTAGCTGGTGGGGATACCAAGCTCCGCCAGCTGAAGACTTCCCCCCGATGGTAATGAACACTACTCTCCACGATACCGGCACCTGTGCATTCTCAGTTTTCAGTCATGCCTGCTTTAGACTGCCAAGGTGGAAAGAAGCGTTTTCTCGCCAGCTGAGATATATATACATATTTTTGGGGGGAGGGAGAACACTTGGTGCCCACCCACCTTTTGCTTAGGCCCACCCAAAATCTGTTGTCTAGCTACGCCCCTGTGACATTTTCAAGCGTCCTTCGGTAGCTCTGGGATCACTGCACGCCAACCCCGCACTAAAAATATTAAATATTTTTTTATTGGGGGGGGGGGTATGTTTGGAGGCTGAGAGTAGGCGTGCCCTACCCTAATTGAGTAGCCTAGGCAAATTGCCACACGCTACCCGATTAGCGCGGGAGCCCTTAGCGCCTGCAAAATAGGTGGCGGTAAGAGCTCAGGTGGCAATGGCCATGCGCTAATTGAGAAATGAGTGCGTGGCCATTAGTGGCACAAATGAAATTGCAGCCATTTTACAGCCACGCTAAAAGTGGCCTCGGTGTGGAGGAAACCCGCGTGCTAAAACCAGCGCCATTTTTTAGCACGGCTTAGTAAAAGTATCCACTTGTACAGAAAAATACATCAGTAACAAGAAAAGGAAAATCGGAAAATTCTTTGTATAACATGAAAAAAATTCACTTCTAGTCCTCAAATAAAATGGGGGATCCAATCGAAATATCACAGGAAAAAAGAAACAATAAATGATCATGAAAGAAAAAAGCAGTTAACATCTGGTTCTCAACAGGGGTGTAAATATTTTAGGGGTTAGCAACCAGAGATACTAAAGATGAGGACCTATCATGCCCCTTCATAGCCCCCCCCCCCCCCAGCTAATATAAAAGTAGAGAGTCATAAGCCAAACACTTGCAACAGAAACTCAAATAATTTAGTAGATGCATTAGCCACAAGCAGGGGCGTATCTGCGTGGGGCCACGGGGGCCTGGGCCCCTGTAGATTTGGCCCTGGACCCCCCTGCCAAAGACCCTCTCCACCCTCCCTCCTGCCGCCAACCCGCCGTCGCCTATCTTTGCTGGTGGGGAACCCCAAAACCCGCCAGCCGAGGTCCTCTCGTCCGTTGCAGCAAAGCTTCCTGTTTTGAGTCTGATGTCCTGCATGTACAACGCGCAGGATGTCAGACTCAGAATTTGAAACTGAAGGAAGCTTTGCTGCAACAGAAGAGAGGACCTCGACTGACGGGGGTTGAGGTCCCCCGCCAGCATTGCAATGGAAGGACCTCGGCTGGTAGGAGTTGGGGTCCCCCGCCAGCTTTGCAACGGAAGGACCTCGGCTGGTGGGGGTTGGGTTCCCCCGCCAGCAAAGGTAGGCAACGGCGGCGGGGGAGGGTTGGCGGCGGGAGGGGGGGTGGAGAGGGTCGGCGCCAGGGGGGGTCAAAGTTGGCAGTGGGGGGGGTCTGGCAATGGCGGGGGTGTCGTCAGTGCCGGAGGGGGGCTAAATGTGCCCCCTCACTCTGGCTCTGGCCCCCTTCCCGCCAAAATCGAGATACGCCCCTGGCTACAAGACCAAGAAGAATAATTAAACATCTTCCTTAGACCACTATAATAGGGGGAGGAAAAGGGAAATGTAAGAAGATACAAATAAGAAAAAAAAAAGAAATTATTTATTTATTTATTTATTTATTTTATTTATTTATTACATTTGTACCCCGCGCTTTCCTGCTTATCGCAGGCTCAATGCGGCTCACATAGTAACAAGAGAATACAATCTGTAGTATCAAAATCAACAAGGATGTATGTGATAGGACAATGAACAAGGAGTAAATGGGATAAAAGGGGTATGAGAGAATGGATAGGGAAGGCAATGAGGTGGAGCGATAAAGGAGAAGTTGAGGAAGAGCAGGAAGGGTAAGAAGGTTGGTAGGAGATAATATCTGAGTCATTGTTATTAATGATTAGATGAACCGGTAAGTAGATGGGTTGCTTATGTTTGCTTATGATAGGTCAAGTCATTCGGGTAAACCTGTTTGAATGGGTTTTCAATAGTTTCCTAAAGGGAAGACATTCAGTAATTGACTGAAAGTATCTGGGTAGAGCATTCCAGAGTTGGGATCCCAGGTAGGGGAAGTTAGATGCATTGAAAAAACAATAGCATGTTAACATCCCATTCAATTTAAAGCTTGAATCTGACTCAGACTGAACGGTTCCTTTCACAATCTTCAAGTCAGTAAATTCTCGCTACTGCTTTGGCTCATAGTATATATATTTAACCCCAAGATATTTAACAAGGCATGTACAAGGATAGGCTAAAAGAAAAGATGCCCTAAAGACAATGGTGCCCTTTCACTGAGCCCTGCAAGTATCCACGTGTGCCCACGTGCGTCAAAATGCAGTTTCCGCATGGCTCTTGCAGCAATTTCATTTTTGCAGCACGTCTGATCCGCACGGCTAAAAAATGTATTATCAGCCGCGCGCCAAGTGACATTTGGCTCGCATAGGTCATTACTGCCCGGTTACCGCGTGAGACTTTACCGCTAGGTCAATGGCTGGCGGTAAGGTCGCAGACCCAAAATGGACGCATAGCAATTTTGATTTTGCCGCACATCCATTTTCGGCAAAAATGTTAAAAAGGCCTTTTATTTACAGGCGTGCTAAAAAATGGATTGGCGTGCGCTCAAAAGCCATGCCTGCACTATTGCAAGCCATTTTCCAGCGCACCTTAGTAAAAGGACCCCAATGTATCCTGGCTTAAAGCTAAGAAAACCTTTCTTCTTTCCTGAGTATGTCCCATAACATCCATACTTTCTTCCCAAAGAAAAGCTTCTGAGAGTTACGAAAGAACTTCATAAGTGAATTTAAAACTTGCTCAAAGACAAATGACACAATTAGGATAAATCTCTCTGAATATTCATATTTAATCACACGTTTACATGGGAATTTCAGAAAAAATAAAGCACCCATCTGTAAAACAGCAGGGCGAAGTACAAGAAGCTATCTTCTTTTTCTCAGTGTCTCTCGCAAAAACATTTGGAAACATATGAATTTTACAATTAAGAAAGATCTTATCTCTGTGTTTAAAGTACCGTCTCTGCAACCATTCTTTATCTGTTAACAAGGCAAAAGTAAAAAAAAAAAATAGAATTGCTAGAGTAACAGGCCAAAAATACTGTAAATGCTCATGCCCAGATCACAAAAACATGTGTAGATTATAGTATTTATTATTTATGCATATACATGCGTGTCCTACTCCTTCTCCACTCCACAGCAGCATAGTCCTTTGGTTTTCAGTAGTATACCCTGGCATTGGTGGCATGGAATCTTGCTAGTCTTCGGGGTTCCGGAATCTTGCTAGTCTTTGGGGTTCCGGAATCTTGGTAGTCTTTGGGTTTCCGGAATCTTGCTAGTCTTTGGGGTTCCGGAATCTTGCTAGTCTTTGGGGTTCTGGAATCTTTCTCATCTTTGGGCTTCTACCAGGTACTTATGACCTGGATTAGCCACTGTTTGAAACAGAATAGTGGGCTAGATGGTACTCAAGGATCACTCAAGGATCACCACTATCACCAATACAATCCATTCTCCAGGCATGCAGGGGCACGCCTGGAGAATGGATATGTTCTGCTCTAACCTCCAGATTCTATACAGCATGCCTAGAGATCCACGCCAGTATTCTGTAACAATGCGCGTAGCTCCATTGGCTTTACAAGCTACTCTGCAATGGATAGCAGCATTTAACAAGCAATAATGAGCACTAATTGGTAATAAGTATGTGCACAACTTGCTAAGTGTATTCTGTAAAAACTGTGTCTAAATTCTAATGTGCGCAGTTTTAAAGGGGCATGGCTATGGGCAGGGAAATGGGTGTTTCATGGGCATTCCAAAATTTACACGCAAAGTTATAGAATATGGCCCAGTGCGTGTAAATCGACACGCAGGGATTCACGCCACATTTTCATTGGTGTAGTTTTAGGCACTAGGATTTCAAGCCTAAATCTAGGCGCCACTTATAGAATACGGTTAGAAGGAAATCTTTTCCAAGTGGATTTTTTAGGCACCGTATATAGAATCTGGCCCTAATTGGTTAGTGCAGCTACATTGCCGCACGCTAACCAATCAGCACGTGCTTAGCATGTGAACACTTATTGCCTGCGTAATGAATGGCAGTAAGGGCTCAGACACTAATCTGTTATAATGGTCACATGCTAATGACAGAATTAGCATGTAGCCATTAATACAAAAAAAAAAAATCAAATTTCAGCCATTTCACTCCAGTAGGAATGACCCATGCACGACAATGACCCACGTAAGTGTGTGCCAAGGTCACGTTTTACTGCTGTTTGGAGTGGAGGAGTGGCTTAGTGGTTAGAGCACTGGGTCTTGACATCCAGAAGTGTCTGCTTTAAATCCCACTGCTGCTCCTTGTGATCTTGGGCAAGTCACTTAACCCTCCATTGCCTCAAGTACAAGCTTAGATCGTGAGCCCCCTTGGGACAGAGAAATATCCAGAGTACCTGAATGTAACTCACCTTGAGCTACTACTGAAAAAGGGGTGAGCAAAATCCAAATAAATAAACGAGAGGTCCTTTTACAAAGCTGCAGCAAAAGGGGGCCTGCACTGGCGTCGGCACGTGTTCTTGCTGCATGCCGAGGTCCCCTTTTAGCGCAGCGGGCAAAAAGCAGGTCTTAATTTTTTTTCAAGAATGGCCGTGCGGCAAGTAAAGCGCTTGCTATGCGGCCATTTCAGGGGGGTGATACTTACCGCCACCCTTGAGGTCGTGGTAAGGGTTCCTACGCTAACCCAGTGGAAACCAGGCAGCATGCAGTACTGCCCGATTACCGCTGGATACACACCAGTGCTACAAAAATTGAAATATTTTGCAGCGCCGGAAATGGCGCACGCTGGGGGAGGGAGCTACTGCTGGGCTGCTGCAGTAGCCAGACGGTACTTCCCTTTTAGCGAGCAGTAAGCCCATGTTGGGCTTGCCGCCGCTTCGTAAAAGAGCCCCTAAAATAATAAATAAAAGGGCTTCTGTTCTATGTGTCATCCTGTCACGGCGCACACTTTCACGCCAGTTGGCATTTTATGAGGCCTTTTACTGGCAAAAATGACTTTGTAGAATTGCCCAGATAGTTTTCTTTTTTGCTCGGAGAGTTGGTTGAGTTTTATTGTAATTTTTTTCTGTATCTGAACACCATATTTATCTTTTGTGAACATCAGTTTGATATCTTTGCAAAAAATCTTAGCACAAATTAAAAAAAAAAAAGTAAAGACCGGCTGGTTCTTCCAGTCTTCCCTGTTCTGTCATCCCACAATTCTGAGGAGATTTCTCAGCTGCTTGTAGGAGATCACTCTAATTTTGTCTCTCTAATAATGATGATGTTTTATGGATCTGTGGCATTGCTACACTTTTTATGGACCCTGTCGGCCTTGATTTTCAATTGTCCAACTACCGTGACCCCATATTGAAGATATGCTTGTAAATAGTCTGAATTCATCTGGATAACGATCTTTTTCCTCTGCTCGTAATACATGAATTGGCAGCTTGCTTTCTTGGCACTTTGTCAAAACAAAACTTTGTTTAAGGAGCATTTGCAACTAAATCTTGAGAATGACTTGCTTGTATTATGGTTTCAGATCAACGAGCCTTTTCACGGGGTTCTCAGGCATTAAAGTTTTTCTCTGTGCCCTTTATAAATAACTCGTAAGTACATAAGTATTGCTGTAATGGGAAAGACCAAAGGTCCATCGAGCCCAGCATCCTGTTTCCAACAGTGGCCAATCCAGGGTACAAATACCCAGTGGCGTTCCTGGGGGGGCTGGCACCCGGGGCGGATCGCCGATGCGCCCTGCCCCCCGGGTGCAGCGCCCCCCCCCCCACGATGCAGCGCGGACACCCCCCGGTGAAAGGACACCCCCGCGAGGGAACCCCCCCCCCGCCAGGTGCACGCCACTGGGGGGGGAGGTGCCGCACGCGCCTGCCCTCCGTTGTTCCATGCTTCTTCTCTGCCCCAGAACAGGAAGTAACCTGTTCCGGGGCAGAGAAGAAGCATGGACCAACGGAGGGCAGGCGTGTGTGGCACCCCCCCCCCAGCGGCGTGCACCCGGGGTGGACCGCCCTCACCGCCCCCCCTAGGAACGCCACTGCAAATACCCGGCAAGATCCAAACTCAGCAGACCTGCTCCTAACACGGATGAATGGGCAGCAGTAGTACGGTGTATTGAAAGCTCCCATGCTCCTGTGGCAACTCAAAGCTAAATACTGCAGCAAGGATTAGAAAACCCAGAGGTATACAGAAACAGGCCTCTATCTAGTCTGCCCATCCAAAGCAATATTCCAGGCTTTACAATCTGTTTTTCTACCTGAGGTCCTCTGTGGTTGTCCAATGTCTCTTCAGTTCCAATGTTTTCCTTGTGTCTACCATCTCCACTGAAAGGGTGTTAAATACATCTATCACTCGGAACGGAAATATTTCATTAGATTATTCCTCCTGAGTCTACACCCTTTCCTTCTCTTCTCATCCCATGGCCTCTCATTCCAAACCCTCCTTTAGACTGAAAGAACTCTTACTCCTGTGAATTTATAACTCAAATGCAGGTAAATTCCTCTGTCAAATCTTCACTTTTCTGCCTCACTTCCAGGGTAGACATGGTCGGAACCTTCAGCCTACGATGAGAACTACTGACCGTGTTAGTAACTAGCCTCTGGACAAACTCCATCCAGTTTATATCCTTTTGAAGGCAGTGGCATTCCTAGCCTATTTACCAACCGGGGTGGGTCGCTGCTGCATCCCCCCGGCGCCTCACCCCACCACCTTTCCTCTAATCTCCTTGCCTCCTACCAAGGGTGTGTGTGGAGCAGGTGTGGAGCTGTCGACTCTGCTGGTACCCTGCCCCGGAACAGGAAGTAATGTCAGAGGGGGCAGGAGACCGACAGAGCCAACAGCCACACACCTCCATGCACCTCCCCGCCCTTGGTATGCTACTGTTTGAAGGTGTGGTCTTCAGAATTGCCTACAGTCCTCTGAACAAGGTCTCACTGCAGACTTAAACAGAGGCATTATCACTTTCCTGCTGGTCATTCTCTTCCCTATGTACCCAAGCAGCCTTCTGGCATTTGCTGTTGTCTTATCTGCCTGTTTGCTCATCATAAGAACATAAGGATAGCCATACTAGGTCAGACCAATGGTCCATCTAGCCCAGAATCCTGCATTCAGCAGTGGCCAATCCAGGTCACAAGTGCCTGACAGAATCCCAAATAGTAGCAACATTCCATGCTACCAATCCCTGGGCAAGCAGCGACTTCCCCCATGTTCATCTCAATAACAGATTATAGACTTTTCCTCCTGGAACTTGTCCAAACATTTTTAAAACCATCTAACCATTGTTACCACACCCTCCAGCAACAAGTTCCATATCCACCATGAATATTCATGATATCATTTAACATGATCACCCCAAGATCACCCTAAGTACACAAAACTACTTCAGTTTCTGTACTGTGCCACTCTCTTGGTTTGTTTGATTGTTTTGCAGGCCAAATGCATGGCCCTACATTTTTAAAATTACCAGATATAGACTATTCCTTAAGCTTTGTTAGATTCCTTCTCATACTTTCCACACCTGCCACGGTGTCTATCCCGGTGCAGATTTTGATATCGTCTGCAAAAATGCAGACTTTTCCTGATAGCCTCTTCTCAATATTATCTGCAAAAATATTAAAATAACTGGATCAGAGACTGATCATTGCGACACATCACATTTACACACACAATGAGTTCAGGGCCGCCGAGAGGAGGGGACAGGGGGGACAAAATTCCTGGGGCCCGGGACTCCAAGGGGGCCCGGCGCCACAGTCCCACCCGCCACCGCCACCGGGCCCCTTCCACCCGAACCCCCGCCAGCAGAAGTGCTGTCTTCTGTTCTGACTCCGGCGTGCGCGGCCCACACAGACGCGCTCCTCTCAGCTGATCTTCGCTGTACTCTGCAGGGCTTCTGTGCGTCTGACGTGCAGGACGTCAGACGCACAGAAGCCCTGCAGAGTACAGCAAAGATCAGCTGAGAGGAGCGCGTCTGTGTGGGCCGCGCACGCCGGAGTCAGAAGACAGCACTTCTGCTGGCGGGGGTTTGGGTGGAAGGGGCCCGGCCCAGTGGCGGAGGCGGGTGGGACTGTGTCGCCGGGCCCCCCTCAGGGGGGGCAACAACAACCTGGGAGGGGTGGCAGTGGGGGCGGGGCCCAGGGGGTGGGGCCGGGGGCGGCCTTGTCCCGGGCCCGGCCCAGTCAGTCACTGTAGGGCTCATGCTAAGAGTTCAGTTTATTTTGTAGGCACCAATGTAGAACCATATCAAAATCCCCGATCAAATCCAACTATACTACACTTGGCAGAAACCCAACTCTCCTGTCAACTTGCCAAGGATATCAGATTTATTTGACAAGATATATCGCTGGGAAAACCAAGCTGCTTTGGACCTTGAAATCCATTGGCTTCCAGAAATAGCCTTACTCTTTGCTTTAACAAGGATCCCCTTAAGTTACTCACCCCAAGGTCAGACTAAACAGCTCGTGAAAATGAGCCACACCCACCCATTCTCCAACGTACTCCCTGAGAGTGAAGTCTGCATACATGGAAAATATGCACATAAAACTGATATGTACACTGGTAAATCTGTACTATTGTTACAGGAAATGTTCACAGTTCTTAATATGATATTTTAAGAACAGGGGGGAATTACTCGGAGCATGTGATAATATTTTTAGTTTTTAAGAACATGCGCTGTATTTATAAGTTTTAAGATATATATTCTGGTTTAGTTCTCCACCAATTACCTTATAAGATAATAAGATTTACAATTGCAAGAATACAAAGGAATTAAATGTTATCTCTGTTGAAATGCACTAGCCTGTACTGCAAGATTTAAAAGCATGTACTCAGGACACAAAAGACCATATATTTAGCTGCAGAAACAGGTAATGTAATAGTTACAAATAAGAGGTAGCTTTAGAATCTTTACAGAAGAATTTGTGCTTTAAAAACAAGGTAACAGGTTTAAATCAGGTTAACCCACAAGTCCTTCTGTTACAAAGCATGCTGTGGTCCAGCTGATTGATGAGCAGCATGAGGTAAGAGGAGCCCAGGCATTCTGCAGTCGGTGATGGAAGAGAAGTGCAGCGGGAGAGAAGAGTCTGAGCAGTGGAGCATGCTCTTGGCTTTTTATAATGTTAGTCTGCAGGGAAACATGATCGCATGACCTGGGTCATTTGCCTCCTGGTTTGCACTGGACCCTGGGCATTTGCAAAGAATCATGGTACCTGGTCTCATGTTTTATGACATCATAAGACTTCCTGTCTGGACTTCTGCTGACAAATGGTCTATTGAAGCAAAAGGCTTCCTGTTTGGACCTCTGTGGCAGAGACACATTTAATTCTGACAATTAAACTCATATCATGTTACACTATCGTCCTAATTCTATAAAAATCACCCAAAATTGTACTTGCAAATTTGGGCACATGCACAATTTGTGTATGCAATTTCATTAAATTACAAGTCAATTAGCGCCAACCATTGGCTTTTTAACAAGCAATTGTTAAACAGCAACAAGCAAACTGATCTGCTATTAGCAACATGTAACCTGTCGTTAAAATCATTCGTAGTACCTGAAGATTGGAGGGTGGCCAATGTGACGCTGATTTTTAAAAAAAGGTTCTAGGGGTGATCCGGGAAATTATAGACCAGTAAGCCTGACATTGGTGCCAGTCAAAATAGTGGAAACTATTATAAAGAATAAAATTATAGAACACGTAGACAAACGTGGTTTAATGGGACAGTCAGCATGGGTTCAGCCGAGGGAAGTCTTGCCTCACCAATCTGCTTCATTCCTTTGAAGGCGTGAATAAACATGTGGATAAAGGTGAGCCGGTTGATGTAGTGTATCTAGATTTTCAGAAAGCTTCTGATAAAGTTCCTCTTGAGAGACTCCTGAGAAAATTAGAGTCATGGGATAGGAGTCAAGGTTCTGGTGTGGATTAGCAATTGGTTGTTGGACAGAAAACAGAGCATAGGGTTAAATGGTCATTTCTCTCAATGGAAGAGGGTGGAGTGCCGCAGGGATCTGTACTGGGATCGGTACTAATTAACATATTTATAAATGATATGGAAATGACAAGTAAGATCAAATTTGCAGGTGATAAAAAAATATTCAAGGTTGATAAAACACGTGTGGACTGTGAAATATTGCAGGAAGACTGGGCGTCCAAATGACAGATGAAATTTAATGTGGACAAATGCAAGGTGATGCACATTGGAAAGAATAATCTGAATCATAGTTACCTGATGCTAGGGTCCACCTTGGGGGGGGGGGGGGCAGCGCTCAAGAAAAAGATCTGGGAGTCGTCGTAGATAATATGCTGACATCTCGTGCTCAATGTGCAGCGGCAGCCAAAAAAGCAAATAGGATGCTCAGAATTATTAGAAAAGGGATGGTGAATAAGACCAAAAACACTATAATGTCTTTATATCGCTCCATGGCACCTTGAGTATTGCGTTCAGTTCTGGTCGCTGTATCTCAAGAAAGATATATTAGAATTAGAAAAGGTTCAAAGAAGAGCGACCAAAATGATAAAGGGGATGGAACTCCTCTCGTATGAGGAAAGGCTAACGAGGCTAGGGCTCTTCAGCTTGGAAAAAAGACGGCTAAGGGGAATATGATTGAGGTCTACAAAATCCTGAATGGTGTAGAACGAGTAGAAGTAAACCGATTTTATTTTCTCATTCCCAAAGTACAAAGACTAGGAGACACTCGAGGAAGTTACGTGGAAATACTTTAAAAACAAATAGGAGGAAATATTTTTTCACTCATCGAATAGTTCAGCTCTGGAACTTGTTGCTGGAGGATGTGATAACAGCAGTTAGCGTACCTGGGTTTAAAAAAGGTATGGACAAATTCCTGGAGGAAAAGTCCATGGTCTGCTATTGAGACAGACACGGGGATGCAACTGCGTGCTCTGGGATTTGTAGTACGGAATGTTGCCACAATTTGGGCTTCTGCCAGGTACTTGTGACCTGGCTTGGCCACAGTTTGATTATCCACTCCTCCCATGATGACAGAATGAAAAACAAATAAAGAAAAACAAATTCTTAGAAATGACAGAAAACAAAACTTTTCTGGCTGCACAACCCTATCAATCAATCATCAGTCAAAAACTCCAATGCTTCTAGTTGCAGTAGAGAGATAATCCTGAGGCTGAAGGGCAAAGAGAAAGCCAGAGATTTCTTATGCCAGGAATAAGGATGGAAAGACTAGATGAGGATTTATCGTCCTTATATGCTACTACTACTACTACTACTACTACTACTACCCTTCTCCTCAAGACCCTTCACTGGCTCCCTATCCGTTTTCGCATCCTGTTCAAACTTCTTCTACTAACCTATAAATGTATTCACTCTGCTGCTCCCCAGTATCTCTCCACACTCGTCCTTCCCTACACCCCTTCCCGTGCACTCCGCTCCATGGATAAATCCTTCTTATCTGTTCCCTTCTCCACTACTGCCAACTCCAGACTTCGCGCCTTCTGTCTCGCTGCACCCTACGCCTGGAATAAACTTCCTGAGCCCCTACGTCTTGCCCCATCCTTGGCCACCTTTAAATCTAGACTGAGAGCCCACCTCTTTAACATTGCTTTTGACTCGTAACCACTCGCCTTCACCTACCCTCCTCTCCTCCTTCCTGTACACATTAATTGATTTGATTTGCTTACTTTATTTTTTGTCTATTAGATTGTAAGCTTTTTGAGCAGGGACTGTCTTTCTTCTATGTTTGTGCAGCGCTGCGTATGCCTTGTAGTGCTATAGAAGTGATAAATAGTAGTAGTAACCTATAAATGTACTCACTCTGCTGCTCCCCAGTATCTCTCCACACTCGTCCTTCCCTACACCCCTTCCCGTGCTCTCCGCTCCATGGATAAATCCTTCTTATCTGTTCCCTTCTCCAGACTTCGCGCCTTCTGTCTCACTGCACCCTACGCCTGGAATAAACTTCCTGAGCCCCTACGTCTTGCCCCATCCTTGGCCACCTTTAAATTTAGACTGAAAGCCCACCTCTTTAACATTGCTTTTAACTCGTAACCACTTGTAACCACTCGCCTCCACCTACCCTCCTCTCTTCTTTCCCGTTCACATTAATTGATTTGATTTGCTTACTTTATTTTTTTTTGTCTATTAGCTTGTAAGCTCTTTGAGCAGGGACTGTCTTTCTTCTATGTTTGTGCAGCGCTGCGTATGCCTTGTAGCGCTATAGAAGTGATAAGTAGTAGTAGTAGTCTCTTGTAACCAGAGCTAATATTGTGATGTCATAATGCCTCAGGCCACCAATAAGAGCCAAGCTCATCAGTGATGTCACAATGGCTTGATTGTCTTATACTTGGCTTACTTTTATTACATAGCTCTTTGAGCAGGGACTGTCTTTCTTCTATGTTTGTGCAGCGCTGCGTACGCCTTGTAGCACTATAGAAATGCTAAATAGTAGTAGTAGTAGTAGTAGTATTTAGCATTTTATATAGTGCTACAAGGCGTACGCAACGCTGCACAAACATAGAAGAAAGACAGTCCCTGCTCAAAGAGCTTACAATCTAATAGACAAAAAATAAAGCAATATGCTGTAATGTTCTAAAGCTACATGTTAATCCTGATTGCCAATAACCCATGGTTTTTCTAAATTGTAGATCTGTACCCCTTTGCCTAACATTTTACAAAGCAACGTTGGCAAAAAAAAATAGGAAAAATAAAACCCATGGGATAAAAGAACTGCGTGCATACTGTGCAAAAAAGATTTAGGCTTTACAAAATGAAATGTCATGATCTAGGTGAAAAGCAGTGACTACAGGAATCAAAAGTCGGAGAATGAAGACCAGAGCTGCAGAAATAAAACAAAATTACAGCAGTCAAGTAAAAAATCTATAAAGTATCCCCAGATAATGAATAGCAATGGAAAAAAGAAACCAACTATAATACCCTGGCTGAGTGAGGCTGCTAGTCATAAAAGAATGCAAATGAGATCTTGAGAGCTAAATTTACTGGGAGATTATGAAAATATTACACAGTTGGTGGGTAAAATAAATGCGATGTATTTGAGAGTCTTGACTCACATCCTAAAGTTCCTCTGCAATGTCTTTATTATTATTACTATTTTATATAGAATAAATAAAGGGAATACATTTAACGTTCATAGGAGGAAACGGAGACAAAACCCACAGATACAAGAGAAAAATGGAAATCATTAAGGGGTCCTTTACCAATTGTGGTAAAAGGATGGCCCATGGTGGCGTCGGCATGCGGGATTGCTGTGCACCCAGCCCACCTTTTACCCAGAAAGAGCAAGGATGGGAGTTGTAGGGTTAATTTTAAATTGTCTTCTCCCCTCCGAAGGGACACCACCTTGTAAGTGGTGGAGGGGCTTCCGTGTTTCAGAGGGTTATGCTGAAGGGTTACCCATATCAGACAGGCCTCTGAGGAGAAACCAGACAAAGAGTGTCCCAAACTAGGGAGAGTGGAAAGATGGTGACCTGAAGCTCGTACGCTCAATGGCCCAGCTGTCCTCTGAAGTTCTGTCTTTGTTTACTTGAAATTTCCTCTTTACCTTAACTGAGAGGAAGGGGACAATGGGGGGGTCAGCCGCCGATAACTAGCGTTTTGTCCCCTGTGCAGCAAGTGTGGGACCGCTGCGCGTCGAGCTACCCACAGATGACTGGGTTGATGAGTCCATTGATTAGCGCCGGTGAAGGAGCGTCGATGCTCTTGGACCTGGAAACAACTTCACCGTTCTCAAATCATTTAACCACCATGTCCAAAGGAGTGGAGGAGTGACTTAGGAGTGTATGCTGAAACGGAAGTCATTTACAGCTGAACCCGTGTCGGTGGTGCCACTCCTAAACCCGTAAGAGCTATCAGTTTGGAGTTTGTGGCTCCCGTGGAGGTTACATTGAATATCATCTGGAAGGCGCGCCAGGACCTAACGGTGGAAGTAGTAGTAAGTAGTAGTAGTAAATATTTTTGCTTCAGATATAATCTTATTAGTGAGCCACATGGATAATCTAATCGAATCCTTTGAGAATGAAAAATTGATACAGCAAATGAAGTTCTATAGGAATAGGAAACGGTTAAGATTTTGAAAATGTTAATGGACCAGAAAAATTTGAATAAAATGAATATTGTTACAGATGATTAATATCGAGATTGCTGTTTTCCCAGAGTTCCGGGTATGACTCCTAAAGTTTTTTTTCCTCTGAAATGATTCCTCTTAGCACATTAATTCAAAAGGAGTGAAGCCTGTGAAACTGGAATTACTTTAATCAGTGGGAATTGGATCAGAGATTCAAGTGCTTGTATTGTTAAAAAAAAATGAAATCAGGTGTATTATTTCCACTAATATTGGACAATAAGTATGTTTCCAACGAAATTAATTGACTATACACCGTCTTGGGTTTGAAGAAGCCAACCAGACGATCAATGTGGAATAATGATTCAGATAAATAATAACTGAGGATAATCAGGTTAATACCACATTTTCTTTCTTTACTGTCGTTTAATTGATCTTGTCTTGTTTCACTCTCCCTATTTATTTTGTGGTCTAAGAAAGAGAAAGATTGTATATAATTCATTTATCTGTTTGAGATTGTTTTCTTCTAATAGTGTATTAATGTACAGTCATCTCTGTATTACTGTTTGCAAGTGACCCTTGTAAAATGAAAAATTATAAATAAATGATTAAAAAATAAATAAAAAATAAATTGTCTTCTAGTGATTCTTCTGGTGATGATGAATTTAAGAGTGTTATACGCGATAAGCAAACAGCTCAATTGCAAAATAATATGCAGGATTCCTCTAATTTGTTATCTAATTCTTTTTTACAGCTACCGGAGCAACTTCAGGAAACTATAAATGTAAAACCAAAAGTAGACACTCTCAAATTAGGGGCCAAACCCAGGAAATTGACCAAGAAATGAATAATGGTATCAATATTTCCTCTGTTAGTTTAACCCCGACTCAGACTGAGGTTCTTAATAGAAGTTTATCTTTTGTTCCTTCAGATAATTACGATGCGTTTAGCACTCATCAGCTACTTTATAGATTCTTTAGGGATTTAAAGTTACGTACTTATTTTGGTGGGCAACAGAGTAACGATGGTGAGTGCTTTCTTAATAAGGGTAAGAAATCTAGATGGGTCCCTCCGGGAGTCCCGGATCCTTCTATTACGGCCTTCCAACAATTGGTTTTGAAAGATATGTCCATTTTAGAACAATCTCAGGTTAAACATACAGCTAACTTGACCTGGAGTCAAAGGAAATGTTTACGTGATCTGGTCAATAATCTTGCGGTGATTGTTCAAAGGATATCCTATTGTATTTACCCATGGGTCAGTATTGGAACCCTTATCTCAGTGCATGGACAAGATATTACATCCTTTTGTGACTCGGTCTAGCTCGTATGTCCGAGCGATGCATTTTATTCAGATTTTCGACTCTCTTCGACTCGCTGGGCATGACAATGTGTATTTGGTTACCCTTGACGTGGTGGAATTATATACTAATATACCACAATCAAAGGCCATTAATATGGCTTGTACGTATTTTTAGGAGGCTGCTGTTTCAGCTACCAAAATATCTGTTTTCCGTCAATTGTCAACTTATGTTATTTGCCATAACTATTTTGAATTTCAGCAGAGGTTTTTCTGTTCAAACCATCGCACCCTCTTTAGCATGTTTATATATGACTAACTTTGAGAATAAATAAGTATACAAGTCTGGTTATAATGATCATATCATATATTGCTTTGGAAGGAGTCTCCTCAAGACCCTTCACTGGCTCCCTATCCGTTTTCAAACTTCTTCTACTAACCTATAAATGTACTCACTCTGCTGCTCCCCAGTATCTCTCCACACTCGTCCTTCCCTACACCCCTTCCCGTGCACTCCGCTCCATGGATAAATCCTTCTTATCTGTTCCCTTCTCCACTACTGCCAACTCCAGACTTCGCGCCTTCTGTCTCGCTGCACCCTACGCCTGGAATAAACTTCCTGAGCCCCTACATCTTGCCCCATCCTTGGCCACCCTTAAATCTAGACTGAAAGCCCACCTCTTTAACATTGCTTTTGACTCGTAACCACTTGTAACCACTCGCCTCCACCTACCTTCCTCTCTTCCTTCCCGTCCACATTAATTGATTTGATTTGCTTACTTTATTTATTTTTTGTCTATTAGATTGTAAGCTCTTTGAGCAGGGACTCACTTTCTTCTATGTTTGTGCAGCGCTGCGTACGCCTTGTAGCGCTATAGAAATGCTAAATAGTAGTAGTAGTAGTAGTAGTACACAGATGAGGTCATCATGATATGGGCCTCATGATACATTACAGGCTTTCATTTGTTATATTAATTTTATGGATCTGCATATTACATTTACAACTAAGTTTCATGAATCTTACTTTTTGGATATTAAAATTACAAGGTCAGTTGGACATCAGTTTCCTACTACCATTTATAAGAAACAGACCGACAGGAAGAGCCTGTTACATTATTCTAGTTTCCACCCTATTTCTTTCAAAAAGAGGTGTTCCTGTCAGTCAGATTCTTAGATTCAAACGGTTGTGTTCCTTTGTGGAGGAATTCAAATTACAGTCTGTTCATATGATTGATAGATTTTTACAAAGGAGTTATCCGGAAGGGGTGGTAAAGAAAGACTATAAGCGGGCTACATTCCCATAGATCTTAGCTTTTTTTACCTAGACAGATTGAAGAGAGAAGCCTCACTCTCATCTCTCCCTAAATTCCTCCCTAGGAACTCCGTTCACTGGGTAAATCTCTCTTATCTGCACCCTTCTCCTCCACTGCTAACTCCAGACTCCGTTCCTTTTATCTTGCTGCACCTTATGCCTGGAATAGACTTCCTGAGCCGGTACGTGAAGCTCCATCTCTGGCTGTCTTGAAATCTAAGCTAAAAGCCCACCTTTTTGATGCTTCTTTTAACTCCTAACCCTTGTTTTATCATCCTCACGTTAATATTCCCTTATCTCTTGTTTGTCCTGTTTGTCTGTCCTAATTAGATTGTAAGCTCTGTCGAGCAGGGACTGTCTCTTCATGTTCAAGTGTACAGCGCTGCGTATGCCTAGTAGCACTATAGAAATGATAAGTAGTAGTAGTAGCAAGCCCCCCCCCCCCGTTTGTGTACTCCTCTTGAGTTCATGCCACCACTGTTGGTCGTATTATTTATAAATATTGGCATGTACTTACAGTGCACCCAGACTTCATAAATACCCCAAAATTGCCTATAAACGCAGAGCTAATGTAGGAGAAATTGTAAAGACCCCCCCAGATAAGAACATTCAGTTAGTGGGCATTCCCCTTGTGGTAAGTGCGTTTACTGCAAATTTTCCTTCACCACCGACAGCTTGCTCATACCAGGAACCACCAAAATGTTTTACCTCTGAAGTAGTACCATGTGTGACAGTGCACTGGTGGATTATTGTATTGTGTGCCCCTGTTCCTTGTATTATATTGGCCACACAAAAAGAAAGTTAAAGCAGAATGTGGCGGAACATATTAGTAATCTTAAACATCAGAGAATGGAAGCACCTCTGGTGGCCCATTAGAAATCTATGGGCCACCGGCATTTAAAAAGGAGATAGAGCAGCTTTTAAACTAGAAACTGGGGGAAGACCGATAATCGCTCAAAAGCGCATGGTTCGGGATAAGGTATCTTTCAAAGGTATCACCAAAACAGGGACGTTAGGGTATCCTGATAGTGAGGTTTCAAAAAAGACCATAGTAGATCAGCCTGCTTATAATCGAACGAGAAAAACGCCCAAGTTCCGACCTAAATTGGGAGATGGACGTTTATCTCACAAAAACGAATAAAGCGGTATAATCGAAAGCCGATTTTTGGACGTTTTCAACTGCACTCCGTTGCGGATGCGGACAAAGTTGATGGGGGCGTGTCAGAGGTGTGGCGAAGGCGGAACTGGGGCGTGGTTATCTGCCGAACAAAGATGGGCGCATTTCACCGATAATGGGAAAAAAGTATGCGGTTTTAGCTAGAATTTAGGACACTTTTCCTGGACCCTGTTTTTTCACGAATAAGGCCCCAAAAAGTGCCCTAAATGACCAGATGACCACTGGAGGGAATCGGGGATGACCTCCCCTGACTCCCCCAGTGGTCACTAACCCCCTCCCACCACAAAAAACAATGTTTCACAACTTTTTATTTTCACCCTCAAATGTCATACTCACCTCCCTGGCAGCAGTATGCAGGTCACTGGAGGAGTTGTTAGGGGGTGCAGTGGACTTCAGGCAGGTGGACCCAGGCCCATCCCCCCTACCTGTTACAATTGTGCTGCTTAATGCTTATTAGTCGTCCAACCCCCCCAAACCCACTGTACCCACATGTAGGTGCCCCCCTTCACCCCTTAGGGCTATAGTAATGGTGTAGACTTGTGGGCAGTGGGTTTTGAGGGGGATTTGGGGGGCTCAACACACAAGGGAAGGGTGCTAAGCACCTGGGAGCTCTTTTACCATTTTTTTTGTTTTTGTAAAAGTGCCCCCTAGGGTGCCCGGTTGGTGTCCTGGCATGTGAGGGGGACCAGTGCACTACGAATCCTGGCCCCTCCCACGAACAAATGCCTTGGATTTATTCGTTTTTAAGCTGGGCGCTTTCATTTTCCATTATCGCTGAAAACCAAAAACGCCCAGCTCACAAATTGTCGAATAAAACATGGACGTCTATTTTTTCCCAAAATACGGTTCGGTCCGCCCCTTCACGGACCCGTTCTCGGAGATAAACGTCCATGGAGATAGGCGTTTCTGTTCGATTATGCCCCTCCAGGTGTCCTTAAATAAAAATAAAAATCAGACAAAAGATTGCAAATTAATACTGTCAAGTACTGAGCATGATGTAAATAGGAACAACAAACATAGTTTGAAATGTCTATATGCAAATGCCAGGAGCCTAAAAAATAAGATGGGAGAGTTAGAATACATTGCACTAAATGAAAAATTAGAAATAATAGGCATCTCTGAGACCTGGTGGAAGGAGGATAACCAGTGGGACACTGTCATACCATGGTACAAATTATATCGTAGTGATAGGGTGGATCGAATTGGTAGAGGGGTAGCATTGTATATTAAGGAGAGCCTTGAATCAAATAGATTGAAAGTTCTGCAGGAAACAAAACACTTCTTGGAATCACTATGGATTGAAATTCCGTGTGTAAAGGGGAAAAGGATAGTGATAGGAGTGTACTACCGTCCTCCTGGCCAGGAAGAAAAGACGGATGCAGAAATGTTAAAGGAAATTAGGGATGCAAACAAACTGGGCAACACAGTAATAATGGGTGATTTCAATTACCCCGATATTGGCTGAGTAAATGTAACATCAGGGCACGCTAGGGAGGTAAAATTCCTTGACAAAATCAAGGACTGCTTTATGGAGCAGCTGGAACAGGATCCAACAAGAGAAGGAAAAATTCTATACCTAGTACTTAGTGGAGCGCATGATCTGGTGTGGGAGGTAATGGTGCTGGGGCCGCTTGATAAGAGTGATCATAATATGATCAGATTTGATATTGGCTTTGGAGTAAGTACACACAGGAAATCTAATACGTTAGCGTTTAACTTCCAAAAAGGAGACTATGATAAAATGAGAAGAACAGTGAAAAAAAAAAACTTAGAGGATCAGCAGCGAAGATCAAAAATTTGCATCAGGCTTGGATGCTGTTCAAAAATACCATCCTGGAAGCCCAGGCCAAATATGTTCCATGTATTAAAAAATAGGAAGGAAGACCAAACGACAGCCAGCGTGGTTAAAAAGTGAGGTGAAGGAAGCTATTAGAGCTAAAAGAAAATCCTTCAGAAAATGGAAGAAGGAACCGACTGAAAATAATAAGAAACAGCATAAGGAATGTCAAGTCAAATGCAAAGCGCTGATAAGGAAGGCTAAGAGGGACCTTTCCTTCCTCTGAGGGAATTCCATCCACCACTACCCTCTGGCATAATGCTTGGCTGCTCTGCACTGGCTTCTCCTCATTAGGAAGGAAATCATGTGCAAATGAGCTAACAGCGAGCAGCTCATTTGCATGCGATTTCCTTCATGCATGCCCGTTCCTTTCCAAATCGCTAAGGGATCGGTATGGGAAGGGCTTTTTCCATTCAGTTAGTGCATCAGTTAATCCACTGCAGTGCCCCCTAGGGTGCCCGGTTGGTGTCCTGGCATGTCAGGGGGACCAGTGCACTACGAATGCTGGCTCCTCCCACGAACAAATGATCATTTTTGAGATGGGCGTCCTCAGTTTCCATTATCGCCGAAAATCGGGGACGACCATCTCTAAGGACGACCATTTATAAGGTCGACCTAAATATTGAGATTTGGGCATCCCCGACCGTATTATCAAAACGAAAGATGGCCGCCCATCTTGTTTCGATAATACAGGTTTCCCCGCCCCTACTTGGGATGTCCTGCGAGGACGCCCTCAGGAAAACTTGGGCGCCCCGTTCGTTTATGCCCTTCTTTGGCATTTGATGCTTATGGACCTATTGAGTTCTTAACAAAAAGTGGAATATATTGCTTGTGACCAGTCAACAGGTGTTAGCAGTGTGAGTGGATATTGTGTATGTGATAGGTGTGCTTGTGTGTATGAATATAATAAAACATATTTTGTTAAATAATTTTTGTGTTCTGGAGTATCATATGGATAGTATTTGTAGTACATGTGCTCCAGTTTATATTTAAATATCCCCAAGTGATTTTTTAATTACATTTTAATTGCCAAACATAAGACCATTCTTCTAACTTTTGCAGATCCCTTTTCATGATTTCCACTCCCACAAATCTTGGTATCATCCACATAAAGGCAAAGCTTACCTTTTAATCCTTTGGCATTGTCACTCACAAGCATATTGAACAGAATTGTCCCCAGAACCGATATCCCTGAGGCACTCCACTTCTCACCTTTCCTTCCTCTGAGGGAATTCCATTGACCACCACCCTCTGGCATCTGTCTGTCAACCAGTTTCTAATCCAGTTCACCACTTTGGGTCCTAACTTCAGCCTTTCAAGTTTATTTAAGAGCTTTCTATGACGGACCATGTCAAATGCTTTGCTGAAGTCTGAGTAGATTATATCTAGCACGTGTCATAGTAACATAGTAACATAGTAGATGACGGCAGAAAAAGACCTGCACGGTCCATCTAGTCTGCCCACAATAAACTCGTATGTGTATACCTTACCTTGATTTGTACCTGTCTTTTTCAGGGCACAGACCGTATAAGTCTGTCCAGCAGTATTTCCCGCCTCCCAACCACCAGTCCCGCCTCCCATCACCGGCTCTGGCACAGACCCCGTATAAGTCTGCCCTCCCCTATCCTAGCCTCTCAACCACCAACCCCTCTTCCCCCCGCCACCCAATTTCTGCTAAGCTTGATCCAGTTCTCTAGTCACCCAGTCAAAGAATTCAATCAAATTAGTTTGGCATGATTTACCTTTGGTAAAACCATGTTGCCTCGGATCTTGTAACTCATTGGATTCCAGGAAATTTACTAACCTCTCCTTCAGCAATACTTCCATTACTTTTCCAATAACCAGAGTGAGGCTTACTGGCCTGTAGTTTCCCACTTCTTCACTGTTGTTACTTTTGTGAAGAGAGACCACATCCACTCTTCTTCAATCCCTTGGAACCTCTCCTGCCTCTAAGGATTTATTAAACAAATCTTTAAGAAGTCTTGAAACAATCTCTCTAAGGTCCCTCAGTATCAGATCCCATGACGGACAGCCTCAAGCTCAACCGGACTTTAATTTGACTGAATTTTTGGAGTCATCCCTGGAAATAGTGACAGAAAGAACTACTTTAATTGTTACCTTTGCTCTGGAGATAGATCGTAATAATATTTTTAAGACTTATTTTCATCATGTAAATGCAAGGCTTTATGGGTTCAAGGATTCAAATTGTTCCTGACTTAGCAAGGGATACTCAAAAGAGAAGGAGAGAGTTCTTGTCTTATAAGACAAGAGCTCTCAACTTAGGAGCTGTCTTTCAACTAAAATTTCCTTGCAGATAGATGTTTGATATCCCTAAATGCCAACAATTATGTATTCTTTGACCCCGTAAAGCTGCAACAATTTATTGAATTACATGAAAGCGCTGTTAAGCCCTGAAGGGCAACCCAGTGAGAAAATGCTACAAGTGGCCTAGCAGGATAAACTGCTCTTCAAGTTTCTTTGGTAAAGATTAGTTAATTAATATTTTCTGTTTTCCTGGTACTTGGATCATTGAATAGTGGACAAAGGTTATAGAGAATTTTATTGCCTTTAAATTTTGTTTCTTTTTGTAATTTTCTGAACATTTGTAAAATATAAAATGATACAAATAATTAAAAAAATATATATATCAGATCCCATCTGATCCCATGGCTTTGCCCACCTTCAATTTTTCAAGTTGTTCGTAAACACATTCTTCTTTGAACGGTGTGATATCCACTCCATTCTTATATTTATTTATTTATTTTATTTTACAGTGCTTATATCCCACAATTTCCAACCTCTGGCAGGCTCAATGTGGCTTACAACATTTGAATAACAAATAGGGTACAATAAATGGAAAGGGGTAAGCAGGGCAGAGAGGTAAAGATCTTTGGGGTAGGCTTGCTCAAATAAGCAGGACTTAAGCGACTTCCTAAAAGTCAGATGATCCTGAACCGTTTTCACTGATTTTGGTAGGCTATTCCACAAGTGAGTGCTGGTGTAGGTAAAGGAGTGGCCTAGTGGTTAGGGTGGTGGACTTTGGTCCTGAGGAACTGAGTTCAATTCCCACTTCAGGCACAGGCAGCGCCTTGTGACTCTGGGCAAGTCACTTAACCCTCCATTGCCCCATGTAAGCCGCATTGAGCCTGCCATGAGTGGGAAAGCGCGGGGTACAAATGTAACAAAAATAAAATAGATACTATTGGAGATTCTACATGGAATGTTGCTACTATTGGAGATTCTACATGGAATGTTGCTATTCCACTAGCAACATTCCATGTAGAAGGCTGCACAGACTTCTGTTTCTGTGAGTCTGACGTCCTGCACGTACGTGCAGGACGTCAGACTCACAGAAGCAGAAGCCTGCGCGGCTACATTGGTGATCTGCAAGGGCCGACTTCTACATGGAATGTTGCTAGTGGAATAGCAACATTCCATGTAGAATCTCCAATAGTAGCAACAGTGGAGGAGTGGCCTAGTGGTTAGGGTGGTGGACTTTGGTCCTGAGGAACTGAGTTCAATTCCCACTTCAGGCACAGGCAGCGCCTTGTGACTCTGGGCAAGTCACTTAACCCTCCATTGCCTCAGGTACAGATAAGTACCTGTATATAATATGTAAGTCACATTGAACCTGCTGTGAGTGGGAAAGTGCCGGGCACAAATGTAAGAAAAATAAATATTGGAGATTCTAGATGGAATGTTGCTACTATTGAGATTTTGTTGCTACTATTGGAGATTCTACATGGAATGTTGCTATTCCACTAGCAACAATCCATGTAGAAGCTTGCCCTTGCAGATCAGCAACGTGGCTGCGCAGGCTTCTATTTCTGTGAGTCTGACGTCCTGCACGTACGTGCAGGACGTCAGACTCACAGAAACAGAAGCCTGCACAGCCGCGTTGCTAATGTGCAAGGACAGGCTTCTACATGGAATGTTACTAGTGGAGGAGTAGCCTAGTGGTTAGTGCAGTGGACTTTGATCCTGAGGAACTGAGTTAATTCCCACTGCAGCTCCTTGTGACTCTGGGCAAGTCACTTAACCCTCCATTGCCCCATGTAAGCCACATTGAGCCTGCCATGAGTGGGAAAGTGTGGGGTACAAATGTAACTAAAATAAATAAAAATGCATGGTCTTATACTTCAGCCTAGAACATATATGTACCTTTACCAGCCAATTCTCCAGGATTTTCTTCCACAAACACAGAAGTATTTGTTTAGCATGTTCGCTTTTTCATCATCACTCTCCACGTAGCCATCCGCAGCACCTCTCAGTCCCACAATTCAATTCCTAGCCTTCCTTCTTTCACTAATATACCTGTAAACATTTTTGTCTCCCTTCCTTGCATTCCTAGCCATTTGTTCTTTCGCCTCTGCTTTCACTAGACATATCTGGTTCTTGGCTTCTTTCAGCTTCTCCCGGTATACTTTCCTATGTTCCTCTCCTTGAGTTTTCCTGTAGGTAAGTTGGGTGATGCTATCTGGGAGTTTCAAGTTGTGGAAGAGGGGGGGGGGGCTGGAGAGTTGCCACAAGCTGATTTTTTTTGTTCGCTTGGGGCAGCAGCCACATTCACCTGGTAATTAACACAATTGCCCTGAAACAAACTTATAAAAATGAAATAAAACAAAGAGAACAAAAATCCCTGCAAATAACACAGGAAACTGAACAAACTTTTTTTTTTTGCCTACATGCGCCTACTGTTTAAAGGTTTAACTTTGAGTTTTAAAGCTTCTGCATTACAACTGCCTTGAAGATTTTTACAGAGAGCAGGAACAGCAAAAAGAAAAGCACAAACAGGCCTCCAAGAATGGAAAAATTAGGAGTACTTTAATGAATAGACCCTACATGTGCAGTGTTTCAGCATCTGTACGCCTGCGTCGGGGTCAATAATCGAAACTCTTGGGGCACATACACAAGTAAAAGTGTAAGTATGTAAAACGTCAAGCAGATCTGAAGACACCAAATCAAAAATTAAAACTACGTCTTGTTGCACCAAACTGCCAAAGAAAACCTGTTTGTGCTTTTATTTTTTTGCTGTTGAACATTTACAGACCAGCACAGACTCTACATTCAGACTACCCTGTAGTTACTATTTTATACTGTAGAAAATTGGATGATAGTTCATAGATTAAAATTGAATCGATTCCCACTTCAGGCACAGGCAGCTCCTTGTGACTCTGGGCAAGTCACTTAACCCTCCATTGCCCCATGTAAGCCGCATTGAGCCTGCCATGAGTGGGAAAGCGCAGGGTACAAATGTAACAAAAATAAAATAGATACTATTGAAGATTCTACATGGAATGTTGCTACTATTGGAGATTCTACATGGAATGTTGCTATTCCACTAGCAACATTCCATGTAGAAGGCTGCGCAGGCTTCTGTTTCTGTGAGTCTGACGTCCTGCACGTCCATTGGTGATCTGCAAGGGCCGACTTCTACATGGAATGTTGCTAGTGGAATAGCAACATTCCATGTAGAATCTCAAACAGTAGCAACAGTGGAGGAGTGGCCTAGTGGTTAGGGTGGTGGACTTTGGTCCTGGGGAACTGAGGAACTGAGTTTGATTCCCACTTCAGGCACAGGCAGCTCCTTGTGACTCTGGGCAAGTCACTTAACCCTCCATTGCCCCATGTAAGCCGCATTGAGCCTGTCATGAGTGGGAAAGCGCGGTGTACAAATGTAACAAAAAAAAATACTGAAAAAAAGCAAAGTTGTTACTTATTACTGGTTTGAGTGATTGAACTCGATATTGTCATCAATCACCAGGTTTATTCCTTTCCATCCTCTGTGAGAATCTGAGGGGTGGTTTTTTTTTGGATTCTACAGGTTCCCCGAAGCTACAACTTAATAAGATAATTCAGAAAACATTTATTCTTATGCATAAACTATGTTGTATTCGGTTATTAGTCCAGGCTTATTGTAATATAATCTACTTAGGTTGTTCTCAAGTACTGTTGAGAAAGTTACAGACTAAGACTGGTTTTTTTTTCCTTGAAACATTCTGATCATTTATCTGCTTATTATTCTAAAGTTCATTGGTTGCCAATGACTTCAAGGGTTTTATTTAAACTTTCATGTTTAATGCAAGAGCCGGTGGTTGGGAGGCGGGGCTGGAGGTTGGGAGGCGGGGATAGTGCTGGGCAGACTTATATGGTCTGTGCCCTGAAGAGCACAGGTACAAATCAAAGTAGGGTATACACAAAAAGTAGCACATATGAGTTGTCTCGTTGGGCAGACTGGATGGACCGTGCAGGTCTTTTTCTGCCGTCATCTACTATGTTACTATGTATAAAGTCTGCTATGGTTTATCTCCTTTTTATTTGCTAATA
This sequence comes from Microcaecilia unicolor, assembly GCF_901765095.1. NCBI lineage: Eukaryota > Metazoa > Chordata > Amphibia > Gymnophiona > Siphonopidae > Microcaecilia > Microcaecilia unicolor. The sequence goes on along the minus strand of NC_044035.1, from coordinate 22,372,457 downwards.
TGTTTTTAGCTTGTCTAAAATAATTCGGGTTTCTCGGTTATTTAGTCTTTTTTTCCTTTTCATCTATGAAGGGTAAAATACGAAAGAGGAGTATAGGTTCTTTGCTTTCTTACTAAGCTGCTAAAATATGCAAGTAAATATCTTCTTTGATAGTTCGGGCATTGCGCTATGTATATTTTAGACGTCTGCTTAAAACATACTTGTTTCAGAATTATGGAAGGAAATGAATGTATTAGTTTTAATTAATTGATGATAATGCTATGTTGTAATTTATTTATTGCATTTGTATCCCACATTTTCCCAACGCTTTGCAGGCTCAATGTGGCTTACAATACATCAAGAATAGTAGAAATATATTAGAAAATTGACATTTAGTATTACAGAAGGATCTTGGGCAACATGATAATGATAGAACAAGATAATAGTATAACAACGAGGTATTATAAGACAGTTCTGAATATATGTGGAGGATTTATGTGTGTGTTCACATTGGTTGATCTTTGTGGTATGCCTTGTTGAAGAGATGGGTCTTCAGCAGTTTGCGGAAGTTCGTTAGTTCGTAAATCGTTTTTAAGTTTCGCGGCAATGCGTTCCATAAATGTGTGCTCAAGTAGGAGAAGGTTGACGCGTGCATTAGTTTGTATTTTAGACCTTTGCAGTTAGGGAAGTGCAGATTAAGGAATGTGCGGGATGATCGTTTGGCATTCCTGGGTGGTAAGTCTATCAGGTCTGACATGTAGGCTGGTTCATCTCCGTGAATGATTTTGTGGACTAAGGAGCATATTTTGAACGTGATGCGTTCTTTAAGTGGGAGCCAGTGTAGTTTTTCTCATAAGGGTTTAGCACTTTCGTATTTTGATTTACCGAATATGTCTAGCTGCAGTGTTCTGGGTTGTCCTGGTTTGTTCAGTCTCTTTGTATATAACCCGCATAGAAGTGTGAGGTATTGCGAGCTATAAAAACAAAGTGTTATGCTATGCTATGATGAGCATGTCCTTGATGTCCTTCTTTTTGGGTTGGATGAGTATTGAGATTCTATTTGATCCTCCACATACAGTCAAGGACACTAAGGTTCTCCCAAGGACTATCACTAACCACACCCTCTCCAAAAGACATTACACGATGTGATACCCACAAGCGAGCCTTCTCCGGAGTTGCCCCTACACTCTAGAATGCACTGCCTGAGAGGCTGTTCTTAACACAAGACTATCTCTACTTCAGGAAGCAGGTGAAAGCTTGGCTCTTCAACCAGGCCTTTAACGGAAGAAGTAACTACCTTGCAGTGACATAGGAAGGGGGGGCGGTGGGTCCGCCCCGGGTGCACGCCGCTGGGGGTGTCGGCACCTCGCTGGTTCCTTGCTCTCTCTGCCCCGGAACAGGTTACTTCCTGTTCTGGGGCAGAGAGAGCAAGGAACCAGCGAGGCGCCGACACCCCCCAGCGGCGTGCACTCGGCGGATTGGCTCTCCCGCCCGCCCCTCACCGCCTTCAAGGTATGTTCTTGCGGGGGGGGGGGGGTTGCGCTACGGAGGGGGGAGGGTGCGTCGCGCTGCACCCGGGGGGGGTGCGCAGTGGCGACCCACCCTGGGTGTCAGCTGCCCTCGCGACGCCACTGCTACCTTGTTAGTCTCACTCACACACACAAGGAGTGACTCGGGCTGCATATACTGCAGCAGGACATGTTTATCCACTCCTACCCTAGCTGAGATAATATTCAACCATCTCTCTGACCTCATGTGCAACTTTCTTTAATGTAGTCACCTCACTTACTCTCTTACCTATCTGTACATTACATCTTTGCTTTACTCTTCACTATCAATTAAAATGTTCTATTACATATTGTGTTAACATTGTAAGTAGTATACTATGCCATACTTTGTATTGTTATTTGAATATTTTTACTGCTGTAATTGTCTATTGCTCATGTTTGATCTATTCTTACTGTACACTGCCTTCAATGAAGTCCTTCAAAAAGGTGGTAAATAAATCCTAATAAATAAATAAATAAAATAATTGTCCTAATACTGTGGAACACCCACCAAACACACTTACATTGAGGAAGAAGCTGAGGGGTTCCTTTACTAAAAATTAGCTTGAGTTATCTGCAGTACGGCCCGTTTTATTCCTATGGGCCCTACTGCAGATAACTCGAGCTAATCTTTAGTAAAAGACACCCTGAGGCTTTTTTTTTCCTCAGAAAGTATATTCCTTAAGTTGAAGAGATGTATTATGAATACTATTCAGTAGTGTCTTAATTATTTTATGATAACTGTATTTTGGGTTTTTTTAACTTAAGGAACGCATTGCATTCAAGATCTGCACGATTGTACACAAAATCATTCACGCAGACGCCCCAATCTACATGCTAAACCTCGTGGACCTACCTCCCAGAAACGCCACAAGATCATCCCGTGAATTTCTCAACCTGCACTACCCCAGCTGCAAAGGACTTAAATACAAGCTTGTGCATGCCACTACCTTCTCTTACAAGAGCACGCAGTTATGGAATGCATTACCTACAGACTTGAAAGCAATCAACAAAACAACTATCTTTCGAAAATCTCTGAACCCATTCTTCTTCAACAAGGCCTACAGCAAACAATTAAATGACTAGTTTAAGTAAAGATATCAAACGGTTATAGAATGATGAACATATAGCAATGCTCAATTTATATCTGCTTTACTGAATCACACCCCCATCCCACCCTACTGTAACCATAACTGTAAGTTATTACAGAGATGACCTGTTATTTGGACGCTTATGACTCCAGGTCATCATTGGACTGGTAACATCCACGACCAAATGGCTTGGATTTGGCCAGGTTTGAGATGGCCGCCATTAGTTTCCATTATCGGCGAAAACCAATGGCGGCCATCTCTAACGCCAGCGATCTCTAAGGCCGGCCCAAATGTTGAGATTTGGCCGGCCCCGACCGTATTATCGAAACGAAAGATGGCCGGCTATCTTGTTTCGATAATAGGGTCGGGTATGCCGCTTTACGGGGCCGGCCTTAGAGATGGCCGCCCATATAGATGGCCGACCCCGTTCGATTATGCCCCTCTGTTTGTCTTAAGAAACACCCAGGAACCTATTTAATACAGCATTTCTTGCTTTATGGGAAATATATATTTTTTTTATAATTAAATATATGTTTATCTTTCTTTTAGGTACCCTACTGGATCCAGTTTACAAACTTTGTAACAAAACAAAAGAGAAAAAAAAGCAGAAAAGCATTTATAAGAGAAGTATTATTTTTACTCTGGCACCCTTTTAATCCAAATTTAATGTGGGCAACAAAGTATCAAAACTATGAAATGATTCTTTGTGTCAACTGGTCCATAAAGAGTGCTCAGCTTGGTGTTCCGTTTATAATATAGTGTTCCACACAAGGGGCCCTTTTAGTAAGCAGTGGTAAAAAGTGGCCTACGGTAGTTTAGGCGTGTGCATTGGACGCATGCCGGGCCAGATTTTACAGCAGCTACAAAGAAGGGATTTTTTTTTTAATGGTACGGGAAAAGGGCCTGTGGTAAAAATGAAACCAGCGTTCGCCCAAAACCAGCCTGAGCCCTTAACGCCACCCATCGATCTAGCGGTAAAGGCTCACGCGCTACACACGCGGTGACTGGTCGGCACGCACCAAGTGCCGATTACCGCCGGAACTGGCGCGAGTAGGAGGAAATAAATAAATAATTCATCCACGCGTTATGAGCGCGCCAAATCTGAAATGACCGCCAGGAGTGTGCGCTGGCCTGGCGGTAGTCTCATTTGGGCGCACGCTGCACGCACATAGAGCCTACCACAGCTTATTGAAAATGCCCCCAATTTTTGCCAGCATCCAAATTTGGGTGCTATTTACTGAATTTAGTCCTACGGCAGATAAAGAGGCTTAATGGTATTTTCAGTTTTGTTCTCCCTTCCTTTTCAAATAATCCCTATCATTCCATTTGTTTCTTTTGGCAGCTACAGCAGTCTGAAAATGTCATCTTATAATAAGCTTCATCTCTGTCTTGGGTGATGACTCCTAACACAGAACCCAGCACTGTGTGCTTGTAACGGGGATTGTTTTTCTTTACATGCATCTCTCTGCACTCATCCAGATTTGATTTCATCTGCCAATCCCCTAGTGTCAGAAGATCCTTCTGCAATCCTTTATAATCCACTGCTGTTTTAATGACATTGAATAATTTAGTGTCAAATGTAATTTTTTTTTTTAGTTTTTTTGCTCCTGTCTCCAGATAATTATGAATCTGTTAAACAGCAGAATTCCCAATACAGATTCCTCTGTACTCAATTTTTGACCTTATTCCATTGCAAACGTTGACCGCTTATATCTGTTCTCTGTGTCCTGCTCCTCCTATCCCATGATGTTTTAGGGGCCCTTTTAATAAGGTGCGCCGAAAAATGGCATGCGCTGGCGTAGGCGCGTGTTTTGGATGTGCGCAGATCCATTTTCAGCGCGCCTGCAAAAAGGCCTTTTTTTGGGGGAGGGGGCAAAAATGGACGTGTGGCGAAATTAAAACCAGCACACGTCCACTTTCGGCCTGAGACCTTACCGCCACCCATTGACTTAACGGTAAGGTCTCAGGCTTTAACAGGGTGGTAATAGTCAGTGCGCGTACACTGCCGATTAATGGCGGGTTAGCACCACGCGGTAGAAAATTTCTACCACGTGTTTCGGACTTGTGTCAAAAATGGAATAGCCGCCCGTGGTGCGCAGTAGGTCCAATTTACACGCATTGTATGTGCGCAGGTGCCTATACTGCTTATTTTCGAAGGAGAAGGCCGGCCATCTTCCGACACAAATCAGGAGATGGCCGGCCTTCTCCTAAACCCGGCCAAATCGGTATAATTGAATGCCGATTTTGGACGGCTTCCACTGCTTTCCATCGCAGGGCGGGCCAAAGTTCCCGGGGGCATGTCGGCAGGTTACCGAAGGCGGGACGGGGGCCTGGTTAACAGATGGCCGGCTTCAGACGATAATGAAAAAAGAAGGCTGGCTCTGATGAGCACTTGGCCGGCTTTACTTGGTCCATTTATTTTTAGGACCAAGCCTCCAAAAAGTGCCCCAACTGACCAGATGACCACCGGAGGGAATCAGGGATGACCTCCCCTTACTCCCCCAGTGGTCACCAACCTCCTCCTACCCCCAAAAAATATATATAAACATTTTTGTGCCAGCCTCTATGCCAGCCTCAAATGTCATACCCAGCTCCATCACAGCACTATACAAGTCCCTGGAGCAGTTTTTAGTGGGTACTGCAGTGCACTTCAAGCAGGCAGACTCAGGTCCATCCCCCCTACCTTACACTTGTGGTGGTAAATGGGAGCCCTCCCAAACCCACCACAAACCCACTGTACCCACATCTAGGTGCCCTCCTTTACTCTTTAAGGGCTATGGTACTGTTGTACAGTTGTGGGTAGTGGGTTTTGGGGGGGTAGGGGGGGCTCAGCACCGAAGATAAGGGGGCTATGCACCTGGGAGCAATTTGTGAAGTCCACTGCAGTGCCCCCTAGGGTGCCCGGTTGGTGTCCTGGCATGTGAGGGGGACCACTGCACTATAAATGCTGGCTTCTCCCATGACCAAAGAGCTTGGATTTGTCCAGGTTTGAGATGGCTGCCATTAGTTTCCATTATCGGCGAAAACCAATGGCAGCCATCTCTAACGCCAGCGATCTCTAAGGCCAGCCCAAATGTTGAGATTTGGTCGGCCCCGACCGTATTATCGAAAGGAAAGATGGCCGGCCATCTTGTTTCAATAATACGGTCGGGCGTGCCACTTTATGGGGCCGGCCCCGGAGATGGCCGCCCTTATAGATGGCTGGCCCAGTTTGATTATGCCCCTCCACGTGCCTTAGTAAAAGGGCTCCTTAATTTTCTGATGATTCTTTCAAGAGGGATTTAATGCTGGAAGAAATGTATGCATATTGAGAAGGGAATTAGGCATGGCGTGGAGGAATAGTCTAGTGGTTAGTGCAGTGGGTTGCAAGCATGTGAAGCTGGGTTCAGTTCCCACTGCAGCTCCTTATGACTCTAGGCAAGTCACATAAGGGGTCTTTTAAAAAAGGTATGCTAGTGGTTTTAGTATATGCTAAACGATTAATCTCATCTCTCATCCTCTCATCCCAACACAGCGCGGACAACCCTGCAAACATCAACACCCCAGACTACACCCTTCCTATCTCAGACAGCCTAAAAATCCTCGGAGTCACAATAGACCGCAACTTAACACTAGAAAGCCAAGCGGCATCCACAACAAAGAAAATGTTCCACTCAATGTGGAAACTCAAACGCCTGAAACAATTCTTCCCGAAGGATACATTCCGCAACCCGATACAATCAATGGTGTTAAGCCACGTAGACTACTGTAATGGAATTTATGCAGGATGCAAAGAACAAACATTAAAGAAACTCCAGACCGCTCAAAACATGGCAGCTAGGCTTCTATTCGGAACAATGCGATTTGAAAGCGCAAAACCCCTCCGTGAAAAACTACACTGGCTCCCAATCAAAGAACGATTTGCCTTCAAAATCTGCACCCTGGTCCACAAAATTATCTACAGTGAAGCCCCAGGATACACGACAGACTCGATCGACCTACCAACTAGAAACACATTCGAATCAACACGAACATACCTAAATCTGCACTACCCAAGCTGCAAAGGACTTAAATTCAAATCAACTTACGCATCTAGCTTTTCCTACATAAGCACACAACTGTGGAACGCACTACCAAAAGCCTTGAAAATTACGCACGACCACCTAAACTTCCGGAAATCACTAAAAACTGACCTGTTCAAAAAGGCATACCCCACCGATCCAACGTAAATGCCTGATCCCTGCAACACAACAAAACTAAAGTACGAAATGGACAAAACTCAACTCTTCCGATGTACATTTCCCCAATGTGGCCATGCCACATGAACTCTATCTTACCATAACATCACTTTGTATTTGTTCACACCAGAGTCTGCAAACGCCCTCTCCGGTACTATGTAAGCCACATTGAGCCTACAAATAGGTGGGAAAATGTGGGATACAAATGTAACAAATAAATAAATGAGTGTGTGCTTATTTTTAGAATTCACTAAAAATGCTAGTGTGCCTTTGTAAAAGGACCCCTGTATCCTCCATTGCTCCAGATACAATCCAAAGATGTCCTTTTACAAAGGCGCACTAGTGTTTTTAGCACACGCTAAAAGTTAAGTCGCCCATATATTTCCATTGGCATCTCTAGCGTTTAATGCACGCTAATCATTAGCATGCACTAAAACCGCTTTGTAAAAGTCCCCCTTAGATTGTGAGCCCACTAGAGACAGAGAAAATACCTGCGTTTACTAAATGCTCATGTTAATCCACATGTTCATTCCTCTCCCTTTGACTTTATTGTATCCGTTCCTTCGCTGCATTGTACCTGCTTGTAAATTTGTAAGCCACATTGAGCCCGCTCTCGTGGGATAATGCGAGGTATAAATGCACCTAATGAATAAATAAACTGCTTTGATTGCACCACAGAAAAGGTGACGTGTCAAATCCAATTACCCTTACTTCTCTTTAGAGAGATTGAAAGAGATTAAGGAATTTGACTGTCTGTAAAATCATTCCACCGGAGGCGCCTCCTGGCTGTGGACTTTTTTCTTTCCAGGGTTTGAAGCTAAGTACTCCAGGTTTTGTGGATTTTTTTATATTTACATTTAGTCTTCTTTTTCTCAAAAACTTTTTCTGTACTCTTCCGACATATATTACTGCATCAGTGAGCTTTATTGATGTTAACTGTGTTGATAGTCTATTTGATTACTGATTTATTATTACACCGTCCTCTGTTTTTTTTTTTTACTACAGATTGTTTGAGCAATTTCATTCTGTAGGTTTTCCGGAGGTGGTTGTCGGCCCATGATAGAAGCCTTACTAGGTGTGTCCACTGAGTTGGTACCCTTGGCTATTGAGGCTTAGTGGTTAGGGTGGTGGACTTTGGTCCTGAAGAACTGAGTTCAATTCCCGGCACAGGCAGCTCCTTGTGACTGTGGGCAAGTCACTTAACCCTCCATTGCCCGCTGCATTGAGCCTGCCATGAGTGGGAAAGGGTGGGGTACAAATGTAACAAAAAATATATATATATACTTTTTGACATTAACACAGATAACTCATATAGCCAATTAGAGCAATTCTGTTTAGTTTCGTATTTATTCACATACCTGCTGCACAAGTTAGATAGCCTGTTATAAACATTACCAAGCTGATTAAGGATTATCCCCTGGATTCTATATTTGGCCCCTGAAATTTGCAGCAGAAACCAAAGTGTATTCTATAACAATGCACATAACTTAATTGATTAGCTCGGTGCTGTTAATTGGATGGTGATAAGAAATCATCAGCTCTAATTGCCATTAATTGAGGTTTGTTTATTTATTTATTTATTTGCTGCATTTGTACCCCACATTTTCCCACCTATTTGCATTTGTACTCCACATTTCCCCACCTATTTGCAAGCTCAATGTGGCTTACACTATGTTGCAAAAGGTATAATCATAAACAGAGTAAGAGGTATGGTCTAATTTAACATATTACTGTGTAAGAAATTAGGTAGATAGGTCAGTAGAATTATTTACATAACACAAAATAAAACAGGTAAGATATAATGACCAATAGTGATAATGCGATTAACATAATCAAATTTAGAAGGGATCAGTATTAGTTGGTTTAGATGTAGAATGGAATCAAGTCATTAAGGAGGATTTTTATTGTAAGTCTCTTCGAACAGGTGCGTCTTCAATAACTTCCGGAAGGTTGTCAAGTCATGCGTTGTTCTTATAGCATTCGGCAGTTTATTCTGTGATTTTGTGCAGAGGTATGTGAAGGTAGATGCGTGTAGTGATTTGTATTTGAGTCCTCTACAATTGGGGTAGTGGAGGTTTAAGAAGGTACGTGATGAACTTTTGATGTTTACGCGTACAACTCACTAAGTGTATTCTATAATGTGGTGCGCCTAAATTCTAAGTTGCATAGTTGAAAAGGGGGTGTGACCATGGGCAGGGCATGGATGTTTTCTAAAAGCTTTGTGATTTTAATAAAATATACCAGAACTGTGCCTAATTTATATAGTAATTTAGTATATAGTAGATGACGGCAGAAAAAGACCTGCACGGTTCATTCAGTCTGCCCAACAAGATAAACTCGTATGTGCTACTTTTTGTGTATACCTTACCTTGATTTGTACCTGTCCTTTTCAGGGCACAGACCGTAGAAGTCTGCCCAGCACTAGCCCCGCCTCCCACCACCGGCTCCGCCACCCAATCTCGGCTAAGCTTCTGAGGATCCATTCCTTCTGAACAGGATTCCTTTATGTTTATCCCACGCATTTTTGAATTCCATTACCGTTTTCATCTCCACCACCTCCCGCAGGAGGGCATTCCAAGTATCCACCACTCTCCCCGTGAAAAAATACTTCCTGACATTTTTCTTGAGTCTGCCCCCCTTCAATCTCATTTCATGCCCTCTAGTTCTACTGCCGTCCCATCTACGGAAAAGATTCGTTTGCAGATTAATACCTTTCAAATATTTGAACGTCTGTATCACCCCTGTTTCTCCTTTCCTCCAGGGTATACATAGGCGTTGGGATTTACACCAACTAAAACATGGTCTAAATGGATGTGACCAAATTTAACTGTGTGGTGAGACACATGGCGTATTCTATATACCATACAGAAATTTAAGTCTATTCTATAAATTTAGGCGTACTTTAGAGAATACACCTAGGAGTAATTTTTTCCCTCATGGAATGTTCAGGCGCCTTATACAAAATCTAGCCCTATAGTTGTTCTAATATTGGCCATGAACTCCTCTTCTTCATGGTTTAAAATAACGATAAACTTGGGCCTCACATCTACGTTTCTTTAGATTCCTCCTTTCATGAGATTACTTACCATGAGTTTTTCCCTCAGATCTCAAACCACAGTGCTGTACTCTCACTGTCTCTTGGATACTTAACCTTTGCTCCTAAATTAAGTTCTCAAAGGAAAATGGAAGTCACATAATCAAATTTATATCTAGCAACAAAAATCTCGATGGTAGAACATATAATGAGTAATTATACCCTTTAAATACTATTGAGAGAAAGAAGTTGGGATAGGATGTGGCTTGTCCTCAACTTTATTTTTAGTTGTCTGACAAACTGAGGTCAGTGCAGCCACCATTCAGCTTTAAACTTGTGAGATATGTCTAGAAGGGAACTTTGTACGGGTTATAGAGGTCAGAAAATGAACATTTAGGTCTATGTATTTAAAAATCCCTTAGTATCAGTGGCGTAGCCACAGGTGGGCTTAGGTGGGCCGGGGCCCACCCACTTAGGGCTCAGGCCCATCCAACAGTAGCACATGGTAATGAAAATGCTGCTCTCCACAATACTGACACCTTCGCATGCTCAGTTTTCAGCGCATGCCTGCTGCAGGCTACCAAGGTGGAGACTGGAGAGAAGCATTTTCCCACCAGCTGAGATATTTTTTTGGTGTGGGGGTAGGGGAGAGAACATTTGGTGCCCACCCACTTCTTGTCTAGGCCCACCCAAAATCTGCTGTCTGGCTACGCCCCTGCTTAGTATTTTAGAAAAGGTTCTGCGATCATGGGAGCCATCAAAAAAGCAAGTGTGTTTGGTGGGAGGAAGGCAAAGTTGTAGAGCTGCTTTGAGACCTTAATAGCATTTTAAATAGCGCGACATTTAATAAGTATATGTGTAGATTTTTCATTTATGTTTTTCTCATTTTAGAACTTGGTTTTTGATCAAATTCCTGATTCTACCACAAGTGTGTATAACATATTTATATACACCTTTGATAGGTATGTATGATGAATTTTCTATCCCCCCCTCTTCATTGATATGTCATACAGATGGTTATTTTATTGGTTTACATTATTATATATATATTTTTAATATTTTTTAATTATTAAAGGATGTTACAATATTTATGTGATTTTGGAACTATATATGTGATTTTAGAATTGTATATGTGATTTGTATATGTTTTCATGATACACATTTAAATGTATGATAATGATTTATATATGATCTATATATGTTTTTAGTATATTATACATCACATTTTGTTTGGAAGTGGAATGTTATATTATTTATATGTATGATCTTATATAATTTTGTTTTGTTTTTAGTTTTACCCCTGACGCAGCCTGAGGGCGAAACATGGCTACGTCGGGTATTGTTCCAATAAACCTTTTTGATCATATTCTGCTTTTTTTTTTTTTTGTTACATTTGTACCCTGCGCTTTCCCACTCATGGCAGGCTCAATGCAGCTTACATGGGGCAATGCAGGGTTAAGTGACTTGCCCAGAGTCACAAGGAGCTGCCTGTGCCTAAAGTGGGAATTGAACTCAGTTCCTCAGGACCAAAGTCCACCACCCTAACCACTAGGCCACTCCTCCACTGTTGCTACTATTTGAGATTCGACATGAAATGTTGCTATTCCACTAGCAACATTCCATGTAGAAGTCGGCCTTTGCAGATCACCAATTTGGCCGCACAGGCTTCTGCTTCTGTGAGTCTGACGTCCTGCACTTATGTGCAGGACGTCAGACTCACAGAAACAGAAGCCTACGCAGCCTTCTACATGGAATGTTGCTAGTGGAATAGCAACATTCCATGTAGAATCTCCATTAGTAGCAACATTCCATGTAGAATCCACAATAGTAGCAACATTCCATGTAGAATCTCCAATAGTATCTATTTTATTTTTGTTACATTTGTACCCTGCGCTTTCCCACTCATGGCAGGCTCAATGCGGCTTACATGGGGCAATGGAGGGTTAAGTGACTTGCCCAGAGTCACAAGGAGCTGCCTGTGCCTGAAGTGGGAATCAAACTCAGTTCCTCAGTTCCCCAGGACCAGAGTCCACCACCCTGACCACTCCTCCACTGTTTTCTGTTTGTCTATGCTTTTGTGCAAGCAGTTTTGTGCCTTGTTTGTTTTTGCTTTATCTCCCTTTATGAAGAGATTCAGCCAAGGTGGTGCAGAGCAGGTACACTCCTGACTTGCCCATGCTCCTTCTATGGCCACGTCCCCTCTGAGTTGTGCACTATGGGATTCAGACACCAAGCATTATTGCTCTGATTCTTGCAGGATTTGTGCTTGTATTTAAGACACAAAAGAAGTACAAAGGGCTCTCAAGTAGTGACGTATCAAGGGCAGGGTGGTAGGGGCAGACCACCCCAGGTGCAGATCAAAGAGGGGGTGTTCCGCTCCCGCTCCTCCGTCAGTCCAAAGTCGGTCCCTTCTCCTGAAATGTTAAACTTGTTCAGTAGCCTGCACCTTCCTACAACCTCCAACCCCACCTTCCAGCAACCTCCACCCCCTCCGGGCCACCGCCACTGCGTTTTCTCTGGGCAGCTCCTCTCCGCCTCTCGCCTTCCTCCAGCTTGCGCCTTCAACACTGCCGGGCTGCCGCCGCTGCTAGTCTACCAGAGAAGCAGCAGCAACCAGTAAATATTTTGGATTGCAGGGTCTCTGCACTACCAGTGGCTGCTGCCCCCACCCCTTTGAGGTCACTTCCTGTTCCGGAGCAGAGCCAGCAGCCACAGGTAATTAGATCCTGCAATCTTAATATTTTTATTTTATCCTGCCTTGGCTTTTTTAAAAGCTTTTTTTTTTTTTTTTTGCTGCTGCTAGTTTGGAGCAGGAGCAGCAGATTGGGGGGGGGGGGGGGGGAGGTGAACATGAAATGTAAAAAGGAGAGAGGGGCGCCAGGAGCACTAGATGGATAGGAGTGAGAGGGGCAGATGCTGATGGATGGGAGAGAAAGGGCAGAAGGTGGATGGAAGGGGCAGAGAGAGAGGGCAGAAGCTGGATAGAAAGGGGCAGAGAGAGAGAGAGGGGCAGACACTAATGGAAGGGAGAGAAAGGGCAAACGCTGGATGGCGAGGACAGATGCTGATGGAAGGGAGAGAAAGGAAAGACGCTGGATAGAGGGAGCAGAGAGAGAGGAAGATGCTGGTGGATTGGAGAAAAAGGGCAGATGCTGCATGGAAGGGGCAGAGAGAGGCACTGATTAGAATTTAGGTGCACAACTCACTAAGCATATTCTGTAAAGATGTGCACTGAATTTCTAACACAGGTGTTCCAAAATTTAGGTCTAGTTATAGAATATGGCCCAGTGTGCCTAAATCTATGCGCCGAGATTTACACCAGGTTTTCGTTGGCGTAAATGGATGTGAGCAGCTATCAGTGCTGAAATATCAACTAAGCATATTCTATCATTGGAGCCTAAATCTAGATGCCAATTATAGAATACGCTTAGTTGGCATTGATTTTAGGCGCCATATATAGAATCTCCTCCCATATGCAGTATTTGGGGGCTAGGCGACTTTCTTTGCGTGTAGATGGCATCACTTACATGTGTAAACACTGGGCCATCTACAGCGCGCCTGAGCAGTAAATGTGAGAGACAGATCATAGCACACATACCCTGACTTAGGAGTGAAGTTCATTTGGAGACATTGCCCCCATGAGAAACTGATTCATTTTTATTTTAATTTAACTCATTTCTGGCATTTTTATTCCATTTAACCCCTAATGCAATGTTTAAGTCAGATCACAAACATAGAACAACAGCTTTTCAAAATCTTATCATAATAACCTTAAACTATTACACCATAAAGAAGTACAGTAGGAACACTACAGGACAATCAGTAACCTAAATTTGCAACTGGACACTCACCTCCAAACGCCTCCAACACCTCCAACATTCTGAAGCCGACTGCATGGCTGAGGCCTTCCTGCTCTCTGTATCCATCTCCTGAATTGACATCACATACTTCCGGCTTCGTCACAAGCAGAAGTGACCAACCACACGAGGTTTCTCGGCTTCAGAATGTTGGAGGTGCATTCTATTAAATAGGATTGGTCAGTTCCTTGAAGCACAGCCAGAGCTCAACGTCCTGCACAGTAACGCTCAGACACCAGAGAGAGAGGGGGGGGCCTGACACCAGAGGGGGGGGGGGGGGGGCGAGGCATATTTTCAAAGCACTTAGCCTTCCAAAGTTCCATAGGTTTCTATGGAACTTTGGAAGGCTAAGTGCTTTGAAAATATCTCACAGTACTGTATCACATTCCCTCTCTATGTGTCACACAGTCACTCACACACTCTCTTGGTCTCATACACTCAGTCTCACAGAGAGTCTGTGTCTCACACACTCTCTCTCTCACACACACTGTATCTGTGTGAAACACACTCTCTCTCACACTGTCTCACATACGCACTTGCACACACTCTCATTCTCACACACACACACACACTCTCACAGACACACTCGCACCCAGGCTCACTCTCTCTCTCTCTCACACACACACACACTCGCACATTCACTCTCTCTCTCTCACACACACACACTCGCACATTCACTCTCTCTCTCTCTCACACACAGTCATCTCACATACACTCTCTCAAACATACACACTCCGAGGAAAACCTTGCTAGCGCCCGTTTCATTTGTGTCAGAAACGGGCCTTTTTTACTAGTTACTTATATATATATATCAAAACAAGATTTTTTAAATAACCAAAAATTCCAAGCCTTGATAGCAAACTACATGAGATAATGGCTTCTGCAACTCTAAGGATGGTGAATTCCATAACCTAGGGGCCGTACCCTTAAATGTCCCTTTCCAAGTTGCTTTAAAGTGCAAACCTATAGGAGGTGGCATAGATAACCTGATCTCATCAACCAAACATACAAAAAAAAATGACCTCAAGCACGCAGGAAAACCGCGCAAAGGCACATTTAAGGCTGCATTACACAGCAGCTTAGTAAAAGGGCCCCTTAAAATGAGTTACTGTGTTGAAATAAAAAATGTGAGTTGTGCTGACATGGGTTTAATGCGTGTGAGAAAGCAATAAAGCCCTTTTTAATGTCGTGGGCTCATGACAGTTAATGTGCGAATCAGTCTGCACTAGAGTTAACATGACCTGTTAGTGAATAGAACTGTAAATGATTTCACTGATTTAGAACGGCACTTTTTCCTTTTTAAGAGACGTGCTTTAGATGTTGAATTATGCAAGTCAGAAATGTTAAGAGCTGCGAGACTAATCAAACATTTTGTTCAATTGTATTGTAGGCACACTCTGGCATTTAGCTCAAGCGTATGCTTTAAAAAATATGTTTTTCTTAGAAATCTTTAACTGGTTTTAAAATGTGCTTCATGGAAAGTTAATTTTATAAAGGATATAGCTTTATCTATACACTAGAAAAAAATGCCCTTTTCTGAAGGGAAGGAAACGGGCGCTAGCAAGGCCATCCCCCACTCTCCCTCGCTGTTCCAGACTCCGCCCTCCCTCCGTTTTCACCCCCCCCCCGTGTTACGGCCCCCTGTACCCCCTTCCGCGACCCTGTTGACCCCCCTTCCCACCGAAAACCTTCCCCCGCCGCCATCCAGTACCTCTGCTGACAGGGGACCCCAACCCCCGTCAGCCGAAGACTTGTTCTGGCCTTCGCGGCGTTGCTTCCTCAATGATCTTCTGTTGAAGTTCCTCTGCGTGCATCTGACGTCAGACGCACGCAGAGGAACTTGAACAGAAGATCATTGAAGAAGGAATGCCGCGAAGGCCAGCACAGGACTTCGGCTGATGGGGGTTGGGGTCCCCCGTCAGTAGAGGTACTGGATGGTGGCGGGGGATGGTTTTCGGCAGGAAGGGGGTTGACAGGGTCGTGGAAGGGGGATCAACAGGGGGCCGTAACGCGGGGGGGGGGGGTGTTGAAATCGGAGGGAGGGCGGAGTGTGGAACTCGGTGGGAGGTGTGTGAGGGGACACGGGGTGTTGATGCTTGTCGGGTGGGGGGGCGGGTTGGTGATGCGGCGAGGGAGGGGTCTGTGTTGCCCCGCTCCCTGCCACTTGCTCCGAAGTGGCAGGGAGCGGCGCACTGACAGCTGATTCCCATGTGTTTCTCTACTCCTCCCCTTGCTTTGGAATCAGCTGTCACTGACGTCAGTGCGTGCCTGCCTAGCAGACCACCTCTGAGGGAGGCACTGTCCCAGGCACATTAGAACGTTGGAGGTGAGAATTATTATATAGAATATACACAGACAGACAGATAAGAGAGATATAGATTATAGATAGCTGGAGAGGCTCTGGCCCACTTAAATCGCATGTCCCCTCCCAACCGCCGATATTCAATGGCATTAAACTGGGCATGCCATTGAATTTCGCCTCTCACCAGCCCCCCAAAAAGGGCCAGAGGGTGTGTTAGGGAGGAGCCAGGGCTTATGTGAGTGCCGGCGATATTCAGCTGATGCCCACAAAAGTTTAAGCGGGTGAATTAATCCGCTTAAGCTTCTGCAGGACCTGGATAAATATCAGGTCGGTCCTGGACTAGCATAAACTTTTTTTCTTTTTTGTAAATTGAAGCCCACCCCCATCCCCTGATGAGTCGCATTCCCTCTCTCTCTCTCTCTCCCTCCTAACCCGGGGCCACAAGCCACTCCTTCTCCCTCCCAAATGCTACCTATCCCCATCCCACCTTCTCCCCCTCCATAGTTCACATAGGCCCCTCAGGCCTACCTCAATCCGTAGTGGTCTAGTACTGGTCACTGGGGGCAGGAGTAGAGCCCCCCTCACTCCTGCCCCTTGGGGCACCTTTGCGAGAGGTCACAGTAGCCATTTTGCAAGGTGCTGCAATGAGCAGGATTGAGGGGACTCTGTTCCTGCCCCCAATGACTACCGGACATGGCTTGGCACTGAAAATGGGGGCTAATCTAGCTGGAGACAGTCGGCATTTAAAAAAGCACTGACCGTCGCCGGCTGAATATTGGGGGAATAGTTTATGATGGGGCAGTCCCAGAGACCTCCTTTAAAGAGCAGGTTTTTAGTAAAACAACCCCCAGCACCTTTAAAGTGAATGAAGAAAAGGAAAAGCTGGTGTGTACTCCAGGAGGGGGAATCAGGACTCATCCCACGGATGGGAGAGAAACTTGCCATTGCTGCTTGTTTTTACACTGAGGCTTTTCTTGTATCTGCTTTTTACTGTGAAGTGCTTCAAAAGACCACATTTTATGTTGTATTTTCACTGACCCCTGACGCAGGCCTTTGTCAAAACACGGGCCAGGCCAGGTCTTTGAATAAACATTGCTTCCTCTGCAAGTTGGCTCTGCCTTGTGGTTTCATCTGTGGCCAATCACGCTTAAATCCATAATTGTCTTATAACACACAGAAAAAATAAATAAATAAAAATAAAAGTCACAATACCTTTTATTAAATTTAGATATTAGATATGTATCATATGTCAAAGAATAAAGTGGTTGCTCAAAGCATATTCTAACCACAATCGCTCAACTGCAAAACACTATGCACAACTTTGTGCAAAAACACACTCAGAACCTTACTGTACCATAAATATTACACTGGGCAGAACCTAATTCACCAATATACCACCCACACGGAAAATGCAGACCGTCAACAATATGAAACAAGGGATCATATCATCACAATTCTCATGTACAGCCACAAAACACCCTAATTCATGTTTAATGTGGGATAAAATGCCATAAATAAGTAAATAAATATAAACTTTTAATGTTGAGCACCTGATTTTCAAAGTAGGCATATTCCAAACACTATAATGAAAATAAAATGATCAGACTTATATGGTCTGTGCCAGAGCTGGTGGTGGGAGGCAGAGATAGTGCTGGGCAGACATACGGTCTGTGCCAGAGCCGGTGGTTGGGAGGCGGGGATAGTGCTGGGCAGACTTACACGGTCTGTGCCCTGAAGAGCACAGGTACAAATCAAAGTAGGGTATACACAAAAAGTAGCACACATGAGTTGTCTTGTTGGGCAGACTGGATGGACCGTGCAGGTCTTTTTTCTGCCATCATCTACTATGTTACTATGTTACTATGTTTTCTACCTTTGTCGTCTGGTGACTTTTTCTGATCATGCTGGCCCAGTATCTGATTGTGCTGCTATCTGTCCTCAGTGCAGGTCAGGAAGTCATCCTCCTAAAATATCTCCCTGGCAACTCAGGACACCTCCAGCCAACCCCCCCCCCCCCCCTTGTTCTCTGAGCAGTAAGGTAAACAAATTAAACCATAAACCAATTTCTACAACTGGTTACACAGGGCTAGATGGCTTTCACTGCAGCTTCTGCTGTGAGGATGGAGGTAAATCAACAATTTAAACCCTCCAGAGCAGCGGGACTCCACAGCTGATCCATCCTGCTGCAGCAGAGGAGGCATAGCCTCACCAAGCCTATTATACGGGGCGCCTATGGCCTTGCTCTACATTCGAGGGAGGTGCACTGTAAACTGGAGGACTAAGCTTTACCTTCCTTATGAACTGGGCAAGGTATATGGACATGGATTACTTATTTCTATTTGTTGGAGTTATTTCTCTGCTTTGGATAAAAATAATGCAGAAAACCTGAACTGGCTCACTTTATAGCCTTGGACTGGATTGGGGAGCACCTTGACGGACCACACACTTGGAGCTGCACTGGGGTGCCTGCTGGGAAGTGAACCATGTGATGTGCTTTTCAATTTACATAAATATAAATGTATAAGTACAGGACATCACAAAGAAAAATTAACTCCTGAGGGAATTCTGTGCAACTGCGTTATGCAGAATGTGCACAGAATTCCCCACCTATGAAGAATGTGCTGAATTCTGTATTTTCCGTGTAGAATACTGCAAAGGAAGATGTAAGGGCTCAGAGAATGTGGTAAAGGCGGTTAGCTTAGCGGGGTTTAAAAAAGGTTTGGCCGGCTTCCTAAAGGAAAAGTCCACAGACCATTATTAAAATGGACTTGGGGAAAATCCACTGCTTATTTCTAGGATAAGCAGCATAAAATGTTTTTGTACTTTTTGGGGGATCTTGCCAGGTATTTGTGACCTCGATTGGCCACTGTTGGAAACAGGATGCTGGGCTCGATGGACCTTTGGTCTGTCCCAGTGTGGCAACACTTATGTACTTGGGATTCTAAATGGAATCTTGCTACTCTTTGGGGTTCTACATGGAATGTTGCTACTGTTTGGGTTTCTGCCAGGTATTTGTGACCTGGATTGGCCACTGTTGGAAACAGGATGCTGGGCTCGATGGACCTTTGGTCTTTCCCAGTATGGCAATACTTATGTAGTTATGTAGCAGCATGGCATGACTCCAGGACTCTCCTTGTCTCCCTCCCTGCTGTGATCAAGAGGAGGAGCTGCATGGCTGCACATCAAGCTTCTGACACCGTCTCCTCCTCTGTCATCTTGATCCCAACTGTCCTTTTGAGCTGCACATGCCTCTGTACATCTGCGTGGTTCAAAAGACAAGATTCCCGTGAGAAGTTCCAGCAGCTGTTTAGGACTGGAACCAGTATAAATAGGAGTAATCTCCAGTCGCTCTTGCATATGCTGGTTCTAATCCCAAAATTGCCGCCAGGAACTTCTGCATCGGTCTCACTCTGGGGATCGCTCTTGTCCAGAAGAGGCCACGAGACCACCAGGAGATTTAAAAGAAGGCCTGGAAGGGCCTTTGGGAGGCGGTAGGACAGAGGGGCTGTGGCATTTTGACAGTGGCGTTTTCACTTTGCATTGCCGTAATTTACACCGGTGCAGAGTCGTTTCTTCTTAGCAATTAGCCTCATCTATATTAACATTGAGATTTTGGGTTCCATTCTGTATCACCTTCATTTACACTTGTGCTGAGTTCTCTCTTTGATATTTACAAAGCTGTAGCAGCGACTCACAGTTTCGCTAGGTTCAAAATAATTTTGGTTTGGCTGTTTTTCGACAAAGCCCGGGATTATAACAGGCGAAACGGGACCCCCCGTCAGGTGATTAATGAAGATAAGCGCTATAAGCTTAAAAATACTGTTTTGAAAAAGTGTTGAGTGTTAAGATATTTTGGAAACCCTTTGAGACTGATTCTGAAAAAAAGTACCTATGGATGTTTTTTAGCTGATGAAAAAACAGTCTGTGAGTCACATGACAATTGGACTTTGAGCACAGACCAGCAGAGGCTTTTTCCTCCTAAAAACAAAAAAGTTAAAATCAAACAAACCACAATAGTTTGATCACCACAAGCGGGTTGAAGAAGTAAGTCTTCAAGTATTGGTGGTGGTAATACAGTTAATAGAAGTGATTTTAAAATATTGCCTAATATCTGGATTGATAAACATTCATCCATTCCCACAACTCCCTCTAAAGCTAGTATTAATTTGCAATCTCTTATGACCCAGTTGAACTTGATTGACTCATTGAGGTTCCTACATCCAGATGTAGCCTAGTGGTTAGTGCAGCGGACTTTGATCCTGGGGAACTGAGTTCGATTCC
This sequence comes from Microcaecilia unicolor, assembly GCF_901765095.1. NCBI lineage: Eukaryota > Metazoa > Chordata > Amphibia > Gymnophiona > Siphonopidae > Microcaecilia > Microcaecilia unicolor. The sequence goes on along the minus strand of NC_044035.1, from coordinate 22,352,149 downwards.
CACTGCAGCTCCTTGTGACTCTGGGCAAGTCACTTAACCCTCCATTGCCCCTGGTACAAAATAAGTACCTGAATTGTAAACCACTTTGAATGTAGTTGCAAAAACCTCAGAAACGGCAGTATATCAAGTCCCATTTCCCTATTCTACATGGAATGTTGCTACTATTGGAGATTCTGTTGCACTATTTGAGATTCTATATGGAATGTTGATATTCTACATGGAATCTTGCTGTTGCTACTATTTGAGATTCTGGAATGTTGCTACTATTGAGATTCTGTTGCTACTATTTGAGATTCTACATGGAATGTTTCTATTCCACTAGCAACATTCCACGTAGAAGCCTGCCCTTGCAGATCAGCAATGTGTTGCTGATCTGCAAGGGCAGGCTTCTACATGGAATGTTGCTAGTGGAGGAGTAGCCTAGTGGTTAGAGCAGTGGACTTTGATCCTGGAGTTCGATTCCCACTGCAGCTCCTTGTGACTCTGGGCAAGTCATTTAACCCTCCAATGCCCCTGGTGCAAAATAAGTACCTGAATATATGTAAATCGCTTTGAAAGTAGTTGCAAAAACCTCAGAAAGGCGGTATATCGAGTCCCATTTCCCCTTCCTACTACTACTAATCATCATTTCTACAGCGCTACTAGATGTACGCAGCGCTGTACACATTATATACAGGTACTTTTTCTACTCACCAGATAATTAGACAGAATTCTGAACTGAACTGGTGGGAGGGGGGGATAAAAAGGTGGGGAAAATTGTATAGACTGAAAGAACTGTTGAACCAAATTGCTGCTCCGCTCCTCAACTATTTAGAGAGGAATCTGAACATAGGCAGAGGGGTGGGTAAAACCTTTCATGTCACGTTCACTTCATACTGGACACAAACTCAAAAGTCAAGGGAAACCACCATCTTAATTAGGTCCAAAGAGTCACCTTAGATACACACGACCTTCTTGTAAAAACTACACAAATTGATCACGCGCACTCTCTAGGGGACTCTGACATTTATAGGAGCAGGCGGTACCTCTGCAGCCCACACAGGAGGGGACACGCTGCAATGATGGAATACACCTCCTACAGTCCTGAATTCAGGGTCATCGTGGGCTAGTGGCAGTCCTGCAAAGATCCTTACAAATATTTCAATGTTCGAAACAGCTTTTTTGCTTATTTTTTTTTTTTCAGTTTGCTGCTGTGATATTACATTAATTTCCACAAACATGCACCAGCAACTTCTGGTAATGATTTACTGCAAATGCCTTGTAGAGCACATAAAATATGTTTTCCAATATATTCCATTTATGCTAGAAGAAAATTGCAGCACACTGAGTTAAGAGCTGGAAAGTTCAAAAGGTCCTCCAGTAATTCCCCCAGGAACATCATCAGATGAAATTAAATAAGGCAGTCAAGACAGCTGATTAATGATCTTCAATAAATATGTGCATTTGTGAGATTATTAACTACTTAAATAAAGCGCTGAAGTATAATCAGCTATTTGGAATAACTGAAATTATCTGTTTATTTCTTACACCTTATAAAGCACAATGTATTCATTTGGCCATTAGAATGGTAATGGAGGAATGTAATGTACCGTGAAGAAGAGTTATTTTTTAATATTTTTGTAACAGACTATGGTTGCTTGGATGAATTTCTAATCATGAATGGCATTTTTTTTATTTTATAATATTTATTTAATTTTATATTTATTTTCACCTTTCCAATGTGTTCCCCAAAATTGCCTATAATCTACTATAATAAAAAGCACCTCCAATGTTCTGAAGCTGCCCGTGGCACACTTGAAGTGAAGCGTTCAAAAGGTTTGTCAGTCTGTCACCATTTCTCTCTGTCCCGCCCTCGCGTCGAGGGTGGAACAGTGAGAGGGAAGGGCACGTCACACGCATGAGGGTGTCGTCATCCCTCCCCTCCTTCCTCCCTTCTAGTTCCAGGCCCCCTCCCTCTGCCAAAAACAATACAATGGGGTTTAAAATCTTTTGGGGAGGAGCAAGTCTATAAAGAACACCAAAAATTAGGTGCCAAAATGCAGAATGCTAACCCTCTAATTTTATGAGTTGCCAAAAATTGTGCATGCAAATTTGGGTGCGTGTACAATTTGTAACATAGTAACATAACATAGTAGATGACGGCAGAAAAAGACCTGCACGGTCCATCTAGTCTGCCCAACAATTTAAACTCATATGTGCTACTTTGTGTTTACCTGACCTTGATTTGTTTCTGCCATTTTCAAGGCACAGACCGTAGAAGTCTGCCCAGCACTAGCCCCGCCTCCCAACCACCAGCCCCGCCTCCCCCCACCGGCTCTGCCACCCAATCTCCGCTAAGCTTCTGAGGATCCATTCCTTCCGAACAGGATTCTTTAATGTTTATCCCACGCATTTTTTAATTCCGTTACCGTTTTCATCTCCACCACCTCCCACGGGAGGGCATTCCAAGTATCCACCACTCTCTCCGTGAAGAAATACTTCCTGACATTTTTCTTGAGTCTGCCCCCCTTCAATCTCATTTCATGTCCTCTCGTTTTACCACCTTCCCATCTCCGGAAAAGGTTCGTTTGCGGATTAATACCTTTCAAATATTTGAACGTCTGTATCATATCATCCCTGTTTCTCCTTTCAATAAAATAAATATGTTTTCTTAAGTCCCACCCCCAGCCTTTCTTCCATGAACACCTAACTTTAGGCTTAGCTATTTGCAACAACTGAAAAGTGGTGCAAATGTGAACACCTGAATTAAGTGTGTATCCCTGTTAGTCTATATCAATGCGCATAAATACCAGGAACACTCCCATTCCACCCATGACCCCTCCCATTTCTACACCCCTTTTTTTTTAACTTGTATAAAATTTAAGCGAGGATTCGTCACCTAAATTTTTTACGAGTAAGTTCCAATTAACTCTAATTAGTGCCAATAATTGCTTGCTAAAATGCCAATTATAGGTCCTAATTGGCTCGTGAGTCAATTAAAAATTGCATGTGCACTCCTAAACACCTCAAGAGAAATCATCTTGGAGTTTTTGGCTTCCGTGGAGGTTACATTGAATACCATCTGGAAGGCGCTTCGGGACCTAACGGCGGTAGTAAAGAACTTTGTTTCAGATATGATCTTATTGGAGAGTTGCATGGACAATTTGTCTGAACCCTTTGAGAGTGAAAAATTGATATGATAGATGAAGTTCTGCACAAGCAAGAAGTGGTTATGATCTTAAAAATGATAATGGATCAGAAACTTTGAATAATAAGGTGGATGTTATTGTAGAAGATTAATGTCAAGATTATTGTTTTTTCCCAGAGTTCCAGGTATGACTCCTAAAGTTTTCCTCAGAAATATTTCCTTACTTATTACTTCGAAAGGAGTGAAGCCTGTGAAAACTGGGATTGCTTTAATCAGTAGGATTTGAATTAGAGACTTGAGTATATGTATCGTTAAATAAGTTCTGGTTTTTAAAAGAGAAAGAATGTAATCAGATATATTATTTCTAACTAAAACCTGGACAATAAGTATGTTCTCAATGAAATGAATTGACTATACGCCGTATTTGGTCTTGAGGAAGCCAACCAGATGATCAATGTGGAATAATGAATTAGATGAGTAATATCTGGGGATAATCAGGTTAATACCATGTTTTCTTTTCTTCTGTTTACTGTTTAATTGATCTCCTTGTCTTATTTCACTCTCCCTATTTTTCTTCACTTTGTGGTCTAAGAAAGAGAAAGATTGTATATAATCCATATATCTAGTTGGGATTGTTTTCTTCTTATATTGTATTAATGTGCAATCATCTCTGTATTACTGTTTGCAAGTGACCCTTGTAAAATTATAAATAAATTATTTAAAATAAATAAATAAATAAATAAATATGTAGATTGTAATTCACCTAGGTTATAAGCGAACTATAATAAAAAAAAAATAATTAACTAATTAACTTGCACACCAGGGGCATAGCTACGTGGGGCCACGGGGACATGGGCCCCCACAGATTACGCCCTGGCCCCCTCTACATTTGACCCCTGCCGTTGCCACCCACCCCATCAGGTACCTAGTTTGCTGGCAGGGGTCCCCAAACCCCGCCAGCCGAAGAGTTTTCTTCAGCGCCGCTCGACTCCGACGCCTCCGTTGTGGGATCATCTGTTTCTGACGCCTTACGTCCTGCACCATGAATGTAGCCCCGTGCAGAACGTAAGGCGTCAGAAACAGATGATCCCACAACGAAGGCGCCGGAGTCGACCGGCACTGAAGAAGACTCTTCGGCTGGCGGGGATTGGGGACCCCTGCCAGCAAACAAGGTACCTGATGAGGCGGGGCGGGGGGGTTGCGGTTGCAGCGGCGGGCCAAAATGGCAGGTGGGCGGGGTTGTGGCAGTCCAAAGTGGTGGGCGGGCGGGGGGGGGTCAAAAGTGGGGGGGGGGGGGGGGTGGCTAAACAGTGCCCCCCCACCTCGGGCTCTGGCCCCCCTCCCGCCGAGGTCTGGCTATGCCCCTGTTGCGCACACATCTTAGGAGTGCACTCAAATTTTGGCAAGCAAATCTAGACACCATATATAGAATCAGGAGTTTGGTAGCTAAATTTAGATACCCTGTTATAGAATGTGGGGGTTTGTGTCTATCTCATATATATTTGAATTTTGCCACTGTTTTGGCTCTTATAAAATCTACTGGAAGAATGTTCCACGGGTCCACTACCCTCAGCGATATAACTGTTTTCTCGCATTCTTGCGGAGCTCTCCTGCCTTCAGTTTTATACAAAGATTCCTGGTCCTTGAATTGTTCATTCTATGGAAAATGCGGCCAGCTGGGACTTTTTATAACCTTGCTAAATATCTGAGGGTTTATGACACATCCCCCTTCTCCCTTTTTTCATTAGACAATGTAGCTTTGGCTCCCTTAAACCCTCCATGTGGCTTACAGGGTGGTGCATTTTGATAGCTCTTTCAGTAACCTCTAACATGTTCACAGTGTCCGTAGATATCGCCTTACCTGAACACAGTTCTCAAGGTGGAGACTCACCAGCGTTCTTCAATCTTACGTCCATCTTTCAACCAGTGATGCCTCTCTTTATGCACCCAGCTCCACTACGAACTTTCCCAACTTCTTTGTCACCTGACTGGCTACTCTGTTGTCATCCAGCGCTGCCAAGTAACCCAGTTCCAGGCTGGAGATTTTATTTATAGCATTTGTATCCCACATTTTCCTACACACAAGCAGGCTCAATGTGGCTTACAAGTCAATAAGAAATAGGGTCAGGTAAGGGAGGGGTACATGTGTAAAATAAGGTACAAAATAATAAGGAATAAAATGGTCCTTTGAGGCAATATAATGTAGAGTCTATTGAGGAGCATCAGTAGGGTAGGCCTTACAAAACAGATAGGTCTTTAAAGAGCGCCTAAAGTCTTGATGATCATGCAGTGTTTTCACACAGTTCGGTAAAGCATTCCACATCTGCGTTCCCAAGTAGGAGAAATTAGACGCGTAGGTGGTTTTGTATTTAAGACCAATGCAACTGGGATAATGAAAATTCATATAAGTACGAGATGCTCTGTTTCTGTTCCTCGCCGGAAGATCAAGTAAGTCAATCATATAATCCGGGGCTTCACCATAGATTATTTTGTGGACCAGAGTACAAAGCTTGAAGGTAATACGGTCCATAATTGGGAGACAGTGTAGTATCCGACGAAGAGATGTTACGCTATCATATCTCGTTTTATTGAATATCAATCTGGCAGCAGTATTCTGATTTTGAGACAATCCTGAACTTACATCCCAAAGCAGTGTATGATTTGTAATGCTTGATCCTGCCCGTTGAAATCAGTGCTTCAAATCCCATAATGCAATGGGAGGGGGTGATCAGAAGTCCAGAACTGTCCCAAAATCTGCAGCCTGAAACTGTGTAACTTGGCCTCTCTGAGTCATCAGAAATATGACCCCTGCATTCCTTCTCTGTTTGACAGTTGCCGGATTGTATTGTCACCTCTAAACGGACGATTTTTGCAACCCAAATGAGTGATTTTGCATTTCAGTGCTGACGGGGGACAGTTAAACTAATAGTACTCTCCAGCACTTTTAAATATATTTCTCTTTCCGTATCAGCTTTCCAGTTTTTTTATTACGTGCTTTAAATTCCATTACATGGATCTCTGCTGAAGTTTTCAGGAGCAGAGTGTTCTTTCAAAAGCACAAGATGTTACAATGTGGTGGTGAGCATGTCGCTAAACGGGCCTTCCCTTCTAGAGAGCTTAGTGTACCATTGCTGTAACTAACTGGATTTTTTTTTTTAAGCACGTATATTAAAACTGTGACAGGAATATGTTTCTAACACATCTAAAAGGAAACTATCAATTTAAACAGGTTTTTCACTGGGGAGAAATTTTTACTAGGTTGAATGACCATTTCTGTACCTGCTTAGGCCTTAGTAAATTTTCAAAGCAAAACTACTCCACCTTGAGCACAAAATTGGAAGAGTGCTTTTAAAAACTTTACATGGATAAACATGGATTTCTCCTCATAAATATAGTTTGTGGTATACCTGGGTTGTCCAGAAATATTAGGTCTGGCCAGATACTGTCTCTAACAGTTGAGATCAATCAGGTGGTGTATAGACACGCCAAATCACATGCATAGGCCTTTTCTCTTGCTCACATGTCTAAATGCATTTTTCACATTCAATAGCTACTGGCTGCTACCTTGGTCTAGCATCTCTCTCTCTCTCTCTCTCTCCCTTTAATTCTCTCCCCTCCCCAACAATCTAGCACCTCTCACCCCACCCCAGTGGACCGCAGACTGGACCCCAAACCATGCCTGTGTGACTGGCATGGCAGTATTGAAGCCAGACTGCTTCCCGCCAGGGCCGCTGAGAGATACAGCCGGGCCCAGGGCAGGGTCTTTTCTGTCTCCCTCTACGCTCAGGCAGCCACTGCCCCCCCCCCCCCCCACCCGATCCCTTACCTTCCTGTGTCTGCTCCTCCCTTCGTCTGTGACTCTCCTGCTCCTGTGTGCCGGGACCCGGGTTAATGCAATCACCCAGGCCTCAACACACAGGAGCAAGAGAGAGATAGACCCCGGTGTTGGGCCCCCCTTGGAGGCCAGGGCTGGGGAATCTTGCTCCCCTGCCCACCCCCTCTTGGCAGCCCTGCTTCCTGCCAGTGCAGCTCCCTTTCCTCTGTCATATCTCACCTTCTGTGATGCGTAACTCTGCCATTCTGTAAGTTATATGTATGTGTTGGAGACACATTCATGCCCCTCCCATGCTCCACCCATTTGTACACTCCCTTGCAGTTACACACTAAGGGCTCCTTTTACTAAGCTGTGCAAAATAGTAGCCTTACAGGCTTATTTTCGAAAGAGAAGGACGCCCATCTTTCGACACAAATCGAAAGATGGGCGTCCTTCTCCCAGGGTCGCCCAAATCGGCATAATCGAAAGCCGATTTTGGGCGTCCCCAACTGCTTTCCGTTGCAAGGATGACCAAAGTTCCCGGGATGTGTTGGAGGCGTAGCAAAGGCGAGACTTGGGCATGCCTAATACATTGGCGTCCTAGACCCATAATTGAAAAAAGAAGGGCGTTCCTGACGAGCACTTGGACAACTTTACTTGGTTCTTTTTTGTTATGACCAAACCACGAAAAATTGCCCGAATTGACCAGATGACCTCCGGAGGGAATCGGGGATGACCTCCCCTTACTCCCCTAGTGGTCACTAACCCCCTCCCACCCTCAAAAAATTCTTTAAAAATATTTTTTGCCAGCCTCTATGCCAGCCTCAAATGTCATATTCAGGTCCATCGCAGCAGTATGCAGGTCCCTGGAGCAGTTTTAGTGGGTGCTACTACTACTACTATTTAGCATTTCTATAGCACTACAAGGCATACGCAGAGCTGCACAAACATAGAAGAAAGACAGTCCCTGCTCAAAGAGCTTACAATCTAATTGACAAAAAATAAAGTAAGCAAATCAAATCAATTAATGTGTACAGGAAGGAGGAGAGGAGGGTAGGTGGAGGCGAGTGGTTACAAATGGTTACGAGTCAAAAGCAATGTTAAAGAGGTGGGCTTTCAGTCTAGATTTAAAGGTGGCCAAGGATGGGGCAAGACGTAGGGGCTCAGGAAGTTTATTCCAGGCATAGGGTGCAGCGAGACAGAAGGCGCGAAGTCTGGAGTTGGCAGTAGTGGAGAAGGGAACAGATAAGAAGGATTTATCCATGGAGCGGAGTGCAAGGGAAGGGGTGAAGGGAAGGACGACTATGGAGAGATACTGGGGAGCATCAGAGAGAGTACATTTATAGGTTAGTAGAAGAGAATACTGTCCACGCAATCCTACTCTCTGCTTCCTATCTTTCAACCAGTTCTTAATCCATAATAATACCCTACCTCCGATTCCATGACTCTGCAATTTCTTCAGGAGTCTTTCGTGCGGCACTTTGTCAAACGCCTTCTGAAAATCCAGATATACAATATCAACCGGCTCCCCATTGTCCACATGTTTGCTTACCCCCTCAAAAAAATGCATTAGATTGGTGAGGCAAGACTTCCCTTCACTAAATCCGTGCTGACTTTGTCTCATCAGTCCATGTTTTTGTAAAATTGCAGAGCATATACAAAAACATGGACTGATGAGACAAAGTCAGCACGGATTTAGTGAAGGGAAGTCTTGCCTCACCAATCTAATGCATTTTTTTGAGGGGGTAAGCAAACATGTGGACAATGGGGAGCCGGTTGATATTGTATATCTGGATTTTCAGAAGGCGTTTGACAAAGTGCCGCACGAAAGACTCCTGAAGAAATTGCAGAGTCATGGAATCGGAGGTAGGGTATTATTATGGATTAAGAACTGGTTGAAAGATAGGAAGCAGAGAGTAGGATTGCGTGGACAGTATTCTCAGTGGAGGAGGGTAGTTAGTGGGGTCCCGCAGGGGTCTGTGCTGGGTCCGTTGCTTTTTAATGTATTTATAAATGACCTAGAGATGGGAATAACTAGTGAGGTAATTAAATTCGCCGATGACACAAAATTATTCAGGGTCGTCAAGTCGCAGGAGGAATGTGAACGATTACAGGAGGACCTTGCGAGACTGGGAGATTGGGCGTGCAAGTGGCAGATGAAGTTCAATGTTGACAAGTGCAAAGTGATGCATGTGGGTAAGAGGAACCCGAATTATAGCTACGTCTTGCAAGGTTCCGCGTTAGGAGTTACGGATCAAGAAAGGGATCTGGGTGTCGTCGTCGATGATACGCTGAAACCTTCTGCTCAGTGTGCTGCTGCGGCTAGGAAAGCGAATAGAATGTTGGGTGTTATTAGGAAGGGTATGGAGTCCAGGTGTGCGGATGTTATAATGCCGTTGTATCGCTCCATGGTGCGACCGCACCTGGAGTATTGTGTTCAGTACTGGGCTCCGTATCTCAAAAAAGATATAGTAGAATTGGAAAAGGTACAGCGAAGGGCGACGAAAATGATAGTGGGGATGGGACGACTTTCCTATGAAGAGAGGCTGAGAAGGCTAGGGCTTTTTAGCTTGGAGAAGAGACGGCTGAGGGGAGATATGATAGAAGTGTATAAAATAATGAGTGGAATGGATCGGGTGGATGTGAAGCGACTGTTCACGCTATCCAAAAATACTAGGACTAGAGGGCATGAGTTGAAGCTACAGTGTGGTAAATTTAAAACGAATCGGAGAAAATTTTTCTTCACCCAACGTGTAATTAGACTCTGGAATTCGTTGCCGGAGAACGTGGTACGGGCGGTTAGCTTGACGGAGTTTAAAAAGGGGTTAGATAGATTCCTAAAGGACAAGTCCATAGACCGCTATTAAATGGACTTGGAAAAATTCCGCATTTTTAGGTATAACTTGTCTGGAATGTTTTTACGTTTGGGGAGCGTGCCAGGTGCCCTTGACCTGGATTGGCCACTGTCGGTGACAGGATGCTGGGCTAGATGGACCTTTGGTCTTTCCCAGTATGGCACTACTTATGTACTTAAGTTTGAACAGGAAATGAAAACGGATAGGGAGCCAGTGAAGCGACTTGAGGAGAGGGGTAGTATGAGTACAGCGACCCTGGCGGAAGACGAGACGGGAGTGTTTTGAACCAATTGGAGAGAGGAGAGGTGACTAAGTGGGAGGCCAGCAAGAAGCAGATTGCAGTAGTCTAAACGAGAGGTGACAAGGGTGTGGATGAGGGTTTTGGTAGAGTGCTCGGAAAGAAAGGGGTGGATTTTACGGATGCTGTAAAGAAAGAAACGACAGGTCTTGGCGATCTGCTGGATATGAGCAGAGAAGGAGAGAGAAGAGTCATAGATGACCCCAAGGTTTCGAGCTGAGGAGACAGGGAGAATGAGAGAGCCATCAACAGAAATAGAAAACGGGGGGAGTGGGGAGGTGGGTTTGGGGGGTTTGGGTTTGCAGTGCACTTCAGACAGGTGGACCCAGGCCCATTCCCCTCTACCTGTTACACTTGTGGTGGTAAATGTGAGCCCTCCAAAACCCACCAGAAAACCACTGTACCCACATCTAGGTGCCCCCCTTCACTCATAAGGGCTATGGTAGTGGTGTACAGTTGTGGGTAGTGGGGTTGGGGGGGCTCAACACACACGGTAAGGGAGCTGTGCACCTGGGAGCAATTTCTGAAGTCCACTGCAGTGCCCCCTAGGGTGCCCGGTTGGTGTCCTGGCATGTCAGGGGGACCAGTGCACTATGAATGCTGGCTCCTCCCACGACCAAAGGGCTTGGATTTGGTAGTTTCTGAGATGGGCGTCCTCAGTTTCCATTATCACCAAAAATCAGAAATGACCAAGTCTAAGGATGACCATCTCTATAAGGTCGACCTAAATTTCCAGATTTGGGCGTCCTTGACTGTATCATCAAAATGAAAGATGGACGTCCATCTTGTTTCGATAATAAGGGTTTCCCCAACCCTTCACGGGGATGTCCTGTGAGGACGTCCTCAGAAAAACTTGGGCGTCCCTTTCGATTATGTCCCTCCACGTGCGCCCTTACGTGGGTCTCTCCTGCACGCTAAGGCCATTTTTAGTGGAGCTGGAAAAGGGCCGATTTTCCATTTTCTGAATTAATGGCCACACACTAATGTTGACGGCTGACGGGGTCTGAACAGTTGGTACTCTGTACTGAGACATAAAGGGGCATACCTTGAAAAAGCCTTTTTGACGAAACACGTTGTCGGTATGCAGCCCCACTTTTCAGTCTGACAAAACACCGAAACTTTAAAGCTAATTAAAAGGATTTTTATTTCCTCAATAATATATGTAGATGATACTTTTGAGAATATAAAATTCTTATAAAAATATATATACAGTATACATGAACATCTGAGACCGATGACGAGAAAGGTATGAATTAAGTCACCATACGTAAATTGCGATATGGTGTACCGCCAGTGAACTAAGTTCTACCTCTGATGGTCTGAAGAAAAAATAAAAAAATATTTTAAAAATATATAAAAAATATATATTTATTTGTTTGTTACATTTGTATTGCACATTTTCCCACCTATTTGCAGGATCAATGTGGCTTACATAGTACATTAGGGAATCATAGAGAGGAAGAGTTATTATATGTCCATTATATGACCTTCATAAGGAGAGTATTGAGGCGCCCTATAGATGAAATACTTCAAGACCTGTACATATCCATTTGGTCAACTCCTAATTCAGTTAGACCAACTAAACGAAATTCAGTTAATAAATATTGAGTGTAGGAAGTTTTAGGACATGGCAAGCAACAATTGTCTCATGTTTCTTTGATAGTCAAATCTGCAATGGAAGAACAAAACATCTAAAGACCGTATGCCTTATTCTCCAAACAAGGACCTTATAATATACATTAGTGCACAGCCATTAATAAAAATTAGCACAGAAACATTTACTGACACCTATTTTGAAGGTGATAAGGCTCACATGCTAATCATTTAGGGGCTCCTTTACTAAGGGGTTGACGCGCGGCAACAGGCTTGCCGTGCACAAATCCGGAACCACTGCAAGAGCCCGGCGGTAGTTCCCACCCCCAGCATGCACCATTTCTGGCAGTACAAAAATATGTTCTATTTTTGTAGCACCGGTGTTTACCCGGCGGTAATCGGGCAGCACCATGCGCTACCCGGTTACCGCCGAGTTAGCACAGGAGCCCTTACCACCACCTACTACTAACATACATAGTAACATAGTAACATAGTAGATGACGGCAGAAAAAGACCTGCACGGTCCATCCAGTCTGCCCAACAAGATAAACTCACATGTGCCATTTTTTGTGTATACCTTACCTTGATTTGTACCTGTCCTTTTCCGGGCACAGACCGTATAAGTCTGCCCAGCACTATCCCTGCCTCCCAACCACCAGCCCCCCCCCTCCCCCCGGCTCCGGGACAGACCGCACAAGTCTGCCCAGCACTATCCCCACCTCCAAACCACCAGTCCCGCCTCGCACCATCGGCTCTGGCACAGACCGTATAAGTCTGCCCAGCACCATCTCCGTCTCCCGCCACCGGCTTTGCCACCCAATCTCGTCTAAGCTCTTTAGGATCCATTCCTTCTGAGCAGGATTCCTTTATGTTTATCCCACGCATGTTTGAATTCCGTTACCGTTTTCGTTTCCACCACCTCCCGCGGGAGGGCATTCCAAGCATCCACTACTCTCTCCGTGAAAAAATACTTCCTGACATTTTTCTTGAGTCTGCCCCCCTTCAATCTCATTTCATGTCCTCTAGTTCTACCGCCTTCCCATCTCCAGAAAAGGTTCGTTTGCGGATTAATACCTTTCAAATATTTGAACGTCTGTATCATATCACCCCTGTTTCTCCTTTCCTCCAGAGTATACATGTTCAGGTCTGCAAGTCTCTCCTCATACGTCTTGTAACGCAAATCCCATACCATTCTCGTAGCTTTTCTTTGCACCGCTTCAATTCTTTTTACATCCTTAACAAGATACGGCCTCCAGAACTGAACACAATACTCCAGGTGGGGCCTCACCAACGACTTATACTATACTACTACTACTTAACATTTCTAGAGCGCTACTAGGGTTGCGCAGCGCTGTACAGTTTAAGATGGGTAGCGGTAAGTGCTGTCCCCCGAAATGGCCGCACATGGCTATTTCTTTTTGGGGGAAACAAAGACGACCTTTTCCCCGCCGTGATAAAATGGGGCCGCAGCTTAGTAAAAGGACCCCTCAGTGCACATTAGCACAGAAATGCCCGTTCTCCACCCCCCAAGGTATGCCACTTCTTTTGAAAAAAATTGTAAAAAATTTGTGAGCGTGATTTGCGTGCACACACTGGAAAAGCTGCACTGGCTCCCACTAAAAGAACGAATTGAGTTCAAAATCTGTACCCTGGTCCATAAAATCGTTCACGGTGAGGCCCCAGTACATAAGTACATAAGTAGTGCCATACTGGGAAAGACCAAAGGTCCATCTAGCCCAGCATCCTGTCACCGACAGTGGCCAATCCAGGTCAAGGGCACCTGGCACGCTCCCCAAACGTAAAAACATTCCAGACAAGTTATACCTAAAAATGCGGAATTTTTCCAAGTCCATTTAATAGCGGTCTATGGACTTGTCCTTTAGGAATCTATCTAACCCCTTTTTAAACTCCGTCAAGCTAACCGCCCGTACCACGTTCTCCGGCAACGAATTCCAGAGTCTAATTACACGTTGGGTGAAGAAAAATTTTCTCCGATTCGTTTTAAATTTACCACACTGTAGCTTCAACTCATGCCCTCTAGTCCTAGTATTTTTGGATAGCGTGAACAGTCGCTTCACATCCACCCGATCCATTCCACTCATTATTTTATACACTTCTATCATATCTCCCCTCAGCCGTCTCTTCTCCAAGCTAAAAAGCCCTAGCCTTCTCAGCCTCTCTTCATAGGAAAGTCGTCCCATCCCCACTATCATTTTCGTCGCCCTTCGCTGTACCTTTTCCAATTCTACTATATCTTTTTTGAGATACGGAGACCAGTACTGAACACAATACTCCAGGTGCGGTCGCACCATGGAGCGATACAACGGCATTATAACATCCGCACACCTGGACTCCATACCCTTCCTAATAACACCCAACATTCTATTCGCTTTCCTAGCCGCAGCAGCACACTGAGCAGAAGGTTTCAGCGTATCATCGACGACGACACCCAGATCCATTTCTTGATCCGTAACTCCTAACGCGGAACCTTGCAAGACGTAGCTATAATTCGGGTTCCTCTTACCCACATGCATCACTTTGCACTTGTCAACATTGAACTTCATCTGCCACTTGCACGCCCAATCTCCCAGTCTCGCAAGGTCCTCCTGTAATCGTTCACATTCCTCCTGCGACTTGACGACCCTGAATAATTTTGTGTCATCGGCGAATTTAATTACCTCACTAGTTATTCCCATCTCTAGGTCATTTATAAATACATTAAAAAGCAACGGACCCAGCACAGACCCCTGCGGGACCCCACTAACTACCTTCCTCCACTGAGAATACTGGCCACGCAATTCTACTCTCTGCTTCCTATCTTTCAACCAGTTCTTAATCCATAATAATACCCTACCTCCGATTCCATGACTCTGCAATTTCTTCAGGAGTCTTTCGTGCGGCACTTTGTCAAACGCCTTCTGAAAATCCAGATATACAATATCAACCGGCTCCCCATTGTCCACATGTTTGCTTACCCCCTCAAAAAAATGCATTAGTATATAATGCAAAAAAATGCATTAGTATATATGTCAGACATCATAGACTTACCAACCCGGAACACAAAAAGGTCAGCACGCAAATTCCTGAATCTCCACTACCCCAGCTGCAAAGGACTTAAATATAGATCAACATATGCATCCGGCTTTTCCTGCATTAGCACGCAACTATGGAATGCACTACCAAATGCCATAAAAACAACGCACGACCTAAGAATCTTCCGAAAATTGCTAAAATCCAACCTGTTCAAAAAGGCATATCACAATGATCCATCCTAAATACCAGACAACGAAACTCTTCCAGAACTAGACAAAACCGAACTCTCTATTCCTGACTGCTTCAGTCACGCTGTCACTAACGAACATTAACGCACTACCACCTTATTTCTCACGGCGAAATGAACTGACTATCTAATTTAATCTATAATTTACTCTACCATCTGTGGTACTTAATGTAATACCACTTCGTATTTCTCATTCCGGAAATGGCGATCGCCAGTACGGCATACTGTAAGCCACATTGAGCCTGCAAAAAGGTGGGAAAGTGTGGGATACAAATGCAGCAAATCTACTATAATAATTTGCACCTCCAACATTCTGAAGCTGACTGCCAGGAAGTTGAAGCCTGGTTCGTAATGTCTGAAGCCTTCCGGTGACATCACCGTGTTGCCTGGGAAACCGCGATGTGTCTCAAGCACGGGCAAAGCAACGAGTTCAACGCCCCCCCGCCTCCCTCCCTCGAAGTGCAAGCAGGATCTGTCCTCCGGCAGCCCCTCACTTTTCTGCATGCTGGGTCTAATTTAAACATTGTTACCTCGGGGTCCGGCGTCAGCATTGAAGGCGAGTGGCGCTTCACACTGCCTTCCCATCTGTCTGAGCTCTGCCTCTGGTCCCGCCCTTCCGGAAACAGGAAATGAGAGCGGGACCAGAGGCAGAGCTCAGACAGATGGGAAGGCAGTCTGTAGCACCGCTCGCCTTCAATGCTGACAGGTCCTGCTTGCACTTCGAGGGAGGGAGGCGCAGGCGCGTTGAACTCAGAGGAGAGAGGGGCCATGGAACTCAGAGGGAGGGAGGGAGGGGCATCCTGCAACTTGAAGGGGAGGGGGTCTCCTGCAACTCGGAGGGGGGTCTGGAACTCAGAGGAAGCGGAGGAACGGAGGGGGGCTGGAACTCGTACGACAGACAGGGAGAGAGGGAGGGAGGGGGGGCGGAGAACCTTGCTAGCGTCCGTTTCATTCCTTTACGAAACGGGCCTCTTTTACTAGTAAATAAATAAAATTAGCACGGGACTCCTCAGCACATCTCACGATAAGCCCTTTTCAGCTGCGGTTATCAGGCGCTAGGTCTTACCGCGGCTTAGTAAAAGGAGCCTTTAGGCACTTACCACTCCGTGATAGAATACACACAGTGCACTTACACGAGTGCGTGTACCACACACTCTGTTACAGAATAACGCCTAGTGCCCTTAACGGAAGGCGCCTAGTTATAGAAATGCCCCTTTTGTTCTGCATCTTATTCAGATTGGGTTGGCTTCTTTGCTAGACTTTCTCTACCAGGTGGTGGATGATAGGAAGGAGTTTAGGTACCATTATAGCTTTGGATACATTTATTTATTATTTTTTATATATATTTGAATTTGCTATTCTGCTTTTTTTCTTTTTTTTTTTTTTTTTGAATCATGATGAGAGCTTGTTGTTTCACCTGGAAATTGTGTGGATAAGAGTGCTGGTACTTAATTGGTTTGGATATATATATATATCTGAGCTCTGACTCCGGTCCCGCCCTTGCGGAAACAGGAAATGAGGGTGGGACACCAGAGTCAGAGAGAAGAGAAGGGAAGGCAGCAGACTCGCCGAGCCTGTTCGCTCTTCACTGCTGCCACCGGGACCCCGGTAAGAGGGGGGGGGGTGGCGATTTTGGAGGGGGGGGCGATGTGCACGTAGGGACGTGTCTGCTCGCTCCCGCTGTTCGTCAACTGTCCGCTGTTTTTTTTTCCCAGGCTTTTTTTGCTACAATTGACTCATGGACCCCAAGTTTTAATGAAAGATCTCAGGCTCTACACACCAATTCTGCCTTGTCATAGATTCTGTGATTGGTTGCAGGGGTCCTGGCTAGTCTGGGGTGGGTCCCTAGCATTTGAGTACCGGCACCTTTTTTGCTAGTAAAAACGCACTGATCTTATCACAAATGTATTGAATCAACTAGAAGAACATGAGTGAGGTACCCAGTTATAGCAGGAATACTGCAGGTATTGGTCTTGTCCCCAGCATTCCTAAGTATTAATTTATAGCCATTGGCAGCATTGTTGATGGGAAAATCATTTAGAATATACACAGATGGCATGGAGTTGATTTTGCTACCACAGGATAGTATTAAGAACACTCAACACTTAGAGGCCTCTTTACAACAGGGGCATAGCTACGTGGGGCCATGGGGGCCTGGGCCCCCCCAGATTTGGCCCAGCCGACCCTTTCGACCCTCCCCCACCGCCGCCATCAGGTACCTGTGCTGGCAGAGGTCCCCAACCCCCGCCAGCCGAAGTCCTCTTCAGCCGGTCTCCGGGCCGGCGCGTTGCTGCAGCTGATGTGGAAGCCTAGGAGTCTGTTTCTTCTGTGTGAGTCGTCCTGACGTCCCGGGCTACATATTTGTTTAAATAAATAAAATAATGCACCCAGCAGCTACGAAAGTGGAGGTTGCTGCTTGAGATTGATCTGAGAGTGAACCAGTGTATTTCTCTGTTTCCTGCTTTTTCTGGCAAGTGCCCTTAGCCCTGGCCAGTATTACTTCCTTCTCGCTTCCGTTGCTTATCAACTATTCACAGCTAGCTCATTCCAACCCTCTTCAGCTACTAAATTAGCAATATTTTCTAATTCTGGAAATCTGTCAAACAATGACTCATCCGATTTAATGGCTGCTCTATCCATCTCTCAGGAGGGAATAGGATGTGACTATTGTGTTGTGTTATATTTACCTGCTGCCTAACCCCTCTGCTTCTTCCCCTCCCCCCACCCACCCCCATTGCCAGTCTGCAGTGCTTCTGTCATATTTTGCCCTATGTGGAGTGGAGATGGGTGGTTGTTCCTCTTTAAAAATCTGTCTTTATCAAGGTTGGTAAACGCCGGGATATCTGGAGCTTCTGATCATATAGTAACATAGTAGATGACGGCAGAAAAAGACCTGCACGGTCCATCCAGTCTGCCCAACAAGATAAACTCATATGTGCTAGTTTTTTGTGTATACCTTACCTTGATTTGTACCTGTCTTTTTCAGGGCACAGACCGTATAAGTCCGCCCAGTACTATCCCCGCCTCCCAACCACCAGCCCCGCCTCCCACCACCGGCTCTGGCACAGACTGTAGAAGTCTGTCCAGCACTATCCCCGCCTCCAAACCACCTGCCCCTCCTCCCAACCACCGGCTCTGGCACAGACCGTATAAGTCTACCCAGCACTATCCCCGCCTCCCAACCACCAGCCCTGACACAGACCGTATAAGTCTGCCCAGCACTAGCCCCGCCTCCCAACCGTCTCTGCCACCCATTCAAGGCTAAGCTCCTGAGGATCCCTTCCTTCTGTACAGGATTCCTTTATGTTTATCCCACGCATGTTTGAATTCCGTTACCGTTTTCCTCTCCACCACCTCCCGCGGGAGGGCATTCCAAGCATCCACCACCCTCTCCGTGAAAAAATACTTCCTGACATTTTTCTTAAGTCTGCCCCCCTTCAGTCTCATTTCTTGCCCTCTCGTTCTACCGCCTTCCCATCTCCGGAAAAGGTTCATTTGCGGATTAATACCTTTCAAATTGATCATCACCACTAATGCCACTGCTGACCCTAAATTTCTCTGGTGGACAAACTACATTTCCTCCAGTTCCCACATTTTCTGCTTAGAGCTCTTGACATGATTGACAAAGAAACAGATCACTGCTGGTTTCTATTTTGTCATGTAGAGATTTTAGTGTTAATGTACAATACAGCCAGAACCAGGGTAGACAAAGTCTCTTTCCAGTGCCTGTGGACCTAATGTGCTTGACAGATTTAACACTCATTCCTTTCATTCAAAGAGATAGGGCTCTTGCAGGCAGACACTGTATCTCACTAAACTGTGAACATACCTACCCTCTTCTAAGCACAACAGACCCAGTAGTCAAAGTGAATTAAAGGGGCAGAAAAAGGATCCTGCCCACTAAATCGCACCCAGTGGGCCAGCCACCGATATCCAATGTCACGTAACCGAATGGGCAGTGTCACTTAATATCGGCACTAACTGGCTATCTTGAAAATAGACAGGGGATGAGAGTTATGGGGCAGATCAGTGAGGAGTGGGCAGTTACAGGGGTGATGGCAGTATTCAGTGTCGGTACCCAGAAAGGTAAGTGGTCAAAAGATGACATAAAAAGTAGTCTTGACTATGCAGATGCTGGCACTGAACACCTTCTGGGAACCAGCCTGTACCTCACATTGTTTCCCCCTCCCCCTTGATCCCCCTCCCCCAACAAGATTATTATTATTTTTTTTTTTTTGTTACATTTGTACCCTGTGCTTTCCCACTCATGGCAGGCAATGGAGGGTTAAGTGACTTGCCCAGAGTCACAGGGAGCTGCCTGTGCTGGGAATTGAACTCAGTTCCTCAGGACCAAAGTCCACCACCCTAACCACTAGGCCACTCCTCCTCCCTCTCCCAGACTGCCCCAACATCAAAGTCCCTCACCAACATAATGCAATCCCCCAAAACAGCCATGTACTCCCCAAATGACACAATCCCACCCTCTTCCAAATCCCAATCCAGTCAAGCATCCTTCCACATGACCCTATTCCCCCCACCTAGGGTTACCATATTTTGTCCTCTGAAAAAGAGGACACACGACACGCCCCCTGTCCCACCCCTGCCCCGCCCACACCACGTCCCTTTCGGATCCTCGCCCTGCTCTTTCTTACTCTCACCCTGCCCCCTGTCACATATTCCCTTCCCCTCCCCCGGGTCAAATATTCCCTTCCCCTGCCCCCCCCATCACCTCCCCCTTGTCACATATTCCCCTCACCTCCCCTTACTTACTATCTACTGCCCTGGTGGTCTAGTGAAAAGTAGCCCCCTCTTTCCTGCCCGGAGCACTGCCTTGCCCTGCATCCTTCTCGGTCTCAGCTCGAGATTCAAAATGGCCGCCAAGAGTTGAAGTCTTGCGAGGCCGCTTCAACTCTCGGTGGCCATTTTGAATCCCGAGCTGAGACTGAGAAGGATGCAGGGCAAGGGCAGGCAGCGCTCTGGGCAGGAAAGAGGGGGCTATTTCCTCCCCCGAAGAGGTCACTAGACCACCAGGGCAGATAGTAAGTAAGGGGAGGGGAGGGGAGACCCACGGCACCGCCTCCCCGCCTGTTTGTCCAGAAATCCGGACAAACAGGTGGGCGGGCAAAACCCGCCGGACGCCCCAGACATGTCCTCAAAAAGTGCACATGTTTGGGGAAATCCGGATATATGGTAACCCTACCCCCACCAGAAATCCTTCCACATCCCAGTGGGCCCCCATGGGCCTACCTGACAATCCCTGGTTGTCAAGGGGTTATGGTGGGCAGGAAAAACCACACTCTATCCTGCCCCTAGTGACTTCAGTAGCAACATACTACTACTACTACTATTTAACATTTCTAAAGCACTGCTAGGGTTACGCAGCGCTGTAAAATTTAACAAAGAAGGACAATCCCTGCTCAAAGGAGCTTACAATCTAAAGAACAAAAAATGCAGTCAATCAAATTGGGGCAATCTGGATTTCCTGGATAGAGGTCCAATGGTTAGGTGCCGAAAGCGACATTGAAGAGGTGCCACATGGCTGCCACAACCTCTAATGGTAGTTTCATGGTATTAACACTAGCGTCAGTACTATGAGACTACAGCTAGATGTCATAGCAGCCATTTTGCTGCTGGAGCCTCTAAGGGTAGGAGTTAGAAGGGATTGCTCCTTCCTGCCGAAACTACTGGGCCACCAGGGATGGCCAGGTAGGTTTGGGGTGGCCTACTGGGATGTGGGGGGAGGGTGCCTTTGGTTGAGATGATCAGGTTATGTGGGGGTTGCTTAACTGATTTGGAGGAGTGGTGAGGGGGATTTGGTCATGTTGGAGGTGGGGATTCAATATTCCCTTATGAAGGTCACAGTCAATATTCAACTGGCTGAATATTGACCAGAACCTTTCCATGTGAAATCTAATCACAGAATTGGTTAAAAAATGCTTAATTTCATGATGACATAATCAGTCTTGGGATTTGGAAGAAGTGATACTAGGATAGGCTTGTAAGGCTGCTTTTTAAAAAGTTTTATCATGATAGTTCAAATGACTCCAGCTATTTACTTGTCCCTCCATTACAAGTGCTATCGTCTTTGCACTAGAGGCTATAATGGAACGAGAAATAAATGGAAACAGACGATTTTCAGTTCATTCACACCAGTGTCCCTTTTTTCTTTTTAAATGAAATCAAACAAAACTAGATTCCCTCCCCCCCCCCCCCCCCCCCCCATTTATTTCAGAATGAATACATATCACAGAACGTTTGGGCAAGTGAGTAAAAGGGTTCAACTTCAGAAAAGTATTACAATGACCAGAGTTTAGGTTGAATAAGGAGTCCGGCTTGTTGGAGGGCTTTCTTATACAGGTGGGAGTTTAGCCAGTAGGACAGAGGAAAAGCTGGTGAAAAAGTTAATTGGATACTTTACATCCAGCTAGTTTTAAGCTGATCACTGTGATGCCTGCATGATGCTTTGATGAAAATCAGCTCTTTAGTCTGCCATACTGTATTTTATGCTTTATGAAAGGAATTTTATAAAGGCTTTTTTGCACATATATGGCAGTGTATCTTGCTGCACCTTATGCCTGGAATAGACTTCCTGAGTCAGTACGTCAAGCTCCTTCTCTGGCCTTCTTCAAATCTAGCTGCTTTTAAATCCTAACTTCTATTCACTTGTTCAGTACCAATGGCTGTTGTATCATTCCCACCTTAAATAATTCCCTTATCCCTTACTTGGCCTGTTTGTCTGTCTTGATTAGATTGTAAGCTCTGTGGAGCAGAAATTGTCTTTTACATGTTTACCCTCCCCCCCCACACACACATCCCAGTAGGCACTGCATATGTCTAGTAACATTATAGAAATGAAAAGTAGTAGTCTTTGGGATTCCAGAACCTTGCTACTCTTTGGGATTCCGGAATCTTGCTACTGTTGGGATTCTGCGCGGAATCTTGCTACTCTTTGGGATTCCGGAATCTTGCTACTCTTTGTCCTTATCCCTTATTTGGCCTGTTTGTCTGTCTTGATTAGATTGTAAGCTCTGTCGAGCAGAAATTGTCTTTTACATGTTTACCCTCCTCCCACACACACACATCCCAGTAGGCACTGCATATGTCTAGTAACATTATAGAAATGAAAAGTAGTAGTCTTTGGGATTCCAGAACCTTGCTACTCTTTGGGATTCTGCACAGAATCTTGCTACTCTTTGGGATTCCGGAATCTTGCTACTGTTGGGATTCTGCGCGGAATCTTGCTACTCTTTGGGATTCCGGAATCTTGCTACTCTTTGTCCTTATCCCTTATTTGGCCTGTTTGTCTGTCTTGATTAGATTGTAAGCTCTGTCGAGCAGAAATTGTCTTTTACATGTTTACCCTCCTCCCACACACACACATCCCAGTAGGCACTGCATATGTCTAGTAACATTATAGAAATGAAAAGTAGTAGTCTTTGGGATTCCAGAACCTTGCTACTCTTTGGGATTCTGCACAGAATCTTGCTACTCTTTGGGATTCCGGAATCTTGCTACTCTTTGGGATTCCGGAATCTTGCTACTCTTTGTCCTTATCCCTTATTTGGCCTGTTTGTCTGTCTTGATTAGATTGTAAGCTCTGTCGAGCAGAAATTGTCTTTTACATGTTTACCCTCCTCCCACACACACACATCCCAGTAGGCACTGCATATGTCTAGTAACATTATAGAAATGAAAAGTAGTAGTCTTTGGGATTCCAGAACCTTGCTACTCTTTGGGATTCTGCACAGAATCTTGCTACTCTTTGGGATTCCGGAATCTTGCTACTGTTGGGATTCTGCGCGGAATCTTGCTACTCTTTGGGATTCCGGAATCTTGCTACTCTTTGTCCTTATCCCTTATTTGGCCTGTTTGTCTGTCTTGATTAGATTGTAAGCTCTGTCGAGCAGAAATTGTCTTTTACATGTTTACCCTCCTCCCACACACACACATCCCAGTAGGCACTGCATATGTCTAGTAACATTATAGAAATGAAAAGTAGTAGTCTTTGGGATTCCAGAACCTTGCTACTCTTTGGGATTCTGCACAGAATCTTGCTACTCTTTGGGATTCCGGAATCTTGCTACTGTTGGGATTCTGCGCGGAATCTTGCTACTCTTTGGGATTCCGGAATCTTGCTACTCTTTGTCCTTATCCCTTATTTGGCCTGTTTGTCTGTCTTGATTAGATTGTAAGCTCTGTGGAGCAGAAATTGTCTTTTACATGTTTACCCTCCCCCCACACACACACATCCCAGTAGGCACTGCATATGTCTAGTAACATTATAGAAATGAAAAGTAGTAGTCTTTGGGATTCCAGAACCTTGCTACTCTTTGGGATTCTGCACAGAATCTTGCTACTCTTTGGGATTCCGGAATCTTGCTACTGTTGGGATTCTGCGCGGAATCTTGCTACTCTTTGGGATTCCGGAATCTTGCTACTCTTTGTCCTTATCCCTTATTTGGCCTGTTTGTCTGTCTTGATTAGATTGTAAGCTCTGTCGAGCAGAAATTGTCTTTTACATGTTTACCCTCCTCCCACACACACACATCCCAGTAGGCACTGCATATGTCTAGTAACATTATAGAAATGAAAAGTAGTAGTCTTTGGGATTCCAGAACCTTGCTACTCTTTGGGATTCTGCACAGAATCTTGCTACTCTTTGGGATTCCGGAATCTTGCTACTGTTGGGATTCTGCGCAGAATCTTGCTACTCTTTGGGATTCCGGAATCTTGCTACTCTTTGTCCTTATCCCTTATTTGGCCTGTTTGTCTGTCTTGATTAGATTGTAAGCTCTGTGGAGCAGAAATTGTCTTTTACATGTTTACCCTCCCCCCACACACACACATCCCAGTAGGCACTGCATATGTCTAGTAACATTATAGAAATGAAAAGTAGTAGTCTTTGGGATTCCAGAACCTTGCTACTCTTTGGGATTCTGCACAGAATCTTGCTACTCTTTGGGATTCCGGAATCTTGCTACTGTTGGGATTCTGCGCGGAATCTTGCTACTCTTTGGGATTCCGGAATCTTGCTACTCTTTGTCCTTATCCCTTATTTGGCCTGTTTGTCTGTCTTGATTAGATTGTAAGCTCTGTCGAGCAGAAATTGTCTTTTACATGTTTACCCTCCTCCCACACACACACATCCCAGTAGGCACTGCATATGTCTAGTAACATTATAGAAATGAAAAGTAGTAGTCTTTGGGATTCCAGAACCTTGCTACTCTTTGGGATTCTGCACAGAATCTTGCTACTCTTTGGGATTCCGGAATCTTGCTACTGTTGGGATTCTGCGCGGAATCTTGCTACTCTTTGGGATTCCGGAATCTTGCTACTCTTTGTCCTTATCCCTTATTTGGCCTGTTTGTCTGTCTTGATTAGATTGTAAGCTCTGTCGAGCAGAAATTGTCTTTTACATGTTTACCCTCCTCCCACACACACACATCCCAGTAGGCACTGCATATGTCTAGTAACATTATAGAAATGAAAAGTAGTAGTCTTTGGGATTCCAGAACCTTGCTACTCTTTGGGATTCTGGAATCTTGCTACTGTTGGGATTCTGCGCGGAATCTTGCTACTCTTTGTCCTTATCCCTTATTTGTCCTGTTTGTCTGTCTTGATTAGATTGTAAGGTCTGTCGAGCAGGGATTGTCTTTTACATGTTCCCCCCCCCCCCCCCCACCTACCCACACACACACACACACACATCCCAGTAGGCGCTGCAGACGTCTAGTAACATTATAAAATGATAAGTAGTAGTAGTACTAGTAGTAGTGTACGATGAGAAGAGTGGGTTTATATTTGTGTGACTCGGGTGTAAGCAAGTTTGAGGGCAGATTTTGGGCAGAGAACAGGTAGAGTTGTGATTTATGTGCCTACTGGTCAATATCTAGCCCAAGGTGGTCAATGTTTTTATTTTAAACAGTGACTGCCGTGAGGAGAATTAGCCCCAGATATTCAATACCAGGCAATGTCCAGGCCCTGGCATTGTATAACTGGAGCTAATTTGGCTTGTGCTAGCCACTGGGCAGATATTGAGCTGTAACACACATAACAGCATTTGGCCAGCTTCTGACCCACCCCTTCCCACCCCCCAGGACATAAAGAAAGTCCTCCTTCCTAGCCCTCCTCTCTCCCTCTCACCCCTATTGGAACATCAACAACCCCTCCCCCCCCCAAGGATCTCCTCAGGCCTACTTGCCTTATCCCTGATGGTCTATACGGGGAATAAAAGTCGAGGTAGAGGGTAACACACGACTCTCACACTAGGAGAGTTCTTCTTGATTCCTACTGTATCCTATAGAGGACATACTCCTGTTCCCTTCGTAGACTCTATAAGGGAAATGGGCAGGAGCAAGGCCCACTCACTCCTGCCCATTGCAGCTTCCTCTTCAAAATGGCTGCTGTGGTAGCCTGCAATACTTCGGTAGACGTTGTGGCAGTCATTTTGAAGAGGCAGCTACAATGGGCAGGAGCGGGTGGGCATTTCTCCTGCCTGCTCCCCATTAGCAAGAAGGTCTGGGGTATCCTGGGGAAGGGTGATGTTCTGAGGAAGATGGGTGGGAGGGGGAAAGGGGGATCAGAGGGAGTGCTTTCTTCATGTTCTGAACATAAGCTTAAGTACTTAAGTGTTGCCATACTGGGGCAGACTGAAGGTTCATCAAGCCCAGTATTCTGTTTCCAACAATGGCTAATCCAGGTTACAAATACCTGGCAAGATCTGAAAACAGTACTTTTTATGCTGCTCAGCCTAGAAATAAGCAGAGGATTTTCCCCAAGTCCATCTTAATAATGGCTTATGGACTTTTCTTTTAGGAAGTTATCCAAACCTTTTTTTAAAACCCCGCTAAGCCAACTGCTTTTACCACATTCTCTGGCAACAATTTCCAGAGTTCAATTACATGTTGCGTGAAGAAATATTTTATCCGATTTGTTTTAAATTTACTACTTTGCAGCTTCATTGAGGGCCCCCTAGTCCTAGTATTTTTGGAAAGAGTAAACAAGTGATTCACATCTACCTGTTCCACTTGACTCGTTATTTTACAGACCTCCATCATATCACCACTTCAGCTGTCTTTTCTGCAAGCTGAAGAGCCCTATCCACTTCAGCCTTTCCTCATAGGGAAGTTGTCCCATCCCCTTTATCATTTTCATCGCCCTTCTCTGAACCTACATCTTTTTTGAGATGTGGTAACCAGAATTGCACACAGTATTCGAGGTGCTGTCACAAAGGCATTATAACATTCTAATTTTTGTTTTCCATTCCTTGCCTAATAATACCTAACATTCTATTTGCTGGGGGGAGGGAAGGAAAAGCTCAGCTCGCCTACAGTTCCGCGGGAACCTTGCAAGACCTGGTTCCCTCCCCATGGGATCCCTGTGGACCTGGGTCCATCCCCGTGGGATCCCCACGGACCTGGAGGGGATCCTCAGGGTATCTGCAGGGATTCCCGCTATCTCCGTTCCCATGCAGCTCTCTATACCAATCCCAGGGCATTCACTGGCTTCCCCCATGTCTATCTCAATAGCAGACGGTGGACTTTTCCTCCAGGAACTTGTCCAAATTTTTTTCAAAACTCCAATACGTTAACTGCTGTTTCCACATACTTTGGCAATGAGTTCCAGTGCTGAATGGTCCCATATTGCACCTTTTAACATGCTTCTATAAGAGACTCGAATGATTAGCAGTGTGATTCATTAACGTAAACAAAAAAATAGCAAAGAGACTGTATTGTGACCACAATCCATTTGCCTAAGAGTTCCATGCTCCTTTACAATGGATAGAGAAAGCTGATCTCATTTACAAGGGTCAGCATTTCTGTGTGGGAAGCTAATGATAGTCCTGAATGGTGCAGATCTGTGAAGCAGACCATCCTCTGCCCACGGCAGCAGCCCTAGAAGGTTAATATGCTCCCTAAGTGTAGAGTAGATTTGTTCTCTGAAATGCTTTTACAGCTAAGCGTCTGCCTCATCAGTCAGCTTTGCCGCTGAAGTGCCATGTTAAGTATCCCATTTCAAAAGCATCTCAATTCCATTGTGAAATGGGAATGTTGAATTTCGGCAGTCCCTTCTTCCCACTACCTTTCCTCCTCCTAACCAACCATCAGTGGCGTTCCTAGCCTGTTTGCCACCTGGGGCAGGTCACCGCTGCACCCCCCCCCCCCCCCCCCGGTGTATCACTTCCCTGGCATATCCCACACCTGCCCGGCGTGTCACCCTCATTCCAAAAGCACATCACCAGACCTTTCCTCCCAGCAAGGAGGGGTGTGGAGCAGGAGCGCAGCTGTCGGCTCTGCTGGTCCCCTGCCCCGGAACAGGAAGTAACGTTAGAGGGGGCAGGGGATCGGCGGAGCCGACAGCTGTGCGCCTGCTCCACGCACCCCCTTGCTGCCTGCATCCAGGGTGGACTGCCCCCACCGCTCCGCCCTTCGTACGCTACTGCCAGCCATCCCCTGTCTAGGTTAGGGATGGGCTGGGGGTGGAGTTAGAGCAGAGAGGCAACTTTGCTGGTTCGTGGAGACATTTTGTCTGCTAACCAATAAAGTAACTGTATAAAGTTGTCCCGGTCTCTTGAGTCATTGGCCCACTTCCCACTGTTTTATAAAGTTAGGACAGCACAGCAGCTGTCTACTCAGGATTGGAGATATAAGTGCATATAGTCCAGGAGTTCTATAGAAGGATATTTCTGTGCATGCACACTATTTTACACACAGAAATACCTTTTAAAATAGCTCCCTAAGGGCTCCTTTTACTAAGCGGTGGTAAACCCAACTGCTCGCTACACAGGAAGTACTGCCGGGCTACCGCAGCAGTCCGGCGGTACTTCCCACCCCTAGCACGCTGTCATTTCTGATGCTATAAAAATCTATTTATTTTTCTAGCCCTGGAGTGTACCCTGCAGGCACTGCATGGTTACTGCCAGGTTAACGCAGGAGCTCCTACCGCCATCTCAGTGGGTGGCGGTAAGGGCTTCCCCCCCCCCCCCCCCCCCCGATATGGCCAGTCACAAGGCCATTTCCTGCAGGAAGTCAAAACTTCCCTTTTACCAGCTGCAGTAAAAGGGGTCTTGATGCCTGCCGCAGTTGGCGCGTGCTGGACACTTACCACCCAGTTAGCGCGTAAGACCTTACAGCGAAGTCAGTGGGTGGCATTAAGGTCTCAGGCCGAAAATGGACTGCGCTGGTTTTCATTTTGCCACATGTCCATTTTCTGGCACATTAAAAAAAAAACCTTTTTTCCAGGCGTGCTCAGGAAATGGATCAGCGCGCGTCCAAAGCAATCACCTACACCAGAGTAGGCCACTTTTCGGCGTGCTTTAGTAAAAGGGCCCCTAAGTTTGAACGTGAGGTAATGGAGGTCTAAGTGACTTGCCTAAGATCGCAAGTTGCTGCAGTAGGATTTAAACCAAGCTCCCCTGGACCTCAGCCCGCTGCTCTAACCATACTCCATTCCTGAGTACATAAATGGGCATCCCCATTTTACACAGATCATAGAAGTAGAAACTGAGATGTGCAGGTCAGTGTATCTCAAGTTCCACCAGTATTGTAGAACAGAATCTGCTGACATAGACCCTGTTCTTACATACAGGAGAAATGGACGTTTACGTACCAGGTGCATTGCAACATCAACATCCGTTCTAGAAAAATAAACAAATGTATATAATATCGAAAGGTTCAAAGCTGACACATAACCATTTATGTTGTACATTAATGGCAACAGAGCCAGTTCTGTGCGACCTTAAACATAACTAGGTATTATTACAGTTACCAGTTTCCCTTGCCAGTTTGGCATTTGGAGGGGATAAAAATTGCTGAGTATTAAGGGGGCAACTCCTCCCCTCATCCCTCTAGTGGAGTGCTGCTGGATGGCAGCTATTTACCAATTCCTAAACGTGCCTAGTAGCAGATGTACACAAAAGACATACAAGCAGTGGCGATCCTAGGTCTGCTGCCACCCGGGGCAGATTGCCGCTGCACACCCCCCCCCCCCCCACCCCCGGGTGCAGCGGCGTCCGTCTCCCCAGGCTGCAGCACGACACCCCCCCCCCCCGGCGAAATGACACCCCCCTCCCCGGTGCATCAAGCCCCCCCCTAGCACAGTGACACCCCCCCTCCCCGGCTCATCAAGCCCCCCCCCTGGCGCAATGACACCCTCCTCCACAGCGCATCAAGCCCCCCCCCCCCCGGGTGCTTTCTTGGCTGCTGGAGGGTGCAGAGAGCAGCTGCGCGCCTGTCAGCTCCACTGACTCCCTGCTCCCTCTGCCCCGGAACAGGAAGTAACCTGTTCCAGGGCAGAGGGAACAGGGAACCAGTGGAGCCGACAGGCGCTCGGCTGCTCTCTGCACCCTCCAGCAGCGTGCACCCAGGGCAGACCGCCCCCATCACCCCGCCCTTTCTACGCCACTGCATACAACAAAAGAATAAGAAACAATCTTTTCATAATCTTAGCAAGGAGGAAAATAAAGCACTCCGCTTGTTAACAAAGAATCAAGACAATAAGGCGTATTTTCAAAGCACTTAGACTTACACAGTTTCATAGTAACCTAAGGAACTTCATAAGTCTAAGTGCTTTGAAAATACGCCTCATTGTCATTCAACCAGCAAACAAGGGAGGGGGTATTGTAATACTCGATCAAGAGAAATATATGAAAGAGGTAGAGGGACGGATCACGGATTCAGATTTTTATGTATCTCTTGATGGTGATCCCACTGATATTCTCAAAACTGATATAACACAGCTGATTCTGCATATACTTCAGGGCTCGTTACTTCAAAATCCTTTCTTAATGTTGAGCACCCAGTGAATCCTACCATTTATGTTTTGCCAAAAATTCATAAATCCATGACTAACCTTCCAGAGAGGTCCATCATTTCAGGCAATGGTTCTATACTATAACCTCTTTCAGATTTCATAGATTATTTTCGGAGACCATGAGGCTCATTTTCAAAAGTTCCATAGGTTCCTATCCACCTTATAATCGAAAGAGAAAAATGCCTAGATTTCGACCCAAATCGGGAGATAGACGTTTATCTCACAAAAACGAATAAATCGGTATAATGGAAAGCCGATTTTGGACGTTTTCAACTGCACTCCGTCGCAGATGCGGACAAAGTTGATGGGGGCGTGTCAGAGGTGTGGCGAAGGTGGAACTGGGGCGTGGTTATCGGCCGAGGAGAGATGGGCGCCTTTCGCCGATAATGGAAAAAAAGTATGCGTTTGTAGCTAGAATTTAGGGCACTTTTCCTGGACCCTGTTTTTTCATGAATAAGGCCCCAAAAAGTGCCCTAAATGACCAGATTACCACCAGAGGGAATCGGGGATGACCTCCCCTGACTCCCCAGGTGGTCACTAACCCCCTCCCACCACAAAACATGATGTTTCATAACTTTTTATTTTCACCCTCAAATGTCATACCCACCTCCCTGGCAGCAGTATGCAGGTCCCCCCTGGAGCAGTTGTTAGGGGGTGCAGTGGACTTCAGGCAGGTGGACCCAGGCCCATCCCCCCCTTACCTGTTACAATTGTGCTGCTTAATGCTTAGTCGTCCAACCCCCCCAAACCCACTGTACCCACATGTAGGTGCCCCCCTTCACCCCTTAGGGCTATAGTAATGGTGTAGTCTTGTGGGCAGTGGGTTTTGAGGGGGATTTGGGGGGCTCAACACACAAGGGAAGGGTGCTATGCACCTGGGAGCTCTTTTACCTTTTTTTTTGTTTTTGTAAAAGTGCCCCCTAGGGTGCCCGGTTGGTGTCCTGGCATGTGAGGGGGGCCAGTGCACTACGAATCCTGGCCCCTCCCACGAACAAATGCCTTGGATTTATTCGTTTTTGAGCTGGGCGCTTTCATTTTCCATTATCGCTGAAAAGCAAAAACGCCCAGCTCACAAATTGTCGAATAAAACATGGACGTCTATTTTCTGCGAAAATACGGTTCGGTCCGCCCCTTCACGGATCCATTCTCGGAGATAAACGCCCATGGAGATAGACGTTTTCGTTCGATTATGCCCCTCTGTGTAGCTTTGTACATCTAAGTGCTTTGAAAATACGCCTCCATGTGTCCCACAAATTGAATCTTAGGTTTGAGATTCCTCCCAAATGGTCAGCCTTTTAGATGAATTTTATGGGGACCTTAGCGATATATATCTTGTGAAGCTGGACGTTGATTACCTATGTACAAATATACCTCAAGTAGAAGCAGAAAATAGACACATCGCTGCATTCCAAACTGCGTCATTCTTTCTTTTGCTACCATTGCACTTACTAAGAATTATTTTTGCTTTGAAAAAACATTTTGCCAACAGATAAAGGGCACAAATCGCAAACGTATCAGGTGAATTTGGCAAATCGCAAACTTATCAGGTGACACCCATCTTCCGACACAAATCGAGAGATGGGTGTCCTTCTCTCAGGGTCAGCCAAATCGGCATAATGGAAAGCCGATTTTGGGCATCCTAACATAGTAACATAGTAGATGACGGCAGAAAAAGACCTGCATAGTCCATCCAGTCTGCCCAACAAGATAAATTCATATGTGTATACCTTACCTTGATTTGTACCTGCCTTTTTCAGGGCACAGACCGTACAAGTCTGCCCAGCAGTATTTCCCGCCTCTCAACCACCAGTCCCGCCTCCCATCACCGGCTCTGGCACAGACCGTATAAGTCTGCCCTCTACTATCCTCGCCTCCCAACCACCAACCTCTCTTCCCCCACTTGCTCCGCCACCCAATTTCGGCTAAGCTTCTGAGGATCCCTTCCTACTGCATAGGATTCCTTTATGCATATCCCACGCATGTTTGAATTCCGTTACTGTTTTCATCTCCACCACCTCCCGTGGGAGGGCATTCCAAGCATCCACCACGGAGAGGGTGGCCGCTAGGTGGTGGGAACAGGTGAGGTTGAACCCGCCCTGAATACTATGAGGGTTTGTTGTTGTAGGTGGGTGTTATTTGGTTGGTGGGGGAGGCCCTATGGTGGGATTGTGGATAGGAGCTGGGAGGGGGTTGCGTTGTGGATAGTTGTTGTTCGGGGATGAGGGGGGAGGGATGAGGGGGTGATATGTGCTGTTTGTATTCTGTTTTTAGTTTTTATAATAAAACGAGTTCTCCAAGCATCCACCACCCTCTCCGTGGTGGATGCTTGGAATGCCCTCCCACGGGAGGTGGTGGAGATGAAAACGGTAACGGAATTCAAACATGTCCTCTACTGCTTTCCGTCGCGGGGATGACCAAAATTCACGGGGGCGTGTAGGCACCATTCCGAAGGCGGGACTGGGGCGTGATTTAGAGATGGGCGTCCTCGGCCGATAATGGAAATAAGAAGGGCGTCCCTGACGAGCATTTGGCCGACTTTACTTGGTCCATTTCTTTTCACGACCAAGCCTCGAAGAGGTGCCCGAACTGACCAGATGACCACCGGAGGGAATCGGGGATGACCTCCCCTTACTCCCCCAGTGGTCACTTCCCTTACTCCCCCAGTGGTCACCAACCCCCTCCCACCCCCCAAAAAAATTTTAAAACATTTTTTGCCAGCCTCTATGCCAGCCTCAAATGTCATACCCAGCTCCATCACAGCAGTATGCAGGTCCTGGGAGCAGTTTTTAGTGAGTGCAGTGGACTTCAGGCAGGTGGACCCAGGCCCATCCCCCCTACCTGCTGCTCTTGTGGTGGTAAATATTGAGCCCTCCAACCCCCCAAAACCCACTGTATCCACATGTAGGTGGTCCCTTCACCCCTTAGGGCTATGATAGTGATGTACAGTTGTGGGGAGTGGGTTTGGGGGGGCTCAGCACCGAAGGTAAGGGAGCTATGCACCTGGGAGCAATTTGTGAAGTCCACTGCAGTGCCCCCTAGGGTGCCTGGTTGGTGTCCTGGCATGTGAGGGGCACCAATGCAGTACGAATGCTGGCTCCTCCCACGACCAAATGGCTTGGATTTGGTCATTTTTGAGATGGGCGTCCTCGGTTTCCATTATCGCCAAAAACCGGGGACGACCATTTCAAAAACAACCTAAGGATGACCATCTCTAAGGTCGACCTAAATTTCATGATTTGGGCGTCCCCGACCGTATTATCGAAATGAAAGATGGACGCCCATCTTGTTTCGATAATACAGGTTGCCCCGCCCCTTTACCCGGGCCATCCTGCGAGGACGCCTTCATGACAACTTGGGCGCCCCGTTCGATTATGCCCCTCATTATGTCACTAATTTCAAAAAACTGTTTCTCAAGAACCATCCATTCTCTTTAGAGATTAGATTGTATAAGCAGATATTTTCATTCTCTGGAAAGGTAACATAGATCATCTTAATCAGTTCCTTGCATGGCTTAATGCTAGGGATAATAACCTTAGATTTAAAAATTGCAATATGATTCCAATGAGATTTCCTTCCTGGATATTTTAATTAACAAAGGACAGTACCAGTTCATAACTTCAATTTATAAGAAACCAACAGATAAAAAAACTAGTAGTTTTCACAATAGACAACTCAAAACTAACAACCTATTGCCAGTTTTTAAGACTCTGGAGATTATCTTCTGAGACACAAGCTTTTGACACCCAAATTACAGTTTTAGCTGCAAGATTCCAACATGGGGATTATCCATCTAAATGTATTCAGGATGGATACCATAAGGCCAAAACAGAAAATGGCCCGCTAGGGATAGCACGGGCATTCATGTGGCCCTCCATGAATAAAGGTTGCCCACCCCTGTCCTAGAGGATCTCTTGTTCAAGTACCCTAGGAAACAGTCATTTATAAGATCTTATTTTTATCTCTTTTCTCTCCTCCAGCCTTGGTGATCTGGCCAAGCTTGTTCCTGGGTCTAAGAGTCTCCATCCAACTTAAGGACTTGCTGATCAAAATTAGTGCTGTTCATATGAGGCAATCCCATGTTTGCACACAGTACAGATATGACAGATTGACCCATAGGCGGTCGGTGGCCCAAATGTTTGGGGAGGCTAAAGGGGGCGGGTTAGGGATGGGGCCAGGGGTGGAGCTTAAATCCATAATTGTCTGATAACACACAGAAAAAATAAATAAAAATAAAAGTCACAATTAATACCTTTTATTAAATTTATATATTAGATATGTATCATATGTCAAAGAATAAAGTGGTTGCTCAAAGCATATTCTAACCACAATCGCTCAACTGCAAAACACTATGCACAACTTTGTGCAAAAACACACTCAGAACCTTACTGTACCATAAATATTACACTGGGCAGAACCTAATACACCAATATACCACCCATACGGAAAATGCAGACCGTCAACAATATGAAACAAGGGATCATATCATCACAATTCTCATGTAGAGCCACAAAACACCCTAATTCATATTTAATGTGGGATAAAATGCCATAAATAAGTAAATAAATATAAACTTTTAATGTTGAGCACCTGATTCTCAAAGTGGACGTATTCCAAACACTATAATGAAAATAAAATGATCTTTTCTACCTTTGTTGTCTGGTGACTTTGTTTTTCTGATCATGCTGGCCCAGTATCCGATTTTGCTGCTATGTGTCCTCTTAACTCCGTTTCTAGGACTTCCTTTCCATTTATTTCTTTACTTTCTGCCTTTCTTCTTTATTTCTTGTCCTCGCTCCCCTGCCCCCCCCCTCCAGCCATCCATACCCACCCATTGATTCTCTCCTCTCCTCTGCCCCCCCTCCAGCCATCCACACCCACCCATCCATTGATTCTCTCCTCTCCTCTCTGTTCCCGGGCAGATTTTCTAACAGGAGCTGCTCATCCAATCAGAGAGCTCTATTTGAATGCAGATTAACATACAGACACTCTAATGGGAATTTTTAGTCAAAAACACTAGCTAAACCCTTTGTTTTTGGATGAAAGTTCACATTTTTGATCAGAGCCATGCCCTAACATTAAGGCTGTAAACATTTCCAACAATTTTTACCCATAAATATGCAAATGAGAACCTCTCAAAAATGGACTAATTTGCATATGGCTTGAGCAAATTTGAGTACATAGCATACCAATCCCACTTCCTAGCACCTAAATTCTGCAATTAGATTTAATGCAAATACTTTTAAACTTATTTTTAGCACTTTTAAAATTTCAGGGGTCAGTGCGAGTCTCTTTGGTGTGAACTGCTCATGTGCAGGAATTCATGGTCCTAGTTAAATATCTCCCTGGCAACCCAGGACACCTCCAGCCAACCCCCCTGCTCTGCTCTCCCAGCAGTAAGATAATCAAATTACAACTGGTTATACACAATGCTACAGACGGCTTTCACTGCAGCTGCTGCTGCTATTTAACCCCCCCCCCCCACCCCCCACCCCCCAGAGCAGCAGGCCTCGCAGGAGAACTACTACTAATACTATTTAGCATTTCTATAGAAACAGCTGATCCATCCTGCTGTGGCTGGGGAGGCATAGCCTCCCCAAGCCTCTTATACCGGGCGCCTATGGATTGACCATTAAAATTGAATTCTGTTCTTATTTCAGATCAACACTAAAATATTAACCCTAGCTTTTAAAGTTCTTTCTCTGGGGTATCCAATCACTTATCTGACCTTCCCATGCCATACTTCCCAGCTTATAGATTAAGATGCTCTCAGCCAAACCTATAACCTATCCATCTCATTTAAGGATTCACCTATTATCAACATGGGGTTCCATGTTCAGTTACCTGACTCCTTCCCACTGGAACTCCATTCCTCTAAGATCTGGCTGAATATCCTCTTCCTTCCAGAAAGGCCTTAAGATATGACTTTGTACTCAAGCATTTGACCAGCAGTTTTACCAACCCTTCGGGTAGACATGAAACCCCAGCACCTTCTTTACACTTTTGGTGCTAACCAGAACAGATTTCATACTATAATCCCTCACCCTAATCTACTACATCCTTTTTTGCCACTACTGATTATTTTTTTATTTTTTATTTTTTTTATTTATTTGTAACATTTGTATCCCACATTTTCCCACCCATTAGCAGGCTCAATGTGGCTTACAAAATACCGTAAAGGCGAACGCCAAGTCCGGTAGGGGTAAACAAATATAGATTGAAATAGGGGTCAGGTAAGGTTAGGGTATAATGTACAATAAGAGTCAACGATAATAAGGAATATATATTTGCCAATACGATCTAAGGTTATGTTGTGTTGCAGAGTTGAAGCATTTAAGTAGGGTCAGTGGGATAGGCCTTGCAAAACAGGTACGGCTTTAATGATCTCCTGAAGTTAAGATGGTCGTAAATCGTTTTCACAGTCTTTGGTAGTGCATTCCACATTTGGTTATGGTGATTTGGTGTTAGCTGGCCAAAAATATTCCGTCATTGTTCTACAAGGCCTCTGGTTCAGAAAGTTCCCACTACCCTCTAGAAACGTAAAAGTTGAAGGTGGTAAATTATGTTCATGCTCTATAGCAGCTATAGACTTCTTCCAAAGTCATTTTCAAAATTTAGTCCTCTTGAGACTCCAGGCTAGAGCTCTAGGAGTTAATCCACTTCCAATTGATAATCCTCATTCATCTGTTATTCATCCATTATTTTTCACTCCCATACATCAGATCGATACTGACTCGAGGATCACGGACTGTGGCTTTAAGAAGAGTGACTAACTTTGTTTGATCATGATTATGTGTTCTCTAGTAGGAAACACAAGAGAGAGAGTCCAAAGTACACTCAAAACAGAGCAAAAAGAACAAAGCACAAGAAGCCTTCAAAATGGGGGCGTCAACTCAATGTTTTATTCAACAGACCCGACACGGTCTATGTTTCAACAAAACCACCTGTGTCGGGGTCTATTAATGTCGATGATGTGTCAAGTGTGTCAAATAGTCAAAAGAGAGAAAATAGTCACAGTAGAGCTTCAAAAACACTGACTCGCACAATTGCCTCGATTCAGCAGAATAGCGCATCAAAAGTTGTCTAGTCTCACGGTTAAATTATACCTTAGGTCCTTCAGCTGGATGCGTAACTCTCATCTGTTCATTCTTCTTGAATTGTCTTTTAATTTTTATTGCAGTTTTATTCTTTTTTTTAATCTGCATTTTGTCATTTGTGAACCACCTTGCAGCCTTGGTGAAATGCAATTCTATCAAACAATTTAAATGAAACTAAAGCTAAGCTTGTCTTCTAAGCTGTAGCGGTTTCACCCATTCACATGTAGAGGAGTGTGGTAGCCGTGTTAGTCCACTCTTAAGGTTATCAATAGAAAAATAGACTCCTAAAAAAATCCACACTGGACCATCAATACTCACCAGAAACTATTACAAAATTAATCAAATTCATCTTAACTCACAACTACTTCCACTTTAACAATGATATCTATCTGCAAATAATGGGCACTGCGATGGGCACCAGGACAGCACCCCAATATGCCAACCTTTTTATGGCTGAGCTGGAAGAGACATTTCTGAATACACACCAGACCAAACCTCTAAAATACTACCGGTACATTGATGACATTTTTATGATTTGGACGGAGGGTGAAGAAACTCTGAAACAATTTTATTCTGCATTCAATACATACCATCCTACAATCAGATTCAAAATTGACTACTCCCCAGAAAAAGTCAATTTTTTGGACACCACGGTCTCAATCAGTGATGGCTGTATACAAACATCCATATACAAGAAACCCACAGACAGATGCAGCTACCTCCACAACTCCAGCTTCCATCCTTCACATACAAAAAGATCCATCATTTACAGCCAAGCCACAAGATACCACCATATCTGCTCTGACCCAGGGGACAGAGACAGACACCTTAAAAGCCTGACTGAATCCTTCAAACAGAAAGGCTACAACCCCAAAATAATCTCCAAGAATATTGCCTCCTCCCTCAAAACACCCAGGGAGAATCTGCTACAGTACAAAAAGAAAAAAATCCACAGACAGAATCCCGCTTGTAGTGACATACAATCCAGAGCTGGAAAAACTGAGGAAAATCATAAGAGATCTACAACCTATACTCCAGGAGGATGAATTACTGAAAGAGATATTCCCATCCCCACCAGTACTGGCCTTCCGACAGCCACCCAATTTAAAACACAAGCTAATCAGAAGTAAACTTCCATCACAGACTGAAAAGGAACAGAAGGGCACACTTCCCTGTAATTTATCCAGTTGCAAACTATGCCAAAATATTTCACAGGACCTCAAAGTCATCCACAAAGGAAAGATATTCAACATAAAGGGATCTTTCACTTGCTCATCTTCCAATGTGGTATATATCATTCAGTGTAAAAAATGTAACGAAGGATGCTATATTGGAGAAACAGGCCAGATGCTTAAGACAAGATTCAATTTACATAGACATCACATGAACAATACAGCCAGTAGGGCCCCCACCCCGGTGGGACAGCACTTCACAGAACCAGGACACTGTATCAGTGATTTCACAGTGAGAATACTGAAAGGTAACTTTAAAACCATACAAGAACGTAAGACCTTTGAAGTCAGAATGATTGAATATTTTAACACCCAACAGAAAGGACTTAACAAGGACCTGGGGTTCCTAGCCCATTATAAACCATAAAACTGTATGTCTCTGTTGATCACCCTCCCCTCACCTACCCACACCCATCCTGTTAGAATATCAATGATATGCTTTCATGTCCCCATGCATACCTCTGACCCACCCCCATCCTCCCACCCTGTCAGACTATCATAGTAATGCTTGAATGTTTTCACTTATATACACTGTCAGGTAGCACATTTGCTTATTTCCGATCTGAGGAAGAAGGGCAACCTTCGAAAGCTAATCAAGAAATGTATTAAGTTATGTCCAATAAAAAAGGTATCATCTTATTTTCTTTTCCATGTTTTATTTTGTTTGATTTCTATAGATTCTACATGGAATGTTGCTATTCCACTAGCAACATTCCATGTAGAAGTCGGCCCTTGTAGATCACCAATGTGGCCGCGTAGGCTTCTGCTTCTGTGAGTCTGACGTCCTGCATGTACGTGCAGGACGTCAGACTCACAGAAACAGAAGCCTGCGCATCCTTCTACATGGAATGTTGCTAGTGGAATAGCAACATTCCATGTAGAATCTCCAATAGTAGCAACATTCCATGTAGAATCTCCAATGGTATCTATTTTACTGTCATAGTAATGCTTGAATGTTTTCACTTATATACACTGTCAGCTAGCACATTTGCTTATTTCCCATCTGAGGAAGAAGGGCAACCTTCGAAAGCTAATCAAGAAATGTATTAAGTTATGTCCAATAAAAAAGGTATCATCTTATTTTCTTTTCCATGTTTTATTTTGTTTGATTTCTATTGATAACCCATTCACATGAAATTACAGAGGAAAAAGTTGTGGTACCCTACCTTGCCTCCTTCTTCAAATCAGGTTTTGTGATGCCTGACACCTGAAACTGTTTCAGCTCTAACAAGTAAAAAATCAGAAGTCCCTTGCTGTTCACTAACGGCACATTTAGCAAAGCTGCCATTGATCCCTTTGTCTCGGTGGACTTGTACCAGTTATCTTGAAAACTAGTTCACGATCTTCCCTCTACCTCTCATCCCCCACACCACAAGAATAGGGAGCTCTTTCCTTATCAGTATCTGCATTAGTCATCTAGAGCACTTCAGCTACCTCTGTATTTCCGCGGATGTGCTACTGGTACTGCAGTTGTTTCGTTCCTTCATATCAGTGAATTAAAGAGCTAGTAGTTACGAACCTTTTTGACAATTTCAACTTCCTAGACACTGTACGACATTGTATACATGTTGTGGCTACCATGCTGGTTTTGTGTTTGTAAGTTAATAAGACTAAATCGGAGGCATGGTTCATTGGGTTTATCCAGTGACACAAGATGGGCCTCCAGTGCCTGGTGGTCAAAATTTGTTAATAATAATAAAACTTTATTTATAACCCACTATATTTTTAAAAATCTAAGCGGGGAACAAATCACATACAAAATATTTTTAAAAAAGTAATAAAAATGATTTCTTTACACAACAAACTATACAAAAAAACTCTACAATTCAAACATACAGCAGATTAAAATTTACATGGTATTAAAATAATCTATACATCAGAGGAACCAAAAGCCTGAAGAAATAAATGAGTTTTCAATGCTGTTTTTAAATTGGTCCATATTTTGTACTGAACAAAATTCAGTGGGCAAAGCATTGCATAATTTCAGACCTGATGAAATGAAGGCACGTCAAGATGATCTCAGAGAGCGAGTAGGTAGATAACATCTTAGAGTGGCACTAAGAGTTGGTGAAATATTACCATTCGATATTTTGAAAACTAGCAATAAAATTTTTAATTCAATGTGAAATTTTACAGGGAGCCAATGCAGTGATTTCAACATTGGAGTAACATGAGCATAACGAGAGCCTTCTTTAATCACTCGGGCTATAGCATTCTGAACTACTTGTAGCGCCTTCTGCATGTTACCGGTGGCCCTTTTGGTAATTTCAATTTTGGCGCGCATCCGCCAAGTACGTCTGAAAAATATTTTTATTTACTGGCATGCGTAATGGACACGCGCAGGTCATTACCGCCCAGATTCTTTACCGCTAGGTCAATGGCTGGCAGTAAGGTCCTCAGACCCAAAATGGACGCGTGGCAATTTTTAATTTCCCACACGTCCATTTTCGCAAAAAAAAAAGAGGCCTTTTTTTACAGGTGCGCTATAAAAATGGATCGGCGCGCGCCTGAAACACACGCAAGGCATTTTTCAGCGTGCCTTTGTAAAAGGACCCCTTAGTTATTTATCATTGCTCCAAGCTTTCAGAAGAAATTATGAAAAAACAGTTGTTCAGAAAAGCAAATTGAGGAAGAAGAGATTTCTGTGAGTCCTAGAACCAATTGTATCTGTAAGCCAGTTCATCTCAGTAGTAAATCAAGGCCAAACGTGTGCAGTAGAATTTATTTACATTGATATCAGATATTATGGTATCAGGCTCTGCAGGTTAACATTTACTGGTCGAAATCTTCCAAGACCGAACTGTGCCTGCCAGGATTGTGTCTTACATACAAACTAAACAGAATTAATGCGTTGGCAGGAACACAGTTACCCATTTTTGTTCAAAAGGTGACTTTTCATTTCCTGACCAGAGGGAGTGTGTTAATGATAGCTCCTGAAATGTAAAGCGGAGCTGAACATATTGCAAGAGGCAAGAGAAATAGTGAATATTAATCAGGTCACCCCAGAATATCTATCATACTCATCTGATGAAATCTTCTATCGGAGCCCCAGAGGTCATATATAAATGCAGCAGATTATTGTATTATTGTGCCTGACGCTCCTGAGCAAATTCTCTTTTATTGACAATCTAGTCATTTTGTCTGTCTTGCAGAATTTGTTCTCCGCCTCCTCCTCCTCCCGCACCCTCCCCCCCCCCCCCACCCCAGTGCTGCAGCTCTTTTAGCCAGTGGAAAAGGCAGCGTGTGTCCTTTTGTTGTTTTCCTATGCAGAAACATCTGTCTCATCAAAAATAAACAGTGATTTGGAAAGCCAAAAAATTCCTAAAATATTTGTCATCCAAATCAGACATGCTATGGTGATTAATTTAGAAGCATTAGTTGGGTCTCTCGTGCATAGACATCTAAGTTCTGATTTTACAAACCTGGGATATGGATGTCTCAAACTAAGGAACATCTGAATGGCAAGGGGGCGTGGTTTGGGCTTATTTTAGGCTCAAAAATAGACATTTGTTCCCATTTCAGAAGGGGAATTGAATGTCTATGTCCAAAAAGACAGAAGTCGGGAGTTAGACCTGCTACCTGGGACATCCAGGTTCCAGTGCTCCTATCGAGCAGTGTTGCACTGGCGTCATTAGGGAAGGTCACATCCTACATCCCAAGTGGCTGGTGCCCCACCCAAAAGTGAAACTGGAAATGGATACTGGGCTGTCTGACAGCTTTGGCAGTAACAGAAGTTTGTTTGTTTTTTTTAAATGGCCGACATCATCCAGAATGCTATCTGTATTGCCATTTCATTACATTACATTTATTGGATTTATACCCCACAATCCTCTGAGTTTCGAACTCAGTTCTATGTGGCTTACATACATTAGTCAGGAGTACAGATACTTGAGATCCAGTTTTGGAGTGGGATAGCACATGGGAATGAATTGGGCTGAGGAATTTGGGGTGTTTAAAGCCCAGGGGTAGGAGGGAAAAAGTATGAGATCAGGTCTTAGTTGTCATATGCAAGTCGTCATAAGTCATGTCTATCAATAGAAATTTCTTGTACAGAAACGTTTTCAGTGTTTTTGCGAAAGTTTTCGTACAAGAGGTCATAACGAGTTTCTCTGTGCAGTACGTTCCACTATTTGGCTGCCTTGTATTGAAAGCCAGCAGTATGAGTTGATTTGTAGACCGCTCCTTTGCAGTTTGGGGGGGGGGGTGGAGTATCAGTTGGTCTCGCAGCCTTTTCGCATAATTCTGGGACGGTACAGTGGTGTCATAAATCTTGGCGCTTAACCATAGAGAATCTGGTATACGAAAGAACAGATTTTAAAGACCATTCTTGCTCCAACTGGTAACCAGTGCGGAGATTGCAACAATGGTGTGGCGTGATTGTATCTGGATACGCTGAATATCATGTGCACGGAGATATTTCGTGCTGTTTGTAGCTTTTTGAAGACGTATTCCCTGCATCCCGCATAGATTGCCTTACATAGACGTTTGTATACTGCTACAGAAATATTTAGGTTTCTTTGTTGTCAACATTGATGGTTTAAGCATCTGTTTTTCTACCTGCTGCACATTAGTGGCACATGAATGCCCATTTCACCATGTATTTTAGAACAGGATGGACATCTAATCCTTTCTAAAATGCCACTCCATGTGCTAGTTTCAGAGAGCACAGTGCTCGATTCCAAAAAGATGAGGGAAAGGGAATTAGATACCGCCTTTCCGTGGTTTTTTCAACTACATTCAAAGCGTTTTTTATATATTCAGGTACTTATTTTGTACCTGGGGCAATGGAGGGTTAAGTGACTTGCCCAGAGTCACAAGGAGCTGCAGTGGGAATCGAACCCAGTTCCCCAGAATCAGAGTCCGCTGCACTAACCACTAGGTCACTCCTCCACTAGCAACAGTCCATGTAGAATCTCAAATAGTAGCAACATTCCATGTAGAATCTCTTTGGGATTCCGGAATGCTGCTATTCTTTGGGGTTCTACATGGAATGTTGCTACTGTTTCAGACTGTGCATGGAATCTTGCTAATGGGACTTGATATACCGCCTTTCTGTGGTTTTTGCAACTACATTCAAAGCAGTTTACATATATTCAGGTACTTATTTTGTACCTGAAGCAATGGAGGGTTAAGTGACTTGCCCAGAGTCACAAGGAGCGAAATGTGGACGCCGCACCCCAAGGAGCAGATGAAATCATTACAACAAGATCGAGACAAATCCATTCAACGATATAAGAAACTTGAAGAACTCCAGACTCTTCGTGTATATTACAGGCATTTGACCTGCACGATTGATACACTGCAGAATCAAATTTTGACCCCTGAGGTGGGGTCACCTGTCAATAAAGTATTCCTGTTGTCCTAGTCTTGAAGGCCCAGTGTTGCTTATTTTGTTTGTATACTTTTGTTTGTATGCTGTATTGCTCTCTCTGTTTGTTTTGCATTTGTATCCCACATTTTCCCACCTTTTTGCAGGCTCAATGTGGTGTTAACCGATTCCGGTGTGAACAAATACAAGGTGTGAACAATATCAAGGTGATATTATGGTAGAATGAGGTACATGTATGATAAAGACAATTGGGGAGAACTTAGGGAGGGAAAGGAAGAGTTAGGGTATGTCCATTACGGTCTTTGGTTACGTTGTGTCGCAAATGTCCAGGTTTTTTATGTTGGGAGGTGGTGTAGATGAAAATGGTAACGGAATTCAAACATGCGTGGGATAAACATAAAGGAATCCTGTTCAGAAGGAATGGATCCTCAGGAGCTTAACTGAGATTGGATAGCAGAGCCGGTAGTGGGAGGCGGGGCTGGAGGTTGGGAGGCAGGGATAGTGCTGGGCAGACTTATATGGTCTATGCCAGAGACGGTGGTGGGAGGCAGGGATAGTGCTGGGCAGACTTATACGGTCTGTGCCAGAGCCGGTGGTGGGAGGCAGGGATAGTGCTGGGCAGACTTATACGGTCTGTGCCAGAGCCGGTGGTGGGAAGCAGGGATAGTGCTGGGCAGACTTATACGGTCTGTGCCCTGAAGAGCACAGGTACAAATCAAAGTAGGGTATACACAAAAAGTAGCACATATGAGTTGTCTTGTTGGGCAGACTGGATGGACCGTGCAGGTCTTTTTTCTGCCGTCATCTACTATGTTACCACGAATGCTCTTCTGAACAGATCTGTTTTTAGTGCTTTCCGGAAGTTTGAGTGGTCAAGTGTGGTTTTTACTGCTTTTGGTAGTGCGTTCCACAGTTGTGCGCTCAAGTAGGAAAAGCTGGATGCATAAGTGGATTTGTATTTAAGTCCTTTGCTGCTTGACAAATCTTAATAAATCATGACAAATCTTGACAAACCTGCCAAAACCTAACCCTTCACTACCCCAATTGCAAAGGTATAAAATACAAATCTTCACATGCCACCAGCCTCTCGTTTATAGGCACACAACTTTGGAACTCACTGGCCAAAGACCTGAAACTCAAAGAAAACTACCTACACTTCAGAGAAAACCTGAAAACACATCTTTTCAAGAAGTCTTTCCCCC
Source organism: Microcaecilia unicolor (assembly GCF_901765095.1). Classification (NCBI taxonomy): domain Eukaryota; kingdom Metazoa; phylum Chordata; class Amphibia; order Gymnophiona; family Siphonopidae; genus Microcaecilia; species Microcaecilia unicolor. The sequence continues at coordinate 22,307,514 of NC_044035.1, read as the reverse complement.
CTGGATCTGCCTAATCCCACACCACCATACATCACGAAAAGTTCAGAAATGGAAAACAATAATATTAACCCGTCTGACGATATGCTAATATATCAACCTAAGCGTTTATTGTACTTCTGTATTATGTACTAGACTTCTACAAATCTAAATTTTGTAACCGCCTTTTTAGCAATATGTAAGCCACATTGAACCTGCCATACGGTGGGGAAAATGTGGGATACAAATGCAATAAATAAAGTCTAGAAGCAGAGTTTTGAACAATTTGCAATGAATGAATCTTTGATTTTGCAAGGCCTAGGTGCAGTGAATTACAGTAATCCGACACACAAAGTACCAAAGACTGTAACACCATTCGAAAATTCACTTCAGATAACAACTTCTTCATTCTAGACTTGGTCCTTAGTGGAGCGCATGATCTGGTGAGGGACGTTATGGTACTGGGGCCGCTTGATAACAGTGACCATAATATGATCAGTTTTGACATCGACCTTGAAGTAACTGTACATAGAAAGTCAAATACGTTAGCGTTTAACTTTAAAAAAGGAGACTATGATAAAATGAGAAGAACGGTAAAAAAAAAACTTAGGGGGGCAACTGAGAGAGTAAAAACTGTACAACAGGCGTGGACGTTGTTCAGAAATACCATCCTGGAGGCCCAGGCCATACATATTCCGCAAATTAGAAAAGAAAGACGGAAGTCCAAAAGACACCCGGCCTGGTTGAAAAGTGAGGTGAAGGAAGCTATTAGGGCTAAAAGAAACGCCTTCAGAAAATGGAAGAAGGAATCGTCTGAAAATAACAAGAAACAGCATAAGGAGTGTCAAAACAAATGCAAGGCACAGATTAAGAAGGCCAAGAGGGAGTATGAAAAAAGATAGCATTAGAGGCAAAAAAACATAGTAAAAATTTTTTTCGGTATATTAAAAGCAGGAAGCCGGCAAAAGAATCGGTTGGGCCGCTGGATGACCGAGGGGTAAAAGGGGCGATCAAGGAAGACAAAGACGTAGCGGAGAGACTGAATGAATTCTTTGCTTCGGTCTTCACCGAGGAAGATTTGGGTGGGATACCGGTGTCGGAAATGGTATTTCAAGCGGACGAGTCGGAGAAACTTACTGACTTCACGGTAAACCTGGAGGACGTAATGGGGCAGTTCGGCAAACTGAAGAGTAGCAACTCTCCTGGACCGGATGGTATTCATCCTAGAGTACTGATAGAACTGAAAAACGAGCTTGCGGAGCTACTGCTAGTGATATGCAACTTATCCTTAAAATCGAGCGTGGTACCGGAAGATTGGAGGGTGGCCAATGTAACGCCCATTTTTAAAAAAGGCTCCAGGGGAGATCCGGGAAATTATAGACCGGTGAGTCTGACGTCGGTGCCTGGGAAAATGGTAGAGGCTATTATTAAAAACAAAATTACAGAGCACATCCGAGGACATGGATTACTGAGACCAAGTCAGCATGGCTTTTGTGTGGGGAAATCTTGCCTGACCAATTTACTTCAATTCTTTGAAGGAGTGAACAAACATGTGGACAAAGAGGAGTCGGTTGATATTGTGTATCTGGATTTTCAAAAGGCGTTTGACAAGGTACCTCATGAAAGGCTACAGAGGAAATTGGAGGGTCATGGGATAGGAGGAAATGTCCTATTGTGGATTAAAAACTGGTTGAAGGATAGAAAACAGAGAGTGGGGTTAAATGGGCAGTATTCACAATGGAGAAGGGTATCTAGTGGGGTTCCTCAGGGGTCTGTGCTAGGACCGCTGCTTTTTAATATATTTATAAATGATTTAGAGATGGGAGTAACTAGCGAGGTAATTAAATTTGCTGATGAAACAAAGTTATTCAAAGTCGTTAAATCGCGACAGGATTGTGAAAAATTACAAGAGGACCTTACGAGACTGGGAGACTGGGCGGCTAAATGGCAGATGATGTTTAATGTGAGCAAGTGCAAGGTGATGCATGTGGGAAAAAAGAACCCGAATTATAGCTACGTCATGCAAGGTTCCACGTTAGGAGTTACGGACCAAGAAAGGGATCTGGGTGTCGTCGTCGATAACACACTGAAACCTTCTGCTCAGTGTGCTGCTGCGGCTAAGAAAGCGAATAGAATGTTGGGTATTATTAGGAAAGGTATGGAAAACAGATGTGAGGATGTTATAATGCCGTTGTATCACTCCATGGTGCGACCGCACCTTGAGTATTGTGTTCAATTCTGGTCGTCGCATCTCAAGAAAGATATAGTAGAATTGGAAAAGGTGCAGCGAAGGGCGACTAAAATGATAGCGGGGATGGGACGACTTCCCTATGAAGAAAGACTAAGGAGGCTAGGGCTATACAGTTTGGAGAAGAGACGGCTGAGGGGAGACATGATAGAGGTATATAAAATAATGAGTGGAGTGGAACAGGTGGATGTGAAGCTTCTGTTCACGCTTTCCAAAAATACTAGGACTAGGGGGCATGCGATGAAACTACAGTGTAGTAAATTTAAAACAAATCGGAGAAAATTTTTCTTCACCCAACGTGTAATTAAACTCTGGAATTCGTTGCCGGAGAAAGTGGTGAAGGCGGTTAGCTTAGCAGAGTTTAAAAAGGGGTTGGACGGTTTCCTAAAGGACAAGTCCATAAACCACTACCAAATGGACTTGGGAAAAATCCACAATTCCAGGAATTACATGTATAGAATGTTTGTACGTTTGGGAAGCTTGCCAGGTGCCCTTGGCCTGGATTGGCCGCTGTCGTGGACAGGATGCTGGGCTCGATGGACCCTTGGTCTTTTCCCAGTATGGCATTACTTATGTACTTATGTACTTATATAATCTTCTCAGTAATCTCGACCTGAAAAAGGCTGTATGATATACAAATAGACACTTCTGGTTTCGGAAAATGGATGAAGTAGAGATGGGATCAGCACTTGTGCATGCATTCTGTTAAATATACGTCTAGGGGCTGATCTCCACCAGCCTCGGATCAGGTGTAATTTGTACAGCTGTTTTCAGGGAGCAAATTTTATAATGCAAATACATGCATATATTGCCTTCTGAAAATAGGCATGACATAGTGAAGGGTCCTTTTACAAAGGTGAACTGAAAAATGGCCTGGGCTAGTGTAGGTGCTGGTTTTGGGCATGCGCAGATTCATTTTTCAGCGTGCCTGTAAAAAAAATACCTTTTAAAAGTTTTTTCCGAAAATGGACGTGCGGCAAAATCAAAATTGGCGCGCATCCATTTTGGGTCTGAAACCTTACCACCAGCCATTGACTTAGTGGTAAGGTCTCACGCGTTAACCAGGTGGTAATGACCTACGTGCATAGAAAGCCACTTGACGCGCGTCCAAAGAGAAAAAATATATTTTTTCAGATGCACGTAGTGGATACGCGCCAAAAATGAAATTACCGCAAGGGCTATGTGGTAGCCGAGTGGTAACTCCATTTTGGCGCACATTGGGCGCACATAGGTCATTTTTTACTAAGGTGTGCTCACGTTTTTAGCACGCGCTAAACGTTAAAGACACCCATAGGAATTCATTGGCGTCTCTAACATTTAGTGCACCCACAATTTTAGCATGCACTAAAAAAGTGAGCGCGAATTAGTAAAAGAGCTTCATAGGCGCCTACAATGCTTAGTAAAAAGGCCCCTGAATGTATCTATGTGCCTCTTCTGACAGGGTGTTCTGTAATGAATTTTTTTTTTTTTGTTACATTTGTACCCTGCACTTTCCCACTCATGGCAGGCTCAATGCAGCTTGCATGGGGCAATGGAGGGTTAAGTGACTTGCCCAGAGTCACAAGGAGCTGCCTGTGCCTGAAGTGGAAATCGAACTCAGTTCCTCAGGACCAAAGTCCACCACCCTAAACACCAGGCCACTCCTCCACTGTTGCTACTATTTGAGATTCTACATGGAATGTTGCTATTCCACTAGCAACATTCCATGTAGAAGTCGGCCCTTGCAGATCACCAATGTGGCCGCGCAGGCTTCTGCATGGAATGTTGCTAGTGGAATAGCAACATTCCATGTAGAATCTCCAATAGTATCTCTTTTATTTTTGTTACATTTGTACCCTGCGCTTTCCCACTCATGGCAGGCTCAATGTGGCTTACATGAGGCAATGGAGGGTTAAGTGACTTGCCCAGAGTCACAAGGAGCTGCCTGTGCCTGAAGTGGGAATTGAACTCAGTTCCTCAGTTCCCCAGGACCAAAGTCCACCACCTTAACCACTAGGCCACTCCTCCACTCTCCATACAATTAAATTACTCTCTATATTTATTATTTATTTATTTATTTGTTACATTTGTATCCCACATTTTCCCACCTATTTGTAGGCTCAATGTGGCTTACATAGTACTGGAGAGGCCTTTGCAGGCTCCGGTGTGAACAAATACAGGGTGGTGATGTGGTAAGATCAAGTTCACGTGGCACAGCCACATTAGGGAATCGGAGAACGGAAGAGTTGTGTTATGTCCATTACGTGCTTTAGTTTGGTTGAGTTGCAGAGATTAGGCACTTAAGTTGGATCGTTAGGGTAGGCCTTTTTAAACAGGTTGGTTTTTAGTGATTTCCGGAAGTTTAGGTGGTCGTACGTCATTTTCAATGCTTTTGGTAATGTGTTCCACAGTTGTGTGCTTATGTAGGAAAAACTGGACGTGTAAGTTGATTTGTATTTGAGTCCTTTGCAGCTTGGGTAGTGCAGATTTAGATAAGATCGTGTTGATTCGGATGTATTTCTAATTGGTAAGTCGATCAAGTCTGTCATGTAACTCGGGGCTTCTCCGTAGATGATTTTGTGAACCAGGGTGCAGAATTTGAAGGCGATGGGTTCTTTGATTGGAAGCCAGTATAGTTTTTCGCAGAGGGGTTTTGCGCTTTCAAATCGTGTTTTACCAAATATAAGCCTAGCTGCCGTATTTTGAGAAGTTTGAAGTTTCTTTAAGGTTTGTTCTTTACATCCCGCATAAATTCCATTGCAGTAATCTAAGTGGCTTAGTACCATTGATTGTATCAGGTTGCAAAATGTTTCCCTCAGGAAGAATTGCTTCACACGTTTGAGTTTCCACATTGAGTGGAGCATTTTCTTTGTTGTGGATGCCACTTGGCTCTCTAGTGTTAAGTTACGGTCCATTGTAACACCGAGGATTTTCAAGCTGTCATATCAGCATCCAGGTGCTCTTCTGTGTCTTATTACCAAGTTTTCTAATAATCCCCATACCCACCAAAATCAGGCACATGTTATCCAAAAGAATAAATTTAAAAATAAATAAAATTATTAGAATATATATCATGGACAGTATAGCTTTACAGAACTCATGAGGGAAATCAAAACTCTATCTGCATTCATGCAAGGGGATAAAATCAGGATTGGCTCAATCTGTTCTCTTTGCTATATGATCATCATGTTTATTTAGCTCCTTAATCTGCAGTAAGGATTCATGGAGGTATTATTTTTATTCTGTTTACTGGATTTCAAAAAGAAGCAATGCATGAAATATTACGTAATATTAATCAAAAATAGAAGCAAGGAGCATAGGAAAAGAAAGTTTAAGTAAAATTGTGGCCTGCTTGAGAATTTTCTAAAGATTCCCATAAAACATACTCTTTTCCACGAAAGGTGATATACTATATTTGCCTGGAAAACTTTAAGAAAAAAACTGCTCCCAAGGCTACAACCCTAGGTTTCAGACTCAAAAAAGCCTTTCACCTAAGTTGGGTATCCCGGGAGACATCAGGAAAAACATTAATTTTAAATCTACAGAAGATGATATCTTTTTACATAAAGAAAATTTTCAATACCAGCGACTTCTCACTCTCGTTATTAAATGCAACCATGAGAGAGGACCTACTTTTAATGTCTTGAGTATCTTCCAAAAACGCGGTCAAATCAACCTGTGTCTCTAATTGGTCCACCCACTGCTGGTTATCAGAGAGCTTATTCTTAGTAGACAAATAATAACAATTACTCAAGGAAATAGATTCAGAGTTAGAAAGATCCAAGATCTCCTTAAAATATTTTCTAAAGAGAATCTCCGGGGGAAAGCAAATATAGCTGAGGAAAATTCAAAACGGAAGGTTGCAAGACATTTCCATTTTTAAACGCTGAAATTGAGAATCTTTAACAAAGGAACATGAAGAGGCCTGGAGGGTCGCAACCTGGGTGTAAATCTCTGTAACTTGTTTGCCCAATATCAACAAATTTGCATCTACGTCTCTGGCCAAGTGTAACAGACTGAAACAACAACTGATGCTAACATCGCCGTTCTAAAAGACAATTAGAAATCAGAAGGTTTTCAGCTTTCTATTCCCCGTTCTTGGAGTCAAAATATGGAACTCTCTACCTATTCCCATCAGAACAGAGAACAGATACCTCAATTTCAGGAAGAGGCTAAAAACCTTTCTCTTCCCAAAGACTTCATAACAATCCATCATGCCTTCTACCTCCTAGTATCGTCCATTATCCTTTCCTTTAACGTTTTTAGTCTCTAATGTTTCTCATGCCTCACACTAATACTATTTCCTTTTTTTCTCACCTAGAATGTAAACCGTACTGCAAAGTGGAAAGGGGATATTAGCGGTATACAAGAATTGATTTGAATTGAATTGAATCCGAATATCTGTATCACTCTACCTTACGTAGCTGACATTCAAGAGACACTGCCTCACAGCACCTAGTTTGCCCCAGTTGGTTTAAATTCCCTTCTCTTTAAATTTAATTACAATAAATGTTTTTTCTACTGCAATATTAAATGTGTTTAATTCTCATGATACTGTTATGCCTATGTATGTTCTGTACTCTAGGTACCTGCCAGTTTATATGCTTTTAGATCCTGCAGTAATTTGTTTAACTTTCTTTCATCTGAGGAGTGGCCCAGTGGTTAGGGTGGTGGACTTTGGTCCTGAGGAGCTGAGTTCGATTCCCAGCACAGGCAGCTCCTTGTGACTCTGGGCAAGTCACTTAACCCTCCATTGCCCCATGTAAGCCGCATTGAGCCTGCCATGAGTGGGAAAGCACAGGGTACAAATGTAACAAAAATAAAATAGATACTATTGGAGATTCTACATGGAATGTTGCTACTATTGGACATTCTACATGGAATGTTGCTGCTATTGGAGATTCTACATGGAATGTTGCTACTATTGGACATTCTACATGGAATGTTGCTGCTATTGGAGATTCTACATGGAATGATGCTACTATTGGACATTCTACATGGAATGTTGCTATTCCACTAGCAACATTCCATGTAGAAGGCTGCGCAGGCTTCTGTTTCTGTGAGTCTGACGTCCTGCACGTATGTGCAGGACGTCAGACTCACAGAAGCAGAAGCCTGCGCGGCCACATTGGTGTTTGATTCCCACTTCAGGCACAGGCAGCTCCTTGTGACTCTGGGCAAGTCACTTAACCCTCCATTGCCCCATGTAAGCCGCATTGAGCCTGCCATGAGTGGGAAAGCACAGGGTACAAATGTAACAAAAATAAAATAGATACTATTGGAGATTCTACATGGAATGTTGCTACTATTGGACATTCTACATGGAATGTTGCTGCTATTGGAGATTCTACATGGAATGTTGCTACTATTGGACATTCTACATGGAATGTTGCTATTCAACTAGCAACATTCCATGTAGAAGGCTGCGCAGGCTTCTGTTTCTGTGAGTCTGACGTCCTGCACGTACGTGCAGGACGTCAGACTCACAGAAGCAAAAGCCTGCGCGGCCACATTGGTGTTCGATTCCCACTTCAGGCACAGGCAGCTCCTTGTGACTCTGGGCAAGTCACTTAACCCTCCATTGCCCCATGTAAGCCGCATTGAGCCTGCCATGAGTGGGAAAGCACAGGGTACAAATGTAACAAAAATAAAATAGATACTATTGGAGATTCTACATGGAATGTTGCTACTATTGGAGATTCTACATGGAATGTTGCTACTATTGGACATTCTACATGGAATGTTGCTGCTATTGGAGATTCTACATGGAATGATGCTACTATTGGACATTCTACATGGAATGTTGCTATTCCACTAGCAACATTCCATGTAGAAGGCTGCGCAGGCTTCTGTTTCTGTGAGTCTGACGTCCTGCACATACGTGCAGGACGTCAGACTCACAGAAGCAGAAGCCTGCGCGGCCACATTGGTGTTTGATTCCCACTTCAGGCACAGGCAGCTCCTTGTGACTCTGGGCAAGTCACTTAACCCTCCATTGCCCCACGTAAGCCGCATTGAGCCTGCCATGAGTGGGAAAGCACAGGGTACAAATGTAACAAAAATAAAATAGATACTATTGGAGATTCTACATGGAATGTTGCTACTATTGGAGATTCTACATGGAATGTTGCTACTATTGGACATTCTACATGGAATGTTGCTGCTATTGGAGATTCTACATGGAATGATGCTACTATTGGACATTCTACATGGAATGTTGCTATTCCACTAGCAACATTCCATGTAGAAGGCTGCGCAGGCTTCTGTTTCTGTGAGTCTGACGTCCTGCACGTATGTGCAGGACGTCAGACTCACAGAAGCAGAAGCCTGCGCGGCCACATTGGTGTTTGATTCCCACTTCAGGCACAGGCAGCTCCTTGTGACTCTGGGCAAGTCACTTAACCCTCCATTGCCCCACGTAAGCCGCATTGAGCCTGCCATGAGTGGGAAAGCACAGGGTACAAATGTAACAAAAATAAAATAGATACTATTGGAGATTCTACATGGAATGTTGCTACTATTGGAGATTCTACATGGAATGTTGCTACTATTGGACATTCTACATGGAATGTTGCTGCTATTGGAGATTCTACATGGAATGTTGCTACTATTGGACATTCTACATGGAATGTTGCTGCTATTGGAGATTCTACATGGAATGTTGCTACTATTGGACATTCTACATGGAATGTTGCTACTATTGGAGATTCTACATGGAATGTTGCTATTCAACTAGCAACATTCCATGTAGAAGGCTGCGCAGGCTTCTGTTTCTGTGAGTCTGACGTCCTGCACGTACGTGCAGGACGTCAGACTCACAGAAGCAGAAGCCTGCGCGGCCACATTGGTGTTCGATTCCCACTTCAGGCACAGGCAGCTCTTTGTGACTGTGGGCAAGTCACTTAACCCTCCATTGCCCCATGTAAGCCGCATTGAGCCTGCCATGAGTGGGAAAGCGCGGGGTACAAATGTAACAAAAATTAATAAACCTCCTGTTCAGAGAAGGTTGCAGTCTGGGATTTTTATATCACATCACATATTTTAACAACCCTTTTATATGTGAGCTAAATATCCTGAAATCTTTTATGTATTGTAACATTTATAACCTGCCTTTTAACTAGACGGGTAACAAAATACATACGAAAAAACTAAAACATACATTTCTACAAATTTAACCACGCTATTTCCTCAAACAGCCCTTCCAGTAATGTAGGGTTATGCAAATCCCAAAATATCCTTTTACAGATAAAAATGCCTTCAACTGCTTCTTAAAAATACCAAGATCATGCAACCAACGCAATCTCACTGGCAATTCATTCCACTTAATAGGTCCTGTGTAAGATAGTGCCACAGAGTAATTCAACTGACTTAATACTACTACTACTACTATAAATCACTTCTATAGCGCTACCAGTCGTACGCAGCACTTTACAATTGAACATGAAGAAGACAGTCCCTGCTCAAAAGAGCTTACAATCTAAATCAGGACAAACAGACAGGACCAAAAAGGATAAGGGAAGGACAGACAGAAGGACACATAAGGATAAGATAAAAGTTACAAGTCAGGCGTCGAAAGCAGCCTCAAACAGGTAGGCCTTTAGCCCAGATTTGAAGGCAACCAGGGATGGAGCTAGACGTAATGGCTCAGGAAGCCTATTCCAGGCATAAGGTGCGGCGAGATAGAAGGAGCGGAGTCTGGAATTAGCGATGGAGGAGAAGGGTGCAATTAGGAGAGATCTGCCTAGTGAACGGAGTTAATAAAGGTAAAATCGATTGTTGTGAAGTAGCTGATCTCAACACACAATTAGGCATATACTCCAGGATTCTATATAGTGCGACCGGAACTGTGCATGCAAATCTGGGCGTATTCTGGATTTGCACATACAATCATAGGAGCCAACTTTTCAAAATGATTGGGGGTGCTGAATTTTTTTTTTTTTTTTTTTACAGGTGATGCATTCCCCCCTCCCCTCCCCCTCGCCCCTGGATGATACGCAATTATCAGCACTAATTGGCATTACGATTTACGCATACAACTTGCTAGGTGTATTCTGTAATGCGATGCGCATAAATTCCAAGTTGCATAGTTGAAAAAGGGGGGGCACAGTTATGGGCGCGGAACAGGCGGATCATGGGTGTTTTGAAAGTCTATGCACGCTATTACAGAATACACCCGTTCTGCGCCGAATGTAGGTGTCGGGATTTATGCCAATTAAAGCATGGCCTAAATGGACGCCACCAAATTTGGTCGCGTGGACAGGCACTCGGCGTATTCTGTATACTGCGCAGAAATTTAAGTCGATTCTATAAAATTTAGGCGTACACGTGGATTTTTCAGGTGCCATGTATGCAATCCAGCCTGTAGACTGGTTCTTTAGTCTATATACTGAAACCGTATTACAGTATGTAGAAACCCTCCGATAGCAAATGCTTTCCCTAACAGCACAATAGACTGGAATCAGTATCCTTCACACTGCAACCGTGATGTATATTAACTCCCCGTAGGAGGTTCCCCTGCTATGTGCGTAATGGAGTATAGCACTATAATTCCTCTCACTGCATCATTACCAAGGTGTGATTAATGGGAATTGACAGAATAGCTGTATATTTTTTTAATATTATAGGGAAGCTGCAGTTAATGATATGATTGTATTTACATTTTTAATATTGTAAATAGTAGTGGCTGCGATCACCTTAGGAGCCTTATTTCAGCTTTCTGCAATCAGCTGTTGCAAAGAAGCAGAGAAAAAAGAATGGAAAAGAATAAATATTCTACTACTAGTAAAAAAAGGCCTGTTTCTGACACAAATGAAACGGGCGCTAGCAAGGTTTTCCTCGGAGTGTGTATGTTTGAGAGAGTGTGTGTGAGACTGACTGTGTGTGAGAGAGAGAGAGTGAATGTGTGAGTGTGTGTGTGTGTGAGAGAGAGAGAGAGAGAGTGAGTCTGGTGCGAGTGTGTCTGTGAGAGAGAGAGTGTGTGTGTGTGAGAATGAGAGTGTGTGCAAGTGCGTATGTGAGACAGTGTGAGAGAGTGTGTTTCACACAGATACAGTGTGTGTGAGAGAGAGAGAGTGTGTGTGAGACACAGACTCTCTGTGAGACTGAGTGTATGAGACCAAGAGAGTGTGTGAGTGACTGTGTGACACATAGAGAGGGAATGTGATATAGTGTGAGACATAGAGTGTATGAGAGACAGTGTGTGAGAGTGAGAGAAAGACATTGACTGTGAGAGACAGAGAGTGTGTGTGTGTGACAGAGATACCTCCCCCCCCCCCCCCCTTCCCTCCCTCTCTCTGGTGTCTGAGCGTTACTGTGCAGGACGCTGAGCTCTGGCTGTGCTTCAAGGAACTGACCAATCCTATTTAATAGAATGCACCTCCAACATTCTGAAGTCGAGAAACCTCGTGTGGTTGGTCACTTCTGCTTGTGACGAACCCGGAAGTACGTGATGTCAATTCAGGAGATGGATACAGAGAGCAGGAATGCCTCAGCCATGCAGTCAGCTTCAGAATGTTGGAGGTGCATTTTATTATATAGGATGTAAAAAGCAGAATTTTTAATTTCTTATGTAACCTGCTTTCGGGGTCTTCCTTTGTTAAAGAACGGACTGCTTTTGGGCAGTGTCAAGTCCCTGCATACTTCCTGAAGCCTCGTGAATTCTTCCAGGGAAGGACAGCCACAGGTCCTGAGCCCAAGGGGATCTGTGGTCCTATCACTCATCTCAAAGTCTTCACATTAGAAAGTGTTGTTTTTAGTAATCAACAGCAGATAAGACCAGCATGGCGCATCTACACTGCCCAGAAAGGCAGCCAGTGTTGTACCTGTGACTCTGTGCAGGTTATGCCCTCTTTGTTTTTAGGGCTGTAACCACTATTCCCTCTAAGTTGAGCGGGAGTCCTCCAACTGCATTGCTGCCAGTGGGGGGCGGTGTTTCAATATTGTATTTTCAATCACAAGGGACAGACAGGTTCCCTGGAGTTCTACAGAGCTTGCCTGTTCCTCTCTATTGAAAATGTGACGGTGTAAATAGCACCCCCCACTGGCAGGACTGTAGGTGGAGGACTCCTGCTCAGCTTAGAGGGAACAGTTGTTGTAACTGACATCTGGTGCAATCTACCTTCTATATCTCTTCTTTTTATTTTTAAAATGTGAAAGTTATTTTAAGTACATAAGTACCTATAGTACATAAGTAATGCCACACTGGGAAAAGACCAAGGGTCCATCGAGCCCAGCATCCTGTCCACGACAGCGGCCAATCCAGGCCAAGGGCACCTGGCGAGCTTCCCAAACGTACAAACATTCTATACAATCAAGGCATTGTGACATCACTAATGAGGTTGGCTCTTATTGGTGGAATGAGCCACTATGACATCACAATAGGTTAAATCACTGCTCTATGTAATAAAAGTGAGCCAAATAGAGGACCTAAGTACATAAGTAATGCCACACTGGGAAAAGACCAAGGGTCCATCGAGCCCAGCATCCTATCCACGACAGCGGCCAATCCAGGCCAAGGGCATCTGGCAAGCTTCCCAAACGTACAAAATTCTCGTCCACGCTCTCATTACCTCTCGCCTGGACTACTGCAACTTACTCCTCACCGGCCTCCCACTTAGCCATCTATCCCCCCTTCGGTCTGTTCAGAACTCTGCTGCACGTCTCATATTCCGCCAGAACCGATATACTCATATCACCCCTCTCCTCAGGTCACTTCACTGGCTTCCGATCAGATACCGCATTCAATTCAAGCTTCTCCTTCTTACCTACAAATGCACTCAGTCTGCTGCCCCTCACTACCTCTCTACCCTCATCTCCCCTTACGTTCCCGCCCGTAACCTCCGTTCACAGGATAAATCCCTCCTCTCAGTACCCTTCTCCACCACCGCCAACTCCAGGCTCCGCTCATTCTGCCTCGCCTCACCCTATGCTTGGAACAACCTTCCTGAACCCTTACGCCAAGCCCCCTCCCTGCCCATCTTCAAGTCTTTGCTTAAAGCCCACCTCTTCAATGCTGCGTTCGGCACCTAACCCTTACCGTTCAGTGAATCCAGACTGCCCCAATTTGACTGCCCCGATCGGACCGACCGTTCACTTGTCTATTAGATTGTAAGCTCTTTGAGCAGGGACTGTCTCTCTTTGTTAAATTGTACAGCGCTGCGTAACCCTAGTAGCGCTCTAGAAATGTTAAGTAGTAGTAGTAGTAGTACAAAATTCTATACATGTTATTCCTGGAATTGTGGATTTTTCCCAAGTCCATTTAGTAGCGGTTTATGGACTTGTCCTTTAGGAAACCGTCCAACCCCTTTTTAAACTCTGCTAAGCTAACCGCCTTCACCACTTTCTCCGGCAACGAATTCCAGAGTTTAATTACACGTTGGGTGAAGAAAAATTTTCTCCGATTTGTTTTAAATTTACTACACTGTAGTTTCATCGCATGCCCCCTAGTCCTAGTATTTTTGGAAAGCGTGAACAGACGCTTCACATCCACCTGTTCCACTCCACTCATTATTTTATATACCTCTATCATGTCTCCCCTCAGCCGTCTCTTCTCCAAGCTGAATAGCCCTAGCCTCCTTAGTCTTTCTTCATAGGGAAGTTGTCCAATCCCCGCTATCATTTTAGTCACCCTATATGGCACCTTTTCCAATTCTACTATATCTTTCTTGAGATGCGGCGACCAGAATTGAACACAATACTCAAGGTGCGGTCGCACCATGGAGCGATACAACGGCATTATAACATCCTCACACCTGTTTTCCATACCTTTTCTAATAATACCCAACATTCTATTCGCTTTCCTAGCCGCAGCAGCACACTGAGCAGAAGGTTTCAGTGTATTATCGACGACGACACCCAGATCCCTTTCTTGGTCCGTAACTCCTAACGTAGAACCTTGCATGACGTAGCTATAATTCGGTTTCTTTTTTCCCACATGCATCACCTTGCACTTGCTCACATGAAACGTCATCTGCCATTTAGCCGCCCAGTCTCGTAAGGTCCTTCTCTAATTTTTCACAATCCTGTTGCGAGTTACCGACTTTGAATAACTTTGTGTCATCAGCAAATTTAATTACCTCGCTAGTTACTCCCATCTCTAAATCATTTATAAATATATTAAAAAGCAGCGGTCCTAGCACAGACCCCTGAGGAACCCCACTAACTACCTTTCTCCATTGTGAATACTGTGAGTGGAAGTGAACTGTACTTTTATTCCATCTTCATGCTATATAGGGAACCTCTGTGTTCCCACAGCTTTATGGATTTTGTCACTGTTTTTGAACCTATTACGTCCCAAAAAATAGCGTTCCAGGCATCCACTACCTTCTCCATGAAAACGTATTTCCTGATGTTGCTTTACAGGGGAATTCTGTAATCCGTTGCCCATATATCGGTGCTGAGAAACCCCCAAATTCTAGATATTGTACTTTAATTTCCGTGCGGAAATCGGAGCATATTCTATAATAATGCATGTAACATAATTGTTTAGCTCAGGGGCATATCCGGACTCCGGCAGTAGGGGGGGCCAGAGCCAGAGGGAGGGGGCACATTTTAGCCCCTCCCCGCCATTGCCAGACACCCCCCCTTCCCGCTGCCAACCCTCCCTCCCCGCCGTCGCTTACTTTTGCTTGCTTACCCCCGCCAGCCGAGATCCGCTTCCTCCTCCGAGTCCTACCTTTAAAAATATTTCTTCAGCTGGCGGGGGACTCCAACCCCCGCCAGCCGACCCGAGATCTTCTTTAACTTTCTTCTATCTTCGTCCTTCGCGTGGCCGACGTGTTGCTGCTGTTGTGCAAAGGTGAAATCCAGTTTCGGAGTCTGACTGACGTCGTAACGTGCTGCGACGTCAGACTCCGAAACTGCATTTCAGCTTTGCACAACAGCAGGCTGCAGCAACACGTCGCCGGCCACGCAGAGGACGAAGATAGAAGAAAGTTAAAGAAGATCTCGGGTCGGCTGGCGGGGGTTGGAGTCCCCCGCCAGCTGAAGAAATATTTTTAAAGGTAGGACTCGGAGGAGGAAGCGGATCTCGGCTGGCGGGGGTTGGGGTCCCCCGCCAGCAAAAGTAAGCGATGGAGGGGAGGGTTGACGGCGGTAGGGGGGCCAGGGCAAAATCTGCGGGGGCCCAGGCCCCTGTGGCCCCACGCAGATACGCCCCTGGTTTAGCTAGCTAATCAGCACTGTTAATTGGATGTTAACAAGAAATTATCAGCACCAATTGGCATTAAGATTTACGCACACAACTCGCTAAGCGTATTCTGTAACGTGGTGTATATAAATTCTAAGTTGCATAGTTGAAAAGGGGGCCTGGCCATGGGCGGGGCAAGGACATTTCTAAAATCTATGCGCATTATTGTAGAATACACCTGCTCTGTTCTTAATTTAGGCATCAGGATTTTTTACGCCAGATAAAACGTGGTCAAGTGGAGAAGCGCTCTGCGTATTCTATATACCACATGGTAATTTAAGCCTATTCTATAAAATTTGGGTATACTTTATAGAATTCACTTAGGTGTGTTTTTTTTACTGTGCAGATTTTTCAGGTGCCATATATAGAATCCAGTCCAAAGAGCCTTTGTGGTACCTATTTTATAAAGAAAAGACAGTACCTTCTTTTCTTTATAGAATACTAGTGTAACAGGTCAGATGTGTGGGTAGAATTTAGGTGTGAACACATAAAACCAGCCACAGAGCTTGTGTACATGCTCACGGTTAGAGATATGCACTTAATTCTAGTATTCGATAAGTTATGTGCATATCTGTCCAGGCCCTGCTCATGTGTATGCCTACCTATAAAATACAAAGTGGTGAAAGTTAGACACCAGGGTGATCCATGCTGAGCTAGTATTCATAGTAACATAGTAGATGACGGTAGATAAAGACCTGTACGGGCATCCAGTCTGCCCAACAAGATAAACTCAGAGCATAAGGTATGATGTGATACTGCATATATATATATATATATATATATATATATAGTCAATATTCATTTGTCTTTGCCATTTTCAGTGCACAGACTGTAGAAGTCTGCCCAGCACTGACCTTGCTCTCAAACTGTTGAAGTTGTCATTGAAGCCCCACTCCAGACCATCCAAATCTGCCCAGCAATGATCAAGGCACAGACCATAGAGGTCTGCCCGGCACTAGCCTTGTTCTCCAGCTATTGAAGCTGAATCTGTCCAGCTGTGATCAAGGCATAGACCGTAGGTGTCTACCCAGCACTGTCTTTGCTTCCCAATTACTGGTGTTCACCACTAAGTCTTTTTGGATCAATGCTGCCTATACAGAATTCCTTGGTGTTTATCCCATGCATTTTTGAATTCCATTACTGTTTTCATCTCCACCACCTCCCACAGGAGGGCATTCCAGGTATCTACCACCTTCTCTGTGAAAAAGTACTTCCTGATATTATTCCTGAGTCGGCCCTCAATTCATGTCCTCTAGTTCTATCACGTTTCAAATATTTGAAGGTCTGTATTATATCACCCCTGTCTCTTCTTTCCTCCAGGGTCCTCAAGTCTCTCTTCATATGTCTTGTGATGCAAACCCCATATCATTTCCGTCACTTTTCTTTGAACCACTTCTAGTCTTTTTACATGTTTAGCAAGATAAGGCCTCCAAAACTGAACACAAGTGGGGCCTCATCAACAACTTGTACAGGGGCATCAACACATCCTTTCTTTTGCTGGTTATACCCCTCTCTATGCAGCCAAACATCCTTCTGGCTGTGGTCATTGCCTTGTCACCATGTTTCGTCACCTTTAGATCATCAAACACCATCACCTCAAGGTCCCTTTTCTGAGTTGTGCTTATCAATCTCTCTCCTCCTACCTGGAACATCTCCTTTGGATTTCTACACCCCAAGTGAATCACTCTATACTTCTTGGCATAAAATTGTAACTGCAAGACCTTTGATCATTCTTCTAATTTTTGGAGATCTCTTCTCATGGTTTCTGCTCTTTCCGAGGTATCCACTCTATTGGCTATCTTCGTGCCATCTGCAAAAAGGCAAACTTTTCCTTCTAACCCTTTAGCAATGTGCCTCACAAATATATTAAATCCAAGAAGACAGGAGGAGCTTCCATGGAAAGTCAAAGCACAACAGCAACAGTAGAGGCTGACAAATGCGCAAACCAATAGGGAGATAATGTCAAAAACCAGTGGTGTTTGCTGATCGGTTGGCTGTTCTTTTGTTCTTTCTGTGGATTAACTTGCATACATAAAGGAATTATTCAAGCCTATCAGCTTCTTCTCAGAGAAAGTTGATTGTGACCCCTGAGGAAGGCGCTTTGGCGCCGAAACACGGACCGTGTCAGGTCCTTGATATGAATATTCTGAATAAACTGATTTTTGACATTATCTCCCTATTGGTTTGCGCATTTGTCGGCCTCTACTGTTGCTGTTTCACAAATATATTAAACAGAGTCGGCCCCAGTAGTGACCCCTGAGGCACTCCACTGCTCACCTTCCTTTCCTCCGCCCTTTATAGAATACTAGTTTAGCATAGATCTCATGCCTAACTTTGGGTTCCAGCATTTACGTCTGCCAAAACCTGGTGTAAACACCGGCACACAATTTATCTACAAGCTGAAGGACAAATCTTCATACAGCAGGGTGTCTTCCTTTAACGTACACAAATAACCCAGCAGTAGTTATCAATAACATAATGTAAAGTGTGTCACTTTATTTTTTTTTATGAAAATTTTTTTAGGGTAGCCTGAAAATAAATGTATTTTATTTATTTATTCCAAGCCTTGATATACCGCTATGGCCTAACACAAAAAGTATAAAATCACATAGTATAAAATCTACGTAAAAGAGTGGTTAAAATAACAAAATATAAAATATGCAATGCAAGCAGAACAAACACTAATAAAAAAGAAAAAAAAGGTGAGCATCATGGAGATGAGGGGAAGGACAAGGAAAACAAATAAGTCTTCAGGCCTCGTTAAAAGGTCAGGAGAGAGGGTTGATTACGGATGGTAAGTGGGAGGTCTGGGACCTAGATAACTGAAAGCACAAATTACCAATTTATGGCATTTGATTGTATTCTATAACATGACACCTAGCTTCTGGGAATACAACCTGATCTTCCCATGGCCACACCCCTTTGGTGCGGATTTGTATAGAATCTTTGCACATAGGGGGTCAAATCTATAAAAGGCACCAAGATATAGCATGCTAAGCACTAATTTTCCAATGGCATCAGGATTCTGTTATAGAATGTTAGTGTATTTATTTAGACTTTGCTCACACCTTTTTCAGTAGTAGCTCAAGGTGAGTTACATTCAGGTACACTGGGTATTTCTCTGTCCCAGGAGGGCTCATAATCTAAGTTTGTACCTGAGGCAATGGAGGGTTAAGTGACTTGCCCAAGATCACAAGGAGCAGCAGTGGGATTTGAACCGGCCACCTCTAGATTGCAAGACCGGTGCTCTAACCATTAGGCCACTCCTCCACTATAGCAGCATTCCATGTAGAATCTCAAATAGTAGCAACATTCCATGTTCCACTGCACTAACCACTAGGCTACTCCTCCACTAGCAACATTCCATGTGGAAGCCTGCCCTTGCAGATCAGCAACGCGACCGCGCAGGCTTCTGTTTCTATGAGTCTCACGTCCTGCAAGTACAACGTGCTGACTGATCTGCAAGGCTTCGTTCTGTTTCTGTGAGTCTGATGTCCTGCACGTACAACGTGCAGGACGTCAGACTCACAGAAACAGAACAAAGCCTTGCGCCGGAAGAAGAGGACCTCGGCTGGCGGGGGTTGGGGTCCCCTGCCAGCAAAGGTAGCCCACAGCAATGGCGGGGGAGGGTTGGCGGCGGGAGGGGGGGTCGAGAGGGTCGTCGGCAGGAGGGTCCAGGGCCAAATCTACGGGGGCCCAGGCCACCGTGGCGCCACGTAGCTACACCACTGGCTGTTATATATTGTGGTGCAGAGGTCGTTAGTAGTCAACTCTGAGTAAACACTACGTAAACATCAGCGTGTGGCCATTAATGCCAAAAAGAGAAAAACTGGCCATTTTCCGACCGCAAAAGACTGTGTAAGGGTACACTAAGGCCACTGTTTACTGCAGCTTTGTAAAAGGACCCCTTAGTGAGGCTGTAGAAGGGGAAATGACATCAGTTAGGGGTCCTTTTACTAAGCTGTGCTGAAAAACTGGCCCGCGGCAGTGTAGACGCGTGTTTTGGGCGTGTGCGCAGAATCATGTTTCAGCGCACCTGTAAAAAAAAGGCCTTTTTAAAATTTTTTGCCAAAAATGGACGTGCGGCACAATGAAAAATTGCCGTGCGTCCATTTTCGGTCTGATTTACCTTACCACCAGCCGTTGACCTAGCGATAAAGTGTCACACACGTAGCTAATGTGCGCCACAAAATTAAAAAAATATTTTTCGGACGCACGTAGCAGACACATGCCAAAAATTAAATTACCGCAAGAGCCACGTAGTAGCCAGGTGGTAACTCAGAATTGGGCGCACTTAGGGGGCATGTAGGCACTTACGGGGCAAAGTGAAAGGGCCCATATGTCATTGGTCATGGGAGCAGGTTTGAATGAAAAGCCGAAAGAAAGAAGGGACTATAACTTTCTCCAACCTGTTTCTTTTTTTTAATTATTTTATTTATATATTACAATTTTATTTCAGCAAGTACAATACTTGAATTGGCAATACAGGCTTAGGACTAATACTTTTGAATAATATCATATCCAAAACAAAGAAATCTATTATGCCCTCTTTAGATCACAAAATATGGAAAGGAGTGCCGAGTTCAGGAGACAACATAAAAATGAAATACTATAAGAGGAATATTGCTTAGCACGCATTAAGCCTGATCTAATCTTTATTAATCCTCAATCGTACTAAATTGGACACTAAACTGTCCCCATCTTTTTTTGACTAAGAAAGACATTTAATTGTTCAGGTTGGAGAAAAATATATTTAAGCCCTTGATATTTTATTACACAGTTACAAGGGTAATTTAGGAAAAACGAGGCCCCTATTGCAGTGGCGTAGCAGGGGGGGCTGCCACCCGGGGCGGGGCAGTTCGCCGTTGTACCCCTCCCCCTGGGTGCAGCACGATGACACCCCCCCGACCAGCTCCCGCACCCTACCTTTAAAAAGAATATCGGAATCCGAGGCGAGGCGCAGCGCCTCGCGCCTGCCCTGCACGTAAAAGAAATGTGGACCGTCGGGCCTTCCCTCGCTCTATCTGTCCCGCCCTTGCAGAAATAGGAAGTTGCGTCAGCGGAGGGCGGGACAGATAGAGCGAGGGAAGGTCCGACGGTCCACATTTCTTTTACGTGCAGGGCAGGCGCGAGGTGCTGCGCCTCGGATTCCGATATTCTTTTTAAAGGTAGGGTGCGGGAGCTGGTCGGGTGGGGTGTCGATGCGCCGAGGGGGGGGGAGCTGGCAGGGAGTACCCCCCCCCCCCCGAGCTGACACCTGGAGCGGACCGCCCCTCCCGCCCCCCCCCCTTGCTAGGCCACTGCCCTATTGCTAGGGTCTCTTTCCTAAGGGCTAAAAAATGCTCTTCTCCCCTTTCCTAAGTCTGTCTAGCAACATCGGGATACATCCATATCTTTTTGCCATAAAATAAAAATTGTGATTTCCTGAAGAACAGACGTTTTACTGCTTCTAAGTCCTGTTCAAATATAAAGGAAACTAATAAAGTCATTCTTTCAGACTCTTCTGATATGGATGATTCTAGTATGCCAGACAACTTCAAACTCAATTTTTCTTCATCTTTTTGTTGTAGTTGTTGAGATTCCATATCTAAACCTTGTTCTGGCTTCTTTTTATTAGGACTATAATATATTCGATTGATTGGGGGAATAAGGTCCGAGGAATAATTCAAGACTTCTATTACGTATTTTTTGAAGGCATCTAGAGGACTAACCCCCAAAATTCTAGTAAAATTTAAGAGACGCAAGTTCAATCTCCGATTGTAGTTTTCAATTTGTTCAATTTTTCTGTGAGTTAATTTTTTGTCTTTAATAGTCACAATTGAAAAGTCCTGTAACTTTCTCACGTCTTCTTTAAGCACAGTCATTTGGTTAGTAGAATCTGTCTTAATCATTTCAAAGGATTTAGAAAGCGTATCAACAGTACTTACTAAAGTAGAAATTTCTTCAGTCGTGTTGGTCAGTTTAACGTCCAGTTTTTGGAGAGCTTCCCATATGCTTTCCAGGGTTACTTTCTCAGGTTTAGCTGGTAAAGCTCTAAAGGCCTCAGACCTCCATTGGTAGTTCTCTCTACAAAGCCTCTAAGCTGAGGCCCTTCCTCACCGACTTGCGATTCGGACGACCTCAGTTGGGAAAGAAGTCCATTGGACAGAGGTGGCGAATTGAGTTCCGGGGGAGAGAGAGTGACATCTAGCCCCAAGTCACAGGACTCTCCTCTTCCTGGGACAGCGGGGCTCCTCCCGGGAGTTTGGTCAGGCGTTTTCACGGTGAACTTCTCAATAGTCAGTTGCGAAGGAGAAGAGGTTCTGGTCGCCGAGGCCCCAGCCTTAACCATACCTTTCCTTTTTGTATGAGGCATATCAAATAACGAAGAATAGTTTTTTTTAATCGGAACTCTACTCGAGACAGCTCAAGCGTGATCTCTGCATGCCACCATCTTGCACTGTTCCCAATAGCTCTCCAACCTGTTTCTTTTGTCCCTACTGAGATTTCAAGATGACTCATGGCACAGATTAGAGTTGCTTATTTTTGAGGATGTGACCTTTGCATGCCTGGTTTGAATTTGCGTGTGAAACAAATAATAATTTTACAGCCATCTGTGAACTGAAGTGGACTGTGATCATTGTATTCAAGAAAGGCACACCAACTACCCTTTCCAGGGTCAATTTTGCATCATCTTTGCCAAATGTTAAAAAAAAAAGACGAAAACTGATGAAAATCAGGTGGAATACTCTTTCTTTAGAAATCATAAACAAAAGCCTCACATCCACAATACTTGTTTTCCTTTCATGAATAATTTCAGTTTCCATGAGGATCTTAGGCTTTGTTAAAAGAATTGGAAATAATTGGCCCCATAGCAGCCTTACAATGTGCCAAAAATGTATTTAAAAAAAACTAGAAAAAAAAGGATGCTTCTGATTTAGCACATTTAATATTTACAGATGAAAAATTCATTAGGATTTTTTGATGCCTAATTTGGGGAGTGACTACAGTGCCTTCAGGCCTCTGATCATGATTGGATTATAAAACACACGAAAGCACACATCTGTTGGTAACATCGGAGAAAACTTTTCTTCACTCAACGTGTAATTAAACTCCAGAATTCGTTGCCAGAGAATGTGGTAAAGGCGGTTAGCTTAGCGGAGTTTTAAAAAGGTTTGGACGGCTTCCTAAAAGAAAAGTCCATAGACCGTTATTAAATGGACTTGGGGAAAATCCACTATTTCTGGGATAAGCAGTATAAAATGTTTTGTACATTTTTGGGATCTTGCCAGGTATTTGTGACCTGGATTGGCCGCTGTTGAAAACAGGATGTTGGGCTCGATGAACCTTTGGTCTTTCCCAGTATGGCAACTTATGTACTAAAATGCCAAACCTCTCTGTTGCTATGTTCATCCCCGGTGAACATGCTTCTCATTACTGGTACAGGTACATTTTTGCATGTGTGGTGGGAATGTGATTTAATATCAGCCTTTCGGACCGATGTTGTGCAAGCTGTATTGGCAGGCTATTCAGAGTGAGGTGCCCTTCGCTCCTCGGTCCTGTCTGTTGGGTTTGCATGGGAATGGTTTACATTGATGGAAGGATAAACTGTA
Organism: Microcaecilia unicolor; assembly: GCF_901765095.1. Lineage (NCBI taxonomy): Eukaryota > Metazoa > Chordata > Amphibia > Gymnophiona > Siphonopidae > Microcaecilia > Microcaecilia unicolor. The sequence goes on along the minus strand of NC_044035.1, from coordinate 22,284,533 downwards.
TCACTGGGGCATAGCTGCCACGAAGCGCCTCATTGCGTTCCACTGGAAGAAAACTGCAGCTCCTACTGTGGAAGAATGGAAAGAGTGATTACATCACTCGTTTCAGATGGAGCGTCTAACTGCTCAGAGAAAATACTGATTTTGGTCTCATAGTAACATAGTAACATAGTAGATGACAGCAGAAAAAGACCTGCATGGACCATCCAGTCTGCCCAAGATAAACTCATATGTGTATACCTTACCTTGAATTTGTACCTGTCTTTTTCAGGGCACAGACCGTATCAGTCTGCCCAGCAGTATTTCCCGCCTCCCAACCACCAGTCCCGCCTCCCATCACCGGCTCTGGTACAGACCGTATAAGTCTGCCCTCCCCTATCCTAGCCTCCCAACCACCAACCCCTCTTCCCCACACCTGCTCCGCCCACCCAATTTCAGCTAAGCTTCTGAGGATCCATTCCTTCTGCACAGGATTCCTTTATGCATATCCCACGCATGTTTGAATTCAGTTATCGTTTTCATCTCCACCACCTCCCGCGGGAGGGCATTCCAAGCGTCTCGTAAAAGAAGTTGGAATATACTTTGCTCTTGCTTAATTACTGTTGGAAGGGAATAGAAGGAAGGGATGGGGGATTAAAATTCAGGAACTTTGAGGTTATTGGGATTGTTGAGGAGGGTGGGTAGGGTGGATGCTGCCTAGTGAGAGGTTTAGGGCATCCTGCTGTGGCCTTGTAGGCATATAGTTTTGGAAGGGAGGGTAGGTTGGGGGGAAATTTGTGTAGGGCGTTGTGCACAGAATGCTTATTACTACTTAATGTTTACAAGTTGATATAGCTTGAAGTAAATAACTTGAGCTGTGTAATCTTTTGGGAAAAATAAAATGGCCTAGTGGTTAGGGTGGTGGACTTTGGTCTTGAGGAACTGAGTTCAATTCCCAGCACAGGCAGCTCCTTGTGACTCTGGACAAGTCACTTAACCCTCCATTGCCCCATGTAAGCCACATTGAGCCTGCCATGAGTGGGAAAGTGCAGGGTACAAATGTAACAAAACTAAAATAGATACTATTGGAGATTCTACATGGAATGTTGCTATTCCACTAGCAACATTCCATGTAGAAGGCTGTGCAGGCTTCTGTTTCTGTGAGTCTGACGTCCTGCACGTACGTGCAGGACGTCAGACTCACAGAAGCAGAAGCCTGCGCGGCCACATTGGTGATCTGCAAGGGCCAACTTCTAGTGGTTAGGGTGGTGGACTTTGGTCCTGGGGAACTAAGGAACTGAGTTTGATTCCCACTTCAGGCACAGGCAGCTCCTTGTGACTCTGGGCAAGTCACTTAACCCTCCATTGCCCCATGTAAGCCGCATTGAGCCTGCCATGAGTGGGAAAGCGCGGGGTATAAATGTAACAAAAATAAAATAGATACTATTGGAGATTCTACATGGAATGTTGCTACTATTGGAGATTCTACATGGAATGTTGCTATTCCACTAGCAACATTCCATGTAGAAGGCTGCACAGGCTTCTGTTTCTGTGAGTCTGACATCCTGCACGTACGTGCAGGATGTCAGACTCACAGAAGCAGAAGCCTGCGCGGCCACATTGGTGATCTGCAAGGGCCGACTTCTAGTGGTTAGGGTGGTGGACTTTGGTCCTGGGGAACTAAGGAACTGAGTTTGATTCCCACTTCAGGCACAGGCAGCTCCTTGTGACTCTGGGCAAGTCACTTAACCCTCCATTGCCCCATGTAAGCCGCATTGAGCCTGCCATGAGTGGGAAAGCGCGGGGTACAAATGTAACAAAAATAAAATAGATACTATTGGAGATTCTACATGGAATGTTGCTACTATTGGAGATTCTACATGACATGTTGCTACTGTTGGAGATTCTGCATGGAATGTTGCTACTATTGGAGATTCTACATGGAATGTTGCTACTATTGGAGATTCTACATGGAATGTTGCTATTCCACTAGCAACATTCCATGTAGAAGGCTGCACAGGCTTCTGTTTCTGTGAGTCTGACGTCCTGCACGTACGTGCAGGATGTCAGACTCACAGAAGCAGAAGCCTGCGCGGCCACATTGGTGATCTGCAAGGGCCGACTTCTAGTGGTTAGGGTGGTGGACTTTGGTCCTGGGGAACTAAGGAACTGAGTTTGATTCCCACTTCAGGCATAGGCAGCTCCTTGTGACTCTGGCCAAGTCACTTAACCCTCCATTGCCCCATGTAAGCCGCATTGAGCCTGCCATGAGTGGGAAAGCGCGGGGTACAAATGTAACAAAAAAATAAAACAAACAAAAAAAAATCACATCCCATACAAACTATGGCAGCTTGGAGGCCCTGTGCAACTTGGGAGAAGCAAATAAAACCTTTAATGAGGGATTTTTACATTCTTGTTTGCATAAATCTTTTAAAACTTTTTATAAAGGGCCTAATAGTCAACAGGAGTGGCCAGCATGTAAAGATGAGCACAAGCGTAACTGTTGGTTAAATTGGGAGTCAGTAACAGAGACCCCGGATGGGAGGGAGCCCAGCCCAGGGAGAGTAATGAAACCATTTCAATAAAGGAGTGCCCTGATTTGCAGAGCCACAGAGCGGGGAGGAGTTTGGTAGGTAATAAATAGAGGGCCTCTTTTACCAAACTGCGGCAAAAGGGAGCCAGCGCTGGCATCAGTGCGTATATGCCAAACAGAGAGGGTAACCAGCATACATAGAAAGTACACAAACGAAAAAAGCAACACTGGGTCTTCAAGACTGAGACAACAGGAGTATTTTATTGATAAACTAGCCGTTAAGCCCATAACAACGGGCTAGTTTTTGTTTTCCTATGGCCTTCCCCCCCCCCCCCCCGTCCACCAACCCTGCTCTCTCCCCTGCCCTCTCCCCCAGGGTCTGTTTCCCTCAGTTCCGTCCCCTCCTTCCCTCCCTGCTCCCTCCTCCTCCGATTTCCACGCCCATGTCCAAGCCCTCTTCCCTATTGGGCTGTACTGCTGGTGGAGGCGGGGCTTGGACTTCTACACTCTCAGCCTTCCGACTCTACTGCGCATTTGCAGGTGAGTCGGTCACTTGCCGTTTATATGTTTGATGACCCGACACAGGCCGTGTTTCAGCGTTAAATAACGCCTGCTTCAGGGGTCTGATAATGAAGGGAAAAAAATAGACAGGAGCATCTTACTCTTGATGATCTAATGTTCAGCCTCTTTGATAGCCTGAAATGTTATAGCTGGGTCTATTAGAGAAGCATGCAGGTCCCTGGAGTAGTCTAGTGGTCAGTGCAGTACACTGTAAACATCAGAAAATCCTGTTCGTGTCTTTCTCAGAGATGTATATATAACCAAATAGGCAGGATACAATATCTCTGATGTGGGTAGTGTTTCTTAGCTCAAAAAACGCTAAGAGCTAAGAAACACTACCCACAGGGTCAGCACTTTACAAAACCAGATCACTGTACTAGTGACTTCATAGTAAGAATCCTGAAAGGTAACTTTAAAACAATACAGGAACGTAAGACCTTTGAAGTCAGAATGATTAAATATTTTGACACCCACCAGATAGGACTTAACAAAGACCTGGGTTTTCTAGCCCATTATAAACCATAAAGTTGTATTGCTCTGTTTATCACCCTCCACTCACCTATCCACCCCAATCCTGTTAGACTTTCTCTGAAATGCTTTGATGTTCCCATGCATACCTTCTACCCATCCCCACCCTGTTAGACTGTCAATGAAATGCTTGGATGTTTTACTTATATATACTGTCATCTACCACATTTGCTTATTTCCGATCTGACGAAGAAGGGCAACGTTCGAAAGCTAATCAAGAAATGTATTAAGTTATGTCCAAGGTATCATCTTAATTTCTTTTCCATGTTTATTTTGTTTGATTTCTATTGATTACCTTTAAAAGTGGACTAACACGGCTACCATACCTCTTTATTCTCCAACAATGTATCGGAAGCATATACACACTTGACATATGAAATGCATATATGATCCTGACCTGATGCGTATAAGCCTTCCTCAGGGGTCTGTCAATAGCGCATATGGGGAACAAATATGCAAGGAAAATGATACTCCAGGCACCAGATAATCACACACTGATACACCAAATCAACATGCAAAAAAAAATCAGCCTGGTAGAATGCCAATAATTTGAAATCAAATGCCCAAACGTGCCAGAATCAACTTTAAAAAAAAGAGACCTGCTGCGTTGATTCTGGCGCATTCGGGCATTTGATTTCAAATTCTCAGCATTCTGCCAGGCTGATTTTTTGCATGTTGATTTGGAGTATCAGAGTTGATTATCTGGTGCCAGTATCATTTTCAATACTTATTTGTACCCCTTATCCACTATCAACAGACCCCTGAGGAAGGCTTCATGCCAGAACACGGCCCGTGTAGGATCAGGATCATATAAGCATTGGGTCAGGATCATATATGCATTTGATAGGTCAAGACTGTATATGCTTCCAATATAGTGTTGGAGAATAAAGAATTAAGAATTTTTAGAAGCATTGGACTTCTTTTTTTTTTTCCGATATCCTGGAACATTACTCTTCCACCCTTTCTTGCTTCTCCTGCCTTCTGTGGAAGCTTGGTTTCTTCCTGTTTGCTGTTCTGCTTGTATCACTGCCAGCCAGGTGATCCAAATAAAAGTTCTTTATAATGAAACAACTGCTAGATATTAGAGGATCGGACTTAGTACATAAGTGTTGCCATACTGGGAAAGACCAAAGGTCCATCGAGCCCAGCATCCTGTTTCCAACAGTGGCTAATCCAGGTCACAAATACCTGGCAAGATCCCAAAAATGTACAAAACATTTTATACTGCTTATCCCAGAAATAGTGGATTTTCCCCAAGTCCATTTAATAACGGTCTATGGACTTTTCCTTTAGGAAGCCGTCCAAACCTTTTTTTAAACTCCGCTAAGCTAACCGCCTTTACCACATTCTCTGGCAACGAATTCCAGAGTTTAATTGCACGTTGAGTGAAGAAAACCTTTCTGCGATTTGTTTTAAATTGCCTTCATCAGGAATCCTTGACTACTATTGAAAGATGGAACCAGGAAAAAATGATCCATCTGTGTGCAGAAACTCTCATCATAAACAATTTAAAAAAATGAAATTTGGTACTGCTGCTATTACAAATGCTTTGTTGCCTGTAGATTTCTAGAATAAGCAGCATAAAATCTGTTTTACTCTTGGAATCTTGCCAGGTACTTGTGGCCTGGATTGACCACTGTTGGAAACAAGATACTGGGCTTGATGGACCTTTGGTCTGTCCCAGTGTGGCAACACTTATGTACTTGGGATTCTGAATGGAATCTTGATACTCTTTGGGGTTCTACATGGAATGTTGCTACACTTTGAAATTCTGCATGGAATCTTGTTATTCTTTAGAATTCTATTATCTTGCTACTCTTTGGGGTTCTAGTGGAATGTTGCTACTATTTGGGTTTCTGCCAGGTACTTATGACCTGGATTGGCCACTGTTGGAAACAAGATACTGGGCTTGATGGACCTTTGGTCTGTCCCAGTATGGCAACACTTTGTTCTTTCACATGTGCTAGGTAGTATGAACCAATGTATGAACTTTGGGCTTCTAATAAAAAATATTTTTTCAGTGCATAGGTGAAAAGGGAAAGCTACAGTTGCCATGGCGACACCCAAAATATCCTTTCCTTCCTCACTTGTGAGGTGTTGATTTCCACCCCTATCCATAGTGTCCAGCCAAGTATGTTTGATGAACAGGAGATAGCATGACGTCACAAAGCTGAAACTGGTCTCCATCCAAGGAGGTTTTCATTCTCCCTAATGCAGCCACTGCCATCATGGCACACCCAAAACAATGTAATTGATAGGACAACATGATCCATCTAGTGGCTTCAGCTCAGATAATGGGACAAGCATGCTCCTGCCATCTCCTGTTCATCAAACCTTCTTGTATCTAGCATGTCTCTTCTTCCTTTCCTCTTCCTCCCTGTGGCCTCCAGCATCTTTCTTCTTCCTCCTCCCTCTCCTGTGAGGTGTTGATTTCTTTACTTCCCTCTCCTGGGGTAGTGATGCTATAATCTGAATAATTGTAGAAGCATCATACCTGTCAAACTCGGAACCTCCAGCATTTGTACATACTCAAGGCTTGCCGGCTTCGTACCCCTCCAAAATGTGGAAGCCGGCAGACCTAGAGCATGTGCAGATGCTCAAGACCCCATGCCAGCCTGCCACAATGCATGTTTTGTTAAGCAGATTGTAGCATCACCACCCTAGGGCAGGGAGGTAAGGAAATCAAAACATCATGGGGGAAGGGGAAGAATAAGAAAGATGTTGGAGACCCCAGGGTAAGGAAGGAAAGAAGGAAGGAGAGAAATGCTGGATATCATGGGGGGGAGGAGAAGAGATGCTCAAAAGGTGAGGGAAGGAAAGGGAGAGATATTGGACACCATTGGGGGGGAGGTAGGGAAGGAGAGAAATGATATACCCCATGGAGAGGAGGTTTTCAACGTATCATCAGTGATGACCAAGAAAGGGATCTAGGTGTCATCATTGATGATACGTTGAAACCTTCTGCTCAATGTGCTGCTGCAGCTAGGAGAGCAAATAGAATGTTGGGTATTATTAGGAAAGGGATTGAAAACAAAAATAAGGATATTATTCTGCCATTGTATCGCTCCATGGTGCGACCGCACCTCGAGTATTGTGTTCAATTCTGGTCGCCGCACCTCAAAAAAGATATAGTGGAATTGGAAAAGGTGCAGAGAAGGGCGACAAAGATGATACAGGGGATGGGACGACTTCCCTATGAGGATAGGCTGAAGAGGCTGGGGCTCTTCAGCTTGGAGAAAAGGCTGCTCAGGGGAGATATGATAGAGGTCTATAAGATAACGAGTGGAATGGAACGGGTCAATGTGGAGCGTCTGTTTACGCTTTCCAAAAATACTAGGACAAGGGGGCATGCGATGAAGCTGCAGTGTGGTAAATTTAAAACAAATCGGAGGACATTTTTCTTCACTCAACACATAGTTAAACGCTGGAATTCGCTGCCGAAAAAAGTGGTTAAGGCGGTTAACTTAGCGGACTTCAAAAAAAGGTTGGACAGCTTCCTGGAGGAAAAGGCCATAGAATGTTATTGAATGGACGAGGGAATAATACACTATTTCTAGGAGGGGCGAGACAAATTGCTTGTTCTTTTGGCCACTGTCGGTGACAGGGTGCTGGGCTCGATGGACTCTTGGTCTGTCCCAGCATGGCGATGCTTATGTACTTATGACATTGAGAGGTAGGAAAGGAGACAGATATTGGATGCCATGGGGATGGTAAGGGAAGGGGAGGTGCCAGAGTTGGGGGTGGGGCTACAGCAGGGCTGACTGTGAGCTGCGGCAGGGTTGGGAGCGGAGCTTGTGGTACCCTAAATAAAAAGTCGTTTCACTGCATGTGTGTTTGGGAATACAACGCTGGTCCATTTAACACCACAGATAGTCACAGGAAACCAGGTATCTCTGAAACGTTTGTCGATGTGTAGGCTGTCTGCAAATATTCTCTCAAAGACGAGGGAGTACTAGAAAGTTTTTGTTTGACTGGGGGACGTACCTGTGATACTGCAGGGAAGGAGGCAGGTTCAAAAATTGTGATGAATTTAGGCTAGGAAGAAAGCCATACGCCAGAAAAGAACAAAATGAAAATCAAACTTTATCCTCAGATTTGATTTTAATCAGAGCTGCATGTCTTTTCTTAAGCCTGTCTTCATTAGATCTCATGAGAGATGGAAATGTACTAAGTTAACTGAAGCAGAAAAAGAGCTTTTGTATAATGTGAGTAATTTTCATAATTTTTTTCTTTAAACAAAGCTAATATTTCAGCTCTTGCTTTTTTTTTTTTCTGACTCTGCATTGACAACCTAGTTCACCAGTGAACAATAGTAACCTGCCATGGGGGGGGGGGGGGGGGGGGGCAATCATTTAAAGTATTTCCACTTGAGACATTGTTTTAGTCAATTTTTTTTAGTTACATTTGTACCCCGCGCTTTCCCACTCATAGCAGGCTCAATGCGGCTTACATATTGTATACAGGTACTTATTTGTACCTGGGCAATGGTGGGTTAAGTGACTTGCCCAGAATCACAGGGAGTTGCAGTGGGAATTGAACTCAGTTCCCTAGGATCAAAGTAGAGAGCTGCACGGCTTCCGTCCCCGCGGGAATCCCGCGGAACCCGCGGGATTCCCGCGGGGACGGAGGCAGTTCCTGCGGGGTTCCCGCGGGGATGGAAGCAGTTCTGCGGGGTTCCCGCGGGGACGGAGGCAGTTCCTGCGGGGTTCCCGCGGGGATGGAACCAGTTCTGTGGGCTTCTCGTGGAAGTGTAAGCTGCACCTGCACCAGCCTCTCATCTACCGAATACCAATTTATTTGAGTGCTGTCTCTTCCTCCTCTTCTTCCTTGCTTTAACAGCATAAATTTGGAAAGTCTTCCATTAAGGAGGTGGTAGAGTCACAAATGATGACGGAATTCAAAAAGGCGTGGGATGAACACAGAGGATCTCTAATTAGAAAATGGAAGTTATATAAAAGCTAACCTTAAATGGCTGCATGTGTGTGGATATGTCAAGTGACACTTAGATGGCGACTCTGGCTGTGATGAACTAGAGCTGATACCTGGCAGACTTGTATGGTCTGTGTCTCTTTCATGGCAATCTGGTGTAGGATGGGCTGGAAAGGGCTTAGACAGCAACTTCAGTGGCTGGAACATAAGGACAGTGCTGGACAGACTTTTACGGTCTGTGTCCCACAAATGAGAACATGAATAGGCTGGAGTGGGCTTCGATGGCAACTCCAGCAGTTGGAACATAAGGATGGGGCCAGATAGACTCCTGTGGTCTTTGTTCCAGAAACACGAAAGAAAGACCATAATCAAGTATATAATATCACACTCATTGATTTAATGATGAATTGATCATGAGTGTGACTATTGGGCAGAGTGGATGGACCGTTCAGGTCTATTTGCTGTCACTTACTATGTTACTGTTAATCCTCTTTGCTCCCAGGCTGGTGCACAGACCTCAGCTCTGACACAGGCACGAGAATCAGATGTCACCTGACCTACTGGCGCGTGCATGTGGCGTGAATGGAGTCATCCTCAGCACACACTGCCAGTGAATCAGAGACAAATCTTACATGTGCGCACCAGAGTGTTCCAAGTTCCAACTTCTATTCCTTCCTTGCCTACAGTGCTGTGGCTCAAATCCAGAAAGGGAGCTGACTGGAACTTTCTTTTATGTACTATTAAATTCTTACGGGGATGGGTGGGGATGGGTTAAATTCTTGCGGGGACGGGTGGGGACGGGTTGGAATGGTTTTAATTTTTGCGGGGATGGGTGGGGACGGGTAAGATTCCAGCGGGGATGGGTGGGGACGGGTAAGATTCCAGCAGGGACGGGCGGGGATGGGTTGGATTTCTGTCCCCATGCAACTCTCTAGATCAAAGTCCACTGCACTAACCACTAGGCTACTCCTCCACTAGCAACATTCCATGTAGAAGCCTGCCCTTGCCATGCAGGCTTCTGTTTCTGTGAGTCTGATGTCCTGCCTTATGTACGTGCAGGACGTCAGACTCACAGAAACAGAAGCCTGTGCAGCCTTCTACATGGAATGTTGCTAGTGGAATAGCAACATTCCATGTAGAATCTCCAATAGTAGCAACATTCCATCTAGAATCTCCAATATTTATTTTTCTTACATTTGTGCTCAGCGCTTTCCCACTCATAGCAGGGTCAATGCGGCTTACATATTATATACAGGTACTTATTTGTACCTGGGGCAATGGAGGGTTAAGTGACTTGCCCTGAGTCACATGGAGCTGCCTGTGCCTGCAGTGGGAATCGAACCCAGTTCCCCAGGATCAAAGTCCACCACTCTAACCACTAGGCTTTTTAATTATTGCTGATTGTCCACGCTCTGTGTGAGTCATATAGTTTTAAGGTGTTCCTGTAAATAAACTGTGTAAATGCTCTTGGGGTAGTAACTATTTCAGCAAAATTTGGCTAGGAGATGCATATGAGCTCTTGGCTCATTTATAGCAATAGTTAAATTTCTCATAAGCGTTGCCATACTGGGACAGACCAAAGGTCCATCAAGCCCAGCATCCTGTTTCCAATCCAGGTCACACATTTTTTGTATTTTTATTTTTATAATCACCAAAGGTACAGTATGTCTATACTTAGTACTGCATACACATCGGGAGCTTCGTTATTGAACAGTCTAGCTATCTGACAAGGCTTCGTTTCCCTGCATTCTCAGCACGTCCCGCCCTAATCTGATGTCATTTCCTTTCCTCGAGGGCGGGACGCGCTGAGAATGCAGGGAAATGAAGCGACACGATAGAAGGAAGCGAGGCTGCCTGCTGTTTGCTTTCTTCAATCTTCAGGTTGCCGGTTCGCGACTTCGGTAAAAAATAAAAGTTTTGTAAGGCAGGGAACACAGCCAGGAGCAAACGGAAGGGAGCAGGCAGGGGAGGGTGGGCAAGGGGGGCTGGGGGTGTGTGTGGGCAAGTGGGGCTGGGGTGTGTGTGTGTGGGCAAGTGGGGCTGGGTGTGTGTGTGTGTGTGTGTGTGTGTGTGTGTGGGCAAGTGGGGCTGGGGGGCTGGGCAAATGGGGCTGGGGTTTGAATGATCTCTGGGGCAGGTGGAGGCTGGGGTGAGTCACTGTACATAGAAGAGAGGGGGAGGATAGGGGGCAAATGAAAATCGCTGGACGGAGGGGAGGGAGGAAAATCATTCTGGACATGGATTGGATGGGATGGCAGGGGAGAGAGGAGAATGGAGAATTGCTGGACATGGATGGAAGGGAAAGGCAGGGAAGAGAGAATTGCTGGACTTGGATAGGAGAGGAGGGGAGGGCAGGGGAGAGAGGAGAATCACTGGACATGGGAGAGGAGGGCAGGGGAGAGAGGAGACATGCTGGACATGGATGGAGGGGAAGGAAGATAGGAAGGAGATGCACATGGATGGGATGGCAGGGGAGGAAGGAGAAATGCTGGAAATGGATAGAGAGGAGAGCAGAGCAGGAGATAGAGGAGAAATGCTGGACATGGAAGAAGAAAGGAGGAAAGTAAAGAAATAAATGGAAGGGAAGCCCTGGAAACGGAGTTAAGAGAACAGATAGAGAGCAGCAGAATCAGACACTTGGACCAATATGGATAGAAAACAGTCACCAGACAACAAAGGTAGAAAAAAATCATTTTATTTTCATTTTAGTGTTTGGAATTTGTCCAATTTGAGAATTTACATCTGCTGTCTTATTTTGCACTGGGTATACTGGAGCTGTAACAGCTTACAGAAATGATTTATAATGAAAAAAAATCACAAGTTATTGTTTTTCTCCTATACTAGTATATTTTCAATGATGTCTGTTTATATGCACCATGGCTGGTATAAGGGGTGTAGCTAATGTGGGTGTGGCTATCATAGGGGTGGAGCCATATGTGGTGTCCCCGCCCATAATGAGTACCGGCACCTTTTTTCCTACAAAAAAAGCACTGAACCTGTTACACTAGTAAGCGGAAAGGGAACGGGACTGGATATACCGCTTTTCTGTGGTTTTTGCAACTACATTCAAAGTGGGTTAAGTGGCTTGCCCAGAGTCACAAGGACCTGCAGTGGGAATCAAACCCAGTTCCCCAGGATCAAAGTCCACTGCACTAATCACTAGGCTACTCCTCCACTAGCAACATTCCATGTAGAAGCCTGCCCTTGCAGATCAGCAATGTGACCGCGCAGGCTTCTGTTTCTGTGAGTCTGACGTCCTGCAGGACGTCAGACTCACAGAAACAGAAGCCTGCGTGGCCACATTGTTGATCTGCAAGGGCAGGCTTCTACATGGAATGTTGCTAGTGGAATAGCAACATTCCATGTAGAATTTAGAATCTCAAATAGGGAAATGGGACTTGATATACTGCCTTTCTGTGGTTTTTGCAACTACATTCAAAGTGGTTTACATAGTATATACAGGTACTTTCATACCTGGGGCAATGGGGGATTAAGTGACTTGCCCAAGGTCACAAGGAGCTGCAGTGGGACTCAAACCCAGTTCGCCAGGATCAAACTCCGCTGTACTAACCAGTAGGCTACTCCTCCAAGACTAGGCATCTACTTTCCTTTATAGAATATGTTCCAATTTCTTGATTAGCTTTCGAAGGTTGCCCTTCTTCGTCAGATCGGAAATAAGCAAGTGTTGGTAGATGACAGTATATATAAGTGAAACATCACTTGCTTATTTCCGATCTGACGAAGAAGGGCAACCTTCGAAAGCTAATCAAGAAATGTATTACGTTATGTCCAATAAAAAAGGTATCATCTTATTTTCTTTTCCATGTTTTATTTTGTGTTATTTCTATTGATTGCCTTTAAAAGTGGAACACGGCTACCCCACCTCTCTACAAAAGAAAACTACAAACACATCCTTTCAAGAAATCTTATTGGATTACCAATCACTGGTACCAAATGTTCTTAGTCTGATTGTAAGTGTTTAATAACAATGTAATCCATTCTGACTGATGAATGTAAGCCTCATTGAACCAAAACTTGTTTTTGGATAATTGTGGGATATAAGAATGAATGAATGAATAAATAAATAGCAATGACTTCACTACTTTCGTTCTCAAATCTGAATTCCAGAAGACAGTCAAGAAACATATTTAGTGCAATATAAAGATATCATGTTAAATTCCATTTTTCATAACTAATGAAAGGCTGAGCAGGAGCCCTCCTGGCCTGCAGCCAATATCACAGTTAATGGCCCTGGTTAATGGGGATGAATATTTGACGTGGGCACGTGTTAAGCAAGTTGGATTGGTGGGATTCCGGAAGCGTAGAGATACACAGTGACCTCAAAGTGGGAGACAGCGACATGTAGACTGGAAGAAAGGCTGGCAGATCACTTTGCAGCCCTACGTAAGGGGCACATCTGTGGAGGACTGCCGCTTGTCCTTAGATTGTCAAGTTCAAGTATCATTTATTTGATACTAGACTTTGAGCCCGTAAAAACGGGCTATTATAGGAAGGGGGGGTTGAAAGGCCCGCCCCCACCGCCGAGTTCGCCGCTGCCCCTCCCCCTCCGAGTTCGCGCCCCCCCACCGAGCCGTCACCACCCACCTTCCACCCGGCCGGGCCCTCGCTCCGCTATTGAAACAGCGAGGGTCCGGGAACGCAGCACTGAGCTCTGCTGAGCTGCCGACGTCGGCCTTCCTTCTTCTTCTCTGCCTGTCCCGCCCTCGTGTGACGTAATGTCGTCGAGGGCGGGACAGAGGCAGAGAAGAAGAAGGAAGGGCGATGTCGGCAGCTCAGCAGAGCTCAGTGCTGCGTTCCCGGACCCTCGCTGTTTCAATAGTGGAGCGAGGGCCCGACCGGGTAGAAGGTGGGTGGCGGCGGCGACTCGGGTGGGGGGAGCGTTAGACGGCGGTGTCCCTCCCTCAGCAATGCGCAGTACAGACCCTCTGTGTTCCGCCCCCCGTCATCACGTATTGACATGGGGGCGGGGCAGAGAAGGTCTCTACTGCGCATTTGCGAGTGAGTACGGTCACTCGCCGTTTATATGTTTGATACTGCAAACATAGTTAAAATCTAAGCAGTTAACATAGTTAAAAATTAAATATTACAGATACGGGAGCCATATCTTTGAGCAAGATACAATGTTTGCTACCTGCAGGTGATGTCACTTTATCATCAGAGAGATAGAAGGGTATAGCCATCACTTTGAAGTAAGCTCCATGGAGCATCGGAAAGGCAGTTGTGACCCTGCCGCTGAAGGACTAACTCTTCAGCTAGACAAATGAGGAAGCAGCAGTCCCCCAGGTGATGAGAACAGGATGACTTCTGTATTGAATTTTCCTAAAATTCCTGACAAGACACCTATTGAGTTATTTAAAAAATACCTGCAAGAAAATCTGAAAATGCCTCAAGAACTTATTCCTCCTATAAATAAGATTTATTATCTTCCAACTAGATTAAGTGGAAAAGAAGAAAAGAAAGAAGGTTTGGATGTTATAGACTTTAATAATCTGTCTGAAATTCTAGAACAATCCATCGAAATAGTTCCGCAAAGAGCCACTCTTTTGGTTTCGTTGGTATTTGAACAAGATCTCAATGCAATATTGAAATTATACTTTAAATTCTCAAAGGTTCCTTTTTATGGAACAAAAGTATGGATATTTCCAGATGTTACTAAAGTAACGCAAGAATGTAGAAAATTATTTTTGGCATTGAAACAGGATGTTCTTAAATTGGGTGGTTCTTTTTTGTTAGTTTACCCTTGCAAATGCTTGGTCAGGTTTAGTGGGATAAAGTATGTATTCTATGACTCAGAACAGCTAAAATCCTTTCTGGACATGAAACAGCTTAATCTAGAATTAGTTAAATGACATGTGACGAATTACACACATAAACCGCATTTTCTACAAATTTATGTTATTATGCCTGTATAAAACTCCACTAAACTGTAACACCCCCCTCAATTTCAGGTCTAAGGAAGCACTTATAATTTTTCTTATTACTCATTTCTTTAACATTTGTATTATGCTGTTTTTCTGTAACAAGTGATATGCTTGTAAGAAATTGGTAAATCTTATAAATAAAAATTAAAAAAAAAAAAGAAGAGGATGACTTCTGAAGACAACTCGTCAGAAGAGGCCAAAAGTTACTCTACTTGTCACCATCACCATATCTGAATGTGGCTGAGGCTGTGGAGGAGTTAGCTGGGTGTTGTAGGGACCAGGTAGCTGAAGGTGCAGCTGCTTGGAGCCGTAGCGAAAGATTCCTCCAGTATGATCCTAAAGTTTTCTTGGGATGTGAGAGCCCTGCAGAATATAAAACCTGAAGGCTGAGATGCAAAATCATCATGAAACTGAGAACTCAAGGCTCCTGTCTCTGCATTCCAGTGAGTCTGAGCTTCTCATACTTCTGCATCCCAGACTGCACAACGTTCTACACTTGCTGTAGCTGGACCGTATCTTGACCCTGTTTTTGCACTTGTATATGTGTGCAATAATTTGTACCTATTCAGCACCATAAGTACATAAGTAATGCCACACTGGGAAAAGACCAAGGGTCCGTCGAGCCCAGCATCCTGTCCCCAACAGCGGCCAATCCAGGCCAAGGGCACCTGGCAAGCTTCCCAAACGTACAAACATTCTATACATGTTATTCCTGGAATTGTGGATTTTTCCCAAGTCCATTTAGTAGCGGTTTATGGACTTGTCCTTTAGGAAACCGTCTAACCTCTTTTTAAACTCTGCCAAGCTGACCGCCTTCACCACGTTCTCCGGCAACGAATTCCAGAGTTTAGTTATGCGTTGGATGAAGAAAACTTTTCTCCGATTTGTTTTAAATTTGCTACACGATAGTTTCATCGCATGCCCCCTAGTCCTAGTATTTTTGGAAAGCGTGAACCGACGCTTTCCACCTGGATAGCTATCTGAGAAGTTAGGGTGACTATTGCTCTTATCGAGCTTGCCCAAATAGTTATCTGGGTACCTACTGTGAATATTGGCCATACCTGGATTAACTTCCACCTTAGTTGTGCTCACAGATAGTATCAAAGTGGTCTGATATGATACTACCTTGGCACAAGCTATCTGAGTAGCAAGTCTGCAATCCCTAATAACTAGCTTTAAACATCGACCCCGTTCATGTTAGCGTGCTCATTCTAACATCTTTCTGGACTATGTAATATGCAATTAAGACCATATTGCATAATTATGCTACATTTAGCATTGACATGAGTGCTAAAACTGCTGTGATACTAGGAACATGATGGCTTGAATACTCTTGAATGCTGCTGATTGCATACTTGACATAAGATAACAGTGATTGATCTTCAGTTCGAATCTGTGAAGTACATATATCCTTTCCTTGACCTTGAAAGAGGTCAATGAATAGAGTCCTTGCACATTTCTGATAAATATATCTTTCATAACCTACTAAATAATTGCCTGATAATCAAGGATGAAAAAATTGTACCTAATCTTGATTTGAAGTAGCTGAAATGCAAGCATATGAATGTTCCAAATAGATTAATTCAATTGGTTTATGCAAACTCATTTAAACCCTTCAAGCATGAGTGTAGTAGATGCAAACATATGTATACTGATAAATGATGCAAAGCATATTCTCACTGTAAAAGTTTAATTAACTCACACTTTACAACTTCGCTCATTATGAATTTCATTTTCACCCATCATATCCGGAAGGACGATCTTCCTGCCCTTCATCTCGAGAAGTTATAGCTCAGCATACAAAAGTTACACACTTGAAAATTTGAATCCCTCAAGTGAGAGACCCTCTGTGGCAAAACATTGAAGGCACAAGTACTGTATATCTGCTGTGTGCCTGCAATTCTGAAATCAATCAAAGATTGTGTCTAGCCCGTCTTTATTTTCTTTTTTTCGTTTTAATAAATTAGCTTTCCGCTGTATAGATATTTCATGGGAAATTACTTCATGATGTTACAATTAAATTTATCCACAGGGAACTCAACTACTGATATAAATCTAAAAGTCAACTTTGAACTAATGACACCTAAAGTAACTTCAGTTATAATGTAGCTTTTTTCCTTTAATTTATTTCAATAAATGACATGGCAGCTTGTTAATTTGTGCACTTCTTAGCAATGACTTCACTACTTCTGTTCTCAATTCTGAATTCCAAAAGACAGTCGAGAAATATATTTAGTGCAATATAAAGGTATCAAAGGTAAATTTTTTTTTTTTTTAAATTAATGAAAGGCTGAGCAGGAGCCCTCCTGGCCTGCAGCCAATAACAACACGGTAATGGCCCTGGTTCATGGGGATGAATATTTGACATGGGCATGTGGTAAGCAAGTTGGATTGGTGGGTTTCCAGAGGCATAAGGCCCAGGGTAGATTGGGGAGGGGAGCAACACATTCCTCCTCTCCACTCCCCCCCCCCCCCTGCAAGTTAAACATACCTTAGTCAAAGAAATGCAGTGCCCGAGCCACTTCTCTCCTCCTCACGCTGCTTCTGTAATGTGTAAGTTGGTGGTGTGCCTCAGGGGCGTAGCCAGACAGCCAATTATGGGTGGGCCTCAGTCCAAAATGGATGGGCATGGAATTCAGCCCATCCTGCCCCCCCCCCCCCTCAACTGTGCTCTCCCCCTACCCTCAAACACAAAATATTAAATACCTGAGCTGGTAGGGATCCCCAAACTGCACCAGCTCAAGATTTCCTCCTCCTCGGGCAGCCAGTGCTCTTCCAAACAGCAGCTAGCAGCACTTGACTTCGAGCTGATGCTGCTGCCAGTAGCCCATACATGCTCAGTGCTTCTGCCTGGTGAGAACTGAGCATGTGCAGAGGGGCCGGTGTATGGTGCCAGCTGCCATTTGGAAAAGCATTGACTGCCTGACAAGGAGGAAATTCTGGTGGGGTTCGAAGACTCCCACTAGCCACAGCAAGAGAGCCACAGCCCACCCAGGCCCACCTGTAGCTACGCCACTGGTGTGCCTCCAGCTGCCGACTCCAGGACGTCCCGAGCATGCTCAGTTCTTGTGTGAACTGACCATCCGTGAGAAGCCATAGCGTCGGAGTCAGGGGCCACGCCGCGGACTTCGGCATAACAAATGCAGTGCAAGGAGGAGGGGAGCTGCTTGAGCACTGCATTTATCTGGCTGGTGGGGCTTCAGCATCCCTGCCAGCCATTTTGGGGGGCGCTGCATGTTTGGAGAGGGCCCGAGCCTTTGGCTACGGTACTGTTTTTGACAAGTACCCCTGGTCACTTGAGGGATAATTTAATGGGTTGTTTCCTCCTTTTAGGTGCTCTGATATCACCCAGTGAGAGCTTACTTTATAATTTATTTGTTACATTGATATCCCACATTTTCCCACCTATTTGCAGGCTCAATGTGGCTTACAAAGTACCGTAAAGGCGTTTGCCATTTCGGTTGATAACAAATACAAGATTGTGTTGAGGTCAGATGAGGTAGAAGTGAATCAGGCGTCATGGGGTCGAGGGGAAAGAGGAAATTAAATTGACCAGTACGAACATTGATTATGTTGTGTTGCTGGGTGGGAGGATTTATGTTGGATCGGTGGGATAAGCTTTTTTGAAGAGGTGGGTACGTGGTTTCTGTTATAGAATACAAGTACAACCTCGTATCAGGGGGCCTAATATCTAGGCACCCATAGTAACACCAGTCATAAACCTGATGTAACTGTGGGTGCCTATATACGGCAAGGGCACGGCTACCTTATAGTATTCTGTAAATGGCACATGAGATTCATCCATGCTCCACCCCCTTATATTTATTTATTTGTAGCATTTTTATCCCACATTTTCCCACCTATTTGCAGCCTCAATGTGGCTTACATTTGCCATAATGGCGATTGGTATTTCCAGGTAACAGAATTACAAATGGTATTGCATTAAGGAGCATATACTGTATACATGGTAACATACATGGTGCATACATACATGGTAACATATATGGAACATAGTGTATATGGAACCGATCGTGGTATATATTGTAAAGTGGATCCTCTTTTCTCAGCGGTTGCAGCTCTCCACAACCTGAAGAACACCTTCCAGTACTGCTCCCTTCTTTCCTCAGAACAATGAAGCTTTTTATTGCCTAGAAGGGGTTTCCCTCCTTCCCTCAGTTGTGGCACCAAAACACAAAACAAAGCACAGTTATCGTTCACCTTTCTCAAGCCGGTTAGTTTCCCAGTCCCGGCTTCCACAGCTGCTGCCTCTCCCTCCCTCCTGGGGGAGAGTAGCAGCACATAATACAAAAAAAAAAAAAAAAGAAAACAAATACCCTGTTCAGTGTAGCGGGTTTTTCCAAAACCCAGTTCACTTTTAGTCAAGCTTTACAAAACACAGCTCAGTCCAGCTAGGCTTTCAACATACAGTTCAGTTCTAGCCAAGCTTTCCAAAATACAGCTCAGTTTAGCCAGGCTTTCAAAAACACAGTTCAGGTCTAGCCAAGCTTTCAAAAACACAGCTCAATTTAGCCAGGCTTTCAAAAAACACAGTTCAGTTCTAGCCAAGCTTGCAAAAACACAGCTCAGTTTAGTCAGGCTTTCAAAATACAGTTCAGTTCTAGCCAAGCTTCAAAAACATAGCTCAGTCCAGCTAGGCTTTCAAAAAACACAGTTCAATTTTAGGCCCAAGCTTTCAAAACACAGCTCAGTTTAGCCAGGCTTTCCAAAAACACAGTTCAGTTCTAGCCAAGCTTTCAAAAACACAGCTCAATTTAGCCAGGCTTTCAAAAACACAGTTCAGGTCGAGCCAAGCTTTCAAAACACAGCTCAATTTAGTCAGGCTTTCCAAAAACACAGTAATGGCTTTGCGCGGGCTCAAAGCCTAGGGTCCCACCCTCTTGGTCAGTCATACTCCTACCTGACCTCCTCCCGCTTGACCCGGCTTGGCCCCGCTACTTCCTTGGCTTTCGCTGAGCCAGAGCTGAAAAGTCCATCGGCTCTTCCAGGGTGTTCTCCGGTTCAGTCAACTCCATAGGGCAAGGCTCACTCTCTGCCTCTCTCTCCTCAGGAGCCCAATCCATATTCTCCTCGCCCCGCCCTTCTCCCAGCTGCTCACCCTTTCTTTCATTAAAGCTCTTTGGTGGCTCTTCTTTCTCCACCCACCTGTTCCACCACCTGTTCCACCAGGTTGGAGAATCAGCCTTATTCCTTCCCCTGCGGCCCTCCTCTGGAGACTCCAGGGAATGCAGATAGTTTCTCTTATCCCCGGTCTCCCTTGGGGCATGCTGGGAGTTGTAGTTCTTTATTTCTAGTTTTTTCCTGGGGAATGCCTGCCTATAACGGGGGTATTCTGGCCTATCCCAGGGTTCCTTTGGGGCCTGTCCTACATACTCTTTACAATATATATGCCATGTGAATACATACATGGTAAAGAATACGTTATGGTAGTGCAAGAAGGTTCCTGAGTAATAAATTAGATTGTGACAGACATTAGGTCATCGATTGTAGAGAAGTCCTATTCAATATAAGGTTTAAAGTGGTAGTGCTGTGCCACTTTGGTGTTTTGCCGACATTTATGTATGTAAATCAGGGATTCCCAAACCTGTCCTGGAGGAACCCTGGCCAGACAGGTTTTCAGGATATCAACAATGAATATGCATGGGCTAGACTTGCATTCTAAGGAGGCAGTGCATGCAAATCAATCTTATGAATATTCATTACAAATATCCTGAAAACCTGACGGTTTGGGAACCTTTGGTGTGGGTGTTCACCTGCCCATGAAAATGACTGTTCTGTATAAAGTACGTGCATATGGTGGTTACATCTGATACATTTAGTAAGAGGCGTGAGTTGGAAAACACCAGAGGATCATTGTGATGATAGATATCCACTGAAAGCCCACTTCTTCAGAAAATGCTTCTTTGACAAACCCACATAGTTCAACCTGAACCCCAACCAACACACCAAGATGTTCGACCACTGACTGAACACGTGTAACAGAAGTAAACTGTAAGTCACATTGAACCGACAACTTGATTGGAAAATGTGGGGTACAAATGCAGAAAAATATAAATAAAATATAAAAATCATGGTTAAGAGGGAAGGAAAACAGGGAAGAAAGCACGAAGGGCCTCAAGAACTGGTGTGAGGAGCAATTTTAATTTACAGACCCGACACAAGCCGTGTTTCGGCAGAAAATCTGCATTGGGGAACAGGATGCAGGATAGGTGGAAACATGCTCAGTTGGATCAAGGGTTTCCTAAGCACCAGAACATACCAAGTGAAATCAAATTCAAAAATATCATCACCACCATGGAAAGCAGTCTGTTGGATATGTGTAGAGAAAGAGAGAGAGGGGTCAAACGTTACTCCAAGGTTATGATCTGATGAGACAGGGAAGTTGAGAGTGTTATCTACAGAGATAGAGAATGAGGGAAGAGGAGAAGTGGGTTTAGGGGAAAAGATAAGAAGCTCAGTCTTGGCTATCTTTAGTTTCAGGTAGTAGTGAGACATCCAGGCAAGAATGTCAGGCAGGCAGGCTGAGACTTGGGCCTGGATTCCTGCTGAAATTGCAGGTGTGCAGAGGTAGATCTGAGAGTAATCAGCATAAAGGTATGCTTAAAACCATGGGAGGAGGTCAGAGAGAAGAAGTATAGATGGAGAAAAGAAGAGGTCCCAAGAGAGAACCCTGAGGTGCACCAACTGATAGTGGGATAGAAGTGGAGGATGATCCACCAGTGCATACACTAAAAGTGTGATGGGAGGGATAAGAAAAAAAAAACAAGAACAGAGCCCTGAAATCCAAGTGAGGACAGTGTATCAAGGAGTAGGAGGTGATCAACAGTGTCAAAAGCAGCAGATTGAGAAAGATGAGGATAGAATAGAGACCTTTGGATTTGGCCAGAAACAGGTCACTGGAGATTATTTCAGTTGAATGTAGAGGGTGAGAGTCAGATTGAAGTGTATCAACAATAGCTTGAAATGAAAGAAAGTCAAGACAATGACATAAGTAAATAAGTATTGCCATACTGGGAAAGACCAACCTGCTTATTTTCGAAAGAGATTGCTGGCCATCTTCCGACACAAATCGGGAGATGGCCGGCGATCTCCTGAACTCGGCCAAATCGGTGTAATCGAAAGCCGATTTTGGCCGGCGCCAACTGCTTTCCATCGCAAAGCCGGCCAAACTTCAAGGGGATGTTTTGGCAGGGTACAGAAGGCAGGACAGGGGCATGGTTACGAGATGACCGTCTTCGCCTAATAATGGAAAAAAGATGGCCCTCTCTGACGAGCATTTGGCCGGCTTCACTTGGTCCATTTATTTTTAGGACCAAGACTCAAAAAAGTGCCTCAATTGACCAAATGACCACCGGAGGGAATCAATAGAAATAAAACACGGAAAAGAAAATAAGATGATACCTTTTTTTATTGGACATAACTTAATACATTTCTTGATTAGCTTTTGAAGGTTGCCCTTCTTCATCAGATCGGAAATAAGCAAGTATTGGTAGATGACAGTATATATAAGTGAAACAACAAAGCATTTCAGTGACAGTCTAACAGGATGGGGGTGGATAGGTGAGAGACCGGGAGATATGCATGGGAACATCAAAGCATTTCAGTGATAGTCTAACAGGATTGGGGTGGAGAGGTGAGAGGAGGGTGACAAACAGAGCAATACAACGTTATGGTTTATAGTGGGCTAGAAAACCCAGATCTTTGTTAAGTGCTGTCTGGTGGGTGTCAAAATATTTAATCATTCTGACTTCAAAGGTCTTACATTCCTGTATTGTTTTAAAGTTACCTTTCAGGATTCTTATTGTGAAATCACTGGTACAGTGTTCTGGTTTTGTAAAGTGCTGCCCCGTAGGAGTGGAATCCTGGCTGGCACTGGCATTTTTCATGTGATGTCTATGTAAATTAAATTTTGTCTTTAGCATCTGGTTTGTTTCTCCAATATAGCATCCTTGGTCACATTTTTTTACACTGAATGATGTATACCACATTGGAAGATGAGCATGTAAAGGATTCCTTTATGTTGAATATTTTTCCTTTGTGAATGACTGTGGGGTCCTGTGAAATGTTTTGGCATAGCTTTCAGCTGGATATATTGCAAGGATGTGTGCCATTCTCTTCTTTTTGAGTCTGTGTTGGGAGTTTACTTCTGATCAGCTTGTGTTTTAAGTTGGGTGGCTGTTGGAAGGCCAGCACTCGTGGGGATGGGAATATCTCTTTCAGTAATTCATCCTCCTGGATTTTTCTTAATTTTTCCAGCTCTGGGTTCTATGTCACTATAAGGGGGATTCTGTCTGTGTTTTTTTTTCTTTGTACTGTAGCAGATTTTCCCTGGGTGTTTTGAGGGAGGAGCACTATAGAAATGATTAGTAGTAGTAGTAGTTACGTGTGTAATCATAGAGCTCAATATTGGGGTCAAATTAACCATTATTTTATTTCTTGCTATCTTACTTCAATTTATTCGGTCTTATTTCTAATACTCGCAATATAGTAATTGTGATTTGTAATATTTGAACTTGAAAATAAAAAGTTAAAAAAATATGACTCTTCAACCAAGCATCCCCACTGAGCTAAATGTCTACAAGAGAAATTAGCATACTCTGACTAAGGTGAATTAACACTCTAATTGAATTTAAACAAAATGTTAGTAACTGTATGTGGATTATTATATGTAATTTTCAACTAATTATTTAACTGTGAAGATTGATTTGCCACAATGCTCTGTAATCCACTGTGAGCGTCAAAGTGTAGGTGGGATATATAGTAAATACTGAATTAAATTAAATTAAAGAATGATGGAAACACACATAGAAAATCTGTTATCACACTTCAGAAAAGACTTCCTGCTCCCTAGATTGATAAAAAGGAAAATGAACTGTAGTGTTAGAAGCTTAAATGTATCTTGCCGGGTATTTGTGACCTGGATTGGCCACTGTTGGAAACAGGATGCTGGGCTTGATGGATCTTTGGTCTGTCCCAGTGTGGCAATACTTATGTACTTGGGATTCTGAATGGAATCTTGCTACTCCTTGGAGTTCTACATGGAATGTTGCTACACTTTGAAATTCTGCATGGAATCTTGTTACTCTTTAGAATTCTAGAATCTTGCTGCTCTTTGGGGTTCTAGTTGAATGTTGCTACTATTTGGGTTTCTGTTAGGTACTTGTGACCTGGATTGGCCACTGTAGGAAACAGGATGCTGGGCTCGATGGGCCTTTGGTCTTTCCCAGTATGGCAGTACTTATGTTTATCTATCTACCTTGCGCCCGATATTCAGCATGGGTGATCAGCATTTTGTTGACTGCCATCGGCAGAAAATTCAGTGTCTGGTCATGTCCAGCTACCACATAGCCAAATACGTGCAATAATTTTTATTTATTGCATTTGTATCCCACATTTTCCCACCTCTTTGCAGGCTCAATGTGGCTTACAATACATCATGAATAATGGAAATACATGATAAGATAGATATTTAGTATTACAGACAGATCTTGGGTGACATGATTATGATAAGACAAGATAGTAGTCTAACAAGCAGATATACTAAGTCTTTTCTGGATACCTGTGGAGAGGTTTACATTTGTTGGTCTTTGTGGTATACCTTGTTAAAGAGATGGGTCTTCAGTAGTTTGTGGAAGTTAGTAAGTTCATAGTTCGTTTTTAAATTGCGCGGCAGCGCGTTCCAGAATTGTGTGCTCAGGTAGGAAAAGGTTGACGCATGCGTTAGTTTGTATTTTAGACCTTTGCAGTTGGGGAAGTGAAGTTGAGGAATGTGCGGGATGATTTTTTTGGCATTCCTGGGTGGTAGGTCTATTCAGCATTTAACCAGCTATGGATAATCAGTCCTATTTCTACAGTTAACCTGGCTGGTTGAGTGCTGACTTCGCTCTCAGAAAGTCCCCAAAATAACTGGTTTTGAGTTTGGCACTAACCAGTTATTTTCAGCATCATGAACGTATACAGAAGCCTCACTTCATCTCACCAGGGTTTGGCTGCTTGGATAGCTCATACCATTTTTTTTAGATGAACAATCCAACACAGAATAGGTCACATCTGTTGGGAAGCAGAGGTTTTTGCCCCAAAGACTCCATTTCACCCACGTGTACCCAGCAGTATTCAATTCAAGAAGGTCTCATCAGATTTGGATTATTTTATTAGCGTGGTAATTTTAACATATGTTGCCAAAGTAATACATGTAGAGGAGAACTCTGTATATGTTATCTAGGTTGCTAGGACCTGCCTGTTTAAATCCACGCTAGTTATTTTGTAAAAGGCTCAGTACTTTGATAAAATACAAATAACACCATCAAACAAACACATATATTTGATGTAATGCACAACCGAATCCATTGCATAAATTAACATGTTCAGAGAAAGACTGGCATCACGATGAGGTTTTTAAGTATAAGTAACCCTTCGTACATCTATAAAATGGCATTTTGCAACATATATGTGAAAATGAAAAAAATGTGTAAACCTGGAAATCTGCCAGCAAATCATTAGGTAACTGAGCTCCAAAAGCCCAAAGTTTTGCAAAAGGAGTTGATTTAATATATTAAAAAATTGAACACAATTTCATCCTCATAGATTCCTCCAAATCCCAGGTTCAAATGAGAAGTTAGTCTGGGGTTATGCATGACTTGAAGCAGGTCTATCTATCTATCTATCTATCTATCTATCTATCTATCTATCTATCTATCTATCATTGATATACTACCGACATTGCCATTTCAAGGTAGTTTACAATATTAGAGAAACCCCCCTTACAAAAGACAGCAACTTGTAATTACCAAGAGAAATTGGAAAGATAGGATAGTTAGGAAAAGGTACAAAGAGGAGAATTATGAGGTGAGTCCCTAGCGACACTATCACTGCTCCAGAATGTTACCGTAGAGACATTCCTACTCCAATCCTTCCCTGAAGATTTAGCCAAAGAGTTTTAAAGCTGGCTTTAAAGTGCAAGTAGGATAGTTCAAGCTGTAAAAAGAGAAGCTTTAAATTCAAAATTGTGAGAGCCAAGAAGAAAAAGGCTGACTCATGGGTTGATTCATAGTGACAGCACAAAGGAGAGCAGAAATAACCCTACGGAATGAAGACCAATCCAACGGAAAGTAGAGATGGGCAACGGCAATCACAAAACAACACAAGGCCAGGCGAGAAGAGTTAGGACAGTTGTTGTAGTTGGTGATTTGATCATTAGGCAAGTAGATAGCTGGGTAGCTTGTGGGCATGAGGATCGCCTGGTCACTTGCCTGCCTGGTGCAAAGGTGACATGCCTCACGCACCACCTACATAGAATTTTAGGTAGTGCTGGGGGTGGGGGGAGCCAGCTGTCTTGGTACATTTGGGTATCAATGACATAGCAAAATGTGGGAGGGAGGTTCTGGAAGCTGAAATCCATATTACCCAGAGTAGCATTTTCAGAAATACTTCCCATGCCATGTGCAGTTCCCAAGAGGCACGCAGAGCTCTGAAGTCTCAATGTGTGGTTGAGACGATGGTGCAGGGATGAGGGATTTAGATTTGTTAGGAACTGGGCAACATTCTGGGGAAGGGGGAGCCTGTTCTGAAAGGATGGACTCCGCCTTAGCTGGGATGGAACCAGACAGCTGGCGCTAGAGCAGCTTTTAAACTAAAATGGAGTAGAAAGCCAACAGTCATCCAGGAGTGCCTGGTTTGGAGTGGAGTATCCTTGAAGGGATACTATTGAAACAGGATCTTTAGGGAATCCTGATAGAGAGGTTTCAAAAATGGTAAAAGAAAGCCTTAGAATCTTGCGATTCAGAGGGACAAGAAAGGCAACTCCAGGTAGAGACTGTAACCGAACACCTACAATCCAGGACTGAGGCGGGAGAGATACAAAAAATCGACTCCAGGTAAAGGATGAAACTGAACACCACCTGAACTCACACAAGTGCACACATTCGCACACACACACACAAAAAAAACCAAGAGACTGACCAATTGTGCTTCTGCGTGACTTTTCCTAATCATTTTACCCCTCTTCATCTCACAATGAGGTGGCCTCTAATACTCTGCTTAGCCCTCTTAGGCATCACAATGAGCAACTTACATGAAGATGCCGGCACTAAACAAATTCCAGTAATCTACAACTTATCCAGCAAACTCAGCAACTGTAAGCAACCAAGACCCACTAGCTGACTCCTTCTAGAGATCTCTGACACCTGGTCACAGCGTTCCAAACCTGCTTCTGTCCACAGTCCACTCACCAAGCCTAAGGCTCGACCCAATACACAAACTCTTCTGAACCTGAACAAACGTCCCTAATGCTCAGACAACAGAGGCCATCCAACTCCTGCACCAGCAATCTATATCAATGCAAGATTCATGGTGAACAAGACCGATCTAGGCTTTTTGTTTATCTCTGAAACATGCATCACAGAAGTAAATCGCCCAATACTACCCCGCCTATACCCACCCGGATATGACATTCGCCATTCTCCAAGATTAAATAAAAAAGGAGGAGGTCTTGCACTCATTTATAAGAACTTTCTACACATAACCTTAGTTCAGGAGTGTTCCCAGAACTAGAATACATGCTATATAAACTCCACAACAACTCCAAAGGAGCTAGACAGATCACTTTACTCCTAATCTACTGACCACCAGGAGTCTGAACAAAGACCGAACTTACCATATTGGAGGTCATCTCGTCCACTATGTCCCAATACCCCACAGTAGTTGTCCTGGGAGATCTAAACCTACACCTAGAGAATGATGGGGATACCAGTGCTCATAACTTTAAATCATTCTTGAGAACAACTGAACTCACTACACATGGGGAGGTCCAAACCATGAGCTAGGCCATACTTCAGACTTCCTTCCATCCTATCTCACCAACCCGATCGGATCTGACGCATGGAAGTCTATACCATGGACCGATCACTTTCAAATGGACTGCCTCTCGAACCACCTCAACCATCATCATAAGTACATAAGTATTGCCATACTGGGACAGACCGAAGGTTCATCAAGCCCAGTATCCTGTTCCCAACAGTGGCCAATCCAGGTCACAAATACCTGTCAAGATCCCAAAACAGTACAATACATTTTATGCTGCTTATCCCAGAAATAACTATTGGATAATTATAGACCGTCACTCTGTCCCATGTAATAAAATATCAAAGAATGTTCACAGAGTGTGTAAATGCAAATATGATAGTCTTAAATACTTTTAGACTAAAGTGAAGGAGAGTCTCATATATAGTACACGATGGTGTTTCTTTCACTCAATAGGTGAATCCATTACACGTGTTAATGTCTTAATCATTGACTCGACCTCCACCATCCCAATTATATTAACAAAAAAAGACTTGCACTGCTAATATTCGCAGAACTTTTCCTAAATCGGCTGATGGCTTACCCGATTTCTGCCCCAGGCATTTGTGTGTGCTGGCTTATTCTGATAAAACTAGAAAATGGCGACGGCGTCTTTTTATTATTAGCAAGTAAACAGCTGATGGTGTTACGTCAAACGTTAATACGTGAAAATCGTTACGGAACTCTTAAAGGTGTAGTCGCCTTTGAAAAAACAGCTTAGAACAATCTTCTACGGCGGACATTAGAAGACATCGTGGAAAAACTTTTCAAAAAACTGGAAAGAACCTAAGGGGGGATATATCAGAAAAAACTTCCCCATTGGATATATGTATTTAACCCTGCAGGCTCTATTGTACCCAATGTGAAAATCCAATAAGTTTCACGCTGTAGAATTCTTCCATTGAAATCCCCTCCCCTTTTCAAGGGGAGTACTCGCTCAACTACCATACATTTCAAATCTTCTATGGTATGCTCGTGGGACACCCAATGATGAACTAAAGGTGCTCTTAAATTTTGAGCATTTATACGTGAGCGATGTTCGATCAATCTTTCATGTAAAGATCTGGTTGATTTACCAATGTAATATTTGCCACAAGGACATACTCCTGCTTATAATCGAATGAGAAAAACGCCCAAGTTCCGACCTAAATCGGGAGATGGGCGTTTATCTCACAAAAACGAATAAAGCGGTATAATCGAAAGCCGATTTTGGACGTTTTCAACTGCACTCCGTCGCGGATGCGGGCAAAGTTGATGGGGGCGTGTCAGAGGTGTGGCGAAGGCGGAACTGGGGCGTGGTTATCTGCCGAACAGAGATGGGCGCATTTCACAGATAATGGGACAAAAGTATGCGTTTTTAGCTAGGGCACTTTTCCTGGACCCTGTTTTTTCACGAATAAGGCCCCAAAAAGTGCCCTAAATGACCAGATGACCACTGGAGGGAATCGGGGATGACCTCCCCTGACTCCCCCAGTGGTCATAAACCCCCTCCCACCACAAAAAATGATGTTTCACAACTTTTTATTTTGACCCTCAAATGTCATACCCACCTCCCTGGCAACAGTATGCAGGTCCCTGGAGCAGTTGTTAGGGGGTGCAGTGGACTTCAGGCAGGTGGACCCAGGCCCATCCCCCCCCTACCTGTTACAATTGTGCTGCTTAATGCTTAGTCGTCCAACCCCCTCCGAACCCACTGTACCCACATGTAGGTGCCCCCCTTCACTCCTTAGGGCTATAGTAATGGTGTAGACTTGTGGGCAGTGGGTTTTGAGGGGGATTTGGGGGGCTCAACACACAAGGGAAGGGTGCTATGCACCTGGGAGCTCTTTTACCTTTTGTTCTGTTTTTGTAAAAGTGCCCCCTAGGGTGCCTGGTTGGTGTCCTGGCATGTTAGGGGGACCAGTGCACTACGACTCCTGGCCCCTCCCACGAACAAATGCCTTGGATTTATTCGTTTTTGAGCTGGGCGATTTCATTGTCCATTATCGCTGAAAAGCAAAAACGCCCAGCTCACAACTTGGCGAATAAAACATGGACGTCTAATTTTTTCGAAAATACGCTTGGGTCCACCCCTTCACGGACCCGTTCTCGGAGATAAACGCCCATGGAGATAGGCGTTTCTGTTCGATTTTGCCCCTCCATATATAATAAATAATGCCCACTGAGCGGCAAGTGGTATAACTTTTCAATGTAAATGTTTTATCATTACAGATGAAACTTGTGCCTTCAACAGTAGCAGGGCATGTTTTACAGCGAGATTTCATACATTTATAATGTCCTACAGGTGTAACATCACTATTGTTGCTTGATATAATCGGTAAAACAGCAGGACTCAGAATCTCCTTCAGATTTTTAGAACGTGAAAATGCAGTTCTTATATTGTAGTCTGCGAACACGGGATGAGATCTAATGATATCCCAGTGTTTTCTGACTATACCTGCTGTTGCTTCACCACCTGGGGTATATCTAGTGACAAACGTCATGATATGGTCATCTTGCTGTTGTTGTTGTAGACCGTGTAATAATAAATCTCTATTATTGAATTTGGCCCTGGTAAATGCACGTTTGATTACTTTACGTGGGTAATTTCTTTGTAATAATTTGGCACCAAATTCCTCTGAATGTGTTTTATAATCCTCATCAGTGGTACAGATGCGCTTAAATCGCAAGAATTGAGAAAAAGGGAGACTTTGTCTTAATGCCTTAGGATGGAAACTGCCAAACTCCAGGAACGTGTTACGATCTGTGCTTTTGGTAAATACTTTGGTAATAAACTGTTTCCTGGACAACAGGATCTCCACATCTAAAAAATGAATCTTGTCATCAGACCACGTTAAAGTAAATTGAATCCTGATGTGGCGTTGGTTGAGCCACTGATGGAATTCTTGTAATTCTTCTGCGCTGCCATACCATATTACAAAGATGTCATCGATGAAGCGCCTCCAGGTCCCCAACAGTTCTTTAAAGGGAGAGACATGTAACCATTTCTTTTCAAACGCTACCATATATAAATTTGCTAAGGTGGGCGCAAACGTGGCTCCCATCGCCACTCCCGATTTTTGCATATACATCACATCCTGAAAGCTGAAAAAATTATTGCATAGCGCCAACTCCGCCAGTTCGTATAAGAAACTGGTGGGGACTTGATGTGGATTAGGGCGAGCATTTAAGATATCAGAGATGATATTTAATAATTCAGCTTGTGGAATCATAGTGTATAAGGACTTGATGTCGAAAGTAGCCATTAGAATCGGGGTATCAGGTAACCGCAATTCTTGTAGAATGTTGAGAAAATGTGTTGTATCTTTAATGAACGCTGGGGTAGTTCTAACAAAATCTTGTAAAAACGTGTCCACATACACAGATAGAGGTTCAAGGAGAGAGCCACGGGAGGACATAATCGGTCTGCCCGGAGGATTCAAGAGATCTTTATGTACTTTAGGCAGGATATATAAAACTGGAATAATTGGTGATTTTTTATTTAAATATTGGAATTCCTTCTTCGTAAGGAATCCTGCTTCCTCAGCTCTATGTGTGATGTTAAAAATTTTGTCCTGCAACTCTTTCATGGGATCATGATGTAAACGTATGTATGGTAGTTGAGCAAGTACTCCCCTTGAAAAGGGGAGGGGATTTCAATAGAAGAATTCTACAGCGTGAAACTTATTGGATTTTCACATTGGGTACAATAGAGCCTGCAGGGTTAAATACATATATCCAATGGGGAAGTTTTTTCTGATATATCCCCCCTTAGGTTCTTTCCAGTTTTTTGAAAAGTTTTTCCACGATGTCTTCTAATGTCCGCCGTAGAAGATTGTTCTAAGCTGTTTTTTCAAAGGCGACTACACCTTTAAGAGTTCCGTAACGATTTTCACGTATTAACGTTTGATGTAACACCATCAGCTGTTTACTTGCTAATAATAAAAAGACGCCGTCGCCATTTTCTAGTTTTATCAGAATAAGCCAGCACACACAAATGCCTGGGGCAGAAATCGGGTAAGCCATCAGCCGATTTAGGAAAAGTTCTGCGAATATTAGCAGTGCAAGTCTTTTTTTGTTAATATAATTGGGATGGTGGAGGTTGAGTCAATGATTAAGACATTAACACATGTAATGGATTCACCTATTGAGTGAAAGAAACACCATCGTGTACTATATATGAGACTCTCCTTCACTTTAGTCTAAAAGTATTTAAGACTATCATATTTGCATTTACACACTCTGTGAGCATTCTTTGATATCCCAGAAATAAGCAGTGGGTTTTCCTAAGTCCATTTTAATAATGGCTTATGGACTTTTCTTTTAGGAAGCTATCCAAGCCTTTTTTAAACCCCGCTAAGCTAATTGCTTTTACCACAATCTCTGGCAATGAATTCCAGAGTTTAATTACATGCTGAGTGAAGAAATATTTTCTCCAATTTGTTTTAAATTTACTACTTTGTAGCTCCATTGCGTGCCCCCTAGTCCTAGTATTTTTGGAAAGAGAAAACAAGCAATTCACGTCTACCTGTTCCACCCCATTCATTATTTTATATACCTCTATCATATCCCCCCCTCAGCTGTCTTTTCTCCAAGCTGAAGAGCCCTAGATGCTTCAGCCTTTCCTCATAGGGAAGTCATCCCATCCCTTTTATCATTTTCGTCGCCCTTCTCTGTACCTTTTCTAATTCCACTATATCTTTTTTGAGATGCGGCAACCAGAATTGCACAGTATTCAAGGTGCATTCGCACTATGGAGCAGGAGGTGTTCCTGGCAGTAACCGGCAGCGCATCCACATTGGTTTGCACTATATAGGTCAGTGGCGTAGCTACGTGGGGCCAGGGGGGCCTGGGCCCCTGTAGAATTGGCCCTGGACCCCTCTGCTGATGACACTCTCGATCCCCCTTCCCGCCGTCACCTGCCTTCGCTGGCGGGGGACCCCAACCCCCTGCCAGCCGAGGTCCTCTTCTTCCCGCAAAAGGCTTCCTTCTGTTTCTGACGTCCTGCACGTACACACAACAAAGCCTTGCAGATCAGCGGGTTGGCGGTGGGGGGGGGGGGGGTCGAGAGGGTTGTCGGCAGGGGGGGCAAAGTTGGTGGCGTCAGCGGCGCTGGGGGGGGGGGGCTAAAATGTGCCCCCTCACCTCGGCTCTTGACCCCCCTCCCGCCGAACTCTGGCTACGCCCCTGGTATAGTTACCATGTGGGTAGCACGTGAGCCCTTACCGCTAGGTCAGTGGGTGGCGGTATGGATTCAGGCCGTAAATAGGCAGGCACTAGTTTTAATGTTAGCGCAGGACCATTTCCCGGCCCATGGTGGAAATGAAAACGGTAACGGAATTCAAACATGTGTGGGATAAGTATAAAGGAATCCTGTGCAGAAGGAATGGATCCTCAGGAGCTTAGTCGAGATCGGGAGGCGGGGCTGGTGGTTGGGAGGTGGGGATAGTGCTGGGCAGACTTATTCGGTCTGTGCCAGAGCCGGTGGTGGGAGGCGGGGCTGGTGGTTGGGAGGCGAGGATAGTGCTGGGCAGACTTATACGGTCTGTGCCCTGAAGAGCACAGGTACAAATCAAAGTAGGGTATACACAAAAAGTAGCACATATGAGTTGTCTTGTTGGGCAGACTGGATGGACCGTGCAGGTCTTTTTCTGCCGTCTTCTACTATATTACTATTAAAAAATAGCCTTTTTCCCAGCCACGGTAAAAAAAACAGCCCAGTGCACACAGCTTTGTGAAAGGACATCTTAATGAAACTTGACTAAATATTTTTAATATCCAAGCAAATAGAGGAGCAAGGCACAACAAAATGTATGTTCGTAAACTGATATAGAATATTGTGCCAAGACAAAATCTTGGACAATTTGGAATGAAATCATTTTCCAGGAGTAAAGCTGAGGTTGTGCAAACTTCCCACAGAAAATCTAGTTCTCAGCATTAAAGAGTCTTTTTGGTATATAGAGCATGCGAGGCTGCAAGCTTCAGGAGTTTAATCGAGAGGTCACTGCTCCTCATGTATTATGCAAATATTATACAGAAGAGTGAGAAATGATATTCTGGCATAAATAAAACATACAGAAAAGCAGACAAGTTGACCTTAAAACGTAACCTCATCTGGCCCCTAAAATCTCGATGCACCGAGGAATCACTGATCAGGTAATTAACGAGCACTACGGATTCTGAGAATAATAAGCAGAAGAAAAGGGACAAGTTAAATCGAACAATCCAAAGAAACTTTTTGAACAGAAGTTTAGACAGTTCTTTTTCTGTGGACACATCACTTTTCAGTTTCAATCTGGCAGCGCTGGTGGGGAGAGTTAACTAAGTGGATCCCTACAATTTACAGGCACTCCTGGTATCTGATAGCAAACAAAACACATGGCATTGTTGTCAGATAGGGAAAGGGAAATGGGACTTGATATACCGCCTTTCTGTGGTATTTTGCAACTACCTTCAAAGCGGTTTACATGTATACAGGTACTTATTTTGTACCAGGGGCAATGGAGGGTTAAGTGACTTGCCCAGAGTCACAAGGAGCCACAGTGGGAATTAAACTCAGTTCCCCAGGAATTGTTGGCCATAATAAGAGGTTCCAGTATTGCGCAATTCACTCTGTTTATGTCCAGAAAGTTATTTTGTGTGTGTGTGCTCTGCTGCAAGAAAAGAAATTTGGGCCAGCACAGTGGATAGTCAGTCATAACTTTTTAGATAATAATCCTCAATGCATGGGAGGTAACTTTATAAGGTTATACCTAATTAAAGGGCCATTTAAGATTCCTGTGTGACATCTATTTTATAAAGACAAGAAAGCATCTAGTTGTCTTTATAAAATACTAGGGTAAGTAGAAAGGGTACGTGGAAAGCGCGGACATGTACAGTAACACTAGAGCTTGAGTAAATGTCTGTCCCAATATTTATCAAGTACACACCTAGATTGTAACATTTTGTAATCAGGGCCGCTGAGAGACAAAGCCATGCCCTGGTCAAACAATATTCAGGGTCCCGCTCCTCCCCCCTCCAGTAGCAGCGAACAAGAGAGAGTACCCTGTCAGACATGGATCCTTTTTTCCTGCTATGTCCTACCTCCTGTGCAGGGTTGTCAGGTGGAAAATTTTTTTCCCACCCAAACCAGCCTAAATCCAGCCCAAAACCCGCCCAAACTCAAACCCCGCCCCTGACACCCCACCCCCGTGTCATCACCCCGCCCCCGCCGTCATCAACCCCGCCCCCGCCGTCATCGGCCCCGCCTCCCCCGTCATCGGCCCCGCCCAGAACGTCACTAACCCCGCCCAAAACGTCACTAACCCCGCCCCCCCACGGCCAAAAAAAACGCCCAAAAGACAAAAAAGAAGCCCAAAAAACCGCAACCCACCGCGGGCAAAAATTTCCCGCGGCGGATCACGGAAAACCGCCCACGTGGCAACACTGCTCCTGAACTTCTTGTTTCTGTATAGGCAGGACACGGCAAGAAGAAGGACCCGTGGCCGGCAGAGCTGTCTTTTTCGATCGCCGGCACAGGGCCCACCTTGGAGGCCAGGCCCAGGGGATCTTGCCCTCCCCCACTCTTGGCAGCCCTGTTTGTAATCGACACATGTACTTTTGCACGATGCCCAAACTCCACCCCTGTACTTTCCCACTGGCATAGTATACACCATCAATTCAAAGCACATACTTTTGTAACAGTTGGTATAACATAAGAGATTATTTATACATATATGTGACTGTATCTGTGTATAAATTACCACAACACCCCTACATAGGGTTACCATATGTCCGGATTTACTCGGACACGTCCTCTTTTTGAGGACATGTCCGGGCAACCGGGCGGGTTTTGCCATTCTGCCCGTTTGTCTGGATTTCTGGACAAACAGGCAGATTGCTAGCCTCCGCTCCCCTTAGTTACTACTGCCCTGGTGGTCTAGTGACCTCTTCCGCCTTCGGGGCAGGAAAGAACCCCCTCTTTCCTGCCCGGAGCGCTGCCCTGCATGCATCCTTCCTGTTGGTGATCTCGGCGCCGATTCAAAATGGCCGCCGAGAGTTGAAGTGACCTCGCGAGACTTCAACTCTCGGCGGCCATTTTGAATCGGCGCCGAGATCACCAACAGGAAGGATGCATGCAGGGCAGCGCTCCGGGCAGGAAAGAGGAGGCTCTTTCCTGCCCCGAAGAGGTCATTAGACCACCAGGGCAGTAGTAAGGTAAGGGGAGGGGTGTGTGACAGGGGGAGGGGAAAATGTGACAGGGGGCGGAGCGAGGGTGTGAAAGGGGGCGAGGTGGGGTGTGCGGTGGGGGCGGGGCATGTGTCCTCCTTTTTGGGGGACAAAATATGGTAACCCTATCCCTACACACCCAACACTTAAAGTTCATGCCCTGTTTGGAAGGGGGGGGGGTGGATTTTGGGTATTGTTGCTGCTGCTGCTGTGTTTTTATTTGTTCTATGTTACTACTACTACTACTTAACATTTCTAAAGCGCTACTAGGGTTACGCAGCACTGTACAATTTAACACAGAGGACAGTCCCTGCTCAAAGGAGCTTACAATCTAATAGATAAGAGTGAGACAAATATAGGACAATCAAGCCATTGTGACATCACTGATGAGGTTGGCTCTTAGGCATTGGTGGAATGAGGCATTATGACATCACAATCTCAGCTCTGGTTAAATCACTGCTATATGTAATACTACTACTACTACTACTTAACATTTCTAAAGCGCTACTAGGGTTATCCAGCGCTGTACAGTTTAACAAAGAAGGACAGTCCCTGCTCAAATGAGCTTACAATCTAAAGGACGAAATGTTATATGTTGTCTGATTCTTCATGCATTGCTTCTTTCCTGTTTGAGAACTGTAGTTATTTTATGTGCTGTTTTTATTCTTTTTTTTAATATCGTACACCGCTGTGATCTTTCTCCGGTAGACAGCCTAGCGGTATAGCAAATTCAATAAACTGTAACTGTAAAATTACCTTCATAATGTGAGAGGCACCAGAGATAGAGCATGTTCAATTGCAGGGGTCTCAAGGGCACAATAACTGTTTGGAGACCACTTGTGATCTTTGTATATCTTTCTCGAAGGCCCTGCAGGCACTGCTTTTACACCACAAAGTTTTGCTTTTATGCTAAGCTTTCAAAACTACAAAGGTGGCATCAGCAGTAGAGGGGAAAAATGTAGGTTAAGTTGTTAACATAAAAAAAGCTGATACCAAACTGCAGAAATATGAAATTTTTTCGGTAACCCCACTTAAAGTACAACATCCGTAAAATCCGCCCCTTTCTTTCCGAGCACTCTACCAAAACCCTCATCCACACCCTTGTCACCTCTCGTTTAGACTACTGCAATCTGCTTATTGCTGGCCTCCCACTTAGTCACCTCTCCCCTCTCCAGTCGGTTCAAAACTCTGCTGCCCGTCTCGTCTTCCGCCAGGGTCGCTTTACTCATACTACCCCTCTCCTCAAGACCCTTCACTGGCTCCCTATCCGTTTTCGCATCCTGTTCAAACTTCTTCTACTAACCTATAAATGTATTCACTCTGCTGCTCCCCAGTATCTCTCCACACTCGTCCTTCCCTACACCCCTTCCCGTGCACTCCGCTCCATGGATAAATCCTTCTTATCTGTTCCCTTCTCCACTACTGCCAACTCCAGACTTCGTGCCTTCTATCTCGCTGCACCCTACGCCTGGAATAAACTTCCTGAGCCCCTACGTCTTGCCCCATCCTTGGCCACCTTTAAATCTAGACTGAAAGCCCACCTCTTTAACATTGCTTTTGACTCGTAACCACTTGTAACCACTCGCCTCCACCTACCCTCCTCTCCTCCTTCCTGTACACATTAATTGATTTGCTTTGCTTACTTTATTTTGTGTCTATTAGATTGTAAGCTCTTTGAGCAGGGACTGTCTTTCTTCTATGTTTGTGCAGCGCTGCGTATGCCTTGTAGCGCTATAGAAATGCTAAATAGTAGTAGTAGTAGTAACTACCATTAATAAAAGGAGTCGGCAAATACCATAAGTAAACTATATAGAAAAAATAAATGGTATAAAGTATTACTTCCAAGTGGGGGAAGGGGGTGGGGGGGGGGGCATCATACAGGATGCAGCTAAATCAGGGGTTCTCAACCCAATCCTCAGGACACACCAGTCTGGTTTTCAGGATACCCATAATGAATACGCATGAAATAAATTTGCATGCACTACTTCCATTGTATGCAAATCTCTCTCATGCATATTCATTGTGGGTATCCTGAAAACCCGACTGACCAGGTGTGTCCAAAGTATTTTTGTTTTTGGAGTACAATGTTTAAAAAAATTAGTTCAATACAATTTAATAAACCAATATCACCGGAGAACAGATTTCAGGAAAATATTTGTTTCGTCAACAAATTTAGGTTAATCTAATACAGTGGCGTAGCCACAGGTGGGCCAGGGCCCGCCCACTTAGGGCTCATGCCCACCCAACAGTAGCACACGTTTAGCAGTAGCTGGTGGGGATCCCAAGCTTGGCCAGCTGAAGACTTCCCCCCTGATGGTAACGAAAACGCTACTCTCCACGATATCGGCACCTGCGCATGCTCAGTTTTTCAGTGTATATCTGCTGCAGACTGCCAAGGTGGAAAGAAGCGTTTTCCCGCCAGCTGAGATGTTTTTTTTTTGGGTGTGGTAGGGGGGAGTAAACTTGGTGCTCACCCACTTCTTGCTTAGGCCCACCCAAAATCTGTTGTCTGGCTACACCTCGGATCTAATAGAATGTACAACCCTGAATCAGAAAAGAACCTTGCAATATTTCTGAGTTTGGCTGAAAAGTGTATTTCACTGCCCACAAAGGGGAGCTAGAAGAATGGTCTAACGTTTGGCAATTAAAATTCGATGTGAAGAAATGCAAAGTGATGCACTTAGGGAGTAGAAATCCAAGGGAGACGTATGTGTTAGGCGGGGAGAGTCTGATAGGCACGGACGGAGAGAGGGATCTTGGGGTGATAATATCTGAGGACCTGAAGGCGACGAAACAGTGCGACAAGGCGGTGGCCGTAGCTAGAAGATTGCTAGGCTGTATAGAGAGAGGAGTGACCAGCAGAAGAAAGGAGGTTTTAATGCCCCTGTATAAGACATTGGTGAGGCCCCACCTGGAGTATTGTGTTCAGTTTTGGAGTCCGTATCTTGCGAAGGATGTTAAAAAAATGGAAGCGGTGCAAAGAAAAGCTACAAGGATGGTATGGGATTTACGTTCCAAGACATATGAAGAGAGGCTTGCTGACCTGAACATGTACACCCTGGAGGAAAGGAGGAACAGGGGTGATATGATACAGACGTTCAAATATTTGAAAGGTATTAATCCGCAAACGAATCTTTTCCGGAGATGGGAAGGCGGTAGAACGAGAGGACATGAAATGAGATTGAAGGGGGGCAGACTCAGGAAGGAAGTCAGGAAGTATTTTTTCACGGAGAGGGTGGTGGACGCTTGGAATGCCCTCCCGCGGGAGGTGGTGGAGATGAAAACGGTAACGGAATTCAAACATGCATGGGATATGCATAGAGGAATCCTGTGCAGAAGGAATGGATCCTCAGAAGCTTAGCTGAAATTGGGTGGCGGAGCAGGTGGGGGGAAGAGGGGGTGGTGGTTGGGAGGCGAGGATAGGGGAGGGCAGACTTATACGGTCTGTACCAGAGCCGGTGATGGGAGGCGGGACTGGCGGTTGGGAGGCGGGAAATATTGCTGGGTAGACTTATATGGTCTGTGCCCTGAAAAGGACAGGTACAAATTCAATTCAAGGTAAGGTATACACATATGAGTTTGTCTTGGGCAGACTGGATGGACCATGCAGGGCTTTTTCTGCCATCATCTACTATGTTACTATGTTACTATGATATACTGCCTTTCTGTGGTTACAATCAAAGTGCTTTACAAACCACATACAAGTACTTTTTCTGTCCTCTGAGGGTTCACAATTTTTTTTTTCTTATCTGGGCAAGGTGTCAAAACCGATGGCAGATTAAGATATAAACTGACATTTGTCAAACAGAAATAACAGTATGTAACGTGATCTTTCTGCTCTCTCTCTATATCATTGAGACAGCAAATGGTGTGGTTGGCCTTGAACCTTGGATCCAAGCTCTCACTGAACAATACCATTTTTGTTTCCATAAGATTTATAGATTTTTGGGTGCTGATTACAGAAATGACATCACAAGTTTTTTTAAATAATGTATGGTTTTCTGGAAATTTGCAGAAATGTGTTATGACACACGTGCTTCAACACAACATTACTAGTAAATATTTGGTTTAAATATATTATGATATTTTTACATATTGCTTCTATGAAGACAGGACCATGCAGCTGCTATTTCACACCTTATCTTTGGAACTCCTTGTGTCCATACCTGAGAACTAAGCATGGAGAAGAGACGGCTGAGGGGAGATATGATAGAAGTGTATAAAATAATGAGTGGAATGGATCGGGTGGATGTGAAGCGACTGTTCACGCTATCCAAAAATACTAGGACTAGAGGGCATGAGTTGAAGCTACAGTGTGGTAAATTTAAAACGAATCGGAGAAAATTTTTCTTCACCCAACGTGTAATTAGACTCTGGAATTCGTTGCCGGAGAACGAGGTACAGGCGGTTAGCTTGACGGAGTTTAAAAAGGGGTTAGATAGATTCCTAAAGGACAAGTCCATAGACCGCTATTAAATGGACTTGGAAAAATTCCGCATTTTTAGGTATAACTTGTCTGGAATGTTTTTACGTTTGGGGAGCGTGCCAGGTGCCCTTGACCTGGATTGGCCACTGTCGGTGACAGGATGCTGGGCTAGATGGACCTTTGGTCTTTCCCAGTATGGCACTACTTATGTACTTATGTACTTATTCTGCCTTTAAATCTGGGTTCAGAACATGTCTTTTGCCAGCAGTCCCCCTCAACATTCAGTCACCATTGGTCAGCATTTTTCTGCCTACCGCAAGCGTTATTCCTGGATATTCAATGTTGGGCCTTGTCCGGGCTTCAGCATTGAATATCCAGTTTTGTTTTTTTTTGAGCTGCCAAACCACTTAACGATAGGACAGCTCTTTATTCAGCCCGATTTAAGCAGTTTATTTATGCAGTGAGGGGCTAAATATCAACATTTATCTCAACTCTGCCTCTAGAACACACACTGTTTCGGTGCTAATCAGTTGTAACACCCCTGACCTGGGCACTTTAGGGTTCAGGATCTAACTGTCTGGAGCCTCCCAAAGGCAGTCTCCGTTGGACCCTTTCTTGCTTGGTGCTTGGTTCCTCTACTTGGGAAAAGAAGCGTTAACAGGCGGGCTTACCCTTTTCTCCCCTAGGAAATCCCAAAGGTCAAGTCCAACTGACACTTTGGGGATTAGAACTGGCTCTTAATTTGTCAGGTATGAAAGATACTTCTACTTTCTCAAGTCCAATGACCATACTGTCGTCAGCAGCTCATGCAAACTCAGTGTTTATTCTTCAACTCTGCAACAGCAGGAACGTCAATCTGTTTCAACTCTTCAACATCGAAAGCAAGTCTTTTAAAACCACAATGCTTCTGGTATTCCCCAGGGGAACTGTATTCTCCTTCCTTTGTATTTATGTACAGAGGCTTTTCAGCAGGACTATATACATTTTTTAAAGACTCCTATCCATGCCTATCCCAGAAAATAGGGTCTCAAAGGCTGTGCTCCTCACTTACGCTCAGGTCCAGACACTCTGTGACCTGACCTCCCTCCAAGGTGACCTTTGCGTTGGCTCACCTTGGTCTTGGGATGTCTCAAAGGCTGTGCTCCTCACTTATGTTCAGGTCCAGACACTCTGTGACCTGACCTCCCTCCAAGGTGACCTTTGCGTTGGCTCACCTTGGTCTTGGGATGTCTCAAAGGCTGTGCTCCTCACTTATGTTCAGGTCCAGACACTCTGTGGCCTGACCTCCCTCCAAGGTGACCTTTGCGTTGGCTCACCTTGGTCTTGGGATGTCTCAAAGGCTGTGCTCCTCACTTACGCTCAGGTCCAGACACTCTGTGACCTGACCTCCCTCCAAGGTGACCTTTGCGTTTGCTCACCTTGGTCTTGGGATGTCTCAAAGGCTGTGCTCCTCATTTACGCTCAGGTCCAGACACTCTGACCTGACCTCCCTCCAAGGTGACCTTTGCGTTGGCTCACCTTGGTCTTGGGATGTCTCAAAGGCTGTGCTCCTCACTTATGTTCAGGTCCAGACACTCTGTGGCCTGACCTCCCTCCAAGGTGACCTTTGCGTTGGCTCACCCTGGTCTTGGGATGGGCACTCCCTGGCTCTGATCCCATGCTCCCGGGCCGGGTCTCTCCTCTGCCCATCCTTAACTCTCCTCTTTTACAGTTGTCTCTTTGCTGAGCCACAACTCCTATTTACAGCCAGTGGTTTTACTTCTCCTGCTTGGGATTCCCCTTTACTCCTCTAGGCAATCATCAGGCAACCAAAGACCCCCCCTAAAGGGCAAACACTTCTCTTTATCTGTTTCAAATCTCCTCTCCCCAGTCACTCTTGAGTCCCAGGGTACTATTTCTCTGCATTTTATTTCAGAACTACTCCACTTGGACTGAGCTTCCTCCCTCCCAGGGACCTCCCAGTCACCCCCCCCCCCCCCCCCCGAGAATCTCATCAGGGATTTACTTTCGAAGTAATCCCAACCTAACAGGGGGTTACAGTCATTTTCAGTGAAGATAACTGGGTAACTGCTGCTGAAAATAACTGGATAGGCTCGAACAAGCAATTTAATTCTTTCAAAAAGTACAATGACCAGGGGATACTCAATGAAATTACATGGAAATACTTTTAAAACAAATAGGAGGAAATACTTTTTTTTCACTGAATGAATAGTTAAGTTCTTGAACTCGTTCCTGGAGGATCTGTTAACAGCGGTTAACGTATCTGGGTTTAAAAAAGGTTTGGACAAGTTCCTGGAGGAAACGTCCATAGTCTGCTATTGAGATGGATATGGGGAAAACCACTGCTTGCCCTGGGATTGGTAGCATGGAATCTTGCTACTCTTTGGGATTCCAGAATCTTGTTATTCTTTGGGATTCTAGAATCTTGCAACCGTTGGGGAATCCGGAATCTTGCTACTCTTGGGGATTCCGAAATCTTGTTACTCTTTGGGATTCCAGAATGTTGCTATTATTTGGGTTTCTGCCAGGTACTTGTGACATGGATTGGCCACTGTTGGAAGCAGGATACTGGGCTAGATGGACCACTGGTCTGACCCAGTATGGCTATTCTTATGTCGGTGGCCATTTCTGACTGATTAAATTGTTTTGAATATTGGCCAGTATTGGCCAGAGTATGCCCATGTTATGAACCTACCCATTAGCTCAGTTGACTCACTCAATTATAGCACCAGTTGGGTTGGAAGTGCAATAACATCCCTGGTAATTCTGTAACAGGTTCCTGTTAACTACCTAGTTTTTCACCTTTCCTATCAAATATTCTTTCCTTTCCTTTCTGGTTCTTCTGAGAACATCATTTTCTAATTCTAATTCTGCAGCCCCCCCCCCCCCCCCCCCATTACCTCTCTACCCTCATCTCCCCCTACGCCCCTACCCGTAACCTCCGCTCACAGGACAAATCCCTCCTCTCAGTACCCTTCTCCACCACCGCCAAGTCCAGGCTCCGCCCTTTCTGCCTCACCTCACCCTATGCTTGGAATAAACTCCCTGAGCCCATACGCCAAGCCCCCTCCCTACCCATCTTCAAATCCTTGCTCAAAGCCCACCTCTTCAATGTCACTTTCGGCACCTAACCATTGGACCTCTATCCAGGAAATCCAGATTGCCCCAATTTGATTGACTGCATTTTTTTGTCCTTTAGATTGTAAGCTCCTTTGAGCAGGGACTGTCCTTCTTTGTTAAATTGTACAGCGCTGCGTAACCCTTGCAGCGCTTTAGAAATGTTAAGTAGTAGTAGTAGTAATTCCTTCTTTCTCTGCAATCCATATGCTTTTCTTTATGTGCATTCAACTTTGCTGTACTACTCAAATCACACATTTAAAAAATCTGCTAGAGGGAAGAGGGACCGGCTGCCCTGTAGACACACATTCTCAGTAGTCTGAGCTGACCCTGCTGCAGTAATGTTTTTGTGACAGTTATGAAACATGTTTATATATGTGGATACGATGGTATGTCTGGGATTTTTCTGAACTCAGAGCCAGGCTGGATTGATTTTACTGCCCCGTTTGCTGAATATAAAATATGGTTTTTAATCTTCTTGTACATCATTGCAATATTTGTTTCTTTCTTTGCTGCTCGTATTTTGCCTCAGTGAGGCACCAGAGGATTCTGGGGACTGATTGTGAGCTTGCCTTCTGGCAGTGAGAGAATTTTGTTTCTAAGCACTCTGAGGCACGGCCTAGTGGTGAAAGCAGTGGGCCGGAAACCATCAAAAGCCAGTGTTTTTGATCCTGCTTTTCCCACTGATGCTCCTTGTGACCTTGTGAAGCAGTCACATAGCCAGACCTTAAATATGTTGTGTGTGGGGGAGGGGCCTTGAGCTCAAAGTGATGGGACACAAACTGTGCCCTACCCCCAACCCCCAAGAACCTGAGCTGTTCGGAAATCACCAACAGTGTTGCCAGGTGGGCGGTTTTACCGCCCAATTGGGCGGTTTTCCGCGACCCGCCGCGGGAAATTTTTGCCCGCGGCGGGTTGCGTTTTTTTGGGCTGCTTTTTGGGCTTCGGGCGGTTTTTTGGGCTGCTTTTTCGGCCGCGGTGGGCGGGGTTAGCGACGTTTTTGGGCGGGGTTAGTGACGTGGGAGGCGGGGCCGATGACGTAGGAGGCGGGGCCGATGACGTGGGAGGCGGGGCCGATGACATGGGAGGCGGGACCGATGACGTGGAGGCGGGGCCGATGACGTGGGAGGCGGGGCCGATGACGTGGGAGGCGGGACCAATGACGTGGAGGCGGGGCCGATGACGGCGGGGGCGGGGTTGATGACGGCGGGGGCGGGGGTGATGACGCGGGGGCGGGGGTGTCAGGGGCGGGGTTTGAGTTTGGGCGGGTTTTGGGCTGGATTTTGGGCTCCTTTGGGCTGGAAAAATATTTTCCACCTGGCAACCCTGATCACCAAGCTCAGTAGAAGAGGTTCCCTGACAGGAACTCTTTCCGTGGTCTGCCACTGTGCTAGCACCCTTCTGCTCACGCTCAGCGTTTGTGTATGTTTGAAAAACAATCATGCATGGGGGGGGGGGGGGGGCAGTGTGTAGCAGAAGCCAACAGCCAGGCCACTGGTGGGGAACCATCTGTTCTGGCAGGCCGTGAGGATCCCC
Organism: Microcaecilia unicolor; assembly: GCF_901765095.1. Taxonomy (NCBI): domain Eukaryota; kingdom Metazoa; phylum Chordata; class Amphibia; order Gymnophiona; family Siphonopidae; genus Microcaecilia; species Microcaecilia unicolor. The sequence goes on along the minus strand of NC_044035.1, from coordinate 22,239,943 downwards.
GACAGCCTTAGCAACAGACGATGCCACAATTTGGTGGTAGCAGCAGCGGTGTACCAAGGGCGGGGCGGTGGGGTCGGTCCGCCCCAGGTGCACGCTGCTGGAGGGGTGCAGAGAGCAGCCACGCGCCTGTCGGCTCTGCTGGTTCCCTGCTCCCTCTGCCCCGGAACAGGTTACTTCCTGTTCCGGGGCAGAGGGAGCAGGGAGCCAGCGGAGCCGAGAGCCGCGTGGCTGCTCCCAGCAGCCAAGAGTGCACCCGGGGGGTCGATGCGCCATGGGGGGGGGGGGGGTTGTACTGCACCCGGGTGGGGGTGTGCATCAGCGATCCGCTCCAGGTGGCAGTCGACCTAGGATCGTCACTGGGTAGCAGGGAACTGAACCCATAGTGGGGGAGGGAGCAGGCCCTCATGTGGCTTAGGTTATAAGCCATTTTGGTACAGGGAACTACCCACCGCACCTGAATACGTAGCTCACTTTCCAGTTGGATTTGGGAAAGGTAAGAACTAAAATCCTCACTATCCGTTTTTTTTAAATCATATGTATATTTATGCCATAAATTTCCACATGTTATCTTCTTGCAAGCAGCCTTACATAATCAGACAGCAGAATATGTCAGAGAACCAACCAGTCCATCCAGTGCAGGGTTGGAATAGCACTACATTGAGCTCCTTTCTAAATATGGGAGAGTGGGTCTCTTAATTCATTTAATATACCTCCAACACTACCCTACCTACCACTTTCTTCTCTAATTCCTCTTTTAATCTCTGCTTATCACCGATTATATTCAAGATCCTGCCATGACTATCCACCTTATAATTGAACGAGAAAAACGCCTTGATTTCGACCTAAATCGGGAGATAGACGTTTATCTCACAAAAACGAATAAATTGGTATAATGGAAAGCCGATTTTGGACGTTTTCAACTGCACTCCATCGCGGAAGCATACAAAGTTGACGGGGGCGTGTCGGAGGTGTGGCGAACGTGGAACTGGGGCGTGGTTATCGGCCGAGGAGAGATGGGCGCCTTTCGTCGATAATGGAAAAAAAGTATGCGTTTGTAGCTAGAATTTAGGGCACTTTTCCTGGACCCTGTTTTTCCACGAATAAGGCCCCAAAAAGTGCCCTAAATGACCAGATGACCACCAGAGGGAATCGGGGATGACCTCCCCTGACTCCCCCAGTGGTCACTAACCCCCTCCCACCACAAAAAATGATGTTTCACAACTTTTATTTTCACCCTCAAATGTCATACCCACCTCCCTGGCAGCAGTATGCAGGTCCCTGGAGCAGTTGTTAGGGGGTGCAGTGGACTTCAGGCAGGTGGACCCAGGCCCATCCCTCCCTACCTGTTACAGTTGTGCTGCTTAATGCTTAGTCGTCCAACCCCCCCAAACCCACTGTACCCAGATGTAGGTGCCCCCCTTCACCCCTTAGGGCTATAGTAATGGTGTAGACTTGTGGGCAGTGGGTTTTGAGGGGGATTTGGGGGGCTCAACACACAAAGGAAAGAGTGCTATGCACCTGGGAGCTCTTTTACCTTTTTTTTTGTTTTTGTAAAAGTGCCCCCTAGGGTGCCCGGTTGGTGTCCTGGCATGTGAGGGGGACCAGTGCACTACGACTCCTGGCCCCTCCCACGAACAAATGCCTTGCATTTATTCGTTTTTGAGCTGGGCGCTTTAATTTTCCATTATCGCTGAAAAACAAAAACGCCCAGCTCACAAATTGTCGAATAAAACATGGACGTCTATTTTTTTCGAAAATACGGTTCGGTCCGCCCCTTCACGGACCCGTTCTCGGAGATAAACGCCCATGGAGATAGACGTTTTCGTTCAATTATGCCCCTCTATGTCATAGCAACACGCTGTAAGCCCACATTGAGCCTGCAAATAGGTGGGATAATGTGGGGTACAAATGCAATAAATAAAATAAAAAATATACTGCTTAGACCTAAGCATTTTACTGTTTCATTTTACAGCTACTGGATTTGTCCTTAGTGGGCTCACAACCTAAGTAGTACATTGTACTGTTGTACAATGTACAGAGGGTTAAGTGACTTGTGCAGGTGCAGAGGGAATTGAACCTGGTTCCCCAGAATCTAAATCCACTGCTGACCATCAAGCAGCAGTGGGAATTGCGCCCAGTTCCACCATCCGCTACACCAACCATTAGGCCACTCCTCCATTCGCTGACTCAATCACTCTTATCCCTGACTGCCATTAAGTTCTTTAATCAAGCCCCTCCCCAACACATTTTCAGTCTTTCCCTGGCCTTCTCACTCCCCTCTCCTCCCTCCCCCCCCCCCACCCCAGCTGCCACACATCACCTCTCCAGAAGTAATACGCGAAAAGTAGCAGGTTGTGAGTGAGCATTGAGGTCTGTACAAAGCACATTCTTAGCACAATGAAAAAAAACCCCACATTAAAAATGCACTTAAGTGAAAAGAAAAAAAGTTACTGCCTAATATAGTACTTTTTGAGTAAAAAGTAAAAGTACCTCAATTACAGTGAATGCAACCATTGTTAACATTTTTAACCCAACAATGTTATTACTCTACAATTCAATTTTCTTTGCTTTTAGTAAAACTAAATTTTGAAAATGACTGTCACTCATATCAGTGCGCTTTTGAGTCTTTAATCCATCGCATCTAAAAAAGGTGTTCAACAGCTGCATTAGCAGGAAGTGGATTATTCAGTCTGATAAAAAGTTCATTCAAAATGGGCCAGGCCACATCGTTACTGTTGTCTTTTAACTGGGTCTGCATCTGCAGGTATTGATCAAAGGAATCTCTGTCTGAAGCACTTGATTTCCTTATAGCAAATAATTCTTTATCATCATCGTTGTCATTATCATCTGCATTAATAGTAGTGTTAATTTATCACTTGAGTCTTCATCTTTGTTATCATTGTCATGCTTTCCAATTACAGAGAAGGCTTTCACAACGTTGAAATCGTTGTCTGTTGTTGTCCTAACATTTTTCGTCCGATGGCAAACTCTTTTTGAATCTCTTCAAGAACTGATGTAAGATTGTCAAATGTATGGAAACTCTTCAGTCTTAAGGCCAGTCAAGCAGACTATCAATCCAGTGGACTGTCACGCCAATGTAAAATTTTCCATGTCCATGAGATGTCCAGCAATATGTTGAGGTAGAGACATATGTCTGTTCACCAAGAATTGCAACCAGCATCAGCTTCATTTCGGCTTCAAAGTGACCAAACTCATTACTGTTCTGTTTGGCTGGAGACTAGTGGCCAGTTCAACAAGCTCAGGCAACTCTACTGTTCTCATAGGCTGTATTCCCTGAACACCAAAATTTAAGATGAAATGATCCACTGTTTGCATGACGAGGTTTGCAGTAGCAAAATTCTATTCCAGGTTTTGCTGTTTCATTTGGTCTACTGAGGAATCATCATTTACATCTCTCTGCCACTTTTACTTTTTACTTTTATCTAAATATTCAAACATCCACTAATGTCCAAAATAACTCAGTTAATGGGGAAAAGCCTCAAAGAGCTCCTAGATTATATGTTTCTACACAATTGTTGCGTGCGAAATACTAACTCTACAAATCTTATCCCCTAGTTGTAGCCTGAGACCCTGAAGAAGCAGCAAAACGCTGGCCATCGTTGGCTCAGGGCAATAAAGAGGGGAACAGCACAACATGGAGCAGCAGTAGAGGGAACGCCATGCAATAAGCTAAGCGCAATAGATTAGATAGTTTGGCATGTTCCAGTAATTATCACGCAATTTTGATATTTTTAGTTTATTTACAAAATAGTAACTATAAAGTATTTGATTGCAGTTTATTAAGATTATTCAGAACTGCATTACTTGGGGTTTTTGCCTATGATGAAGGGTAGACCAGTTGGTCTGTTTGAGCTCCGATAGCTGAATATATAATCTAGGAGCTCTTTGAGGCTTTTCCCCATTAACTGAGTTATTTTGGACATTAGTGGATGTTTGAATATTTAGATATTGTTGTATCTTCATACCACCAATTGACTTTTTACTTTTAACCAGGGCTTTTTTTGAGGGGGTACTTGGGGGTACTGAGTACCGACACCTTTTCCATTGGCTGCTAAAATTGACCCATAGTCCCCAAGTTTTAATGAAAGAGCTCAGGCTCTACACACCAATTCTGCCTTGCCATAGATTCTGTGACAGGTTGCAGGGGGCCTGGCTATTGTGGGGTGGGTCCTTCAGTGATCACCCCACCCCTGACATTTGAGTACCGGCACCTTTTTTGCTACAAAAAAACATACTGCTTTTAACTGTAAGCAACAGAAGTAACTAGGTAAAAGTAGTAAAATTATTACTTTGGTAAACGTAAAAGCAACAAATTGTTCCTGTACTTCTTTACAAGTAAAAGTAACCAAATATTTAGGGGTCCTTTTACCAAGCTGTGGGAAAAGGGCCCTGTGCTAGAGGTGGGAGCTGTTTTTCCAGTTCGCCAGGGCCGTTTTTACCTCATCGGATAAAAAGCCCCCACACACACATGGCCACGCAGTAAGAGAACTCTTACTGTGTGGCCATGCGATGGGGAGCCCTTACTACCACCCAGTCCGGTGGTGATAAGGGGTCCTGCGCTAACCCTGCAGTAACCGGGTAGCGAGCGGCGATGTCCAGTTACCGGAGGGTTACCGCCACACAAGCCATTTCCGGGGGGGTTTTCTTTTTCTCCCGGAAATGGCACACGCTTGCTGCGGAACTACCGCCGGCGGACGTGTTTGCCGGCGGTAGTCCCGGAACAGCGAGCGGTAAGCCCGCGTTGGGTTTACCACCACTCTCTAAAAGCCCCCCCCCCCCCCCGCTTAAGTACAGTAAGTAGTTACATTTACTTACCTACAACACAACACTGGCTTAGAGTGGGGTGACATGATGAGTGATTAGAGCAGCGAGCTGAGACTCAAGGAAGTTTGACAAGTCATTTTTATTCTTCGCTGCTTTTGGTACAAATCAGACATTCCAAGGGTGGACGGCACTGAAAGGAGAGATTTATGGGTGATGGGTTTTTTGAGGTATAAATGTAGAAGTGTCAAAAAAAGACTCCACAAATGAAACAAGAAGACTAAAAAAGATTTAAGTTTCTTCGGTGCCTCTCAAAGGATATGGACGCTTCTCCTACTAACCTACAAATGCACTCGATCTGCAGCCCCTCATTACCTCTCTACCCTCATCTCCCCTTACGTTCCTGCCCGTAACCTCCGCTCACAGGACAAATCCCTCCTCTCGGTACCCTCCTCCACCACCGCCAACTCCAGGCTCCGCCCTTTCTGCCTCGTCTCACCCCATGCTTGGAATAAACTCCCTGAGCCCATACGCCAAGCCCCCTCCCTACCCATCTTCAAATCCCTACTCAAAACCCACCGCTTCAATGTCACATTCGGCACCTAACCATTATACCTCTATTCAAGAAATCTAGACTGCCCCAACTTGACATTTCGTCCTTTAGATTGTAAGCTCCTTTGAGCAGGGACTATCCTTTATTTGTAAAACTGTACAGCGCTGCGTAACCCTAGTAGCGCTTTAGAAATGTTAAGTAGTAGTAATAGAAGTAGTTTGGGGGCAGTTTTCAAAGGAATTTTCCCAGGAAACTAATGTTAGCTGGGTAAATTTCCAGAACGGAAAAATTCTTTCCACATAACATTCACACAGATACATTTGTGCCAGAAGACTTCGCCACTCCAGCCTAAATATTCAGAGGTATCTCCATTTATGCCTGTCACAGAACTGGTGTAAATGAGTGGAGTGGAACAGGTGGATGCGAAGCGTCTGTTCACGCTTTCCAAAAATACTAGGACTAGGGGGCATGCGATGAAACTACAGTGTAGCAAATTTAAAACAAATCGGAGAAAATGTTTCTTCACCCAACGCGTAATTAAACTCTGGAATTCGTTGCCGGAGAACGTGGTGAAGGCGGTTAGCTTGGCAGAGTTTAAAAAGGGGTTAGAAGGTTTCCTAAAGAACAAGTCCATAAACCGCTACTAAATGAACTTGGGAAAAATCCACAATTCCAGGAATGACATGTATAGAATGTTTGTACATTTGGGAAGCTCACCAGGTGCCCTTGGCCTGGATTGGCCACTGTCGTGGACAGGATGCTGGGCTCAATGGACCCTTGGTCTTTTCCCAGTATTATTATTATTTATTGCATTTGTATCCCACATTATCCCACCCATTTGCAGGCTCAATGTGGCTTACATGGTTTTGTTATGACATTGTCATTCCAGAATATCAGATACAGTTAGAAGTGTGTAGAGATTAAGTAGGGAAGAAAGAGGAAGTGATTGGGCGGGTGATAGTAGAAGTGGATTTTCATAACTGGTTGGGTTGGGAAAGTGAATTAGTGAAGCTGTTGGTACTCGTTGTAGGCCTTTTTGAAGAAGTGTGTCTTCAGAGATTTACGAAAGTTATTTGTTTCGACAATTGAATCTTCAGAACTTTTAGTAGAAGAGTGCTGAGCAGACTTCTATGGTTTGTGCCCTGATCGTGACTGAATAGATATGGATGGGCTGGAGTGTAAATTTTAAGGGGCTTCGATGTTAGCTTCAGAACATAGTACAAGAACAGTGCTGGGCAGACTTCTACGGTCTGTGCCCTGAGAAAGACAAGGACAAATCAAACTCGGGTATAAAGTATCACATATTTACATACCATGTAAAATGAGTTTATCTTGTTGGGCAGACTGGATAGACCGTTCAGATCTTTATCTGCTGTCATTTACTCTGTTACCTGTCCATGGAATGCCTCCCTTGCAATTACATGCTAAGCCATTTGTGTGCTTAAATTATACTGTACCACTGAATGCTCTGCGCGCTCTTATGCGTGAAAGTGTCTGTTCATGGGACCGAGCGCTAGTGTTCTGCAAATGTAAGCACACAAATGACGCTTAAATTGAAGCAGCTTTTGACTTTTCTCAGAGGTCTACTGCCCCCCCTCCTGTTTGAACAAGAAGTCCAACCATAGACCTCATGGCCCAGCTCTGAAGCCTCCAATCTTGTAATTGTATTTATTTATTTATTTATTTATTTATTAGGATTTATCTACTGCTTTGTGAAAGTATTCACTCAAGGCAGTGTACAGTAAGAATAAATCAAACAAACATAAGCAATGGACAATTACAACAGTAAAGATATTCACATAACAATACTACTTACAATATAATATATCCATTGTTGCCAGATAAAAACAGGTGGTTGTGGATGAGTCATTCTACCCATATTATGTAATTATAATGCAGTGAGGCTGTTATGTCTGAACAGGTCCCTTAAGGCATAAGATGTTTTTTATAGCATTGTGGGGTAGAGTTTCCACAGGAGTGGATGAACGCTAAATCCCACAAGCGAAGATTCAAGGAAATAGGGTGGGAAGTGGACCAATGACTTCAGGACATAGAGACTGAGATGATATTCACGAAGCAAACTTTATTGTAGACTCGACACAGTACTGTGTTTCGGCCACAGCTATCGAAGGATGAGACTACTTGTTAGTGATCTTCATGATATTTTAGGCTTTTTGGAGACAAAAAGCATTGGACATTTCTGTGTTAATCCTCTTTGGTGTATTTACCCAAGACGGACAACCTTTCAAACAACATTTTTTTTTCCAATTTATTTATGTTTATTAAATAAAGGCATAATATACAAATATTGCTGCAACCATACAACAAAAATATTTCCAACAACAAATTGCAATAACTTCTCTTAAGCTTTAACCCCAAGTATTTCCCCCCCCCTTCCCCCCCCTAGGTAATGGGCAAGCTAGGATCAGGCTGCGCTGACCACTCAATATATGGGTCCCAAACATGATGGTATTTAATCAATCAACTGGATATAGTCCAACTTCCTTAGGATCATCCGCAGTCCTGGCAAAGTCTGTTGTTTCCAAGCTGCCGCCAACACTAAGTTTACTAGCCACCAAGATCTGTGTGGCCAGTTGATGTGTGTATTTTTTACTTCCCTGTGGGCGCACATGTAACAGGCAATGTTCAATTTTCATGGGGATAATCAGTTTTGTAATACTAGCAATCAATTTCACTACACAATTCCAATACTGTTAGGCACGAGGGCAGGCCCACCATATATGAACCATATCGCCTACCATTCCACATTGCCGCCAGCACAGAGCCGACCCCCCTTTAAACATTTTAGCTACTCTCTGTGGGGTATAATACCAAGTGTATAATATTTTATACCCATTCTCCACAAGGGCATTAGAGATGGACACCTTGAGCAGGGATGTAAACACCCTTTCCCACATCGGATACTCATAGGATACCCCCAGAGTTTTTTCCCATTTGTGTAGATAGTGTAGGATGGGCCGGGTTTGTGACAATAGTGCCCTACATAGCCTAGATATCCCTCCTTTGCCACCCCCACTAGCCATTGCCCGCTCTAACTGCGTTTCATCTAGGCTCAACTCTTCCTTAGCCCACCTCAAAATGAAGTCCCTTAGCTGCCAATATTGAAAAGCATTTGATCAAACAACATTTTTACACTGTTAAAGACTCCTGAGGCAGGCCTGTGGCCGAAACACAGCACTGTGTCGAGTCTACAATAAAGTTTGCTTCGTGAATATCATCTCGGTCTCTATGTCCTGAAGTCATTGGTCCACTTCCCACTCTATTTCCTTTTATAGCATTGTTGCTCTTTTAGGGGGGGAAACATAATTTTAGAAAGTTGTTTTTCCTCCATGCATCAGGAATCACTCACTCATGTGGTTGGACTGTGCTCACTTCTCATTAGTCTTTTCCAAGCAACTTGGACAGTGCCAGCAGATCCGTTTTGAGCCCCAGCCTGTAAAGATGATAGAGGGCTGAAAAAGACCCGCAAACACAGATGAAACAAATATTAACCCTGGCCCCGCTCCCCAAATCCATCATCCTGGCAGTTGCATAGCCCCATATCATACCATTACTCCCTCGGGTTAAGGGAATATGAACTCCTGAGAAGTTAGCATGTTCATTGAATTACTTCAGCAAATGTTAAAAAGAAAAGAAAGAAACCTCAAATCTGCATTGGCATTCATGCAAATTCATCTCAGAGTGCACCCTACTACTACTACTACTTAACATTTCTAAAGCGCTACAAGGGTTAAGCAGCGCTGTACAGTTTAACAGAGAAGGACAGTCCCTGCTCAAGGAGCTTACAATCTAAAGGACAAGTGTACAGTCAGTCAAATAGGGCAGTCAGATTGGGGCAATCTAGATTTCCTGAATAGAGGCATAAGGGTTAGGTGCCGAAGGCGACATTGAAGAGATGGGCTTTGAGCAAAGATTTGAAGATGGGCAGGGAGGGGGCTTGGCATATGGGCTCAGGAAGTTTATTCCAAGCGTAGGGTGAGGCGAGGCAGAAAGGGCGGAGCCTGGAGTTGGCGGTGGTGGAGAAGGGTACTGAGAGGAGGGATTTGTCTTGAGAGCGGAGGTTACGGGTAGGAACGTAAGGGGAGATGAGGGTAGAGAGGTAGGGAGGGGCTGTAGATCGAGTGCATTTGTAGGTTAAAAGGAGAAGCTTAAACTGTATGCGGTACCTGATCGAAGCCAGTGAAGTGACTTGAGGAGAGGGGTGATATGAGCATATCGGTCCAGGCGGAATATAAGATGTGCAGCAGAGTTCTGCACCCAATCCCACTCTGTGTCTGTGAGTTTCCCCAAAGTTATGCTCAGCCCCAACCAGGCTGATTCAAGTTTGACCTCAAATTTTCAATCTATGAGGAACAAAGCTTGGGTCATATGTTTCCTGAACATGAAACGCTGCTGGGTGCTATAAAAATTTTGAATGTTCTTCCTTGAAGAGCTTGGGATGCAGGAGCAATCCGTTCAACTTCAAGACGAGCGAGCCGCTGAGCCTGTGCACCTCAGCTTTCTGATCTAAATCTATATGCTTGTCAGAATTTGGTGAGGAAGCGGCAGCAGTTAGAAGCCATGAAGACATGCTGACAGCTTTATTCCGCTTGAGTTCCGTGTCAGTTCTTTCCTCCCCCCCTCCTCCTGTGATTAAAAATTAATTCACAAGTTCAAAAGGCAGGGAGGGCCTGTGTGGTTTATAATACAAATGAAAGAGCAGGGGAGCAGCGAGCGAGCTTACTGAGCAGAATTTCAAGGAATGTATTAGAAGTATGTGATCAGGAAGTAATAATGTAAATTATAAATTACTTCATGCTGTATTGATTTTTTGTTCTGAGGACCAGGGAGAAAAGAGAAACACATCAGGGAAATAGAGATTCTTGAATCTTGCAGCCGTGCAAACACAAGTCTAACAAGTTCCTTTTCAACTTCCAGCTCACCGGGAATGAAGCTGTATTTTTCTAAGAGATTTATATCAAGAAAACATCTTCCCTTGCTTGTTAATTGTAAAATGCTACTGTTAATCCTATAATCTTAACACCAAAGGATTGAACAGTTCATTTTGCTGGAGTATAAACACGAGAGAATTTAAATTACCGTTGGATTCCGAGAACTTATTAAGGTGGATAACTTTGAAGTCTGGCCGTTGTGCCACCTATGCCGATTTTAGCTTGTTCTTGTTTTCTTACACGTGGAGCGCCTAGTTTTAGCCACGTATAAGTGTTCTTATAGAATCCTACAGTAAGTTGGCATACACCAGTTCTGTGACAGGCATAAACGGACGTACCTAAATGCTGAACTTATGCATGTAACTTACAGTTTTACCAGGGGCGTAGCCAGACTTCGGCGGGAGGGGGGTCCAGAGACCGAGGTGAGGGGGCACATTTTAGCCCACCCCCCCGCGCCGCCGACCCCCCCCCCCACCATTGCCGACCCTGCCGCCGCCACCACCAACTTTGCCCCCCCCCCCGCCGATGACCCTCTCGACCCCCCCTCCCGCCGCCAACCCGCCATCGCCTGACTTTGCTGGCGGGGGACCCCAACCCCCACCAGCCGAGGTCCTCTTCTTTCCGCAAAAGGCTTCCTTCTGTTTCTTACGTCCTGCACGTTGTACGTTGCGGGAAGAAGAGGACCTCGGCTGGCGGGGGTTGGAGTCCCCCACCAGCAAAGGCAGGCGACGGCGGGTTGGCGGTGGGAGGGGGGGGGTCGAGAGGGTTGTCGGCAGGGGGGTCCAGGGCCAAATCTACGGAGGCCCAGGGCCCCCCAGGCCCCACGTAGCTACGCCACTGAGTTTTACTAAGCAGTGGTAAGTCCACCATGGGCTTATCGTGCACCAATCTGGAGCTACCACCGGCCCAACATGGGCGCCGACGGTAGATCCACCCCAGCTCATGGCATTTCTGGCGCTAGTGGAAATATTCAAAACTATTTCTGCGGGGGGTTACCCAGCGGTAATCGTGCACCGTTGCACGCGGCCCAGTTAATGCCAGGTTACTACTACTACTTATCTTTTCTAAAGCGCTACTAGGCGTACGCAGCACTGTACACTTGAACATGAAGAGACAGTCCCTGCTCGACAGAGCTTACAATCTAATTAGGACAGACAAACAGGACAAATAAGAGATAAGGGAATATTAAAGTGAGGATGATAAAATAAGGGTTCTGAACAAGTGAATAGGGGTTAGGAGTTAAAAGCAGCATCAAAAAGGTGGGCTTTTAGCTTAGATTTGAAGACGGCCAGAGATGGAGCTTGACGTACCGGCTCAGGAAGTCTATTCCAGGCATATGGTGCAGCAAGATAAAAGGAACGGAGTCTGGAGTTAGCAGTGGAGGAGAAGGGTGCAGATAAGAGAGATTTTCCCAGTGAACGGAGTTCCCGGGGAGGAGTGTAGGGATAGATGAGAGTGGAGAGGTACTGAGGAGCTGCAGAGTTTGAACTGTATGCGGAAACGGATAGGGAGCCAGTGAAGTGACTTGAGGAGAGGGCTAATATGAGCATAAGCGTGGGAGCCCTTACCGCCACCTCAATGACAGGATAGGCAGGCCTGGAAAACTTCCTGTGGGCTCATCCTAAATTTGTGGGGAAGCTGACAAGTGTGTGCTGGAAAGCACATGTGGAGATGTGAAAAATCGCTGCATAGACTCTCACTCTCTTGACCCAACTGATCTTGTGTTTCCACTCAGAGAAAAAGTATTACATCTGTACCATAAATCATAACTCGGGCACATCGTACCCACTAAGCAGCCCGGCAAATCCTCCTCCCCAACAGGTACAGCATGACCAATATCCCAGAGAACTTTTACAACTTTATTGATACATCATGTACTAACACTCCATTCCTCTCATGTGTGCAAACTTTATAGAATACCTCACTTATATGAGTAACTTAAGTGTTTCATTGGTCCTCAATTTGTATTTAAGTGGCACTGACTGTCAATGAATGGCACAAGCAAGTACTAATTGACAGTTATTTATTTATTTATTTATTTATTTATTTATTTGTTACATTTGTACCCCACATTTTCCTACCTATTTGCAGGCTCAATGTGGCTTACATAGTACCGTCAAAAGCGTTTGCCCAGTCGGTTGAGAACAAATACAAGGTTGTATAGTGATCGATTGAGGTAGTTGTGAAGGGTCAGGAGGGATGAAGATTGTATGTTGTCCAGTGTCCAGTACGATCACTGGTCATGCTGTGTTGCTGGGTGAAGGAGTTTACGTAGGATCGTTGGGGTAGGCCTTTTTGAATAGATTGGTTTTTAGTGACTTTCTGAAGTTCAGGTGGTTATGGATTGTTCTCACAGCTTTCGGGAGTCCATTCCATAGTTGTGCGCTTATGTAGGAGAAACCGGATGTGTAAGTTGTGAGATACGCCCTTATCTATCCTTTAGGGCCCCTTTTACTAAGCTACATTGAAAGAGCCCTGTTCTAGTGGCAGTGCCCGTTTTTGCCACACGTCAGGACCCCTTTTACCGCAGAGGGTAAAAAGGCTGAAAAAAGAAATGCCCGTGTCGGTAAGTTTGCACTTGCTGTGCAGCCATTTTTTTTTGGGGGGGGGGGGGGGGGGGACACTTACCACCACCTATTGAGATGTCATTAGGGGCTACCGTGCTAACCCAGTGGTAACTGAGCAGTGTGTAACGGTACCCGATTACTGCTAGGTAACCCCCTGCAGAAATATTTTTCAAATATTTCCTCTAGCACCGGAAATGGCGCACGCTGGGGGTGGAACTACCGCCCGCACCTGCATTAGGCGTTAATTCCAGGTTGCCGCATGACAACCCTTTAGTAAAAGGGCCCCTTAGTGCACAACTGCAAAGGGGGGGGGGGCATATGTAGGAGCAAGGTATGGGTGAGTCAGGGCTATGCCATCTATTATAGTGCAGACTTTACAGAATACTGGCAATTATGCTTGTAACTGCTGCATTTAGACATGAACCGTTATGCTTGCCATAGTGTAAGCGTAAGATGTTGGAGTGGCCTATTGGTTAAAGCACTGGTCTTGCAATCCAGAGGTGGCCGGTTCAAATTCCACTGCTGCTCCTTGTGATCTTGGGCAAGTCTAGATTGAAAGCCCACCTCTTCAACATTGCTTTTGACTTGTAACCACTTATACCTCTCGCTTCTACCTACCTACCCTCCTCTCCTCTTTCCTCTACACATTAATTGATTTGCTTGCTTTATTATTATTGTCTATTAGATTGTAAGCTCTTTGAGCAGGGACTGTCTTTCTTCTATGTTTGTGCAGCGCTGCGTACGCCTTGTAGCGCTATATAAATGCTAAATAGTAGTAGTAGTAGTAAGTCACTTAACCCTCCATTGCCTCAGGTACAAACTTAGATCGTGAGCCCTCCTGGGACAGAGAAATATCCAGTGTACCTGAATGTAACTCGCCTTGAGCTACTACTACATACATAGTAGATGACAGCAGAGAAAGGCCTGTACTGTCCATCCAGTCTGCCCAACAAGATAAACTCATTTTACATGATATGTGATCCTTTATATGTATACCTGAGTTTGATTTGTCCCTGCCATTCTCAGGGCACAGACCGTAAAAGTCTGCCCAGTACTGTTCTTGTACTAAGTTCTGAAGCTAATGTCGAAGCCCCTTCAAATTTACACTCAAGCCCATCCATATCTATTCAGTCACGATCAGGGTGTAGACCATAGAAGTCTGCCCAGCACCGGTTTTGCTTCCAAATTACCGGCATTGTCACCCAATCTCTGCTATGATTGGGTATGATTGTATGTGATGATCTTAACATGGACAAAGGTAGAAAAGGTGACGGCAAAAGCTAAAAGGATGCTTGGGTGCATAGGGAGAGGAATGGCCAGTAGGAAAAAGGAGGTGATGGTGCCCCTGGTGAGACCTCATTTAGAATATTGTTTACAGTTCTGGAAACCACACCTTCAAAAAGATGTAAACAGGATGGAGTCCGTCCAGAGGGCAGCTACTAAAACGGTCAGTGGTCTTCATCAAGTGTATGGGGACAGACTTAGTGATCTCAATATGTATTCTGTGGAAGAAAGGCAGGAGAGGGGTGATATGATAGAGAAGATTAAATACCTACTCAGTATAAATGTACAAGAAGCGAGTCTCTTTCATTTGAAAGGAAGCTCTGCAGTGGTGTACCAAGGGCGGGGCGGTGGGGGCGGTCTGCCCCGGGTGCACGCTGCTGGAGGGTGCAGAGAGCAGCCGCGCGCCTGTCCGCTGGTTCCCTGCTCCCTCTGCCCCAGAATAGGTTACTTCCTGTTCCGGGGCAAAGGGAGCCAGCGGAGCCAACAGCCACGCAGCTGCTCCCAACACTCCTCCAGCAGCGTGTGTTGATGCCAGGTATGCTGATGCGTCAGGGGAGGGGGTGTTGATGCTGCGGGGGGTGTTGATGCTGCTCGGGTGTTGATGCTGTAGGGGGGGTTGATGCGCCGGGGGTGGTGTTGATGCTGTGGAGAGCGGGGGTTTTGTGCTGCACCCCAGGGGGGTGCGCAGCGGCGATCCGCCCTGTGTGGCAGCCAACCTAGGAACGCCACTGAAGCTCTGGAAGGAGAAGCCTTAAGATGAATGTGAAAGACTGAGAAGTAACCTGAGAAAATACTTCTTCACGGAAAAGGTGGTGACTTTGTGGAACGGCCTCCTGGCGGAAGTGGTGAAGATGAAAACTGTATCTGAATTCAAGAGAGCTTGTGACAAATACATAGGATCTCAAAGGGAGTGATGGGAAGAATATATGGCATAGACGGGTAGACTGGATAAGCTATATGGTCTTTATCTGCCTATATTTTTCCATGTTTCTATGACAGCATTGGTGTGCAATTTGGTGGTTATAGAAGACTGACTTAGCACTCACCTTTTGGTCAGCAGAATTGTGGGGCCTTGTATAGAATGACTTCCCATGCCTTTATTTGGGAGAAAAATGGCCGCAGTGGCCTCGTACCTTTCAATATACATAATACCAAAAAACAAGCCTTTACAGATCCCAAGGGCTCCAAGGGGTTAAATTAATTGGTGCAACTTGAATTTATGTAATATCTATATTTATTAAACTTGTAACTGTGGCCAGCAGCATCCCACTCTGTAAATGCTGCAGTTAAAAGCCTTGAGCAGCAGTCACTCCATGTTGTACGCTTCCCTTTCATTATACCTTCCCCAGACCACTCTTCTTGTGATGTGAGCAAACGTCCCCATATATTACTTGACTCACCAGACCCTGCACTGTGGTCTGAATAAATGTAAAGATGTGAGCTAAAATGTTTCCTGGCCTGAGTAAACAGTCATTTAATTACTCTATTTCCCAGCTGCTTTGGGCCTACTTTGGAGGAAGGCAGCAAATAAATGGAAACTTAAGTAAAATGAAATACAAACTGGATAGACCATAAGATCTTTTCCTGCCATCCTTTTTATCTGTTTCTGTGTTTAAAATGGATATTCTCTCTGTGCAATTCTGGATATTAGACCTGGCAATTTTATTTATTTATTTATTGCATTTGTATTCCACATTTTCCCACCTATTTGCAGGCTCAATGTGGCTTACATACTACTACTACTACTACTACTACTTAGCATTTCTATAGCGCTGCCAGGGTTATGCAGCGCTGTACAAGTTTAGACATGGGGAAGGACAGTCCCTGCTCAAGAGAGCTTACAATCTAACGGTAACACGCTATGTAGCCAGTGTAGGAATTAGGAAAGGGGAAGGTGGTTAGGCGCCAAAAGCAAGGGAGAAGAGATGGGCCTTGAGTAAGGACTTGAAAATGGGCAGGGAGGGCGCACAGCGTATGGGTTCAGGAAGTCTGTTCCAGGCATAAGGTGATGCGAGGCAGAAGGGGCTTACATAGTATTGTTAACTTAGTTATTCCAGTATATCAGGTACAGTTAGTATTGTGTAGAGATTAATTGAGGGAAGAAAGAAGGAGGAAGGGATTTATTAGGGTAATTATAGAAGGTGGGCTTTCTTAACTGAATGGGTTGGTGAAGTGGATTAGTGAGGCTATAGGTTCTCATTGTAGGCCTTGTTGAAGAAATATGTCTTCAGAGATTTGCGAAAGATAGTTGTTTCGTTGACTGTTTCCAGGTCTGTGGGTAATGCATTCCATAACTGCGTGCTCATGTAAGAGAAGGTAGTGGCGTGCATCAGCTTGTATTTTAGTCCTTTACAGCTGGGGAAGTGCAGGTTGAGAAATTTGCGAGATGATCTTGTGGCGTTTCTGGGAGATAGGTCCACGAGGATTAGCATGTAGGTTGGGGCGTCTGCGTGAATGATTTTGTGTACAATCGTGCAGATCTTGAATGCAATGCGTTCCTTAAGTGGGAGCCAGTGAAGTTTCTTTCTTAGGGGTTTTGCGCTTTCATATTTAGTTTTTCCAAATATTTTTTATTTATTGCACTTGTATCTCACATTATCCCACCTATTTGCAGGCTCAATGAGTCTGGCGGCCGTATTCTGGGCAGTTTGGAGTTTTTTGATTGTCTGTTCTTTGCATCCGACATATAGTGCATTGCAGTAGTCCAGATGACTTATTACCATTGACTGTACCAGGGTACGGAAGATGTATCTCGGGAAGAAAGGTTTTACTCTTTTGAGTTTCTACATGGAGTAGAACATCTTTTTTGTAGTGTTTTTCACGTGGGCATCAAGAGTGAGGTTTTGATCAATGGTGACTCCAAGAATCTTCAAGTTTTGTGAGACAGTAAGAGAACATATGGTGTGATTATGGTGGAGAAGTTTTTTGTGTTATATTGTGAGGTAAGTACAAGACATTGTGTTTTTTCTACATTTAGTTAAATTGGAATGCATCTGCCCAGGTGTGCATGATTTGAAGGCTTTGGTTGATCTCGTTGGTGATTTCATTTAGATCATGTTTGAACGGGATGTAAATTGTGACATCATCTGCATATATGTAGGGGTTGAGGTTTTGATTGGCTAGAAGTTTGGCTAAAGGTATCATCATTAGGTTGAATAAGGTTGGTGAGAGGAGGGATCCTTGGGGGACTCCACATTCAGGTGTCCATGGGAGTGATTTGTCCGCGTTCATTGTTACTTGGTATGATCTTGTGGTCAGGAATCCTTTGAACCATTTGAGAACTGTGCCTCCTACTCCGAAGTATTCTAGTATATGTATTAGTATATCATGGTTAACCATGTCAGTGGTGCTGGACATGTCGAATTGTAGGAGGAGTATGTTGTTACCAGTTGCAATTGCTTGTTTAAATAAGTTCATTGCGGACACTAGAACAGTTTCGGTGCTGTGATTTGACTGAAATCCTGATTGAGACTCATGCAGGATTGAGTGTTTATTTAAGCATTCAGTAAGTTGTTTCATCACTATGCCTTCCTTGAGTTTGGTTATAAGTGGAATAGATGCTACTGGGCGATAGTTGGTCAGGTCCATTGTGCTTTTCCTACTGCCTTCCTATTTTTTCTGACACGCCGGGCAAGTCATTTATCCCTCCATTGCCCCAGGTGCAAAAGCTTACATTGTGAGGCGGGTAGGGACAGAGAAAAAGCACCTACATAGAATAAGTAAACCACTTTGGTTGTACAAAAAAGAGAACAACCCCCAAACGTATCAAGAGCAAAAAAAATAAATAAATAAGAATGGGGGAAGACCGATCAGATTCCAACACAAGGGCAAACGTTTATTGAGCTGAACAACTGACTCGACACAGTTCTTTGTTTCGGTGCTGAATGAGCCTGCCTCAGGAATCAAGACAGTTCAATTCAATGAATGGTTCAAGAAAGATGTTCAGTAGCCCAAAGAAATGTCACTGTAACACCATCCAGAAATTCCAGTGTCAAATAACTCTTACTTAGATATCGCAGCACAAATGCTGTGAAAATCGTTAAAAGCAAAAGGTAGTATATCAACTTCATGACCCTTTACCCCTTATCTTGCTTTTCTATTTATACATTTGCTTACATATTTGTCTCCCAGGATATAATCATTGATAACATTTTGTCCAGTTCTGCTGGAAGGTTTTTATGGCAAAGCACCAAAGCAGTTAATGATCTCTTGTACTGTTGAAGTTTTTATTTGT
Source organism: Microcaecilia unicolor (assembly GCF_901765095.1). Classification (NCBI taxonomy): domain Eukaryota; kingdom Metazoa; phylum Chordata; class Amphibia; order Gymnophiona; family Siphonopidae; genus Microcaecilia; species Microcaecilia unicolor. Next base: position 22,221,571 of record NC_044035.1, on the reverse strand, counting down.
CTATTCCAAGGAATCTTGTCAGCAGAACAGCCTTATCCTTTTTAACCACTTAGAAAAAAAAATACTCTCCCATAATGATGAGTAAATAAAATTAACAGTAGGAAAACTGAGCCTGGCAAATGATGTAGAGAGAGGCCAGGCCAGGTCAATTCATTTTAACATTGATAATGTATTTACAATGGCGTCTGCTGAGGACCGGGGAACACTGATAGGCCATGGAATCCCATAAGCTCTACTGATTTCAGTCAAGCTACTTTCTCAAGCTGACAATCTGACTTGGAAACAGAAGGGGAGGAAGTGGCCTGAGGTGCCACACTACTCATGGCCGAGAGGATGAGTAAGGGATACGGGGCAAAGGATGGAGATGGTCTGGATATGGAGAGTACAGGAGGGGGGTGCAGGGTTAAGAAGATCTTGTCCAGTGATGGGAGGGCAGCAAGGGAGAGTGAATCATTAATTGGATGGGAAGCATGAGTGCGAAGGGTGTGGCGAGGGAAGTATGAGAGAGCAAATGGGAAATGGGTCTGGAAGGATGGGAAATGGATCTGGGGTATCTGCACTAGAGAGAGAGAGAGAGAGAGTTTCAAAAGTACCCAGTGGCTCATTTCAGGAAGACCAATCATGATTCATTTTGGAACATGCTGTGCTGATTTCAAATGTTAGTTCCAAAGTGCACTGGGATATGAATTCAGAATCCAATCCACAACTGGCCATATGGAGGGGCATTTTCCAACGGAGACGACCATCTCTAAGGGCGCCCAACTCTAAGGCCAGTTCTGCGAAGGGGTGTGGCAATGCATATTATCGAAACAAGATGGATGTCCATCTTTCGTTTTGATAATACGGTCGGGGATGCCCAAATCTTGACATTTAGGTTGACCTTAGAGATGGTCATCCTCGGTTTTCGGCGATAATGGAAACCAAAGACGTCTATCTCAAAAACGTCCAAATCCAAGCTCTTTGGTTGTGGGAGGAGCCAGCATTTGTAGTGCACTGGTCCCCCTCACATGCCAGGACACCAACCGGGCACCCTAGGGGGCACTGCAGTGGACTTCAGAAATTGCTCCCAGGTACATAGCTCCCTTACCTTGGGTGCTGAGCCTCCACCACCCCCCCCCCCCCAGGTCCGCCTGCCTGAAGTCCACTGCACCCACTACAACTGCTCCAGGGACCTGTATACTGCTGCGATGGACCTGAGTATGGCATTTGAGGCTGGCATAGAGGCTGGCAAAAAAGTATCTTTAAACTTGTTTTTTATGGTGGGAGGGGGTTAGTGACCACTGGGGGAGTAAGGGGAGGTCATCCCCAATACCTCTGGTGTTCATCTGGTCAGTTCGGGTACCTTTTTGAGGCTTGGTCGTGAAAAAAAATGGACCAAGTAAATTTGGCCAAGTGCTCGTCAGGGACGCCCTTCTTTTTTCTATTATTGGCCGAAGACGACCATCTCCTAATCACATCCCAGTCCTGCCTTCGCTACCCTGCCGACATGCCCCCGTGAACTTTGGTTGTCCAGCAAAAAAAACAAAAAACAGCAGTACAAAGGTGTGGAGCTGCTCTCTATGCTGCACAGCTGATGGATCTGCTGGTCCTGCCTCTTCTGACATGAATGTCCTGTTTTTAAGGCACAAAAACCAGCAGATCTATCAGCGGAGTGACTTAGGGGTCCCTTTTACCAAGATGCAGCAAAAAATGGTCTGCGCTGGCGTCGGCGCAGGTTTTTCCACATGCACTGAGGCCCCCTTTTACCGCAGTGGATAAAAGGGATGTATCTCCTGCAAGAAATCACCTTGCAGCAAGTACAACACTTGCTGCAGGGCCATTTCATGGGGGAGCCCTTACCTTCACCCATTGAGGTGGCGGTAGGGGCTCTCACTCTAACCTGGTGGTAACCAGGCAGCGCACGGCACTGGGTACACTCCAGTGCTACAAAAGTAAATATACTTTTGTAGTTCCGGATATGACAGCGCACTAGGGGTGGCAAATACCACTGGGCTGCTGCGGTAGCTCGGCCGTACGTTCTGTTTAACGAGCCATAAGCCCGCGTTGGGCTTACCACCGCTTAGTAAAAGGGGCTGTTAGACAACAGCTCTGCGCCTTTGTGCCGCATTTGTTTTGATGGGAAGTGACTTGGCTGGCAGGGGCTATGGAAGCTGCACTGCTGAAGCCAGGGAAGGTGGCCCATCTGTAAGTTTCCCCAGGGCCCCATAGGGGGTTAAAGTGGCCCTGTACATTTTTCTCCAAATTCTATAAATGGTGCATAAAATTGCACACACACATTTGGGTCTCAACAAAAGTAGTTTCTATTGTATAGAAGATATCTAATGACACATGGTCTATTGTTCATTGCAATTGATGAAGTGTATAAAACAAATATAAAGATACATTCTCATAGTCTAAATATGTATTTATTTATTTATTTATTTATTTGTTGCATTTGTACCCCACATTTTCCCACCTATTTGCAGGCTCAATGTGGCTTACAAAGTACCGTCAAAGGCGTTTGCCCAGTCGGTTGATAACAAGTACAAGGTTGAAAAGTGATCGTATGAGGTATATGTGGAGGGGTCGGAAGGGATGAAGATTGCGTGTTGTCCAGTACGGTCAAAGTCATGCTGTGTTGCTGCGTGAAGAGGTTTACGTGGGGTCGTTGGGATAGGCCTTTTTGAAGAGGTTGTGGTTTTTAGTGATTTCCTGAAAATTGACCTGAAAATAACTGGTAAGCTTAGAGTTTGTCAAATGCTCTACCTTGCTTTGTCCAATGGTGGTTCAGTCGAATAATGAACGTGTTTTCTTGCCGGACCTGTGTTGTGTCAACGTTGCTCACAAATTCTTTGAGCTTGGCCTCGTTTTTCAGTCACCCCCCAAAGAGTGGCTTTCTTAATATCAAGCTCCTTCGATACTTTTCCTTGTGTTTTGCAGTTTCTCACTTTCTTTATGGCAGTTAGCTTCTTCTCAACTGTATACGTATACTGACATTTTCAATCATCCATTCTAACGTTTTTGGTCATGTGACCGAGGCAGTTTTACATTTCAGTTTTCTGTGCATGTTGATTTCTGGTTGCCAGAACCATGAGTTAATGATTAATCTACACTAAATATTAGCATTTGGAAGCCCTCAGCGTGCATTAATCAAATTCATGTATTATCGGTCCATGCACTAATGATGTTCCACTGTATATCAATAAATTTTTATCTTGAGATTAAAGTACATCAGTGTCTGGGAGGAAGAAGTACTTGGGACTTTCATCATCAAACATATAAATGGCGAGTGACCGAACTCACTCGCAAATGCGCAGTAAAGACCCTCTCTGTCCCGCCCCTGCATCAATACGTGATGATGGGGGGAGAGACAGAGAGAGTCTCTACTGCGCAAGGGGAGCGACGAAACCGCCGTCACTACCGCTTCCCCCCCCCCAAGGTCGCTGCCACCACTCCCCCTCCACCCGGGCCGGGCTCTCGCTCCGCTATAGAAACAGCGTCAACGCAGCACACAGCTCAGCTGAGCTGCCATCGGCCTTCCTTCCCTGCCTGTGTCGCGGGACACAGGCAGAGAAGAAGGACGGCAGCTTATCTGAGCTGTGTGCTGCGTTCCCGCGCTGTTTCAATAGCGAAGCAAGGGCCCGGCCCGGGTGGAGGGGTGGCCGTGACTCAGGTGGGGGAGCGTAGTGGTGACCTCGGAGGGGCAGCAGCGAGCTCGGCGGCGGGGGGGGGGGGGGCCTTGCAGCGGCGAGGAGAAGGGGCCTTTCAACCCCCCCCCCCCGGTCCTATACTAGCCCGTTTTTACGGGCTCAACGGCTAGTACAATAAGATTCTGTTAAAAAGAATATGAGTAGCTTAGAAAACAAGATTGTTCTTAAAAACCTCTGAGACTGTTTTTCATGTTGTCAAAGCTATTGTTTCTACTCTCAGTCATGTGGGCTTATAAGTTATACCTTGCTGAAGCTTTTTTTTTTTAAGAGGCTCACTGGAATCTGGATAACAAATGGTCATTGTAAAATGTTTTCTCATAAAATACAGGGATCATACTTAAGATGAAATTCGTATGTGCTGGTATCATTTTAATAGTTTCCAGCCCACTTCTCGAGCAGTATACGGACATTTATCACATTTATTTATTTATTAGGATTTATTTACCACATTTTTGAAGGAATTCACTCAAGGCGGTGTACAGTAAGACTAGATCAAACATGAGCAGGGGCGATTAGAGCAGTAAAAATATTCAAACAATACAAAGTATGGCATGGTATACTACTTGCAATGACAACACAATCCTGCTTATAATCGAACGAGAAAAACGCCCAAGTTCCGACCTAAATCAGGAGATGGACATTTATCTCACAAAAACTAATAACGCGGTATAATCGAAAGCCGAACTTGGACGTTTTCAACTGCACTCCATCGCGGAAGCGTACAAAGTTCACGGGGGCGTGTCGGAGGCGTGGTGAAGGCGGGACTGGGGCATGGTTATCACCCGAACAGATATGGGCGCCTTTCGCCGATAATGGAAAAAAAGTATGCGTTTGTAGCTAGAATTTAGGGCACTTTTCCTGGACCCTGTTTTTTCACGAATAAGGCCCCCAAAAGTGTTCTAAATGACCAGATTACCCCCAGAGGGAATCGGGGATGACCTCCCCTGACTCCCCCAGTGGTCACTAACCCTCTCCTACCACAAAAAATGATGTTTCACAACTTTTTATATTCACCCTCAAATGTCATACCCACCTCCCTGGCAGCAGTATGCAGGTCCCTGGAGCAGTTGTTAGGGGGTGCAGTGGACTTCAGGCAGGTGGACCCAGGCCCATCCCCCCCCCTACCTGCTACAATTGTGCTGCTTAATGCTTAGTCGTCCAACCCCCCAAACCCACTGTACCCACATGTAGGTGCCCCCCTTCACCCCTTAGGGCTATGGTAATGGTGTAGATTTGTGGGCAGTGGGTTTTGAGGGGGATTTGGGGGACTCAACACACAAGGGAAGGGTGCTATGCACCTGGGAGCTCTTTTACCTTTTTTTTTTTTGTTTTTGTAAAAGTGCCCCCTAGGGTGCCCGGTTGGTGTCCTGGCATGTGAGGGGGACCAGTGCACTACGAATCCTGGCCCCTCCCACGAACAAATGCCTTGGATTTATTCGTTTTTGAGCTGGGCGCTTTCATTTTCCATTATCGCTGAAAAACAAAAACGCCCAGCTCACAAATTGTCGAATAAAACATGGACGTCTATTTTTTTCGAAAATACAGTTCGGTCTGCCCCTTCACGGACCCGTTCTCGAAGATAAACGCCCATGGAGATAGACGTTTTCGTTTAATTATGCCCCTCAATATGTACTAGAACATTATAATTGGTAGTGAAGGGTAAGGCAAAGTTGTAACATATAGATGAGTAAGAAAGTAGGAAGAATTAGAAAGTGAGGTGATTGATTTGAAGAAAGTTGCACGTGAGGTCAGAGAGATGGTTAAATATTATCTCAGCTAGGGTAGGAGTGGATAAACATGTCCTACTGCAGTATGTGCAGCCTGAGTCAATCCTTGTGTGTGTGAGTGAGACTAACAAGTTAGTTACTTCTTCCATTAAAGGCTTGGTTGAAGAGCCAAGCTTTTACCTGCTTCCTGAAGTAGAGATAGTCTTGTGTCAAGTGGAGCCTTTCAGGCAATGCATTCCAGAGTGTGGGGGCTACTCCGGAGAAGGCTCGCTTGCGGGTATCACATCGTGTAATGTCTTTTGGAGCGGGTGTAGTTAGTGAAAGTCCTTGGGAGGACCTTAGTGTCCTTGGCGGTGTGGCAATTCATCACTGCATCACTTCATCACTGAGCCAGATAAATACCTGACAATTTATCTCACAACACTTCAACACTGCGGACATTCCATCATGTGACATTTCATCACATGAGTGTCAGTATTTGGCTGGTGGCGGTGAACAGCTTTTTCAGCCGCTGACGGCATTATTCCTGGCTCTTAATAACAGGCCGTGTCCTGGCACCACATTGAATATCCAGGTTTATGCAGTTGGGTATCTTTTATGCGATTAAGTGCAATATTCATCACTTAACTGCATAAGCAACACAGCATAAAGATAAGACTAACTTTCATACGGTCCAATTCACATAGAAACATGATGGCAAATAAAGGCCAAATGGCTCATCCAGTCTGTCTATCCTCCATAACCCTTAACTCCTCCTTTTCCTAAGGGATCCCACATGCTAGTTCCATGCTTTCTTAAACTCTGACATAGTCCTCGTCTCCATCACCTCCACCGGGAGGGCATTCCACGCTTCTACCACCCTTTCCATAAATTAATACTTTCTTAGATTTCTCCTAAGCGTGTTTCCTCTTAACTTCATCTTATGCCCCCTCATTTCAGAGTTTTTCTTGATTTGGGAAAGGCTCACCTCCTGTACATTAGCGCCACTGAGGTATTTAAACATCGCTATCATATCCCCTCTCTCCCACCTCTCTTCCAGCATATACATGTTGAGGTCCATGAGCCATTCCCCATATGTTTTATGACAGAGCCCGTTTACTAATTTGGTAGCCACCTTCTGGACCGACTGCATCCTGTTTATATCCTTCCATAGGTATGGTCTCCAGAATTGCACGCAGTACTCCAAATAGGGCATCACCAGAGACTTATACAAGGGCACTATCACTTCTTTTTTTTCCTTCTGGTCATCCCTCTCCTTATACACCCAAGCATCCTTCTGGCTTTGACCGTCACCTTCTCTACCTGTTTGGCCACCTTAAGGTCTTCGGACTCAATCACCCCCAAGTTCCCTGAAAATGTAGACATTGGCATTTACAATTGCCTCAAGGCATTTACAAGTGCCTGTAGTAAGGATCAGCTGTAAATGCCGACAACTTGGCCCCTCCCTCAGTCAAACCCTTGATGATTACACCCTTGACAACTGATGTCACTCCAAACCTAACAAGATATTCTATCATCCTCCTGTGCAAACTCCCCCTCTCCCCCCCCCCTCACCCACCGCCACTGCCAGCAACCCACACAGTAACCCTCCCTCGGCAGCAAGAGATTACATTTGGCAGAGTCTCTTGGAAAATAGAATTCAAATTCTCTATATCTTGAGTTGACTTGGACATATGAATGAATTCCGTTCTTCATGTACTATCTTAAATCTGTCTTCATTTGAACTTAAAATGTACTAGCAGCAAACATGAGTCACAAACCTTTAGGCTTAATACACAGACTGACCAACGTCTTATGGGCCTTTGCAGCAGGGTGCTCAAGTCCCAGCTTCCCCAAGCTGACTGGTAGCTTTAGAGACATCAAATTCTAGATGGTGAAAGAGGTTCCAACGGAAGTGTCTTGATTCCCTCTCAGTGACCAGTTCAGATGGGATAATTAGTCATCAGCCCCCTGGATTCTATAGAGGTCACACAAGTTTGGGCATGGATCCCAGATCCGCATGCAAACTAATTAGTTAATGAGCCAATAACAATCAATAATTGATGTTATTTGGCAACAATTTGAAGTTATATGCACATCTGTCCTAGGCACTATTCTACAAAATGTGTGCCTAAATTTTAAAGTGTAGCACAGAATACCCACAAACAAATATGAGCTCAAAAGAATGTTACATTTTTCAATTGTTGTTAAGATGACCTCAGCAATACAACTCATCAGTCTTAAACTGTACTGATGCGCATTACGCATTATAGTCGTCACCGGCCATTTTTTTTTATCAATATAAATAAATGCCATTTGAAAAAAACTTAATAGAAAAGTATACTCAGAGTTTAAAGAAGAAGTTGACTAGGGAATATTGTTCTGACATGATGCATGTTTTGCAATTGCTGTATCAAGGAAGCCCCTTATGTAGCCAGACCCAACCATCTTCTGTGCCATTCCACAGTCAAAGGACTTTGACCATGGGAGGGGCATGGGTGGATCAGGGGACGTTCCCAGAAGTTAGAAGTGATGCTATACTGTCATTTGTGTGTGCCCAGCTGCCAAAAATTAGGCACTGGAATTTATACCAGGTTTTGGCAGGTGTAAATACTGGTGCCCAAACTTAGGGACAGAAATTTCACCCATCCACACCCATCCCCAATGGAATCTAACCCATACCCTCCCATACCCATTAAGATCCATTCCATCCTCACCCATCCCCACAATTAATCTCCTCCATCCCCACCCATACTCACGGGAGTTGACGTTATTATTTACTAGCTCACAACCCACTGTTTCCTCCAAACCACCAACATCCTCCCGTGTTTTTTTTTGGATAGTATTTACTATTCAAGTTGGGTCTTGTTGATCACCTGTTATGATTGGGGTCAGAACCCCTCTCAAACTTACCTCTTTCCTGGGGGTCAGCTTCTTAGCTGGCTTCTGTTTCTTTTGTCTATCCTTTCTGAGCTGGCTCTGTCTCTCTGTGCTGGCAGCTTCCAGCAGCATGGCTCTAATTGTTTCACTATACTGCACCTGTGTATGTTGCCTGAGTTGCTCTACCTCTCTTTGGGTGTACTGGCTTCAAGTGTTTCACGGTGCTGCATTGGTGTGGGTTGGGCCTCTCTGGGTTTCAGTGTGCTCTCTGGGCCAGTGTGCTGTTGCCTGGGTCTAGGGAGTGTGACATCATCAGGGAGGGCCTTGATAAGGAAGTGGTGTTGTTTCCTTCAGGGCCTTTTGCAACAGTGGTGTTTGCTTTAGGTAGGGTGGTGCAGTGTGCACTTCTGACTTTGTGTCTAGTTTCCCTGCTTGCTTTTGCTAAGGGCCAGGTTAGTGTTAGTGCAGTGTGCACTGGTGACTGTGTGTTTAGCTTTCCGGCTTTTCCCTTATGGTTCCCCTGCTTTTCCCTCTTGGTTTTGGAAGCATTGCTGTGTGTAGGGCTTTGGAAGCTCTGTTGTTGATAGAAGTACTTCAGGGTTTGGTGTTGTTAGGAACACTGCAGAGTTTGCTGTTAGAAGTACTTCTGGGTTTGTGCTATTGGGAGCATTGCAGTCTTTGCTGTTGGTGTTTGGTGATTTAGAATCACTTTTGGCTTATGTGTTAGCTTCCCTGCTTTTCCTTGTGGCTCCTCTGTCTTCCCTTTGAGTGCTAGGAGCTCTTCTGGTTGCTTGCCAGAGTAGTGCTTAGGAAGCACCTTGTTAGTTGTATCTAGCTTGCTAGAGCAGTGCTTAGGTAGCTTGTTAGTTTTGTGTTTAGCTTATTAGTGTAGCGCTCTGCTTGTAGCTTGGTGCTTAGTAGCACCTGTGTTAGCTTTGTGTTTAGTTCCCTGCTCTGTTAGTTTAGGGCTTAGGAAGTCCCTTTCTTGAGCAGGGCTTAGGAGCTCCTGTTTAGTATAGGGCTTAGGAAGTCCTTTTGTCGGTTTACTGTTAGGAACACTCCTGCTGGTTTAGGGCTTGGGAGCACGTAGATCAGTTTAGGTTTAGGAGCACTTCTGTTTCCAGTCCTGGTCCCTGTGTCATCTGGTATCCAGTAAGTCCTGCCGGCTACTCGAACCCAGGAGCTCAACTCCTGGGGGGCTTAGTAGCTAAGTGCAGGTGAAGCTGTGTGGACCAGTCCGGTGTGCTCCAGTCCAGTGTTCCAGTCCTGTGTCCTCCAGTCCGGGGGATTCCAGTCCAGTGTTCCAGTCCATGTGTTCCGGCTCGCTGGGCGGTGCCTGCAGTGCCTGCCGGTGTCGGTGTGCTTGCCCAGCGTTGGTTGGTGGGTTTTGCCTGCTGCTGTCGCTCCTCGTCAGCAGCCCAAGGGCTCACGTTTGCTCCAGAGCCCAGCCCCGTGGGCTCTGAACCTGAGAACCTGACATCACCAATACAACCACACCACTTTGAATCTTCTTTCGTTAATGTGATTGTGTTGGAAGGCTCGTCTATCTACCTTACTGTTTGCCTGTTGTTAGGGACTTCGTAAGGCTATTCTTGTCCCTCTACTTCGGTGGTTTGTACATTACAAAAGCTGATGGAGAAATATGTTTAAATGTCTGTAGTCTCATTGTAAAACAGAAAATATAACATGTACATTTTCAGCCTGCTCAAATCATGCCCCCTTGAAATCTCTGCATCCTGGACATCAACATGTGTAAGTAGCAGCATTCTGAAACCATCATTTGCAATTTTATACTCTACACATGTAAATATTGCTATTTACATGTATAGATGCTTCTACAATGACCGCCATGCTTTTCAGGTATCTCACAAAGAAATGAACTGCAGTACTGAGGTATAAAACCCCCAGAGGCATAGGCGGTCGGTGGCCCAACTGTTTAGGGAGGCTAAAGGGGGCGGAGTTAGGGGTGGGGGCAGGGGTGGAGCTTAAATCCATAATTGTCTGATAACACAGAAAAAAAAAATAAAAATAAAATTCACAATTAATACCTTTTATTGCATTTAGATATTAGCAATGTATCATATGTGAAGGAATAAAGTGGTTGCTCAAAGCATATACTAACCATAATCGCTCAACTGCAAAACACTATGCACAACTTTGTGCAAAAACACACTCAGAACTTTACTGTACCAAAAATATTACACTGGGCAGAACCTAATACACCATTAGGGGCTTATAGCCCATTTAGTTATGTTTAAACAGAGATCTGCATTAATAAAATATTTATTTTTATTTTGACCTATAAAACCACTTGTTCCTAAAACATGCCTAAAAACAGAATAATCCAGTTGTGTATCTAAAATGCAAATTCCTACAAATGAGATGACATTAAAATGTGATTCCATGTGCCCCAATGAAAGGTGAGTTTAATTCTACTTCCATTTAATTTCAATATACAGTATTCTATCATCTTTATAACACCAGCTTCCCAAGGCAGAGAACAACAACAGTTAAGATAAACTCAGATAAACTCTCAAGAAACAGAAACAGGATATATAAGCACAAACTTCAGAGTTTATAATCGCTTTTTCTACCAGCTGCAATACCGTGCCTATTAACAGAAACAGCTTTAGCCTTGTTACGATCAACAATCAAGAACAACCTGGATGCAGCAGCTCAAAAGTTTGTTTGTTTTGTTTGGGCTGAAGGCAGTGAGGATGTCATGCTGGGGAAACACATTAACCAAATTGGCTTCCTTGTTTACTTACTGGGCTACAAAGGCTCACTTGCACTCGTTTTGGGAGTCTTGCATCTTTCTCCCTGTTTCTTCTGCTGCCTGCTGTCTCCCCGGTTGTCATTTTTACTGCACTGAAGAGTTCTGCCTCGGCACCGGCAATTCAGAGACTCAGAGTCAGCCTTCTGCCAGCGTCGGGGCTTCTCCTTAGGGGCGTCCAGGACTCTAACGTAACTTCCTCTTTTCTGCAGAGCTGGGAGGGAGTGAGACATGCCCGAAGAGAAAGCCCCGACGCTGGCAGAAGGCAGACTCTGAATCGCCGGTGCCGAGGCAGAACTCTTCAGTGCAGTAAAAATGACGACGGAGACGGCGGGCAGCAGAAGAAACACAAGATGGTCAGGGTTGGGCTGGGGAGGCTTAGCCTCCCCAAGCCTCTTATACGGGGCGCCTATGCCCAGATGTCTCCAACAAAACAGAGGCATAGCCAGAGAACAGATTTTGGGTGGGCCTAAGCAAGAAGTGGATGAGCACCAAGTTTACTCCCCCTACCACACCCAAAAAAAACCATCTCAGCTGCCGAGAAAACACTTCTTTCCACCTTGGCAGTCTGCAGCAGATATTAACTGAAAAACTGAGTATGTGCAGGTTCCGGTATCATGAAGAGTAGCGTTTTCATTGCTATCGGGGGGAAGTCTTCAGCTGGTCGAATTTGGGATCCTCACCAGCTACTGCTAAACGTGTGCTACTGTTGGGTGGGTCTGAGACCTAACTGGGTGGGCCCTGGCCCACCCAGGCCCACCTGCAGCTACGCCACTGCAACAAAAGCACATACAGGGTATCAAAACCTACTTCACTGGGCAGATACATGCAGTGAGAGTCATTACAGATATGAAACACTAAGGGGAGTAGGTATCAATGTGGGCTACCGTTAAGATGTGTTATTGTAACACTAAGTCATGCTATTTTAGCACAGGTCCCATTTTATGCAATGCAACCTAGCTATTAATAACTCAGGTTAACAGTGAAGTAACACGTTTTAATGGTTGCCCATGTAGATACTCCCCCCCCCCCCTCAACTAAAGAAAGACTCTGGCAATTGAAATAGCTGCTATCCACTTATAATAAAAGTGAGCCAAGTATGGGAGAATCAAACACACAAATTAATTGCTTAATGAGCTCAATGATATCAATATTTGGGTGCTAACAAACAGTTATTAATTTTATTTTTGGCTCCTATTAGAATTTCTCAAGCATCTGACTGTGTGCTATTGCATAAGGCAGTGTGCCTAACTCCCATAGCGTGGTGGTCATGGGAGGAGCATGGGTGCATCGGGGTATTCTGAAAATTTGCATGCGTAGTTATAGAATATTGGGTCAATGTGCCTAACTTGGACACCAGCATCTACATCAGGTTTCAGCAGGCATAAGTATGGCCCCAAAGGTTAGGCACAAGATCTGCACTTAAGCTCTATTCTATAAAGATCATGTGTTCTTTACAGAATAGTGCTTAATGCCGAGATGGGCTACCGTTAAGACGTGTTATTTTACCACTAAATTGTGCTATTTTAGCACAATCCCTTTTTATGCACTGAGACCTAGAAACACAGGTTAACAGTAAAATAACATGTCTTAATATGTGATGCCCCTGACCTGGGCACTTCTGGATTCGGGGTCCGATGTAATTGAAGCCTCCAAGGGCAGTCTCCGTCGGTTCCTTACGTACTTGGTGCTCAGTGCCTCCAACTGGGGAAAGACGCATTAGCGGGTGTGTTCATCCTCTTCTCCCTTAGGAAACACCCGGAAATGTAAACTCCAAATAAACTGTAGGAAATAAGACTGACTGTTAAATTAGCAGGCTTTATACACACTTATATTATCTGAAGTCAAATGAACACACTGAAGTCAGCAGCTCATGCAAACTCAACCGGTTTATTCTTCAGCTCTGCAACAGCAGAAATATCAATCCATTTCAACTCTTCAACATTGAATGCAAAGCTTTTAAAACTCCAGTCCTTCTGGTGTTCCACAGGGGATCTCCTGTACTTTCCCCCCTTGGATATACAGTGCAATCCGCTTAAGTGCAAGGGTCTGGGACCAAAGAAATACATGCAGTTAACCGGAGTGTGCACTTAACCGTTGTGACCCAAAGAAGCTTGACATCTGATAAACATATGTACAGTACTGTTTATTATACGTACAGTATACAGTCTCCGTTAACTGACATTAGGTTTGCTTGAAGTAATCAGTCATAGTCCTCTGTCTGCCAGCAGTAAAAACTGTCATAGCACTGACATCCAGTGGCCTCCAGATAGGCCCACACAGTGTTGACACTCTCCTGCTCTCTTGCAAAAGTGACAGGAGGTTGTTGAATTTCATCAGCATGTGCCTCGCTGCTCATTTCATCATCTGTTTCATCATCAGCCATTGCCTGCGTGTAGGCGCATATCTGGACATCAGTGCTGTCGTCAGCTGTTTGTAGATCGTAATCAACAGCTACATAGTGATGCAACTCCTCTTCAGTAACACCGACTGAATGTCAATAGCCTGTTCATCTGACGCGTTTGCAACAGCTGCATCTGTTTCATCCCTCTCCACATCCCTAACAAAGCTTGCCTGCTTGTAGCAGTTCACAATGGTTGCCTGTGTAACATGATTCCAGACTTCCTTCTGCATATGTAGTGTCACGTGCCATTCGGCTTCCATATTCCGTGCGTGCGCTCATGCGGAGTCTATCCTGCAGAGGAGCGGTCTTGAACCATGCATATAAGCGAATCTTGCACTTATCAGTGGTGCGCTAAACCAAAGTTTGTCCCCATAGAAATTGATAACGCCAAAAACGGGACCGAAGTACGGCATGCAGTTAAACAGAGCATGTGCTTATCCGACGTGCACTTAAATGGAGTGCACTGTATTTGGTACTTTTCAGCAGGACTATATACACTTGGCGCCTAACCACCTTCCCATTCCTGATACCTACACTGACTGCATCGTTTTTTACCTTAGATTGTAAGCCCATTTCTGTAGGCAAGGAAACGGGCCTTAGGCAGGCAAATTCTCCCCCCCCCCCCCCGCGCTACGGCCCCCTCGAACCCCCCCTTCCGCGAACCTGTCGATCCCCCCCCGTGCCGGCGAAAACCCCCCCCCCCCCCAGCGCCGCCGCCGTTGTTGTGCTACCTGTGCTTACAGCCGAAGTGTTGTTCTGCCCTTCGCGTAGTTTCCTCAATCATCTTGTCTGGAAGTTCCTCTGCATGCGTCTGACGTCAGACGCACGCAGATAAACTTTTAGTGAAGATGATTGAGTAACCTACGCGAATGGCAGAACAACACTTGGGCTGTCAGCACAGGTAGTGCACAACGGTGGCGGGGGGGGGGGCGTTTTTCGGCGGTCCGGGGAGGATCGACAGGTTCGCGGAAGGGGGGGGTTCGAGGGAGCCGTAGCGCGGGGGGTGACAGATGATTCCGAGGCAGTAGCTGCCTTGACATCAGTGACGTCCCTGCGTGTCTGCCTCGCAGACCACCTCCAGCCAGGGAGCCACGGTCCCAAGCACAGAACGTTGGAGGTAAGAATTATTATATAGGACTACTTCCCTCGGGCTGGGCTTCCTCCCACCCAGGGGCCTCCCAGTCACTCCCCCCAGTGACTCTCCACAGGGACTTACTCTCCTAGTAATCCCCAAATAACATGGGATTACACTAGTCTCCCACATTGATAATTTCCTTCCCAAGTGCTACATAGGGACCAGTGTTGCTAAAAGAAAAGGTTGTATGATCAAACTTTGTACCCACCTATGTTTTTTTCTGTAATAAAAGTGAAAAAAATAAAAAGGAGAAACCTCTCCATAGACCCAATGCAGAAGAAAATCTTCAATAATCAGGGACTGTGTCGACGATGTAAAAGTTGCAAAAGAAGTGAACTGCCTTGGCAAGCATTTGTAACATCCAGCTGTATGCCTGAAATAATAAGCTGAAGAATTTATAGCAGTCTTTCTCGAAAATCGCATTAGAACTGTGCCGGTTGCCATAGAAACACAGTCTGAAGTTGGGTGAATATTACTGCTGGATGTCGGCTTGAAGCTGTTAAAGCTAACTTTTTTCTCTTTTAAATGAAAACTGTCTATTTGTTTTATCTTCACAATGGTTTATAAGTGGTAATATGACTCTGTACTGCGAGTGGCATAGAGATAATGCAACATCGTTCCAAGTGGTAGGACTGCTTAGCTGCTGGGAAGTTCTCTTTTGCCAAAGGGATCATCATTTTTTCATGACCGTATCATTCGCACATGTGTGAACAATTGTATTTCTCCTCCTATGTGGGTTCTGTTGGCAGCTTTTCAGCCCAGTCTGAGGAAAGTCAACAAAAGTGCTATGATTTACATTACAAAAAGGGGACTAGAATGCTACCTCTTAATATACCAGGGGCCTCCAAGTAGGATGTGATGAATGCAGGGCGTAGACAGCAGAAGTCTGCCCAGCTCCCGTTTTGTTTCCCAATTACCGGCATCGCCACCCAATCTATGCTAAGATTCCATGGAACCACTCCTTCTAAACAGGATTCCTTTGTGTTTATTCCATGCATGTTTGAATTCCATTACCGTTTTCATCTCCACCACCTCCCGAAAGACCTGGGCCTTTTCTAAACAAACATATGTGTCATGGTTGGGGAAGGTGAGACCTTGGGCTGTGATGAGATTGGCTCTACTTGTGCAGCATAAGTACCACATAGGACCTTGTCGACAGCTGCTGATGGGGCCACCTGGTAGAGTCTGGGAGCTAGAGAAGGCAGGACCTGACTTGGACTTGATGAAGTGTATGACTAGGCAGTGCCTAGCAGACTGGCTGTAAAATGACAGGGACAGTCTAGAGGTTGGTTATTAAAAGAACCCTTGGGGTTGGCTCTTAGAAGAGTTCTATGGGACTGGCCTGACGGATTCAAGGCCAGGGAGTAGCTGGAACAGCAAGATTGGAGGCAGGAACAAGCAGGACTGGAAGCAGAAACAAACAGGGCTGGAAGACTGGAACAAACAGGGCTGGAGGCAGGAACAAGCAGGCCTGAAAGCAGGAGCGGGCCAGGCAACCAACACTGGAGAAGCACAACTCTGGAAGCCAATTGCCGAAGCACTGGTGGAGTGTAGAGCAATTCCTTAAATATCCCTTAGCTAGAGTTACCATATTTGCGGAGGCAAAAAAGAGGACACAAAAAAAAAAAATAAAATGCTGCCCTGCCTCCCAACCATGCCCATGCTGCGCCATGCTGCACCCTGCTGCACAGCTATCTTGAGTTTGACCGCCCCAAGAAAGACAGATTCTGTAAGCAGTGAAAATACTGGTAAACGTAACAGAAATATATTTTCTTCCATACTCTGCTAAATACAAAATTAGAAAATATATACATTTCCTTTCCCTCCCATCCATGAGCAGCATGACCTCCTCTCCTTCCATCCCCTTCTATCCATGTGCTGTATTTCCCCCTTTTCCCTCCCCCCCTCCATCATCACCAATCTTTTTTCAAGTCCCCCTCCCTGCAGCCACACTCCATCTACCTTTATTACAGTCCCCCTCCCTTCCTTTCTCAATCCATCCACCCACCCACCCACCCGTCCCGCGCACACACACACACACGACTACATCCATCCTCCCCAAATCTATCGTAATATCCCTGGTGGTCTAGTGGCTTCTTCAGGGAAAGAAAGAACCCCAATCTGCCCACTGGTGCTCACCTTCCTGTTGCCACCACTTCTTGAAGGCTGCCAAGTCTTCAAGCGGTGGCCTCGCAAGACTCTAGGCGTGGAATGCTGCAGGATTGTAGCAGTTTCCTGAACCAGGTCAGGGGCGTGAGCATATGTTGAATACAAAGGGGTCCTTTTACCAAGCTACGCTAAAAAGAGTCTGGTGCCGTTGTTAGCACATGGGTTTTCCACGCATTGCGGTTACTTTTAGTGTAGCAGTAAAATAGCCACATCGCCGTGTATTTCTTTAATGGCCACATGTTAATTTCCCAGTTAGCGTGTGGTCATTACCACGGATCCCTTACAGACACTTATTTTGTAGGTGCTAAGGGCTCCCGTGCTAACCCCAAGGCAATTGGGCAGCATGCAGCAATGTGCCTGCACTACCCTATTAGCGCATGGCATGCCTACGCTCTGCCCATAGTAATGCCGGTTGATATTGTGTATCTGGATTTTCAAAAGGCGTTTGACAAGGTACCTCATGAAAGGCTACAGAGGAAATTGGAGGGTCATGGGATAGGAGGAAATGTCCTATTGTGGATTAAAAACAGGTTGAAGGATAGGAAACAGAGAGTGGGGTTAAATGGGCAGTATTCACAATGGAGAAGGGTAGTTAGTGGGGTTCCTCAGGGGTCTGTGCTAGGACCGCTGCTTTTTAATATATTTATAAATGATTTAGAGATGGGAGTAACTAGCGAGGTAATTAAATTTGCTGATGACACAAAGTTATTCAAAGCCGTTAACTCGCGACAGGATTGTGAAAAATTACTAGAGGACCTTACGAGACTGGGAGACTGGGCGGCTAAATGGCAGATGACGTTTAATGTGAGCAAGTGCAAGGTGATGCATGTGGGAAAAAAGAACCCGAATTATAGCTACGTCATGCAAGGTTCCACGTTAGGAGTTACGGACCAAGAAAGGGATCTGGGTGTCGTCGTCGATAACACACTGAAACCTTCTGCTCAGTGTGCTGCTGCGGCTAGGAAAGCGAATAGAATGTTGGATATTATTAGGAAAGGTATGGAAAACAGGTGTGAGGATGTTATAATGCCATTGTATCGCTCCATGGTGCGACCGCACCTTGAGTATTGTGTTCAATTCTGGTCGCCGCATCTCAAGAAAGATATAGTAGAATTGGAAAAGGTGCAGCGAAGGGCGACTAAAATGATAGCGGGGATGGGACGACTTCCCTATGAAGAAAGACTAAGGAGGCTAGGGCTATTCAGATTGGAGAAGAGATGGCTGAGGGGAGACATGATGGAGGTATATAAAATAATGAGTGGAGTGGAACAGGTGGATGTGAAGCGTCTGTTCACGCTTTCCAAAAATACTAGGACTAGGGGGCATGCGATTAAACTACAGTATAGTAAATTTAAAACGAATCGGAGAAAATGTTTCTTCACCCAACTTGTGGTTAAACTCTGGAATTCATTGCCGGAAAATGTGGTGAAGGCGGTTAGCTTAGCAGAGTTTAAAAAGGGGTTGGACGGTTTCCTAAAGTACAAGTCCATAAACCGCTACTAAACGGACTTGGAAAAATCCAAAATCCCAGGAATAACATGTATAGAATGTTTGTACGTTTGGGATGCTTGCCAGGTGCCCTTGGCCTGGATTGGCCGCTGTCGTGGACAAGATGCTGGGCTCGATGGACCCTTGGTCTTTTCCCAGTATGGCATTACTTATGTACTTATGCCTACCACGCTAAAAAGTATTCCTGCAGACGTGCTATTTGCGACACAGTAGATCTGCACTAGTGTCTACCACATCTTGGTGAAAGGGCCCCCAAGTTTGCCTAAATATTTAGGGGACAGTTATATAATTTGACACCTCCAGTTTGGTGTGCCGATACCACAGACTGAGTGCCAATTCCATAACAGCATTTCTTCCCAAAGATGTCATCATAGAATACTAGTATAAACCCAAACCAATGGCAGACATAAATGGACATGTCTACAATAGATGCATCATGTAGAGTAAAGAAAAAAAGAAAGAAAGATGTCCTGGGTACTCAAAGAATGTCATCTATTTTCTTTAATATGTAGCTCTGCCTTTAAGCATTGGGCACCCTTAGAGGTATTGCGACAATCTCCAGGGAACGTCTATCATTCCATGGTGCGGCCTCACCTTGAGTATTGTGTTCAATTCTGGTCGCCGTATCTCAAAAAAACATATCGTGGAATTAGAAAAGGTTCAAAGAAGAACGACCGAAATGATAGAGGGAATGGAAATGCTCCCATATGAGGAAAAGCTAAAGAGGTTAGGGTTCATCAGCTTGGAAAAGAGACAGCTGAGGGGGGGGGGGGGGTATGATTCAGGTCTACAAAATCCTGAGTGGTGTGGAACTCGTTGCTGGAGGATGTGGTAACGGCAGTTAAATACCTGATTTAAAAAAGGTTTGGATATGTTCCTGGAAGAAAAGTCCATAGTCTGTTATTGAGATGGACATGGGGGAAGCCACTGCTTGCCCCGGGATTTGTAGCATGGAATGTTGCTACTAATTGAGTTTCTACCAGGTACTTGTGACATGGCTACTGCTGGAAGCAGGATAT
The DNA here is from genome assembly GCF_901765095.1 of Microcaecilia unicolor. Taxonomy (NCBI): domain Eukaryota; kingdom Metazoa; phylum Chordata; class Amphibia; order Gymnophiona; family Siphonopidae; genus Microcaecilia; species Microcaecilia unicolor. The sequence goes on along the minus strand of NC_044035.1, from coordinate 22,202,287 downwards.
GGGGCTAGATAGACCATTGGCCTGACCCAGTATGACTATTCTTATGTTCTTATGACTTGTATATGCCTACCAGCAAAATATGAGCCATCATGTCAATGTGTGTGCTTTTACACCAGTCAATATCTTATAGAAGGCCATTTCCGTGTGAAAATGGAAATGGGACTTGTCATACTGCCTTTCTGTGGTTTTTGCAACTACATTCAAAGCAGTTTACATATATACAGATACTTACTTGTACCTGGGGCAATAGAGGGTTAAGTGACTTGCTCAGAGTCGCAAGGAGTTGTAGTGGGAATTGAACTCAGTTCCCCAGGATCAAAGTCTACTGCACTAACCACTAGGCTACTCCTCCACTCATTCCACCAATAAGAGCCAACCTCATCAGTGATGTCACAATGGCTTGATTGCCCGATACTTGGCTCACTTCTGATATTGTGATGTCATAAGGGAAAGGGAAATGGGACTTGATATACCGCCTTTCTGAGGTTTTTGCAAGTACATTCAAAGCGGTTTACATATATTCAGGTACTTATTTTGTACCAGGGGCAATGGAGGGTTAAGTGACTTGCCCAGAGTCACAAGGAGCTGCAGTGGGAATTGAACTCAGTTCCCCAGGATCAAAGTCCACTGCACTAACCACTAGGCTACTCCTCCACTCCAGTGTCATGCGTATGAAGTAGTGTCACATAAGATTATTATGATCTATATGGTCTCTTCCTAAGTATGAGCACACATACTTATTTAGAAATATTTTATGAGCATTGGGATCAAATCAATATATAGTTAAAGTTTAATACTGTGACTGGGGGATATTTTGTGGCTCTATGGTTAAAATATAAGCTTCAGTTAACACAGAGAGGCCAGATGTTTTACATAATGGATTTCTTAGTTTTGGCAGTTGTGCAGATTAGTAGACAAACTTGGTAATAAGGGGAAATGGGACTTGATATACCACCTTTCTGAGGTTCTTGCAACTACATTCAAAGCAGTTTACATATATTCAGGTACTTATTTTGTACCAGGGGCAATGGAGGGTTAAGTGACATGCCCAGAGTCACAAGGAGCTGCAGTGGGAATTGAACCCAATTCCCTAGGATCAAAGTCCGGTGCACTAACCACTAGGCTACTCCTCCACTAGCAACATTCCATGTAGAGTATGTGCAGGACGCCAGACCTCACAGAAACAGAAGCCTGCGCGGCCGCGTTTCTGATCTGCAAGGTCAGGCTTCTACATGGAATGTTGCTAGTGGAATAGCAACATTCCATGTAGAATCTCAAATAGAGAAAGGGAAATAGGACTTGATATACCGCTTTTCTGATGTTTTTGCAACTACATTCATAGTAACATAGTAGATGACGGCAGAAAAAGACCTGCACGGTCCATCCAGTCTGCCCAACAAGACAACTCATGTGTGCTACTTTTTGTATATACCATACTTTGATTTGTACATATGCTCTTCAGGGCACAGACCGTATAAGTCTGCCCAGCACTATCCCTGCCTCCCAACCTCCCTTCAAAGCGGTTTACATACATTCAGGTACTTATTTTGTACCAGGGGAAAAGGAGGGTTAAGTGACCTGCCCAGAGTCACAAGGAGCTGTAGTGGGAATTGAACTCAGTTCCCCAGGATCAAAGTCTACTGCACTAACCACTAGGCTACTCCTCCACATGGGACAGCCAGGGGACCTGGGTGGTGGATTTTGTACTGACCTTGGAAGAAACAGAAGGACCCCTTTTACTAAGGCACATAGGTGCCTACATATGTCCAACATGTGTTAAATTAGCACTACCGCCTGGCTACCGCATGCCCTGGGCGGTAATTCTGTTTTTGGCACATGCCCAAAACATGCGGTGCCCTTACCTGGCGGTAATCAGCAGTTGGCACGTGCTGGACACTTACTTCCCGGTTAGCGCATAAGACCGTACTGCTAAGTTAATGGGTGACATTAAGGTCTCAGGTTAAAAATGGGCGCACGCTGGTTTCTATTTTGCCTGAATGTCCATTTTCCAGCACAATTTAAAAAAGAAAAACTGTTTTCCAAGTCCACAACACGCACCTACACCAGCGCAGGCCACTTTTGGATGTGCCTTAGTAAAAAGTCCCCAACGGAAGTTAATGATTGAGATAGACTTACCAGTGGAGATGGTGAAGGCCAGAATTTGGACAAATTTGGTCACATGAGACTAATATGGAGAGCAATGGTAAGAAAGAAGTTGGAACTTTGGTCCTGAGGAACTGAGTTGGATTCCCACTTCAGGCACAGGCAGCTCCTTGTGACTCTGGGCAAGTCAGTTAACCCTCCATTGCCCCATGTAAGCCGCATTGAGCCTGCCATGAGTGGGAAAGCACAGGGTACAAATGTAACAAAAATAAAATAGATACTATTGGAGATTCTACATGGAATGTTGCTACTATTGGAGATTCTACATGGAATGTTGCTATTCCACTAGCAACATTCCATGTAGAAGGCTGCGCAGGCTTCTGTTTCTGTGAGTCTGACGTCCTGCACGTATGTGCAGTACGTCAGACTCACAGAAGCAGAAGCCTGCGTGGCCACATTGGTGATCTGCAAGGGCCGACTTCTACATGGAATGTTGCGAGTGGAATAGCAACATTCCATGTAGAATCTCAAATAGTAGCAACAGTTGAGGAGTGGCCTAGTGTGTGGTGCACTTTGGTCCTGAGGAACTGAGTTGGATTCCCACTTCAGGCACAGGCAGCTCCTTGTGACTCTGGGCAAGTCACTTAACCCTCCATTGCCCCATGTAAGCCGCATTGAGCCTGCCATGAGTGGGAAAGCGCAGGGTAGAAATGTAACAAAAATAAAAGTTCAGGTTTAAGAAACAAGTGTGGGAAATTGGCATTGGATTGAAAATGGGAACTTATATGTTTATCTGCCCAAGTGGAAAAATTCCAGCTGGACTGAGTGGATGGGCATGCTTGAGGTTTTTCTGATATTAGTTTACAATATTGCTGTAGAGTCAATATACAAAAGCTAGCTGGCTGTCTGGATGAACCTGACATTAAAAAGTTTCCCTTTGCAGACTAAATACACAACATTTATTTGAACAATTGATGATGACGGGGACATTCCCAAGACGTGGTCAACATGGATATTCAGTGCTGACTGGACAGGTTAACTCAGATTGTCCAAACAGCAAGCCAGACTGCTGAACTGATGGCCACTTTCTCCTATCTCTGATTGGCAAACTATAATAATAATGTTAGTGAATGTTTGGTAGCCCAGCCATCCTCCTTCCCGCCTCTTCCTGTCACTCTTGAAAATGATGCTTGCAGTTCAAGTCCTGGATGCTGGAAACCAATTAAGGGATCAAGAAAATCTGTAAATTATATGTCAAGGTGGTGAAAATAAAGGATGAGCTTTCATTTGCAACAACACAGGACACGAATGTCATTAACAAATGAAACAAGCAGAACAAAACACATTTTGGGGTAATTCAGAACAGGTCACTCAAAGTTAGTCAACGCGATGCTGTGTGCCAAGTACGAATTCTATAGGAACAATTACAGGCATAGCCATCATTTTGGGATACTAGCGTAAGTCCGTGTTGAACTGCCACAATTTAAGTACAAAACAACCCAAAAGGAGGAAAAACCTCACGAAACCTAAGGCCTGCCTCAGGGGTCTTGGTAAATCTCTGATGTTGTAGTATAGTACTCTACAGTAATAAAGTTTGATGCAAGGATCTTGATGTGAATAATCCTTCGCATATCTACACAGGATTTTCTTTTTCTACATATAGTTTTTTTTAACTTTCTATCCAGCCCAAAACACAAACCTTCCGTCAAGGAAACAGACACTAAGCTAAGAGCCCCAGTGGTCACCAACCCCCTCCCACCCTAAAAAAAAAAATATATATATATATATATATATATTTTTTTTTTTTTTTTTTGCCAGCTTCTATGCCAGCCTCAAACTTCAGGCAGGCGGAACCAGGCCCACCAGGCCCCCCCCCCCCATACCTTTTACACTTGTGCTGGTAAATGTGAACCCTTCAAAACCCACCCAAAACCCACTGTACCCACATGTAGGTGCCCCCCTTCACTCCTTAGGGCTATGGTAGTGGTGTACAGTTGTGGAGAGTGAGAATGGGTTTTGGGGGGGAGTTGGGGAGCTCAGCACCGAAGGTAAGGGAGCTATGCACTTGGGGGCAATTTGTTTTGAAGTCCACTGCAGTGCCCCTTAGGGTGCCCGGTTGGTGTCCTGGCATGTCATGGGGACCAGTGCACTACGAACGCTGGCTCCCATGCCCGGTTGGTGTCCTGGCAAATCATGGAGACTAGTTCACTACGAACGCTGGCTCCCATGCCCAAATGCCTTCATTTTTGAGATGGGCGTCCTCGGTGGCCAAAAACCGAACCGGGGATGACCATCTCTAAGGTCGACCTAAATGTTTTTAATTTTTTGTTACATTTGTACCCCGCACTTTCCCACTCATGGCAGGCTCAACGCAGCTTACACATATTGTATACAGGTACTCATTTGTACCTGGGGCAATGGAGGGTGCCTGTGCCTGAGGTGGGAATTGAACTCAGTTCCTCAGTTCCCCATGACCAAAGTCCACCACCCTAACCACTAGGCCATTGATATGAAAAAGGTGTGAGCAAAACCTAAAGAAATGGAAGATACAGTCATTTTACACCCTGGTTAAAAGTGGCCTCAGCATGCGGGAAAGACCCACGCTACTGATACTGCAGGCCACTCTTTAGCTCATCTTAATAAAACAGCCCCATGATAGTATTTCTTTATTTATTAGGATTTATTTAACGCCATTTGGAAGGAATTCACTCAAGGCAGTGTACAGTAAGAATAAATCAAACATAAGCAACAGACAATTACAGTAGTAAAAATATTCAAATAACAATACAAAGTATGGCATAGAATACTACTTACAATGTCAACATAATACGTAATAGAACGTTTTAATAGTCGGCGCAGGGTATAAGCAAAGATGGAACATATAGATAGGTAAGAGAGTAAGAGGAATTAGAAAATAAGGTGAGTAATTTAAAGAAAGAACATGTCTGGTGTCATACCATCTGTATTCCTCAGAAAGTCATCTTGGAAGTAATGCTGTTTCTCTCAGGGAATGGAAGAAGGGGGGATGACAATCCCTGGCCTCCTCAATCCTGAAATTAAACTGGATCTGTGCCAGAGCAGGTGGTGGGAGACAGGGATAGTGCTGGGCAGACTTATACGGTCTGTGCCAGAGCCGGTGGTTGGGAGGCGGGGCTGGTGGTTGGGAGGCGGGGATAGTGCTGGGCAGACTTATACGGTCTGTGCCCTGAAGAGCACAGGTACAAATCAAAGTAGGGTATACACAAAAAGTAGCACACATGAGTTGTCTTGTTGGGCAGACTGGATGGACAGTGCAGGTCTTTTTCTGCCGTCATCTACTATGTTACTATGGATCCCCTCTAGCCTGCCAAAAATCCGGTAACTTTACTTCTTTACAAAAACTGTTCCGTTGTCTGAATTTTTGTGCACTGTCATATCCTCCATTATGGATGTGATTTTTTGTTTTTCAACCACAGATTAATACAGGGTGCTTTGGGTTTAATGCAGCAAATTTATGATACATTTTCTTTCTGCAAAAACAAAAAGAATTGTAATTACAAGCTATATGATTACAATTGGAAATATCCCCTGGAATATCAATATCCCCCCGCAGAAAAGCTGCATTTTCAGGCCTGTCTGTTTTAGTGATGGTACTCATCAAAGTTAATACCACTGGCCAAAATTGTCCAATTACCTCATTCGTAGAGACAGTGTATTAATGTGTCCAGTTTTCTGCCGTACTTAAGGCATATCCGAGTTCAGACAATCCATTCTAAATCCTCTGCTTGGGCTAATTAAATGTTTCTGGAACAATTTTTATTTGTGTCTGTCATATAGAGGCAGGTGAACAAGAAAATAAAGCATAGCAATGAATTCTAGGGATTTTACTTTGTTAGTTTTTCATTAATGCAGCTTACAAATTCTAGTGTACATAAAATCCACTCAACACATATTAAGCTTTGAGTTAATGCACATAGAGTCCACTTACATGCATTAGAAAGTTCTAATGCTAGGGGAAAATTTTTTAAACCAAATGTGTGAAACAATCTGGGGACTAGCATTGTAATAAGTTGTGAGTGGAGAATGACATGGGGACAAAGTTTGTCCCCCAACTGCGTCCCTGCAAACTCAAGCTCCATCCCCACCCTGTTCCTTCAAGCTCTGACCCCGTCCCTGCATGTTTTGCAGTTTTATATATTATACTAGCTGTTAAGCCCGTAAAAACGGGTGAGTATTGCAGCCCTCCTCTCTCCCCTGGCCTCACCCCGTCCACCGATCCTCCCCCCCATATCCAGCAACCATCCTCTTTCCCTTGGCCTCCCCCCTCCCCCCATGTCCAGCAACCCTCCTCTCTGCCCTGCTCTCACCCCATGTCCAGCAACCATGCCCTCTCCCCTTGCCCTCCCCCCCATGTCCAGCTATCCTCTTCGCCGCCACTCCCTCCCCCTCCGTGCCGGGCCCCCTGCACTGACCTGACAGCGCCTCTCACCTCCGTGTGTACGTTGTATGTGCAGGACATCAGACTCACTGAAACAGAACAAAGCCTTGCGCGGGAAGCAAGAGGGTCTCGGCTGGCAGGGGTTGGGGTCCCCTGCCAGCAAAGGTAGCCCACGGCGACGGTGGGGGAGGATTGGCGGTGGGAGGGGGGTCGAGAGGGGTCCTAGTTGCAAAGGCCTCAAATACAAAACTTACTATGCTTCCAACTTTTCCATGATAGGCAGTCAACTCTGGAACGCCATACCAAGACTCGTTAGAACAACCAACGAACTTCTACCCTTCCGAAAGTTGCTGAAAACATACCTCTTCAAACGAGCCTATTCGAACGACCCAACTTAATCTAATTACCCAAACCACATCTCTAAACCAAACCACTGGCATTAACCATATCTTATCCTGCCCCCATATTCCTTCGTCTTCTCATTCTCTATACAATTTGTATCTCTGTAAAATGATGTATCCATATTTTACATTGTCTCTGATACACCTTATTCCCATTTATTGTGGGAAGTAACCTGTTCCGGGGCAGAGGGAGCAGGGAACCAACGGGGCCGGCACCCCCCGAGCGCGTGCACCCGGGGCGGACTGCCCCTCCCGCCCCCCCTTCCTAAGCCACTGTTTACGCCTTTTCTGTGTTTCTCTGAACCGGTCAGGATAAATTCTTATTTTAGATCCCAAAAATAAAGAGTCCAAATGATGAAAGGAAAGTTTTAATACTGCATCTCGATCCATTTCGGAAGCCAACACAGTTGTTCTCTGAGTTATGACCTCTAATGAGGATTCCAAAAAAGATGTGAGGTTCATTACTTTTCCTCCTTGGGGTTGTAAAGTTCCTGGTAACATTACTTTGTAAATACTGCGCCCGGGTTATGGGTGGTAATGAATCCTCAGACATATCTAAAATTTCAACCAGGTATTTTTTAATCATTTGTATCGGTATAATTAACGGTGATCTAGGAAAGCTAGTCAACCTCAAATTGAGCCTCCTAGATTGATTTTCTAAATATTCCAAGCGTCTAGAAGTAAATGTTTTCTCCCTTAATGAGACTTCTCCCACAAGTTCCAACTTCTGAATTCTTTCATCTAATAATTTCACTTCAGAAATTTGTTGAGCAGAAACCTGTGCTGGATGAGAGCAGCTTTGGATAAAGTCTTAATTTCACTAGAATTTTTAATTATCGATGATTGCAAAGAAGACTGCATATTAAATATCAAGTCCCAGAGTGACTCCATTGTCACTACGGCTGGTTGTTCCATTTTCCCCAAAGAAAAAATGGGAAGAGGGGCATTAGTAGACTGTTCCAATGTACTCACTATCTGTGAAGACAGTACAGGTACTGCTGTTCTTTCCTCCAGCCTGTTAGTGCTTTCACTAGCATACACGCTCATGTTCGATTCCAGACAGCACCGGCGTTTATGCCTTTCATTCCTTGAGAATTCAGGAGGCACTCTGTACACGTCAATTTGAAGACCCCTGAAGAAGGCGGGTTGGCCGAAACACGGCCCGTGTAGGGTCCTAATAAACTTTTTTGGTGCTCTTAATCTCTATGTTTTTTTCTGGTCTGTTTTGGTTTTTCTTCCGCTCTTTTTGTTGTTTTACGAGTGCTTGATGTTCCTCTCAGCATGGGCAGGTTCCCTCCCTATTCGCACAGGTCTCGACTTGGAGCCTGGGCTGCAGGACTTGATTCCACACTGCCTCATCCTGGCTGGGGAGGAGCCGCATGTTGGACAGGGCTCAAGGAAACCCCGTCTACACTGCTGGCAAGCGCCGACACACTTGCACCGACAGCGGGGGTAGAAGCTTGCCTGGGACCCGGCGTCACCCTGAATTGTTTCAAAGTCATCTGCTGGAGAAGGTGAGTCCTGGTAGGGGTGGAGGGATTCTCCCAAACCTTGCCTCTCCTTTTCCCCATTTCACGGCAAAAAGAAAAGAGCCCTCTACAGCAGTGTTTAGGTCACAAATCTGAGCATGTCTGGAGCAGTTACGCACAACGCCGCCATCTTGGATCTGGTCAATCTTCTTTAATGAAAGTGGGAGAGCGACCAAGGAAACCAAAGACAGGAAGATGTACATTAATAAGAAGGTTTATTAATGTACATCTTCCTGTCTTTAGTTTCCTTGGTCGCTCTCCCACTTTTTTTGTTGTACTGTTGTATCTACCGTGGGGCGTTTTGAGTTCTCCGTCGTTTGGCGGATTTCCTCTTACAATCTTCTTTAGTGGCCATGCACTAATGGGAAAATTAGCTCATGAACTAAATAGTGGAGATGACCAAGGGGGACAAAAATGGTGCGTTAATGTCCTTTAATATAAATGTTCTTCATAAAATCGTCAATAAAATGGCTCAAATATCCATCTGACTCAACATGGGCTATATTTCAGCAGTATGGCCTGCTTTAGGAGTCTTCATTAAAACTGATACATGAACATCAAGAGATAAATCTAAATGAATCAAGATATAAAACCAAAATTAATAAAACAATAAAGTTACATAAAAATGAAAATATCAAAGAATCAATTCAAATTGTATAGCACAAGCAGATGAATTAACTCTTCAAAATCTTAAAACCATTATGAATATAAATACAGGTATATAAAAAATTAGGGTCATGTTTCCTTATAAGACCCTAGGGGGGGTTGGGGGGAGGGGGTTCTGCTGCCTGGAGGGGGTCTTGAGAGGAGGTCTGCTGCCAGTGGGGGCTTGGGGTAGCGAATGAACCCTGCTCTGCCTATTCAGGTTCTTTGGACCACAACTTTGCAGTGAAATAACCCCAGCAAAAAGCTGGGTTTATTTTACCGTTCAGAGTCCCTAACACAAATTGCTGTTTAGGGTGTTTGCATAGTAATGAGATGCAAAACATGCATTTGCATCTCATTACTCCTTAATCCACACCTACTTAATTATCACCACAGTATTTTTAGTTAGGCAATATTAGGACTGTTTAAGTTGTCTTAAAAGTCAAAAAATTGGGGCCCTTTTACTAAGCCAATTTGGAACTAACTAACTAACTAAATATTCAACTTTTGTAGCTCCTCTATTCAACAAGTATTCCAAGATTCTAACTGCAATCTGATATCAGCAACATGTAATTCAAATTTCTCATGAACTTTGTTTGATAACAATGGATAGTTCAATTTGGGACATTCCCCCTAGAACACCGATAGCTCTGCAGAAGCTAGAAGAATGGTCTAAGGTTTGGCAATTAAAATTCAATGCGAAGAAATGCAAAGTGATGCATTTAGGGAGTAGAAATCCACGGGAGACGTATGTGTTAGGCGGTGAGAGTCTGATACGTACAGATGGAAAGAGGGATCTTGGGGTGATAGTATCTGAGGATCTGAAGGCGATGAAACAGTGTGACAAGGTGGTGGCCGTAGCCAGAAGGTTGCTGGGCTGTATAGAGAGAGGTGTGACCAGCAGAAGAAAGGAGGTGTTGATGCCCCTGTATAAGTCGTTGGTGAGGCCCCACCTGGAGTATTGTGTTCAGTTTTGGAGGCCGTATCTTGCTAAGGATGTAAAAAGAATTGAAGCGGTGCAAAGAAAAGCTACAAGAATGGTATGGGATTTGCGTTACAAGACGTATGAGGAGAGACTTGCTGACCTGAACATGTATACCCTGGAGGAAAGGAGAAACAGGGGTGATACGATACAGACGTTCAAATATTTGAAAGGTATTAATCCACAAACAAACCTTTTACGGAGAGGGGAAGGCGGTAAAACGAGAGGACATGAAATGAGATTGAAGGGGGGCAGACTCAAGAAAAATGTCAGGAAGTATTTTTTCACGGAGAGAGTGGTGGATACTTGGAATGCCCTCCCACTGGAGATGGTGGAGATGAAAACGGTAACAAAATTCAAAAATGCATGGGATAAACATAAAAGAATCCTGTTCAGAAGGAATGGATCCTCAGAAGCTTAGCAGAGATTGGGTGGCAGAGCTGGTGGTAGGAGGCCGGGCTAGTGGTTGGGAGGCGGGGCTAGTGCTGGACAGACTTCTACGGTCTGTGCCCTGAAAATGGCAGATACAAATCAAAGTCAGGTATACACGTATAGTAGCACATATGAGTTTATCTTGTTGGGCAGACTGGATGGACCATACAGGTCTTTCTCTGTCATCATCTACTATGTATGTAATATCCCTCCAATGGACAGATTACTTTTTCAGATTTGTCTGTTTTAGTGGTGATACTCATCCTACTTCCAACAGCCAACATTGTTCAATGACCTCACATTCATGAAAGCACCGTCTTAATGTGCGTTCCGCCATAGTTGAGGCATGTTAGAGTTTATCGAGTTCGCCTAATGAAATACTATGGGAACACTTTTATTTGTGTCTGTTATATTTGAGCAAGTGAGTTTTGTGCTACGTTGAAACTATGAAATGCAGCTGAGCAATAACTTCATTTCCTTCTACCTCCTAGCGAGATGGGAGAGAGGGTGGTCACTTGCTGCTTTAAAAGACCATTTACCAGATTAAACCAAACTTTTTGCTCTGTTTCATGACTTTTCCAATACAACTGAGAAATAAATTTTCTTTCCTACCAGTATTACATCTTTCAAGATATGAGTCTCTGTTCTCCACTGTTTGTTTATTATCCTCTGCAGGATCTTAATGCTATCTCCTCTCATCTCTTTTTCATTTCTTTGGAAATACATAACTCACCATTGAAGCAGGAGAAATCCTACCTCCTGATTTGCACCCAGTTTCTAGAGAAACAGTGTTTTTTTTTTTCTGCTTCCTCCAAGTTACTTTTATTTTAAACTTTGTTTATGTTTAATTTTTCCATTCTCTAACTTCCCAAGTTACCTTTTAACCATAGCTATGTATTCCCTTTCAATGAGATAAGGTGGTTGGGAGGTGGAGATAGTGCTGGGCAGACTTATACGGTCTGTGCCAGAGCCGGTGGTTAGGAGGCAGGGCTGGTGGTTGGGAGGCGGGGATAGTGCTGGGCAGACTTATACGGTCTGTGCCAGAGCCGGTGGTGGGCAGCGGGACTGGTGGTTGGGAGGCGGGGATAGTGCTGGGCAGACTTATACAGTCTGTGCCCTGAAAATGACAGATACAAATCAAGGTAAGGTATACACAAAAAGTAGCACATATGAGTTTATCTTGTTGGGCAGACTGGATGGACCGTGCAGGTCTTTTTCTGCCGTCATCTACTATGTTACTATGTATGTTACTATGTTACTATGTTACATTAAAATATACTCTCTTTATAGACACAGTAGTGTGAGAAGACATTGGCCCATAAAACTCCTGGCTTCCTCTGAGAAGGCATTTGAATTTTCCTTACTGATTTCAGCAGCCGTTGGAAAATGTGCTTCTTTTTCACTGTCCTTAATGTTGTTTTTATTTTGGGCCCCTTTCACTAAGCCGCGGTAGGCTCTACGTCTGCCCAATGCGTGCCAAAATGGACTTACCGCCCGACTACCGCGTGCCTTTTGCAGTAATTTCATTTTGGAAGCATCTCCGCTACACGCGTCTGGAAAGTAATTTTTATTTTCGGACGTGGATGCGCGCCAAGTGGCATCTGACACTTGTAGGTCGTTACCGCGCAGACTCTTTACCGCTATGTCTACGCCTGGCGGTAAGGTCAGACATCCAAAATGGACGCACGGCAATTTTGATTTTGCCACGCATCCATTTTAGGCAAAAATGTTTTAAAAAGGCATTTTTTTTTTTGTACGTGTGCTGAAAAGTATTTCTGTGCATGCCCAAAACCCGCGCCTACACTACCGCAAGGTATTTTTTACCACTGCTTAGTAAAAGGACCCCTTAGTATATACAGTGGTGGAAATAAGTATTTGATCCCTTGCTGATTTTGTAAGTTTGCCCACTGACAAAGACATGAGCAGCCCATAATTGAAGGGTAGGTTATTGGTAACAGTGAGAGATAGCACATCACAAATTAAATCCGGAAAATCACATTGTGGAAAGTATATGAATTTATTTGCATTCTGCAGAGGGAAATAAGTATTTAATCCCTCTGGCAAACAAGACCTAATACTTGGTGGCAAAACCCTTGTTGGCAAGCACAGCGGTCAGACGTCTTCTGTAGTTGATGATGAGGTTTGCACACATGTCAGGAGGAATTTTGGTCCACTCCTCTTTGCAGATCATCTCTAAATCATTAAGAGTTCTGGGCTGTCGCTTGGCAACTCGCAGCTTCAGCTCCCTCCATAAGTTTTCAATGGGATTAAGGTCTGGTGACTGGCTAGGCCACTCCATGACCCTAATGTGCTTCTTCCTGAGCCACTCCTTTGTTGCCTTGGCTGTATGTTTTGGGTCATTGTCGTGCTGGAAGACCCAGCCACGACCCATTTTTAAGGCCCTGGCGGAGGGAAGGAGGTTGTCACTCAGAATTGTACGGTACATGGCCCCATCCATTCTCCCATTGATGCGGTGAAGTAGTCCTGTGCCCTTAGCAGAGAAACACCCCCAAAACATAACATTTCCACCTCCATGCTTGACAGTGGGGACGGTGTTCTTTGGGTCATAGGCAGCATTTCTCTTCCTCCAAACACGGCGAGTTGAGTTCATGCCAAAGAGCTCAATTTTTGTCTCATCTGACCACAGCACCTTCTCCCAATCACTCTCGGCATCATCCAGGTGTTCACTGGCAAACTTCAGACGGGCCGTCACATGTGCCTTCCGGAGCAGGGGGACCTTGCGGGCACTGCAGGATTGCAATCCGTTATGTCGTAATGTGTTACCAATGGTTTTCGTGGTGACAGTGGTCCCAGCTGCCTTGAGATCATTGACAAGTTCCCCCCTTGTAGTTGTAGGCTGATTTCTAATCTTCCTCATGATCAAGGATACCCCACGAGGTGAGATTTTGCGTGGAGCCCCAGATCTTTGTCGATTGACAGTCATTTTGTACTTCTTCCATTTTCTTACTATGGCACCAACAGTTGTCTCCTTCTCGCCCAGCGTCTTACTGATGGTTTTGTAGCCCATTCCAGCCTTGTGCAGGTGTATGATCTTGTCCCTGACATCCTTAGACAGCTCCTTGCTCTTGGCCATTTTGTAGAGGTTAGAGTCTGACTGATTCACTGAGTCTGTAGACAGGTGTCTTTCATACAGGTGACCATTGCCGACAGCTGTCTGTCATGCAGGTAACGAGTTGATTTGGAGCATCTACCTGGTCTGTAGGGGCCAGATCTCTTACTGGTTGGTGGGGGATCAAATACTTATTTCCCTCTGCAGAATGCAAATAAATTCATATACTTTCCACAATGTGATTTTCCGGATTTAATTTGTGATGTGCTATCTCTCACTGTTACCAATAACCTACCCTTCAATTATGGGCTGCTCATGTCTTTGTCAGTGGGCAAACTTACAAAATCAGCAAGGGATCAAATACTTATTTCCACCACTGTATATGATATCGCCTGTTGTGGATTTTCCCCCACAGTGGTACCTCAAAATTGTAAAACTGGAGTCTAGAAACTCGAAGCTGCAGAAATAATAATAACAATAAGTTCATTATAAGCTCCTTTTTACAAAACAACTTCTCCGTAATAGGCAGCCAACTCTGGAACGCAATACCTCGACATTTCCGATCAACCTATGAACACCTACCCTTCCGAAAGCTGCTGAAAACGTACCTCATCAAACAAGCCTACCCAAACAACCCAACTTAATTCTCGAACTAAACCCACACCACTAGCACTACCCATACTCCAATCCTCTCCCCCACACCTCTTCCTATTGTCCTACTCTCTATAACTGGGTCATCTCTGTGTTACTTTGTACCATACTTTGTGTTATCTCTGTGATACATTGTACCATACCTTGTACCATACTTTGTGTCATCTCTTGTAAGCCGCACTGAACCTGCTATTGAGCGGGAAAGAGCGGGGTATAAATGCTAGTATAAATAAATAAATAAAACAGGACTATTATTATTTGTTACATTTGAATCCCACATTTTCCCACCTTTTGCAGGCTCAATGTGGCTTACATATTATCGTTAACGGCGTTACCAATTACGGTCTGAACAAATACATGGTATGAATGAATACAAAGTGATATTGTAGTAGAATGAGGTACATGTACGGTAGGCACAGTTGGGGGAACTTAGAGAGGAAAAGAGGGAAGAAGAGTCAGTTAATGTTCGTTAAGGTCTTTGGTTGCATTGTGTCGCAGGTGAACAGGCATTTTTATGTTGGGTCGGTGGGGTCTGCTCTTCTGAACAGGTCTGTCTTTAGTGTCTTTAGACTACTGATGAGTGGTGCACTGAATGCGAAGCAGCCCATTCAATTCCCATAGACTTCTTCACGTTCAGCGCAGCGCTCATCATTACGTCCCGTTTTGTAAAAGGAGCCCCGTGTAATTGTCGAGGGGATGGTTGAGCAATCAGAAAACCACATTTATTGTGATGTACTGTGCAATTTAAGTAATGTTGTGAGGCAGAAGACCAAAAAGCCAAGTGGCTTGATTAGCTACCTGAAATTGTCTTAAGCATGCCCTTGAGATCGTCTATTGGCATAATGCTCCCAGCAGGCATTCTCATTAAACAACTGATTTTCACATCTCTAATGTAACCTTTTCAAAATATGATGGAACAGTCAGAAACAAACCTTCTACAGGTCCTTTATACTAGGGGCGTAGCCAGACCTTATGGTGGGAGGGGGCCAGAGCCCGAGGTTGGGGGCACATTTTGAATGCTGCCCTGCCGCCACCCTCTATCCCATCCCCACCACCTTGCCTCGCTTCGCTTTGCCTCACCCCCCCCCCCCCCCGCCATTGCCTCGCGCCTCCTCACAACCCCCTTCGCCTTGCAAATACCTTTGATGGTGGTGGGTCCCCAACCCCCGCCAGCCGAAGCCTTCTTCAGCGCTGTCTCTGGTGTAGCCGTGTTCCTGCCCTGCTCTTCTTGCTCCTCCTGTCCTATGCACACTGACGCTCCTTCTCAGTTTCACGTAAAGGAGCGTCAGCGTGCACAGGACAGGAGGAGCAAGAAGAGCAGGGCAGGAACGCGGCTACGCTGGAGACGGTGCTGAAGAAGGCTTCGGCTGGCAGGGGTTGGAGACCTCCGCCAGCCAAACCAGGGGCTCGGACATAATTTGTGGGGCCCAGGCCCCCGTGTCCACCCCCCCCCCATAGCTAAACCCCTGCTTTATACAATGTAGAAGCAGATATACACCCAAGAACTGTTAATCAGCAGTCCACAGTCTTGCATATGCATCAAGTTGTGCGTGACGCAATCCCCCCCTCCTCACCATAACAGAGAGCAACCCAGTTACCCTGAATTACAACTTTTGCTCGTAATCTGGTCCAGCTTTTCCTCTCTGTATACTGCAAACTGTGTGAGACTGATTCAGGGGAAACCGTTACTACTGCAATCTTCGTTCTGTGTATAGGAGAGTTACATCAGAGAAGTGGCCACAGTAAAGGGAAGAGGCGGGTGCCGGTGGTATGGGAATCGCTGCCGGGTGTGGAATGTGACAAGGTAAAACGTGGCAAAGGGGGAGATACCGTTCCTGAAGAGTGCTGCCTGAGGCCCCCGCCGCAGGTGGTCTAATGGTCGGGGCCGCCCCTGCTAGCCACTTTAGCCTTTCCTCAGAGGGAAGTCGTCTCATTTCCTTTACCATTTTTGTCACCCTTCTCTGGACCTTTTCTAATTCCCCCTATATCTTTTTTGAGATGCGGTGATCCGCATGGCACACAGTAATTGTGCAATCACACCATGGAGCGATACAAAGGCATTATAACATTCTCATTTCTGTTTTCCATTCCTTGCCTAATAGTGCGTTCAAGGTCTGCACTCTAGTTCATAAAATCATTCACGGAGATGCCCCGGCATACATGATAGACCTTGTTGACTTGCCACCCAGGAATGCTAAAAGATCGGCCTGCACATTCCTTAATCTACACTTCCCCAGATGCAAAGGACTAAAATGCAAACTAACACACGCGTCCAGCTTGTCCTACATGAGCACGCAACTCTGGAATGCATTACCACTTAACTTAAAAACAAATTACAAATTAATCAACTTTCGTAAATCTCTGAAGACCTATCTATTCAAAAAGGCTTACCACAACAAGCAGTAATTTAATGAAAACACAATACCACTCCAACTACGCTCTTTACACTCTCTCGCTAGACCCGTACGCTTAATTCTATATTGCTATCCATGTACTCCATGCAACTCCAATGTATCACTTACTCCAGAATGGCGATTGCCATAACGGAACTTTGTAAGCTAATTCGATATTGTCATCCATGTATTTCATGTAACACCAATTGTTTCTTTCACTCTGGAATGGCGAATGCCATAACGGAATATTGTAAGCCACATAGAGCCTGCAAATAGGTGGGAAAATGTGGGATACAAATATAACAAATAAAATAATTCTTAATTTATAACAAGGATCCACTCTCTCACCTTTGAAGTTTTTCACAGTTCATTTGACTATTCGTCGCAAAGGATGCTGCAGACTGAACAGTGGCGAACTGCAATGTTTTCTTTCTGGTACTCATGTAAAAGAGATGCCACAATAAAAGGGGCATTTGAATAATGTCACAATATTGCTTACTACCTAGCTTGTTTGCAGGCTGAGTGGTGATTCTGTGGTTCTCAATTATTAAGCCCTCGTTGTTTGCTGCCAAGCAAAGCTTTTCTAATTAAAGTCTGATAAGAGCAAGCTTATTTCTCCAGGATTATTTTGGTGGCCAGTCATAGCTTGGAGCACATTATAATAAATACATTTATCACTCCTCTAAAGGGAACAGTCTGAAAGCACCAAACAGCGCTCATAATGTTATTTCAAATATATGACTCAGAGTTTAATTCTGAACATTACACAAAGTAAGAAAACGTGAAAGTCTAGGTTATCAAACTAAATCCAAGTACACTTCTTGGACGCCTCGCCTTTAAATGTCAAGGCTCTTGTGTTTGATTTCGGAAAACAGTTCAGTTCCTTGGGTGGTAGAACCCCAGACATGTGGCCCTAGGGAGTGAGAATGATTCTTCCAACATGGAACGTTAGGCAGTCCAAGTTATCACTGCGAATGCCAGGGAGACGAGGGAGCAGCAACAACCGCCGGAGGGCAGGCAGAGTAAGGCGAAGACTCCCACCTATATCCTGAAACAACATGTTACTCATTAAGGGGTCCTTTTTCTAAAGTGCATTAGGCACTTGGGACTGAATTCTATAAATGGCACCAGTGACGTAGCTACGTGGGGCCACGGGGGCCTGGGCCCCCGTAGATTTGGCCCTGGACCCCCCTGCTGACAACCCTCTCGACCCCCTCCTCCCACCGCCAACCTGCAGTCGCCTACCTTTGCTGATGGGGGACCCCAACCCCCGCCAGCCGAGGTCCTCTTCTTCCTTCGTTCTGTTCAGTGCATTCTTTCTGGCGAAAAAGGTGCCGGTACTCAAATGCCAGGTCACCCTTCAGGGGTGGGGTGATCACTGCGGGACCCACCTCACAATAGCCAAGCCCCCTGCAACCAGTCACAGAATCTATGACAAGGCAGAATTGGTGTGTAGAGCCTGAGCTCTTTCATTAAAACTTAGGTCAATAGGTCAACTTAGGTCATAGGTCAATTATAGCAGACAATGGAAAAGGTGCCGGTACTGAGTACCCCTAAGTACCCCCTCAAAAAAAGTCCTGGTTCTGTTTCTGAGTCTGACGTCCTGCACGTACAACGTGCAGGACGTCAGACTCACAGAAACAGAACGAAGCCTTGCGCCGGAAGAAGAGGACCTCGCTGGCTGATCTGCAAGGCTTCGTTCTGTTTCTGTGAGTCTGACATCCTGCACGTACAACGTGCAGGACGTCAGACTCAGAAACAGAACGAAGGAAGAAGAGGACCTCGGCTGGTGGGGGTTGGGGTTCCCCGCCAGCAAAGGTAGTTTGGACTCGTGAAATTAGCACGCGCTGCCGCAACCCTCTCAACGTCCCTTCCCACCGCCAACCCTCTCCCACCGCGTACCTTTTGCTGGCGGGGGACACCAACCCCCGCCAGCCGACGTCCTCTTCTTGGCTGCGCGGCATTGCTTGCTAAATGATCTGATCAAGTTTCTGTGCGTGCGTCTGATGTCCTGCACATTGTACGTGCAGGACGTCAGACGCATGCACAGAAACAGATTCAAACTTGATCAGATCATTCGGCAACGCCACGCGGCCGAGAAGAGGACTTTGGCTGGCGGGGGTTGGGGTCCTCCGCCAGCAAAGGTACGCAGCAGGAGAGGGTCGGCGGCGCCAGGGGGGGGGCTAAAATGTGCCCCCTCACCTCGGGCTCTGGACCCCCCTCCCGTCAAAGTCTGGCTACACCCCTGGCGCTGGGCCATTTTTTTTACCACAGCGGGTAAAAAGGCCTTTTTCAAATTTAGCAGTAATGGCCGTACGCTAATATAAAAAGTATCACGCGGCTATTTACTCCCCGAGCCCTTACCACCACCTATATACTTGGCGGTAAGGGCTCACGTGCTACTCTCACAATAGTCAGTGTGGGACAATGTGGCCGCCCCATCGATTACCGCCTGGAACGCCCCGCAGTAGAAAATAGAAAATTATTTTCTACCATGGGAAACGGCGCACACTAACTTCAGAATTACTGCCAGGCGCCCTCGCTACCCCAGAGGTAGTGTCGATTTAGTGTGCGCTACCCACGCATTAGCCCTACCGCGGCTTACGAAAAGGGCCCGTATAGATGTTGCAATGACAACAGAGCTAAATATGCTAAATACATAGGTCAGTCAGTTCATGTACCATTAAAATCAACCCAGTGCAATGCAATCAAAAGTGGAATCATATGGTCATAGTTTAATTCCTCCCATATATCATTTTAGCCGCAGTGTTTTGTAATAACTGAAACATTTTTAGCTTTGTCCCTGGAAGCTCATGTAATAAAGCATTACAATAATTGATCTAACTTATCATCCGCTAATATACCAGTGTAATTAGTCTTTCTGTTTCCATTGGAGACACTGAACACACACATCATAAACTATAAAAAGCAGCCCTCACTACTGCTCATATTTGTGATGCAAATATCGAACCCTGCTTTAATCCCAGATTCTTGACAACAGCTGTTAGTTGTGTTTTGATACCTGCAATAACAGCCCTTGATGTCGATCTGGTCTCTCGTTGGCTGAACCAAGTGGCTTCCATCTTAGAAGGATTCAGTTTTCAAATCTCTAGAGCTAACCATGCTGAAATGTCGTGTAAGCATTAATTTAGGTGCTCTACTGCTCCCTCCTGACCTTCTCCCATACGACAAAGCAGCTGAATATTCGTTGACGTAGGGCCAAAAGCAACACACTCTGCAGAAGATAAACCAACAAAGAAGAGCAGAGATGGCCTAGGGGTGGCAGGAATTAATTTATTTATTTATAGCATTTATATCCCACATTTTACCACCCATGGGCAGGCTCAATGTGGCTTACATCAGTCTGCAAAAACATACATCAATTCAGCAAACAATCAAAATCAGTGGCTTGGCCACTGTTGGAAACAGGATGCTGGGCTTGATAGACCTTTGGTCTGTCCGAGTATGGCAATACTTATGTACTTATGATTTTTTTTTACCCTTTAATATGAAAGAATAGCTGTAGGTGGTGATGATATAAATTATTTTTTGTTTTAGTTGTAACTTGTTTTTGGCTTGTTTGGTGCTGCATGACTTCAAATAATATTCAGTAAAGTAAATCTAAATTCTAACAGCCAATTCTCAAAACTCACATTCTAAAAGCCATCCTTAAGCTTCTCATAAGTATAACAATAACCATACTGGGTCAGACCAATGGTTCATCTAGCCCAGTATCCTGCTTCCAGCAGTGGCCAATCCAGGTCACAAGTACTTGATAGAACCCCAATTAGTAGCAACATTCCAGAATCCCTAAGAGTAGCAACATTCCGGAATCCCTAAAGAATAGCAACATTCCATGCTACCAATCCCAGGACAAGCAGTGGCATCCCCCATGTCCATTTCAATAACAGACTACGGGCTTTTCCTCCATGAATTTGTGTAAACATTTTGTAAACCCAGAAGCGCTAACTGCCATTACCGCGTTCTCCGGCAATGAGTTCCAGAACTTAACTATTCTTTGAGTGAAAAAAATATGTCCTATTTGTTTTAAAAGAATTTCCATGCAATTTCATGGAGCGTCCCCTGGTCAAAATGGACTATTGGTTCAACTATTTAAGCATACACTTCGACATTAGCTGAATTTTAATATTTTTTCTTTTAATAGTTATTTATTTGTAGCTAACTTTATTTTAATCACTGCCGAGATTAATTCAATAAAAAGCACAGATTCACTTCTCTTCAGCCTGTTAATGATTTTTGGGCATAAAATAAAAATGTTTCTGCCAAATTTAAACTTTTTTTCCCCAGACATAGTTCACACAAAAACCAACTAGCAATTCCTCAATTTCTTTCTCATTCATTCACTAGTGCTGGCTCACACTGAGATTTATTTTATTTTTTGTTACATTTGTACCCTGCGCTTTCCCACTCATGGCAGGCTCAATGCAGCTTACATGGGGCATTGGAGAGTTAAGTGACTTGCCCAGAGTCTCAAGGAGCTGCCTGTGCCTGAAGTGGGAATCGAACTCAGTTCCTCAGGACCAAAGTCCACCACCCTAACCACTAGGCCACTCCTCCACTCTTTTAGTAGCAATATAATTGTGGTAATTTGTCTCTCAGTCAGTGTAACAACCCGATTTTTATCTCAAATTTCCTTCACTCTCTTTCTTGTAATAATGGTTTTTGTCATCCAATTTTCTTTTAAATACTGTCACCCCTTTTATATATGTATGTAAATATAGCATATGGATTCCTTATTTCACTTTCAAATCTCACAGTTTGAATATTTTTTCTTCAAATGCTGCATTTTTCAGGCAAACCACAACAATATTTTGCTTTTCTTCTTTAAATTACTGCTCACACAATTCTCAAAATAACCTATTTTTTCTCAGCCTTTCAGCCTCTCAAACTCAGCAAACTGTTTAGCTGCTACATCTCTGTTTTCCCAACTGTTTTTCTAATTTCATTTCTTTACCATATCACTCTGATTCATACAGAGGGGCATAATCGAACGAAAACGTCTATCTCCATGGGCGTTTATCTCCGAGAACGGGTCCGTGAAGGGGCGGACCGAACCATATTTTCTAAAAAAATAGACGTCCATGTTTTATTTGACAATATGTGAGCTGGGCGTTTTTGTTTTTCAGCGATAATGGAAAATGAAAGTGCCCAGTTCAAAAACGAATAAATCCAAGGCATTTGTTCGTGGGAGGGGCCAGGATTCGTAGTGCACTGGTCCCCCTCACATGCCAGGACACCAACCGGGCACCCTAGGGGGCACTTTTACAAAAACAAAATAAAAAAGGTAAAAGCGCTCCCAGGTGCATAGCACCCTTCCCTTGTGTGTTGAGCCCCCCAAATCCCCCTCAAAACCCACTGCCCACAAGTCTACACCATTACTATAGCCCTAAGGGGTGAAGGGGGGCACCTACATGTGGGTACAGTGGGTTTGGGGGGTTGGACGACTAAGCATTAAGCAGCACAATTGTAACAGGAAGGGGGGGGATGGGCCTGGGTCCACCTGCATGAAGTCCACTGTACCCTCTAACAACTGCTCCAGGGACCTGCATACTGCTGCCAGGGAGGTGGGTATGACATTTAAGGGTGAAAATAAAAAGTTGTAAAACATCATTTTTTGTGGTGGGAGGGGGTTAGTGACCATTGGGGGAGTCAGGGGAGGTCATCCCCAATTCCCTCTGGGGGTAATCTGGTCATTTAGGGCACTTTTTGGGGCCTTATTCGTGAAAAAACAGGGTCCAGGAAAAGTGCCCTAAATTCTAGCTACAAACGCATACTTTTTTTCCATTATCGGCCAAAGGCGCCCATCTCTGTTCGGGTGATAACCATGCCCCAGTCCCGCCTTCACCACACCTCCGACACGCCCCCGTCAACTTTGTACGCTTCCGCGATGGAGTGCAGTTGAAAACGTCCAAGTTCGGCTTTCGATTATACCGCGTTATTCATTTTTGTGAGATAAACGTCCATCTCACGATTTAGGTCGGAACTTGGGCGTTTTTCTCGTTCGATTATAAGCAGGATAGTGTTCCAGCACTAGCCTCTGTAGTGTTTGCAAGCCACTGCCTGTTTACAAGTACAGCTACTGCTAATCTGTTAAATACTCAAAAGGTCAATCTCTCAAAATCCCTCAAACGGGTGTACCAAAAGCGCTAGAGCTAAGTGATAATATACAATACTTAGTGAATATATAATATATGAAGGGGTACACAGAGAGTTCGGTATAGGCTGTTCCCACAGCTGAGCTGATTTTCAGTGAGTCTGGCCGCAAAGCGGCTTGCTAACAAGCTCTATACATCATGGTTTACTCTCTTATAAGTGTTTCCCCATGTTTAGTGAATACACCATTGAAAAACTAAAGTGAAAACTATAAATATATACTACTGGCTTTTATTATATACCCATGTAAAAATAGATCCCACCACTGGAGAAAAAAGGAAAACCTAGTTTTCGCAAACTTTAGCTGGAATCACTGTAGCGGAACACATAAACTACATAATAAGCACTGGAAAAATAAAGACTATCAGAAATGAACTCATCTGAGTCTGAAGTTTGGTCAATATTTTCTAAAGTTGTTTCCTGAAATGTCCACGTCCTACAGATATTTCCGTTTCAAACAACTTATCTGAGTCTGAAGTTTGGTCAATATTTTTTAAAGTTGTTTCCTGAAATGTCATGACGAACATGATCAGTCCATAGATCTGTTAAGGTATGAGTGGTGTTGGTAGGCATGTCTTCATCTTGTGGTATTTGTGTGTTGAGTAGACGTTGAAGGCTTTCTGCTGGAAAGCTCAAGACATTCTCCCATGGTTGAAACTGGAGAAAAAAGGAAAACCTAGTTTTCTCAAACTTTAGCTGGAATCACTGTGGCGGAACACAGAAACTACATAAAAAGAACTGGAAAAGTTTGGTCAATATTTTCTAAAGTTGTTTCCTGAAATGTCCACGTCCTACAGAAATTTCCGTTTCAAAAAATCTTTGTCAGGGATACCAGTGCTTCTGAGTATCAGAGGTCCTCCAAACCCTCACTCTCACAAAACCCTCACACACTACCCTGTTCTGTTTCCCAACACCCTATTGTCTTTATTCAGTCATACTGTAAATGCTTACTGTCCCCTACAGGGCTGATGCACAAAAGTCCCCGTAAAGAACGTCGTTAAAAATGACCAAGGTGGAAATAGTGAATGATGCATTCAAAAATCCTATGTAAATGAGCTGCATGGACTTTTACCATGCAGCTTGGTAGAGCAGGCTGCCAGGGCATGCACAGAGCGCTAAGTTCTGCCCTGTTTCCGCATTATTAAAGTGACTAGCAACTGGAGTTTTTTTAGACTCATGATTACTTTTTCACTGGTTATACTTTCAAGTAGTTACACTTAAAATTTATGCTTTAGCATTATCTGTACCAGTCTTTCTGAGGTATTTTCCTCGATTTTTTTGAATACTTCAAACTTATGAGAGTTTTCCTGTATTCCGTAAAAGTTCATAAGTACATACATAAGTATTGCCATACTGGGACAGACCAAAGGTCCATCGGGCCCATCATCCTGTTTCCAACAGTGGCCAATCCAGGTCACAAATACTTGGCAAGATCCCAAAAAAGTACAAAACATTTTATACTGCTTTTTCCCAGAAATAGTGGATTTTCCCCAAGTCCAATTTAATAATGGTCTATGGACTTTTCCTTTAGGAAGCTGTCCAAAACTTTTTAAAACTCCGCTAAGCTAACAGCCTTTACCACATTTTCCGGCAACGAATTCCAGAGTTTAATTACACGTTGAGTGAAGAAACATTTTCTCTGATTCGTTTTAAATGTACTACTTTGTAGCTTCGTCGCATGCCCTCTAGTCCTAGTATTTTTGGAAAACGTAAACAGACGCTTCACATCTACCCGTTCAACTCCACTCATTATTTTATAGACCTCTATCATGTCTCCCCTCAGCTGCCTTTTCTCCAAGCTGAAGAGCCCTAGACACTTCATCCTTTCCTCATAGGGAAGTCGTCCCAATCCCTTTATCATTTTCGTCGCCCTTCTCTGCACCTTTTCTAATTCCACTATATGTTTTTTGAGATGCGGCGACCAGAATTGAACACAATATTCGAGGTGCGGTCGCACCATGGAACGATACAAAGGCATTATAATGTCCTCATTTTTGTTTTCCATTCCTTTCCTAATAATACCTAACATTCTATTTGCTTTCTTAGCCGCAGCAGCACAATGAGCAGAAGGTTTCAACGTATCATCAACAACGACACCTAGATCCCTTTCCTGGTCAGTGACTCCTAACGTGGAACCTTGCATGACGTAGCTATAGTTCGGGTTCCTCGTTCTCACATGCATCACTTTGCACTTGCTCACATTAAACGTCATCTGCCATTTCGACGCCCAGTCTCCCAGTCTCGTAAGGTCCTCTTGTAATTTTTCACAATCCTCCCGCGATTTAACCACTTTTAACCTGTTTTTATAGGATTTTCCTGGTAGGAGTAGAGGATTCATCATGCTTGCTAAATTTATTTAGCAAAATCTCAAGGTAGGAATGACCTATGAGCCTGAAAATTGTGGGAAGAGATGCTGCTAGGTGGAAGATTCATCTAGGGTTCCAAATACCCTTGTACCAGCCCTGATGGAAGGATGTAGGCAAAGCAAAATGGAGCTACTTGTACCATCGATGCCTAGGCTGCCATTGTTCTGTGATTAAGTTCAGCGCTCCAGTTTCCTTGACTATCAATCTGCCTCTCCTTACAAATTCTCTAATAAAAAAGAAAATAAGGGGAAAACAAATCACTGTACAGCTATTTACAATCACTGACATATACTGTAAATCACTGGTATGGTCCAGGAAAACAAGCCTGTAACAATTTCATTGCCCTTGCTATGCTCTCTTGAAGATACTGCTACCCCGATCATTACTGTGTAATTGGTTTTATGTTTGGAAGCAAAAGAACATGTCCATCGACCACAGATTCGAGTAATTTTATGTGACAAATTACATAATAGATGACGGAAAACAATATAAAATGTGTGAGGAGGATGAAAGCATCACTCCCAGGAGGTGATGATCAGGACAAACATGTGATGAAGTTGTGAGAAGAACAAAGGAGATTTCACACAGTCCAATGAAAAAGAATAACACATTTTCATAGAGGCACATGTACGAGAAGCAACCTCAAGCAAACTCAGGGGCCTTTTTACTAAGCCGCGGTAGCCTCTACACACAGGCAGCGTGCCCAAATGAGACTACCGCCAGGTCAGTGCACCCCCGAGTGGTGATTTCAGATTTGACATGCACCCATAACACCTGGATGAATTATTTCTTTCCTACCAGATGCAACGTTTACAGCGGTAATCATCAGCGGGCATGCGTCAACCAGTTACTGCACATGTAGTGCGTGAGCCCTTACCGCTAGATCAATGGGTGGCATTAGTGGCTCAGGCCAGTTTTAGACACGCGCTGGTTTCAGATTTACCGCATGCCCTCTTCCCGCCACATTAAAAAAAAACCCTTTTTTGCAGAGATTGCAGACATGCTATTTTTATTTTAGTTACATTTGTACCCTGTGCTTTCCCACTCATGGCAGGCTCAATGCGGTTTACATATTGTATACAGGTACTTATTTGTACCTGGGGCAATGGGGGGGGTTAAGTGACTTGCCCAGAGTCACAAGGAGCTGCCTGAGCCTGAAGTGGGAATCGAACCCAGTTCCCCAGGACCAAAGTCCACCACTCTAACCACTAGGCCACTCCTCCACCTGCTACACTGCCACAGGCCACTTTTTACCACAGCTTAGTAAATGGGCCCCTTGGTCTTTTGCTTCCTTCTCACAAGTGTTGCAGTGACCAAAAAAATGTCACAAGACCATGTGAGTTTATGGAGTTTGAAAGCCTAGGCCATTTCTAAAAGTAATGTGTTCCAAAGAATTGCAGTGGGAGGTGGTAAAAAAAAAGTCACTGCATGGGGAAAAAAAAAAACATATTTCATCAAAGACATGAAACACATGTGACCTCAGGGTCAATAAGGGGAACATTGTATAAGGAGACATATTTTTAGAAAGCAAGGAGGCGCATGGTATTCTAGTCATTTAAATGTGTAAGTGTCCTATTATAAAATACAGACTACTACTACTACTTAACACTTCTATAGCGCTACAAGGCATACACAGCGCTGTACACCGTACACATAAAGACAGTCCCTGCTCAAAGAGCTCACAATCTAAATAAGACAGGTAACAGACAGAACAACTAAGGGGTAAAGGGAATTAAAGAGGGGGGGGGGGGATAAAAGGTACAGGCAAGTGAGCAGTGGTTAGGACTCAAAAGAGGTGGGCTTTTAGCTTGGACTTGAAAACGGCCAAAGACGGGGCTAGACGTACATGCTCGGGAAGTCTATTCCAGGCATGTGGTGCAGTGAGATAGAAGGAACAGAGTCTGGAATTAGCAGTAGAGGAGAAGGGGACAGTCAAGAGAGATTTGTCAACAGAACGGAGTGCCCGAAGGGGGGTGTAGGGAGAGACAAGAGTGGAGAGGTACTGGGGAGCGGCAGAGTGAATACACTTATAGGTCAGTAAGAGAAGTTTGAATTGAATGCGGAATCGGATAGGGAGCCAGCGAAGTGACTTGAGGAGAGGGCTAATGTGAGCATAGCGATTTTGGCGGAAAATGAGTCCCGCAGCAGAGTTTTGGACTGATTGAAGAGGAGAGAGATGGCTAAGTGGGAGGCTGGTGAAAAGTAGGTTGCAATAGTCTAGACGAGAGGTAATAAGACTAGTAGACAAGTATGTGCCATGCCCTTCTCTTTCGATTATGCCCCTGATAGTAACATAGTAAATGACGGCAGATAAAGACCGTAACAGTCCATCCAATCTGCCCAATAAGATAAACTCATTTTACATGGTATGTAATACTTTATACATATACTCGAGTTTGATTTGTCCCTGCCTTTCACAGGGCACAGACCATAAAAGTCTGCCCAGCACTGTTCCTGGACTAAAAGTTCTGAAGCTAATGTCGAAGCCCCTTAAAATTTACACTCCAGTCCCTCCATATCTATTCAGTCACGATCAGGGCACAGACCATAGAAGTCCACCCTGCACTGGTTTTATTCTCCAAATACCGGCGTCACCACCCAATGTCCGCTAAGATTCCATAGATCCATTCCTTCTAAACAGGATTCCTTTGTGTTTATCCCATGCATGTTTGAATTCCATTACTGTTTTCATCTCCACCATCTTCCGCGAGAGGGCATTCCACGTATCTACCACCCTCTCCGTGAAAAAATACTTCCTGACATTACTCCTGAGTGTCCCCCCCCTTCAACCTCAATTCATGTCCTCTAGTTCTACCACCTTCCCGTCTCCGGAAAAGGTTCGTTTGCGGATGCACTTAACTTATATGGAACTGAATTCTACAGCTTAGACCCTGCCACTGAAAACATTCTTACTTGAGAGTCTGCAAAATGAACCTGACAAAACAATGGAATATCTAATAAAGACACTTGTCCTTCTTAAGAATATTGAACAGTCCCGCTGAGATTCTGTTTAGGAAGTATCTCAAAGAAGTATTATTGATAGCACAACCAGAATATATTTTGTTTTCCTCCTGTTATTATATTCCTAAAAATGTGAGACAAATTACCCAGAGGGTAGGTGAGCCTGAAGATATGAGTTCCGTGGAATCATTTAATTTAACACAATTTATAGTCATCTTAGGAAATTTTTCAGAGCAGATCAACCTCTTGATATTACTACTACTACTACTATTTAGCATTTCTATAGCGCTACAAGGCATACGCAGCGCTGCACAAACATAGAAGAAAGACAGGTTAGTTCACTTTGCTTACAATTTGTTTTCCTGTTTGTTTGAAGGGTGGATGCAGTAATATCATTTCAAATGTGCATTGGGAATTCTTCTGCACACGGTTTACTCTGCAGAGGTATGCTAATCAGGCTCCTTGAATCTTTCATACTCTTTTTGGTTATTAATGCCAGCCAAAGAGCTATGTAATAAAAGTAAGCCAAGTATAGGACAATCAAGCCATTGTGACATCACTGATGAGGTTGGCTCTTATTGGTGGCCTGAGGCATTATGACATCACAATATTAGCTCTAGTTACAAGAAACTACTACTACTACTATTTATCACTTCTATAGCACTACAAGGCATACGCAGCGCTGCACAAACATAGAAGAAAGACAGTCCCTGCTCAAAGAGCTTACAATCTAATAGACAAAAGAAATAAATAAAGTAAGCAAATCAAATCAATTAATGTGAACGGGAAGGAAGAGAGGAGGGTAGGTGGAGGCGAGTGGTTACAAGTGGTTACGAGTCAAAAGCAATGTTAAAGAGGTGGGCTTTCAGTCTAGATTTAAAGGTGGCCAAGGATGGGGCAAGATGTAGGGGCTCAGGAAGTTTATTCCAGGCGTAGGGTGCAGCGAGACAGAAGGCGCGAAGTCTGGAGTTGGCAGTAGTGGAGAAGGGAACAGATAAGAAGGATTTATCCATGGAGCAGAGTGCACGGGAAGGGGTGTAGGGAAGGATGAGTGTGGAGAGATACTGGGGAGCAGCAGAGTGAGTACACTTATAGGTTAGTAGAAGAATTTTGAACAGGATGCGAAAACGGATAGGGAGCCAGTGAAGGGTCTTGAGGTGAGGGGTAGTACGAGTAAAGCGACCCTGGTGGAAGACGAGACGGGCAGATATTTTTTTTGTCTGAAAATGATAAAAGAAGGGTTATCTGTTTTGTAAAGGTATGAATGGTTTCTGATGTTACATAGGAAGCAATTTCAGCAATTGAAACCAACTGTGCTTGCAATTGGAGTGAGCTTTTTTTTTTTTTTCAAGTTCCCCTGCAAGTGCTTGATAAAAACTTCTGATTCTACTTATATTTTCTTTGTTGTAATACAATTGGAAAGTTTTTTGATAAAGAAGTGAAATAATTGCCTTTTGAATTTTGGTTGATGATGGGGGGGTTTGATGACAGGTCTAATTGCTAGAAGCAATGGTGACATAGAGGGGCATAATTGAACGAAAAGGTCTATCTCCATGGGCGTTTATCTCCGAGAACGGGTCCGTGAAGGGGCGGACCGAACCGTATTTTTGAAAAAAAATAGACGTCCATGTTTTATTCGACAATTTGTGAGCTGGGCGTTTTTGTTTTTCAGCGATAATGGAAAATGAAAGCGCCCAGCTCAAAAACGAATAAATCCAAGGCATTTGTTCGTGGGAGGGGCCAGGAGTCGTAGTGTACTGGTCCCCCTCACATGCCAGGACACCAACCGGGCACCCTAGGGGGCACAATTACAAAAACAAAAAAAAAAGGTAAAAGAGCTCCCAGGTGCATAGCACCCTTCCCTTGGGTGTTGAGCCCCCCAAATCCCCCTCAAAACCCACTGCCCACAAGTCTACACCATTACTATAGCCCTAAGGGGTGAAGGGGGGCACCTACATGTGGGTACAGTGGGTTTGGGGGGGTTGGACGACTAAGCATTAAGCAGCACAATTGTAACAGGTAGGGGGGGATGGGCCTGGGTCCACCTGCATGAAGTCCACTGCACCCCCTAACAACTGCTCCAGGGACCTGCATACTGCTGCCAGGGAGGTGGGTATGACATTTGAGGGTGAAAATAAAAAGTTGTGAAACATCATTTTTTGTGGTGGGAGGGGGTTAGTGACCACTGGGGGAGTCAGGGGAGGTCATCCCCGATTCCCTCTAGTGGTAATCTGGTCATTTAGGGCACTTTTTGGGGCCTTATTCGTGAAAAAACAGGGTCCAGGAAAAGTGCCCTAAATTCTAGCTACAAACGCATACTTTTTTTCCATTATCGGCGAAAGGCGCCCATCTCTCCTCGGCCGATAACCACGCCCCAGTTCCACCTTCGTCACGCCTCCGACACGCCCCCATCAACTTTGTACGTTTCCGCGATGGAGTGCAGTTGAAAACGTCCAAGTTCAGCTTTCGATTATACCGCGTTATTCGTTTTTGGGAGATAAACGCCTATCTCCCGATTTAGGTCGCAATATAGGCGTTTTTCTCTTTCAATTATAAGGTGGATAGTAAGTTGTACTTTCTTGATTTCTCGGAGAATCATTCTTTTTTTTTTTTCCTTTCTTTTTTTTTTACTCCAGCTGTCCTCCTTAATGAGAACTTGGGTTGTTTCTTTTCTTCCTACATTTGAATTGTATATAGGTTTAAAAATTATAAAAAAATAAAAACCTTCGCTATCAGTCTCAACTGCCTTGCATAAGAACATAAGAATAGCCATACTGGATCCATCTAACCCAGTATCCTGTTTCCACTGTGACCAATCTAGGTCACAAGTACCTGGCTGAAACCCAAATAGTAGCAACGTTCCATGCTACCAATCCCAGGGCAAGCAGTGACTTCCCTGTGTCTGCCTCAATAGCAGACTATAGACTTTTCTTCCAGGAACTTGTATAAACCTTTTTTAAACCCAGATAAGTTAACTGCTGCTACCACATCCTCTGGCAACGAGTTCTAGAGCTTAATTATTCATTGACTGAAAAAATATGTCTTCCTATTTCTTTTTAAGGTATTTCCATATAATTTCATTGAGTGTCCCCCTAGTCTATGTACTTTTTTGAAAGAGTAGAAATTTGATTCACTTTTACCTGTTCTATACCACTTAGGATTTTGTAGACCTCAGTCATATCTCCCTTCAGCCATTCCTTTTCCAAACTGAAGAGCCCTAACCTCTTTAGCCTTTCCTCATGTGAGAGGTGTTCCATCCCCTTTATCATTTTGGTTGCTATTCTTTGAAACGTTTCTAATTCCGCTATATCTTTTTTGAGATATAGTGACCAGAATTGAACACAATATTCAAGCTGTGCCCGCTGCCACACACTGAGCAGAAGATTTCAGTGTAACATAGTAACATAGTAAAATGAAGGCAGAAAAAGACCCGCATGGTCCATCTAGTCTGCCCAACAAGATAAACTCATATGTGCTACTTTTTGTGTATACCTGACCTTGATCTGTACCTGTCCTCTTCAGGGCACCGACCGTATAAGTCTGCCCAGCACTATCCCCGCCTCCCGCCACCGGCTCTGCCACCCAATCTTGGCTAAGCTCCTTAGGATCCATTCCTTCTGAACAGGATTCCTTTATGTTTATCCCACACATGTTTGAATTCTGTTACCATTTTCATTTCCACCACCTCCCGTGGGAGGGCATTCCAAGCATTCACTACTCTTTCCGTGAAAAAATACTTCCTGACATTTTTCTTGAGTCTGCCCCCCTTCAATCTCATTTCATGTCCTCTCGTTCTACCGCCTTCACACCTCCGGAAAAGGTTCGTTTGCGGATTAATACTTTTCAAATATTTGAACGTCTGCATCATATCAACCATGTTTCTCCTTTCCTCTAGGGTACACATGTTCAGGTCATCAAGTCTCTCCTCATACGTCTTGTAACGCAAATCCCTTACCATTCTCGTAGCTTTTCTTTGTACGAGTGTATTGTCTACAATGATACCTAGATCTTTTTCTTGGGGGCTGACTCTCAAGGTGGACCCTAGCATAAAGTAACAATGATTTGGATAATTCTTCCCAATGTGTATTACTGTGTACTTGTCCACATTAATTTTCACCTGCCACTTGGATACCCAGTCTTCCAGGTTCTTAAGATCTCCCTGTTTTGTGTCATCTGCAAATTTAATCACCTCACTCCTTGTTCTGATTTCCAGATCATTTATATAAATATGTTGAATAGTACCAGTTCCTGCAGCACCCCACTGTTCACCCTCCTCCATTGAGAAAAGTGGCCATTTAATCCTACCCTTTGTTTTCTGTCCAAAAACCAATTCCTAATCCACAACAGAATATTTCTTCCTTTCTCATGACTCTTTAAATTTCTCAGGAGTCTCTCATGAGGAAACTTTGTCAAAAGCTTTCTTAAAATCTATAACAACTGGCTCACATTTATTGACATGTTCTTTCATGCCTTTAAAGAAATGAAGCCAATTGGTGAGGCAAGACTTTCCTTGGCTGAATCCATGTTGACTGTGTCCCGTTAAACCACGTTTGTCTATGTGTTCTGTAATTTTATTCTTTATAATAGTTTCCATTATTTTACCGATCTGTAATTTCCCGGGTCACCCCTTGAACCCTTTCTAAAAATCAGTGATACATTGGCCACCCTCCAATCTTCAGATAGTACGGACAATTTTAACAACAGCTTACAGATCACTAACAGCAGATCAGCAATTTCATATTAGAGTTCTTTCAGTACCCTAGGTTGCATGCCATCTAGTCCAGGTGATTTACTACTCTTTAATTTGTCAATTTGGCTCAATACATCTTCCATGTTCACCAAGATTTCTTTCAGTTCCTCCTCATCATCAGCCTTGAAAACAATTTTTGGTACAGAGGTCCTTTTGTGAAACAAACTGAGCTAAGTTCTCATTTAAATATTCACTTAAAAATTATTATTCATCAAATTATTGAATGCTTTTAAGACTGTGACTAAATGTAATGAAATAAAGTGCCAATATTATGGTTAGCAGTAAGTTAGGACCAATGATGAGATATGTGAGCCGCGGGGGCTGTGCTCTTTGCATGAAAAGAGTCACAACTGAGGTCCTTGCTACCATAAATGATTAATTGTACATGTATTTTAAGATTTAATGAAGTTGCAATTATGAATTTAATACTCTGATGATAATTATTCAACCAGTCCACAAAATTATCTAACATTTGTCGAGATCCTGTCCACAAAAGAAAAATATCATCAATGAACCTCACCCAAAGTTTAAATATGCACGGAAAAATCATTCATCAAAATCCACCTGTCCTTGAAAGCTTTCATGAAAAGACTGGCTACAGAAAGAGCTATTTTTGCTTCCATTGTGACTCCAGAAATCTGCTAAAAAAATGCAATTACCATAACAAAAAAATTCTTCATCACAATGGCCACTAACTGTACAATAACAGATGTAGGAACTTTCCTGTTCGCAGAATGTTCATCTAAACAATCGGTCAGAACCCATCTTGTGGGATAACTGTATAAAGAAAATTGACATCAAGTGTGACCAAAAACGTAATGACCACACATTCTTCTATGGAACCCAATCTCTGTAAATTATGTGAAGAATCCCGTATATAGACTATATATAGAAAAAAACCATTTTGACTAACAGTCGTAAAAATAGTCTGTAAAAATAGACAAGGGTTCCAATAGGGAGCCCTTGCTAGAAACAATCACCCATTATTATTCTGTTGCCCAATTTGCCAGCTTTCCTAATTTCTGTAAACATGTCTTCATATGTCTGTTTGTTCTGTCCTGGTGGATGGCAGTACAGCCCTACTAGAATACTCCTTCCCTTCACACATGGAATGTCTATCCACAAGGATTCCACACTGCTATCTGTTTCACGTAGAATGTTTATTTTGTTTGACTCAATTCCTGCTTTAACATATAGTGCACCCCCCTCCAATTTGTTCCACTCTATCATTGTGATATAATTTGTACCCTGCTAACACATTGTCCCATTGATTGTCCTCCTTCCACCAGGTCTCTGAGATGCCTATTACATTAACCTCTTCATTTAGTACAATACTTTAGTTCCCCCATCTTATTTTTTAAGGTTTCTAGCAGTTGTATAAAGACACTTCAAATTGTGTTTTTCTCTGCGTCTACAAGCTGCTTAGAAGATGATGACGAGGATAATTTTCATCCTTTGCTCTCCCCTTAAACACTCTTTGCTTTCTTTCACCATTGTTGAAACCTATTGGGATTCCCTAAATGTCCTGTTTCAATAGTATCCTTCAAGGATACTCCACACTGAAACATGCGCTTCTGGGTGACTGTCGGTCTCCCCCCCCCCCCCCCCCCCCCCCGTTTTAGTTTAAAAACTGCTCTATCTCCTTTTTAAATGTTAGTGCCAGCAGCCTGATTCCATCCCGGTTAAGGTGGAGTCCATCTTTCAGAATAGGCTCCCCCTTTCCCAGAATGTTGTCCAGTTCCTAAACAAATCCGAATCCCGAATCCCTGCACCGTCGTCTCAACCATGCATTGAAACTTCAGAGCAATCTCTGTCTCTTGGGTCCCTAGAGCAGATTTGACAGAGAAATGGAGAGTAATTTTGACGTCCTATTGAGATGCATTGAAATAAGAGAATTGTTAAGAATGACAAAGCAGAAAATTACATTTCTTTCCATCTAAAAGAACATTAGCGTCTGTGTTGGCCCTGGAAAGAACGAGGATATTTGTATGTTTTGAAAGGAAGAAGATGAAAGGCGTAGTAGAGTTTCCGAGACCTCACAGGCATCTTTTTCAGATGTGGCTTCTAAAGAAGATGTAACTTGCAAGCTGCAGAAGGAGCACACAACATTCTCTTGATGTAAAAGCTTCTACAAATGCTTTAACAATTTTCTTGTTGGTTCCCCTTAGCATATCACAGCCTACAAAAACAGCCTTCGGAAAGGGAGAACCGGTCAACCCGAAGGGGTCACGGAATATCTTTCAATCAGTGCGGGCGTGGCTGTGTTCAGAGCGCCCTCGCCAGAGAAGTAAGGTTTTCTGATTGATCAGAGCACTGTGTTGGTTTATTGGGAAAGCAACTGCATCTCTAGTCAGAAGCAATTTACAGTGCAGGCGCTTCTGTATTCTTTGCGTTTTCTCTCAAACAATAAAATTGAACGCTGTCTACGCCATGTGTGGCTGAGCCAGCCAAGTAAGCATAAATGTGGTTCATTCAGCAGTACGCTATGACATAATGAGAAACAATGATGTATGCTATTTTTTTTTGTAATTTCTATGGGAAAGGTAACCGTAATGTTCTGATTAGCTAAGTAACAGTATTTTCCCGCTGCAGGGGAAAAAAAAAGGTTTGCCTGAATGCTCACTTGAGATGAGAAAATAAACCTTTTTTGGCTGGCAAATTGTGCAGTTGGCTGTGATTAATGGCTTGATTAAGCCTTTTCTTTATTGCTGTAATGCAATTAAAAGGAAGGGATTATTAGATAAAAGGGTTGTAATATAAAGATAAATGCACCTTTTAGCAGCTCTGAATAAACACATGCTGTAAAGTTGCCAGATACTATACTGAGGCTCACCTTCTTAAGGTACAATTTTTACAACTGTGTCAAGTGGACCTTAGAACTAAGTAATATCAGGAAGCACTTTCCCGTGGAGAGGGGGCGGATGCCTGGAATACCCTCCCGGAGGAGGTGGTGGGGAAAAAACGGTGACAGAATTCAAAAATGCGTGGGATAAACATAGAGGATCCCTATACAGAAAGAGGAGGGAATTAAAGCAAAATGTAAATGATCTTCACACTTTAAACAGGGCAGAGGGAGAGGGGTGTAACTTGCACAGAGAAGCTGGTACAACTCTGGCTGCCATGTTGGGCAGACTGGTGGACCGCACAGGTCTTTACTGCTGTCACTTAGTGTGTTACATGTTACTGTGATTACTATTTATTCATTATAACAGAATCATTGGATGTTATAATGCCTTTGTATCGCTCCATGGTGCGACCGCACCACGAATATTGCGTTCAATTCTGGTCTCCGCATCTCAAAAAAGATATAGTGGAATTAGAAAAGGTGCAGAGAAGGGCGACGAAAATGATAAAGGGGATAGGACGACTTCCCTAAGAGGAAAGGCTAAAGCGGCTAGGGCTCTTCAGCTTGGAGAAAAGGCGGCTGAGGGGAAATATGATAGAGGTCTATAAAATAATGAGTGGAGTTGAACTGGTAGATGTGAAGCGTGTGTTCACGCTTTCCAAAAATACTAGGACTAGGGGGCATGCGATGAAGCTACAATGTAGTAAATTTAAAACGAATCAGAGAAAATTTTTCTTCACTCAACGTGTAATTAAACTCTGGAATTTGTTGCCAGAGAATGTGGTAAAGGCGGTTAGCTTAGCGGAGTTTAAAAAAGGTTTGGATGGCTTCCTAAAGGAAAAGTCCATAGACCGTTATTAAATGGACTTGGGGAAAATCCACTATTTCTGGGATAAGCAGTATAAAATGTTTTGTATATTTTGGGGATCTTGCTGGGTATCTGTGTCCTGGATTGGCCACTGTTGGAAACAGGATACTGGGCTCGATGGACCTTTGGTCTTTCCCAGTATGGCAATACTTATGTACTTATGTACTTATTGGAAGGAAAAACAGATTTGTTTCTTACATTCCACAATTAGAACAGCATAGCATGGAATCTTGCTACTCTTTGGCATTCAGAATCTTGTATTGTTTGGGATTCCCTCAATAGG
The DNA here is from genome assembly GCF_901765095.1 of Microcaecilia unicolor. Taxonomy (NCBI): domain Eukaryota; kingdom Metazoa; phylum Chordata; class Amphibia; order Gymnophiona; family Siphonopidae; genus Microcaecilia; species Microcaecilia unicolor. Next base: position 22,165,417 of record NC_044035.1, on the reverse strand, counting down.
AGTAAACATTCCTCCCTCCCTCCTGCCCCCCACAAACAAGAGGAACCCTTATCCAGGACCCATCCATAGGCCCCCTGGACCTACCTTAAATCCTTGTAGTCTAGTGACCTACAGCTACAGCCTAATGCACAAAGGCAACCATAAAATACGACTGCCTCGGTAAAACTTACCTAGTCGCAAACAGTGACCGATGAACAAATGGGATCACAGGCAAATGAGATGCACGGATTCCTTTTTCTGCATTGGTCACAGTTTGCAACTCAGAGCTGTCAGATACATTTGACAGCTATGATGCCACACCAACCCGACCTGACACCCCCAGATCTAAAATCTTCCCTAGTGATCTAGTGGACCCTGACACCCCCCACATACCCTCCCCTGCACCCCCAAGAAATAAATCCCTGGTTGTCCAGTGGATCCCTGAACTAACCCACCCAAAACAAGAATCGCCCTGGTGGTCTAGTGACCCCCTCCCCGTACCTTGAAAATAATGGAGGCAGGAGGGCACCTCCTCCCTCTTGGCCCGCCTTCTCAAAATGAGCACAAGGCTTCTCCAGTTCAAGGTGGGGAGAACAAGAGGAGGGAGGGGGGGGGGGGGGGACAAATGTCTCTTTCTGTGAAGAGAGGGAGGAGTAGAGCCCAAAGTTTCAGTTTCAGCCGAGAATAAAACCTAAACTGAAATTCGGTCAATGTCTACTCTAAAATACATTGAGGAATGGACATTTGTATCCTGGTTATGTAAAGTAGGAGCATCCATTTTAGAACTATAAACATCTAAACTATCAACTGGTTCATAAAAGGCACAGCATCATGTACGTGCTGAAAAGCCACACACACACTTGTGTCGGAACATACACATTGCTACTAATTGGGTTTCTGCCAGGTACTTGTGACCTGGATTGGCCACTGTTGGATGCAGGATACTGGGCTAGATGGACCATTGGTCTGACCCAGTGTTCTTATGTTATGTTCTTAAGTCACCAGAGTCATGACTCTGGTAACTGAGGTCTTCAAAGATTATTCTAAAAACTATATCACAAGGCTATATATTTTGAACGTTACTATTACTGGGTCTTGTGCTACTTCAGAGCCTTAAGGGTGTTTATGTTCTTAAGTCAGCCATTTTAGAAATGTACATGTGTATTTTCCCAATGCTGACACAAAGCCAGGGATTCCTTGCCAGTTCTGTTTTCAAGAAGGACATAACCCAGTGGGGTATCAAGGGGGTAACCTCCTCTAATTCCTCCAGTGAAGCACTGCTTAATAATAGCACCTTTTTGAAACCTAGGCATTCAGGGTATCAGGTATAAACCCCCTACATTGATCTTTGTGGACATAGATGTGCATTCCCCTTCTAAAATGAGGAATACACATTTATTCTTTATTCCCACCCTATTTTTTGAATTTCTGTACATCCCTTATATGGAAGGCTGATCCCTAGTGGTAATATTGTGAAACTATTGTTAAGGGGGCTTTTGTCTCGCTGCACCCTATGCCTGGAATAAACTTCCTGAGCCCCTAAGTCTTGCCCCATCCTTGGCCACCTTTAAATCTAGACTGAAAGCCCACCTCTTTAACATTGCTTTTGACTCGTAACCACTTGTAACCACTCGCCTCCACCTACCCTCCTCTCTTCCTTCCCGTTCACATTAATTGATTTGATTTGCTTACTTTATTATTTTTTGTCTATTAGATTGTAAGCTCTTTGAGCAGGGACTGTCTTTCCTCTATGTTTGTGCAGCGCTGCGTATGCTTTGTAGCGCTATAGAAATGCTAAATAGTAGTAGTAGTAGTAAGGGGTCAACAGACTTAATTTTGTTGATGGAGCCTGATGGAACATGAGCAGAGGGGGTCGATTCAGCCCTTCCCTACTAGGGATGGCCCCTGTGTAAGTCCTGGAGAATCATTGGGGGAGAGAGTGTTCTGGTTGGGTGGGGAGGATTGCCTTCCTCTTAGGGGAGGGATTTTGAGAAGGGAGTGGGGCAATAGGGGTTTTGAGAAGGGAGTGGGGCAAAGTGCAAACATGTTTTGGGGGGGGGGGATGGTGCTTAGGGGTCTTTAATTGGATGGAAAAGACCTTTACAGGGGATTGAATAGGATGGGTTGTGATTTGGAGGGCCAATCTTGTAGGAGGAGTAATCTTGGGGGTTGGGGCTCAAATCAGGAGGTCATCTACCTTGTGGGAGGCTGAGATTGGATGGTGGCTGATCCTGGGGTGGGGGGGGGGGTAATCTTGTTAGAGGGATTGAATGAGGGGAAATATTGTGTGTGTGTGGGGGGGGGGGGTGCCGAATCTTAGTGTAGTCCAGATCAGGGGATTCTGACTGGGGGTGAACAGATCGGAGGAGGGGGTGCGCTGCCACGACAGTTCTGTTTTATTATTATTATTATTGAATGGGCCCTCACTTCATTATGTATTTTACGTTTTTTAATACAATAAAGTGCTTTTTGGTATCCTCACTTGGTTTTTCCTCACTTTTTTTGTTACATATGTCATGGCATCGTGAGGGTTTTTACCTCCTTTTTTTTGTTTATTTGATTAAATGTATAAACACATCTTACTATCAGTAACATCCTCTGTTTTTCTTAAATCTCTCCTTTGTCTATTGGTCATTCCGTTGACTGACAGGTTCTTGCCGGGATGCCATCACTCAATCACTTTCCCTTTGCATTTCTGCCTTTTCCACAATATATAAATCACATCAATTAGTACGGCACATCTATTTCTAGCCTCCGGGGGGGGGGGGGGGGGGGGAAGCCCATTAGCCTCCCTCCCCCACCTCCTCCCTTCCCTGTATTCCCAGACCTGTTCTTTCAGTTATCCTATGCCCTGGGTGAAAAGCCACTACTCTCTTGAGGGAGGCCAGCATTCGCAGTCTCAATCCTATACTTACTGATCAGGCTTAAGAACAAAAGAAATTCAACAGCAGAAGGAAGGGCACCTGACAGGCTAACAGAAAATGCCCATCTCATCATTTCCATCAAAGCAGTGGCATAGCCAAGGGTGGGCTTGGGTGGCCAGGCCCACCAGTAGCAGCAGACCTATGATGTGGCCGGCAGAGATTCCCAAGCTGAAAACTCCCAACAACTGTCCCTCCTGCATACCTTATAAATAGCAGATCTTCGCCTGCAGGAAGCAGCGACTGATACATACTGCTTACACTGGCCCCACAGACTTCCCTCTGACGTATTCCCGCCTATGCGGAAACAGGAAGCTGCATCAGTGGGAAGGATGTGGGGCCTACATGAGAAGTGTGTGTTAGTTGCTCCTCACTTGCGGTGAAAATCTGAAATTTAAAAGGTGTGCAGGAGAGGGGGGATATTTGAGAGACCACATGACATGCAGGCGAGAGGAGAGACCAAATCACCTATGGGACGGGGTGGGGTTCTTCTGCCCACCCATCTTGGGCCCAGGCCCACCCAAAATTGGGTGTCTGGCTACGCCCCTGGATCAAAGTCCATTCTCAGAGCCCAAACCTTGATGATAAATGTCTTTTCTGTGTCCTGCCTCGAATGCTGGATGAAACAAGGTTTTGTTCTTTTCAAACGGTCCTCGTTTCCTCTTTCAGAAGCAATTTATTTCGTAGAACTCTCAAGAGAGAGAAAACATTTCTTTTTTTGTTTCAACTGTTCCTCCTCAGGACTAGTCATACAAGCGCCAGCCTGTTCACTTGACCCTTGAGATCATATTAGTAATTTCTTTATAAACTTTTATTTATCACCATATCTGATAGATAATTGACGGTTTGTGGACAATCTTAAAAGAAACTGTTGTGGTCACCGAGCATAGATCCTGTTTAATGAAGCAATGTTTGGGAGCTCCGATAGTTCAACGTTGCGTGATACAAGCGCACAGCTTTTGACAGATTTAAAGTATTTTGCGATTGAACGTATTTATTAATTTATTATTTATTTATTGCATTTGTATCCCACATTTTCCCACCTATTTGCAGTCTCAATGAGGCTTACAGAGTTTGTTATGACATTGTCATTACATGATATCAGATACACTTAAGTGTTATGTAGAGATTAAGTAAGGGAAGAGAGAAGAAAGGTGTTAGGTAGGTTAGTATGGAGGTGGACTTTGATAATTGGAAGGATTGGTGAGGTAGTTTTGTGAGGCTATGGGTTCTCTTTGTGGGCCTTATTGAAGAGATGTGTCTTGAAAGATTTGCGGAAGTTGATTATTTCGTCAATAGCTTTCAGGGTTGTAGGTAGTTCATTCCACAATTGCGTGCTGTGTTCCAACACAGAGCTGATATCAACAGGATTTTGTTACAGAGGGAACTCTCTTGGATCTTTCATTTATGTTTCCTTGAGCCCTCAGTTGTCAACACTAATTTACAATGGGGTTGTTTATGTAAATTAATTTGTGGTCCTTTTACTAAGCCACGCAAACATGCACGCACGTCCCACGTGTGCCAAAATGGAGTTACCGCTCGGCTACCACATGGCTCTTGTGGTAATTTCATTTTTGGCGCGAGTCCTATACATGCATCTGAAAAATATTTTTGTTATTTTTGGCCATGCGCCAAGTGGCATTTGACACGTGTAGGTCATTACCGCCCGGTTAGCTCTTGAGTCTAACGGGTCAGCGGTCAATGACTGGCGGTAAGGTGTCAGACCCAAAATGGACACACGGCAATTTTCATTTTGCCACATGTCCATTTTTGGCAAAAGGCCTTTTTTACAGGCGTGCTGAAAAATGGATCGTTGCGCCCAAAACCTATGTAGGTTACTTACGTCAGATGAGGGCGGGCACAGGAGGAAGGAGGGATGTCGGAGACTCGCGGAGGAGGCGATCAGCTGTTCTTGCCCGTGCAGCGCCATCACACAGAGGTGAGAGGCACTACACGGGCCCGGTAAGATGGAGGGGGGCATGGTGGAGGGGGGAACGTAGTGATGACCTCTGGGGGGGGGGGGGGGCGGGGGGCGGCGGGGGGGGCATGGGGTGGAGGATGGCGGGAGCTGTTTTTTCTAAAAAAGCAGAAAAAGAGAAAGGGAGGGGGCCGGGGCTGGCTAAAAAAAGTCACGATTTTAATGCAGGGGGAGCGGGGAGCAGCGGCGACCTCGGGCGGGGGTGGGGGTGGGCAAGGCCGTTTATAAAGGACGCTCCTGATGAGCGTTTTTTCCCCCTCCCGATTTTTTTTTTAACATTGTTTTTGAAGCCGGGCAGCCACGGTGATATCATAGGTTTAGCGGTTGTGCGCATGCGTTTCCTCTACCGCTTGCGTGGATTACACCAGTTTAACGATTCTTTCATGCATCCGACTTTAGAATACCGCACCGAATATGTGCGACTTGTTTTTTTAGTGCATCCATCGTTTTTTCTAAAACGGTAATGACTTTTACGTTTTCGGTTGTTTTACGTTTCATTGATGCATCTTTCCCTCAGAATGCAGCAGCAAGACTCATAGAAGGTTGCAAGTGATGTGACCACACCCTCTCCAAAAGACATTACACGATGTGATACCCCCAAGTGAGCCTTCTCCGGAGTAGCCCCCACACTCTGGAATGCACTGCCTGAAAGGCTCCACTTAACACAAGACTATCTGTACTTCAGGAAGCAGGTGAAAGCTTGGCTCTTCAACCAAGCCTTTAATGGAAGAAGTAACTAACTTGTTAGTCTCACTCACACACACAAGGATTGACTCGGGCTGCACAGACTGCAGGGGGACATGTTTATCCACTCCTACCCTAGCTGAGATAATATTTAACCATCTCTCTGACCTCACGTGCAACTTTCTTCAAATCAGTCACCTTACTTTCTAATTCTTCCTATTTTCTTACTCCTCTATATGTTACAACTTTGCCTTACCCCTCACTACCAATTATAATGTTCTAGTACATATTGTGTTGTCATTGCAAGTAGTATATCATGCCATACTTTGTACCGTTGTTCGAATATTTTTACTGCTCTAATTGCCTCCTGCTCATGTTTGATCTATTCTTACTGTACACCGCCTTGAGTGAATTCCTTCAAAAAGGCGGTAAATAAATCCTAATAAATAAATAAAATAAATAATTAGAATTTAGGCGCACAACTCGCTAAGCGTATTCTGTAACGCACTGCGCTTAAATTTTAATGTGTGCAAGCAAAAAGGGGAGTGGTTATGTGCGGGGAAATGGGCGTTTCATGGGCATTTCAAAATTTACACGCTGTTATAGAATATGGTCCTCTGCACCTAAATCTACGCGACGGGATTTATGCCACATTTTCGTTGGTGTAAATGGATGTGCGTAGCTTTAGGTGCCATGATATGAACTAGGCCCCTGATGGCGAACCTATGACACGCGTGTCAGTACTGACACGCGTAGCCATTTTCGGTGACACACGGCCGCATGTGGCCGCATACAGAGAAGCAGCGGAGTTCCTTGCTGACACCCGGGGCGGATCGCCGATGCGCCCCCCCCCAGGTGCAGCGCGACCTCCCCCCCCCCCCCGGTGCATGTTTACCCGCTGGGGGGTGCCGTGTGCGCTCCTATTGGCTCCCTCCGAGTCCTCCGCTTGTTCCCTCCCTGCTGCTCCCTCTGCCCCGGCTCCTGCACGGCCGTTAGGGGATCTTTGACCTCACTTCCGGCCGGCGGAGCAGAGAGCAGCGGAATGCCGTGGGGGACGCATCTCTGGGGGCCCTATGATCGCCATTACCAGCATCCACATAACCACAGCAACCATCATCCAATCTACTGTTCTGGGGTGTCGTGGATTTCTAATTGACCATCATTACTGAGATAGGTGAGGGGGAGGCTGGGAGAGTCGAGGGCATGTGCTATGGGTGCCGTTTCCCGCCATTAGAAATAGCGGCAGCCATCTTAATTTACATAAGGTGGTCAGTTAGGCTAGTTAACCCCTAATTGCCTGCAGGGCTAACAGGCTATCTATAATTCTATCTTCTGTCACTGCCCCCCTGATGGAGAACCCAAAAAATAAAAAACCAAGGTTAAGTAAAGGAAGTGGTAGTAGCAGTAGCCGACCCTTTCAAGAGACATGGACCGAGATGTATGGCATTATAGAAAAAAATGGCAGATCATTTTGCGTTCTGTGTACTGAAACGGTAGTAAGCAGAACGTGGAATATAAATAGACATTTTGAAACTAATCATTCCCAGCTCTTGAAAAAAAGTGAGGATGAAAGGAAGGAATACATTTCCAGGCAGCTACACTTTTATAAGAGCCAATCTAAGTCCATCCTTAAATTTGTAAAAGGTTCTACAAATTTAACATCTGCAAGTTTGAGCATTGCTCACTCCATAGCTCAGCATGGAAAAGCACTCAGTGAGGGAGGATTTATTAAAGAAACTCTCCTAAGATGTGCACCAGTTCTATTTCACGATATGCAGAATAAAGATGCAATTATTAAGAGAATATCTGAGTTACCACTCAGTAGAAATATCATAAAAGACCGAATAATGAGACTGAACACAAATGTACAACATCAATTAAAGAGAGACATAAGTAATTGTAACTATTTTTCGATCTCTCTTGATGAAACTACTGATGTCACATCACATGTTCAGTTGGCCATTATTGGTCGATATTCTGATGGTCTCACAATGAGAGAAGAGTTGATAAAGTTAGTATCAGTGCCAACAAGTACATCAGGAAGCGAAATATGTAAGGTTGTTATACAAACATTCCGTGACCTAAGCATTGATATCTCTAAAGTTGTGTCAGTGACAACAGATGGGGCACCAAACATGGTGGGGAAAAAAGTTGGATTTGTCAAATTGTTTACGGAAGCTATTGGACATCCGATTGTGCCTTTTCATTGTATTATCCATCAGGAGGCTTTATGTGCCAAGGCAGGATTCACCGACTTAAACGACTTAATGTCAGTTGTTACAAAAATAGTTAATTTAATAGCTGCTCGCCCCCTTCACAAGCGAGAATTTTCTGCACTTTTACTGGAGGTTGATTCCACCTACAGTGGACTGCTGATGTACAATAATGTAAGATGGCTGAGCCGAGGCAAAGTTCTTGAGCGCTTTGTGGAGTGCTTTGAAGAAATTAAGGTATTTCTTGAGGATAAGGATCTGGGAAACTTTCCTCAGCTCAATGATGATAAGTGGGTCAACACCCTGATGTTTTTTACAGATCTCTCTGTTCATATTAATGAACTGAACTTAAAGTTACAAGGTTTTGGCAAAAGTATTGACGTTATGTTTGGATACATAAAAGCTTTTGAAAGTAAACTTAAAATTTTCAAGCGAGATGTAGAAACTAAAACTTATAAGTATTTTCCTCGAGTAACAAAGTATTTTGAGAAGGCCAGTGCAGCTATACAAAATGAAATGGAACCCTTGCATATAAAGTACCAGCATGTTTTAGACTCGTTACTTGACCAGTTCAGTGATAGATTTAATCAATTTAGAAGCCTAGAACAGACCATGAAAATAATTAAGTATCCTGATGTAGTAGTCTACAGTAGTTTGGAATTAAATGGTTTCCAATGGATGCAAATTGATGATTTGGAGATGCAACTTGTAGAATTTCAAGACAGCATCTGGGCTCAGGTGTTTGTCGACTTGAGGTCAAAGCTTGAGAATCTGGAAAGGTGCCGCTTGGAGAATCAAGAGGAGTGCCACTACGAACAGGAAATTTGGAGTGCTTGGAACCGATTACCAGACACTTTTAGCACCCTGAAAAATATAGCAATGGCTTTACTCACAATTTTTCCCTCTACGTACTTTTGTGAAACCTTATTCTCAGCGTTAAATAATATCAAAACCAACAAAAGAAACAGATTGACAGATGAAGTTAGTAGTGCTTGCTTGGGCTTGAAGTGTACAAAATACCAACCTTCAATTGAAGATTTAGCCAATGAAATTCAGCAACAAAAAAGTCACTAATAGGCAGATTAGTTAAAGAATTCCCCCTCCCCCTCACTTATCTTAGTTCACGGCACCCCACACAAGTTAAATAATATCAAGACCAACAAAAGAAACCGACTGACAGATGAACAAAGAAGTCACTAAGCAGGTAAGTTAAATAATTAGTTTTTGGTTTATTAAATACAGTTATATATTACAATTATACATTTTTGTTATTTAAACTATAAATATCGTGAAATTATGGTTTTTTTCTCGAAGTGACACACCACCCGAGTTATGCTCGGTTTTTTGGCGAATTTTGACACACCAAGCTCAAAAGGTTGCCCATCACTGAACTAGGCACTACTTATAGAATACGCTTAGAAATATTTTCCATGCAGGTTTTCTAGGTGCCCTTAGCGCCCAGAATTTTAGCACTTAACTTTAGTCGACCTTTAGAGAATTACGCCCCTTGTGGACAGGAACAGATAAGCACACTATTGCCAAAAAAAAAAAGATAAGTGAAAACACGACTGTCGGAAAGAACTGAAATAATAATAAGTCAAGATAAAAACAAGCCCTCTCCATTTACAAAAGTAAGAGTGTAATCATCCCATGCTGATGTTTGCGGAGGAGAATAGCAGGGTTTACTGACTCCAAAGATAAATATTGACTGAGGAAAAAGTTAAATCAATAGATCCCAGAGGGGACAATATGTCTTGATGATCACTGAAAGCAAGCATTATTATTTACTGTGCTCATTCATACAATGGTGACAGGTTGCCTTCGGTATTTACCTATTATCCTCATCATGTCCTTGTCACCAGTCAGTGACAGGAATCTGACAGGAGCCACTGAATGAGACTCGCACAACAGCACAGTTTCATTTCTTCCTTTCAAGCAGACCTGGTTGTTTGTTTCTGTTTGTTTTTAGACCTGTAAAAGTACATATGCAAGGACACATCGCTAAAGACGTACTGACGTAAGCAAAAATCTCTTGCTTTTCACATGCAAGGTAAATGCACAAGTATATTTAGCAGCGGCGTGGCTGCGGGTGGGCCTGGGTGGGCCGGAGCCCACCCATCTTGGACTCAGGCCCACTGAAAATTGTGACACTGTTACTGTGGCTGACCGAGATCCCTAAACCTTGCCAGTTGAAGGTTGCCTCCTCTTCCAAAGAGCAGCCGGCAGGACTTCCCTGGAGCTGATGCCGACATTGGCCCTGCTGCATATGCTCAGTGTTCATGCATGCATAGCCTGCTGGTGGCAGTGGCAGCTCAAGGCAAGTGCTGCTTGTTGCCGTTTAGCACAGCGTTGGCTGCCTGAAGAGGAGGAACTCTTCAGCTGGGGTGGGGTTTAGGGATCCCTACCATCTCAGCTATTTAATATTTTGGGTTGACAGGTGGGTGGGTGGGAAGGGGTGGAGACAAGGAGGGGGGAGACAAATTCCATGCCCATCCACCTTGGGCTCAGGCCCACCCAAAATTGATCTCAATGACTATGAAGCAGAAATTGAGTTGCAAAAGAGGGAAAAGTCTCAACTGCTATGGCTATATTTGCACATGAATGTTCATTATATAGCACATAGAAAAAGTCGTCATAGACTTGAAAAACCCTCTGGTATATAATCAAAAAATATTTTTTAAAAAAATTTTTTATATATCACTATATGTGTGAGTCTGATTCGACTTGAAAATCTGTGATCAAATCAAATTTATCAAAGAAATAACTGTGTCAAAAATATGTCCAAACAACATCACTTATCTTATCCAGAATCATAAAACAACGTCGTTCTAATGAGGCGGTGGATCCAAAAAAAAGGTTTTATGAATGCATTGGTTCCTACGGTCCCGTTTCGTAAATCTTCGTCAGGGAACCCGCTATTTAGTTGAACCCCGCACCATGATCGCTGTCGATGAATCAGAAAGGAAAAAGATATGAGAACAAATCCATTACAACAAGTAGTGAGTTCAAAGTTATCATAATCCCTTAAGAGCAACATCATGTCGTTTTACCTCTATTTGCAATACAATTCACACGAAACTTATGTCTTCTGGAAAGAATTGTTGGCGTCCTCACCTGACTTCAATATGAACTTAAAGAAAACTTTACCCAATCAATGACTGGAGCGTCAAATGACGCACAAATAACATGGTCCTATCATTGACTGCCATATCGGTAATGAATTTAAAGGGCCAGTAACTGACAACTAATGTCAGAATATGTCATCAGTAACATAAAGATCGTGAATCAACATTGATGGTATTGACAATGGGGAGCATTTCTTTGAAACAGAATGGGTTGATACCATCAATGTTGATTCACGATCTTTATGTTACTGATGACATATTCTGACATTAGTTGTCAGTTACTGGCCCTTTAAATTCATTACCGATATGGCAGTCAATGATAGGACCATGTTATTTGTGCGTCATTTGACGCTCCAGTCATTGATTGGGTAAAGTTTTCTTTAAGTTCATATTGAAGTCAGGTGAGGACGCCAACAATTCTTTCCAGAAGACATAAGTTTCGTGTGAATTGTATTGCAAATAGAGGTAAAACGACATGATGTTGCTCTTAAGGGATTATGATAACTTTGAACTCACTACTTGTTGTAATGGATTTGTTCTCATATCTTTTTCCTTTCTGATTCATCGACAGCGATCATGGTGCGGGGTTCAACTAAATAGCGGGTTCCCTGACGAAGATTTACGAAACGGGACCGTAGGAACCAATGCATTCATAAAACCTTTTTTTTGGATCCACCGCCTCATTAGAACGACGTTGTTTTATGATTCTGGATAAGATAAGTGATGTTGTTTGGACATATTTTTGACACAGTTATTTCTTTGATAAATTTGATTTGATCACAGATTTTCAAGTCGAATCAGACTCACACATATAGTGATATATACAAAATTTTTAAAAAAAATATTTTTTGATTATATACCAGAGGGTTTTTCAAATCTATGACGACTTTTTCTATGTGCTATATAATGAACATTCATGTGCAAATATAGCCATAGCAGTTGAGACTTTTCCCTCTTTTGCAACTCAATTTCTGCATCATAGTCATTGAGATCATCTAGTTTAGCCACCCAAAATTGGCCATCTGGCTACACCCCTGATAGAAAAACAAACAGATTGTATGACTATTATATTCCTGTGTTGCTTTGCCTGTTTTGCTACATAGGAAAAAAGGCAGTTGTAAACAAGATGCTTGTTACACAGAATATTTGGAAAATGTCTCTTGCGTAGGTAAGTTGGAGGCACACCCATGAAATTCTATCACAATCCCCCCCCCCCCAAAAAAAAAAAAAAAACAAAGTCTGGTTTGGAGTGGAGGAGTGGCCTAGTGGTTAGAGTGATGGACTTTGGTCCTGAGGAACTGAGTTCAATTCCCACTTCAGGCACAGGCAGCTCCTTGTGACTCTGGGCAAGTCACTTAACCCTCCATTGCCCCATGTAAGCCACATTGAGTCTGCCATGAGTGGGAAAGCACGGGGTACAAATGTAACAAGAAAATAAAAAAAATATATAGCTAACTGCCATATGTACATAAAGTGTCAGTTAAAACCCTAAAGAGCAAGTCCCGGGGTAACCTGAACTAAGTGGCAGTTACAGGACACCCTAAAGAGCAGTGACACGATCACTTTAGCCTCCAAGAGAGAATGAGGATAAATCAATAATGAGGAGCAGCTGCAACTATAACCTGGAGTGATACACCAGAATCAGGTTTCCAAAATGTGAAAGTGACCTGTGCATCCTAGATCCACTGAAGGTGGTGTTTTGGGCAGCCAGATCCAGGGGGTACAATAATAAATTTGCGGAATTCAGTAAATGGGGTTCTGATGGGCAGGGGGAGGCACAATTGCCCCAAAGGCTTCATTGGGTGATTCTCAAAAATTCTGACAACTCCACCTACTCACAGACAAATGTGCTCTCAATTGGGCGCTGTAAAATACAAGAATAATCACTTTATTTTTGTGAAATCCCCTAATTAAAAATGCACAGAGAAGAAACAGATGAAACGGTTTCAAGAAAATGAATACGCAAAAACGAAAAGTCTTTTCTAAAGTCTTATTTTAAAATCAGAAAAAAAAAATCCACTTCCTTTCTCTTTAGTCAGGTAGACCATCTCCTGGATTCTCCTTGGCCAGATTCTTCATGGACTGATCTTCCCCTCTACTGCACAGGTCCCAAGCTGAATACCCCAGTTTCCTCACCGCATCTGAAAAATACTCACAAAATATCATCCACAAAATACAGAGAAAGCAGTATTTAGAACATGTAGAAGTGTCTTTTAAATGCATCCACTCTGCAGCCTCCCATTACCTCTCCACTCTCATCTCTCCCTACATTCCTCCGCGTGAACTCCGCTCACTGGACAAATCTCTCTTGTCGTCCCCCTTCTCCTCCACTGCTAATTCCAGACTTCGTTCCTTTTCCCTCGTGGCTCCTTATGCCTGGAATAGACTTCCTGAGCCTGTACGTCTAGCTCCATCTCTACCTGTTTTCAAATCTATGCTGAAAACCCACCTTTCACCACTGCTTTTGGCTCCTAGCCACTACTCAATTGCCCTCCCCTTGTTCCTTCTCACCCAATACTTCCCTCACCCTTAATTGTCTTGTTTGTCTGTATTTTTAGATTGTAAGCTCTATTGAGCAGGGACTGTCTCTCTGTGTCAGGTGTTCAGCGCTGCGTGCGTCCGGTAGCACTATACAAATGTTAATAATAATAATAATAATATAATGCCTATATAACCTCATATATCCAACTTGGGGAAGCTTTGTTAGGAGTTCAACAGTGGGGGGAATGAGGGACTGTCACGTAACATCTTAGCGCTACCCCTAGTACCCACCTGGGGATAACCCTGTGGTCAGCTGGAGGGTCCTACTCAGTAATGGCCAGGCCTGCCTGTACCTGTGCATATGCACCTACACTAGCATACTCTCCACCCAACTGCTGGGTCCCGCTTGCCTTTGGGTGAGTCTCCCAACCACAAGTTATTTCCCCGGTGGTTTCTACGGACACTGGAAGCTGCAATCTTGGGGCCCACGGTTCTTAGAAAACCACTTATAGACCAGAACACAAACTGCCAGGATTCTTAGTCAGTCCAGGACAGCAGAGCTAACAAACTAATAGGTTTATTATCAGAGTAGAACAGTGAACAATAAAAGTGGTAAATAGTAAACAGAAACAGGCAAAATAACAAGGACTCAGTATTAAAGTTAATTGAATGCTTTGCACTACCTAAGTAGTACCTGGGAAGGTCAGGAAAAGAAACTGCTTACATGAATTGAACAGGATCTCAGTGCAGAGGTCTGCTCCCTCCACACTCTCAACTCTGAGACTAAGGAGTTCTAGCATTTCTGGGCTAGGTCTTTGGCTACAGGGTCAATCAAGGCACAAAGCATTAGCACTAAGGATGTTTGGCCAATGGCAGTGCAGGCTACTTTCCCCCTCTGGAGTTTTCCTCTTTTCTTTGGGGAAGGTAAGCTACGAAGAAAACAGACCTCTACAACGGCTACTGTGTAATGTAGAGGTCAAACACCATCTGATGGCCAATCAAAGGAAATGCACTGAAAAGATGAAAAGTATCATAGGGCAGTATTACAAATCAAAAAGCATGAAAGTTCCATAGGGAAATTTTGCAAAAGCTCTATAAATGGTACTCAAAAATTGGCACCGGAAAAAATCAGTGCTAAGAGTGATTCTATAAAGGGTGCACACCCTTTCTAGAATTACGCTTAGCACTGATTCTCATACCTAATTTTAGGCGCCAGACTTATGCCTGCTAAAACTAGTTGTAAATGCTGGTGCCCGAATTAGGCGCGCTGAGGCTGTATTCTAGAGTGTTTATTATCATAGCTAAGAGCTTTGGTTCAAGGCCTGGCTTTGGTTCAAGATCTAAAAATGACAGAGAAGCTTACAAGCCTGTAACTCTAATCTGAACTCATGAGCTGTTGTAACACTCTCATGCAGCAAAATGAGGAAGGGGCTAGGGTGCAAAAACCTCAATAACAGGATGGTATGACCTTACCAACAGGGCAAGGTCAGATACACCCAAGAAGATATGGTCAGAATGCAGAACTGAGTGGTCTCACAGAGAGGTAAGTAAGCTTTCTAAGTAATGCTAAAAACAGCCAAGCACGTAGAGTAGAATTCTAAGAAATATTAACTATTATATTAGCATTATATTAGCATATATCCAATAAGGTGTATTTACTGTCATATTACCTGTATCCTGAATGGACATATAAAAATGAGTGTACTTCTTACTTCAATGGAGAATCTGGACCGCAAATACTTTTGTATGGGCAGCTAGTCTCCCAAAAGCAATTGTCAATTGTACTTATATTTGGTGAGTAGAGAAAATAAAATATCGAATTGCTTTTCCAACCAATGCAGTCTTGGGTGATTTATTTATTCCTAGGTATTGGTGGGTGGACCACCATATTGGGAGAGATAAATGCACCCAAAAATACAAGAGTTATGTGCACAACATTTTGGAATGCCCCTGACACACTCATGGCCACACCCCTTTTTGAGTTATGCGCTAGTAGAGTTAGGCACCGTGCCTTCTTGAATAAAATGCAGTCAGATGCATGCGCAAATTTTAATCAGTGCCAATTAACTTCAGTAATTGGTTGTTAGCACCCAATTATTGATAGTTAAGGGCTCGTTAATTCATTTGAACGCACATCTTGGGATGCGCCCAAATTTGGGTGTATAAATCTGGGTGCCATATATAGAATCTGGGGATAAATGAGTAGTTACAGTGGGGGAAATAAGTATTTGATCCCTTGCTGATTTTGTAAGTTTGCCCACTGACAAAGACATGAGCAGCCCATAATTGAAGGGTAGGTTATTGGTAACAGTGAGAGATAGCACATCACAAATTAAATCCGGAAAATCACATTGTGGAAAGTATATGAATTTATTTGCATTCTGCAGAGGGAAATAAGTATTTGATCCCCCACCAACCAGTAAGAGATCTGGCCCCTACAGACCAGGTAGATGCTCCAAATCAACTCGTTACCTGCATGACAGACAGCTGTCGGCAATGGTCACCTGTATGAAAGACACCTGTCCACAGACTCAGTGAATCAGTCAGACTCTAACCTCTACAAAATGGCCAAGAGCAAGGAGCTGTCTAAGGATGTCAGGGACAAGATCATACACCTGCACAAGGCTGGAATGGGCTACAAAACCATCAGTAAGACGCTGGGCGAGAAGGAGACAACTGTTGGTGCCATAGTAAGAAAATGGAAGAAGTACAAAATGACTGTCAATCGACAAAGATCTGGGGCTCCACGCAAAATCTCACCTCGTGGGGTATCCTTGATCATGAGGAAGGTTAGAAATCAGCCTACAACTACAAGGGGGGAACTTGTCAATGATCTCAAGGCAGCTGGGACCACTGTCACCACGAAAACCATTGGTAACACATTACGACATAACGGATTGCAATCCTGCAGTGCCCGCAAGGTCCCCCTGCTCCGGAAGGCACATGTGACGGCCCGTCTGAAGTTTGCCAGTGAACACCTGGATGATGCCGAGAGTGATTGGGAGAAGGTGCTGTGGTCAGATGAGACAAAATTTGAGCTCTTTGGCATGAACTCAACTCGCCGTGTTTGGAGGAAGAGAAATGCTGCCTATGACCCAAAGAACACCGTCCCCACTGTCAAGCATGGAGGTGGAAATGTTATGTTTTGGGGGTGTTTCTCTGCTAAGGGCACAGGACTACTTCACCGCATCAATGGGAGAATGGATGGGGCCATGTACCGTACAATTCTGAGTGACAACCTCCTTCCCTCCGCCAGGGCCTTAAAAATGGGTCGTGGCTGGGTCTTCCAGCACGACAATGACCCAAAACATACAGCCAAGGCAACAAAGGAGTGGCTCAGGAAGAAGCACATTAGGGTCATGGAGTGGCCTAGCCAGTCACCAGACCTTAATCCCATTGAAAAACTTATGGAGGGAGCTGAAGCTGCGAGTTGCCAAGCGACAGCCCAGAACTCTTAATGATTTAGAGATGATCTGCAAAGAGGAGTGGACCAAAATTCCTCCTGACATGTGTGCAAACCTCATCATCAACTACAGAAGACGTCTGACCGCTGTGCTTGCCAACAAGGGTTTTGCCACCAAGTATTAGGTCTTGTTTGCCAGAGGGATTAAATACTTATTTCCCTCTGCAGAATGCAAATAAATTCATATACTTTCCACAATGTGATTTTCCGGATTTAATTTGTGATGTGCTATCTCTCACTGTTACCAATAACCTACCCTTCAATTATGGTCTGCTCATGTCTTTGTCAGTGGGCAAACTTACAAAATCAGCAAGGGATCAAATACTTATTTCCCCCACTGTATTTTTCAAGCAATAAGATCAATCAAAGACTGTTCAATGGACAGTGTAGGGATGAAATACTTGGGCATCCAACTGATGGCAGACCTAATGGAGATTCTGATTGCAAACAAGAATATTGTATTACAACAAGCGAAGAACTTGGTGGGTAGGGTGGAAACTGTCAATATACTCCCCCTCCCCCAACCACCATAGGAATAATACCTGTATTATTTTTATCTTGGCTTTCCAAAGAGTTAGATCAGCATCTTGTAATGTTTTTGTGGAAAAGTAAATTGTCCCAGCATTACTTTACGAAAGCTGAAACTACCCAAAAATCTGTAGGGGTTGGGGGAGGGGGGAGAGGGAACTTCATTGACTTTCTCAATTATCATCATGTGTTTATCCTATGTCAGGCCCTATATTGGATACACAATGATATTGGTAACTGTGTACCATGACGGGTAACCTTCGAGCATGATTTTGCAGCCTTGCTTAATTTGTGACACATTGAGCATGCACTTTCTCACTTTCTCCAGGCCTTGAGGTCAAACCTAGTCATCTCTGTAACACAGCAAACTTTATTTATTTTTTTTATTTGTTACATTTGTACCCCACATTTTCCCACCTATTTGCAGGCTCAATGTGGCTTACATAGTACCGTCAAGGCGTTCGCCAGGTCGGTTGATAACAAATACAAGGTTATATTAGTGCACTTTGCTGCCTGGATGTCTCAGCGCCATCTGAAACTAAACATGACCAAGACTGAGCTTCTTATCTTTCCCTCTAAACCAACCTCTCCTCTTCCCCCATTCTCTATTTCTGTGGATAACACTCTCGTCCTTCCTGTCTCATCAGCTCGTAACCTTGGGGTCATCTTCGACTCCTCCCTCTCCTTCTCTGCACATATTCAGCAGACTGTTAAAACCTGTCGTTTTCTTCTCTATAATATCACCAAATTCGCCCTTTCCTTTCTGAGCACACTACCAGAACCCTCAACCACAGTCTTATCACCTCTCGCTTAGACTATTGCAACTTGCATCTCACAGGTCTCCCACTTAGCCATCTCTCTCCTCTTCAATCTGTTCAAAATTCTGCTGTACGATTAATATTCCACCAGTGTAGTTATGCTCATATTAGCCCTCTCCTCAAGTCACTTCACTGGCTTCCTATCCGTTTCCGCATACAGTACAAACTCCTCTTATTGACCTATAAGTGCATTCACTTTGCAGCTCCTCAGTACCTCTCCACTCTCATCTCTCCCTACATTCCTCCCCGGGAACTCCGTTCACTGGGTAAATCTCATGTTATCTGCACCCTTCTCCTCCACCGCTAACTCCAGACTCCGTTCCGTTTATCTTGCTGCACCATATGCCTGGAATAGACTTCCTGAGCCGGTACGTCAAGCTCCATCTCTGGCCATCTTCAAATCTTAACTAAAAGCCCACCATTTTGATTCTGCTTTTAACTCCTATTATTCACTTGTTCAGAACCCTTATTTTATCATCCTCACTTTAATATTCCCTTATCTCTTGTTTGTCCTGTCTGTCCTAATTAGATTATAAGCTCTGTCGAGCAGGGACTGTCTCTTCATGTTCAAATGTACAGCGCTGCTTACGTCTAGTAGCGCTATAGAAATGATAAGTAGTAGTAGTATAGCTCCTAGTCTACTCAACATGCCCACACCAAAGCCACAGACATGCATGTGCATTCTTATCACAGTGTGAGCATGTTAATGTGGTACAATTTTATAAAAGGGCACATACGCTAATCCTGTGCTAATCAATTAGGGCCACATTCAGTAAATGGGGCTGAAAAAAATTGGCACTCAATGCTATCCTATAATGCGTACTCAGAGATGAGCATCGATTATAGAATAACTTTGAGAGCTGATTTGGGCTCCAAAATTTGGGCTCCAGAACTTACGCCTGCTGAAACCACACATCCCCGGTATTCTAACCGCAGACAAATTTTAGGAACGCCCCTGACCTACCCATGCACCTCCCATGGCCATGCCCCCCTTTTGGGTTGCACGCTATAGGATTTGAGTGCACATTGCTATAGAGTACTGCGTATAAGTCCACCACTTGCAAGTATGCATCCAATTTTTCTTACTTGAGTACGCAAATGTGGAATGCATTACCAAAGAGTGTGAAAACGATGTCTGACCATCAAAACTTCAGGCGATCTTTAAAGACCTATCTGTTTTGCAAGGTCTACCCTATTGATTCTACTTAAATGCCTCAACTCTACAATGCATCTATACATACATGGCAATGGACATTTTTATTTCTTATTTCCTTGTCCCTTATTGTACCCATTTACCCCTACCTTACCTGACCCTTTTTCTAATTGTATTTGTTTAATACCTACCGTATTTGGTGTTCACCATTACGGTATTTTGTAAGCCACATTGAGCCTGCTAATATGTGGGGAAATGTGGGATACAAATGTTACAAATCAATCAATCAATCAGTTAATCACTCACTCACTCACTCACTCACTATGATATTGTACGTTCTAAGAGGAAAATACTTCAGATACTCGGTCCTCACTGTTACTTATCACACAGTGGATCGCGTCGCTCAGCATTTACTTTTTATAGAGTGGTGCATAGCAAGATATGCATGAAAATCCAAATTGGTGCCAATTAGTACCAATTAGCACTCAATTACTGGCACTAATTGGCTCCTTAGCCAATTCAGTTGGCTACACATCTTAGATCAGAATCCAATCTTGGGTTCGATATACGGAGTCTGGGGGTTAGATGCTACAATGTAAATGCACTAAGGGGTCCTTTTACTAAGCAGCGGTAAGACTAATATTTGGTAGCACGCACGAAATCAACACTACCACCGGGGTAGCGTGGCCGCCCAGAGGTACATAAGTGCATAAGCACCGCCATACTGGGAAAAGACCAAGGGTCCATCAAGCCCAGCATCCTGTCTCCAGCAGTGGCCAATCCAGGCTTCAAGAACCCGGCAACCCCCCTCCCCCCAAAAAACTTAATTCTTAATAATGTTCAATGGACTTTTCCCTCAGGAATCTGTCCAAACCCCCTTTAAATTCCATAAGACCAGCCGCTGTTACCACATTCTCCGGCAACGAGTTCCAGAGTCCAACTACACTCCGAGTAAAGAAAATCTTTCTCCTGTTTGTTTTAAATCTACCATATTCTAGCTTCATCTTGTGTCTCCTGGTTCTATTGTTGTTTGAAAGTGTAAGCAAATGCTTCACATCTGTCCGCTCTAATCCGTTCATTATCTTGTAGACTTCTATCATATCACCCCTCAGCTGCCTTTTCTCCAAGCTGAAGAGCCCTAACCTTCTCAGCCTTTCCTCATAGGGAAGTCGTTCCATTCCCTTTATCATTTTCGTCGCCCTTCTCTGTTTCCCACAGTAGAAATGCTACCAATCCCGGGGCAAGCAGTGGTTTCTCCGTATCTGTCTCAATAGCAAACTATGGACTTTTCCTCCAGGAACTCTAATCCGTTCATTATCTTGTAGACTTCTATCATATCACCCCTCAGCTGCCTTTTCTCCAAGCTGAAGAGCCCTAACCTTCTCAGCCTTTCCTCATAGGGAAGTCGTTCCATTCCCTTTATCATTTTCGTCGCCCTTCTCTGTTTCCCACGGTAGAAATGCTACCAATCCCGGGGCAAGCAGTGGTTTCTCCGTATCTGTCTCAATAGCAAACTATGGACTTTTCCTCCAGGAACTTGTCCAAACCTTTTTTTAAATCCAGATACGCTAATCATTATTACGACATCATCTGGCAGCAAGTTCCAGAGCTTAACTATTCTACGAGTGAAAAATTATTTTCTCCTATTTGCTTTATTGAGTGGCCCCTGGTCTTTGTACTTTTTGAAAGAGTGAAAAATCAATTCACTTCTACCCGTTCTACACCACTCAGGATTTTATAGAACTCAATCAAATCCACCCCCCCACCCCCCGTCAGCTTTCTCTTTTCCAAACTGAAGAGCTCTAACCTCTGTAGCCTTTCTTCATATTAAAATTATTTAAAATGCAGAGTGTCCTGGAAACTTTGAGTGTTTCTTTTCAATTTATAGTAAGCAATTTTCTTTTATGGAAAAGTTACAAAGACTTAAAGAAAACAATCAATCATCTGAAGGGGATTATATTCTCTGTTTGGGCTTTATTAGAAGAATATCTAATAAGCAATCTTAGACATGAAGGAGCATTATAGCTCAGACTGAAATATTAAATCACACATTTTTATATAACTTCTGATAAGCTGTATCAGCACAGCTGACCGAGCAGAAAATGCCAGTTGGATTCCTTTGTATTAAAAGTAAATTACAGTTCATGATTTAAGAAAAAAATAATCACTTTGATTCATTTATCTAGAAAATTAAATTTCCAAAAGGGAACTTGATGACATTTCCAAGGAATATAAATGTGAAAAAAAAACCCTCAAAATGCATAAACTCTTATTCTGAAGAAATCAATAACACTTACAAAGCTTCATTAACTTGCCACTTATATCCCCACAAGGCAAACCATTGTTATGTTTTGTTGGGCCAAATATTCAAAAGCTTCTTACCTGCATACAGTGGGGCTAAACAAATCACAGGGGCCGGGTCCCCCTTGGTATTATATACTACCAGCAGTCAATCTATACCCCTGGAGGTTTGTGGTGCTGCCAAAGAACCAGTGGTTTTCCTGTTTAATTTAATTTTGACATTTATAATCAGCTTAACCATTGAGAAGGAGTGGCCTAGTGGTTCGGGTGGTGGACTTTGGTCCTGAGGAACTGAGTTCGATTCCCACTTCAGGCACAGGCAGCTCCTTGTGACTCTGGGCAAGTCACTTAACCCTCCATTGCCCCATGTAAGCCGCATTGAGCCTGCCATGAGTGGGAAAGCGCAGGGTACAAATGTAACAAAAATAAAATAGATACTATTGGAGATTCTACATGGAATGTTGCTACTATTGGAGGTTCTACATGGAATGTTGCTATTCCACTAGCAACATTCCATGTAGAAGGCTGCGCAGGCTTCTGTTTCTGTGAGTCTGACGTCAGAGTGTCAGCCACCCTAGGAACGCCACTGCCGTACAGGTCTCTATCTGCCGTCATTTTTCTATGTGCCTTAGAATTTATGTGCATCACTTTATAGAATACACTTACACAGTTGTGAATGTAAGTTCTAATTAATGCCAATTAGTGTTATAATTGCTTGTTAATTGGCAATTATCGGTGCTGATTGGCTTGTTAGCTTATTAAGTTGCACATGCAAATATAGAATATGACTGGATTTGCATGCGCTACTTAAGTCACGCCAGTGGCGAAGCTACGTGGGGCCACGGGGGCCTGGGCCCCATAGATTTGGCCCTGGACAACACTGCTGACGACCCTCTCGACCCTCCCTCCCGCCGCCAACCCTTCCCCGCCATCGCCGTCGGCTATCTTTGCTGGCGGGGGACCCCAACCCTCGCCAGCCAAGGTCCTCTTCTTCTGGCGCAAGGCTTCGTTCTGTTTCTGTAAGTCTGATGTCCAGAAACAGAACGAAGCCTTGCGCCAGAAGAAGAGGACCTTGGCTGGCGGGGGTTGGGGTTCCCCGCCATCAAAGGTAGGCGACGGCGGGGGAGGGTTGGCGGCGGGAGGGGGTCGAGAGTGTTGTCAGCAGGGGGGGGGGTCAAAGTTGTTGGTGGCGGCGGCGGCGGGGGGGCTAAAATGTGCCCCCTCACCTCAGGCTCTGAACCCCCTCCCGCCGAAGTCTGGCTATGCCCCTGAGTCACGCTACATAGAATCCAAGTGTAATTGTATTGTATAAGCTATGCCTAACTTTAGGCACAGTTCATAGAATCATGCTATGAGCATGCTTTTTTGGTGCTGATTTTTAACGTGCTATTTACAGAATTTGGCCCTTTGAATGTGCTTATGGCTATGCACAATCTATAATGCTGGGCACCCAAATCCCATAGCGTGTAACCCAAAAGAGCACGGGAAAGGCATGGGTGTATCAGGAGTGTTCCGAAAAAGTGTGCGTATTGTTACAGAATACCGGATCAACGTGTCCAACCTGGGCACCAGCATTTACATCTGGTTTCAGCAGGCATAAGTCTGGTGCCCAAAGTTTAAGTGTGGAAATTGGTGCTTTGCGTGATTCCATAGAGGGTGTGCGCGCTTTATAGAATTGCGTTCAAATATTTGAACGGTATTAATCCGCAAACAAAACTTTTCTGGAGATGGGAAGGCGGTAGAACTAGAGGATATGAATTGATGTTGAAGGGGGGCAGACTCAGGAGTAATGTCAGGAAGTATTTTTTCATGGAGAGGGTGGTGGATACGTGGATGCCCTCCAATAGGAGGTGGTGGAGATGAAAATGGTAACGGAATTCAAGCATGCGTGGGATAGACACAAAGGAATCCTCTTTAGAAGGAATGGATCCGTGGAATCTTAGCGGAGATTGGGTGGCAACACCGGTAATTGGGAAGCAAAACCAGTGCTGGGCAGATTTCTATGGTCTGTGCCCTGATCGTGACTGAATAGATATGGATGGGCCGGAGTGTAAATTTCAAGGGGCTTCGATGTTAAGTTCAGAAATTGTAGTACAAGAACAATGCTGAGCATACTTCTCTGATCTGTGCGCTGAAAATGGCAAGGACAAATCAAACTCGGGTATACATATAAAGTATCGCATACCATGGAAATGAGTTTAGCTTTGGCAGACTGGATGGACCGTATAGGTCTCTATCTGCCGTCATTTACTATGTTACCATCTTTTCTGGTGATCATTTTAAGCATAATTTATAGAAGTGTCCCTTTATTGACTTGTTTCGATATCATAGCCCTTTCTTCCAATTACAGTAAAACAAAAAAAAAACCAAACAAAAAAAGAAGCATGAAACACAAGTAGATCCACAGGATGTAAAACTGAAAAATATATCAATGAATGATAAACAGCAGCAAAATAAAAGGCTTTTAAATCATGTCTAGAATGTGTAAGGTCAGTTGATAACTACCCGGCTTATAGTAATATATTTCACCAATTAAGAACCACGTGGAAAAAGCAGTGATTTTGGGCCATGGCTGTGTTAAAAGCTTTGGATGATGGAATCATTAGCTAATTACCTTCTTGTGAAGTAGAAAATAAGGGATCGACCACTCAGCCAAACAGACGAGCCTGGGCCTGAACTGCTAAGGTTAAAGCTTTAAATTAAATATTCAGGGCTACTGCAAGAATAATTGACAACTCTGTGATCATTAGGCCTGCTGCAAAATTGCTCTTTTCCACCAATAATGCTCAGATTACAGTTTAAAATATGCATGTGCCTTGCCACTTTTGTGATGACGACTTTAAATGGCCAAGTTTCCTTCTACTCCTGTTATTTTCTGCCCTTGATTTATTAGAATAATTAAAATAATAGCAATAGAGTGTTTGAACAAAATGAACAATATACGTAGCAGGTATAATAGAGCACCTAGGCTAATAGGGCAGGAAAAGTAACTATTTATAGACTATTTTATAAAGACATATAGACGCCAATGTGTTCAACAAGGCACACCACAACGATCCATCCTAAATTACAGTCAACGAAACTTATACTAGAACTTGGCATAACCAAACTCCATATACCTGATTGCCTCATCAATTGTTATGAATGAACTTTAACGCTACACTATATCTCTGAAGCTCATAATGAACTCTTTATAATCTGCTTGTCCTCTTATGAACATTTAATGCATTGCCAACTTGTATTTCCTCATACCGGAAATGGCGATTGCCATTACGGAATAATGTAAGCCAGATTGAGCCTGCAAATAGGTGGGAAAATGTGGGATACAAATGCAACAAATAAATAAGCACTAGCGCAAAGCCAACATGGATTTAGTGAAGGGAAATCTTGCCTCACCAATCTATTACATTTCTTTGAAGGGGTGAACAAACATGTGGATAAAGGTGAGCCAGCTGATATGGTGCATCTGGACTTAATGCATTTGACAAAGTACCTCATGAAAGACTCCAGAGGAAACTGGAGAGTAATGGGATAGGAGGTGGTGTCCTGTTGTGGATTAAAACCTGGTTAAAAGGTAGAAAACTGAGAGTAGGGTTAAATGGTCAGTATTCTTCAATGGAGAAGGGTAGATAGTGGGGTTCCCCATGGGTCTGTGCTGGGACTGCTACTTTTTAACATGTTTATAAATGATCTAGAGATGGGAGTAACTAGTGAGGTAATTAATTTTGCTGACAACATAAAGTTATTCAAAAGGTATCAGGTGAATTCCCACTCGGACAGTACCCACCCACTAATTCCCCCAATACAATTCCCACCTAGGACAATTCCCCTGGGACAATTCCCACTTAAGGGAGACAATTACCACCAAGGACTTTCTCTCCCCCCCCCCCCCCCCCCCCCCCGGCCATTTCCCACCCTCCTTAGCCATTTTTTTAACCGATTGTAGCTTCTTTCTTCTATTGGGTCCCATAAGTCCTGGCGGTACTTTCTTGTTTAAGGTGTCTGGAACAAGGAGATTAGAGCAGTATACGGATGTACACAGAGGATGTAAGCATAGGAGCCAACTTTTCAAAATTATTGGGGATGCTAAACCCAATGAAAATAATCCCTCCATGGATACATACAAGGAACTTTCTTAATATTGGGGGTGCTCAAGCACCCACAGCACCCATAGAGTCGGCTCCAGTGGATGTAAGGATATATGATAACGGAAAAACTTTTCATAGGTATAGTAATAATTTGTTATTAAATCGTAATCAGTATGTCATTTTGAAGAACTGAATTAAGATGAAACCTAGTTTGGGGGGGAGTAGGTGGGCATTGTTCCCCCTCCCCCCCACATGAACTGCAGTTTGTATGTGCAGTGCAATCCGCTTAAGTGCAAGGGTCTGGGACCAAAGAAATACATGCAGTTAACCGGAGCGTGTACTTAACCGTTATGACCCAAAGAAGCTTGACATCTGATAAACATATGTACAGTACTGTTTATTATACGTACAGTATACAGTCTCCGTTAACTGACGTTAGGCTTACTTGAAGTAATCAGTCATAGTCCTCTGTACACTCTTGTGTCTGTGAGTTCCACAGACTACGTCTGCCAGCGGTAAAAACTGTCATAGCACTGACATCCAGTGGCCTCCAGATAGACCCACACAGTGTTGACACTCTCCTGCGCTCTTGCAAAAGTGACAGGAGGTTGTTGAATTTCGTCAGCATGTGCCTCGCTGCTCATTTCATCATCTGTTTCATCATCAGACGTTGCCTGCGTGTAGGCGCATATCTGGACATCAGTGCTGTCATCAACTGTTTGTAGATCATAATCAACAGCTATGAAGTGATGAAACTCCTCTTCAGTAACACTGGTGGGATGTCAATAGCCTGTTCATCTGATGCGTTTGCAACAACTGCATCTGCTTCGTCCCTCTCTGCATCCCTAACAAAGCTTGCCCACTTGTAGCAGTTCACAATGGTTGCCTGTGTAACATGATTCCAGGCTTCTTTCTGCATATGTAGGGAATCCAACAGTGATAGATTACGAGCCAGTTCAACAGCATGTTTATCCTTGCCAGTCTGGTCATCCATAATGCTTATCAGACGACGTAGCAGAAGAGCCCGATAATGTTGTTTGAAATTGGCTATTATGCCCTGATCCATAGGTTTGATCAGAGAGGTAGTGTTTGGTGGCAGGAAGACCACCTTCACATTAGACAGCCTGACATCATCACTGTGTGCAGCACAATTATCACAAAGCAACAAAATCTGACGCTTTTGTGCCCGCATTCTAGTGTCTAACTTCTTTAGCTACTGCTTCCATATTTCCCCAGTCATCCATGAATTTGCGTTAGACTCGTATGACACAGGAAGTCGTTTAACATTCTTGAAGCAACGGGCTGTTTGCTCTTTTCAATGACGAGTGGTTCCAACTTCTCACTCCCATCCATATTGCAGCAAAGGAGGATAGTCAGTCGGTCCTTCGACATTTTACTTCCTGTAGTTTCAGCTTGTTTGAGTGCAAGTGTTCTATCAGGAATTTTCAGCACCAAAGTCATCAGCGTCTTGTTTTTCACCATGCTGTTTCTTGAATTTTATGTTGTTCCTCTCCTTCCATCTTTCCAACCATCCAACAGTGGCTTTGAATTCAGTTAGTCCAAGACTTTCAGCTAGCTGATTAGCTTTCTCCATAAGCAGTGGACCACTGACAGGAAACTATCTGCTCCTGACATGAGAAAACCACCGAAGAAGAGCATCTTTTACATCCTCAGCTTTTTTCGCCTGTTTACATTTCCTATGTGGATTTGTATTGTTTTGCCAGTCTTCCAGAAGCTGATCTTTCTGCTTCAAGATACGTGAAATTTGACTGGGATTGACACCATATTCTTTAGCAATAGATGCTTGACTTTGTGTTCTAATTTTTTAAAGAACTTCTATTTGTTCAGCCAGTGTTAAAGTCTTATAGTTGCACGATGACAATGACGACGACTCCAGTGTACACTCTAACAACATTCTTTCGCTTCTTCTGCCTGTGGCATTTAACCAACGGGATTTCAAATTTACCGCCCCTTTGTCACGTGCCAATCGGCTTCCATATTCCATGCATGCGCTTATGCAGAGTCTTTCCTGCAGAGGAGCGGTCTTAAACCATGCATATAAGCGAATCTTGCACTTATCAGTGGTGCGTTAAGCCGAAGTTTGTCCCCATAGAAATTGATGGAGCCAAAAACAGGACCGAAGTACGGCATGCAGTTAAACAGAGCATGCGCTTATTCGACGTGCACTTAAATGGAGTGCACTGTATTTATGTATATTTATGTAGATATAGCTAGCTAGATCGATCCCAGATTAAACATGAATTAGGTTAAAACCTAGTTTTTGTGTGTGTGTGTGAGGGGAGCATTGACCCCCCCCCCCCCCCCACACACACACAAACTGCATGTCTGGAAGGGGAAGAGATCTGTAAAATATAATGTTCGGGGGGGGGGGGGGGTGAGGGAGTACTGGCTCCCCAAACGATCTGGAAGAGAAAAGGGAGGGAGGTTACTTGTCCTAGTGTGGTTTGTACTTTTGAGGTTATGGGTGGGAATTGGTTCAGTGGAAATTGTCCAGATTGGAATTGGTGGGTGGGAACTGTTTGGTGGGAACTGTCCAGATGGGAACTGACCTAGAACTATTCAAAGTTGTTAAATCGCAAGAGGATTGTGAAAACTTAGAAGAGGACCTTACGAGACTGAGAGTCTGGGCATCTAAATGGCAGAGGACATTTAATGTGAGCAAGTGCAAAGTGATGCATGTGGGAAAGAGGAACCTGAATTATAGTTACATAATGCAAGGTTCCACATTAGGAGTCACTGACCAGGAAAGGGATCTAGACATCATTGTTGATGATAGGTTGAAATCCTCTGCTCAGTGTTCTGCGGCGGCTAAGAAAGCAAATAGAATGTTAGGTATTATTAGGAAAGTAATGGAAAACAAAAATGAGGACGTTATAATGCCTTTGTATCGGTCCATGGTGCGACCGCACCTTGAATACTGTGTTCAATTCTGGTCACTACATCTCAAAAAACATATAGTGGAATTAGAAAAGGTACAGAGAAGGGTGACGAAAATGATAAAGGGGATGGGACGACTTCACTGTGAGGAAAGGCTAAAGCATCTAGGACTCTTCAGCTTGGAGAAAAGACGACTGAGGGGAGATATGATAGCGGTCTATAAAATAATGAGTGGAGTTGAAAGGGTAGACGTAAATCGCTTGTTTACTCTTCCAAAAATACTAGGACTAGAGGGCACACGATAAAGCTACAAAGTAGTAAATTTAAAACGAATTGGAGAAAATATTTCTTCACTCAATGTGTAATTAAACTGTGGAATAAGAATGTAGTAAAAGCAGTTAACTTAGTGGGGTTTAAAAAGGTTTGGATGGTTTCTTAAAGGAAAAGTCAATAGACCATTATTAAAATGGACTTGGAGAAAATCCACTGCTTATTTCTAGAATAAGCAGCATAAAATGTATTGTACTGTTTTGGGATCTTGCCAGGTACTTGTAACCTGGATTGGTCACTGTTGGAAACAAGATGCTGGGCTTGATGGACCTTCGATCTGTCCCAGTATGGCGTGTACTTATGTAGATTGTGAATGCTAAGGCTTTCAGCGTTGTAAACATTTTCTCAGAGATGCCAGGCTAGAAGACATTTTCTGGTTCTTCAGGTTCCTGCATTCTGCCTTTATACTTTTCTTCCCAGAACTCCTTGCTCTCCTTGTAAGGTTCATGTTATAGTTATGCTTGGTAAAAGGCTTCGGTCATTTCCACAGCACTCTCCATTGTCAAATTTAGGATACTGCCTCACCCACTGTTTCATGGATTGGAGTAGCCCCTCAAGGAGTTATTCAAGGAGGATAACTCTTGCTATCTCCAGGCCAGTGTTGCCCTCTGGTTGGAGCCATTGGAGCCGACTCTGTGGGTGCTGTGGGTGCTTGAGCACCCCCAGTATTGAGAAAATTCCTTGTATGTGTCCAGGGAGGGGTTATTTTCATTGGGCTTAGCACCCCCAATAATTTTGAAAAGTTGGCTCCTGCCATCTCCAGGCCACTTCTTTGACCTTGTAAAATAAATGTTGGGGATTCTCTTTTACTTGAAGAGACCCCTTCTAAAATTGTGGCCAATAGGCTCCCGACATGCAGTAGCCTGCCCTCTCCAGAATGGCGGCCTTCACTTCTGCATAGGTGGCCATTGCAGTGGAGTTGACATCCTGGAAGGTAGTCTGGCTGCTACAGATTAGAAGTTCCCCAGACAGCCAATGATACTTCTGGCCAACCTGATAGGCAAGCGGTCCTCTCAAGGTTTGTTAAAAAACGACTAGTCCAGGTCATCTTCTGGTACCATTTTTTTAAGCCTTGGAACTGGAGGAATGGCTTGTAGCCTGGGTGCCTGGAGTGCTGGGGTCGCCTGGTCCAGAAAGCCCTGCTGCAGTTCTACCAACTTCTCCAACATTTGTTGCTGCATTTGCTACGACAGCTTCTGCTCATAAAGGAGAGCTTCCATAAACTGCCACCTCTGCTGTTGTTGCTTTTGCCCTTCCAGTAGGGCCTGGATCAGTTTCTCCGTGCTTTCTGTACACCTGCACTTGAAACCACTCAAAATCTCCAATAGAAAACTCTTCAGTAAAAGAAACCAAATAATATACAAAACCAAAGAGAGGAACTAATTGTCTGCAAATAGCCGTAACTTAAATTTTTCTCTCCTCACACATTGTAGTGTAAAACATATTCACAGTATAGTATGTTCTTATGTATATATATATATATGTGTAAGGGAACCCTCGGAAGATACCACTCATCGGCACTATCATAAATTCTTTTGCCTAGTGGCATAGCATCTCTTCATTGGGCTATCCCTTGATTCAATTTTATAGTGCTATTGCAAACGCATAGAAAGTGCTCAAAATGCATGTGCTCAAAACAATAAACTTATCTTTTCTTAAAGTCGTGTCCGTGTTTCCTGCTGCTGAAATCCACTTAGGCTTCCCCTTATTGCGCCCGACGCCACGGTCCCTAAAGTGCACAAAAGCTTAACACAACCTCCTGGCTGCCCTATAGTGTCCCTCACAGGAACAATTTTGGAACCATTGTCAAAGATGTTGGATTTCTTTCTCCAACCGTACGTCAAGCAAGCCAAATCCTATATACAAGATACTGCCCATTTTTTGAGGCATATTGAGGTAATTGGGAAAGTTTCATCGACAGTGATTCTTGTGACGATGGACATTGAGGCTTTGTATTCAAATATTCCACAAGAGGCTGCCTTAGAGATAGTGAAGAGGACTTTAGGAGATCGTCCAGTGGAGCACAGAATTTCCACTGATTTATTAATGGCGTTTGCATCTTTGGTATTAAAGAACAACTATTTTAGGTTTGATCATACATTTTATTTGCAAAAGAAGGGAGTTGCAATGGGCACTGCAGCCGCCCCCAGTGTGGCCAATTTATATGTTAGTCAATTCGAGGAAAATAATTTATACCAGTCCCACTGGTACATTGAAAATATCACGAATTGGCTTCGTTTCATCGATGATGTTTTTTTCTTATGGCATGGGACGGAAGATCAACTAAAATCATTTTTGCAATGGCTGAATAACATCGACAGTAATTTAAAATTTACCATGAGTAGCAGTAACATCAATATTTCATTTTTGGATACTTGGGTACATAAGGTACATGACCAATTACAGGTAACAGTGTACCACAAACCTACTGATCGCAATACCCTCCTCGCATGGAATAGTCATCATCCGTATAAGCTGAAATGGTCACTTCCGGTGGGTCAGTTCCTACGTCTCCGAAGAATCTGTTCCACTGATGAAGCATTTAAAGTTCAAGCCTCTATTCTTATGTTGAAACTGCAAGCGAGGGGGTATACTCAGAAATGTATACAACAAGCATATAAAAGAGCTTGGTATGCCCAACGCTCATTACTGTTATTGGATAAACAAAAAGAACAAATGGAACAAACAGTTTGTGTATTGGGCTTTTCCACCCTGGCTCCGGAGGTGGCACATCTAATACATAAGCATTGGCAGGTGTTGACTTTCCATCCAGTCTTTCGTGAACACCCCTGTATTGCTTACACTCGGGGTAGAAACCTTAAAGATCAATTAGTTCATACAAATTTTCCCCCGACATTTAGAGCAAGAGATCAAGGATGTCATCAACCTTGTGGTCAGTGCCAATTTTGTACACAAACTATGACTTTGTCCCAATGGACTTACGCAAGTACTCAATGTACGTATAGGATGGAACAACGGACTACTTGCCTTTCATCGTACGTTGTGTACATTATATATTGCCCTTGTTCCCTATATTATGTAGGACGTACAATTAGAACTATGAGAATACGTCTGGTGGAACACAAAAGCCGTTTAACTACAAGGACTTTAACTGCTCCATTGGTTTCTCATTGTTTAGAATATCATCATGTTTTTTCAGATCTCAGATGGTTCATAATAGAACAGGTTTCAGAGCCAAATGGAGGGCGGGACCGTACTTCAATTCTAACCAGGAGAGAGCAGTGGTGGATACATAGGTTACAAACTATTAGCCCACATGGACTGAATGAAACCGTGGAATGGAATTCCATGATTTGAGTTAATTCTTTCTTTTCGAATGAAGAGTGACTTATTAGGACCAATATTAGCTTTTTTCATTTTTTTATTTTTTCGTTTTCATTTCAATTTCTGCCACTGAAAGAGAAAATATTGGGAAGTCTTTTGTAGTGGGATAAGATCTACTTGGTGCAGTCAGGACATTATTCAAGGGGTCTGGTTGGACTATATTCACTAGTTCAAGACTTTTGTTTTTACAGTGACGTCACATTGAAGCGACAGCTGTTGGTAGCCTTTAAATAGCGCCTACAAAGAACTGACGAGTGCAGCACAAGTATACAGCACCGATGTCTCAGTTTACAGACCGTTGTGCATCTGTTGTGGGCAATTAAACCGAGTCCCTGACGAAAGCATTGAAACCCGCGGCGTCGGGCGCAATAAGGGGAAGCCTAAGTGGATTTCAGCAGCAGGAGACACGGACACGACTTTAAGAAAAGACAAGTTTATTGTTTTGAGCACATGCATTTTGAGCACTTTCTATGCGTTTGCAATAGCACTATAAAATTGAATCAAGGGATAGCCCAATGAAGAGATGCTATGCCACTAGGCAAAAGAATTTATGATAGTGCCGATGAGTGGTATCTTCCGAGGGTTCCCTTACACACATATATATATATACATAAGAACATACTATACTGTGAATATGTTTTACACTACAATGTGTGAGGAGAGAAAAATTTAAGTTACGGCTATTTGCAGACAATTAGTTCCTCTCTTTGGTTTTGTATATTATTCTGTACACCTGCAGCATGCACTATGCAAAAATCAAAACAAAAATCAAAAACCTGCCTGTCTAGCTTTCCAATAATACTAGGACAAGGGGGCATGCGATGAAGCTGGAGTGCCGTAAGTTTAAAACAAATAAGAAAAAAAATTTCTTTACTCAGCGTGTAATTCGACTCTGGAATTCGTTGCCGGAGAATGTGGTTAAGGCGGTTAGCTTAGCGGAGTTTAAGAAAGGTGTGGACGGCTTCCTGAAGGAAAAGGCCATAGAGTGTTATTAAAGGAACGTAGGGAAAAATCCACTTTTCCTGGGACAAGCAGTACAAAATGCTCTGCTCCGTGGATCTTGTTGGGTGATTGTGACCTGGATTGGCCACTGTCGGAGACAGGGCGCTGGGCTAGATGGACCTTTGGTCTGTCCCAGTGTGGCGATGCTTATGTCTTAATACCGGAGCTCACGATTAAGAAGCAGCTATCCATTTCTAGGTTAAGATTAAATTAAGAAAAGAGATGTCTTTTTTACCGCAGCTTGTAAAAAAGGCAAAAAAAAAAAAGACATGGCCGTGCACTAAGGGGCCCTTTTACTAAGCCACGTAGGTGCTTATGCCTACCCAACTCGCATCAATTTGAAGCTACTGCCCGGCTACCGCATGGCCCTTGCGGTAATTTCATTTTTTGATGTGTGTCCGCTATGCGCACCGGGTGGTAATCGTCATTCTACACGCGTAGATGATTACCGCACAGTTAACGCTTAAGACCTTGCTGCTAAGTCAATGGCTGGCGGTAAGGTCTCAGACCCAAAATGGATGTGCGCCAATTTTGATTTTGCCGCACGTCCATTTTCAGCAAAAATCAAAAACAAAAGGCCCTTTTTTATAGGCGCCATGAAAAATGGATCTGCACGCACCCAAAACGTACGCCTACACAAGCACAGCACATTTTTCAGTGCACCTTAGTAAAAGGACCCCCCGTAAGAATGCTCTTACCGTGTGGCCAGGCTGGGGGAGGGGGGAGCACGTAATGCCATCCATTGAGGTAGAGGTAAAGTCTCCCATGCTAACTCAGTGGTAACCAGGTAACGTGCAGTGCTGACTGATTAACGCCATTACAGTCCTATTTTCCCTGCCACAGGTCAGTGGCGTAGATACATGGGGCCACGGGGGCTTGGGCCCCCTTATATTTGGCCCTGAACCCCCCAGATGATGACCCTCTCGACCCCCTCCTCCCGCCGCCAACCCTCTCCCTCCGCCGCCATTGCCGTGGGCTACCTTTGCTGGTGGGGGACCCCCAATCCCCGCCAGCCAAGGTCCTCTTCTTCCTTCCTTCTGTTTCTGAGTCTGACGTCCTGCATGTTGTATGTGCAGGACGTCAGACTCAGAAACAGAACGAAGCCTTGTGCCGAAAGAAGAGGACCTCGGCTGGCGGGGATTGGGGTCACCTGCCAGCAAAGGTAGGCAATGGCGGCGGGGGAGGTTTGATGGCAGGAGGCGGGGTCGAGAGGGTCGTCGTCGGAGGGGGTCACAGTTGGAGTTGGTGGCGGCGGCGGTGAGGGGTCAGCAATGGCGGAGCAGGGGGGGTCGGCGGTGCCAGGGGGGGCTAAAATGTGCCCCCTCACCTCGGGCTCTGGACCCCCTCCCGTCGAAGTCTGGCTATGCTCCTGCCACAGGTAATGGTGCGCGGTGGGGCTGGAACTACCATCGGTGCCCGCGTTGGGCCAGTGTTAGCTGCGGGTTAGTGTGTGGTAAGCCCGCATTGTGCTGACCACCGCTTAGTTTACTCTTTTAAAGTATGTACCCCCTTATAGAATTAATCTCATTTTGCGTAACCTTTCCTTACCAGATCATGGATCAGAGATTGATCCCTCCTTGGGCAAAGATTTGAATTTCCTACTAGCTGAATCAGGGGCGTAGCCAGACCTCACAGTGGGAGGGGGCCAGAGCCCAAGGTTGGGGGCACATTTTGAGTGCTGCACTGCCACGCCTCGCCCCCTCACAAACAAATACCTTTGCTGGTGGGGTCCCCAACCCCTGCCAGCCGAAGCCTTCGTCAGCGCGGTCTCCAGCGCAGCTGCGTTCGCTGCCTGCCCCCTGCTCTTCTTTCTTCTTGCTCCTCCTGTGCACGCTGATGCTGAGCTGTCTCCGGCACAGCCACATTCGCTGCCTGCCTCCTGCAGGCAGGGGGCAGGCAGTGAACGCGGCTGCGCCGGAGACCGCACTGAAGAAGGCTTCGGCTGGTGAGGGTTGGGGACCCCCGCTAGCCAAACCAGGGGCCCGGATGAAATTTGCAGGGGCCCAGGCCCCCATGGCCTCCCGTAGCTACGCCACTGAGCTGAATAAAAATGGAAATATAAGGGTGAAGAGTAAAGAATTTTTGGACCCATCCGTAGGCTATAACCAGTGATATCAATATTTTATTACAATGTATGATGTCTGGGAACTGTACATTATTGGAATGAAGACTAGTAGCCAATTGAAAATTTTACAGCTCCCAGATGTTGTACATTCCAGTCAGACAAGCATATTAACCAAATTGATTGAAAGGCCAAATTGTTGTAAGGAAGGAATTATATTTATTCCAATGCAACAAACAAGTCTGAAAGCAGTTTAAACTGACAGGCCATATTATACCACAGTAAATCAGAAACATTAAAAGTCTCCCATCTCTTATAAAGTTTAGTATAATTGAATCTAGCTGTTTCTCTATTCCACATAAAATCAGTATTAACAGATTTGAAACATTGGACATCTTTCTGTATCATTCAGCAAGGAACGTGCAAATGTGAATCGATCCTTTATTCTTGCAAAAAGTATAAAGACTAGGAAACACGACATGAAGTTACTAAGTAGCACATTTAAAACATATCAGAGAAAATGTTGTTTTTTTCACTCAGCATATAATTAAGCTCTAGAATTTGTTGTCAGTGGGTGTAGTAAAAGCAGTTAGCGTAGCTGGGTTTAAAAAAGGTTTGGAAAATGTTCTGGTGGAAAAGATCATAAGCCACATAAGCCGTTACTAAGACAGGCTTGGAGGGGCATTTTTGAAAGGAAAGTCCAAGTTCCGATTTGGACGCCCTTGCAAAACGGCGAAAAACAGGACAGGGAAACCCGTATTTTCGAAACAAGATGGATGTCCATCTTCCGTTTCAAAAATGCCATCAGGGACATCCAAATCCTTAAATTTGGACGTCCCTAGATTTGGACGTCCTTAGACATGGCTGTTTCTGACTTTCAGCGATTTTCGTAACCAAAGTCGTCCATGTCAAAAACGTCCTAATGCAAGCCATTTGGTCGTGGGAGGAGCCAGCATTTGTAGTGCCCTGGTCCCCCTGACATGCCATGACACCAACCAGGCACCCTAGGGGGCACTGCAGTGGACTTCACAAATTGCTTCCAGGTACATAGCTCCCTTACCTTGTGTGCTGAGCCCCCCAAAACCCACTACCCACAACTCTACACCACTACCATAGCCCTTACAGGTGAAGGGGGGCACCTATATATGGGTACAGTGGGTTTGTGGTGGGTTTTGGAGAGCTCGCTGTTTCCTCTACAAATGTAACAGGTAGGGGGGTATGGGCCTGGGTCCGCCTGTCTGAAGTGCATGCTGTACCCACTAAAACTGCTCCAGGGACCTGCATGCGCTGTCATGGATCTGAGTATGACATCTGAGGCTGGCATAGAGGCTGGCCACAACATATTTTTAAAGATGTTTTTTTAGGGTGGGAGGAGGTTAGTGACCACTGGGGGAGTAACGGGAGGTCATCCCTGATTTCCGTGGTCATCTGGTCATTTCAGGTGAAAACGGCCAAGTGTTCGTCAGTGACGTCCTTGTTTTTTTCGATTATGGGTCAAAGATGTCCAAGTGTTAGGCACACCCAAGTCCTGCCTTTGCTATGCCTCCGACACACCCCCTTGAACTTTGGACGTCCTTGCGACTGACTTCCACTAGAGACATCCAAAATCGGGTTTCAATTATACCGATTTGGACGTCCCTGGGACAAGGACACTTTCACTAATGACCCAACATTGCCTCAGGGGTCAATTCAACCAAACGCCAAAAGTCTCAAACCTGGCGCGTTTTCTCAGCATCCTGCTCCACACTGGGAACTGTTTCTGTCTTCAGTGTGGATTTTCATTGTGACAAGTTACTGCATTGCAAGCAACTACTAAAGTATTTAGTGTTGTTCGGTTGAATTGACCCCTGAGGCAGATGTTAGGTTATGCCAAAACACGGCTTGTGTCGGGTCATCAATCAAAGTGTGCTTTTCCCACTCTTGAGAGTCCTTTGTGTTTCTTTTTGGACTATCTGTGCTGTGTATCTTGACACTTTACATTGCATGTTGTTATACAATACCAGCCTAACTTTTAGCAACCTACATAGAATTTACCCATTTATGTCATGTTTTTTTTGTTCCTACGCTCTGTCGCTATCAGCACTTTGGTCAAATGTGGAAATAAAAGCAACAATTTCTTACAAACTTTCTTTTTTCTTCAGGCGGAATAGCAGGGGCAAGTTTGTATTCAATGTCAACATATTAGAAATACCACACGCAGTCTTGCATTTCTATTGATTCATAATTCCTGAGTGCTATGCTATGACGTGTGTGCTCATAAAGCTATCCGTTTCCTACACTTATCATTTGCATTTCCTTTGTGCTGTTTCAGAGGAATATTAGCAAACAAAGTGGCCCGTAATTATCAGCTTTTTATTTCATCACACCTTTCATGTCTTGCACAATGGTATTTCATTCATACAACGTTCGTGTTAATAGCTCCCTTGTCTGCTGTTTTATTTCCTTGTTGAATGAGATTGATTAGTTAGATTTCTCTCAAGTTAACCCTAAGAAAGTATAACTTACAGTATCTATTTCAAAATGTTTCTGTTTGCAAAAACTTAAGCTAAGCACCATCACCTGACTGAGTTTATCTTATTGGGCAGACTGGATGGACCATGCAGGTCTTTATCTGCTGTCATCTACTATGTTACTATCCAGCTTATAATCGAAAGTGATTGCCGGCCATCTTCCGACACAAATTGGGAGATGGCCGGCGATTTCTTAAAAGCGGCGAAATCGGTATAATCAAAAGTGACATTTTTGACAGCATCGCCGCTTTCCCGTCGCTTTGCCAGTGAAAGTTCAAGGGGGCATGTCGGTAGATTAGCGAAGGCGGGATATGGGCGGGCATGGGCGTGGCTACCAGATGGCCGGCTTTCGCTGATAATGGGAAAAAAAGCAGCGTTAAGTAGTATTTCACCGGCTTTACTTGGTCATTTTATTTTCACGACCAAGTCTCAAAAAGGTGCCCCAACTGACCAGATGACCACTGGAGGGAATGGGGTATGACCTCCCCATACTCCTCCAGTGGTCACCAATCCCCTTCCAAACTAAAAAAATAAAGCTAAAACCTTTTTTGCCAGCCTGTATGCTAGCCTCAAATGCCGTACCCACCTCCATGACAGCAGAATGTGTTGTATCCTCCGACAGCCTTTCCCTGGTTGCGATGTGGCTCTCAGGTGAGTGTGACACCTTTTTTGTTAGGTGCCCTGCAGAGTCACATTAGCAATGCATTGTGGTGGGGGTAGGGTACTGGGCTCTACTCCCATGGTGCTTTTCCCCCCTGCTAACTGGGTCAGAGTGTGCCCTGTTTTGTTTCCTGTTGTAGTCCATGCGGTAGTGGCCATTTTTGTAAGCCAGTTTTAGTTCCCTTTCCTGTGTTACCCACGTTAGAGAACGTAGTTCTTACCTTGAATGGTGCTGAAAGAGGGCATTGTACACCATTGTGCCAGCTCTGATCTACTGCTAATCTTAGTACCAGGGGACTCTTTGCCAGTGGGGCACAACCTCTGATCTTCAGTTAACTGTGAGTAAACGTGCTTATTTCAAGAAAGGACTTTTTCAGAGAGATTAGTCTTCAGGTGTGAACTGGTGTGCCAAAGTCATACAGCAGCAATGAGTCCTAGAGGTTGTATGCAGGTCCCTGGAGCAATTTTAGTGGGTGCAGTACATTTGTGGGTAGTGGGTTTAGGGGGGGGGGGGGTTTGGGGGGCTCAGCTCCCAAAGTAAGGGAGTTATGCACGTGGGAGCTTTTCTGAAGTCCACCGCAGTGACCCCTAGGGTGGCTGGTTGGTGTCCTGGCATGTCAGGGGGGCCAGTGCACTAAAAATGCTGGCTCCTCCCACAGCCAAATGCCTTGAATTTGGCCGGGGTTTGAGATGGCCGACATAACTTTCCATTATCGCTGAAAAACAAACCCGGCCATCTCAAACCCGGCAAACTCCACGGCATTTGGCCATGCTAAACCGTATTATCTAAAAAAAAGATGGCCGGCTATCTTTTTCGATAATACAGTTCCGGCCAGCTGTAGCGCCGCCGCCAACATAGATCGCCGGCGATCTATTTGGCCGGCGACGTTCGATTATGCCCCTCCACGTAGCTAAGATAGAGTAACAGGAAAATAAGGGACTAATTTAAAGAAAGTTGCAAATGAGGTCAGAAAGGTGCTTGAATATTTTCTTAGCTAGGGTAGGAGTGGATAAACATGTCCTGCTGTAGTATGTACAGCCAGTGGATCCAAATAACAATAACCCAGGTGTCGTTGTGGCGAACACAGATACACTGTCATAGGTTTTAGCACTTTTCTGTAATAAGTGGAGGAGTGGCCTAGTGGTTAAAACACAGGTTTTGCAATCCAGAGGTGGCCGGTTCAAATCCCACAGTTGCTCCTTGTGATCTTGGGCAAGTCACTTAACCCTCCATTGCCTCAGGTACAAACTTATATTGAGAGCCCTCCTGGGACAGAGAAATATCCATGTAACTCACCTTGAGCTACTACTGAAAAAGGTGTGAGCAAAATCTAAATAAATAAATGCAATTCTGTGTCATTGTCTGCCCTATGTAGAGAATATTTACACTGCACCATTGTACTGTTCAAGGCAGGCTGCTGAGAGTAGACAATTGAGCTCCCTGTGTGCCTGCCTGCACCTGTGAAAATGAATGCTTTTAATGGTCTGCACTATATTATTCATCATTGGAAGTGTCTGTGTAGTAAGGTATTACTGTACCAGAAAGATTTGTTCTGTACTAAGGCTCTAGCTCAGACCAGCCAGAAGCCTGGAAGGCTGCCATTTTCAAAATGTAACAGAACTTAATTCACTTTTTTTTTCTCTTTCTGGTTGCATCACCAATATATAAAGTTGATATATCTTCAGGGAAAAAAAAGGCAAGACCATTCTCCAATATCTAGAATTTAAACTGCTCTGAAGTGCTGTGCTTCACAGGATCCAACTTTTGTAATCTATTGGATAAGAACAGTGCAGCTTTCTGGCAGCCTTACCGAGTAATAACTCAAGAAGATTTATAGCTTAACATATATGATAAGGGACTTTTCTGTATGCCACAAATAGTGAGCTGTACAATAAGGCTCTGATGGGATCTGAGCAGAAGTGAACGTTTGCATGCAAATAAAGGTGCAGTGTGCATGGTAACTAGCAGTGGTATTTTCTCCTTAACACCTTGGAACAGGTGTTAAATTTATTGCCCTGTGTGCTGTCTCTCAAAACCCCCATGCTAAGCAGCAAGGTCCAGTTAGCAGAGCTTTCATCTGCCCTTCCCACCCACCCCTCCCAAACTCATAAATTCTAGGGTTACCATATTTTATCCCCCAAAAAGGAGGACACATGCCCCGCCCCTTTCACACCCACCCCGCCCCCTGTCACATTTTCCCCTCCCCCCTGTCACACACCCGTCACCCCCCCTGCCCGTCACTCCCTCCCCTTATCTTACTACTGCCCTGGTGGTCTAGTGACCTCTTCGGGGCAGGAATGAGCCCCTCTCTTTCCTGCCCGGAGCGCTGCCCTGCATGCATCCTTCCTGTTGGTGATCTTGGTGCCGATTCAAAATGGCCACCGAGAGTTGAAGTCTCGCGAGGTCACTGCCACTCTCGGCGGCCATTTTGAATCGGTGCTGAGATCAGCAGCAGTTAGGATGCATGGGCAGTGCTCCGGGCAGGAAAGAGGGGGCTCTTTCCTGCCCCAAAGGCGGAAGAGGTCACTAGACCACCAGGGCAGTAGTAAGTAAGGGGAAAGGAGGCTAGCAATCTGCCCCCGTTTGTCCGGATTTCTGGACAAACGGGCAGGCTGGTGGGTGGGCCGTCCTATAGGACGGCCCGCCCACCAGCCTGCCCGTTTGTTCAGAAATCCAGACAAACGGGCAGATTGGCAAAACCCGCCCGGTTGCCCGGACATGTCCTCAAAAAGAGGGCATGTCCGGGTAAATCCGGACCATATGGTAACCCTAATAAATTCTCCTCTCTCCCATTTCCCCCACCCCCAGCCTGTCTAACACAACTCTCACTGCTTCTTCCAAACACCATTACAAGATTAACCCCTTTGAGAATGGTTTTCAAGGTAACACCCCTGCAGTCAAAGTCTCCAACATCCTTGCAGCCCATTTGGCATGAATCCTTTTCATTTTGCAAGGCCCCTGTGTCTTCACCACAAGGAGGGACCTGGTATATGGTGCAGCACCTCCAGCAGCTGCAGGGTGCTCACATGACTGCTCTGGTATCGTTATTGCCAGTGAAGATAGGGAACCTCTGGAACAGAAAGGATTCATTCTGAAGTGGTAGAATGGTGGAAGGGGACTCTGAAGTTGTCTTTCCAAGGGGTGGGTGGGGGGCTCCTGATGCTTGATCATGCAGAGAGGCTTTATTTTGCAGAAGAATGTTTGAATGCTGCCATGGGAGAGGTGGAACTTTTAAGTCTGTTCATTGGAGGTGTCTCCAGAGAGGAGTTGTTTGGATGCTACTACAGGGGGGCATAGAGGTTGGCTGCTTCAGGAGGACAAATCCCTCCTCTCAGTACCCTTCTCCACCACCGCCAACTCCAGGCTCCGCCCTTTCTGCCTCGCCTCACCCTATGCTTGGAATAAACTTCCTGAGCCCATACGCCAAGCCCCCTCCCTGCCCATCTTCAAATCCTTACTCAAAGCCCACCTCTTCGATGTTGCTTTCAGCACCTAACCATTATACCCTATTCAGGAAATCTAGACTGCCCCAATTTGACTGACTGTACATTTGTCCTTTAGATTGTAAGCTCCTTTGAGCAGGGACTGTCCTTCTCTGTTAAATTGTACAGCGCTGCGTAACCCTAGTAGCGCTTTAGAAATGTTAAGTAGTAGTAGTAATAGTAGAAGGCAGATGCT
The DNA here is from genome assembly GCF_901765095.1 of Microcaecilia unicolor. Lineage (NCBI taxonomy): Eukaryota > Metazoa > Chordata > Amphibia > Gymnophiona > Siphonopidae > Microcaecilia > Microcaecilia unicolor. The sequence goes on along the minus strand of NC_044035.1, from coordinate 22,123,199 downwards.
GTTGGAGGATTATTAAATCTTCCTACTAAATACTACTACTACTACTTAACATTTCTAGAGTGCCACTAGGGTTACGCAGCGCTGTACAATTTAACAAAGAGAGACAGTCCCTGCTCAAAGAGCTTACAATCTAATAGACAAGTGAACGGTCGGTCCGATAGGGGCAGTCAAATTGGGGCAGTCTGGATTCACTGAACGGTAAGGGTTAGGTGCCGAACGCAGCATTGAAGAGGTGGGCTTTAAGCAAAGACTTGAAGACGGGCAGGGAGGGGGCTTGGCGTAAGGGTTCAGGAAGGTTGTTCCAAGCATAGGGTGAGGTGAGGCAGAATGAGCGGAGCCTGGAGTTGGCGGTGGTGGAGAAGGGTACTGAGAAGAGGGATTTATCCAGTGAACGGCGGTTACGGGCGGGAACGTAAGGGGAGATGAGGGTAGAAAGATAGTGAGGGGCAGCAGACTGAGTGCATTTGTAGGTAAGAAGGAGAAGCTTGAATTGAATGCGGTATCTGGTCGGAAGCCAGTGAATAGCCAGTAAATAGTTCTTTCACTTATAACTGCTTGTGCCAGGGAATTCTTGGCCAGCCGCTACAGAGTAGACACTTCACTTTTTTGAGTTAATATTACTGTTCCTAACAAGGACACGCGTGTCCTTAGTCAAAATATTGTACGGAGCATTAAACCCTGTTTTAATGTGCACATTAAAATTTTACTGACTCACATGCTGAAACTTTTAACGCAGAGTTTATGGCATGGACCTCCTAATGTCAGTTTCTTTTGAGCAGCAAAGCAATTCATTAATGGAAAGTATTTTCTCAAGGTCCTTATGTGAGATCCTGTGCATTAGTACACTAAGATCTAAGGTGACTTCACTTGAGAAGTCACAGTTCCATTGTTTTATGGTGCCTGAAGGAGAGATCCAGGCATTAGCATAATTCTATTATAACTACTCTGAAATACTTCCAATGATAAATGGCAAAAGGTGGGCAGTTTAAACAAGCCTCTGCTCTGCCACGACTGTGGATAATTTAACTAGAGTAAATATTGCTGTGCATCAGCGGTACATTTATTTTTAAAAAAAGTAACATTTTCCTTGATTTTGTGTCAGGCATAATGTGCTTTACTTTGTAGAGGGATTAATGACTATACAGATGACTTCCAAATCCTTGCTTAGAGGCACACTTGCAAAGAGCTCGTTATAATATGCAGGGTGAGCTCACCATGACAAGCAACCCTGCTGATTATGGACAAACCCCCAGGAGTCACTAAGTATTGTTCTTGCTCCCCGAAGCAGCAGTTCTGTCTCCGGGGCTACACGTTTGATCTGTCTATGTATTCTGCGAAATGGCACGCCATCTGTGAGGAACATAGTCTGCTGCGATGCTATGAAAGACGCAGCAGTTCCTCTGCATTATCAAATAGTATCCAAAGGTCTTTAAATATTGAAAAATAAAATCCCATATGAGAAACAGTATACCACGGGGCATGGTGAGTTACTGATGTGCACCAGCCGGGAGAGAGAGAGATCTCAGGGTGTGATTGTGTTGGATGATTTCAAGGTTGCAAAACAGTACAATACAGTGGTTTACCTTATGTTTAGAGCCAGAGAGATGCTATGGATAGGGATGTATAGTCATTAAAAACAAAACAAAAAAAAAACATAAAATGTAAACTGCTTGGAATGTAGTTGCAAAAACCACAGAAAGGTGATGTATCAAGTCTCATTTCCCTTCCCTTAGTTTCTGCTGAACAAGCCAAATGGAAATGAGTCCCAAATGCATATTATATACACAGGTACTTATTTGTACCTCGGGCAAAGGAGGGTTAAGTAACTTGTCCAGAGTCACCAGAAGCTGCAATGGGACTTGAACCTGGTTCTTCAACCACTGAGCTCTAAGGGGTCCTTTTACTAAGGTGCGCTGAAAATGGCCTGCTCTGGTGTCGGCACGTGTGTTGGACGTGCGCAGGTTCATTTTTTAGCGCACCTGCAAAAAAGGCCTTTTGGGGGGGGGGGCGAAAATGGACATGTGGCAAAATATGATTGGTGCGCGTCCATTTTGGGCCTGAGACCTTACCACCACCCATTCGCTTAGCGGTAAGGTCTCATGCGTTAACTGGGCGGTAATCATTCAGCACACATACACTGGCGATTACCGCCCGGTTAGCGTCACACAATGGAAAAAAATATATATATTTTCTGCCGTGCGTATCAGATGCATGTAAACAATAGAATTACCGCCCGGGACACACGGTAGCTGGGCGGTACTTCCAAATTGACACACATTGGACGCATGAAGTCACCTATGTGCCTTAGTAAAAGGGTCCCTAAGAGCACTATTTCAGTGTCTGATATATTCTTCTGTTTGTGAAGAGCCTCGATTACAGGTAAACAACCCACATTTGGTGCTCAGCTCCACCAGATTGCTCAATGGTACCAGCACACTGCAGGGGCATAGTCAGACTTCGGCGGGAGGGGGGTCCAGAACCCGAGGTGAGGGGGCACATTTTAGCCCCACCCCTGCCATTTTTGACCACCACCAACAACTTTGACCCCCCTCCGACGACCCTCTCGACCCCCTCCCGCCACCAACCCTCCCCCGCCACCGCTGTTGCCATGGGCTACCTTTGCTGGCAGGGGACCCCAACCCCTGCCAGCTGAGGTCCTCTTCTTCCGGTCCAAGGCTTCGTTCTGTTTCTGTGAGTCTGACGTCCTGCACGTTGTACGTGCGGGACGTCAGACTCACAGAAACAGAACGAAGCCTTGCGCCGGAACAAGAGGACCTTGGCTGGCGGGGGTTGGGGTCTCCCGCCAGCAAAGGTAGCCGATGGCGGGGGAGAGTTGGCAGCGGGAGGGGGGGGGTCAAAAGGGTCGTCGGCAGGGGGGTCCAGGTCCAAATCTATGGGGGCCCAGGCCCCCGTGGCCCCACATAGCTACGCCACTGGCACACTGTAGCTACAATTGTAAAGCGCTACGTACGACTGAAAGCGCTATAGAAGTGATTTATAGTACTAGTAGTACAATAGTCAGAACCTCAACTGATTATTCTGTACATTGAATCTATAGGTTCCGTGAGCTTAGTAATACTCCACATTAAGTGCTATCAAGACACAATTAATTTGTTCTTTCGTATGTTAATTATTGTACGCTGCTGTAGTTAAGCAGGAACAGTCTGCAACATTATTTATCACCCTATTAACAATTTACTGCTGTTTAATTTACTTGTAACAACCAGCATATCAAATGCCAATTAAGTGCTTAAGAAAGCTAGTTAATCTTCGCTATTGCAAATGAACTACATAGCCATGCATGAAATGTTCATATAGTGCTTACACTAGAATAGAAACAGCAGATTACATTTCTTTTAAATAGCTTGTTAAATGTTAATTCAAATGATTACCTGTACATTTAGGACCAGATTTAAGGAAATTTGTATGCAAAAGGAACAATTTTTAAAGACTTCTTGGAGAGCTTCATGGTAAAAAAAACTGGGTATTTGTGAGTAAAACAAATAGGAGGAAATATTTTTTCACTCAACGAATAGTTCAGCTCTGGAACTCTTTGCTGGAGGATGTGGTAACAGCGGTTAGCATATCTGGGTATTAAAAAAAAGGTCTGTACCTTGCTATTGAAAATATGATACTGAAACAGCATCCCCACTGGCAGGAATGCAGGCGGCAGACTCTTGCACAGGGAACATTGCATGCCTTAGATGCAGACATTAACATTATTCTGTGTTGTATCGTTAGTAGATGCAGTGCTTCCCTTTCTCTGCTTTTAATTTATATTCTCCATTTCAAAAACTCCGTTCAGGCCCCAGAACTAGAGGAACTTGAGGAACTATAATATAGCCGTCAGGGCTATTTAGACTGGTTTCGCAAGGAAGCCTTCTTTAAGCCGTGCTGCGTTGCCAAACGTGGTGCCCAGTTAACCATCAAGTCGATGGTGTGCAGCGCTGAAACTTTGGTGCAGTTTTGGACTTTTCATCTGACAATGGGGCCATTTTGAGGCTCTTTTGAAAAAATCTACTTTGGTGATTTTTGCAACCAGATTGAAGCTGATTGGCTATCGCCATTGTGGACTGCTGGGCTTTAATCCATTTATATTTAAGAACACTTTGTGACTGTGTATGACATCTTTTATGTGCCTTTATGTGATGTATGCATAATTGAAGTACGTTATTGATGGAAGATTGGATGTATGTGTATGGTTGACGGAGTGAAGGGCCGACAAGTTAGAGTTCCTGTGGAACCACATTGGGTGATGGACAATATATGTACATATATGTTTCATTAAAATATTGAAGGTTTGAACTGGAGTACATTTGTATTGGGTGTTGAAATATCGTACTCTACTGTAAAACCATTTTCCCCTATTTGAATTAGATAGTACCCAGAAATATTCTGCCAGGATACTTACCTCAGAGAAAGGTATTTTGTTTTTCAATAATGAACCTGCTGCAAAAGCTAATAAGTCCCTTTGAGAATTCACCAGCATTTGAAATCCTGTCAGGGGTTTGTGTGTATTTACACTGTATTCTATAACAAGGTGCCTAATTTCTTGGAATGCCCTTCTCGTGGCCACACCCCCTTTGGAGCTGCACCCCGTGAAATTTAGGTGTGCATTTATAGTAGATCCACACGTAAACCCCTAATTACTGCCAATTAAGTGCTCGTTAACTTCGATAGTTGATTGTTGGAACCTAATTGACTCATTAGTTTACGGGCGGACCTGGGATCCGCACCCATAAAGAATCCTGGGTAATCGTTACTGTGGCCGTGCACTAACAGCGTATGATCATTGTAATATTAAGAGTTTAACATCGTTTAGTAAAGGGTCTCCTTTGTTTCGGCATCTAGTACTAGAAATCAGTGATGAATTTTCCTAACTTCTTTCCTCTAGCCCAGTTGTGTCAAACTTGTGGTCCATGGGGAAGTTCTGTGCAGCCTGCACTGTAGTATCTAATGGGCATTCTAAATTTAACATCTGATTACTTACATAATGTCAATTTGGCTTCTTAAAAATTACAATTGCTCCTGACAGTTCAGATCAATCAGCGCCATTTTGGAATCTAATGACACTTCCAAGACTGGAGTAACTGGACATCACTCCTGCTGCCTTCTTTGTACCTCTGAGGCTCTAGTAAGCTGAAGTGGGATGAAGGGGAAGTAGAGATTTCCAGGTGGGTTTAACCAGCAGAGGGGAGCAGTGGATAGGACTGGCTGTGCTACTTGTATTTAATTGGAAAATAAAACACAGCAGCACAGGACGTGTTGTTTCAAAAGAAAGGACATCTCTTTCAGGTAACCCCGATCAACGGCCTTATTTATTTATTTATTTATTTATTTATTTGTTGCATTTGTATCCCACATTTTCCCACCTATTTGCAAGCTCAATGTGGCTTACATTATGCCGTAGTGGCGATCGCCATTTCCGGGATGAGAAATACAAGGTGGTATTGCATTAAAGTTCATACATGATAGAGTAAATTATAGAGTAAATTAAGCAGTCAAGCATAGAGAGTTCGTTTCCGGCATGAGAGATAGAGTGGTGGTGCATTAGAGTTCATTAGTGACAGAGTGAATGAAGCAGTCAAGTGTAAAGAATTCGGTTTCTGTCTGATATTGGAGGAGTTTCGTTGTCTAGTATTTAGGATGGATCTTGGTGGTATGCCTTTTTGAACAGGTTGGTTTTTTAGTGATTTTCGGAAGATTGTTAGGTCGTGCATTGTTTTTATGACGTTTGGCAGTGCATTCCGTAGTTGCGTGCTTATGTAGGAGAAGCTGGATGCATATGTTGATTTGTAAGTCCTTTGCAACTTATGGATAACAGGTGTGGAGAAACACGTCTTGTGTCACTGAAATGGATTTAGTCTCAGTGTAACATTTCTTTGAATGTCTTCCTTTCAGGACTTCTTTTCTGGAGGTTCTTTGCATTTTCAAAATAAAACTCCAGGTGCTCTCCTTTCAAATGTGAACCAGTCAAAGAAAAAAACCTGAGGGCTCCTTTTACAAAGCTGGGGTACTGATTCCTGCTCGGCAAATGTGAAGGATCCCACAGGAACTGAGGGGCTCTTTTAATAAGCCGCGTAGGTACCCAACGCATGCCAAAATGGAGTTGCCGCTCGATTACCGCATGACCTTTGCAATAATTTAATTCTTGGCACATGTCCGATATGCACGTCTGAAAAATACTTTTTCTTTTCGGGCACGTGAAACGGACGCATGCCAAATGGCATTTGCCGCACGTAGGTCATTACCGCCTGGTTTCTGTGTGAGTCTTTACCGCTAGGTCAAGGGCTGGCAGTAAGGTCTCAGACCCAAAATGGCCACGTCCATTTTTGCCCCCCCCCTAAAAGGCCTTTTTTACAGGCACGCTAAAAAACCCGCGCCTACACTACCACAAGCCATTTTTTCAGTGTACCTTGGTAAAAGTCCATATGCTTCATCCTTCTCCTTCATCAGCTCACAATTATGGAATTCCTTGCCAAAAGCTATAAAAACCATTCACAACCATCTAACTTTCAGAAAATCTCTAAAGGCTTTGTTATTTGGAAAAGCTTACCCCAAGGACTCAACATGTGTCTCCACTACTTGATTCATAACAATATAATGACAATTTTGGTCACATCCACCCTTCCCTTCCCTTCTCTCCCCTGATTTCCCTGTTCCTTTCGTTTCTTCCCCATCCTCTCCTTTAATTCTTATGTAGGTTTCATGATGTATTAGCTTAATTTGCTGCATTGGCGTCCGCCTTGGCAGTGTGATGTAAGCCACATTGGGCCTGACACAGTTGCGGAAAATGTGGGGTATAAATGAGATAATAAATAAATAAATAAAAGGACCCCTAAATGGGCTTCGTCACATTTACCACACCGAAAATTAGTACAGCGGCTTTGTAAAAGGAGCCCTGAACGTGTTACATCCTAATCTTGGCCATTTGTGCCTTGACAGGTCTACGAGCAGCCAAGGAGAGTTATATTTGTAGGGAAAAAAAACACTGCTTTAATTGTGAACAAGTTACATTTGGAAAGGTATTTCATTGGATATTGCTTTATTAATTGGTACACGGCAGATTTAAAACTTGAGTATGATCTGAATTGAATTTTGTTATTTACGTAAGGAAATAGTCCTTTGGGAAATTCGCTGCACATCAGGAGACAGTCGTAGCAGGCACCAGAAGACAGAGAGGCAGCAATTACAGAACAATGTTTAATAGAGGAAATGAAAAGTAAATTGCATTTACAGAAAAAGATAGCAATTAAATTAAATACTAAAAAATATGTGTGTGCCATTAGTAAAAGTACAACAAGGGAAAAATAGAGATAGAATAAATGGGTTGGTGAAAAGTGGGATTTTGATGCATATGTGGTATTTTTTGTTACATTTGTACCCCACGCTTTCCCACTCATGGCAGACTCAATGCGGCAGGCAATGGAGGGTTAAGTGACTTGCCCAGAGTCACAAGGAGCTGCCTGTGCCTGAAGTGGGAATCAAACTCAGTTCCCCAGGACCAAAGTCCACCACCCTAACCACTAGGCCACTCCTCCACTGCTGCTACTATTTGAGATTCTACATGGAATGTTGCTATTCCACTAGCAACATTCCATGTAGAAGTCGGCCCTTGCAGATCACAATGTGGCCGCGCAGGCTTCTGCTTCTGTGAGTCGGACGTCAGACTCACAGAAACAGAAGCCTGCACAGCCTTCTACATGGAATGTTGCTAGTGGAATAGCAACATTCCATGTAGAATCTCCAATAGTATCTATTTTATTTTTGTAACATTTGTACCCTGCGCTTTCCCACTCATGGCAGGCTCAATGCGGCTTACATGGGGCAATGGAGGGTTAAGTGACTTGCCCAGAGTCACAAGGAGCTGCCTGTGCCTGAAGTGGAAATCAAACACAGTTCCTCAGTTCCCCAGGAACAAAGTCCACCACCCTAACCACTAGGCCACTCCTCCATTGTGTTTAAACAAAATATTAGCAAACTTGGGGTATATTTGTCCAGATTCTTATTAGTAGAACTGTGAGGTAAATATTTTCTTGCCCTTTTCTGTTATTTTACTTATTACATTTTATGTTCATTTTAGTTCTTTTTAAGAAATGAAATAAACATCAAAGAAAAAAAAAATAATAGAAACCAAAGCAAACCAAAAAAAAGGAAAGAAAGGCCCAAACCACAGCTCTCTCCAGGCCGCCTTCTGTGTTTTCCCATCCCCACACCCCACTTATACTGGCCGTGGAGTTGCTGAAGTCCAGTTGGTGCAGGGGCGATTGCCAGTCGCTTCAACCCCTCCGAGTTTCCTTAATTTTGAAACCTCCAGGCCTTTCTTTATGAAGCCCCCATTTTGTCGTATCGCATATGACATATTACAGCATACAAGAAAATGACATTGGCCTCCATTTTGAAAATGGAGGCTGGAAGGGTATGAGTGACTGAGGTTTGCTCCTGCCCCATTTGTATAGTTTGACGTCATGTGAATATGTATGTTTTATATGTACATTATTATTCATTTGGATTTTGCTCACACCTTTTCAGTAGTAGCTCAAGGTGAGTTGCATTCAGGTACTCTGGATATTTCTCTGTCCCAGGAGGGCTCACAATCTAAATTTGTACCTGAGGCAATGGAGGCTTAAGTGACTTGCCCAAGATCACAAGGAGCAGCAGTGGGATTTGAACCGGCCACCTCTGGATTGTAACACGGGTGCTCTAACCACTAGGCCACTCCTCCACTTGTTATGTTTTAGGGTTCTACATGGAATGTTGCTACTGTTTGAGATTCTGCATGGAATCTTGTCACTCTTTAGGATTCCAGAATCTTGATATTCTTTGGGGTTCTACATGGAATGTTGCTATTCTTTGAGATTCTGAATGGAATCTTTATTTATTTACTTAGATTTTGCTCACACCTTTTTCAGTAGTAGCTCAAGGTGAGTTACATTCAGGTACACTGGGTATTTCTCTGTCCCAGGAGGGCTCATAATCTAAGTTTGTACCTGAGGCAATGGAGGGTTAAGTGACTTGCCCAAGATCACAAGGAGTGGGAAGAGCTGGAAAATACAAATTAGTTTGTGACCTGGTTCTGCGGGGTGGTGTGGATATGCACCTTCCCGGGGACCGAGCTAGTGGCAGTGAGACCTAGGTTACACACTTGTGCTAGCAAGTACCACTCAGCTTTGCTAGGGGTCATGGCGGCCATTTTGGACTAGTTGCTGTGACAGGTAGGAACAAGTGGGTATTGCTCCTGCCCATAAGACCCCACTGGATAACCAGGCATTTAAAATGAAAGGGAATGGACAGGAGGTGGGGGGGGGGGGGGGTCTTTATGCACATCTGGGGTAGGAGGGAGGGGTAACTGGGAGAAGCAGAGAAAAGGGCTTGCATTCCCTAAGTGGGATCTGGTCAATATCAAGATGGGGTCTGCTAAAGTATCTTCTGCAGGTCCTGGCTAAATATCAACCAGAAACCACATAAGCCTCGGCGGCTTCCTTATCCTGAGTTAGTCATGGGCATTCAATGTTTGTGTCCAGACTTGGCCTACCATTGAATATCCAGCACTAATTTTGCCAGTGTTGGTCAGTATTTAAAAAAAAACACTGACCGCCACGGGCTGAATATCAGTTGGATACTATGTTGGGAAATGCCTGTTTATCACTTGTTTTTAAAATAAACCACCTGTCTCTGTCTCAGTGGTGTACCAAGGTGGGGGCGGTCCGCCCCGGGTGCACGCCGCTGGGGGGGGGGGTGCCGTGTGCCTGTCGGCTCTTCGTTTTCATGCTCCCTTTTCCCCCGGAACAGGTTACTTCCTGTTCCGGGGCAGAGGGAGCATGAAAACGAAGAGCCGGCAGGTGCGCGGCACCCCCCCCCCCCCCCCAGCGGCGTGCACCCGGGGGGGGTTTCTTTCGCCAGGGGGGGGGCATCGCACTGTTCCGGGGGGGCGCTGCACCCAGGGGCGGGGCGCATCAGCGATTCGCCCCGGGTGTCAGCCCCCCTAGGAACGCCACTGCTCTGTCTATATGATGGATTCATATGTTTATGCTCAAATGTTGGCCTGTCATTCAAAATAACGTTATTGTATTCTGACCACACCAGTGCTGTCTGTAATGTTTAGCCTCTTCTAGCAGTCCTGCATCGTTTAGCTTTACTTCAGACATGACTACCTTGAGAATCTCCTCGATATATAAGTTATTACCTGTGTCATTCACATCTACTAAATGTCTTCTTTTGTTATCACTGATGTTTGTGGAGCCACCCTCAGCCCCATTCCTAATAACTGCCACCACGGGACACATGTTCTCACTGACTTGTATTTCTTTGTAACTGTGGAAAATTACCAAACCTGCTCTAAGATACCATCAGCCTCAGATCGCCCTGCTCAATGACTTCTAGAATAAAAAAGCATTATATAATCCCCCAGGCAGGAACTTTATTGTAAGTATTCTTTGGATGACGCTCCTTACCACTAATGAATAAGCATGACCACTTCAATCTCTATGTCGAATATGGTCTCTCCATAGTCGATGACCTAAAGAATGATACAACCCAATTTCGTACTCAGGAACGTTCATGTATTACTATAATTTATTCTTCCAATTTCTTACTCAGGAACTGTCATGTATTACCATAATTTATTCTTCCTTAACATATATATGCACATGATATATATCTATACCATGATCTGTTCATGTATGTTATGTTACATGTATGTTACCATGTATGTATGCAACTTAACACATTACCATTTGTAATTCTGTTACCCGGAAATGGCAACCGCCGTTACGGCAAATGTAAGCCACATTGAGCCTGCAAATTGTTGGGAAAATGTGGGATACAAATGCTACAAATAAATAAATACTGTTTATGATATCTAAAGCTTGCCGAATGCCCAACCATACCAATCTTGTTCTGGCTTTATTCATCAGAATCTGTTCCACCATTAAAACGTTTGATCAGCCAGATCCATCTGTTCACAAACTCTATATAGTTCAGAGATTTATTTATACATACATACCCCACATTAGCCTGAAATAGACTCAAATTCAATGTGGCTTACAAACAAACAATAAAGTGAATAAAACATAATAATGTACAGAATATAACACAAATTACAATAAGTTCAAGAAGCAAATTAATAACATGTGCAGTAAGTAATTAGGGATTTAGACTATCTCAAGGAGAAACAACTAATTAAGGGTGAATAGGTGAGAGCATAATTAGGCAGGACTAAATGGGAAATTAGATTAAGAAATGTCACGTCTGTGGCCGTGACCCCTCTCAGACTCACCTTATTTCCTGTGGTCAGCTTCTGAGCTGGCTTCTGTCTGTTCTTTGTGAGTTAGTTCTGTCTCTGTCTTTTGGCTGTATTAGATTGTTGGTGTGCTGTCACCCGTTCCAGATTTCAGCTGTCCAGTCCGGATCTTCCAGGCTGCCCGACCCTTAGTTGCTTGGTGATTGTTGCACCTGAGTTTCAGCTGCCTGCTGGGCTTATTAGTCATTTGGAACCTCTCTGCCTTTGCCTTTGCATTGCGTCTAAGGCCCTGGTATGTTGGTGCTTGTTGCACTTCTGCTAGTCCGGTGATTTGTCTGAGATTCTTGCCTTGATTCTTGCCTGTTTCTAGTTAGTCTGTGTTTGGTTTAGTTTAGGTTTTACTTGTTTTCCTAGCCTTGTTTCTTGTTTGTATCGCAGTGTTTAGTTTCTGTTTGTGTGCTGGCTTTGTGGCTGCTTGCAGCTTTTAGTTCTGTGTCTTGTTAGTTAGTGTTTTGTTCCCTGTTTTAGTGGCTGCTTGCAGCTTCCAGTTTCTGTCCCCTAGCTTGCCCTGTCCCTGCCTTGTGTTGTATTGTCTAGCCCAGTTTCCTGCCTTGCTGCCCATGTTCCTTCCTTTCCCCTCTGACACTCAGTCCCTGTGCTGCCTTGCTGTTATCCAGTCCTGCCCTGTCCTGCAAAGTCCTGTCGGCCACCTGAAGCTGGGAGCTCAACTCCTGGTGGAAAGTGGCCAGGTACAGGTGAAGCCTAACTGCTTGCCTGAGATTTGCCTAGCCTCTAGTGTGGGGTGGTTTTGCCAGCCACTGCCGCTCTGCGGCAGTGGCCCAAGGGCTCACAACCCAGTTCCTGCTTTGAGTACGTGACAAGAAAAGGGTGTGGGTAAAATTCAAATAGAGTTCTTTGTATTCAGAAAGACCAGACTGAAGAAATGTGTTTTTAGAAGACTTCTAAAAGTTAGGTAATCAGCTGTTGGTGCCTTGATAGGAGAAATTAGCACAGTGAATTGTTTTATATATCACATTCTTACAGATAGGGAAATGTAAGACAAGATGTTCTCTAGATGATGAGACGTAGAAAAAACAGTGAGGAAAAAACAAAGGAGGATGCCAAAGAGCTTTATTGAAATTAAAAACGACCCGACACGGCCGTGTTTCGGCCCAAAAGGCCTGCCTCAGGGGTCTTAATCAATCTATAAAAAACAAAATGATGAATGAATAGAACAATGTATGTATTGCACATCAGTCAATCGACAATTTTGAACCTTGAAACAAAACCTTTATAACAAATAGTTACGCATGGTTAAGAATACTTTAAAAAAACAATTATATTTATACTTTTAAATACTTAAAATGATCACATAAAACATAATATTATATAAGTACATATATAAAAATAATTATACTATAAATGATAAGTGATATTGAAATTAATGATTTATATTAAAACATAATCATGAATTATCATCCTATGTATAAAAATGTAAAATAATATGTGTATGTATTTCCCAAAACAATGTGAGATAAAAAAAAATATATACCTGGGTGTAGCAGTGTGTTTTAATACACCGATGAGAATTGGTGCCCACTTATTGGGTAATATAAATCTTCCTCCAATCTGTATATTTAAAAGATGGACGCAAAATATATAAAATGAAGAAAGGGGTTGAGAAAATAATATTAATAATTGCTGTGAACATGACATGTTAGTAATTTATAATGCAAAAATGTAATCATGATAAAATATTTACAAATGGATACATGTAAATGTTAATTGATTTATTAACACTAACCGATTACAAAAGGATTGTTCTTAAAAATTATTTTTTTTAACAAATTGTGCTAAAATAGTACAGGACACCCATGTGAATTGAAATACAAAAGTGAAAAAAGGAAGGATATTTTTTGTGGGTGCAGTGCACTTCAGGCAAGTGGACCCAGGCCCATCCCCTCCCTACCTGTTACACTTGTGGTGGTAAATGGGAGCCCTCCAACCCCACCAAAATCCACTGTACCCACATGTAGGTGCCCCCCTTCACCCCTTAGGGCTATGGTAGTGGTGTATAGTTGTGGGGAGTGGGTTTGGGGGGCTCAGCACCCAAGGTAAGAGAGCTATGCACCTGGGACCAATTTTTGAAGTCCACTGCAGTGCCCCCTAGGGTGCCCGGTTGGTGTCCTGGCATGTGAGGGGGGCTAGTGCACTACAAATGCTGGCTCCTCCCAGGACCAAATGCCTTGGATTTGGCTGGGTTTCCATTATCGGCGAAAACCGATGCCGGCCATCTCAAACCCGGCCATCTCTCACATTTGGCCGGCTCCAACCATATTATCGAAATGAAAGATGGCCGGCCATCTTTTTTGATAATACAGTTCGGGACTGCTCTTTGCGGCGCCGGTCATCTATTTGGCCAGTGCCGTTCGATTATGCCCCTCCACGTTACTACTATGTTACCCTACTGCAGATTTTGGTATCATCCACAAAGAGGCAAACCTTACCAGTCAGCCCATAGGCGGTCGGTGGCCCAACTGTTTGGGGAGGCTAAAGGGGGCGGGGTTAGAGGTGGGGCCAGGGGCGGAGCTTACCTCCATAATTGTCTGACAACACAGAAAAAAAATAAGTAAAAATAAAATAGTCACAGTTAATACCTTTTATTAAATTTAGATATTAGATGTCAAAGAATAAAGTGGTTGCTCAAAGCATATACTAACCACAATTGCTCAACTGCAAAACACTATGCACAACTTTGTGCAAAAACCCACTCAGAACCTTACTGTACTATAAATATTACACTGGGCAGAACCTAATACACCAATATACCACCCATACAGAAAATGCAGACCATCAACAATATGATACAAGGGATCATATCACAATTCTCATTTAGAGCCACAAAACACCCTTTTAGGGTGGATATTGTTCACAATGAGCTCCTTTTATTAACGACCATATGTAGGTCCTTCAAGAGGTAGTGTGTCACGATTTACGCTGTACACCCTTTCTGATGTTTTGGTGCCACCTCAGTAAGCCCAACACACAATCTCTCCACTGCAAAACACTATACATACACTTGTGCAAAAACACACTCATAGCCTTACCAAACCATAACAGCACTAATTCCAAGGACAGGACGAGCTACAACCTTTATGTGTGGAAAGGCAGGACTATAATTACATGGGCTCTAAAACACCAGTACACAACCTAGTGAAACAAAAACAAAACAAAACAAAAAGGGCTGCAAATACTACACGCTAGCAGAATACTGCATCTTGATCACACATGAAAAACACATGACACAACAGATATGAAGGCAAAATACTGAACTGGAAAGTTACCTCAAGAAGTCAGACTTAGCATGCAGCAATACTAGAAAAATTGAAACTTACATGCAAAATATCACAGATGTACATTTCCAAAAGCTGACATATTCCAATTAATAAATTCTGAATAAAAAATGTTTTCTACCTTTGCTGTCTGAGCATTTAGTTTTTCTATTAGCTTTGGTCCAGGTGTCTTCTTTCCATCTGATATTTTTTCTCTCAACATGTCCACCATCCTTCTGTGTCCTTATGGGTCCTGTCTACCATCTGTAGCCCTGACCCTATCCTTTCTCCAGTTTCAACATCTGCCCTCAAAGTGTTCCAATCCAGCCCTTAAATTCAGCAATTTCCCCTCCATCCATATAAAAAATTTCTCCTCACTCCCTTCCCCTCCATCCATGTGCATCTCCTTCCTGACTTCCCTCCCCTCCATCCATCCATCCATGTCCAACAAATTTCCTCTCACCCCTGCCTCCTCCATCCACATCCATGTTGTCCAGCAATTCTCCTCTCTCCCCTGCCCTCCCCTTCATCCATGACCAGGACCTCTCCATTCTCCCCTGCCATCTCCTCCATCCACCTATATCCTGCAAATTTCCTCTCTCCCCTGTCCCCATTCATCCATCCATGTCCAGCAATTCTCCTCTCTCCCTTGCCCTCCGCTCCATCCATCCATCCATGTCTAGGAACTCTCCATTCTCCCCTGCCCTCTCCTCCATCCATCTCCAGCAAATTTGCTCTCTCCCCTGTCACCTCCATCTATGCCCTGCAATTCTCCTTTCTCCCCTGCCATTCCCTCCATCCATGTCCAACAATTCTCCTCTCCCCTGCCCTCCTGTCCGGCGATTTCTTCTCTCCCCATGCCCTCCCCTCCAACCATCCAAGTCCAGTAATTCTCCTGTACCCTGCACTCCCCTCCTCTTGAACTCGCCTTCTATCCACATCCAGCGATTCTCCCTGCCTCCCTCAGCTCCCCAACAGCCCTCCTCTCTGTTCCTTTCTGACCCCCCCCCCCCCTCAACCCTTTTCTTCTCTGTGGCAGCGGTTTTGCGAGGCAGCTCTGACTCTCCCTCCTTCCTTCCTCGGTTCCCGCTCTGTGGCTCCCCGAATCGATCGGCACTGGCAGCCCCCCCCCCGCGCGTTTTAACCTTTACTTTCCGACGTGGCAGCGACATCAATCAAAGAAGAAGAAGGGCACAACAGGCTCCCTCACTTCCAGCTTCTCTCTTCACACAGTGTCCCGCCTTCAGCATCAGTGATGATGCATTTCCTGTTTCCGCGAAGGCGGGGCACTGAGTGACGAGAGAAGCTGGAAGTGAGGGAGCCTGTTGTGCCCTTCTTCTTCTTTGATTGATGTCGCTGCCACGTCGGAAAGTAAAGGTTAAAACGCGCGGGGGGGGGGGCTGCCAGTGCCGATCGATTCGGGGAGCCACAGAGCGGGAACCGAGGAAGGAAGGAGGGAGAGTCAGAGCTGCCTCGCAAAACCGCTGCGCTTGTGAGGGCAGCAGGGAAATTGGAAGTCCACAATTGGGCTGGGGAGGCTTAGCCTCCCCAAGCCTCCTATACAGGGTGCCTATGAGTCAGCCCTTCAGTAATATCGCTTCCAAAAATGTTTAAAAGATCTGGCCCAAGAACCAAACCTTGCGGCATACCACTGGTAACATCCTTTTCCTCAGAATGAGCTCCATTTCCACTCAGTCAGTTCCTAACCCAATCGGTCACTTTAGGTCTCATACAGGGTACTCAGTTTATTAGTCATCTATACAGAATGGTGTCAGTCTTTGCTAAAATCCAAATACACCACATCTAGCATTCTCCCTGGATCCAACTCTGTGGTCACTCATTAAAGAAATTAATCCGATTTGTCTGACAAGACCTGCCTCTAGTGAAACCATGTTGCCTCGGGTCCTGTAATCCATTGGATTCCAAAAAACTTGACTATTCTCTGTTTTAAAAGCTTTTCCATGAATTTACTTATCACAGAAGTCAGACTTACTGGCCTGTAGTTCCCAACCTCTTCTTTACCTCTGCCTTTGTGGACAGGGACCACGTCTATGTTTTTCCAATTCCCTAGTACCACTCCCGACTCAAGCGAAGCATTGAAAAGGTCAACCAGTAGAGCTGCTAGAACTTCCCTAAGTTCCTTCAGTACCCTCAGATGTATGCCTTCTGGCTCCATCGCTTTGTCCTCCTTTAGTTCAGCCTGCTCCTCATGAACCCTCCCCACAGAATATAGGGTCTCCCTACTTCTAAAAGATCCCACAATAGGGATACCCCATTCAACATCCAGCAAATCAAAATAACTTATTAGTACTTGTTAGTAACTTCACAGCTAAATTTTGAACGTTTTCAATTAAATCTCTGTCCGCTTCTTCTATCTGGGAAAGAGGCCTATATATCACACCAATGTAGATTTATTTGTCGTTCCCTCTTTCCAGATTGACCCACAGTGTTTCTTCCTTATCCTGTAATTCCTGCAATTGCGTGGCTTTAATATTATCTTTAACATATGTCACTCCCCCTCCCTTTCTTCCTACCCTTTCTTTCCTGAACACATTATAGCCCAGTATAACCATATCCCAGTCATGGATCTCTGTGAACCATGTCTCTGTGATCACCACTAAATCCAAATCAGCCTCTTTCATCACAGTCTGAAGATGTAAAACTTTATTTTCCATACTTTGGGCATTAGTGTATACTGCTTTCCATACATTGCCCCTTTTTCCCCATTTGTGTGGAGGTATCTAATGCTTCACTTACCTGAGGGCTTGTACTTATCTGGTGACATTACAAGGTAACGTAGTAAATGACGGCAGATAAAGGCCTGTATGGTCCATCCAGTGATGGAGGACGGATTGAGCCAGCCGGGTTTTACTTCCATTGCTTTCCATTGAAAGCAATGGAAGTAAAACCCAGCTGGCTCAATTACTTCCATTGAAAGCAATGGAAGTAAAACCCGGCTGGCTCAATCCGTCCTCCTTTTTCTGGAGCAATATGGTAACCCTAATCCAGTCTGCCCTACAAGCTAAACTCATTTTATATGGTATGTGATACTTTATGTGTATACTCGAGTTTGATTTGTCCTTGCCTTTCCCAGGGCACAGACCATAGAAGTCTGCCCAGCACTGTTCTTGTACTAAAAGTTCTGAAGATTCTGGAATCCTAAAGAGTTACAAGATTCCGGAATCCCAATTAGTAGCAACATTCCATGTAGAACCCCAAAGAGTAACAAAGTAATATATAACATAGTAAATTATGGCAGATAAAGACCTGCCCAGTCCATCCAGTCTGCCCAACAAGATAAACGCATTCTACATGGTATGTGATACTTTATATGTATACTTGAGTTTGATTTGTCCTTGCCATTCTCAGGGCACAGACCGTAAAAGTCTGCCCAGCACTGTTCTTGTACTAAAAGTTCTGAAGATTCTGGAATCCTAAAGAGTTACAAGATTCCGGAATCCCAATTAGTAGCAACATTCCATGTAGAACCCCAAAGAGTAACAAAGTAATATATAACATAGTAAATTATGGCAGATAAAGACCTGCCCGGTCCATCCAGTCTGCCCAACAAGATAAACTCATTTTACATGGTATGTGATACTTTATATGTATACCCGAGTGTGATTTGTCCTTGCCTTTCTCAGGGCACAGACCGTAAAAGTCTGCCCAGTACTGTTCTTGTACTAAGTTCTGAAGCTAACGTCGAAGCCCCTTAAAATTTACACTCCAGCCCATCCCTATCTATTCAGTCATGATCAGGGCATAGACCGCAGAAGTCTGCCCAGCTCTCGTTTTGTTTCCCAAGACTTTGATCACCCTGCCCCAATGATTCTCATTTAAAGCCTCTTCAGTAGGTTTGCCAGTCTGCTGCTGAAAATACCTCTTCCCTTCTCTAACAGATGGACACCATCTCTGCTAAGCAGTCCTTGGAAAAGCATTCCATGGTCCACAAAGCCAAAATGCTCTTTACGACACCATCTGTGCAGCCACATATTTATCTCCAGGATGGGAAATAAGGTTCCAGATCTAAAGGCTGTGATTGAAGAGGCTGGCTTAGATTCAGTGGTGGTCACAGAGATGTAGTTCACAGAGAACCATGACCATACTATAATCTATTCTTGAAGAACAGGATAGGAAGAAAGGGAGAAGGAGTGGAATCATATGTTAAGGACAATATTAAAGCGATAGAATTGCAGGACTTGGGAGTAGTTAATCTGGAAAGAGGAACTAGAAACTCTATTTACAGTTGTGTGATATACAGACTTCCTACACAAGCAGAGGAATTGGGTGGAGATTAAATTGAAGACATTCACAATATAGCTATGAAAGGGGAAGTACTACTAATAGGTCATTTCAGTATGCCTGGTACAGTGGCGTTCCTAGGGGGGCTGACACCCGGGGCGGATCGCCTGTGCGCCCTGCCCCCCCGGGTGCAGCGCCCCCCTCATGGCGAAAGGACACCCCCCACCCCGGTGAAAGAACCCCCCATGGGTGCACACCGCTGGGGGGGGGGCCGCACGCCGGTCGGCTTCCTTCGTTTCCATGCTCCCTCTGCCCCGGAACAGGTTACTTCCTGTTCCAGGGCAGAGGGAGCATGAAAACGAAGGAAGCTGACCAGCGCGCTGCACCCT
This sequence comes from Microcaecilia unicolor, assembly GCF_901765095.1. Lineage (NCBI taxonomy): Eukaryota > Metazoa > Chordata > Amphibia > Gymnophiona > Siphonopidae > Microcaecilia > Microcaecilia unicolor. The sequence goes on along the minus strand of NC_044035.1, from coordinate 22,103,994 downwards.
CACCGCGGCGTGCACCCGGGGCGGACTGCCCCCACCGCCCCCCCCCCCCCTTGGTACGCCACTGGCCTGGTATACCCCTAGCAGTCATAAGTCTTTTTGATGGCCTGGTACTGGCAGTGTACCATTATTCTCATGAGTGACTGGAAGATGCATTTCTGGTAAAGACTGTGGACCCTCGGCTGTTAGTAAGATCTAGATCATGCCACCATCTCATATCCTGGACATCCTCTGGTCTAGAGGTCCATTTGCAAATTCTCATACCTTGCATATCATCAAGTTAATTTTGGCAGCAGTACAAGCACCTTATACAGGACACATTGACCGCTGGTGGCTCTGTAGCACCTCTGTATTCTCCGTCATTCATCTAGAAAAGAATATTTACAAGATGTCAAAATATTTCAAAATTTCTTGGCACTCACACAATCACATTGTGTCAGAACCCAATACAAACAGTAGGCTGTTCCGTCATTACAATGATTATATCCTCTAACTATATCCTCATTCTCCTCGACCTATCCGCCGCTTTTGACACTGTCAATCACAACTTACTTCTTGACACACTGTCCTCTTTTGGTTTCCAGGGCTCTGTCCTCTCCTGGTTCTCCTCTTATCTCTCCCATCGTACCTTCAGAGTACACTCTCATGGCTCTTCCTCCACCCCTATCCCGCTCTCTGTTGGAGTCCCTCAGGGTTCTGTCCTTGGACCCCTTCTTTTCTCTATCTACACCTCTTCCCTGGGCTCCCTGATCTCGTCTCATGGCTTCTAGTATCATCTTTATGCTGACAACACCCAGCTTTATCTCTCCACACCTGACATCACTGCGGAAACCCAGGCCAAAGTATCGGCCTGCTTATCCGACATTGCTGCCTAGATGTCCAACCGCCACCTGAAACTGAACATGGCCAAGACCGAACTTCTTGTCTTCCCACCCAAACCCACTTCTCCTCTACCTCCACTCTCTCAGTTGATAACACCCTCATCGTCCCCGTCTCATCTGCCCGCAACCTCGGTGTCATCTTCAACTCCTCCCTCTCCTTCTCGGCACACATCCAGCAGATAGCCAAGACCTGTCGCTTCTTCCTCTATAACATTAGCAAAATCCGCCCTTTCCTCTCTGAGCACACCACCCGAACTCTCATCCACTCTCTTGTTACCTCTCGCCTTGACTACTGCAACCTACTCCTCACTGGTCTCCCACTTAGCCACCTATCCCCCCTTCAGTCCGTTAAGAACTCTGCTGCACGTCTTATCTTCCGCCTGAACCGATACACTCATATCACCCCTCTCCTCAAGTCACTTCACTGGCTTCCGATCAGGTACCGCATTCAATTCAAGCTTCTGCTACTAACCTACAAATGTACTCGATCTGCAGATGTACTCGATCTGCAGCCCCTCCTTACCTCTCAACCCTCATCTCCCCTTACGTTCCTACCCGTAACCTCCGCTCTCAAGACAAATCCCTCCTTTCAGTACCCTTCTCCACCACCGCCAACTCCAGGCTCCGCCCTTTCAGCCTCGCCTCACCTCACGCGTGGAACAAACTCCCTGAGCCCATACGTCAGGCCCCCTCCCTGCCCATCTTCAAATCTCTGCTTAAAGCCCACCTCTTCAATGTCGCCTTCGGCACCTAACCTCTACACCTCTACCCAGGAAACCTAGACTGCCCAACTTGACATTTCGTTCTTTAGATTGTAAGCTCATTTGAGCAGGGACCGTCCTTCTTTGTTTATTTTGTACAGCGCTGCGTAACCCTGGTAGCGCTCTAGAAATGTTAAGTAGTAGTAGTAGTAACTAAACTCCAAGAAATTGAAGACAATACACCAGGCTTCCAAGCTGGATAATTTGCTTGGAGACTTCTGTGGCTGAAATATAATCTTTGCAAATAAATTTGGTTAAAAAGAACAACATAATAATGAGGAAAATTAAGCATTTAGAGAACTATAATAAGGAACTACTTCCCCACCTATACAGATTCACTCACTTACACAGATGGCTGGTATAGAACAAATTGCTTCAGCATTAGGGTTTTCTGCTCTTTTAGAATCTTCACGGGAAGAAATGAAACCTAGAGCTGCTATCATTTGTATATCTTCAAGACAAAGAAGCTATATTGATATTTTATTATTGTACTAAAGATACCAAGTATTGTCCTTCCAGACATTTCTAAATGGATCCAGCTCAGGAGGAAAACATTTCTTGAACTGAAACAAGCAGCAATTTCTATTGAAGCTACTTATCAGTTGAGATTTTGCTGTAAATGTGTGATTTCCTTTCTGAATGTTTGCTATATTTTTAATGATGTATCTCAACATTAGAGTGGTGGACTTTGGTCCTGGGGAACTGAGGAACTGAGCTCGATTCCCACTTCAGGCACAGGCAGCTCCTTGTGACTCTGGGCAAGTCACTTAACCCTCCATTGCCCCATGTAAGCCGCATTGAACCTGCCATGAGTGGGAAAGCGCAGGGTACAAATGTAACAAAAATAAAATAGATACTATTGGAGATTCTACATGGAATGTTGCTACTATTGGAGATTCTACGTGGAATGTTGCTATTCCACTAGCAACATTCCATGTAGAAGGCTGCGCAGGCTTCTGTTTCTGTGAGTCTGACGTCCTGCACGTACGTGTAGGACGTCAGACTCACAGAAGCAGAAGCCTGCGCGGCCACATTGGTGATCTGCAAGGGCCGACTTCTACATGGAATGTTCCATGTAGAATCTCAAATAGTAGCAACAGTGGAGGAGTGGCCTAGTGGTTAGGGTGGTGGACTTTGGTTCTGGGGAACTGAGGAACTGAGTCCGATTCCCACTTCAGGCACAGGCAGCTCCTTGTGACTCTGGGCAAGTCACTTAACCCTCCATTGCCCCATGTAAGCCGCATTGAGCCTGTCATGAGTGGGAAAGCGCGGGGTACAAATGTAACAAAAATAAAATAGATACTATTGGAGATTCTACATGGAATGTTGCTACTATTGGAGATTCTACATGGAATGTTGCTATTCCACTAGCAACAGTCCATGTAGAAGCCTGCGCGGCCACATTGGTGATCTGCAAGGGCCAACTTCTACATGGAATGTTCCATGTAGAATCTCAAATAGTAGCAACAGTGGAGGAGTGGCCTAGTGGTTAGGGTGGTGGACTTTGGTCCTGAGGAACTGGCACAAGCAGCTCCTTGTGACTCTGAGCAAGTCACTTAACCCTCCATTGCCCCATGTAAGCCGCATTGAGCCTGCCATGAGTGGGAAAGCACGGGGTACAAATATAATAAAAATAAATAAAACATAAGCTTTATTTATTTTATTTTATTTTGGAAGGCAAGGGCGTGTAGTTTGGTTAATATTGTCCTAGACTCTCAGTTGTTTCAGGATGAGAAGTATTATCCTCCTGTTTCTTATTAATTTTATTATGTTACTACCATCTTCCAATGGTGTTTCTATAGGATTTCTCCCTCCAGTTGTGGACTATAATTGAGTGTATGATTTCCTTCCAGTTTTGGATTGTTTATTATTATTCTGTTTGGCATAGTGCTGTATTTTGTTTTCTTAAAGTTACTACTACTGCTTATCATTTGTATAGTGCTACTAGACGTATGCAGCGCTGTACACTTGAACATGAAGAGACAGTCCCTGCTGGACAGAACTTACAATCTAATTAGGACAAACAGGACAAATAAGGGATAAGGACAAAGGGTAGCAAGATTCCGGAATCCCAAAGAGTAGCAAGATTCCAGAATCCCAAACACTACTACTACTGCTTATCATTTGTATAGTGCTACTAGACGTATGCAGCGCTGTACACTTGAACATGAAGAGACAGTCCCTGCTGGACAGAACTTACAATCTAATTAGGACAAACAGGACAAATAAGGGATAAGGACAAAGGGTAGCAAGATTCCGGAATCCCAAAGAGCAGCAAGATTCCAGAATCCCAAACACTACTACTACTGCTTATCATTTGTATAGCGCTACTAGACGTACGCAGCGCTGTACACTTGAACATGAAGAGACAGTCCCTGCTGGACAGAGCTTACAATCTAATTAGGACAGACAAACAGGACAAACAAGAGATAAGGGAATATTAAAGTGAGGATGATAAAATAAGGGTTGTGCCTTTTATGTATATTTTAAATGCAAATTTTAAAAAACGCATTCTTATATCTGATATTTTCGAAAAACATTCTACAAATCTATTTTGGTCTCCTTAGCCACCTTAGGGCAACAGCAAATTGTCCATCTCTGCACCATCCCTGGGATTCTATACATCGGGCTGAGATTTCTGTGTGGAAATCGAAGTGTATTCTATAACAATGTGCATACACTAATTGGTTAACAAGCTAATCAGAATTGATAATTGGATGTTAACAACCAATTATCAGCTCTAATTGGCATTAATTAGAATTTATGCGCCAACTGTCTAAGCATATTCTATAAAGTGATGCTCGTAAATTCTAAGTTGTATAGTTGAAAAGTGGGCATGGCCATGGACTTAGAATGAGCAAGTCATGGGCATTTCTAAAACCCCTGCACGTGGTTATAGAATATACACCCAGTCTACGCATAATTTAGAAACGGTGCAAAGAAAAGCAAAAAAAAAAAATGGTACTGGATTCGCATTGAAGCAGCATGCTTTCCGGTGAAATGGGTCCCATTGGTCTCTTGCACAGCAGATTCTGTTTGTGCTGATAATTTTGCTATACCACAGGCGCTTTGAAAAAATCGATGCTGGATTGAATATGGAAGAAATGACATTTACTACTGCATTTTTTTTGCCTGTATTTTTGTGGATGAGGACTGAATAAATTTGGACACTTCCTTTGGGAGATGTTTGTGTCTGTTAGAAAACAAAAAAAAGCCAAGTGGAGTGAAGGAGTAGCCTAATGGTTAGAGCACCGGTCTTGACGTCAAGAGGTGGTTGGTTCAAGTCCCCCTGTTGGTCCTTGTGCTCTTGGGCAAGTCACTTAACCCTCCATTGTCTCAGGAGCAAAATGAGACTGTGAGCACATCTGGGACAGAGAATTACCCAGTGTACCTGAATATAACTCACCTTGAGCTACCACTGAAAACGGTGTGAGCAAAATCTAAATAAATATTGAAGATTCTACATGGAATGTTGCTATTATTAGTGATTCTACATGGAATGTTGGTACTATTTGAAATTCTGTTGCTACTATTGGAGATTCTACATGGAATGTTAATGTTGCTATTCCACTAGCAACATTCCATGTAGAAACCTGCCCTTGCAGATCAGCAACGTGGCCACGCAGGCTTCTGTTTCTGTGAGTCTGACGTCCTGCACGTCAGACTCACAGAAACAGAAGCCTGCGCGGCAGAATTGCTGATCTGCAAGGGCAGGCTTCTACATGGAATGCTGCTAGTGGAGGAGTGGCCTAGTGGTTAGAACACCGGTCTTGCAATCCAGAGGTGGCCGGTTCAAATCCCACTGCTGCTCCTTGTGATATTGGGCAAGTCACTTAACCCTCCATTGCCTCAGGAGCAAAATGAGATTGTGAGCACATCCGGGACAGAGAATTACCCAGTGTACCTGAATATAACTCATCTTGAGCTACTACTGTCAGCTGCATTAAAACCCAGAGTAGAAGGCCATTCAGCAGTTCCACAGTCTTACATTACAGTTTGCCTTTTCAGTCTCATTCATCTGCCAAATTCAGTGCAAAACCTTGTAGATTTTGTGTGGCAACTGAATGCGGTGCCGCTGCCTATCTCCAAGCAACCAAGGACATGTTGGCAGTTACTGAAACAAAGCTGACAAGGAGCTTGTAGTGTAATCATTAGAGAGGTGAATTTCACAGAGAGGGGCAGAAGCATCAACAGAAATGTGACTTGTCTCATAAAGGCTGATTCGCTGCTTCTGTCTCCTGAGGTTCAAAAGGAGACTTGCAAACCAAGTGGGGGAAGGATTTGTTCACTTCATTCCCCTGACCAGAATTCCAGAGAAACATCAAATCTAAGCTGGAGAGCGAAGCGTCAACTTTGAGAAAATATAACACGCATACATACATACATACATACATATGGAGTGGAGGAGTGGCCTAGTGGTTAGAGCACTGGTCTTGCAATCCAGAGGTTCAAATCCCACTGCTGCTGCTGCTCCTTGTGATCTTGAGCAAGTCACTTAACCCTCCATTGCCTCAGGTACAAACTTAGATCGTGAGCCCTCCTGGGACAGAGAAATATCCAGAGTACCTGACTGTAGCTCACCTTGAGCTACTACTGAAAACGGTGTGAGCAAAATCTAAATAAATATTGAAGATTCTACATGGAATGTTGCTATTATTGGTGATTCTACATGGAATGTTGGTACTATTTGAAATTCTGTTGCTACTATTGGAGATTCTACATGGAATGTTAATGTTGCTATTCCACTAGCAACATTCCATGTAGAAGCCTGCCCTTGCAGATCAGCAACGTGGCCGCGCAGGCTTCTGTTTCTGTGAGTCTGACGTCAGAAACAGAAGCCTGCGCGGCAGAATTGCTGATCTGCAAGGGCAGGCTTCTACATGGAATGCTGCTAGTGGAGGAGTGGCCTAGTGGTTAGAGCACCAGTCTTGCAATCCAGAGGTGGCTGGTTCAAATCCCACTGCTGCTCCTTGTGATCTTGGGCAAATCACTTAACCATCCACTGCTTCAAGTACAAACTTAGATTGTGAGCCCTCCTGGGACAGAGAAATATCCAGAGTACCTGAATGTAACTCACCTTGAGCTACTACTGAAAAAGGTGTGAGCAAAATCTAAATAAACAAATAATATATATATACAACAGACACTTAGCGCCAGATTCAGTAAATGGTACCCAAAATTAGGTGCCATTATGATCTGCACTCGGTGTGAATTCTATAACGTGGATTTCCACCTAAGTCCTGGTAGTCACAGTTCACTTTGGGGTCCTTTTACCAAGCTGCGGTAAAAGGGGGCCTGCACTAGCGCCAGCACGTGTTTTTGATGTGAGCTGAGGCCCCCTTTTACCGCAGCGGGTAAAAGGCTGTCTTTTGTAAAATGAGTTTCACATACCATGTAAAATGAGTTCTTCTTGTTGGGCAGACTGGATGGACCGTAAGGTCTTTATCTGCCGTCATTTACTATGTTACTCTTTGGGGCTCTACATGGAATGTTGCTACTAATTGGGATTCCGGAATCTTGTAACTCTTTAGGATTCCAGAATCTTCAGAACTTTTAGTACAAGAACAGTGCTGGGCAGACTTCTGTGCCCTGAGAATGGCAAGGACAAATCAAACTCAGGTATACATATAACGTATCACATACCACGTAGAAAATGAGTTGATCTTGTTGGGCAGACTGGATGGACCGTTCAGGTCTTTATTTGCCGTCATTTACTATACTATTTTTTTGCTGGAAAAGAAATGGCCTTGCAGTAAGTGAACCACTTGTTGCACGGCTATATCGGTAGGGGGGAGGGGGGGTTGCCCTTATCGCCACCCATTGAGGTGGCGGTAAGGGCTCCTGCACTAACCCAGCGGTAACCGGGCAGCGTATGGTGCTGCCCGATTACCGCCAGGTAAGCACCAGCACTACAAAAATAGACATATTTTTGTAGCACCAGAAATGGCGCGCACTGGAGTGGATCCTAATGAATTGTGAAATAGGTGTCAGGTGAAAATGTTTAGGGCTTCTAAACATCTCTGCTTGCCATTTTACAAAATGGGCTGCTATACATTGATGACACACCTCTGTCTACCATTGTATCATCAGCACCTAAGTACAAGTCAGGGTATTCAGTAACCTCAGGTCAGCCTCAGACACAATGTCCTCCAGTGTCCCCCCCCCCCCCCCAAAAAAAAATACAGTTATTGATCGTCCTCAACATGATGTCTCTAACATCTCTGTCCCATCCTGGATCAGGATTCCTCTGAGCACCAAATGAATGCCCTGCCAGAAGTGAGGTTCCCAGATCCTACTTCTCCTACTTGGGGTGTCTTTTTATCCCAGGCGCTCCTTCTTGCTCCCAAGTCAGGAACCCCCTGCCAGGGGCGTATCTGTAATAGGGCCACGGGAGCATGGGCCCCCATAGATTTGGCCCTGGCCCCCGCTCGCTGCCACCAACACCCCCCCCCCCCCCCCCCCGCCAATGGAAGCCTATGGACGCCGCCGGGGGGGGGGGTGAAAACGTGCCCCCCTCCCCACTTCGGGCTCTCGCCCCCCTCTCCCGGCGAAAGTCAGATACGCCCCTGCTCCCTGCAAGCACCTTCTTCCCTGCAGTAGGGGCTTCATGCACCACATGCTACAAAATTCCTCCTTTTTAAGTCCAAGACTGCCCCCTAGTGGGCAGGGCCAGAAGCTGATAAAAGAGGTTGTATTGAGGAGATTGCGGTCTTTGGTTGCTCATCCCCACTTGGGTCTCGGTGAGGGTGAGCAACCAAAGACCACGTTCTCCTTAGTACAACCTCTTATCAGCTACTGGCCCTGCCCACTAGGGCTGGCCCTTACCAAGTCCACCCACCAAGCTAGTAATCACAGAGACCTTGTTGCCTTAGTGACCTCCCTGAAAATCCTTTCTCCACCACCCTAAAGCAGGGGCATTTTTATGGGGGGGGGGGGTCACATCTGGTTTCCAGAAGGGGGAGAAGGTGGAATTGTGTCTTCTTGCTCTCCCCTATTGGTCTGAAGGCTGCCCTATCTGTAGGGACTGTCTGATTTCCTACCCCTGTATTGCAGGGGTTCTTGTTATTGGGGTGCTCTCCCAATCTTTCTCCCAGGGAAAACGGAATCCTTTACCCTTGAGGGTTGACTCCCTGATCCTTCCCTTCCATCAGCTTCCAGCTGCGGCTTGCAGGACTCCCCTCAATAACAAGCCCAGTCTTATGAGGAATCACCCCAGGTGGAGGCTTGTTCTTGGAGGTGAGGATGACAAAACCAAACCCTTCCTTCTCCTTCCACTGCAGCACCACGTCATAGGTCTAAGGATGTGGACGGTACATCCCCTCCACACGGTTGAGCTTTGGGGAACCGTTCTGGACGGAGATGGTCAGCGATCTAGGGGGTTCTTTTGCTAAGCTGTGGTAAAAGGGGGCCTGCGCTAGCATCAGCACTTTTTGGGGGACGTACGCTGAGGCCCCCTTTTAAAGCAACAGGTAAAAGGCTGTCTTTTTTTCTCAAAAAGAAATGGCCGTGTTTGTGGTAAGTGAACCGCTTGCCACGTGGCCATTTCAAGGGTGAGCACCCCCTGAGGTGTTGGTAAGGGCTCCTGTGTTTTGCAAAATGGAAATAAATGTAAATTCAATGAGATATGGCTCTTTTTCATTCTTACTGTGCTGCACTAAGACAATCATAATGAAAGAATTAGTGCGGCATGTCATATATGAAAATAGGACAATCATGTTAATAAGAGATCATTTCTGACAACAACATCAGTTATATAGCAATGCTCCTTGAAACTAGTTCCAGAGGAGACAGAGTGCCAAGTTCTCTGTATAATGCTCTTTGGTTAGATTTTGTTTTGTCTGTGTGGTGCTGTGTGTGTCTTGAGAGCCCAACACAGCAGTGGGAATGAACTCAACGCTCAGAATAAATGCGCTCTGCCTCCGATTCCAAGTCCTGAAAGCGAGGAACAGTGAGTGCCCCAGGATATGGAAAAAAAAAATAACAACAATCCTATATAATAAAACGCACCTCCAACATTCTGAAGCTGACTGCATGGCTGAGGCATTCCTGCTCTCTGTATCCATCTCCTGAATTGACATCACGTACTTCCGGGTTCGTCACAAGCAGAAGTGACCAACCACACGAGGTTTCTCGGCTTCAGAATGTTGGAGGTGCATTCTATTAAATAGGATTGGTCAGTTCCTTGAAGCACAGCCAGAGCTCAGAGTCCTGCATAGTAACGCTCTGACACCAGAGGGAGGGGGGGGGCCTGACACCAGAGAGGGGGGGAGGTATCTCTGTCACACACACTCTCTCTCTCTCACAGTCAATGCCTTTCTCTCTCTCACTCTCACACACTGTCTCTCACACACTCTATGTCTCCCACTGTATCACATTCACTCTCTATGTGTCACACAGTCACTCACACACTCTCACAGAGAGTCTGTGTCTCACACACACTCTCTCGCACACAATGTGTCTGTGTGAAACACACTCTCTCTCTCACACACGCACTTGCACACACTCTCATTCTCACACACACACTGTCTGTCTCTCTCACAGACACACTCGCACCTAGACTCACTCTCTCTCACACTCGCATATTCACTGTCTTTCTCACACATGCAGTCACTCTCACATACACTCCGAGGAAAACCTTGCTAGCACCCGTTTCATTTGTGTCAGAAACGGGCCTTTCTTACTAGTAAAACAAATAAAAAGCACAAAAATAAACCTCAAAACACACACACACACAAAAACAAAAACCCTCCACCAGAAAGGTGAATACTGAATGAGTTCGAAATGATTAATTCACGGCACAAAAGTCTGTAAAATTTGTAATGTCCCACCACTTTACAGTATTTGTTTTGCACTGAGAGCACTTTTGTAAAGGATTTTCAATGTATAAATCCTGTTTTACATATCGCAAAAGGTCTTTTATAAATGTGTGTACCAATATGCTCGTATAAAATTATGCATAGCAACAAGACAACTCTCACTTGTGGTAATATGAACCAGGGCAGGCCCAGTGGTTTTAGGTGAATGAAAATAACCTTTATTAAAGCAGTTAGGGCAAGGGTCCTGTCCCAATCACAGGTAGGAGAAAAAGGCAACATAAGACCAGTCCATAAATGTAACAATGGCCTCCTGTGGCCTGATCCTGCAGGGCCATTGTGAACCTTACTGCTTTTCAGCACAACAGCACACTTTGCTTGTCCCTGGCCTGGTTCTTCAAATTTACCAGTGTGACCTCTAGCAATTACTCAGGTCAAAAATATTAAATCTGCAGGGTTCCAAGTGGAGCTTGGCCTACCTGACTGTAGCAGTTGTAGTTCACACATAGGTGGTCGAGACATATGCCATGGGGTGTCATTGCTTCCCTCTGGGCCTCCTTAACCTAGTTATGCCTTGGGCTTTTATACTTCCTCTACCATGCCCTCCTGACTCCACCCCTCCTGTGTCACTTCCCCCTTGAGTGGGACTACGGGTTTTAAGCTAGCTCTGACACTGTGAGGGAGAGAGGCAACATCCTATAGACTCTCTCACACACTGTGTGCAGGAGTTCTTGAGGAGGCATAGTGTGAACAGAGTAGGAGTGAAGTTGTGATGTACATACGTATTGAATCAAATGTAAGAATACATATGAAGCACGCACACACCCATTTACTCTAGGGATTGTTTGTCATATCCCATGTCATTGTATATCATTAACAAATGAACAAAAGCAGAAAAAAAACATGTTATGTTGCCTTTTTTTTTGTTTGTCGATAATAGTGTGTACTTTTTGAAATATCTTTATTAAGAACCAACAAAGTACCAAATATAAAGATTACACTTAAGATTAAATGCATCCTAAACACCCTTTTTATGAGGTATTTCCTGAGGTTGCTCCTAAATCGACCCCCCCTCCCTGCAACCTCAACTCATGACCTCTAGTTTTTTTGTTTTTTTTTTTAAACTTTATTTATACCAACCAGGGGCGTAGCCAGCCTTCCGTGGGTGAGGGGTCCAGAGCCCGGGGGAAGGGGGCACATTTTAGCCCTCCCCCCGGTGCTGCCCCCCCCCCACCGCCGACATTGCCGCCCCCTCCCGCCGCGAACCCGCCGCCGCTGCAGCCTACCTTTACTTTTGCTGGCGGGGGATCCCACTCCCCACCAGCCGACGTCTTCTTCTCAGTCGCTTCCTGCTCTTCAATTTGTTTGCTGACGTCCTGCACGTAATTGTACGTGCAGGACGTCAGACTCAGAGAACAGAACTGAGAACAGAACTGTTCTCTGAGTCTGACGTCCTGCACGTACAATTACGTGCAGGACGTCAGCAAACAAATTGAAGAGCAGGAAGGACTGAGAAGACGTCGGCTGGCGGGGAGTGGAATCCCCCGCCAGCAAAAGTAAAGGTAGGCGGCGGCGGGGGCGGGTTCACCGGGAGGGGGGTCCTGGGGTGAATCTGCGGGGGCCCCGGCCCCCTCAGGCCCCACGTAGCTACGCCACTGATACCAACAGCAAAAGGACAAACATTAGACAGAAAAAACTCAGAAGTAACAGGCACAAGCAAAACAGCAATACTCCAGGGTACAAAGTGACATAAAAAAATAAACTCAAAACTCAACCCCTCAGTTGATTCTTATCTGAGATAAAGTTCAGATCTAGACCTCCTGCCATCCAATTTTGCCCCTATTTGTAGCCCCGACAAACCAAACACACATACACCTCCCCCTCCCATACCAACCCCCCTCCTCAGGTGAGTGAAACCCAAGGGAAAAAAAAACCTTCAGGAATCAGTATCAACAGGATCCCATACATCAGAAGATGTAGGGGTCAATAGTTCATTCCACAGCTACTTCTTGGTTACCTTAGATGGCCCACCTTGATGAGAACGATACCAGAGTTCAAACTGAGCCAGTTGATATAGCTGATGCTGCCAGTGTTCATAAGTTGGGGGCAGTTCATTGGTCCAATGTTTCAAAATAAGTTTATGCAATGTAAATGAATTTTAATAATGGACTTGGGGAATAGAACTTCACCACACCCTGATGGAACACTCAAACTCAGGCAGGATACTGCAGTGTGAACCGCACCCCGCGGTTAAATTGTTGGGAAAAATAAGGGGCACAATAGACTTGTAGAATCACCATCTTCTCAGCATAGTATAGGACCTGAAAATTTACTGGTACTCTGAGCCACATGCTGCCCCTGCCTGTGAGCTTGCTCCACCACGATGTGGCCACCGTCACCGCCCAGGCCTACGGCTGCAGGTAGCTCCTGCTCACACAAAGCCATAAGGTCCTTGTCCAGCACAGATTCAGGAAGGCAAATGAGCCAAAGGTTATTCCTCTGACTATGATTCTCTTGCGTATCGATGCGATCTGACAGTTCAACATTACGCCGCTGCATCCATGCCAGCTGTTCTCATAGTTAATCGGTGGCCCTTTCCTGTGCCTCAATGTGATGCGTGTTGTCAGCAATCTTAGTGGCCTGTGTAGCCAAGCAATCCTTCATTTCCTGCAAGGTAGTATGAAATGACAAATGTTTGTCTTCAAGCATACTGTGTAAGCTGTTTCGCCACTTTGTCCGACATAATAAGAACTAATTGGTTCCGGCCATCTGCCATCTTGGCCGGGGTCAGCTTTCCATTCTGTGAGACCAGCCGCCTCGTTTTTACACCCATCGTCCACAAAACGAACCTCCAATGAATATTCCAGCCATTGCCAATGATCAAACACACAGAAAGAAACTGTTCCACCATAACCCAATTGTTTTTCCTCTACAAAAGGTGGGTTTTACAAGTGAGAGACCAGGAGCTGCCCCAGGCAGAGTCTGCTTGCTGTGCACTCATCACGTGATTCCCCTGACCTCTATTTCTACCACTTCCCCCATCTCTGAAAATTAATAGTTTACATATTAATACCTTATCACCAAAGATTTTTGTCTCCTAACATTTGGTGCGCTTTCTTGAAGTTACCTCAGATATGATACTGCTTTTAACTCCTAACCCTTGTTCACTTGTTCAGAACCCTTATTTAATCATCCTCACTTTAATATTCCCTTATCTCTTGTTTGTCCTGTTTGTCTGTCCTAATTAGATTGTAAGCTCTGTTGAGCAGGGACTGTCTCTTCATGTTCAAGTGTACAGCGCTGCATACGTCTAGTAGCGCTTTAGAAATGATAAGTAGTATTAGTAGTAGTAGTGTTTGGGATTCCGGAATCTTGCTACACTTTGGGATTCCGGAATCTTGCTACTGTTTGAGATTCTGCAAGGAATCTTGCTGCTCTTTGTCCTTATACCTTATTTGCCTGTATTGATTAGATTGTAAGCTCTGTCCAGCAGGGACTGTCTCTTCATGTTCAAGTGTACAGCGCTGCATACGTCTAGTAGCGCTTTAGAAATGATAAGTAGTATTAGTAGTAGTAGTGTTTGGGATTCTGGACTCTTGCTACACTTTGGGATTCCGGAATCTTGCTACTGTTTGAGATTCTGCAAGGAATCTTGCTGCTCTTTGTCCTTATACCTTATTTGCCTGTATTGATTAGATTGGAAGCTCTGTCCAGCAGGGACTGTCTCTTCATATTCAAGTGTACAGCGCTGCATACGTCTAGTAGCGCTTTAGAAATGATAAATAGTAGTAGTAGTGTTTGGGATTCCGGAATCTTACTACTGTTGGGATTCTGCGTGGAATCTTGCTACTCTTTGGGATTCTGGAATCTTGCTACTGTTGGGATTCTGCACGGAATCTTGATACTTTGGGATTCCAGAATCTTGCTACCCTTTGTCCTTATCCCTATTTGTCCTGTTTGTCTGTCCTAATTACATTGTAAGCTCTGTCGAGCAGGGACTGTCTCTTCATGTTCAAGTGTACAGCGTTGCGTACGTCTAGAAGCGCTTTAGAAATGATAAGTAGTAGTAGTAGTAATATGAGTGGATTCAAAAGCTTATGAGCGGATTCAAAAGTTTATGGACAAAGAAGGGAAAGACATCTATGAATAAGACCAAAGGAGAAGGTAGAAGTGCTAAAAGGAAAGCAAATTATTTCCAGCAACCTAACTCCTACGTTTGCTTTAAGATACAAGTTAGCAACACATTAAAATGCGAGGGTAGGCTCTGCTCTCAGTGGGCAAACAGGAAATCAGGTCCAGTTCCTCGGCATGTCTAAATCATAAGCATGAAGCCATTACATTTTTTTGTGGTGCCTTTAATTCTACATTCGTGTGAAACATTTAATGATCTTTCAGTTGGGCATAGATAAGAGAAAAGCAGTAGTTCCCATCATTTATCATGTGCCATCATACTCACTGGGTGTTTATTTATGAACAGAAACATCTCCAGGGCATGCATTATTAGGAAATCTCACATTTCTCAGATGCGAGTAATAGCTTCTCTTCAGCACAATGCGAAATGTTACCACTTTGCATATGTCCTTTTATGTCTTACTGCTTAAATAATGAATATTTTAGACCACAGTTTTCCATAAAATCGAAAACCACTCAGTATATTCCTCATAAACCACTTCCAGATGTGTTTTAAATTTGTTTCACCCCATTTTTGTGCCCTCAACCAAAATGCTAAACTACAGCTGCTGTAAACGTTGATGTATGGCAGATTGTGCCTAAAAATATGTGGATAGAATTTTTCAATAGATTGCCTTGGTCAAGAGGCCAAATGGGCTTAAAATAGTTAACTACTTTATAAAGAAGCGTAGGGTGGAATCCATCAAGGAGCGGTAAAAGATTGCCCTTTTCCGCTCCTTGATTCAGCGCAGGATTCAGCGACCTGCAGAATCTCAGTACGGCAGCTTGCTGAAGCCTGTTTTAACAGATTAATGCTGCTTGCGAGCCACCTCACAGATCTTATATTGCCGGACAAAGTGACACCAGCACTGGCCCCCTTTTGCCGCAACTTGGTAAGAGGACTCCTTGGATTGTGAGACCTCCACCACTAACTACTACTACTTATCATTTCTATAGCGCTACAAGGCATATGCAGCGCTGTACACCATACACAAAAGACAGTCCCTGCTCAAAGAGCTCACAATCTAAATATGGAATGTTGCTAGTGGAATAGCAACATTCCATGTAGAATCTCAAATAGTAGCAACAGAATCTCCAATAGTAGCAACATTCCATGTAAAATCTCAAATAGTAGCAACAGAATCTCCAATAGTAGCAACATTCCATGTAGAATCTCAAGTAATAGCAACATTCCAGAATCTCAAATAGTAACAACATCCCATGTTCCACTGCACTAACCACTAGGCTACTCCTCCATTAGCAACATTCCATCTAGAAGCCTGCCCTTGCAGATCAGCAACGCAGCCACGCAGGCTTCTGTTTCTGTGAGTATGACGTCCTGCACGTACGTGCAGGACGTCAGACTCACAGAAACAGAAGCCTGCGCGGCCGCATTGCTGATCTGCAAGGGCAGGCTTCTACATTACTACTGCTACTACTTATCTCTTCTATAGCGCTACAAGGCATACGCAGCACTGTACACCATACACAAAAGACAGTCCCTGCTCAAAGAGCTTACAATCTAGATCAGACTACGTTCCTTTTATCTTGCTGCACAAAAGTAATCACCTACATTCCTTCTTAGAACAGGGCACCCTGTTGTGGAATTGCCCTCTTAAAGTGTGCGTCACCATTCACATGCTACAGGGGCTGGATCTCGAAGTCTATTTTATAAACGCACATAAGCACCTATGTTACCTTTATAAAATGGGTTTAAATAGGTGTCTTTTCAGGCTTCTCACTTAGGTGTCCTGTTATAAAATCAACTCTTTGGAAGAACCTATATCTCTAGTTAGAGCTGTAATCATCCCACTGTCTCGCTAACCCACAATCACAGACTCTCAGGCTTACTGTAGGATTATCCCAACTTGACTAGTCTTCCTCTGACCAGACCTTGCTCTGCTGCCTATGCTGACCCCTTTTTAGGCTCTACCTGGAAGGTTTCTTTATCTTTTCCTTGGCTGTCTTTTTCCAAGACTTTTATTTCTGTGAAAACCGTGTCTTAATTGGTCACAGCTACTTCCAAGACTCCTGGTCCCTTGGAACTCTATTTCCCATCAGGCTTCTGTATGATGTCATTGTTTCTTCTCTCTCCATTTTCATTTCCTTATTTAAAGTATATTCTGCTTTCCTGGGTGAACTAACTACACCTTGTCTTTGGTCTAACACAAGATCCCTTCTTTCCCTCCCTTCTGTTCTTTTTAAGATGCTCTTAATGTGACTGCCAACCTACCAACGCCATATCTCAAGGCTTCTTCTCACTGTGTACAAATCAGAACCTTGTTTTTGTCGGAGCTGTAGATTCACAGCACATTCCCAAGATGTCTCCCTCACACATCTCCCTAACCAGCACTTTTTTAAATATGGCTAGAACCTTGTACACGTTTTTGGGAGGGGGGTGGAATTGAAGGGAGAAAAAGTTTCCACCCCTATATGCAAACTATTCAACCAAGATCATGTCAAACAGTGTGCCCAGAGGACTTCATCACCTTTTAAATAAAATGTCCATAAATTGAATTACATTAGCATAAGCTGGAATGCTAATGACCTCATTCAGATTATGGTTGCTTCGAGTTACATCTTCCATCTGTAGAATCTATGAATGCAAATTTCATTAGAAGTAGAATTTCCTTGAGGTAAAAGAGTAAATGGGAACATTGTTGAAATTCAAATCGCAGTGAAAGTCACTTAGACAACATCAAGAGATCAGTGTCTAAATAGCATTCTTTGACCTTCAGGTAATCACTGAACATTAACATGTTTCCTGTGTTGTTTGCAAGTGTCTGGCAAACTTTCAGCAGGTGTTCAAGAGTCAGTCATTGACAGAAGGTCGTGTTTTTAATATGACAACACCAATATTCTGAAATCAGACTTATATTTGGCAGCAGTGGACTATAGATCAGGCATTATTTCTTAATATGTTCAGGTTGCAACAATTTATTTTAATATTAAAAAATAAAAATAAAAATCTTGCGAGGTGTATTGTTAGAAAGAATTAGAGAAAACCAAAGAATAAATTATTATTAAACTAGTAAAAAAGGCCCGTTCCTGTATGAAATGAAACGGGCGCTAGCAAGGTTATCCCCCCCTCCATCGCTCTCTCCCTCTGTCTCCTCCAAGTCCCACGGCCCCCTTTCCTCCCCTCCAATTTCCTTTCTAGGCCATCCCCTCTCCCCTCTCCCACTCCCCTGCAACTCACCATTTTGTCCATAAGTTTCCAGGTGTTCTCTACAGGCCTGATTGGGGGGGGGGGGGGTGCTGTTTTCTTTTTTTTTTTCTTTTTTTTACAGGTGGTGCATTCCCCCCCTCCGAGTTCCAGGCCCCCTCCCCTCTCCTCTGAGTTCCAGCCCCTCCCTCCCTTTCTCTCTCTCTCTCTCTCTCTCCTTCCCTCTGTCCGTCCTCCGAGTTCCAGTCCCTCACCCCCCTCCAAAATCGCCAACCCCCTCTCTCACAGACACATCCTTGCGATGCCTCCACCTGCGGCCCTCCCCTACACTGGCCCCACCCATCCCCCTAGGTGCACGTGGCCCCCCCCCCTCCAAAATCGCCAACCCCCTCTGCTACCCTCCCCTCCCCTCTCTTACCGGGGTCCTGGCGGCAGCAGTGAAGAGCGAGCAGGCTCGGCGAGTCTGCTGCCTTCCCTTCTCTTCGCTCTCAGCTCTGACTCTGGTCCCGCCCTTGCGGAAACAGGAAATGAGGGCAGGACCAGAGTCTCCCTCTCTGTCTGATGGATCAACTTTCTCTATGACTTTACATCTGAGATCTTCAAAAAGGTGGTTATTCGTTCTAGGAGCACCTAAATTACGTACTATTAGTCTGGATCTATGTTCTGCCAATCTCGCATGAATTGATCTAATCGTTTTGCCTATGTACAATTTACCACAAGGGCATCTGATGTAATATATTATACCTACTGTGCGGCATGTAGTATACCCCCTCAGCTTATATAAAATACCCTTATGTGTAAAATCTGTCCCTTCCTCGGTAATGGTACAAGTCTCACAGTGCAATTTACCACACTTGTAATGTCCTAGTAGTTAAAGGGCGCTGTAGTCACCATCTTTTGAGTACACAGCGGTCAGCTACGATGAGACACACAACAGTAAGTCCGTGACTCTGAGATAAGTTTTGAAGAAACACGGTTGTTTGATGTTTAATCTAAGACACGTTTATGATTTTTCAGGCCAGATGGTGTGAGAGTCCCCTTTGACGAAGCACTGCGAAACAGGCGCCTGTTGGGGCACACAGGCACACTGGTTATAAGGAGCGCAAGTTCGCTAAGCTAAGTGTCTTGTTTATACTCTACAGTAGATTAATTTTACTGTAGTAAGAGTTAAGTATAGGACGGTGGAGGTATGAGTCAATGATTATATTTTGATGCACGAGCATAGATTCACCACGGGAGTGATGTGAATAGTAGCCGTGCTCTAAGGTATGAGACCCTACCTTACATACGTTATATAAGTGTTTCTGAAAATATTCTCCTACATTTCTAGGATAAGCAGCATAGAATGTATTGTACTGTTTTGGGATCTTGTCAGGTACTTGTAACCTTGATTGGCCACTGTTGGAAACAGGATGCTGAGCTTGATGGACCTTTGGTCTGTCCCAGTATGGCAACATTTATGTACTTATGTGCTTGGGATTCTGAATGGAATCTTTCTACTCTTTGGGGTTCCACATGGAATGTTGCTACACTTTGAAATTCTACATGGAATTTTGTTATTCTTTAGAATTCTAGAATCTTGCTATTCTTTGGGATTGTGCATGGAATGTTGCTACTATTGGGTATTTGTAACCTGGATTGGCCACTCTTGGAAACAGGATGCTGAGCTTGATGGACCTTTGGTCTGTCCCAGTATGGCAATATTTATGTACTTATGTGCTTGGGATTCTGAATGGAATCTTTCTACTCTTTGGGGTTCCACATGGAATGTTGCTACACTTTGAAATTCTACATGGAATTTTGTTATTCTTTAGAATTCTAGAATCTTGCTATTCTTTGGGATTGTGCATGGAATGTTGCTACTATTGGGTATTTGTGACCTGGATTGGCCACTCTTGGAAACAGGATGCTGAGCTTGATGGACCTTTGGTCTGTCCCAGTATGGCAACATTTATGTACTTATGTGCTTGGGATTCTGAATGGAATCTTTCTACTCTTTGGGGTTCCACATGGAATGTTGCTACACTTTGAAATTCTACATGGAATTTTGTTATTCTTTAGAATTCTAGAATCTTGCTATTCTTTAGGATTGTGCATGGAATGTTGCTACTATTGGGTATTTGTGACCTGGATTGGCCACTCTTGGAAACAGGATGCTGAGCTTGATGGACCTTTGGTCTGTCCCAGTATGGCAACATTTATGTACTTATGTGCTTGGGATTCTGAATGGAATCTTTCTACTCTTTCGGGTTCCACATGGAATGTTGCTACACTTTGAAATTCTACATGGAATTTTGTTATTCTTTAGAATTCTAGAATCTTGCTATTCTTTGGGATTGTGCATGGAATGTTGCTACTATTGGGTATTTGTAACCTGGATTGGCCACTCTTGGAAACAGGATGCTGAGCTTGATGGACCTTTGGTCTGTCCCAGTATGGCAATATTTATGTACTTATGTGCTTGGGATTCTGAATGGAATCTTTCTACTCTTTGGGGTTCCACATGGAATGTTGCTACACTTTGAAATTCTACATGGAATTTTGTTATTCTTTAGAATTCTAGAATCTTGCTATTCTTTGGGATTGTGCATGGAATGTTGCTACTATTGGGTATTTGTAACCTGGATTGGCCACTCTTGGAAACAGGATGCTGAGCTTGATGGACCTTTGGTCTGTCCCAGTATGGCAACATTTATGTACTTATGTGCTTGGGATTCTGAATGGAATCTTTCTACTCTTTGGGGTTCCACATGGAATGTTGCTACACTTTGAAATTCTACATGGAATTTTGTTATTCTTTAGAATTCTAGAATCTTGCTATTCTTTGGGATTGTGCATGGAATGTTGCTACTATTGGGTATTTGTGACCTGGATTGGCCACTCTTGGAAACAGGATGCTGAGCTTGATGGACCTTTGGTCTGTCCCAGTATGGCAACATTTATGTACTTATGTGCTTGGGATTCTGAATGGAATCTTTCTACTCTTTGGGGTTCCACATGGAATGTTGCTACACTTTGAAATTCTACATGGAATTTTGTTATTCTTTAGAATTCTAGAATCTTGCTATTCTTTGGGATTGTGCATGGAATGTTGCTACTATTGGGTATTTGTAACCTGGATTGGCCACTCTTGGAAACAGGATGCTGAGCTTGATGGACCTTTGGTCTGTCCCAGTATGGCAACACTTATGTACTTATGTGCTTGGGATTCTGAATGGAATCTTTCTACTCTTTGGGGTTCCACATGGAATGTTGCTACACTTTGAAATTCTACATGGAATTTTGTTATTCTTTAGAATTCTAGAATCTTGCTATTCTTTGGGATTGTGCATGGAATGTTGCTACTATTGGATATTTGTGACCTGGATTGGCCACTCTTGGAAACAGGATGCTGAGCTTGATGGACCTTTGGTCTGTCCCAGTATGGCAACATTTATGTACTTATGTGCTTGGGATTCTGAATGGAATCTTTCTACTCTTTGGGGTTCCACATGGAATGTTGCTACACTTTGAAATTCTACATGGAATTTTGTTATTCTTTAGAATTCTAGAATCTTGCTATTCTTTGGGATTGTGCATGGAATGTTGCTACTATTGGGTATTTGTAACCTGGATTGGCCACTCTTGGAAACAGGATGCTGAGCTTGATGGACCTTTGGTCTGTCCCAGTATGGCAACATTTATGTACTTATGTGCTTGGGATTCTGAATGGAATCTTTCTACTCTTTGGGGTTCCACATGGAATGTTGCTACACTTTGAAATTCTACATGGAATTTTGTTATTCTTTAGAATTCTAGAATCTTGCTATTCTTTGGGATTGTGCATGGAATGTTGCTACTATTGGGTATTTGTGACCTGGATTGGCCACTCTTGGAAACAGGATGCTGAGCTTGATGGACCTTTGGTCTGTCCCAGTATGGCAACATTTATGTATGTACTTATGTGCTTGGGATTCTGAATGGAATCTTTCTACTCTTTGGGGTTCCACATGGAATGTTGCTACACTTTGAAATTCTACATGGAATTTTGTTATTCTTTAGAATTCTAGAATCTTGCTATTCTTTGGGGTTCTGTATGGAATGTTGCTACTATTGGGTATTTGTGACCTGGATTGGCCACTCTTGGAAACAGGATGCTGAGCTTGATGGACCTTTGGTCTGTCCCAGTATGGCAACATTTATGTACTTATGTACATTTCGGCACTGCCAGAAGTTTTCAAAAATGATCACCGCAGGGGGTTACCCACTGGTAATTGGGCAGCACTGTGTGCTACCCAGTTATCTCTGAGTTAGCACGGGAGACCTTACCACCACCTCAATGGGTGGCAGTAAGTGTGCCCCTGAAATGGCTACATGGCATGTGCAAACTTATCGCATGTCCATGTCTTTTTTTCCACCTTTTTACCCACTACAGTTTCTTCTTCAAAACTACAGTGTTTATTCAAAACTTATCTCAGAGTCACGGACTTACTGTTGTGTGTCTCATCGTAGCTGACCGCTGTGTACAGTAAAAGGGGATTCTGTGCATAGCAAACATTCACACTGTCGCTAGTGCAGAGCCCCTTTTACACAGCTTAGTAAAAAGGGGCTCTTAGTGAACTGTGGAAAAAGACGCACATCTTTTCTAGTCCCACTGACCTCAGGAAAAGGCCTAATTAGTGAGAACTGTGTTGTTTTCCTAACTAGAGGACATGAAATGAGATTGAAAGGGGGCAGACTCAAGAAAAAAGTATTTTTTCACGGAGCGAGTGGCGGATACTTGGAATGTCCTCCCACGAGAGGTGGTGGAGATGAAAATGGTAACGGAATTCAAACATGCGTGGGATAAACATAAAGGAATCCTGTTCAGAAGGAATGGATCCTCAGGATCTTAGCGGAGATTGGGTGGGGGAGCCGGTGGTGGGAGGCGGGGCTGGTGGTTGGGAGGCGGGGCTAGTGCTGGGCAGACTGCTACGGTCTGTGCCCTGAAAATGACAGGTACAAATCAAGGTCAGGTATACACAAAAAGTAGCACATATGAGTTTATCTTGTTGGGCAGACTGGGTGGACCGTGCAGGTCTTTCTCTGCCATCATCTACTAAGTTATGAGAGGCCCTTGAAAGGAGAAAAAGGTTTCAAATATAAGGCTCTTATCTTTACATATGCAATTCTATTGATACTTGTTTTTGTTCCTCCTGTTCCCAAGCTGTAAATAGAATGTTTCTAGGTTAAATAACAAGATGTTAGTATTGTTATAATTTCTGTAACAATAGTTGAGAAAAATATTATGTATTAGACATGTTTTTCTGTTCTGAAAACCATCTGTATCCTAACTGTCACTCAAAGACCTCTGTTATTTGTATTTTTGCTGTCTATGATTAGAATTGATTCATTACCTCCTCTGTAGTTTCAAACTATAAAATGTAACTGTTAGCATTACTGTTTTGGGGGAGTCTTTATAACAGAGAAAGTCTCCCACCTTGTTAACAAGATACCTTATGCAATTATAAAATAAGTGACAATTTCACTGACCACTTGTAGATTCAATTTATTTTGCAGAATTTGCATCCGACATAATCAAATATTGTAAATAAATATAAATGCAAGCAATTATGTTTATTTATCATACAAGGATTTGTTAATGTGATAGTCCATTTTCTAATGGCACTTTAATGTTCCTTCAAGTTATAGTATCATAATATTTTGAGGTTGTATGTCTTATGGATTGCGACTTGTAATGAAGGGTTTCCCATTTTGCAGAAAGAGGAAACTGTGGTGAGCTCAAAACCCATAAATTATTTAGAGAATTATTGTCCACTGTCAATGTTGTGATATCCCCTTTCTCACTCAGGGTGACCTGGTTCTCAATATGCAGATCATATGCAAATTAGTGTGCTACCCCTTCTCGCTCAGGGTGACCTGGTTCCCACTAAGCAAATTAAACAGGTCTCACCAACTGCATATTTCTCAGGCAACTCTTTATTCCAGCCCTTGGGCACACTTCTTAATACTTTATGCTTTCATAGGTCTTCACACTGAGCCGCCCCACACAGACACATGGGCTCAGTACTAGCTTCAATACTTTGGGGACTCCCAATCCCAGGCTTTGCAGCCTGCTTCTCTCAGTACTGGGACACACAGTCCCCCCTTCTTTGGACACACAGTCCTGGACACACAGTCCTTCCTTCTTTGGACACACAGTTCCTATAAGTACTGAGGACACACAGTCCAACACTAATGCTTTAGGGACTTCTTACCCCAGGATTTTCAGCCTGCTTCTCTCCTTTGGACACACAGTCCACCACAAGTCCATAGGGTTAGCCAGTATTTTCCAGGGGGATCTCTCTTCTTCTGCTGCCAGCTCACTTCTCTTCCTTTCCCAACTCAGGTGGGGTATAAAGTGGTTAATTAGCTACACAGGACCCAGCCCATAACCTCCTACACCTGTGAACATCCCAGGGCTCTCCCTGGTCCTAGTGACCTCCACCTATTCTCCTACTAGCGCCCTCTAGTGGCCTACCCCGGATAGGACACCCTCTTACTTATCACAATGTGCACAGTCTCCTTTTCCAAAATGGAGAAGAGTTCTCTTCCCTTCTTTTAGTGCTCCTGTCACTTGTCTATAGTCCCTCATGATTGTCTTCTTCTAAGAATAATGAACAAAACTAGCTGTCACTGGAGGAGACTCTCTCTTTTCTCTCTACCCACACCCACACTCCAGCTGCACCAGTCACTCTTACACTCTCCACCTCACTCCTGATCTCCTGGCTCCAGCAGTAACTCTCACAGAACTGGGCTCTAGTGGTCACGTTCAACAGCCTACGTAGACCTAACAATCACCACTTCAAATTCATACCACCAACCCACTGGCCCCAGCAGTCACTCTTACACTCTCCACCTCACTCCTGATCTCCTGGCTCCAGCAGTAACTCTCACAGAACTGGGCTCTAGTGGTCACGTTCAACAGCCTACGTAGACCTAACAATCACCACTTCAAATTCATACCACCAACCCACTGGCCCCAGCAGTCACTCTTACACTCTCCACCTCACTCCTGATCTCCTGGCTCCAGCAGTAACTCTCACAGAACTGGGCTCTAGTGGTCACGTTCAACAGCCTACGTAGACCTAACAATCACCACTTCAAATTCATACCACCAACCCACTGGCCCCAGCAGTCACTCTTACACTCTCCACCTCACTCCTGATCTCCTGGCTCCAGCAGTAACTCTCACAGAACTGGGCTCTAGTGGTCACGTTCAACAGCCTACGTAGACCTAACAGTCACCACTTCAAATTCATGCCACCAACCCACTGGCCCCAGCAGTCACTCTTACACTCTCCACCTCACTCCTGATCTCCTGGCTCCAGCAGTAACTCTCACAGAACTGGGCTCTAGTGGTCACGTTCAACAGCCTACGTAGACCTAACAATCACCACTTCAAATTCATACCACCAACCCACTGGCCCCAGCAGTCACTCTTAGACAACCCCCACCCACAGCTTCCCTGAGCCTCAGCAGTCACACTTAAAAATAACTACTGGCACTGAAGACTGCCTACCTCTTTCTGATAACCTCTTCTCCCACAATTCCTCTAGGGACATATCCTGAAGATAGGGCCTCCTTGCTGTGAGGCAACCTGTGGTTCCTGCTTTATTTATTTATTTATCACATTTTTATCCCACCTTTTCCCACTGATTGCAGGCTCAAAGTGGCTTACATTAATACTGTAGTAAGTTACAATGCAAGAAGGGATCTTGGGGTGATAGTATCTGAGGATTTGAAGGTGACAAAACAGTGTGACAAGGCAGTGGCTATATCTAGAAGGTTGTTGGGCTGTATAGAGAGAGGTGTGACCAGCAGAAGAAAGGGAGTGTTGATGCCCCTGTATAAGTCGTTGGTGAGGCCCCATCTGGAGTATTGTGTTCAGTTTTGGAGGCCGTATCTTGCTAAGGATGCAAAAAGAATCGAAGCGGTGCAAAGAAAAGCTACGAGAATGGTATGGGATTTGCATAACAAGACGTATGAGGAGAGACTTGCTGACCTGAACATGTATACCCTGGAGGAAAGGAGAAACGGGGTGATATGATACAGATGTTCAAATATTTGAAAGGTATTAATCCGCAAACGAACCTTTTCCGGAGATACGAAGGCGGTAGAACAAGAGGACATGAAATGAGATTGAAGGGGGGCAGACTCAAGAAAAATGTCAGGAAGTATTTCTTCACGGAGAGAGTGGTGGATGCTTGGAATGCCCTCCCGTGGGAGGTGGTGGAGATGAAAACGGTAACGGAATTCAAACATGCGTGGGATAAACATAAAGGAATCCTGTTCAGACGGAATGGATCCTCAGGAGCTTAACCGAGATTGGATAGCAGAGCCGGTAGTGGGAGGCGGGGCTGGAGGTTGGGAGGCGGGGATAGTGCGGGGCAGACTTATACGGTCTGTGCCAGAGCCAGTGGTGGGAGGCGGGACTGGAGGTTGGGAGGCAGGGATAGTGCTGGGCAGACTTATATGGTCTGTGCCAGAGCCGCTGGTGGGAGACAGGGATAGTGCTGGGCAGACTTATACGGTCAGTGCCAGAGCCGGTGGTGGGAGGCGGGGATAGTGCTGGGCAGACTTATACGGTCTGTGCCAGAGCCGGTGGTTGGGAGGCGGGGCTGGTGGTTGGGAGGCGGGGATAGTGCTGGGCAGACTTATACGGTCTGTGCCCTGAAGAGCATAGGTACAAATCAAAGTAGGGTATACTCAAAAAGTAGCACACATGAGTTGTTTTGTTGGGCAGACTGGATGGACCGTGCAGGTCTTTTTCTGCCGTCATCTACTATGTTACTATGTTTTGTTTTTTGCAAGTTGAGCAGAATAACAGTTCAACAGCGATGGGTATTGAAGTAGGATATAATTAACAATTAATCAGTAGTAAATAAGAAGATAATAAGGTGTAATTAGAGTCTATTGGATTTTATAATAGTAAGGGATAATTCTGATTATGTTGAACCTGGGGAATAAGCCTACTTGAACAATACTGTTCGCAATGATTTCCTAAAGTTTAGGTAGTTCTGGGTAGTTTTTGTTAATTTGGGTAAAGGCGTTCCACAGTTGAGTGCCAATGTAAGTGAAGTTTGAGGCGTAAATTGATTTATACTTTAAGCCATTACAGTCTGGGTAATGTAAGTTCAGATATGATCGCGAGGAATTGGTTCTGCTTCTGGATGGTAAATCAACCAAATCAAGCATGTATTCTGGTGCCTCACCGTAGATTATTCTGTAGATTAATGTACATATTTTAAAGGCTATTCATTCTTTTATAGGGAGCCAATGCAGAATTTCTCTAAGCAGTTTTGCAGATTCAAATTTAGATTCATGGCCTTCCACTCTGCACTCCCAATGAAAAAAGTCAATTCCTGGGGCCATGTGCGCATGTATGTTGATGTATGCATGTGCACACTGCCCTCCAGTGACAACCAGCCAGCATCTTTCTACTGCTATTGTGAGATGTATTAGGGGTCCTTTTACTAAGCCGTGTAAGCGCTTATATGTGCCCAACACGCGCCAATTCTGAGTTACCGCATGACCCAGGCGGTACTTTCATTTTTGGCGCACGTCCAATACGCACGTCAGAAAATATTTTTATTTTCTGGCGCACAGGCGGTAATCAGCATTTGGACACGCCTTGACCATTACCACCTGGTTAATGCGTGAGATTTTACCGCTAAGTCAATGGCTGGTGGTAAGATCACAGACCCAAAATGGACGCACGCCAATTTTCATTTTGATGACAATATAGAGAGAGGTCTATAAAATATAGAGAGAGGTGTGACCTGCAGAAGAAAAGAGGTTTTAATGCCCCTGTATAAGTCGATGGTGAGGCCCCACCTGGAGTATTGTGTTCAGTTTTGGAGGCAGCATCTTGCTAAGGATGTAAAAAGAATCAAAGCGGTGCAAAGAAAAGCTACGAGAATGGTATGGGATTTGCGTTACAAGACGTATGAGGAGAGACTTGCTGACCTGAACATGTATACCCTGGAGGAAAGGAGAAACGGGGTGATATGATACAGATGTTCAAATATTTGAAAGGTATCAATCCGCAAACGAACCTTTTCCGTAGATGGGAAGGCGGTAGAACTAGAGGTCATGAAATGAAATTGAAGGGGGGCAGACTCAAGAAAAATGTCAGGAAGCATTTTTTCACGGAGAGAGTGGTGGATGCTTGGAATGCCCTCCCGCGGGAGGTGGTGGAGATGAAAACAGTAACGGAATTCAAACATGCGTGGGATAAACATAAAGGAATCCTTTCAGAAGGAAGAGATCCTCAGGAGCTTAGCGGAGATTGGGTGGCAGAGCTGGTGGTGGGAGGCGGGGCTAGTGCTGGGCAGACTTATACGGTCTGTGCCCTGAAGAGGACAGGTACAAATCAAAGTAGGGTATACACAAAAAGTAGCACATAAGAGCTTATCTTGTTGGGCAGACTGGATGGACCGTGCAGGTCTTTTTCTGTCGTCATCTACTATGTTACTATTTTTACTATGTGATGCACGTCCATTTTTGGCCCCAAAAAACAAAAATGCAGTTTTTACAGGTGCGCTGAAAAATAATTCTCTGCGCGGCCAAAACATACGCCTACACTACTGCAGGCCATTTTTCAGCGCACCTCAGTAAAAAGGACCCCTAAGTTCAGTATTCCAGCTTTTCCCCAGATCCCTCCAGCTGTTTCTCTCTCTTGCCTCTCAGTCTCCTGTCCCATCCTTGCATTTTTCCCTTTTGCTTACAAAAAATTATTTTCTCCTTGCCTCAGTGCTTTACCTAGTTTCCCTTCCATTTCTACTTATGTTCTCCTGTCTCTTTTCCCTTTTTGCCTCCCTTTCTTGTTCCCTCAATGATCCCTTGTACCAGTGCCCATGCCCACCCACTTTGAGTTCAGGTCCACCCAGTAGCAGCATATCTATGATGTGGCTGGCAGGGATCCCCAAGCCCCACCAGCCAAAAACTCCCAACAAGTGTCCCTCCTGCATACCTTGTAAGTAGCAGATCTTCGCCTGCAGTGAGCAGTGACATACATACTGCTCCCACCAGCCCCACAGCCTTCCCTCTGATGTATTTCTGCCTAGGCGGAAACAGGAAGTTGCATCAGAGGGAAGGGTGTGGGGCCAACATGAGCAGTGTGTATTAGTTGCTGCTCGCTGCTGGTGAAAATCTGCTATTTAAAAGGTATACGGGAGAGGGGGGATGTTTGAGAGACCATATGGCATGCAGGCGAGAGAAGGAGAGACCAAATCACCTGTCGGACGGGGTGAGGTTCTTCTGCCCACCCATCTTGGGCCCAGGCCCACCCAAAATTGGGTGTCTGGCTACGCCCCTGCCTTGTACCTTTTAAATGCAAACATTTTCACCATTATTTTTCCACATGGATCTCTTTACCATATCAATTCTTCCTTAATACTGAACAAAAGGCTAGGCTGTGTGTTTAATTTAAATCTAACAGTGCATATCACTGCAGCCTTTGATCTCTGAGATGTTTTCCTCTGGGGTCTGGATTAATAACAGATCCCTAAGCTTTGTTAATGCTCTAAAATCCAGCTTCCTTCTCAGGAAGCAACAAAGTAAGTTATAGTATTCAAAATGCCTGTAATTACCACCTGCTAATCCCTTTCTCCGAATGCTGTGCAATGCCATCAAGTAAAAGTTCTTGTCTATGCCTGAAAGTCATTAGCATTTCTTAAGGGGCTTTCAATCCCACTGGAGACAAACTAGTTGAATCTATTATTTTGCAGGCTGAGATACTAAAATATGTATGCCAAGATTTATTTTGCTATCAGGTGGTGTTTCCATGATTTGCTGATCTGATGCAGAGTGTTTGAGAAGTAATTGAGTGCATACTCCTTAGAAAGAGGGCATAACCCCCTAATTCAATAAAAAGCACTAAAAATTGTGCATGCAAATATGGGCACATCCCCAAATTGTGCATGTAATTTAATTGAATAAAGAGCCAATTAGTGCCGATAATTCTACTTCTACTTATCATTTCTAAAACGCTACTAGACGTACGCAGCGCTGTACACTTGAACATGAAGAGACAGTCCCTGCTCGACAGAGCTTACAATCTAATTAGGACAAACAGGACAAACAAGATATAAGGGAATAGTAAAGTGAGGATGATAAAATAAGGATTCTGAACAAGTGAACAAGGGTTAGGCGTTAAAAGCAGCATCAAAAAGGTGGGCTTTTAGCTTAGATATGAAGACGGCCAGAGATGGAGCTTGACATACTGGCTCAGGAAGTCTATTCCAGGCATATGATGCAGCAAGATAAAAGGAACAGAGTCTGGAGTTAGCAGTGGAGGAGAAGGGTGCAGGTAAGAGAGATTTACCCAGTGAACGGAGTTCCAAGGGAGGAATGTAGGGAGAGATGAGAGTGGAGAGGTACTGAGGAGCTGCAGAGTGAATGCACTTATAGGTCAATAAGAGGAGTTTGAACTGTATGCGGAAACAGATAGGAAGCCAGTGAAGTGACTTGAGGAGAGGGCTAATATGAGCATAACGACACTGGCGGAATATTAGTCGTGCAGCAGAATTTTGAACAGATTGAAGAGGAGAGAGATGGCTAAGTGGGAGACCTGTGAGAAGCAAGTTGCAATAGTCTAAGCGAGAGGTGATAAGAGTGTGGATGAGGGTTCTGGTAGTGTGCTCAGAAAGAAAATGGCGAATAGAGGCAATCAATGCAGATAATTGGCTTCTTAACACGCAATTATTGGCGCTAATTGAAATCAATTATCAGGTGCGTGTGTAAATTTAAACGTGTGATCTGTGCCTAAGTTTTACACACGTTCCAGATAAGGGGTGCAGAAATGGGAGAGTCATGGGAGTTCTGACACGGAGTGTGGATGTGGATTTCATTTACGGGTGCAATTATAGAATAAGGGGGTTCCGCGTGTAAATTTAGGCACGAACATTTGCACCATGTTTTCATTGGTGCAAATGGATGTTCCAAAATTTACACGTGACCCCTGCACTTAAACACTATTCTATGAACTGTTCCTAACCTTAGGCATGGCTTAGAGAATAACGCTTACGCTGATTTTTTTCGGCACTGTTTATAGAATTCACCCCACATTGTGTAAAGAGGGCACACTCTTTCTGAAATACTGTGCACTATCCAGCTCATTTTCGAACAAGAAGGCCGGCCTCTTCCGACACAAATCGGGAGATGGCCGGCCATCTCCTAAACACGGCCAAATCGGTATAATCGAAAGCCGATTTTGGCCAGCTTCAACTGCTTTCCCTCGCGGAGCCGGCAAAAGTTCAAGGGGGCATGTCGGCAGTGTACCGAGGGCGGGACGGGGGCGTGGTTAAGAGATGGCGGGTTTCGGCCGATAATGGAAAAAAGAAGGCCGGCTCTGACGAGCACTTGGCCGGCTTCACTTGGTCCATTTATTTTTAGGACCAAGCCTCCAAAAAGTGCCCCAAATGACCAAAGGTCCACCGGAGGGAATTGGGGATCACCTCCCCTTACTCCCCTAGTGGTCACCAACCCCCTCCCACCCAAAAAAAAAAATTATTTTTTTTTCCAGCCTCTATGCCAGCCTACCCCCACCCCTACCCACCCACCGACGCGTAGCTTTGCCGCCGGGGAACCCGAAACCCCGCAAAAAAACGTCCTGTACTCAGACTCCGGCGTGATCTTCAGCATAACTAGCCTCTGCAGGCAGGGCTTCTGTGCGTCTGACGTCCTGCACGTGCAGGACGTCAGACGCACATAACCCCACCCTGCACAGGCTAGCAATGCTGAAGATCAAGCGGAACTCAGCACAGCACACGACAAAGACTTCTGCTGGCGGGATTTTGGGTCTCTCACCAGCAAAACTACGACATGGTAGGGTGGGAAGGCGGCGAGGGGGGGCAATGCATGGCAGCGGCGTGTCCATCACGCGGAGGAAGTGGAGACGGCACAAAACAAACAACCTCAGAAAGCAGCCTCCACTTCCTTCGATCTTCAGCACACTACAATCCCCCCCCCCCCCAAAATGAAATATAAAACACATACACACACTCTCACAACTGGTAGCGCTCCATGAAACCCAAGCCCCTACACCCCACACACAATCAATCACTCATCTGGCAGTAGTTCAAGAACCCACCAGTCAAAAAAAAAAACCCTTACTCACTATCAATTGGCCACAGTTCATCAACGCAAACCCCACAACACACACACACACTCACTCTCTCATCTGGCAGCACTGCCAGAAAACCCTGCACCCCCCCCCCCCCACTCATTCACTCATCTGGCAAACCCACCACCACCACACACACACTCACTCTCTCATCTGCCAGCGCTTACAGAAAACCCTCCCCCCCCCCCCCGCCTACACACACTTACTCATCTAGCAGCCGTTCCTGCCCCCCCAGACACACACACTTACTCACTCTCATTTGGCCACACTTCCTCAACGCCCACACCCCCACAAAACACACACAAACACACTCTCTCATCTGGCAGCGCTTCCAGGAATCCCTGCCCCCCCACACACACACTCACTCACTCATCTGGCAACCCCCCCCCCAACACACACACACACACACTCACTCACTCTCTCATCTGGCAGCGCTTCCTGAAACCCCTGCCCCACCCACACACACACTCACTTACTAATCTGGCAGCCGGTCCTAACCCCCCCCCCCCCCACACACACACACCTACTCACTCACTATCATTTGGCCCCGCTACCTCAACCCTCCCCCCCCCACACACACACTCACTCTCTCTTCTGCAAGTGCTTCCTGAACCCATGCCCCAAACACATACACATTTATCTGACAGTGCTTGATAAACCACCCACCCCCCCCACACACACTCACTCACTCATCTGGCAGCACTTCCTGAACCCCCCCCACACCCCTCTTCTTCAAAGCTGACACCCCAACACCCCCCAAACACACACACACTCTCTTTCATCTGGTAGCGCTTCCTAAAACCCCATACACACACACACACACTCACTCACTATCTCATCTGGCAGCGCTTCCTGAACCTCCCCTACCCCCCCCCCCCCCCCACACACACACACACACATTCAAACTCGCACACCAATTGCTTGGGTGCAGTGGCGGGAATCTCAAACACCAGAAAGATAGAGGGGTGGGCCTCACAACAGAGAGGGAGCGGGAGGGTGGTATCTCTGTCACAAACACTCTCTCTCTCTCTCTCACAGACAATGTCTTTCTGTCTCTCTCTCTCACACACTCTATGTCTCACAGTGTATCACATTCACTCTTTGTGTCACACAATCACTCACACACTCGCTTGGTTTCATACAATCAGTCTCACAGAGCATCTGAGTATCACACACACTCTCTCTCACGCACACACTGAATCTGTGTGAAACACAATCACAATCACACTGTGTCTCACATACGCACTTGCACACAATCTCATTCTCACACATACACTCTCTCACAGACTCACTCACACCCAGACTCTCTCTCTCTCACACACACACACACACACACACACACACTCGCACTTTCACTCTGTCTCTCACACACACTCACTCTCACATACACTCTCCCAAACATACACACTCCGAGGACAACCTTGCTAGCGCCCGTTTCATATGTGTCAGAAACGGGCCTTTTTTACTAGTGTATAAATAAACAAGATGTTATGAGACAGAAGGTTTGGAGAAAAGCCCTTCTACCTACTCATTAGGGCTCACAACTGGAGGTGAAGAAAATACTCCTCCAACTCTTTCTATGATCTGTCAAGCCAAAGCCCACAGTCCACCTGGGGATTGATGACAAATAATTACAAACTAACAGTAACTAATTCACTTGTTGAGGGCCTATGAATAAATGTGTAAAGAGAAAGGAAAGAAACATTGTAATTCCGGGGTTCAGTTATCCACATGTCTAAATTGATCATTATTATTATTTTATTATGATTATTATTACTGACGATATCATTAGTGGCCTTATTTTTGGCTTTCAACCATATGAAATTGCTTCTAAAGTAGAAGCAGAGAAGTTTGCAGGTTGTTGTTGTTGGGTTTTGCTTCTTTTTTACTCCCAAAACTTTAAATGTATCAGAACTCCTGCATGACTGTACTTAAAAGTTCTCAGCTAAAAGGCGTATCCATTACAAGGTAATATCATCCTTTCTCCTTCCGATGAACTTTATGGGTCTAGTTGATCTTTTCCAGACCCAGCTTTCATCTTTTGATTTTAAAGATGAATGCACAAGGAATAAGTGGCAACTGCACATACCTAGGCTCTTCAGACATAAATGCAGTCATCTCCTAATATGACCAGTGAAAAATGAAAATGATAGGATGCACTCCGAATTCTAAGCTTCTAAAACAGAGCTATTGTCTACTTGTTATCTTATAGAACCTATATAAAACAGGGCAGTTTGATTGATATGTCTGAAGTATCATTCAGAAGTACAGAAAGATAGAAACAGAGAAAATGACAGCAGGAAAAAACACCACCTGGAGTGTCCAGTCTGTCTATCCATTTCATCTACTATACCTTCCTCTCACCTAGAGATCCTCTGTGCCTTGCCCTCTTGAATTAATAGACAGTTTTCATCTCTACCACCTCCACCAGGAGGCCGTTGCATGCATCCAGTACCCTTTCCATAAAGAAGTATTTCTTTAGATTACTCCTGTCATCTTTCACCCTCATCCTATGCCCCCTCATTCTAGAGCTTCCTTTCGGTTGAAAGAAACTCTCCTCTTATACATGCATACTACTACTACTACTATTATTTAGCATTTCTATAGCGCTACAAGGCAAACGCAGCGCTGCACAAACATAGAAGAAAGACAGTCCCTGCTCAAAGAGCTTACAATCTAATAGACAAAAAAAAAAAAATAAAGTAAGCAAATCAAATCAATTAATGTGAACGGGAAGGAAGAGAGGAGGGTAGGTGGAAGCGAGTGGTTACGAGTCAAAAGCAATGTTAAAGAGGTGGGCTTTCAGTCTAGATTTAAAGGTGGCCAAGGATGGGGCAAGACGTAGGGGCTCAGGAAGTTTATTCCAGGCATAGGGTGCAGCGAGACAGAAGGCGCGAAGTCTGGAGTTGGCAGTAGTGGAGAAGGGAACAGATAAGAAGGATTTATCCATGGAGCGGAGTGCACGGGAAGGGGTGTAGGGAAGGATGAGTGTGGAGAGATACTGGGGAGCAGCAGAGTGAGTACATTTATAGGTTAGTAGAAGAAGTTTGAACAGGATGCGAAAACGGATAGGGAGCCAGTGAAGGGTCTTGAGGAGAGGGGTAGTATGAGTAAAGCGACCCTGGCGGAAGATGAGACGGGCAGCAGAGTTTTGAACTGACTGGAGAGGGGAGAGGTGACTAAGTGGGAGGCCAGCAAGAAGCAGATTGCAGTAGTCTAAACGAGAGGTGACAAGGGTGTGGATGAGGGTTTTGGTAGAGTGCTCGGAAAGAAAGGTATTTGAATGCCTCTACCATATGTCCATTCTCCTGCCTTTCTTCCAAAGTATATATATTGAAATTTTTACGTCTGACCTCTTACACTTTATAACAAAGACCACTGACCATTTTAGTAGCCACCCTCTGCACCAACTCCATCCTGTTTACATCTTTTTGAAAGTGTGCTCTCTAGAGCATTGCCACCTTAATTTTTCTGCTGGCAATGCCTCTCCATATGCACCCAAGCATCCTTCTGGCTTTTGCTGTCAACTTTTCTACTGTTTGGACACCTTAAGATCTTCAGATACAATCACCCCCAAGTCCCACTCTTCTTTCGCACAAATTCTAACCATTTGATGTTTTTAAAAGACTCTAAAAACTTGGTTATTTAAAAAAAATTTTCAATTCAATTAAATGATTTTACTTATTCTGCAATATGTAACTCCTGACCTATCTTTGTCAGCATCTGTAACCTGCATTGAGCTACGTGGGGCCACAGGGGCATGGGCCCCTGTAGATTTGGCCCTGCCCCCCCTGCCGCCAACTCCTTCGACTCCCCCTCCCTTTCAGGATTCTTACCATTTTGTACCAGTGATTTCATGGTAAGAATCCTGAAAGGGAACTTTAAAACAGTACAGGAACGTAAGACCTTTGAAGTCAGAATGATTAAATATTTTGACACCCATCAGACAGGACTTAACAAAGATCTGGGTTTTCTAGCCCATTATAAACCATAAAATTGTACTGCTTTGTCACCCTCCTATCTCCATGCTTATCGCCCTGTCCCTCATCCACCCGACTCTTCCTGTCTCTCACCTATCCACCCCCATCCTGTTAGACTGTCACTGAAATGTTTTGATGTTTCACTTATATATACTGTCACCTACCAACAT
Source organism: Microcaecilia unicolor (assembly GCF_901765095.1). Lineage (NCBI taxonomy): Eukaryota > Metazoa > Chordata > Amphibia > Gymnophiona > Siphonopidae > Microcaecilia > Microcaecilia unicolor. Next base: position 22,067,910 of record NC_044035.1, on the reverse strand, counting down.
TTGCTTATTTCTGATCTGACGAAGAAGGGCAACCTTCGAAAGCTAATCAAGAAATGTATTAAATTATGTCCAATAAAAAAAATATCATCTTATTTTCTTTTCCATGTTTTATTTTGTTTTGTTTCTATCGATTACCTTTAAAAGTGGACTAACACGGGTACCACACCTCTCTACTCATGATTTAATTATAAACAGTTGTTTGTTTCCTGTCAGTTTTCTGTTTTCTATGACTCCCAACCCCCTTACTCTCTCTGATTGTAGTTCGAAAGAGGAACCCTCCTCCCCCCCTGTTCTTGGTACTCGGGGGGGGGGGGGAGGGAGGCACCATCTCATCTCTCACCTCAGGCAGCAGATTGCCTTGAGACATCACTGGTTGCATCAAGAAGATGATCAATGTTAGTTTTCTACACAATCGTTGATGTAGCAGCCATTAACATTTCTATGGGCATGTTAGAGTTTAACGCACGTAAACCATTTACGCGCTTTAAAAATGCTAACACGCCCATAGTGCACCTTAGTAAACATAGGCAAAAGCTTGGTAGCAGAGCCACCGAAAGACTAGGCTGGGCCCGGGGCAAGGCCACCCCGCCTCCGCCCCCCCTCCCCCCCCTCCCCGCTGTTGCTGCTCCTCATCGCTTTCCCTGCCTCTGCCTGTCGCTCCCCCCGGCGCTGCCACCCCCCCCCCCCCCCCCCCCGTTGCACCCCCACCGCTGCAGTCCCCGGTCTCACCTGCCTGCCTCCATGGCTCCAGGCCCCCTGCATTCAAAGCGGCAGTCGCAGATTGCCTCTCTTGAGTCGCAGATCGCCTCTCTTCTGGCCTTCCCTCCCTGTGTCCCGCCCTCGTCTGATGTAACTTCCGGTTTCCGCGAGGACACAGGGAGGGAAGGCCCAAAGGGAGGGGATCTGTGACTGTCGCTGCAAATGCAGGGGGCCCGGAGCTGAGGAGGCAGGCAGGTGAGAACGGGAACTGCAGCGCCGGTGGCCTGACCCCAGCGCCGGGCCCCCCTTGGAGGCCTGGGGAATTTCCCCCCCCCCCCCCCCTCTCAGCGGCCCTGCTTGGTAGTTCGAGGGTTAATTGTAGGAACAGCAGAAATGGAGAGAAAATCCTTCTGTTCTAGAGGTATACACATGCTGTGTTTACTCTGACTCACTGGTTCACGTTTGCTAGCTGTTATGTTCAGTGTACTGTTCTCTAGCCTGACTGTCCAGTACTCACGCCTTCTGATTTTTTTTTTTTTAACAGAGCGCAGGGATGAGCAGCAACGAGGATCAAAAATGATCTGATCCCTGGATTTTATGAACTGGGATGTTCTTCGCCCTACACAGCTGTCTCTCATTCTGATCTCAGAGAACTACTTCAACTTGCTGCAACTCTGGCTTTTTGGAGTCTAAATTCTAGCCTCTGTGGAGCACTTCCCCTCCCCCCTCCCCCCCCCCCCCCCCCCATTCCTCTTATTGCAGGAGCAAAAATACCTCTCTTATAGCCACAAGGCTTCTGCTCCTTTCCAGCAATATGGAGCAGAAGAAAACAGCCTCAGTTCTAGTTGGGGTGGGGTGGGGGGAAATGATCAAGGCTGGCTACCAGAATACTTAACCATTTAGGTGTAAGTTTTGTTTTCTGTGTGACAGCACTGAGGCAGGCAATGATATGATACAGACATTCAAATATTTGAAAGGTATTAATCCGCAAACAAACCTTTTCCGGAGATGGGAAGGCGGTAGAACGAGAGGGCATGAAATGAGATTGAAGGGGGGCAGACTCAAAAAGAATGTCAGGAAGTATTTTTTCACAGAGAGAGTGGTGGATACTTGGAATGCCCTCCCGCGGGAGGTGGTGGAGATGAAAACAGTAACGGAATTCAAACATGCGTGGGATAAACATAAAGGAATCCTGTTCAGACGGAAGAGATCCTCAGGAGCTTAGCGGAGATTGGGTGGCAGAGCTGGTGGTTGGGAGGCGGGACTAGTGCTGAGCAGACTTATACGGTCTGTGCCAGAGCCGGTGGTGGGAGGTGGGACTGGTGGTTGGGAGGCGGGGATAGGGCTGGCCAGACTTACACGGTCTGTGCCCTGAAGAGGACAGTACAAATAAAAAAGTAGCACATATGAATTTATCTTCTTGGGCAGACTGGATGGACCGTGCAGGTCTTTTTCTGCCGTCATCTACTATGTTACTATGTAATTCAATCAGTTCAGAAATAGAAACCGGTGTCACACTTAAACTGGGTAGCTCACCTGAGCACCAGTGTTAATCCGCAAACGAATCTTTTCCGGAGATGGGAAGGCGGTAGAACGAGAGGACATGAAATGAGATTGAAGGAGGGCAGACTCAGGAAAGATGTCAGGAAGTATTTTTTCACGGAGAGGGTGGTGGACGCTTGAAATGCCCTCCCGCGGGAGGTGGTGGAGATGAAAACGGTAACGGAGTTCAAACATGCGTGGGATATGCATAAAGGAATCCTGTGCATAAGGAATGGATCCTCAGAAGCTTAGCTGAAATTGGGTGGCGGAGCAGGTGGGGGGAAGAGGGGGTGGTGATTGGGAGGAGAGGATAGGGGAGGGCAGACTTGTACGGTCTGTACCAGAGCCGGTGATGGGAGGCGAGACTGGTGGTTGGGAGGCGGGAAATACTGCTGGGCAGACTTATACGGTCTGTGCCCTGAAAAGGACAGGTACAAATTCAAGGTAAGGTATACACATATGAGTTTGTCTTGGGCAGACTGGATGGACCATGCAGGTCTTTTTCTGCCGTCATCTACTATGTTACTATGTTACTATGTTACCAGTCATCACCTCTCATGGTCTGACATATTAGCTAAAGAGAAAAAGGAGTCAAACAGCATAAAATCCTGGATTTTAAAAAATGCTGATTTTAGTAAAATGGGGAAATCCCTTAAGGGCCCTTCTACTAAACAATGAAAAATATGGTAGTAATCTCAGCTTAATGTGGGATTTTTATCATGCGGGAGATGCAAATTTAACACAGTACCTGGTGGAGGTGTTTGCATTATTTTTTTTTTATTGCAGGTCATTTGATAACATACAAAAAGCACATCCCCCCCCCCCAATTCTATAAAAGTCACTAAAAATTGCACGCACAAATTGAATTACATAGCAAGCTAATTGTCTTTTTAACAAGCAAGAAATTATTGACACTAATTAAATTTAATTGAACTTTACATGTGATTTGGAAAAGGGAGCCCAGAAATGGGAGTGTCATGGTTGGAATGGGGGTGATCCTAAAATGAAGGCGTGTTGTTACAGAATAACGAGGACATGCGCCTAATGTAAACAATGCGCATTTGCGCCATGTTTCAGTTGGTGCACATGGCCGTGCCTAAAGTTAAGCGCAAATCCCGGGCTTAAGCGCCACTTCATAAACTACACCTAACTTTTGGGTTCTTTTACTAAGCTGCAGTAAAAGGGGGCCTGCGCGAGCGTCAGCGCGTGTTTTTGATGTGCATGGAGGACCCCTTTTACCGCAGTGGATAAAGGCTGTCTCTCTTTTTTTTTTCAAAAGAAATGGCCATGCGGCCCTTTCAGGGGGAAGCACGTATCCATTGAAGCGATGGTAAGGGCTCCCGCGCTAACCTGGCGGTAACCGGGCAGCTCCACATTACCGCCGGCTAAGAACCGGCACTACAAAAATAGAAAATATTTTTGGTAGCGACAGAAATGGAGCACGCTGGGGTGGGAACTACCGCAGTAGTTCCAGAATGACGAATGGACAGCCCATTCCCTCACGCCAACCCTTTAATAAACGAGCATCTTTAAGCGCGGCTTATAGAATAGCACTTTTTTTGGTGTCACTTATAGAATCTAGCCCTATGCACCCAGTTTATTGCATGTTAATGGCAAAAGTATCGCAAAGCCCCTTAATACTACTGTACACTCACAGTTAATGTTGCATAAACCAGGAACAGAGGGGTCAATTTTGAAAAGGTCACTGAAATTTTGGCTTTGGGATGATACGCACTACACACGAATTCTATAACTACAGTGGTGCATGCAACTGCCATTATAGAATACTAGTAAAAAAAGGCCCGTTTCTGACACAAATGAAACGGGCACTAGCAAAGTTTTCCTCGGAGTGTGTATGTTTGAGAGAGTGTGTGTGAGAGTGACTGTGTGAGAGAGAGAGAGTGAATGTTCGAGTGTGTTTGTGTGTGACAGAGAGAGAGTGAGACTGGGTGTGAGTGTGTCTGTGAGAGAGAGAGTGTGTGTGTGAGAATCAGAGTGTGTGCCATGGGCACCCCTCCCTCCCTCCCAGTTCCAGGGTCGTCCCCCCTCCCTCCCTCCCAGTTCCAGGGTCGTCCATCCCCTCCCTTCCTCCTTCCGAATTCCAGGGTCATCCCCCCTCCCTCCCTCCCTCACTCCGAGTTCCAGGGTCATCCCCTCCCTCCCTCCGAGTTCCACGGTTGTCCTCCCCTCCCTCCCTCTCTCCGAGCTCCAGGGTCATCCCCTCCCTCCCTCCCTCCCTCTGAGTTCCATGGTCATCCCCTCCCTCCCTCTGAGTTCCAGGGTCGTCCCCTCCCTCCCTCCGAGTTCCAGGGTCGTCCCCTCCCTCCAAGTTCCAGGGGACAGAGTTTCAGGTTTTCCCCTCTCCCTCCCTCCCTCCCTCTGAGTTTCAGGTTCCCCCCTCCCTCCCTCCCTCTCTCCGAGTTTCAGGGTCCCCCTCCCTCCCTCCCAGTTCTTGGGTTGTTGTCCCTCCCTTCCTCTTTCCCTCCCTCCCTTCCAGTTCCAGCACCCCTCCCTCCGAATTTTAGAAGTCATCTTCACTTACCAAGTCGGGGTTACGGCGGCCGTCAGCAGCAGTAAAAGGCGTGCAGGCTCGGCCCTTCTCTCTCTCTCAGCTTGGTCCTGCCCTCATTTCCTGTTTCCGCATAGGCGGGACCAGAGCTGAGAGAGAGAGAAGGGCCGAGCCTGCACGCCTTTTACCGCTGCTGCCGGCCGCCGTAAACCCGACTTGGTAAGTGAAGATGACTTTTAAAATTTGGACGGAGGTGGCTTGGAACTGGAGGGGAGGGAGGGAGGAAGGGAGGGACGACGACACCGTCATGCGTGTGACGTCATGTTTCGTTGCCTGGCAACTCTGCAGCGTTCCTTTCCAGTGATTGGTGTTTGCTGTTTGTGACGAACACGGAAATACGTGACGTCAATTCAGGAGATGGATACAGCCTTACAGAGAGCACAAATGCTTCAAGGCTTCACTGCCACAGAGTCAGCTTCAGAACGTTGGAGGTGCTTTTTATAATATAGGACTAGTGTAAATTTGTACTTACGCACCTAACATTAGATGCAAGTGTAAGCGGATAGCTGCGAAAATGCTAGTAGTCTATAACCCACACATGTAACTGCCTGACCTGGTTTGAGCATGTTTCAGGGACAAGTGGTTTTCTTAAGCCAAAATAATAAAAAATAGATTATTTTCTTTCATGCGGATCTCTCATTTGTTTAAACATAACTAAAGGACGTTCAGTTAGTAAACGTTTAAGCGTTTTACAAAAGCAACTCCTGGAGCGAGAGTGAATTATTTTCTGAGACTGTGTTAAAGTGATAAAGGTGGTAAGCAAAAAAAAACCTCCCTGGCCTACTGAGATTTATTCCTGCCCCAGCCTGTGCCCAGCTCACAAGGAGACTTTACCTTTTGTACGTCCTGACCCGAAGAGCTTAACCGGCACCCAGGACATCTGGAGAGGATAAGGGTTACATGAGGATTACAAAATGTTCAGCTAGACATTTCTAGGAAAGGCATTATTAAATCACTAGTAAAAGAGGCCCGTTTCGGGAGCAAATGAAACGGGCGCTAGCAAGGTTTTCCTCCCCAACACCCCCCCCCCTTCTCCCTCCCTACCTCCCGACCCCTTCGTCGTTCTGACTCCATTGCTCCGCACCTCCTGAACGCACCTTACGCCATTGCTCCGCCCTCGGTGTGTGACACCATTGCTCCGCCCTCGACGTTTGACGCGAGGGCGGGGCCCCGAGGCTTGGCGATTTCGGTGGCTTCACCACCACGAACCCTTCGAACCCGTCTTGAAGGAAGTGACGGAAGTGACGTCAGTGTCTTCAGAACGCTGAGGGTGAGTTTTATTAAATAAGATCATTACATATAAGAACAGATAAGAGCAGCTTGATATGTAAAGAATTGTTCCAGATTTTTCTTGTAGTCTTTATAAAATAGGCAACAAATAAGAACATAAGCATTGCCATGCTGGGACATGCAGAAGATCCATCAAGCCCAGCATCCTGTTTCCAACAGTGGCCAATCCAGGTCACAAGTACCTGGCAAGATCCCAAAACACTACAATACATTTTATACCTCTTATTCTCAGGCAATGAATTCCAGAGTTTAATTACACGTTGAGTAAAAAACTATTCGATTCATTTTAAATGTACTACTTTCTAGCTTAATCGCGTGCCCCCTAGTCCTAGTATTTTTGGAAAGAGTGAACCAGCAATTCACATCTATCCATTGCACTCCACTCATTATTTTATAGACCTCTATCATATCCATAGGAGCCAACTTTTCAAAATGATTGGGGGTGCTGAATTTTTTTTTTTTTTTACAGGTGGTGCATTCCCCTGCCCCCTCCCCTCCCCTCCCCTGTCCCCCTCCCTCCCCTGTCCCTCCCTCCGAGTTCCAGGCCTCCCTCCCTGCCTCCAAGTTCCATCCCCCCTCTCACTCTCCCAGTTCCAGGCCAGGCCCCTCCCCTCCCTTCCCCCTCCGAGTTCCAGGCCTCCCTCCCTGCCTTTGAGTATCAGGCCCACCTCCCACCCAATTCCAGACCCCCCTTCTCACCTTCCCAGTTCCAGACCCCCCTCCCCAACCCTCCCTCCAAGTTCCAGGCCCCCTCCCCCCTCCCCTCCCTCTGAGTTCCAGGGTGGCCCCCCCATCTCCCTCCCTCCTTCCGAACTTAAAAGTCACTCATCTTACCTCCTCGTCGGAGGAGTTACATCTGCAGCAGCAGCCCAGGAAAAAGCGTGCAGGCAGGAGACTCAGAGCTGTTCCGTTTGGTCTCTCTGAGCTCTGGTCCTGCCCTTGCGTAAACAGGAAATGAGGGCGGGACCAGAGCTCAGAGAGACCAAACAGAACAGCTCTGAGTCTCCTGCCTGCTCGTTTTTTCCTGGGCTGCTGCTGCAGATGTAACTCCTCCGACGAGGAGGTAAGATGAATGACTTTTAAATTTCGGAGGAGGGGAGGGGGGACGCCCTGCAGGGAACTTCCGGTGGGTGACTATTGGGGGTGCTCGAGCACCCACAGCACCCACGGAGTCGGCGCCTATGATCATATCTCCCCTCAGCCATCTTTTCTCCAAGCTGAAGAGCCCTAGCCGCTTTAGCCTTTCCTCATAGGGAAGTCGTCCCATCCCCTTTATCATTTCCATTGCCCTTCTCTGTATCTTTTCTAATTCCACTATATCTTTCTTGAGATGCAGTGACCAGAATTGAACACAATATTCGAGGTGCTGTCGCACCATGGAGCGATACAAAGGAAATATAACGTCCTCATTTTTATTTTCCATTCCTTTCCTAATAATTCCGAACATTCTATTTGCTTTCTTAGCGGCTGCCGCAGCCCACTGAGCAAAGGGTTTCAATATATCATCAACGATGACACCTAGGTCTCTTTCCAGATCGGTGACTCCTAATGTGGAACCTTGCACTACATAACTATAATTTAGGTTCCTCCTTCCCACATTCATCTGCCATTTAGACGCCAGTCTCCCTATCTCGTAAGGTCCTCTTGTAATTTTTCACAATCCTCTCGCGATTTAACAACTTTGAATAACTTTCTGTAATCAGCAAATTTAATTACCTCACTAGTTACTCCCATCTCTAAATCATTTATAAATATGTTAAAAAGCAGTGGTCCCAGCACAGACCGCTGGGGAACCCCACTATCTACCCTCCTCCATTAAGAATACTGACCATTTAACCCTACTCTCTGTTTTCTATCTTTTAACCAGTTTTTAATCCACAATAGAACACTGCCTTCAATCCCATGACTCTCCAATTTCCTCTGGAGTCTTTCATGAGGTACTTCGCCTTCTGAAAATCCAGATACACAATAACCAGCTCACCTTTATCCGCATGTTTGTTCACCCCTTCAAAGAAATGTAATAGATTGGTGAGGCAAGATTTCCCTTCACTAAATCCATGTTGGCTTTGTCTCATTAATCCATTCTTTTGAATATGCTCTGTAATTTTGTTCTTTATAATAGTTTCCCCAGCACTGACGTCAGGCTTACTGGTCTATAATTTCCTGGATCTCCTCTGGAACCTTTTTAAAAATCGGCGTTACGTTGGCCACCTCCAATCTTCCGGAACCACGCTTGATATTAAAGATAATTACATATTACTAACAATAGTTCCGTAAGTTCATTTTTCAATTCTATCAGAACTTGAGGATGAATGCCATCTGGTCCAGGAGATTTGCTACTCTTCAATTTGTCAAATTGTGTCATTACATCCTCCAGGTTTATAAAGATTTCATCCAGTTTCTCTGACTCGTCAGCTTTGAATACCATTTCTGGCACCGATATCTCTCCCAAATCATCTTCGGTGAAGACTGAAGCAATGAATTCATTTAGTCTCTCCACTATGGCTTTGTCTTCCCTGATTGCCCCTTTTACCCCTCAGTCATCTAGCAGTCCAACTGATTCTTTTGCTGGCTTCTTGCTTTTAATATACCTAAAACATTTTTTACTATAGAGGCATATTTTCAAAGCACTTAGACTTACAAAGTTGCATAGGTTTCTATGTAACTTTGTAAGTCTAAGTGCTTTGAAAATACGTGTATTTTTGCCTCCAATGCAATCTTTTTTAAAAATTCTTTCTTTGCCTTCTTTATCAGCCCTTTGCATTTGACTTGCTCTTCCTTATGCTGTTTCTTATTATTTTCAGTCGGTTCCTTCTTCCATTTTCTGAAGGATTCTCAATTAGTTCTAATAGCTTCCTTTACCTCACTTTTAATTAAGCCAGCTGTCGTTTGGTCTTCCTTCCTATTTTTTAATACACAGGACATATTTGGCCTGGGCTTCCAGGATGGTATTTTTGAACAGCATCCAAGCCTGATGTAAATTTTTGATCTTCGCTGCTGCTCCTCTAAGTTTTTTTTTCACTGTTCTTCTCATTTTATCAAACTCTCCTTTTTGAAAGTTAAACGCTAACGTATTAGATTTCCTGTGTGTATTTACTCCAAAGCCGATATCAAATCTGATCATATTATTATCACTGTTATCAAGCGGCTCCAGTACCATTACCTCCCACACTAGATCATGTGCTCCACTAAGAACTAGGTATAGAATTTTTCCTTCTCTTATTGGACCCTATACCAGCTGCTCCATAAAGCAGTCCTTGATTTTGTCAAGGAATTTTACCTGCCTAGCATGCCCTGTTGTTAACATTTACCCAGTCAATATTGGGGTGATTGAAATCACCCATTATTATTGTGTTGCCCAGTTTGTTAGCCTCCCTAATTTCTGATAACAATTCTACATCCGTGTGTTCATCCTGGCCAGGTGGACGATGGTACATTCCTATCACTGTCCACTTCCCTTTACAGATGGAATTTCAATCCATAGGAATTCCAAAATGTGTTTTGTTTCCTGCAGAAACGGTCCATCCATTCTGCCCAACAAGATAAACTCATATGTGCTACTTTTTGTGTATACCTGACCTTGATTTGTTTCTGCCATTTTCAGGGCACAGACCATAGAAGTCTGCCCAGCACTAGCCTTGCCTCCCAACCACCAACCCCGCCTCCCCCCACCGGCTCTGCCACTCAATCTCCGCTAAGCTTCTGAGGATCCATTCCTTCTGAACAGGATTCCTTTATGTTTATCCCACGCATGTTTGGATTCCGTTACCGTTTTCATCTCCACCACCTCCAGCGGGAGGGCGTTCCAAGTATCCACAACTCTCTCCGTGAAAAAATACTTCCTGACATTTTTCTTGAGGGGGAGCGAAGAGCCAAAGATCAGGCCACTTCCATGAACTAGGGTTTTATAGTCCTTCAGTTTCCTTTCACAGGGGTGTCTCCTCCTACTACATCTCCTAGGCAGAAGAATCAGACCTTGTTGTGACAACTGCAACAACTTCCCAAGACAAAAGCTACGAACATAAGAATTGCCAGTATCCTGCTTCCAACAGTGGCCAATCCAGGTCACAAGTACCTGGCAGAAACCCAAATAGCAGCAACGTTCCATGATACCAAACCTAGGGCAAGCAGTAGCTTCCCCCATGTCCCTCAGTCTATGAACTTTCCTCCAGGAACATGTCCAAACCTTTTCTAAAACCCAGATATGCTAACCCCTGTTACTACATCCTCCAGCAATGAGTTCCAGAGCTCAACTATTCATTGACTGAAAAAATGTTTACTGTTATTCATTTTAAAAAGCATTTCCATGTAATTTTATCGAGTGTTCCCTGGTCTGCGCACGCCCATGACCCGTCTACACTACCGAAGGCCATTTTTCAGCGCACTTTTGTAAAAGGGCCTCTGTCAATATTCAGTACTTAACCAGCTCAACCCCCCCCCCTCCCCCCAAGTAGGACCACATAAAACACAGTCCTCTCTTTATGTGTTTCATTGTAGCCAGCTAAGTGCTGCATATATTGAGTGGAGGAGTAGCCTAATGGTTAGAGCACCCGTCTTGACATCCACAGGTGGGCAGTCCAAATCCCACTGCTGGCCCTGGTGATCTTGGAAGGTCATTTAACCTTCCATTGCCCCAGGTACAGACTTAGATTGTAAGCCCCCCAGGGATAGGGAAATACCCAGTCATAGGCACCCGCTATAAGAGGCTTGGAGAGGCTAAGCCTCCCCTGCTGCAGCAGGATGGATCAGCTGTGGAATCCCGCTGCTCTGAGGGGTTTAAATTGTTGATTTACCTCCATCTTCACAGCAGGAGCTGCAGTGAAAGCCCTCTAGCCTTGTGTAACCAGTTGTAGAAATTGGTTTATGGTTTAATTTGTTTACCTTACTGCTGGGAGAGCAGAGGGGGGGGGGGGGGGTTGGCTGGAGGTGTCCTGGGTTGCCAGGGAGATATTTAACGAGGATGACTTCCTGACCTGCACTGAGGACAGATAGCAGCAGAATCGGATACTGGGCCAGCATGAACAGAAAAAGTCACCAGACACAAAGGTAGAAAAGATCATTTTATTTTCATTATAGTGTTTGGAATATGTCCACTTTGAGAATCAGGTGCTCAACATTAAAAGTTTATATTTATTTACTTATGTATGGCATTTTATCCCACATTAAACATGAATTAGGATGTTTTGTGGCTCTACATGAGAATTGTGATATTATGATCCCTTGTTTCATATTGTTGACGATCTGCATATTCCGTATGGGTGGTATATTGGTGTATTAGGTTCTTCCCAGTGTAATATTTATGGTACAGTAAGGTTCTGAGTGTGTTTTTGCACAAAGTTGTGCATAGTGTTTTGCAGTTGAGCGATTGTGCTTAAAATATGCTTTGAGCAACCAGTTTATTCTTTGACATATGATACATATCTAATATCTAAATTTAATAAAAGGTATTAATTGTGACTTTTATTTTTATTTATTTATTTTTTCTGTGTGTTATCAGACAATTATGGATTTAAGCTCCACTCCTGGCCCCACCCCTAACCCCGCCCCCTTTAGCCTCCCCAAACAGTTGGGCCACCAATCGCCTATGTACCCAGTGTACCTGACTGTAACTCACCTTCTGCTACTGATGAAAAAGGTGAGAGCAAAATCCAGACAAGTAAATTAATCAGCTACGTTTTATCCTGATATAGCCTGGCATTGAATATCGGGGCATAAAGCCGGCGGTGGTCAGTGTTTTGACCGTCACAGGCTCAAGATTCAATTCCTCGGCTTTGGGAAACATTGCAGAGCCTGTAAGAAGATGTCACACCCCTAGCTGCGTGATCCGAGAAAAAAAAAACACCCCATCAGCTAATTTCAATGAAACAAAACTTTGGAAACTCACCTCTAATATTCATCTGCTTCCAACAAAAATGTGTGATGCATTTTTTATGTAGATTAAAGTCTGAGTTTGATGAGGATCCGTTGCCAGACACCAGAGGCTGGAACCTAAACCATGCACTATTCCATTCTGTTATGATTAATCTCTTGTAATTTCTCTGTATTTTCAATCTTCATCCTATATGATATTTCCTGGACCCTTCTTTCATATTTTTTCTCAGCTTCAAATGGATTGGACTCCAAGGCACAGATTTAAACCCACATAATAATGCTGAAACAAGGAATGAATAACACAGAAAATGATTTCAAAGCTCAGTTGTATCAGTAGCCGTCCTCTATTTCTGCAGGTTTTCTCTTATTTTTCCCATATTCTCCGTGCCTCACACTGCAGCAAATGCTGTATAACTTCAAAGCAAAATACTTCAGAATGTAATACATAAGAATGCCCCAGAACATTTGCACTGGCACTTTGGAATGATTTTAATACATTTGTCAAAACACAATGCATAGAATTTTCCAGAAATACAAGCGTATAAATCGATATAGCTGCAGGTTAGGTTTGTTTTGCAAATAAAACAAGATGACCTGGTGTGTTTCAGGAGAAGGATTGTCATTGGAGGCTGCCAAAATATATGGTGCAGTCAATCAATGATCAAAGTAGCTCCAGGATGCAACACAAAATATATAAAGCTTACTTAGAATATTAAAATCAAGGCCAACTTGGTTTACTACTACTATTACTTATCACTTCTATAGTGCTACAAGGCATACACAGTGCTGTACACCAAACATGAAAAGACAGTCCCTGCTCAAAGAGCTCACAATATAAGTAGGACAAGTAAAGAGACAGAACAACTAAGAGGTAAGGGAATTAAAGAGGTGGGGATAAAAGGGTACAGGGCAAAGTGAGTAGTGGTTAGGAGTCTTAAGCAGCGTTAAAGAGGTGGGCTTTTAGCCTGGATTTGAAAACGGCCAAAGACGGGGCTAGACGCACAGGCTCGGGAAGTCTATTCCAGGCGTGAGGTGCAGCGAGATAAAAGGAACGGAGTCTGGAATTAGCAGTAGAGGAGAAGGGGCGTATATACCAAATAGAGGCGTAGATGATACTGAATAGCGCCAGGAGCAGATTTATACGCAACTCCACATTGGTGCCAATTAACATCAATCATTGACTTTTGATGCCTCAGTATGGGGTCCTTTTACCAAGCTACGATAAAAGCAGCCCTGCGATAGTGAATGGGGTCATTTTTCCCATGCAGCAGGGCCCTTTTACCTGCAGTGGATAAAAAGCCAGAGAAAACACATGGCCATGTGATAAGATTACTTGTACCGCATGACCTTGCAGGGGGAGCACTTATCACCACCCATTGAGCTGGTGGTAAGGGCTCCTGCGCTACCCCAGTGGTAACCCCCTGCTGTATATATTGGAAATGGCATGTGCTGGAGCTGTTTTGGGCTGGCAGTAGTTCCGGGTTGCTGTGCGGCAACCCTTTAGTAAAAGAAGGGGTGTAGCTACATGGGGGCATGGGCCCCCGTAGATTTGGCCCTGGCCCCCCCACAGCCAACCCCTTCGACCCCCCTCCCACCGCCAACCCTCCCCCACTGCCGCCGTCGCCGTGAGGTACATTTGCTGGTGGGGGTTGGGGACCCCCGCCAGCCAACGTCCTCTTCTCCAGCGTGGCCACGCTGCTGATCTGCAAGGCTTCTGTTTCTGTGAGTCTGATATCCTGCAGAACGTCAGACTCACAGAAACAGAAGCCTTGCAGATCAGCAACGCGGCTGCGTTGGAGAAGAGGACTTCGGCTGGTGGGGGTTGGGGACCCCTGCCAGCAAAGGTACCCGATGGCGGCGGCAGCAGGAGAGGGTTGGCAGCGGCGGGAAGGGTGGGCTCGAAAGGGTTGGCACTGGGGGGGGGGTCAAAGGTGGTGGTGGCAGCGGTGGGGGGGCGTCAAAAATGGCAAGGGGGGGTCAAAAATGGCAGGGGTGTTGGCGGTGCCGTGGGGGGCTAAAATGTGCCCCCTCACCTCGGGCTCTGGACCCCCCTCCCGCCGAAGTCTGGCTACGCCCCTGAGTAAAAGGACTCCTAACTAATTACTTTGTATGCACATCTGCCCTTGGTGACCAAATTTTGGCACCCTATATAGAATCCAGGAGTTTGCATGCAAAGGTGCACATGGGAGTTTATAGAATAAGGTGAGCTGTGCACAGAATTTAATATCATAAGGAGCCTTCTGACGTCATTTCCTCGAGGGCGGGACTGCAGATCGAACTCACGAAGGGAGGGAAGGCTAGGGACGGGGCAAGGCTTTCAAATGACGCGGCTGCTGGAACGGAGGTAAATTAAAGATTTAAAGCACCAAGGGCGGCGGGGGATGGGGGCGAAGGAGAATCGCTGGACAGGAGCAGGGTGGGAGAAGAGAGAAAGGAGATGCTGGGGGGGGGGGGGCGGGGGCGCACGGGTGCCAACTCATAGTCTGCAGGGGGGCGCCAGAGACCCTAGGACTGGCCCTGAAGGTGAAAGGGGATAAACTTAGGAGTAGGGTTACCATATGGCTCCAGAAAAAGAAGGACACGTTGATCCAGTCCGGGTTTTGCTTCCATTGAAAGCAATGGAAGTAAAACCCAGACTGGCTCAATGTGTCCTCCTTTTTCTGGAGCCATACTAAGAAGTAACCTGAGAAAATACTTCTTCATGGAAAGGGTGGTGAATTCATGGAACAGCCTCTCGGTGGATGTGATAGAGACAAAAGCAGTATCAGAATTCAAGAGAGCTTGGGACAAGTACATAGGATCTCTGAGGGAGTGATAGGGAGATTAAATGGCATGGATGGGCAGACTGCATAGGCCATATGGTCTTTATCTGCCTACATTTTTGTATGTTTCTATGATTGTCTCTTCATTCTGATATTTAAAAAAAATAATCAATAAAAATAAAAGTATATAAAAAAAGAATTAGATGTGCTCTTTCTGTGCACCCGCTTTTTACATGCATATGTAATTGTGCAATTGAACAAAAGCTTTACAGGAGAAATGAGTTTTATAAAATTATCTGTTTATTGGACCTGTCATTTTCTTATATTTTAAGCTTGCTTATACAGAAATGTGGGACCATAAAAATTGTAGATGCAAGGAAAGCAAACAGTTATCTATAAAAGAAACCTCAAAATATGTCAGAAAGATTCCACTCAGTTCTTTGAAAGCAGATACAGTAAGCCAATTTCAGCTGACATCATGTTGACTTATCCTATTCAGTGTGGAACTGAAATGTACAGAATGTAGGTAATTAGCATTTTTTTTTAAAAAAACATATTTTACAGCCTAGGTTTTTTTTTATTAAGCACGAGAAAGCTAATATCTCCTTCTCCATAGGAGAGGGGGGGGGGGGGGGGTGGAGAGGATTATAATTCAAGGCCCAGTTGGAAGGAACTGGTAAAATGCCACATCTTCCTCTCATTGAATTATTCACAGTTACAAGAGTTGATTTTCCCCATAATTGCTGTCTTTACTTCTAAGGATAGTTTGAAAAAGAAGTTTACCGAAGAAAATATATTTACAGTCTATTTACAGTTCATTCAATGTGCTTTTAAAGGAAAAAAAACAAAAAAAACCCCCACTTATCTGCTGTTGTGCAAGACTGGCAGAATGACCATGGAACCTTTCCTCTGTGGTGTTGACCCTGTGGAAACAGGAAGTTACTTCAGAGGGGGCAGGACACCACAGAGAGAAGATTCTGGGACCTGCCCCTGACAGCAGGTGAACTATTGCTGTTGCCAGGGAGCTATAGAGGGGCATAATCAAACGGGGACGCTCATCTCTAAGGACGTCCCGGAAAAGGGGCGGGGCAACCCGTATTATCGAAACAAGATGGGCGTCCATCTTTCGTTTCGATAATACAGTCGGGGACGCTCAAATCTCAACATTTAGGTCGACCTTAGAGACGGTCGACCTAAATGTTGAGATCGCCAACCTTAGAGATGGGTGACCTCGGTTTTCGCCGATAATGGAAACCGAGGACGCCCATCTCAAAAATGACCAAATCCAAGCCATTTGGTCATGGGAGGAGCCAGCATTCATAGTGCACTGGTCGGCACCCTAGAGGGCACTGCAGTGGACTTCAAAAATAGCTCCCAGGTGCATAGCTCCCTTACCTTGTGTGCTGAGCCCCCCAAAACCCACTCCCCACAACTGTACACCACTACCATAGCCCTTAGGGATGACGGGGGACATCTAGATGTGGGTACAGTGGGTTTGTGGTGGGTTTTGGAAGGCTCACATTTACTACCACAAATGTAACAGGTAGGGGGGTGGACCTTGGTATGCCTACCTGAAGTACACTGCACCCACTACAACTGCTCCAGGTACCTGCATACTGCTGCGATGGACCCGAGTATGGCATTTGAGGCTGGCAAAGAGGCTGGCAAAATAAGTTTTTAAAGTTGTTTTTTTGAGGGTGGGAGGGGGTTAGTGACCACTGGGGGAGTCAGGGAAGGTGATCCCCGATTCCCTCCGGTGGTCATCTGGTCAGTTCAGGCACCTTTTTGAGACTTGGTCGTGAAAACAAATGGACCAAGTAAAGTCGGCCAAGTGCTCGTCAGGGACACCTTTCTTTTTTATATTATCGGCCAAGGACACCCATCTCTTAACTACGCCCCCGTCCCGCGTTCAGTACGCTGCCGACACAGCCCCAGGACCTTTGGTCATCCCCACGACGGAAAGCAGTTAAGGATGCCCAAAATCGGCTTTTGATTATACCGATTTGGGTGACCTTGGGAGAAGGATGCCTATCTCCCGACTTGTGTCGGAAGATGGGCGCCCTTCTCTTTCGAAAATAAGCTGGATAGACTCAGATTTTGTTTCCCATTTTCTAAAAGATTTTCTTTGACTGTAATAGCATCCTTCATCTCCTCTTTAAACCATCCAGCTGTTATTTGGCCTTCCTTCTTCCTTTTTCATACATGAAATCAGTGGCATAGCTAGGATTTAATGGGCCTCCCTATAACGCCATTGCTTCCTTTATTGTCTGATCATTGCTTTGGTCCAAGTGTCTCTCATCTGCTTTTCAGTTTTTTTTTTCCTTAATTCTCCCCAGGGTCTCCTGTTCTTTTGACATTTTGTCTCTATGTCTACCATACATCATTCTTTTGTGTCTCTACCCTGTCCAGTGTCTCACCTCTGTGTTCCCTGTCCTTATGCTTCCTCCAGCATTTTTTTGTGTCCCTGTCCCTTCTCATAGCTGTATTCTCTCCTCTCTCTTCCATTCTTCCTGTGCGCCTGACCCCCAACCCAGCTTCTGTAGTCTGGCATCTCTCCCTCTCTGTATTGAACCAGCATCTCTCCCCCAGTCCAGCATCTGCCCCCTCTCTTTCTCCTCCTTTTATGTTCCAGGTATCTCACTTTCTCTTCCCTCAGCTCCCTCATTCCCAGATCCAGCATCTCTCCACCTCACTTCCCCTTCTCCTTTATTCCAGGTCTCTTTTGCTTTCTCCGTTCCCTCTGATCTACCCCCCTCCCCGGGTCTGGCATTTCTCCACTCTTCCTTTCCCGCATCTGATATCTGTCTACCTGTGCCCCCACTGCTGGTCCTCCAAGCACCTAGTCACAGTAGAGACAGTGCTGATAGCTGCTCTCTGTCTGGTGGGGCCTTTCCTTGGCTGTGTCCCACACACAGGAAGTTACATCAGAGAGGCAGGTTGCAGGGTCGTGGCCAAGGAAAGGCCCTGCTGGACAGAGAGCATCTTTCACTGCTGCCTCTGCCATGACCTGCTACAGCATTTGGTGGACTCAGGGGTGAGTAGACAGATGCTGGATCTGCATAGGTGCATGGGGGGAGGGGAGGGTGGAGAGACAGCTGGACCCAAGCATGGTGGGGGAAGGGGGAATTGCCAGGCTTGCTCAATGGTAGCTATGCCCTTGCATAGAATACATATGGCCTGGGCTTCTAAGATGGGTCTCGATATACCGCTTTTCTACATTTCTTGCAACCACATCCAAAGCAATCTATCTGGGGCGACTTTACCCAGAGTCACAAGGAGCTGCAGCGGGAATCGATCCCAGTTCCCCAGGACCAAAGTCCGCTGCATTAACCGCTAGGCTACTCCTCCACTCCACTATCTTGTGAACCTTGTCATGGGAAGTGCTCCATCTTAGTCTGGGCAGAAAGTGAAGGGGGGGGGGGGGATTAGAGGTGGAGGCACTTTGAAAAGGGAGTTCAGTGTGGCAAAGAGACAGTCAGGGTTGGATACAAGAAAATTTGTCAAATGGACATATTTGGCATAATCAAAAGCAACCTTAAACGAGATCATATGGTATTAGCATGGACACAGAATTTTATCCAAAAGTGCTTAAACAGAGCACACACAGGAATGAAGCTAGCAGAATTTAAGAAGTCAGCTAAAGCTGGGGTTTGGTACACCTTACAGATCAGCGAATGGAAGGAGTAAGACTTGTGATACCCCCTTTCTCACTCAGGGTGACCTGGTTCTCAATATGCAGATCATATGCAAATTAGTGTGCTACCCCTTCTCACTCAGGGTGACCTGGTTCCCACTAAGCAGATTAAACAGGTCTCACCAACTGCATATTTCTCAGGCAACTCTTTATTCCAGCCCCTGGGCACACTTCTTCTAGCCTAATACTTTATGCTTTCATAGATCTTCACACTGAGCCTCCCCACACAGATACATGGGCTCAGAACTAGTACTCCCAACCCCAGGCTTTGCAGCCTGCTTCTCTCAGTACTTTGGACACACAGTCCTCCCTTTGAACACACAGTTCTTTACCAGTTCTTGGGACACACAGTCCTTCCTTTGAACACACAGTTCTTTACAAGTACTGAGGACACACAGTCCTTCCTCCTTTGAACACACAGTTCTATAAGTACTGAGGACACACAGTCCAACACTAATGCTTTAGGGACTTCTTACCCCAGGATTTTCAGCCTGCTTGTCTCCTTTAGACACCCAGTCCACCACAAGTCCATAAGGTTAGCCAGTATCTTCTAGGGGGAGGGAGATCCCTCTTCTTCTGCTGCCAGCTCTCTTCACTTCCCTTTCACAACTCAGGTGGGTATAAAGGGGTTAATTAGCTACACAGGACCCAGCCCCTAACCGGCTACACCTGTTGCCACCCCCCCAGGTCCTAGCAACCTCTTACAATTCTCACAGACTGGCCACAGCAAAAGACAGAATATTATTATAGGAAGTGATGGCCTCATTGACAGACTCGAATAACGTAGTAGATAAAAGGAGTGGTGAAGAGAATTCAAGGGTCATTAGCCTAAAGATCCCTATAAATGTATTAATGTTAATTGGATGAGACTGAAAGGAGAGTAAGTAAGTATGCAAGTTATCATAAGATGATCAAAAAGGAGAAGAATTGGGCTGGAGAAATTTGAGACCGAGGAGTTATAGAAAAACATATGATCAAGGTAGGTATCATGCTGGTGAATAGGAGCAATTGAGCAAAGTTGGAGACTGAATGAGGAAGTTAAATCAAGAACCTTAGAGATGGAAGAGTCAGAAGGGTCATTATTGCGGATGTTAAAGTCCACAAGAATGAGGATAGGGGAGTATGGCCAGAGAAAGAAAGAAAGAGCCAGTAGTCAAAGTCAGTGAGAAAGAGATTTATTTGACAGCTACTTAAAGTAGTAGTATTTATTTATTTATTTATTTATTGCATTTGTATCCCACATTATCCCACCTCTTTGCAGGCTCAATGTGGCTTACAATTCTTTTTCATGGATGCTGGAGGTAGAAGAGAACATACAATTGGTTTTACAGAGGGTTTTGGGTTACATGATGGTGAAATACATGATAGTTTTAAAGCAAAAGACATTAAAGAACATTTCTGGATATATTAGAGAGAGTGCAGTTACACGTGTTGATCTTTATGATATATTTTGTCAAAGAGATGAGTTTTCAGTAGTTTGCGGAAGTTGGCCAATTCATAGACCATTTTCAGGTTGCGTGGCAGCGCGTTCCAGAGCTGTGTGCTTGTATAAGAAAAGGTTGATGCATGCATTGATTTGTATTTCAAGCCTTTGCACTTGGGAGGATGAAGATTAAGGAATGTGCGAGAAGATTTTTTTGCGTTTCTGGGTGGTAGTTCTATTAGGTCTGACATATAGGCTGGGGCGTCACCATGGATGATTTTATGGACTAGGGTACAAAGTTTGAACGTGATGCGTTCTTTGAGTGGGAGCCAGTGTAGTTTTTCACGTAGGGGTTTTGCGCTTTCGTATTTTGATTTGCCGAATATTAGTCTGGCTGCCGTATTCTGGGCTGTCTGGAGTTTTTTAAGTATTTGCTCTTTGCAGCCGGCGTAAAGTACTGTAAGTTACAATAGTCCAGATGACTAAGTACCAATGATTGTACCAGGTTGCGGAAGACACTAGTATAGTGACTAGGCAGATGGAGTGAGGTTCAAAGGAAGAAAGGAAGCGTAGCAGACTGATACCATTGCCTTAGCCAACTGGGTGAGGTGTATAGGAGAAGAAGTAACCTCCATGACAAAGGGCAGCAACTGAAGCTGAGTCCTTGGGGAAAAGCCAGATCCCAATTGGAGCAAGAAGATGGAGTATGAGAGACAAAGAGGTCATGAATGTAGGCAACCTTGTTAGAGACAGAGCAGACATTCCACAGGGTACACGAGAAAGGGATAGAAGAGGGAAGAAAGAGAGGAATAGGAATAAGATTGGAGAGGTTGCAGTTTGACTATATATATGTTAATGAGCTGTTGAAAGTTACAATACTGAGCGAAATGGTATGCCTGCATGCGGGCAGGCTTACAGAACAAGATGGACACGGCTAGTCTCCTGGCTTGGATGGCCAGGGGGCCAATAGCTTTGGTTAAAGGAGATCAGATTAGAGAAATCCTATCTCCATTTCCGAAAACTTTTGGAAAAGAAAATAAGATGATACCTTTTTTATTGGACATAACTTAATACATTTCTTGATTAGCTTTCGAAGGTTGCCCTTCTTCGTCAGATCGGAAATAAGCAAATGTACTAGCTGACAGTGCATATAAGTGAAGACATTCAAGCATTACTATGATAGTCTGACAGGGTGGGAGGATGGGGGTGGGTCGGAGGTATGCATGGGGACATCAAAGCATATCATTGATATTCTAACAGGATGGGTGTGGATAGGTGAGGGGTGATCAACAGAGACATACAGCTTTATGGTTTATAATGGGTTAGGAACCCCAGGTCCTTGTTAAGTCCTTTCTGTTGGGTGTTAAAATATTCAATCATTCTGACTTCAAAGGTCTTACGTTCTTGTATGGTTTTAAAGTTGCCTTTCAGTATTCTCACTGTGAAATCACTGATACAGTGTCCTGGTTCTGTGAAGTGCTGTCCCACCGGGGTGGGGGCCCTACTGGCTGTATTGTTCATGTGATGTCTATGTAAATTGAATCTTGTCTTAAGCATCTGGCCTGTTTCTCCAATATAGCATCCTTCGTTACATTTTTTACACTGAATGATATATACCACATTGGAAGATGAGCAAGTGAAAGATCCCTTTATGTTGAATATCTTTCCTTTGTGGATGACTGTGGGGTCCTGTGAAATATTTTGGCATAGTTTGCAACTGGATAAATTACAGGGAAGTGTGCTCTTCTGTTCCTTTTCAGTCTGTAAAAAGACACGGCTACCACACTCCTCTACGAAAACTTTTGAAAACCTTTTTCTTTATAAGCTACGTAGAACAGAACTTAGCATAATGAGATAAGGTCAAAAAGAAAAAGAAAAAAGGGATAGCTTAACTGTATATTATATTTTTAATTTGTACTGATTTTATTATGTGGTTTATTCTGGTTTGCTGTGCTTTCCTGTCATGAATGGAATTCCTATGTTTGTTTATTTGTATACACTAGTTGTTTTTATACATATGTAAACCGTTCTGTTTTGCAGTCACAATAAGACACGGTATATAAATTAACATAAATAAATAAATAAATGCATCCTTATACGGGATGCATTTGAAATGACATCGTGTGCTATAGCAGACAGCACTGAGGAGGGACAGGGTGCTTGGACGGCACAGCCTGTGGTAATAGAAGAAAGAAGGGCTGTGTACTCGGAGGGAGGAGATGTTTATCAATGGTTGTTAATGTGAAGGTTATGGTAAATAAATTGCTGCGGACCTGGCTGCGGCCTAAATAAAATTCCACATTCGTTAAAGAAAATGGCTTATAGTGTGGTGTTGGATATGGAAGGGCGTGACTGAGTGAGTGCTGAATGCCCGTGTTGTAGGAATAAGATTGGAGAGGTTGCAGCTGACCTGAACATGTATACTCTGGAGGAAAGGAGGAACAGGGGTGATATGATACAGACGTTCAAATATTTGAAAGGTATTAATCCGCAAACGAATCTTTTCCGGAGATGGGAAGGCGGTAGAACGAGAGGACATGAAATGAGATTGAAGGGGGGCAGACTCAGGAAAGATGTCAGGAAGTATTTCTTCACGGAGAGGGTGGTGAACGTTTGGAATGCCCTCCCGCGGGAGGTGGTGGAGATGAAAACGGTAACGGAATTCAAGCATGCGTGGGACAGGCATAAAGGAATCCTGTGCAGAAGGAATGGATCCACAGAAGCTTAGCTGAACTTGGGTGGCAGGGGGAAGAGGGGTTGGTGGTTGAGAGGCTAGGATGGGGGAGGGCAGACTTATACGGGGTCTGTGCCGGAGCCGGTGATGGGAGGCGGGACTGGTGGTTGGGAGGTGGGAAATTCTGCTGCACAGACTTATACGGTCTGTGCCCTGAAAAAGACAGGTACAAATCAAGGTAAGGTATACACATGAGTTTATCGTGGGCAGACTAGATGGACCGTGCAGGTCTTTTTCTGCCGTCATCTACTATGTTACTATGTTACTATGACCTGCACAAGTGGAGTGAGAGCTGATTTAGACTGCCAGAATTGGGTTTGTCCCCTGTAGAGAGGAGAAGGAACAAGAGAGCATGGAGAAGAGTTGGGGAGGCATGATGACAGTGATGAAGTGAGATGCACTCAGACACAATGGAGGTGGCATAATTAAGGTTACCATATGGCTCCAGAAAAAGGAGGACACATTGATCCAGTCCAGGTTTTGCTTCCATTGAAAGCAATGGAAGTAACACCCGGACTGGATCAATGTTTCCTCCTTTTTCTAGAGCCATATGGTAACCCTAGGCATAATGAAAGGAAGAAAACACTGAACCTTGAGAGCTTAACTGTGGAGAAAGTCAAAGACAAAATAGCTGGTGAGATGATGAAAGTAGAAAATGAGAAGTGTCGTCCAGAGGTATGCAATGGTTTGAGATGGAGAGTAGAGACTGGGGAAAGTTAACAGCAAGAAAAGTAAGTGTATTAGAGTGATGGGAAATAGACAGAAAGGGGAAAAGCAAAACTGTTAAGCCATAATCCCCCATGTTCTATATAGTGTGACCGGAGTTACACGCACAAATAAGGTCGTATTCTGATTTGTGCGTGCAACTTAATTACCTTAACAAGCCAATCAGCGCCAATAATTGTCACTACACAGGCAATTATTGACACTAATTGGCATTAATTAAAATTTATGCACAAAACTTGCTAAGCATATTTTGTAAAGTTCTGCATGTAATTATAATTCACAGAACTGAAAAGGGGGCATGTCCATGGCAGGGGTGAAGCCAGACTTCGGCGGGAGGGAGGTCCAAAGCTCAAGGTGAGGGGACACATTTTAGCCCCTCCCCGGCGCCGCCGACCCCCCACTATTGCCGCTCCCCCCCCTCCGTCGCCACCACCACCAACATCTTTAACCCCCCCTGCCGATGACCCTCTCGACCCCCCCTCCCGCCTCCAAACCTCCCCCGCCGCCGCTGCCGTCACCTGCCTTTGCTGGCGGTGGACCCAAACCCCCCCCCCCCCCCCCAAGCCGAGGTTCTCTTCTTCCGGTGCAAGGTTTCGTTCTGTTTCTGTGAGTCTAACGTCGTGCAGGACGTCAGACTCACAGAAACAGAATGAAGCCTTGCGCCGGAAGAAGAGGACCTCGGCTGGCGGGGGTTGAGGTCCCCCACCAGCAAAGGTAGGCAACGGCGGTAGCAGGGGAGGGTTGGCGGCAGAGGGGGGTTCGAGAGAGTCATCGGCAGGGGGGTCCAGGGCCAAATCTACGGGGGCCCAGGTCCCTGTGGCCCCACGAAGCTACGCCACTGGTCTATGGGCATAGAAAGGGTGGGTCATGGGCATTTCTAAAATCTTTGCACACTGATATAGAATACACCCGCTCTGAACCTAACTTAGGGGTCCTTTTACAAAGGCGCGCTGAAAAATGGCTTGCGGTAGTGTAGGTGTGGATTTTGGGCATGCGCCGATCCATTTTTTTAATGCGCCTGTAAAAAAGGCCGTTTAAAAAAATTTTGCCGAAAATGGACGTGCAGCAAAATGAAAATTGCTGCGCGTCCATTTTGGGTCTGAGACCTTACTGCCAGTCATTGACATAACGGTAAAGACTCAAGTGGTAACCGGGCGGTAATGACCTATGTGCACCAAATGCCACTTGGCATGCATCCATTACGTGCGCCCAAAATTAAAAAACATTTTTCAGATGTGCCTATCGGATGCACGCCAAAAATGGAATTACCGCAAGAGCCACGCGGTAGTCAGGCAGTAACTCCATTTTGGCACACATTGGGTGCGCGTAAGTGCTTATGCAGCTTAGTAAAAGGATCCCTAAGTTGCCAGCATTTACACCAAGTTTTACTTTGCATAAATACCTTTGACTAAATTTAGTCACATGGACCAGCGCTAGGCATATTCTATAAACTGCGCCTAACTTTGGGTGTAGTTTATTGAATACACCTAGGTATATTTTTTTGGCATCAATTTTTATTTTGCTATATATAGAGAATCTGGTCCAATAAAGTAGAAGCCATCAGGCATGCATCATCGGGCAGATGGACAGAGGAGCATGGAGTAGAGGAGCAGAGGCTCAACTGGTCTGGGGTGATCCTGGGAGTCACCCCAGAGAGTGCTTGGAGAAATATGCAGATGGACTGCAAAACCTCCCTACTACTACTACTTATCATTTCTATAGCGCTACTAGACGTAAGCAGCGCCGTACACTTGAACATGAAGAGACAGTCCCTGCTCGACAGAGCTTATAATCTAATCAGGACAAATAAGCCATAAGGACAAAGAGTAGCAAGATTCCGGAATCCCAAAGAGTAGCAAGATTCCGCGCAGAATCCCAATAGTAGCAAAATTCTGGAATCCCAAACACTACTACTACTTATCATTTCTATAGCGCTACTAGACGTACGCAGCGCCGTACACTTGAACATGAAGAGACAGTCCCTGCTCGACAGAGCTTACAATCTAATTAGCACCGGATCACAGGCTAGTAGGAGAAGAGGTCCAAGTGGTTCAAGTTGGACCTGAGAATCACCATGGAAGACAGTGGGAGGATTATGCAGATAGACTGAAATACCTCCCCCGTACTTAATTTGACTCAACACATGTTGATGGGCTTAAAAATCATAAAGCTATTGGCACAAAATACATGCCATTCCAAGTAGGATTAATTCTTTGCAAAATTTGTGGAGTTATGTCTTCTAAATGTAACATTTCCAAGTATGTTGGAAGTCCAATTGGTATTGCTCCAAGAGCTCCAATCATAACTGGTACTACCTCACCTTGAGTAATGCGTTCAGTTCTGGTCACCATATCTCAAAAAAAGGTATAGAGGAATTAGAAAAGGTTCAAAGAAGAGTGCCCAAAATGATAAAGGGGATGGGACTCCTCTCATCTGAGGAAAGGCTAAAGAGCCAGCTTGGAAAGGAGACAGCTCAGGGGAGATATGATAGAGGTCTACAAAATCAAGTGGTGTAGAACGAGTAGCAGTGAATCACTTTTGTACTCTTTCAAAAACTGCAAAGACTAGGGGACACTCAATGAAGTTACGTGGAACTCGATGCCGGAAGATGTGGTAACAGTGGTTAGCAAATCTTGGTTTAAAAAGGGTTGGACAAGTTCCTGGAGGAAAGGTACTTGTGACCAGGATTGGCCACTGTTGGAAAAGAATAATGGGCTAGATGTACCGTTAGCCTGACTCAGTATGTCTATTCTTATGTTGTTATGTTACCACTGATTTTTCTTTTCTCCAAAGACTTTCCACTTGAATTTGTAAATAACCTTGTTATTTTTTTCCAGCTGTTTTTCATCTAATATCAGTGGGAATGGACTCTTCTGTAAATCATACATTTCTCTTTTCTATGACCATGAGGTCAAGAACGTTGTGCTCCAATGTTGTGCTAGTTTTTTTTTTTAAGTCCTGTAAGATCTTTACCTGCTCATTTTCTACAAGCTTTTCAACGTTATGTTCCCAATTCCATGCTTCTTGCAGAGACTTCATTGGATTTATTTGCCCACTTGCTCAAGATGTGCATTCGTGATTATTATTATTATTATCGTTAAAGCAAACTTGCCTACATTCTTTTGATATGGCCATTCTGCCACGAAAAAGAGACAAGTAAATCATTCCTTATCAATGTCAGGAGGCCTTTTGAAGCCTCATTTCTATATTGTAGACCAAAGTTTGGTTGGTAAAGGAAGGAATTAAAAAAAAAAAAAGTTTAGTCCTTTCAGATTAAGTACACTTTTACAGTAGAGAATCAGGCGATAGAAAAAAAATGTGAACTTATGCTTTGTATTTCCCTTTGTACCTACTTATGTATCATTTGAATTTCAAATAATCTGATTTTAAATTAGGAACGACAGATTTCATCCTCTCTCCCAGCTTCATGTATTAGCAGCACACGGAATTTCATCTTTGGTTCAAGATTTCTGAGGAACTTATTAAACTGAGCATTTCTTTTGCATATTCGTCCTCAGATGATTTGCCAATTAGTTTTTAAAACTTTGCAAGAGACTGGAGGGCTAGACGCCACAAGACAGATAGGCCTCGTGGCAGCAGTTACAATAACTCCTTCTAGATCCAAGTGTTTTTTTAACAGAAGCAAGCTGTCTTTAAATAAATACACCCCACATGAAAGTAAAACCAAGGTAAGGAGCTAAGAGGAAAAGAATGAAAACATTCTAGATTTTAATATTACTACTACTACTACTTAACATTTCTAGAGCGCTACTAGGGTTACGCAGTGCTGTACAATTTAACAAAGAGAGACAGTCCCTGCTCAAAGAGCTTACAATCTAGAAGACAAGTGAACGGTCGGTCCGATAGGGGCAGTCAAATTGGGGCAGTCTGGATTCACTGAACGGTAAGGGTTAGGTGCCGAACGCAGCATTGAAGAGGTGGGCTTTAAGCAAAGACTTGAAGACGGGCAGGGAGGGGGCTTGGCGTAAGGGCTCAGGAAGGTTGTTCCAAGCATAGGGTGAGGCGAGGCAGAATGAGCGGAGCCTGGAGTTGGCGGTGGTGGAGAAGGGTATTGAGAGGAGGGATTTATCCTGTGAACGGAGGTTACGGGCTTGAACGTAAGGGGAGATGAGGGTACTACTACTACTATTTAACATTTCTAGAGCGCTACTAGGGTTACGCAGCGCTGTACAATTTAACAAAGACAGACAGTCCCTGCTCAAAGAGCTTACAATCTAATAGATAAGAGTGAGAAAAATATAGGACAATCAAGCCATTGTGACATCACTG
This sequence comes from Microcaecilia unicolor, assembly GCF_901765095.1. Taxonomy (NCBI): domain Eukaryota; kingdom Metazoa; phylum Chordata; class Amphibia; order Gymnophiona; family Siphonopidae; genus Microcaecilia; species Microcaecilia unicolor. Next base: position 22,040,310 of record NC_044035.1, on the reverse strand, counting down.
ATGAGGTTGGCTCTTAGGCATTGGTGGAATGAGGCATTATGACATCACAATCTCAGCTCTGGTTAAATCACTGCTATATGTAATACTACTACTACTACTTAACATTTCTAGAGCGCTACTAAGGTTACGCAGCGCTGTACAATTTAACAAAGAGAGACAGTCCCTGATCAAAGAGCTTACAATCTAATAGACAAGTGAACGGTCGGTCCGATTGGGGCAGTCAAATTGGGGCAGTCTGGATTCACTGAACGGTAAGGGTTAGGTGCCGAACGCAGCATTGAAGAGGTGGGCTTTAAGCAAAGACTTGAAGACGGGCAGGGAGGGGGCTTGGCGTAAGGGTTCAGGAAGGTTGTTCCAAGCTAAGGGTGAGGCGAGGCAGAATGAGCGGAGCCTGGAGTTGGCGGTGGTGGAGAAGGGTACTGAGAGGAGGGATTTATCCTGTGAACGGAGGTTACGGGCGGGAACGTAAGGGGAGATGAGGGTAGAAAGATACACAGTGTAATATTAAAATCTAGAATGCTTTCATTTTTTAGCATAGGTCTGTGCTTATAGGGCTTGCACAGCACCAATGCTTCTTTAAGCTTCTAGCTTGCCCAGGAGGAAGTAAGAGTGGCAGCAAGGGCAGGCTAGAAGATGCATCGGTGCTGTGCAAGCCCTATAAGCACAGGCCTATGCTGAAAAGTGCTTTGTCTCACTCCCCTCTGATAGGAAGACTGGGAATCCAAATGGCAGATGACGTTTAATGTGAGCAAGTGCAAAGTAATGCATGTGGGAAAGAGGAACCCAAACCATAGCTATGTGATGTAAGGTTCCCCATTAGGAGTCTCTGCCCAGGAAAATTATGGGCACCTACACGGTTAGTGCGTGCTAATTTTTAGCGCACACTAAAAACAATAGTGTGCCTTTGTAAACAGGGCCGAGGTTGGTAATTATTGTAAGCTCTTTGAGCAGGGACTGTCTTTCTTCTATGTTTGTGCAGCGCTGCGTATGCCTTGTAGCGCTATAGAAATGCTAAATAGTAGTAGTAGTAATTCAAAGTCTCATTTTAAGTACTGTAATGCCCTTTTCAAGGGATTTCTCTTATACTGTTTTTATTCTCTACAGGTTACCCAAAATTCAGCTGCATATTTCTCCAATATTGGCAAGCTTACACTGTCTCCTGGTTTTTTGAAGAACTTAGTTCAAAATATTGACTTTGATTCATAAGGCATTACATGGAGACTTACCTCCCTCTCTTATATCATCTTTATGATTGTACGATTGCTTCAAGGTCCTTGTGCTCTTCAAATGAAAAAAAAATTGATTAGAAGTTCCCGCTTTCAAATAAATATGAATTGAGGAATATGCTTCCTCAATTTTTCATGTTGCTGGTCCTATATTATGGAACTCTCTATGGACTGAGTTAAGGCTATTGTCTACCCCTGTATCATTCAGAAAGGACTTGGAAGCCTATTTATTCAGGAAGGCTTTTAATAATATATTGTAGGAACCATTTTGATAAATATTTTAGTCTCACGAAGAGAGTTTTGTAAGGGTGTTTTGTCATATTATTATTATTATTATTATTATTATTATGTATGCTTTTTATTTGAAAACCACCTAGAATGTTAAAAGAGCAAAATATAAACCTTTTAAATAAATAAGAATATATCTGCAAAGAGAAAATTAAGCAAGACCCCACAAAAAGTTATTTTTGCTTTCTACCTTGACAACAGGAATGCCAAGAAAGGGAAATGGGACTTGATATACCACCTTTCTGTTTTTTTCAACTACGTGCAAGGCAGTTTACATAGTATATACAGGTACTTATTTGTACCTGGGGCAATAGCAGGTTAAGTGACTTACCCAGAGTCATAAGGAGCTGCAGTGGGAATTGAACCCAGTTCCCCAGGATCAAAGTCCACTAAACTAACCATTAGGCTACTCCTCCTCCGTTAGCAACATTCTACATGGAATCTCAAATAATAGCAACATTCCATGTAGACTCTCAAATAGGGAAAGGGAAATGGGACTTGATATACTGCCTTTCTGTGGTTTTTGCAACTCCATTCAAAGCGGTTTACATAGTATATTCAGGTACTTATTTTGAACCAGGGGCAATGGAGGGTTAAGTGACTTGCCCAGAGTCACAAGGAGCTGCAGTGGGAATTGAACCCAGTTCCCCAGGATCAAAGTCCACTGCACTAACCACTAGGTTACTCCTCCACTCATTCCACCAATAAGAGCCAACCTCATCAGTGATGTCACAATGGCTTGATTGCTCAATACTTGGCTCACTTCTGATATTGTGATGTCATAAGGGAAAGGGAAATGGGACTTTGATATACCACCTTTCTGTGGTTTTTGCAACTACATTCAAAGTGGTTTACATATTATGTACAGGCGCTTATTTGTACCTGAGGCAATGGAGAGTTAAGCAACTTGCCAAGAGACACATGGAGCTTCAGTGGGTCACTGCACTAATCACTAGGCTACTCCTCCACTAACAACATTCTCTGTAGAATCTCAAATAGGGAAAGGGAAAACGGGTCTTGATATACCACCTTTCTGTGGTTCTTGCAACTACATTCAACACAGTTTACATACAAGTATTTATTTGTACCTGGGGGCAATAGCAGGTTAAATGAATTGCCCAGAGTCACAAGGAGTTGCAGTGGGAATCAAAGTCTACTGCAATAACCACTAGGCTACTCCTCTACTAACAACATTCCATGCAGAATCTCAAATAGTAGCAACATTCCAGAAAGATAAATAGGACTTGATATACCACCTTTCTGTTTTTTTCAACTACGTGCAAGGCAGTTTACATAGTATATACAGGTACTTATTTGTACCTGGGGCAATAGCAGGTTAAGTGACTTACCCAGAGTCATAAGGAGCTGCAGTGGGAATTGAACCCAGTTCCCCAGGATCAAAGTCCACTAAACTAACCATTAGGCTACTCCTCCTCCGTTAGCAACATTCTACATGGAATCTCAAATAATAGCAACATTCCATGTAGACTCTCAAATAGGGAAAGGGAAATGGGACTTGATATACTGCCTTTCTGTGGTTTTTGCAACTCCATTCAAAGCGGTTTACATAGTATATTCAGGTACTTATTTTGAACCAGGGGCAATGGAGGGTTAAGTGACTTGCCCAGAGTCACAAGGAGCTGCAGTGGGAATTGAACCCAGCTCCCTAGGCTCAACGTCTGCTGCGCCAACCACTAGGCTACTCCTCCACCATGAGCATAAACTGTTCTGGCAATAAAGTGAGGTACGATTCCTCCACACTTTGTGCTCCTTTTACTACGATGCACTAATGGATTTTAGCGCACTCTAAATGATAAGATGCCCATTATATACCTATAGGTAGTGCGCTAAATCTGTTAACGCACCTCAGTAAAAGGACCCCTTTGTCCTGGTGTGGTACTTGGATTGGTTCTAATCATGTGTGTCTCAGAGTATAGGTATAATGGAGTGAGCAGCACCCACTATAAGGGTAATTCCATAACTTAGGTGCTTACATGTAAAGTTTGCACCCTGGTCCACAAAATTGTTCACGGTGAAGCCCCGACCCATATGTCAGACCTCATAGACCTGCCAACTAGGAACCCAAAAAGATCAGCAAGCACATTCTTGAATCTCCACTACCCCAGCGGCAAAGGACTTAAATATAAATCCACATAGGCATTCAGCTTCTCCTACATAAGTGCGCAGCTATGGAACGCACTACCAAAGGCCATAAAAACTGTGCAGGACCTAACAATCTTCCGAAAACTACAGAAAATCAACTTGTTCAAGAAGGCATACCATAATGATCCATCCTAACTACTAGACAACTAGACTTTAAATGAACTAGACAAAACTGAACTCTTTACACTAGACTGATAACCTTCGGTGCTACTAATGAAAGTTACGCAATACGGACGACCACCTTAATTCTCTTGCCGGAAATGAACTTTCAATAGTTGACTATCTAATCCTATATAATAATTCTCACCTCCAATGTTCTGTCTTCCTGCCTGGGACCGTGGCTCCTTCCAAGTTGATCTGCTAGGCTTCGTAGATCAGGCTATCACCGTAGCCATTATGATGTCAACTTCAGAACCCGGGGGGAAAAAAAAACATGCCTCACAGCTGATCCATGTCCACAGGAGGGTCGCTGGACATGGGTGGCTGCAGGGGGGGCAGGGGAGAGAGGAGGGTCGCTGGACATGGGTGGCAGGAGGGGAACAGGGGAGAGAGGAGGTTCGCTGGACATGGGTGGCTGCAGTGGGTGCAGGGGGAGAGGAGGGTCACTGGACATGGGTGGCTGCAGGGGAGCCGAAGAAATCCTTGCTAGCGCCCATTTCATTTGTGTCAGAAACTGGCCTTTTTTACTAGTTTATTTTATAATTCATTCTATCACTCAGGAACTTCAAGGCAATACCACTTTGCATTTTACTGTACCATTTATGCGCTTTAATGCAATACTACTTGTAATTCTCTATCCGGAAATGGCGATCGCCATTACGGCATAATGTAAGCCACATTGAGCCTGCACATTGGTGGGAAAATGTGGGATACAAATGCAACAAATAAATAAATAAATAAATATTTAGAATACTAGCACTTTCGTGTATGTACGCATCTACATACATAAATGTTAGTATGGAGTCTAAGCGCTAGTATGCAAATACTCCCTTAACATGCATGACACGTATTTGTAATGGATAGACCATGGGTAGGATATAGGTGGGTCCCCACTTAGGCACATAACTGATGGGCAGATGATCGACAGCCCCGCGCTGTTCCAAACAGTGCTCTAAAAATAGCACTGGAACAGCGCGGGGGTTTACCGCCCCTGTGATCATAGCTTACAAATTTAAGCACGCTATTATCTCTGACCATAGGGTAAAGTGCGGGAGGATCTCAGGCACAATCCTCCCTTTTTTCTGTTTACTCCCGTGGGACTCAGGGGCGTAGCCAGACTTCGGCAGGAGGGGGGTCCAGAGCCCAAGGTGAGAGGGCACATTATAGCCCCCCCCCCGGCACCGCTGACCCCCCCCACCACTTTTGACCCCCTCCCGGCACCGACACCCTTCCCCCATCCCTTTTGACCCCTCGCCCTCCCGCTGCCACCAACCCTCCCTCGCCACCGCCAGCCGAAGTCCCTTTCAGCGTCGGTCTCCGAGTGCGGCGCGTTCGCTGATCTGGATTCTGTTTCTGTGAGTCCTGGACTCACAGAAACAGAATCCAGATCAGCAACGCGCCGGACTTGGAGACCGGCGCTGAAGAGGACTTCGGCTGGCAGGGGTTGGGGACCCCCGCCAGCAAAAGTACCTGACGGTGGTGGCGGCAGGGGAGGATTGGCGGCGGTGGGAGGGGGGGGGTTGAATGTGGTGGGGGAGGTTCAGTGGCGGGGGATGAAATCAGGGGGGTCAGGGCTAAATCTGTGGGGGCCCATGCCCCCATGGCCCCACCTAGCTACGCCCCTGGTGAGACCATAGAGTTCTCCGCCCAGATGGATTTCTGCTTGCATTTAAGGATACACTATACAGAATACCTGTTTGCTAAGAGTCAATGAAATCAAGGGTCATAGTTACTATCATGGGCTGCTGTTAACACGTATTATGTTATAGTGGAGGAATAGCTTAATGGTTAGTGCAGTGACCTGAGAACCAGGGGAATTGGGATGGATTCCCACTGCAGCTCCTTGTGAGTCTGAGCAAGTCACTTAATCCTCTGTTGCCCCAGGTACAAAAACTCAGATTGCAAGCCCACTAGGGACAGAGAAAGGGCCTGTATATAATAAAAGCGTGAACCACTTTTTATCTCCTTTACCTCTAACCTGAGTTATTAGTAACTAGACCCCATTACACAAAAGGGAATTGTGATCAAATAAAACACGTTGACCTTAGCATATGTTAGTAATTACAGTCCACAATGACTTGGCAAGACACCACCATACCTTAGAAGTGCATGTTGCAAAATCTATGAATCACTTGAGATTGCCCACTTACCCATATAAGGAGTGTCACTTACTTCACCTCTAAAAACTCTCAATTATTTTTTGTTATTTTGTCCCTTCAAGATGTTCAGCCATTCCAGTATAATTAAACAGGAATTCGTGGCTCGTGTCTACCTTCCTTTCTCAAACCATGGTGGCTTTCAGTAAACTTCCCTATAAGGGTTCTTCTGAGTCCTATAACCCATACGAGCAAAACATTGTTCACTTCTTTTTTTTTTAAAATCAGCAACAGTGATGTAGACTGTTTGAAAATGGCATGTATTATAGCAACAAGACGGCAATTTAAGTACATCCAGTCTATCATAACATTTTCTGTGATGCATTGGAAAGTGTATGTTTTTATAAGTGTCTTCAGAATTTAGATCCAGTGTCTGACAAAAACACTGGCAAGTTTAATAGAGAAACCTCGAGACTGGTCCTGATTGAAAATGATAGATTAACAGCATGATCATCAAAATGATTTTTTTTTTTCTCCCTGCATGTCACTATAAATCAGAGTTTGTTATTATGTACCCATCGCACACTGCCAGCATTCCCTATGGGAGCTAAAAATCCTCATAGGAAGGTAACACTGATATATTATGCATACTAATATTGTGATAATTTCCTAGAATTCATGCCTTGTCTGCAAAGAGATTGCAAACTTTCATTTCCTCACAATTCTCATGAGGTTACACATTCAGCATTTGATTTATTGTTAGGTAATAACATATCCTTCTTTAGACAATAGAAGTTTAGCTTTACAGCATAGATATTAAAGGAAGCAGTAAAGGGGACTCACACTCAAGCAGGATACAATCAGATCTCTCTAGCAAAACTATTACTTGGTTATACTCACTGTTTTGTTTTTTTTAATTGCCACACAGGTCCATCAAGCCCAGCATCCTGTTTCCAACAGTGGCCAATCCACAGTCACAAATACCTGGCAAGATCCCCAAAACGTTCAATACACGTTATGCTGTTTATCCCAGAAATAAGCTGTGGATCTTCCCCAAATCAATTTAATGATGGTCTATGGATTTTCCTTTAGGAAGCCATCCAGACCTTGTTTTAAACCCCGCTAATCTAACCGCCTTTACCACATTCTCTGGCAATGAATTCCAGAGTTCCCTCTAAGCTGAGTGGGAGTCCTTCACCTACAGTTCTGCCAGCGTGGGGTGCTGTTTCACTATCACATTTTCAATATTTAGGGACAGGCAAGCTCTATAGGACTCCAGGGAACCTGTCTGTCCTTAGCAATTGAAAGCACAATATTGAAGCACTGCCCTCCACTGGCAGCTATGCAGTTGGAGGAATCCTGCTCAGCTTAGAAGGAACAGTAGTTATACTCTTTTAATATTTATTAATTAGTAAAAAAAAGGCCCTTTTCTGACACAAATGAAACGGGCGCTAGCAAGGGTTTCCTCGGATTGTGTATGTTTGAGAGAGTGTATGTGAGAGTGACTGTGTGTGAGAGAGAGAGAGTGAATGTGTGAGTGTGTGTGTGTGTGTGTGAGAGAGAGAGAGAGAGAGTCCGGGTGCGAGTGTGTCTGTGAGAGAGAGAGTGTGTGTGTGAGAATGAGAGTGTGTGCAAGTGCGTGAGACACAGTGTGAAAGAGAGAGAGTGTGTTTCACACAGATACAGTGTGTGCGACAGAGAGAGTGTGTGAGACACAGACTCTCTGTGAGACTGAGTGTATGAGACCAAAAGAGTGTGTGAGTGACTGTGTGACACATAGAGAGTGAATGTGATTCAGTGTGAGACATAGTGTGAGAGTGAGAGAGAGAAAGACATTGACTGTGAGAGAGAGAGAGAGTGTGTGTGTGTGACAGAGATACCTCCCCCCTCCCTCTCTCTGGTGTCAGCCCCCACCCCATCTCTCTGTGTGACACATAGAGAGTGAATGTGATACAGTGTGAGACATAGACTGTGTGAGAGAGAGTGTGTGAGAGAAAGACATTGACTGTGAGAGAGAGAGAGCGTGTGTGAGAGAGAGTGTGTGTGTGAGACAGAGATACCTCCCCCCCCCCTGGTGTCAGGCCCCCCTCCCTCCCTCTCTCTGGTGTCAGGCCCCCCCCCTCTCTCTCTGGTGTCTGAGCGTTACTGTGCAGGACGCTGAGCTTTGGCTGTGCTTCAAGGAACTGACCAATCCTATTTAATAGAATGCACCTCCAACATTCTGAAGCCGAGAAACCTCGTGTGATTGGTCACTTCTGCTTGTGACAAACCCGAAAGTATGTGATGTCAATTCAGGAGATGGATACAGAGAGCAGGAACGCCTCAGCCATGTAGTCAGCTTCAGAATGTTGGAGGTGCGTTTTATTATATAGGATAAGTGATCTTACCCTATAAATTTGGTTGAAAGATGGGCGTCCTTCTCTTTCGAAAATGAGCCCGATAGTGCCATAAAACCATCACTAATGCTAAGCACATGAAAACAAACTAAAGAATAAATATTCAGCTGGAGGTGGTAAGCATTTTTTTTTTTAGCTGCTGCTGACTTTATGTCCCAATATTTAATGTCAGGTCATTTTGAGGTATCAACATTGAATATTTAGGTTTGTGTGGCTGTGATGGAGTGTTTGTTCTGTCATAAGGACATAACCACCCTTCCCCACCAGGGAAATGTACCAGGAATTGGCCTTTTAGAATGACATCCTGGGTTTGAGATTAGTCCCATGGCCCCACTTTTACAGTTAGGGCGCATACATTGGGCATCTGCATAGGAGGTTATAGCCTGTTTGGGAATGGTACATGGCAAGTGACAGTGGGGACTAGCCCTTTTGGATTCTAGTGATACATTTTCTGTTAGCATCTCATTTGCATAGGAAGATAGGCGGTGGACATTGCTGATCTAGAAAATCCGGGAAGGGAGAAAAGGACCCTGTTAGGCCCTAAAAGGGGTAGGGGAGAGGATATCTGTTTACCTCAGAATCATAAAGGATCAAAAGGTGAGTGATTACTGGGGAACCCGGACTCACCATAACTAAGAAGGAGGATCCAAATAAAGACCCTAAAATAGGTGAGCTTAAAGAGTTAGAGATTGTCTTCTTTTAAAAGGTGTCCTCTAGAGGTTGGTACTAGATGAGTAGATTGATCTTTTGTTAGAGTACTACAGTGGATTGTGAACTAACTTTTATGGAGATAGCAGATGCTGAATAAGGAGAATGGTAGACTGAAGCCAGAGAACAATAGTTGATAATGACTGGCTATCTCTTATGCAATTAAGTGTGATATTCAACACTTAACCAGCTAAGCTAGGACTGAGTTTTGAGTGGTCCGATTTTTTTCAGCTTAATTTAGAACAGTAGTTTTCAAACTTGGACCTGGAGGCACACCAGCCAGTCAGGTTTCAGAATACCCACAATGAATATTGATGAGAGAGATTTGCATGCAATAAAGATAGTATATGCAAATGTCTGTCATGAATATTCATCATGAGTATCCTGACTGGCTAATGTGCCTCTAGGACCAGGTTTGGAAACCACTGATTTAGAAGTTTAAGTACTGAATATCGGCACTAAACTAAGTAAGTGCTGACACGACCCCCTGACTGTCCTGAAAATCAGCAGCTTTCAGTTCAGTGATATTAAGTGCTGTTGAATATCAGTACAGAGCCCTGCATAAGTGATTTTACTGGTCAGGAGTCTCTTCTGTCCCCCAAAATTGGTTCAAATGTCAACCTGTACGGTCCGATATTCAGCTGGTGGTGATGCTCGCTTAGTGTGTGAGTCCTTACCACTTACAGTGGAGTGGAGGAGTGGTTAGAGCATCGGTCTTGCAATCCAGAGGTGGGCAGTTCAAGCCCCACTGCTGCTCCTTGTGATCTTGGGCAAGTCATTTAACCCTCCATTGCCTCAGGTATAGACTAAGATTGTGAGCCCCCCTGGGACAGAGAAATATCCAGTCTACCTGAATGTAACTCCCCTTGAGCTACTACTGAAAAAGGTGTGAGCAAAATCTAAATATATGGAATGTTGCTACTATTGAAGATTCTACCTGGAATGTTTCTGCTTTTTGAGATTCTGGAATGTTGCTACTATTTGAGATTCTAGATGGAATGTTGCTAGTGGAGGAGTGGCCTAGTGGTTAGAGCACTGGTCTTGCAATCCAGAAATGGCCACGTCAAATCCCACTGCTGCTCCTTGTGATCGTGGGCAAGTCACTTAACCCTCCATTGCCCCAGGTACAAACTTACATTGTGAGGCCTCCTGGGACAGAGAAATATCCAGTGTACCTGAATGTAACTCACCTTGAGCTACTACTGAAAAAGGTGTGAGCAAAATCTTAATAAATACATAAAGGGTGGTGGTATAAGCTCATGTGCTAATGGCCATGAGCTAATGTGAAAATTAACACATGGCCATTAATAAGAAAAATTGGTCATTTTACCCCACTAGTAAAGATGGGCTTAGTGTGTGGGAATGACCCATGTAAGGACACACCAAGGCCACTTTTTACCGCTCGTTACATCTTTGCATTCTTTTTTTGTGCACTGTATGCATGCTATTACCCTTTAAGGCTCACAAAGGTATTGTATGCACCAGGGGCATAGCCAGACTTCGGCGGGAGGGAGGTCCAGAGCACGAGGTGAGGGGGCACATTTTAACCCCCCTGGCACTGCCGAACCCCCATTTTTAACCCCCCCCCCGCCATTTTTGACCTCCCCGCCGACACCACCACCACCTTTGATCCCCCCCCAGCACCAACCCTTTCGACCCCCTCTTCCTGCTGCCACCAACCCTCCCCCGCCGCTGGGTACCTTTGCTGGTGGGGGTCCCCAACCCCCACCAGCCGAGGTCCTCTTCTCCGGCGCGGCTGCGTTGCTGATCTGCAAGGGCAGGCATCTGTACATGCAAGACGTCAGAATCACAGAAACAGAAGCCTTCCCTTGCAGATCAGCAACGCAGCCGCGCCGGACAAGAGGACCTGGGCTGGTGGGGGTTGGGGACCCCCACCAGCAAAGGTACCCTACGGCGGCGGTGGCAGGGGAGGGTTGGCAGTGGGGGGGTAGAAGGGGTTGGTGGCGGGGGGGGGGGGGCAGGGTCAAATTTATGGGGGCCCATGCCCCTGTGGCCCCACGGAGCTACGGCCCAGGTATGCACTTTATTGTATAGATATACAGACATACAAGCAATTTGCATATACTTTATATTTTAAGGCACCCAAATAAACCTAATGCACACTGTGATCCTTCCGATATTGGTTTTAAAGACCTCTTTTTGATTGCCATTACTGCTCCATTTCCCCAGACTTATCATGGCTTCTTGCATTACTGTCAAAGTTTGCTTTTTCAAACTTCTGTTGGCCCTAATAATAACTCCCAAATACAGTGCTGAATTGCTTGTAAGTAAATATACTGAAAATTAATTTCCAATGCTTGTCAATCTGAGTCTTTAAAAAGAGCTGCATTTGACATAAGAACAACCTCAATAATAACAGGAAACATTAATGAATACGTTTGCTTTTCTAAATCGAGGAAATAAATAGCTGGCACAAAAGACTGGCACATTCCAGTAACATTTCAAGAGAGGTGTTTAATTGTCATAATGGATTGTCCTAGTGGTTAGAGCACAGGTCTTGCAATCCAGAGGTGGCCAGGTCAAATCCCACTGCTGCTCCTTGTGATCTTGGGCAAGTCACTTAACCCTCCATTGACCTCAGGTACAAACTTAGATTGTGAGCCCCCCTGGGACAGAGAAATATCCAGAGTACCTGAATGTAACTCACCTTGAGCTACTACTGAAAAAGGTGTGAGCAAAATCTAAATAAATAAATAAAGATTCCATTCAGAATCTCAAAGAATAGCAACATTCCATGTAGAACCCTAAAGAATATCAAGATTCTGGAATCCTAAAGAGTGACAAGATTCCATGCAGAATCTCAAACAGTAGCAACATTCCATGTAGAACCCTAAAGAATAACAAGTGGAGGAGTGGCCTAGTGGTTAGAGCACCAGTTGTTACAATCCAGAGGTGGCTGGTTCAAATCCCACTGCTGCTCCTTGTGATCTTGGGCAAGTCACTTAACCCTCAATTGCCTCAGGTACAGACTTAGATTGTGAGCCCTCCTGGGACAGAGAAATATCCAGAGTACCTGAATGTAACTCATCTTGAGCTACTACTAAAAAAGGTGTGAGCAAAATGGAAATTAAAAAAAAAACCCCATTTCAGAATATTTAAGAATAACACAGTTTCACTTATAGGATCCAACTTTTGAAAGAGGCTGTGGGTGTTGAACTCATGAACTCAATGGGTTCCCTATTCAAAGGATTTAACCAGGCTACAGAGGCTCCTGGCCACTTAAATCACCCGAAGGGGCAGATTCTATATATGGCACCTACAAAAAAATGGCACGGAAATGAATGCGGACTAAGCACATTCTATAAGTGGCGCCTAGATTTAGACACGGTTTATAGAATACGCTTAGTTGATATCTCAACACCTAAAACTAGATGCCTCCATTTACACCAACAAAAACCTGGCACAAATCCCAGTGAATAGATTTAGGTGCAATGGGCCACTGCGTAAATTTCAAAAGGCCCATGAAATGCCCGTTTCCCCACTTATAACCACGGCCCTTTTTGCCTGTGTGGGTTGGAAGTTAGGCGCTCTGCATTGCAGAATGCACTCGGCGAGTTGTGCGCATAAATTCCCTTGAGATTACATTCACATGTGTATGTGCCCATTGCACGCTAAATTGTATTGTACACGCTTAGCAAGCAATCAGCAAAGCATGCAAGTGGAAGAGGGCAGACATGTGAGCGGACCCACACTTACACACAAAACTTAGGTACATGGAAAAATGCAGCATTTCTATGTTAACTAGTGGAACCATGCCCGTTTCCTCAACAATGAAACGGGCCCTAGGAAGGCTGTCATATAAGCTTTTTTTTTTCTCTCTTCCTTGCCCTCTCCTCCCCTCCATGTCCAGTGGTTCTCCTCTTGCCTGCCCTCCCATCCCATCCATGTCCCGCAATTCTCTCCTCTACTGTCCTTTCATCCCATCCATGTCCATCAATTCTCCTCTGCCCTGCCCTCCCCTTCCCTTCCCTTCCTCCCTCCCTCCCCTCGATGTCCCGCGATTCTCTCCTCCCCTCAATTTGTACCTGAACGTTCTCTGGCTGGCGGCGCTATTCCATTCCATTCGTAACATCTCCTGATGTCAGCCAGCCTCCAGCATTCCCTTCCCTCTCACTGTTCCGCCCTCTGACGTCACTACGTCTTGACGCGAGGGTGGGACAGTGAGGGGGAATGGAACGTTGGAGGCTGGCTGACGTCAGGAGATGTTACGAACCCAGGCAGCCAGACATGGAACGTTGGAGGTGCAAACTACAATATGTTAATGTTTATGCCTGCCTTTTACATGAGGTAATGATAGCTACTACTACTACTTATCACTTCTATAGCGCTACAAGGCATACGCAGCGCTGTACACCATACACAAAAAGACAGTCCCTGCTCAAAGAGCTTACAACCTAGACAAGACAGACAGAACAATTAAGGGTAAGGGACTAAGGTGAAGATAAAAGGACAGGGCAAGTGAGGGTTAGGATTCAAAAGCAGTGGTAAAGATGTGGGCTTTAAGTTTGGACTTGAAATTGGCCAAAGAGGGGGCTAGACGTACAGGCTCAGGAAGTCTATACCAGGCGTGAGGTGCAGCAAGATAAAAGGAACAGAGTCTGGAATTAGCAGTAGAAGAGAAGGGAACAGATAAGAGAGATTTATCTACAGAACGGAGTACTGGGGCGGCGTAGGGGGGGGGGGCGTAGGGAGAGACAAGAGTGGAGAGGTACTGGGGAGCAGCAGAGTGAATGCACTTGTAGGTCAGTAAGAGAAGTTTGAATTGAATGTGGAAACGAATAGGGAGCCAGTGAAGTGACTTAAGGAGAGGGCTAATGTGAGCACAGCGACTTTGGCGGAAAATGAGTCGCACAGCAGAGTTTTGGACTGATTGAAGAGGAGAGAGATGGCTAAGAGGGAGGCCGGTGAGAAGCAGGTTACAATAATCAAGATGAGAGGTGATAAGAGTGTGGATAAGGGTTCTGGTTGAGTGCATCAATGTTGGCACAGAAATGCCAATTTATGCTTTTTCTAGGCACCCAGATGCTGTTATAGAATTTGTGCTCAGTGATCTGCATTTTAGTGCCAAAATTTGGGCAACCTTTATATAATTCCCCCTCCTCCCCATGTGCGCTCCTGTCATGAAGCCTTTTTGGTGAATATAGGATAGAGGACATTGAGGATGTGGTAATGGTGGATAGCGTACCTGGGTTTTAAAAAAATGTTTAGAAGAGTTCCTGGAGGCAGTGGCGTTCCTAGAGGGGCTGACACCCGGGGTGGATCGCCGATGCGCCCCACCCCCTGGGTGCAGCGCCCCCCCCCCCCCCGGTGCAGCGTGACCCCCCCCCGGCGAAAGGACACCCCCCCACCCCAGCGAAAGAACCCCCCCGGTGCATGCCGCTGGGGGGGGTGCCACGCGCCGGTCAGTGTCGTTCGTTTCCATGCTCCCTCTGCCCCGGAACAGGTTACTTCCTGTTCCAGGGCAGAGGGAGCATGGAAATGAATGACGCTGACCGGCGCGTGGCGTGCACCCGAGGCGGACCGCCCCCACCGCCCCCCCCCCTTGGTACGCCACTGCCTGGAGGAAAAGTTCATAGTCTATTATTGAGATGGACATGAGGGAAACCACTGCTTGCCCTGGAATTGGTAGCATGGAATGTTGCTACTCTTTGGGATTCCGGAATCTTGTTACTCTTTAGGATTCTAGAATGTTGCTACTCTTTGGGATTCTGGAATCTTGTTACTCTTTAGGATTCTGGAATATTGCTAGTATTTGGATTTCTGCCAGGTACTTGTGACCTGGATTGGCCACTTTTGGAAGCAGGATGCTGGGCTAGATGGACCAATGGCCTGACCCAGTATGGCTATTATTATGTTCTTATAATATAGTTATGTAGCACAAGCAGCAGCAGAACTGAGATGCTTGGAATGCTCTCCCGCGGGAGGTGGTGGAAATGAAAACGGTAACGGAATTCAAACATGCATGGGATAAGCATAAAGGAATCCTGTGCAGAAGGAATGGATCCTCAGGAGCTTAGTCAAGATCGGGAGGCGGGGCTGGTGGTTGGGAGGCGGAGATAGTGCTGGGCAGACTTATACGGTCTGTGCCAGAGCCGGTGGTGGGAAGCGGGACTGGTGGTTGGGAAGCAGGGATAGTGCTGGGCAGACTTATACGGTCTGTGCCAGAGCCGGTGGTGGGAGGCAGGGATAGTGCTGTGCAGACTTATACGGTCTGTGCCAGAGCCGGTGGTGGGAGGCGGGGCTGGTGGTTGGGAGGCGGGGATAGTGCTGGGCAGACTTATACGGTCTGTGCCAGAGCCGGTGGTGGGAGGCAGGGATAGTGTTGGGCAGACTTATACGGTCTGTGCCAGAGCCGGTGGTTGGGAGGAGGGGCAGGTGGTTGGGAGGCGGGGATAGTGCTGGGCAGACTTATACGGTCTGTGCCAGAGCCGGTGGTGGGAGGCAGGGATAATGTTGGGCAGACTTATACGGTCTGTGCCAGAGCCGGTGGTTGGGAGGAGGGGCAGGTGGTTGGGAGGCGGGGATAGTGCTGGGCAGACTTATACGGTCTGTGCCAGAGCCGGTGGTGGGAGGCAGGGATAATGTTGGGCAGACTTATACGGTCTGTGCCAGAGCCGGTGGTTGGGAGGAGGGGCAGGTGGTTGGGAGGCGGCGATAGTGCTGGGCAGACTTATACGGTCTGTGCCAGAGCTGGTGGTGGGAGGCAGGGATAGTGCTGGGCAGACTTATACGGTCTGTGCCAGAGCCGGTGGTTGGGAGGCAGAGCCGTTGGTGGGAGGCAGGGATAGTGCTGGGCAGACTTATACGGAACTTCTCCATAAATAATCCTATGAATCAAGGTGGAAACGTTAAAGGCAATTAATTAATTGTAATAGCTCTTCTCCACACCGGACATAGACATGCAGATCAGGTGCTAGGAATACACCCAGCTGTCTCTTGTCTGCAAGGCCTGCTTCTGAAGCTGGACTGTGCTCAAGGACTTTGGGAGGTTTGCAGGGAAAGCAGAGCACAGATGCTACAGTTCTGGTTCCACAGCGTGTCGGGTGTCAAGTCACGCTATCACATATCAGGGTTGAAGGCACACATCTTTACTAGCCCCTGCGCTGTCCATAAATCAAGCCAGCATGGTGTAAAACCATCCATCAAAGTCACAAACACTTCAGATTCTGGGGATCGTCAAGAACTTGCCTACCTTAGTTCCTTCCTAGTGACAACCTGGGAGGACTCTGCAGGTCAAACTGTGCCTTGGACTGGAGTGAGCAAATCACTCAAACTGTATTGTGCCAGAAGAGAACTTAAACTGACCGCAGCCCAAAGCATGGGATTATCCCTGTCATTAAACAGTCCAAATACTACCATTTTCAATAAATCCATTAAGGTAGGCCGGCGAGGGGCATGCCGAGCAGCCGCACATAACATGGCGGCTGTTGCCCGGCAGCTCCTGCGTCAGAGCGACCCTTCCTTTCCGGCTTCCCCATCGGCGATTGAGATGACGCGGCAGGAGACCCCCTTGTCGTTGGTTGGGAAGCCGGAAGGGGCAGGGCTACAGGGGAAAGCATAAAAGCTGCCAATGAGGGCTAGGGAGCCTCTTGTTGGCAGCGAGCGGCGCGGGAGTTTCAATCGCGGTATTAGCCGGCTGTCAGATCAGCTGATTTCCCTCCCTTTTTTTTATTTTCTCCGTTTCTCACAAAACACAGACTGAAAAAAAGCATCCTCATATCATCTAGTGACATGGCAATATGTTCTCATCGCCACCTTAATCATCCTCCCCTCCACTCGCTTGTTACCGAGCTGTAATATTTCATAAAAGGAGAACAAAAGACTGAATATGTGATCTGAGGGTTGTTCTTTAGCCTCCTCAACCTGCTTCTGTGTACTTCGCTGCCATCTACTGACCGTCAAAAACTTTGCTTAGAAGACTGCACAAAAGCCAGGCCATCTGCACCAGTCATTCATGCATCTATATGACAGATGAAGGTAGAGAGAACAGTTAAAGAGCTTTTTATTGGAGGCTGGCACATGTGTATTCTTGAATAAGGCATAAGAACATAAGAATAGCCATACTGGGTCAGACCAATGGTAAACCTAGCCCAGTATCCTAATTCCAACCGTGACCAATCCAGGTCACAAGTACCTGATAGAATACCAAATAGTAGCAACATTCCATACGACCAATCCCAGGGCAAGCAGTGGCTTCCCCATGCCCATCTCAATCATAGACTATGGACTTTTCCTCCAAGAACTTGCCCAAGCCTTTTTTTTAAACCCAGATATGCTAACCACTGTTACCATATCCTCTGGCAATGAGTTCCAGAGCTTAACTATTCTTTGAGTGAAAAAAATATTTCCTCCTATTTGTTTTAAAAGTATTTCCATGTACTTTCATTGAGTGTCCCCTGGTCTTTCTACTTTTGAAAGAGTGAAAACTCTATTCACTTTCATCAAATGCTTGCTGCAGACTGCCAAAGTGAAAAGAAGCATTTTCTCGCCAGCTGAGATGTTTTGGGGGTAGTAGGGGAGGGGAAGAATACTTAGTGCTCACCCACTTTTTGCCTAGGCCCACCCAAAATCTGTTGTCTGGCTATGCCCCTGGTATATGGTGCCTAAAAAAATTGACGCTGCAATCAGTGCCGACAAAGCATATTCTATAATCGGCGCCTAGATTTAGGGGCTGATTATAGAATACGCTTAGTTGATATCTCAGCGCCTAAATCTACCTGCATCCATTTACACCAACGAAAACATGGCATAAATCCCAGCTTGTAGATTTACGCGCCTTGGGCCATATTCTATAACTACGCACGTAAATTTCAGAACACCCACGAAACGCCCACCCATCGCCGCGCCTCTTTTTGCTTATGTGCATTAGAAGTTTGGCACACTTGGTTAAAGAATATACTTAGCGAGTTTTGTGCCTAAATTTTAATTAGTGCCAATTAGTGCTCATTATTGCTTCTTAAGTGTTGTTATCAGCGCTCGTTAGCTTTGTTAAGTCAATTAAGTTGCACGCATTGTCATACAGTCTGTGCCAATTTTAATGCAGATCTATTGGAACACTATCAGGCTTATTTTCGAAAGAGAAGGGCGCCCATCTTCCGACACAAATTGGGAGATGGGCGTCCTTCTCTCAGGGTCGCCCAAATCGGCATAATTGAAAGTCGATTTTGGGCGCACTCAACTGCTTTTCATTGCGGGGACGACCAAAGTTCACAGGGGTGTGTCGGCAGCGTAGCAAAGGCGGGACTGGGGCATGATTAAGAGATGGGCGTCCTCGGCCAATAATGGAAAAAAGAAAGGCATCCCTGATGAGCACTTGGCCGACTTTACTTGGTCCATTTTTTCTTGCGACCAACTCATGAAAAGGTGCCCGAACTGACTAGATGACCACCGGAGGGAATCGGAGATGACCTCCCCTTACTCCCCCATTGGTCACCAACCCCCTCCCACCCTAAAAAAAAAAAAACTTAAGAAAAGTTTTTTACCAGCCTCAAATGTCATGCCCAGTTCCATGACTGCAGTATGCAGGTCCCTGGAGCAGTTTTAGTGGGTGCAGTGCACTTCAGCCAGACGGACCCAGGCTCACCCCCCCCCCCCACCTATTACACTTGTGGTGGTAAATGTGAGCCCTCCGAAACCACTGTACCCACATGTAGGTGCCCCCCTTCACCCCTTAGGGCTATGGTAGTGGTGTACAGTTGTGGGGAGGGGGTTTTGGGGGGAGTTGTGGGGAGTTGGGGGGCTCAGCACCCAAGGTAAGGGAGCTATGCAACTGGGAGCAATTTCTGAAGTCCACTGCAGTGCCCCCTAGGGTGCCTGGTTGGTGTCCTGACATGTTAGGGGGACCAGTGCACTACGAATTCTGGCTTCTCCCATGACCAAAGGGCTTGTATTTGGTCTTTTTGGAGATGAGCATCTTCAGTTTCCATTATCGCCGAAAATCGGGGACGACCATCTCTAAAGTCGACCATCTTAACATTTAGGTCAACCATCTCTAAGGTTGACCTAAATGTTGAGATCTGGGCATCCCCGACTGTATTATCGAAACGAAAGATGGACGCCCCTTTGATTATGCCCCTCAATATAAAATAAGGCCTTAAGCATTAATCAGCAATATTCAGCGGGAGATGGCTGGCAATCCCCAGCTGAATATTACCAGATAGCCAATTAAATGGTTTTAAATATCGATGAAGTTGGGTCAAAAGCAGTGATGCAATTTGAAAAGGCAGGGAATAAAGACAGAGGCTCCCTACATGGCATGAAGGTGGCATAAAAGTACATAATGTTTCCACTCACAGTAAAACTTAAAACTTTCACACTTTAAAGAATAAAATAGCATGGTGGGGGGAGGGCAGAATGCATCAGGTGTCAGTTACAACCCTAAAATCAAAAAGGGGGGGGGGAGTAACCCACATAGGGTCGTAGATACCACCCTGGCCACCTTTCTGGCCAAACTGGATGAGCCATGCTGGTCTTTACCTGCTGTCATTTACTATATTACTAAGAACAGCTTACAAAACTACAACCCTTGGGAGCTTGTTTCTCAGGCTGACACTCATTTCATTTTCAGTCTCACCTTCGCACCTTTTTTTGAGTGAAACTTGGGCCATTCAGAAAACACACTGGAAGTCTGTGCGCTGCAGATTAATGCCCTTGAGCATCCCTTCAGGCAACCTGATCTGTAACATATTTTCATACCTTTCCATCTCAGGGCAGAGCAAGGCCAGAAGCCAGCGTGCTAGTGCAGGGCCTCTTGTTGGGAGTGTAAGGAAACAAAGATGACAGGCTGTCGGAGAGCAGCCCAGCAGCAAAATTCCTATCCAAACACGCTGCAAGCGTCTTCTGTGCGTAAGTCATAAGCCTCGTCTATTTATTTATTCATCCAAAATGGCAAGCATAAGCGGGGGGCTTTTAAGCAGGAGCTCAGGCAGTCACCCTGCTTACCATACCCTAAGGCTTCCCTACTTACAAACTTCATTTCAGGTGACTTCTAATTTGCCTGTGAAAGGATAACTGTACTGCACACCTGCATTTACAGGCCCCTTAAGATCATAAGAAGATATGCATTGCCATACTGGGACAGACCGAAGGTCCATCAAGCCCAGTATCCTGTTTCCAGCAGTGGCCAATCCAGGTCATAAGTACCTGGCAAGATCCCAAAAGAGTAAAGCAGATTTTATGCAGCTTATCCTAGAAATAAGCAATGAATTTTCCCAAGTCCATCTTTCTTTCTTTTTTATTTTTCATATTGGGTCAGACCAATGGTCCATCAAGCCCAGTATCCTGTTTCCAGCAGTGGCCAATCCAGGTCACAAGTACCTGGCAGAAACCTAAATAGTAGCAACATTCCACTAGAACCCCAAAGAGTAGCAAGATTCTAGAATTCTAAAGAATAACAAGATTCCATGCAGAATTTCAAAGTGTAGCAACATTCCATGTACAACCCCAAAGAGTCGCAAGGTTCCATTCAGAATCCCAAGTACATAAGTGCATAAGTGTTGCCATACTGGGACAGACCGAAGGTCCATCAAGCCCAGTATCCTGCTTCCAACAGTGGTCAACCCAGGTCACAAGTACTTAGCAAGGTCCCAGAACAGCAAAACAGTCTAGCTCTGGTTTACATGACTGAACTGATTGACTTACCAATGAGAAACACATCCGAAGAAGCAAGAACATGCCTCAACCTCCACTTCCCAAGATGCACAGGACTGAAGTACAAATCAATGTCCAGTTTTTCCTATGTCTGTACACAACTTTGGAACGCTCTACCTAAAGCCCTGAAAATCACAAACGACCACCTAACCTTTTGCAGAAACCTGAAAACGCATCTCTTCAAATAAGCATATCCCACTGATCCGACATAATCGCCAATTACTGCAGCTAAGCCGCGCTAGAGACAGCTGCGCGGCAATGCCGACAGAGCCCATTCAGTGTGAATGGGCTGTGGCAGCTGCTAGCATGGCTTAGTAAAGAGGGAGGTTAATTTCTAAATCAAAAATAAGTTAACTTTGTTTAGGAACAGGGTCACTAGGAAATACATATGGAGACTTGATTGAGATGAAAGTCTGAAAGTCAGATATGCTGTTGTGTGAATGAATGAGACCTGATAGCTGTCAGGAGTGTGATTGATACAAGAAACCTGGAAGAAGAGAGGCCTTCTTTAGAATAGGGACAGCAACTGAAGATTAGGTAAACTAAATAGGGAAATAAATTATCATTTCAATTTCTAGTAAGAAAAGGCCCAGTAATCCCTTATTCCCAGTTAGGGCTGTTCCATATTTCAGACAGGAAGACAGACATCTTTGTTGATTTTAGTTAAAGCATAGGTTAGTAGGTATAACCAGTGCCGTAGCGAGGGCGGCTGACACCCGGGGCAGGTTGCCACTGCGCACCCCCCCCTGCACCCCCCCTCCGGAGCGCATTCTTACCACTGGCATAGGAAAGGGGACGGGTGGGAGGGCCGCTCTGCCCCAAGTGCACGTCGCTGGGAGCTGCGTCGGCTCCGCTGGTTCCCTGCTCTCTCTGCCCCGGAACAGGAAGTAACCTGTTCCGGGGCAGAGAGAGCAGGGAACCAGCGGAGCCGACACCCCCCCAGTGGCGTGCACCCGGGGCGGACCGCCCCACCGCCTTCCTACGCCACTGGGTATAAGTGAAGCTGGAAGAAAAGAAGCAGAGCTCCAATTTTTAAGCAATGTGAAGAAACAAGAGAGACCAAAGCACAGATAAGTCCACATTGACACTGGGAAAGGAAAAAGGACAGTGACAAACACTTAAATTTATTCAGTGGTAATCTTGGGTACCTGAAAAACAGAATTAGATACAAAGGAAATAGAGTAAAGAATGGCTGTAAAGAAAAGAAAGATAGAGAAAAACGTTTGGTAATACTTATTTGATTGCCTTCTTTAAGGTTGCCTGACATTCCTGTTAGTAACTGAACCTATTAGTGAAAGAGACTTCAGGGTTAAATAAAAGTGGTTCAGTAGAATTTGTGTTTATAATGTAAGTATGAGGGGGGTATACAGAACACTGTCCCTCATCCTTAAGAAAGATCCCTCAGGTACTGGGAGCAACCTTAAAAACTTTAGCCCCGCCCAGGGAGGAAGTGAGATGGGAGTGGTGGAGCCAAAACCAGGAACTATAAAAGGCAGGACCAGAGAGTAGGGTTAAAGAGGCCCAGGGAAGAAAGAGGTGAAGTAGCTACTGTGACCTGCCAACGTTTGATTTGAAAACTTGTAAGCCTTGCTCTGAGAACTGGAAACCCAGAGAGGAAAAACTTACAGACTGTGTTTGGAGCATGGCAGTCACAAGCCACAGACTGTGTTTTGGACCCTGTCAGCCACAGGCCCTGGTTATATTCTCTGAATTAAAGATAAAGAGATTTTTTACCTTTTATTCCTGGCTCTGTGAAGAGGCCTCAGGCTTATGTTAATATAGGGTTACCATATGTCCGGATTTACCCAGACATGTCCTCTTTTTGGTGACATGTCCAGGCAACTGGGCGGGTTTTGCCAATCTGCCCGTTTGTCCAGATTTCTGGACAAATGGGCAGGCTGGCCATCCTATGCTAGCCTCCCAGCCCTCCCCTCCCCTTACTTACTACTCTACTGCCCTGGTGGTCTAGTGACCTCTTCCGCCTTCGGGGCAGGAAAGATTCCCCTCTTTCCTGCCCGGAGCGCTGCCCTGCATCCTGTTGCTGATCTTGGCACTGATTGAAAATGGCCACCGAGATTTGATGCGACCTTGTGAGACTTCAACTCTCGGCGCCCATTTTGAATCGGCACCGAGATCAGCAACAGGATGCAGGGCAGCGCTCCGGGCAGCAAAGAGGGGGCTCTTTCCTGCCCAAAAGAGGTCACTAGACCACCAGGGCAGTACAGTAAGGTAAGAGAAGGGGGGTGAAGGGGAGGGGAGTGGAGGGGGGGTGATGGGGTGTGTGACAGGGGGGAGGGAAATATGTGACAGGGGGCGGGGCGAGGGTGTGAAAGGGGGTAGGCGGGGTGTGAAAGGGGGCGGGGTGGTGTGGTGGGGGCAGGGCATGTATCCTCTTTTTGGGGGGACCAAATATAGTAACCCTACGTTAATAAAGCACTTACTTCATTTTTAGAACCTTGTCCTGCTGTGTTATTGTGAAGGCCCACCCTCAACCCTCGCTCTCAGTATCACAGTAAACAAAAATGTAGTTAATTCTCCTGTCAAATTTCAAAATAAAACCTATTCACGATATTGTAATATCTGACTGGTTACTGGACTCAAAATCCATTTAGTTTTCATTTCCTTCTCATCATTTCGAATGGTGAGAACGTGGTTAGTATAATTGCCACTGTGGCTCGGGAACGTGCACTGGGTTTGAGGTACTCGGTCACCGGTAATAGTACAATCCTCTGTACGGCCTTGAGACCCCTGTGTTTACAACAGGGGAGTAGCTACGTGGGGCCATGGGGGCCTGGGCCCCTGTAGATTTGGTGCTGGACCCCCCTGCCGACGACCCTCTCGACCCCCTCCCGCCGCCAACCCGCCATCTCTACCTTTGCTGGCTGGGGACCCCAACCCCCGCCAGCCGAGGTCCTCTTCTTCTCGCGCAAGGCTTCATTCAGTTTCTGAGTCTGACGTCCTGCAGACGTCAGACTCAGAAACTGAACGAAGCCTTGCGCGGAAGAAGAGGGTCGCCTGATCCAGACTGCCAAGACCTGTCGTTTCTTTCTTTACAACATCCGTAAAATCCACCCCTTTCTTTCCGAGCACTCTACCAAAACCCTCATCCACACCCTTGTCATCTCTCGTTTAGACTACTGCAATCTGCTTCTTGCTGGCCTCCCACTTAGTCACCTCTCCCCTCTCCAGTCGGTTCAAAACTCTGCTGCCCGTCTCATCTTCCGCCAGGGTCGCTTTACTCATACTACCCCTCTCCTCAAGACCCTTCACTGGCTCCCTATCCGTTTTCGCATCCTGTTCAAACTTCTTCTACTAACCTATAAATGTATTCACTCTGCTGCTCCCCAGTATCTCTCCACACTCGTCCTTCCCTACACCCCTTCCCGTGCACTCCGCTCCATGGATAAATCCTTCTTATCTGTTCCCTTCTCCACTACTGCCAACTCCAGACTTCGCGCCTTCTGTCTCGCTGCACCCTACGCCTGGAATAAACTTCCTGAGCCCCTACGTCTTGCCCCATCCTTGGCCACCTTTAAATCTAGACTGAAAGCCCACCTCTTTAACATTGCTTTTGACTCGTAACCACTTGTAACCACTCGCCTCCACCTACCCTCCTCTCTTCCTTCCCGTTCACATTAATTGATTTGATTTGCTTACTTTATTTATTTTTTGTCTATTAGATTGTAAGCTCTTTGAGCAGGGACTGCCTTTCTTCTGTGTTTGTGCAGCGCTGCGTATGCCTTGTAGCGCTATAGAAGTGATAAGTAGTAGTAGTAGTAACCAGAGCTAATATTGTGATGTCATAATGCCTCAGTCCACCAATAAGAGCCAACCTCATCAGTGATGTCACAATGGCTTGATTGTCCTATACTTGGCTCACTTTTATTACATAGCTCTTTGAGCAGGGACTGTCTTTCTTCTATGTTTGTGCAGCGCTGCGTATGCCTTGTAGCGCTATAGAAATGCTAAATAGTAGTAGTAGTAGTAGTAAGAAGAGGATCTCGGCTGGCGGGGGTTGGGATGGTGGCGGGAGGGAGGGTCGAGAGGGCCGTCGGCAAGGGGGGTGGGGTCAAGGTCGGTGGTGGTGGTGGCAGCGGGCGGCAGGGGGGTCGGCAATGGCGGGGGTCGGCAATGTGCCCCCTCACCTCGGGCCCTGGGCCACCCTGCCGCCGAAGTATGGCTACGCCCCTGGTTTACAATACACTATTTTGGTTTTTTTTTTATGTGAACTCACTAAAATAATCTGACTGTGAATTCAAGGTGCGTGGCTAGCGTGAAAGAATAATAAAAAGGGGTATTGTAGAACCGACTATTCAAGTACCAAGAGGCTGTTTACAATATTCCCATAAGGTTGGCTGCAGTGATGGATGTGGAGGTTTAGAGCAGGGTAACTTCTCAATCCCATATCAAGAGGTAACCATGACAACACAGTTTAGCAAGTTTTTTTTGAAGCACCGAACTACAAAAGAAATCATGTGTCTTGAACACCAAGGGTGCCTCACTGTCTTCTTGTCTCGTTTTGCACATGTACTGTAGTAGCAGACTAAGTAAAAACAAAACAGATACGCATTTGGATTTCTTTTCACCCCGGCCTAGCAGTTTCCTCCTGAGCCTCAGGAGTTTGGTTCCACTGCAAGCACCGGGAAGAAGGGAAAAGACTTTCTACTATTATTTTTCCTTGTTCAATGCCATTTGAGCAACTAGAGATTTTTTAAATTTACTACTACTACTGTAAATCACTTCTATAGCGCTACCAGTCATACGCAGTGCTTTACAATTGAACATGAATTTACGGTATATACTCGAATATAAATTGAGATATTTGGACAAATAAAGCCATCAAAAATTGTATATCAGGTTACATTCGAGTCTTCCCTTCCTAAACTGTGGTGTCTGACATTCCTATACTATCCCCGCCCCGCCTCCCACCACCGGCTCTGGCACAGACCGTATAAGTCTGCCCAGCACTATCCCTGCCTCCCAACCACCCGCCCCACCTCCCACCACCGGCTAAGCTTCTGGGGATCCCTTCCTTCTGGTATTCTGGTACTTTATGGGACTCTGCCAGGTACTTTGCCACCTTCCAAGTTATTGGTCCAAAATTAAGGCGTTTTCTACCTCTCAAATTTACAATAAATTGACTTTCTTTTGCAATTTAGGAAACATCTTAAGGCCTATTGGTTCAGAAAGCATACTCATGGCAACTTACTTAATTTTGCCTAGAAGGACCTGGATGTGGAGTCTGGATAAAGCCTCTCATGTTGTTTTATGTTATGTTTTATGTGGTATTTTATGTTGTTACTTAATTGTGTATGTTTTATTTTGAACTCCATCATGAACAGCGGAATATATATATATTTTTAGAAAGAAATAATTACATATTTGCTACCTGGACTGGCCACTGCTGGAAACAGGATACTGGGCAACTCTTTTGTTCTTATCTGTTATACTAATTTCTCTGTCACCAGGAGGGCTCACAATCCTATTCCAAGCTACTGTCTGTTGAACTTGTCTCTCTGTCTGTTGAGACCAAGAAAGAGTTACCTCTTCCATGTTCTGAAGACTGCCCTATCATCTTCATCCGTGGGGCTATTTCTCCCAAAAGAAATGTTTTTTGGTCACTCTTCTTTGAACCTTTTCTAATTCCGTTTTATCTGTTTTGAGCTACGGCAACCAGAATTGAACACAATACTCAAGGTGAGGTCGCATCATGGAGCAACACAGAGGCATTATATTATTTTTGGTCTTATTTGCATCCGTCTTATAATAATTCCTAGCATCCTGTTTGCTTTTATGACCGCTGCAGCACACTGGGCAGAAGATTTCAGTCTAATGCCTAAAGTGGACCCTAGCATCAGATAAACATGATTCGTATTATTCTTCCCAATGTACATCACTTTGCATTTGTCTACTACTACTACTATTTAACATTTCTAAAGCGCTACTAGGGTTACGCAGCGCTGTACAATTTAACATAGAAAGACAGTCCCTGCTCAATGAGCTTACAATCTAAAGGACAAATATACAGTTAGTTAAGTAGGGGTCATTAAATTGGGGTAGTCTAGGTTACTTGAAGGTATAGAGGTTAGGTGTCGAAAGCAACATTGAAGAGGTGGGCTTTGAGTAAGGCTTTGAAGATGGGTAGGGAGGGGGCTTGGCGCAGGGGCTCAGGAAGTCTATTCCAGGCATAGGGTGAGGCGAGGCAGAATGAGCGGAGTCTGGAATTGGCGGTGGTGGAGAAGGGTACTGAGAGGAGGGATTTGTCCTGTGAACGGAGGTTATGGGTGGGAACGTAAGGGGAGATGAGGGTAGAGAGGTAGTGTACATTTAAATTTCATCTGCCATTTTGATGCCCAGTCTTCTAGTTTCCTGAGGTCTTCCTGCAATTTTTCACAATCCGCATGCGTTTTGACAACTTTGAATAGTTTTGTGTCATCTGCAAATTTAATCACCTCACTTGTCGTTCTGATTTCCAGATCATTTCTAAATATGTTAAATACCATCGGTCCCTGTACAGATCCCTGCGGCACTCCACTGATCACCCTCCTCCATTGAGAAGAAAAAGGCCATTTAACCTTACCCTCTGTTTTCTATCCAATAATCAAGTCTTAATCCACAGAAGGACATTAGCCTCCTATCCCGTGACTCCTTAAGTTTCTCAGGAGACTCTCATGAGATATTTTGTCAAAAGCTTTCTGAAAATCTAGATACATTACGTCAACCGGCTCACCTTTAGCGACATGTTTATTCACGCCATCGAAGAAATGGCCTACTGAACAGCACAGCCATCAACTGGGTCTGTTACCTGTATCACAGTGCAGCTGCTTAACGACGATGAGCCTTTAGAAAAGGGAGAAATTAAAATAAAATTCTGCTTTCGTGCTGGGAAGGAAAGAGATGCCAGGGAGCGGAACTGTCATGTTTTGACATCCAAGCAAAACTGCTACCTGGTGTTGAAAACCAACTAAAACTGTTTTGTGAGAAAAAGAAATACTTCCCTCTCCAGCTGCCTGATATGAGCTCAGAGACTGTGACAGTACAGGGGTACCATCAATGTTTCTGGTCGGCTGTCACTGCCAGTCCTCATCCAGCGCAACCCACGGGAGAAGCGACATGTAGACAAAGCTGCTGTCATAAGCTTATATTCATAAAGTCAGTCCCTGTTCTCATTGCTACCACTTGCCGCACAGTTTCAGCCAGATGTTTCAGGGAGCAGGTCTGCCATCTCCTCTTCCCTGCTCAAGCTTCAGTGGTTGTATCTGTCAGGCTGAAAGAATAATGAGTGTCCCGGACAATAGACAGCACAGCCTGCTCATGTTTTGCTTTGATATGGCGTCTGCCTTTCAAATGGGCACTTTGGCGAGTCCAGGGAGGCTCTAATTCTTCTTCAGCAGCAGCAGCAAATAGGAGTTAGCATCTCTGAGATGACTCATAAATATATACACACACACACAAAGATGTGGGATTTGATATACTGCCTTTCTTTGATTACTGTATCAAGGCAGTTTACATGTTATATATCCTAAATCATAAAAGGCACCTCCAACATTCTGAAGCCGACTGCATGGCTGAGGCATTCCTGCTCTCTGTATCCATCTCCTGAATTGACATCACGTTCTTCCGGGTTCTTCACAAACAGAAGTGACCAACCACACGAGGTTTCTCGGCTTCAGAATGTTGGAGGTGCATTCTATTAAATAGGATTGGTCAGTTCCTTGAAGCACAGCCAGAGCTCAGTGTCCTGCACAGTAACGCTCAGACACCAGAGAGAGAGGGGGGGGGGGGAGGGCTGACACCAGAGAGAGGGAGGGAGGGGGGCCTGACACCAGAGGGGGGGAGGTATCTCTGTCACACACACACTCTATCTCTCTCGCACACACTGTAGCTGTGTGAAACACACTTTCTCACACCACACTGTGTCTCACATACGCACTTGCACACACTCTCATTCTCACACACACACTCTCTCTCACAGATACACTCGCACCTAGACTCACTTTCTCTCTCACACACACTCACAGCACCTGCTATACCACAGCACACAAGATCCTGTTCTCACTGGTGCTCAACAGGGAAGTTTGATAAAATGTACAGCTGCAATCCTATATAATAAAACGCACCTTCAACATTCTGAAGCTGACCTCATGGCTGAGGCATTCCTGCTCTCTGTATCCATCTCCTGAATTGACATCATGTACTTCCGGGTTCGTCACAAGCAGAAGTGACCAACCACACGAGGTTTCTCGGCTTCAGAATGTTGGAGGTGCATTCTATTAAATAGGATTGGTCAGTTCCTTGAAGCACAGCCAGAGCTCAGCGTCCTGCACAGTAAAGCTCAGACACCAGAGAGAGAGAGAAGGGGGGGGGGGGGGCTGACACCAGAGAGGGGGGGAGGTATCTCTGTCACACACACACACTCTCTCTCTCACACACTGTCTCTCACACACTCTATGTCTCACACTGTATCACATTCACTCTCTATGTGTCACACAGTCACTCACACACTCTCTTGGTCTCATACACTCAGTCTCACAGAGAGTCTGTGTCTCACACACACTGTCTCTCTCTCGCACACACTGTATCTGTGTGAAACACACTCTCTCTCTCTCTCACACTGTGTCTCACATATGCACTTGCACACACTCTCATTCTCACACACACACTCTCTCACAGACACACTCGCACCCAGAATCACTCTCTCTCTCTCACACACACACACACACACACACACACTCGCACATTCACTCTCTCTCTCACACACAGTCACTCTCACATACACTCTCTCAAACATACACACTCCGAGGAAAACCTTGCTAGCGCCCGTTTCTGACACAAATGAAACGGGTCATTTGTGTCAGTAACGGGCCTTTTTTTACTAGTGTATATATATATATATATATATATATATGCTTAATTTGTACCTGGGCAATGGAGGGTTAAGTGACTTACTGACAGTGGTGTAGCTACAGGTGGGCCTGTGTGGGCACAGGCCCACCTATTCTTGGCTCAGGCCCACCCAGTGGCGGCACCCCACATCACCATCTCTTCTCCTCCGTGGCATCCCGGCATCTGTCCACCTGCACCTGACCCCCGTCCCTCCCAGGTGTACCTTACAGGCGTCCCAGACGTCTGCAGTGATTCAATTATTGCTGCCTGCGCCGGCCCTGCAGGCTTCCGTCGGCCGGGTCCCACCCTCGCTTTCATCATTTCCTGTCTGGCGGGACCCAGCCAATGGAAGCCTGCAGGGTCGGTGCAGGCAGCAATAATTGAATCACTGCAGGCACCGGGGACGCCTGTAAGGTACACCAGGGAGAGATGGGGTTCAGTGAGGGGCAGGTAGATACCAGAACGCTGCAGAGGAGGAGAGATTTTGATGTGGGGTAGATGAAAAAATCTCTATATTTTTTAATATCTCAGGGAGGGGGGGCTATGAAATTCTCTGCCCTGGAAGGGCTCATCCAAAATACTAGATCTGGCTATGCCACTGCTTACTGAGAGTCACAAAGAGCTACAGTGAGATTCAAACTCTGTTCCACAAGCTGCCACACTAACCCTTAGGCTACTCCTCCCTGAGTATACCTGAATGTTTCTATGGTTAAGTGACTTACCCAATATCACAAGGAGCAGCAATAGGATTTGAACTGGGCTTTCCTGGTTATCAGACCAGTGCTCTAAGAACTAGGCTCCTCTTCCGCTCTGCATTTCAATTAACCCTTTAAAAGAAAGAGTTTCTGGCATCTTATTCTAAGCTAGTAAAACATGCCCGTTTCTCACACAAATGAAATGGGCTAGCAAGGTTATCCTCTGAGTTCCAGCTTGGCCCCCTCCCTCCCTCCCTCTCATCCGAGTTCCAGGCCCCCATCTAGCCCAGTATCCTGCTTCCAACAGTGGCCAATCCAGGTCACAAGTGCCTAGCAGAAACCCAATTAATAGCAACATTCCAGAATCCCAAAGAGTAACAATATTCCGGAATCCTGATGAGTAACAAGATTCCAGAACCCCAAAGACTAGCAACATGCCATGCTAGCAATCCCAGGGCAAGCAGTGGCTTCCCCTGTGTCCGTTCAATAACAGACAAAGCAGAGGCTTCCCCCATATACATCTCTCATCATCTACACTTCAGAAAGACATTCAAGACCCACCTGTTTATAAAGGCATACCCTACAGATCCAACGTAAATGCCTGATCTCTGCAACACAACGCAAAAGTTCGTAATGGCCATCACCGAACTCTCCCGTCGAACAATTCCTCTATGTGGTCCTACCACATGAACCTTACCCTGTCACAACTTCACCTTGTATTTGTTTACACCGGAGTCTGCAACTGCTCTCCGGTACTAAGTAAGCCACATTGAACCTACAAAGAGGTGGGAAAATGTGGGATACAAATTTAACAAATAAATAAATAAATAAATTTTTTTGTTCTTGTATATGTTCGGTCAGATTCTTTTTCAACAGTAAAAATCTCAAGAGTCTTATCTTTGCTTTACTGTGTAACTGGCTTTATTATTATTATTATTATTATTATTATTATTATTATTATTATTAAGTGGAGGAGTGGCCTAGTGGTTAGGGTGGTGGACTTTGGTCCTGAGGAACTGAGTTCGATTCCCAGTCAAGTCACTTAACCCTCCATTTCCCCATGTAAGCCGCATTGAGCCTGCCATGAGTGGGAAAGTGTGGGGTACAAATATAACAAAAAAAACCTCTCTATTTGGAAGTGTATATTGCTTCAAAACACCGCACCATGGCTTTTTAAAATTTCGTATTCAATACAAATCAGGGATGCAATCAGCGAAGACAGAAAAGAGGCAATGCCCATTACACAATGGCCAAGAAATCCCAGGGGCAGCAGAACATCGTTTTTGTTTGCGGAGCCCGAGCTTTGCTCCTAACTCCAACCCCAACCCCACTTCCAGTTCCATCCCTAATCTCAACCTTCTGCTCCTCTATTGCTACCACTTTAAAAGGTCAGACTCCAAACTTTCAATGAGTGGGAGCTACAATTATAAAAAAAATTACTCAAACACCCAACACTCACCACAGTCCCATTAGTGACCTCAGTGACGACTCATTTCACATGAGCGATCAGCCCTTGACTTACTTTGAACCGCATCAGTTACAAAAACAATTCTCTACTCCAAGATTTACAGCCTAGCAAAACATGGTCCTTGTAGAAGATGCACATGAGAGCTAAGTTTAAGCTAATTTAAGTCAATTCATTAAATATCTTATAAATGATAAGAAATTAAAGGGTAGAGAAGTGGTTTTGTGGCTGATGAGAATTAAGGCGAGTCATGTGAAACAAATTGTGAGTGTTGGGCCTCTATTACTACTAATCATTTCTATAGTGCTATTAGATGTACAAAACACTGTACACATTATATGCAGGTACTTTGTCTCTAGAGAGCACACAATCTAAGTTTTTTTGTACCTGGGGCAATGGAGGGTTAAGTGACTTGCTCAAAGTCACAAGGAGCTGCAGTGGGAATCAAACCCAGGTCACCAGGATCAAAACTACTCCTCTAACTGTCCCTGTGCTCCTCCACCACTGATCAAGGATAGCAGAGCGGTGGCTTTGGAAACACAAGCTCCCGGAGATGCCAAGGGTGGCCTGGCCCAAAGACTGAGATTTACCACCACTGTGTGAAACTGAAGGCCAATGAGTCAGGTTTTTCTCACTGTTCCAGCTATGTCTAACACGAGCTCTGGCAAATCTACATTCCAAAAAACCGACATATTCTACTCAACAAATAGAAAATACAATTATTTTTCTACCTTTGTTGTTTGGTCCCAGTCTCTGGTTTCTGCTTTCCTCTTTCATCTCAACTCTCTTTCCAGAGTTGTCTTGTCTGTTTGGCATTTTTTCTCTTTCCATTCCCACTATACATCTTCCCTCTGCATTCCTATCTGCCCTGTCCATACCCTATCCTCCTGCCATTTTGAGCATCTCCCCTTCCTGTGTCCTTATCTCTCCTTCACATGTCCATCATCACCTCTCTGTGTCCCTATTCTGCCTCCATATGTCCACATCACCCCTCTGTGTCTCTATCTCCCCCCACATGTATCCAGCATCACTCCTCTGTATCTCTATTCACACCACATGTCCAGCACCACCCCTCTCTGTCTCTATTCTCTCATGTGTCCAGAATCACCCCTCGGTTTCCCTGTCCTTCCAAATTTCCCTATCTACTCTCTGTGTTCCATTCCCTTCCATGTCCAGCTTCTCCCCTCACTCTTCCCTTCCTCCCATGCCTCCTCCCCCTGGACCAGCATCTCTCCATCTCTCTTCTTTCCCTTCTGTATCTCCTCCCCCCCCCCCCCCCCC
Source organism: Microcaecilia unicolor (assembly GCF_901765095.1). Classification (NCBI taxonomy): domain Eukaryota; kingdom Metazoa; phylum Chordata; class Amphibia; order Gymnophiona; family Siphonopidae; genus Microcaecilia; species Microcaecilia unicolor. The sequence continues at coordinate 22,007,277 of NC_044035.1, read as the reverse complement.
ATGGACCAGTATCTCTCCATCTCTCTCTTCCCTTGAAACCCTACTCCCTAAGGTTAGTATCTCTCTATTCCTTCTCTCCTGTTCTCCTTTGGGGCCACCTGGAACCAGCGTCTCTCCCTTTCTCTGAAGACAGTTGACCTGGAGCTTCCTCTCTGCTACATCCCACCCCAATGAAAATAGGAATTTGCATTAGAGAAGGCAGCCCATGGCAGAAGGAAGGCAGCCCGCCTTCAGCATTGCTACTGCCAGTGACCTATAGCAAATTTGGAGGACCTTGGGGGAGGGGGGAATGAGACATGCTGGACTATAAGAGGAGGGGAGGGAAGGAAGAAAGAAAGGGATGTGGGGGTGGGGATGGAGAAATGAGTCAAAAGCATGTGATTTGGCAAGAAAAGTTTGGTGTGACCAGTGAAAATAACAACATCATCTCTACCAATCTAAAATTATATAAAAGAAAAAGAGAAGGAAAAGAAAAGGGATAAAAGAGAGGAAAAGGAAAGAGAAGAAAAAAATCAGATAAAAATATAAACAAATTATTAATGCAGAAAGGCTTTTTCCACTTGTCATACTGCTACAAATATGAACAAAATTAGATTAAATACGAGGCACAACTATCATCTCAGAAATACGTCTAACATAATTGCAGCCGATTAGGGTCATAAAAGGTATAATCATTGGCGCCAATATTAACACTGCATTTCCATGGAAGCTGAAGAAAAAAGGTACCTCCAAGGGCTAATAATGAGTTTGTTTGGTCAGAAAGACCTTGAGGTGTATTTTGAAAGCACTTAGACTTGTAACATTTGGAACTTTGTAAGTCTAAGTGCTTTGAAAATGAATCCCTTTGCATCTCAGTTGAATGGCCCTGGAGAAATAAGGAAATGCATTAATATTTTCTCCTAAAAACAACTCAGATATGTGTTTAAAGAGAAGTTTCAGACCCCAGTTGCGGCCTGGTTCAAGGGCAATAGTAGCTATCTGCCTAGATTTACAGCAGTTGTTACAATCTTCTGTGTTCTTCCCAAGAAGCCTTGTAAGGTCCTCGCTAACGGCCGAAACAACCCTCTGGTTTTCTCCACCAACCTTCATTGCCTCTGAATCCAAGTAGAATACTTAAGAGAGGGGAGACATAGATTTCCCAGGGACACTGTGGACAGTGATTTTTTTAAGCCACTTAAAGCTGCAGGCTGATCTTAGCCCATATATTCAAAGTCAAGTACCAATATTCAGACACAATCCCACGGATTCTATAAAGGTTGCACGGAACCCAGAGCTGTGTATAAAGTAATTAGTTAATGAGCCCCAATGATTTAATTATTGGCGTTAACAAACATTTAATTGACACTCATTATGATTTGCATGTGGATATGTCTGTGTGCTGTTCTATAACAATGGGTAACTAATTTGGATCACGCGTAACTCAAAACGAGTAGATGTAAAGCGTCTGTTCACGCTTTCCAAAAATACTAGGACTAGGGGGCATGCGATGAAGCTACAATGTAGTAAATTTAAAATGAATCAGAGAAAAGTTTTCTTTACTCAACGTGTAATTAAACTCTGGAATTTGTTGCCAGAGAATGTGGTAAAGGCGGTTAGCTTAACGGAGTTTAAAAAAGGTTTGGACAGCTTCCTAAAGGAAAAGTCCGTAGACCGTTATTAAATAGACTTGGGGAAAATCCACTATTTTTGAGATAAGCGTATAAAATGTTTTGTACATATTTGGGATCTTGCCAGGTATTTGTGACCTGAATTGGCCACTGTTGGAAACAGGATGCTAGGCTCGATGGACCTTTGATCTTTCCCAGTATGGCAATACTTATGTACTTATGTAAAAGGGGGTGAGGCCATGGGAAGTGCTTGGGAGGATCAGGGGCATTTACAAGATTTAGGCACAGTGTTATAGAATAATGGAGAAGCGTGCCCTTCTTGCGTGCCAAGATTTACACCAGGTTTCACAAGACGTAAGTCCTTGCACCCAAAGTTGGGCACAGAAATTCACATTAAGCGCTATTCAATAAAGGGTGCTCATCCTGGAGTGCACTTTATGGAATAGCGCTGAGCACGGGGTTTTCAAGGCACCTAAGTTTCGATGCCATTTATAGAATCTGGCCCAATTAGCCTAGTGGATACAGATAGGGCAGCCTTTTTCCTGTCCTAACATTATCCACTTACTGAACCGGTTGGCGAGCTGAATATTGCTGCCCAAGCTCCACCCCCAGATCATCCCAGTACTAACTGGACAGTGCCTGGGCAATCACAGGCAATATTCAGTGCCACTGAATATTGCTAGAGAGTTGGCTCAGTGGCATCTAACCGGGCAGAAGCATTGAAAGCAGACATGTTCAATCTTTGGTTTTGTCCAGAATCGACTACTGCGATATAGTCTTTTCAGGTTGCTCTAAGGCTTCCTTCAGACAATTGCAGATTGTGCAAAACACCGCAAAAAGGTTGATTTTTTTTCCCCTTGTAAAGCACTGGCTCCTGGTTGAAGTGTGGGTGCAATTCAAATTAGGTATTATGGTTTTCAAAATACTGTACTGAGATGTGGTCAATATATTAAGGTTGTAAATCTGATCAGATACATGAACACCTTCTTTTACATTATCCCTCTGTATGGAAGATTTTGGAACTCATTCTCAAAAGAGAAAAATGTCCAGAAAGTGGCATAAATCTGCATTTGGGACATTTTTCTCATAAAAATGTCCAAATTGGTATTTTCAAAACCATTTTTTACACATTTTTCTATGAAGTCTGTCAAACGTGCGTTCAAATCACAAGGGGGTGTGTTAGGGGCATGTTAAGGTGGGATCTGGACGTTCCTAATACTTGGAAGTTTTTCAGCCGTAATGGAACAAAACAAAACCATCCAGCAGTGGCGTTCCTAGGGGGGCTGACACCCGGGGCGGATCGTGGATGCGCCCCACCCCCCCGGGTGCAGCGCCCCCCGGAACACCACGACGCCCCCCCCCAGCAAAAGAACCCCCGATCCCCCGGCGAAAGAACCCCCCGGGTGCATGCTGCTGGGGGGGGGGGGGGTGCCGCGCGCCTGCCGGCTCTTCATTTTCATGCTCCCTCTGCCCCGGAACAGGAAGTAACCTGTTCCGGGCAAAGGGAGCATGAAAACGAAGAGCCGACAGGCACGCGGCACCCCCCCAGCGGCGTGCACCCGGGGCAGACCGCCCCCCCCCCCCCCACCTTGGTACGCCACTGCCATCCAGGACTAAAATTAAGACATTTTGGGTAACCTGTTTTTATAACGAATAAGGCACAAAAAGGTGCCCTAAATGACCAGATGACCACTGGAGGGAATCAGGCATGACCTCTCCTTTCTCCCCCAGTGGTCACTAACCCCCTCCCACCCCCCCCCAAAAAATGTGATTTAAAACATTACTTGCCAGCCTCAGATGTTATACTCAAGCACATTAGAATAGAATGCAGGTCCCTGGAGTAGTCTAGTGGCGGGTGCAGTGCACTGCAGACAGGTGGACCCAGGCTTCTACCTCCCCTTACCTGTTACACTTATGAAAAAAACTGTGAGCCCTCCAAAACTCACCAGAAATCCACTGTATCCATATATAGGTGTCCCCTTCACCCATAAGGGCTATGGTAGAGGTGTACAGTTGGGGGTAGTGGGTTTGGGGTAGGTTTTGGGTGTCTCAGCAGTCAAGATAAGGGAGCAATGGTGAGATGTGTACCTGGGTGCATTTTATGAAGTCCATTTCAGTGCCCCCTAGAGTGCCCTATTGTTTTCCTGGGATGTCAGGGGGGACCAGTCTACTAAAAATGCTGGCTCCTCCTACAGCCCAACGGCTTGATTTTGTGCATTTTGCACTTGGGACGTTTTTTTGAAAAAAAAAAGATAGATCTGGGTGTCGTCGTCGATAACACACTGAAACCTTCTGCTCAGTGTGCTGCTGCGGCTAAGAAAGCGAATAGAATGTTGGGTATTATTAGGAAAGGTATGGAAAACAGGTGTGAGGATGTTATAATGCCATTGTATCGCTCCATGGTGCGACCGCACCTTGAGTATTGTGTTCAATTCTGGTCGCCGCATCTCAAGAAAGATATAGTAGAATTGGAAAAGGTGCAGTGAAGGGCGACTAAAATGATAGCGGGGATGGGACGACTTCCCTATGAAGAAAGACTAAGGAGGCTAGGGCTGTTCAGCTTGGAGAAGAGACGGCTGAGGGGAGACATGATAGAGGTATATAAAATAATGAGTGGAGTGGAACAGGTGGATGTGAAGCGTCTGTTCACGCTTTCCAAAAATACTAGGACTAGGGGGCATGCGATGAAACTACAGTGTAGTAAATTTAAAACAAATCGGAGAAAATTTTTCTTCACCCAACGTGTAATTAAACTCTGGAATTCGTTGCCGGAGAAAGTGGTGAAGGCGGTTAGCTTAGCAGAGTTTAAAAAGGGGTTGGACGGTTTCCTAAAGGACAAGTCCATAAACCGCTACTAAACGGACTTGGAAAAATCCCAAATTCCAGGAATAACATGTATAGAATGTTTGTACGTTTGGGAAGCTTGCCAGGTGCCCTTGGCCTGGATTGGCCGCTGTCGTGGACAGGATGCTGGGCTCGATGGACCCTTGGTCTTTTCCCAGTATGGCATTACTTATGTACTTATGTACTTATGTACTTTCCTATTCAGCTTTCGGGTGGTTTTTGCAAAATGTCTAAAGTCAGACTTGGACATATCGAAAATGCCCCTCCATGTCTGTTAAATTATTGTCTTCTATCTCCTATCAAGCTGCTCCTTTCTGGAATTGTCTACCTCTTGAACTTAGGGTGACAACGAATTATTTAATCTTTAGGAAGTCGCTTACAAGCTTTTTATTTAGGAGACACATAACATCAGATTCTTAACAGAGTGTTAATTTTTCATGGCATATGTGTTGATTTGTTAATTATTATTAGAGTTATAGTGTATCACCTGAATTGATTGGTTCCTTCTTTTAACTATTGTTACCCACATTGAAACTATTTTGTTATTTGTGAGCTAAGAGTCCTGTGTAAAGTAAAGTAAAGTAAATATATTAAAGTGTACAAGAACCATATTCTTCTTTTTCCTTTTGTTTTAATTAAAACACATGGATGAGTTGCCTTTTCATTTTTTTAAATTTAAAAGCACTCTTTTTGCATCTTCCAAAAACGTTTGGATGCACGGGGAGCTGTAAAAACCCAACACTTGTTAATAGGAAATACAGTGGAAAACAGAAGGGTGAGTGGATATGAGTAATGTTACGGTTAACAGAGTTTCAGGGTTTTGTATTCTCAAAGCACAAGGACCCTTTGCTGAAAGATCTTCTTGGTATATTATTGCCCTTAACCTTCATTATTTAGATTATAGAAACTATCTATCCATGACAGAAGACAAGTACGGAATCTACAATGCTGCTTCAATCTCCCCACATAAAACAAAAGAATCACTGCAGGATAGTAGCTAGATAGTAAGAGCCTAATTACGAAAGCTGGTAACGTTAAGTGGATACATAAGATTCAATTTTACTTTCATTATTCAGAGGTGCTACTCTGCCTTAGGTACCACTTCACTGTCACTTGGCTGATTTTCCAAAGCCACCTGTGCTAATGAGATGTGCTAATTTGTTTTCATAAGTCTTTCTCCTGTACTCTATTTTGTGTGATAATTCAAGTTTTTCCCAGAGCCAGTCGGGGACAAAGACATAAATGCAGGCACTGTATCTAGCCACCTGTTTGAGGGGTCTTTTTACAAAGGCACATAAGGGCCTACGCCAGGGGCGTAGCTATGTGGGGCCACGGGGGCCTAGGCCCCCGTAGATTTGGCCCTGGACCCCCTGCCAACGACCCTCTTGACCCCCCCCACCTCCTGCCGTCAACCTGCTGTCGCCGTCTGCTACCTTTGCTGGCGGGGGACTCCAACACCTGCCAGCCGAGGTCCTCTCTTTGTTCTGTTTCTGAGTCTGACACCCTGCAGATCGCAAGGCTTCGTTCTGTTTCTGTGAGTCTGACGTCCTGCACGTACAGCATGCAGGACGTCAGACTCGGAAACAGAATGAAGGAAGAAGAGGACCTCAGCTGGTGGGGGGTTGGGGTCCCCCACCAGCAAAGGTAGGTGACGGCGACAGCAAAGGAGGGTTGGCGGCGGGAGGGGGGGTCATTGGTGGTGGTGGCGGCAGCAGGGGGGGGCGGCAATGGCGGGAGGGTCGGCGGTGCCGAGGGGGGGGGGGCTAAAATGTGCCCCCTCACCTCGGACTCTGGACCTCCCTCCCGCCAAAGTCTGGCTACGCCCCTGGCCTACGCACATGCAGCGTGCATCAAATCGGCATTACCACCTGGCTAGCGCGTGCACTTGGCAGTAATTTTGGGTTTGGCATACGCTGAAAACATTGCAGTAGAAAATAATTTTGTGTTTTCTACCGCGCGGGGGGGGGGGAGGGGGGGGCTTTCTACGGTAATTGGCAGTTGGCGTGCGCTGGACGGTTACCGCACAGGTAGCATTTGAGCCCTTACCGCTAAGTCAATGGGTGGCGATAAGGGCTCAGGCCGTAAATAGATGCGCGCTGGTTTTAATTTTGCTGCATGCCCATTTCCCGGCCCCCAAAAACCCCCTTGTTCCGGACGCAGTGGAGAAATGGTCCGGCGCACATCCGATACACTACCGCAGGCCACATTTTGTAAAAGGGCCCCTTAATGACCTGCCTTGTTCAGGCACCAGTGGTTCCCGCATTAGATACGGTGAAGGTAGCGTCAGGCTTCACTGGAGGTGTCCCCTATGATCGGAGAACAGCACTCTGATCATAGGGGATGGAATAGTGCCTTAACTCTTCAACAGCTCAGAGCTGGCATTAGACTTAAGGCTCTGTTCCCACCACCCCCCAGGCCCAACAGATAGGCAGACCGAACTGTCACACTGTCAGTCCAGGCTGCCAACGTGTCATTCAGGTCCATTGCTACTACTACTACTACTACTATTTAGCATTTCTATAGCGCTACAAGGCGTACGCAGCGCTGCACAAACATAGAAGAAAGACAGTCCCTGCTCAAAGAGCTATGTAATAAAAGTGAGCCAAGTAAGTATAGGACAATCAAGCCATTGTGACATCACTGATGAGGTTGGCTCTTATTGGTGGCCTGAGGCATTATGACATCACAATATTAGCTCTGGTTACAAGAGACTACTACTACTACTATTTATCACTTCTATAGCACTACAAGGCATATGCAGCGCTGCACAAACATAGAAGAAAGACAGTCCCTGCTCAAAGAGCTTACAATCTAATAGACAAAAAATAAATAAAGTAAGCAAATCAAATCAATTAATGTGAACGGGAAGGAAGAGAGGAGGGTAGGTGGAGGCGAGTGGTTACAAGTGGTTACGAGTCAAAAGCAATGTTAAAGAGGTGGGCTTTCAGTCACTGCTGTCACTTTGGTGGTGGCCTAGTGCCCCCAAGTTCCCCCAGACAGTGACATGGGGTCCCAACTCCCCGAAACAAGGGCACTGTGGGGGCTACAGATCGAGTGGATCAGTTCCCTAACCCCCAATGCCCCCCCCCCAAAAAAAAACCCTGGTTTCCAAGTGGGCTGCCAAACCAAGCTCCCACCCACCCTGGTGGTATAGCGGCCAACTCACCCCCCCCCCCCCCCAGTACCTTTGTGTTGGAGGAGGAAGTAGCATCTCCAACTCTTCCAGTGCTGCCTTCAAAATGGCAGTGCCTTGCTCTGCCTACTGCATCCTGGGATGCACTGGCTGGGGTTTCCCTACCATAATAAACTGGGGAACACAATAATAATGGGTGATTTCAATTACCCTGATTTTGACTGGGTAAATGTAATATCAGGGCATGCCAGAGAAGTAAAATTCCTTGATGAAATCTAGGACTGCTTTAGGGAGCAGCTGCTTCAGGAACCAACAAGAGAGGGAACAATTCTAGACCTAGTCCTTTGTGGAGTGCATGATCTGGCGGAGGAGGTCATGGTAACATAGTAACATAGTAACATAGTAGATGACGGCAGAAAAAGACCTGCATGGTCCATCCAGTCTGCCCAAGAACAAACTCATAAGTGTATACCTTACCTTGAATTTGTACCTGTCCTTTTCAGGGCACAGACCATATAAGTCTGCCCAGCAGTATTTCCCGCCTCCCAACCACCAGTCCCGCCTCCCATCACCGGCTCTGGTACAGACCGTATAAGTCTGCCCTCCCCTATCCTCGCCTCCCAACCACCAACCCCTCTTCCCCCCACCTGCTCCGCCACCCAATTTCAGCTAAGCTTCTGAGGATCCATTCCTTCTGCACAGGATTCCTCTATGCATATCCCACGCATGTTTGAACTCCGTGCTGGTGCTGGAACCTCTTGATAACAGTGATCATAACATGATCAGATTTGATATAAGCTCTGGAGTAAGTACACACAGGAAACCCAGAGTACCAATAGAACTGAAAAATGAACTTGCAGAACCATTGATAGTAATATGTAATTTATCTTTAAAATCAAACATGGTACCGAAGGATTGGAGGGTGGCCAATGTAACGCCAATTTTAAAAAAGGGTTCCAGAGGTGATCCAGGAAATTATAGCGCAGTGAGCCTGACGATGGTGTCGGGCAAAATGGTAGAGACTATTAATAAGAACAAAATTACAGAGCATATACATAAGCATGGATTAATGAGACAAAGAGGGGCATTTTCGAAAGGAACGTCCATGTTTTGATATGGATGTCCTCGCAAAATGTTCCGATCCAGGGGCGGGGAAACCCATATTTTCAAAACAAGATGGACATCCATCTTTCGTTTCAAAAATACTGTCAGGGATGTCCAAATCCTTAAATTTGGTCGTCCCTAGGTTTGGTTGTCCCTAGACTTGGTCATTTCTGATTTTCGGCGATAATCAAAACCAAGGACGTCCATCTCAGAAACGACCAAATGCAGGCCATTTGGTCGTGAGAAGGAGCCAGCATTTGTAGTGCACTGGTCCCCTTGACATGCCAGGACACCAGCCAGGCACCCTAGGGGGCACTGCAGTGGATTTCATAAATTGCTCCCAGGTACATAGCTCCCTTATTTTGTATGCTGAGCCCCTCAAACCCCCTCCTCAAAACCCACTACCCACAACTGTGCACCACTACCATAGCCCTTACGGGTGAAGGGGGCACCTAGATGTGGGTACAGTGGGTTTGTGGTGGGTTTTGGAGGGCTCACTGTTTCCTACACAAAGGTAACAGGTGGGGGGGGGGCCTGGGTCCGCCTGTCTGAAGTGCATTGCACTCACTAAAACTGCTCCAGGGACCTGCATATTGCTGTAATGGACCTGAATATGACATCTGAGGCTGGCATAGAGGCTGGCAATCAATATTTTGAAATATATTTTTTGAGGGTGGGAGGGGTTAGTGACCACTGGGGAAGTAAGGAGAGGTCATCCCCGATTCTCTCCAATGGTCATCTGGTCATTTCGGGCACCTTTTTGTGCCTCGGTCGTAAGAAAAACATGACCATGTAAAGTCATCCCAGTGTTCTTCAGGGACGTCCTTCTTTCTTTCGATTAGGGGTCAAGGACGTCCAAGTGTTAGGCACGCCCAAGTCACACCTTCGCTACGCCTCCGACATGCCCCCTTGAACTTTGGCCGTCCCTGCGACGGAAAGCAGTTGGGGATGTCCAAAATCGGCTTTCGATTATACTGATTTGGACGACCCTGGGAGAAGGACGCCCATCTTCCGATTTATGTCGAAAGATGGGCCTCCTTCTCTTTCGAAAATGAGCCCAAAAGCCAACATGGATTTAGAGAATGATGAGACAAGATTTCCTATGCATTACTTTTCTTTGAAGGGTGAACAAACATGTGGATAAAGGTGAAACAGCTGATATTGTGTATCTGGACTCTCAAAAGGTATTTGACAATGTGCCCCATGAAAGACTGCTGAGGAAATTAAAGATTCCTGGGATAGGAGGTAATGTCCTATTGTGGATTAAAAACTGGTTTAAAGATAGAAAACAGAGAGTAGGATTAAATGGTCAGTACTCCCAATGGAGAAGGGTAGAGATAGTGGGGTTCTGCAGGGGCCTGTGCTGGGATCGCTGCTTTTTAACTCCGCTCCATGGATAAATCCTTCTTATCTGTTCCCTTCTCCACTACTGCCAACTCCAGACTTCGCGCCTTCTGTCTCGCTGCACCCTACGCCTGGAATAAACTTCCTGAGCCCCTACGTCTTGCCCCATCCTTGGCCACCTTTAAATCTAGACTGAAAGCCCACCTCTTTAACATTGCTTTTGACTCGTAACCACTTGTAACCACTCGCCTCCACCTACCCTCCTCTCCATTAATTGATTTGATTTGCTTACTTTATTTTTTGTCTATTAGATTGTAAGCTCTTTGAGCAGGGACTGTCTTTCTTCTATGTTTGTGCAGCGCTGCGTACGCCTTGTAGTGCTATAGAAATGCTAAATAGTAGTAGTAGTAGTCTCTTGTAACCAGAGCTAATATTGTGATGTCATAATGCCTCAGGCCACCAATAAGAGCCAACCTCATCAGTGATGTCACAATGGCTTGATTGTCCTATACTTGGCTCACTTTTATTACATAGCTCTTTGAGCAGGGACTGTCTTTCTTCTATGTTTGTGCAGCGCTGCGTACGCCTTGTAGCGCTATAGAAATGCTAAATAGTAGTAGTAGTAGTAGTAATCTAGAGATGAGAGTAACTAGTGAGGTAATTAACCCCCCCCTCCCCCCCCCCCCCCCCCCCCCCCCCCGTTTACTAAGCTGTGTGTTAATGCTGACACATGGGCTGTGTCAGTATCACCATGAAGCAGATGCTAGCACAGCTCAGTAAACAGAGGGATAAATTTGCTGATGACACAAAGTTATTCAACGCTGTTAAATTGGAAGAAGATTGTGAAAAATTGCAAGAAACTAGATTGGGAGACTAGATATCCAAATGGCAGGTGGCATATAATGTGAGCAACTGCAAAGTGATGCATGTGGGAAAGAGGAACCCAAACTACAGCTACACGATGCAAGGTTCCACATTAGGACTCACCGACCAGGAAAAGAATCTAGGTGTCATCACTGATGATACTTTGAAACTCTCTCCCCAGTGTGCAACAGTGGCTAAGAAAGCAAATAGAATGCTAGGTATTATTAGGAACGGAACGGAAAGCATAAATGAGAATGTTATAATGTCTTTGTGTTGCTCCATGGTGCAACTGCACCTCGAATACTGTGTGCAATTCTGGTCACCACATCTCCAAAAAGATATAGTGGAATTAGAAAAGGTACAGAGAAGGGCAATGAAAATGATAAAGGGGATGGGATGACTTCCCTATGAGGAAAGGCTAAAGCCGCTAAGGCTCTTCATCTTGGAGAGGAGAGGGCTGATGGGAGGTACGATAGCGGTCTGCAAAATAATGAGTGGAATGGAATGGGTAGACATGAATCACATGTTTACTTTTTCCAAAAATACTAGAACTAGGTGGCGTGCAATGCAGCTGTTTAGTAGTAAATTTAAAATAAATCAGAGAAAATATGTATTCTCTCAACATGTAACTAAACTCTGGAATTTGTTGCCAGAAAATGTGGTAAAAGGAGTTAGCTTACCACAGTTTAAAAAAAAAAGATTTTGATAACTTCCTAAAAAAGAAATACATAAGCTATTATTAAGATGCACTTGGGAAAAATCCACTGCTTTTCACTTTGTATTGTTATTTGAATATTTTTACTGCTGTAATTGTCCATTGCTCATGTTTGATTTATTCTTACCGTACACCGCCTTGAGTGAATTCCTTCAAAAAGGCAGTAAATAAATCCTAATAAATAAATAAATAATAAAATCTATTTTACTTTCTGGGATCTTGCCAGTTACTTGTAAGCTGAATTGGCCACTGTTGGAAACGGGATACTGGGCTTGATGGACCTTCGGTCTGTCCCAGTATGGCAACACTTATGTACTTAGGATTCTGAATGGAATCTTGCTACTCTTTAGGGTTCTAAATGGAATGTTGCTATACACTCTGAAATTTTGCATGGAATCTTGTTATTCTTTAGAATTCTAGAATCTTGTTACTCTTTGGGGTTCTACATGGAATGTTGCTATTGTTTGGGTTTCTGTCAGGTACTTGTAAGATGGTTTGGCCACTGTTGGAAACAGGATACTGGGCTTGATGGACCTTCGGTCTGTCCCAGTATGTCAATGCTTATGTTCTTATGCACTTATCCACTCTTCTTTATTTCTTTCTTGTCTGGCCCAGTGTATTCAGGCAGATTTCATGTAGGTTATCTTTTCCATATATTTTCAACATCTGGTTTGCTCTGAATATTTGTGTATTAAAGTTTCAAATTGGTTGAAGTGAGTGTTCAGAACTCTTCTGTATTCTACTGGTCCTTTAGCTTACTAATTGTACCTGATCATGTCCTTATCTTGCTTTAATTAGTCTCTCAGTAATTGGTTTCCGTTCTAACATTGTCTCAGCTGTAGCTGATGGCATGAGGATTGCAACACCTTGTGTGTGTGCCCCATCTTTCTTTCCAAAATGATTAATTGCTGCTATTCTAACAGGAGTCCTCTTGTTGACATCCAACCATCTTGTTTTGCTTATGCCAAACATGCGTGGGATAAACATAAAGGAATCCTGCTCAGAAGGAATGGATCCTAAGGAGCTTAGCCGAGATTGGGTGGCAGAGCCAGTGGCGGGAGGTGGGGATGGTGCTGGGCAGACTTATAGGGTCTGTGCCAGAGCTGGTGGTGGGAGGCGGGGCTGGTGGTTGGGAGGCAGGGATAGTGCTGGGCAGACTTATACGGTCTGTGCCAGAGCCGGTGGTTGGGAGGTGGGGCTGGTGGTTGGGAGGCGAGGATAGTGCTGGGCAGACTTATACGGTCTGTGCCAGAGCTGGTGGTGGGAGGCGGGGCTGGTGGTTGGGAGGCGGGGATAGTGCTGGGCAGACTTATACGGTCTGTGCCCTGAAGAGCACAGGTACAAATCAAACTAGGGTATACACAAAAAGTAGCAAATATGAGTTATCTTGTTGGGCAGACTGGATGGACCGTGCAGGTCTTTTTCTGCTGTCATCTACTATGTTTTGTTACTATGTCAGTATGATCCTGTTTCATTTTTGTAATTAATTGTGCTCATTTTATTGTTTCCATTGGTGAGCATGCTTTCCAGCAACCAATCTTGGTAATAGACTTTGCTGTGGGTACTCAATTCCACATCAAGATAGCCTTTTGGCTTGGATTGTTGGTGTAATCGTGTTTCGACAATAAATATAACCAGCTGTGGACAAAATGCAAAACAACCACTGTTCCAAGATTGCAACACATCTAACTGCCTTTCCGTGGTTTATCGTTTATTTCCAAGGCTGCCGAGAGACAACTGGGCCTGGGGCAAACAATCTTCAGGGCACTGCTGCTGCCCCCCCCCTCCACGCTGCCAAAGCCACTGCTGCCCCCCTACCAACACCGCCCCCCCCCCCCCCCCACAGCAGCGAATGAGAGAGAGTGCTCTGCCGGCAATAGATCCTTCTTCCTGCCGTGTCTCGACTCCTATGAAGTAACTTCCTGTTTCCGCACAGGCAGGACGCAGGAGGCAGAAGAACCTGTGGCCGGAAGAGCAGTCTCTTTTGATCACTGGCATCGGGCCCTCCTTGGAGGCCGGGCCCGGGGAATCTTGACCCCCTTCCCCCCCCTCTCGGCGGCCCTGTTTATTACATTTGATATACCGTTTATTTTGTCAGGCAAGTTGAAACAGTTAATGATAAAATATATAAAAGAATTAAAAGTAGAAATCTATAAAATAACAGGACAGTCATATTCATATTCAAGAATTAATCATTCATAGAAGCTACAGTCAGGCAAGGTCACTGTGCTCCACATAAGTCTGAGCTTCACCTCAGGGAACCTAATCGAGCTTGGTTTAGGCTGAATGCTAATTTAAATAGTAAGTTTTGAACAGGGAGCGGAACTTGGTGTACAATTGCTCCAGTCAAATATAGTTTGGTAAGCCAAAAACTATGGTTGGCATTGTGGCAATTTGCTAACTGTCCTGTCTGTGATACCAGTGTTTATTCATCAAGGATTATAACCTGCACAGAGTGGTGAGTATGGCTCTGGCCACCTTGATGGTCAGATGGATGCAGGGGCGTAGCCAGACTATAGATTTCGGGTGGGCCTAGGCAAGAAGTGGGTGGGCACCAAGTGCTCTCCCCCCCCCCCCCCCCCAACCACCACCAACAAAAATATCTCAGCTGGCGGGGAAATGCTTCTTTCCACCATGGCAGTCTGCAGTACGCATGCACTGAAAACTGAGAATGCGCAGGTGCTGGTATCATGGAGAGTAGTGTTTTCATTACCATTAGGGGGAAGTCTTCAGCTGGCTGAGCTTGGGATCCCCACCAGCTACCACTAAACGTGTGGTACTGTTGGGTGGGCCTGAGCCCTAAGTGGGTGGGCCCTGGCCCACCCAGGCCCACCTGTGGCTACGCCACTGGATGGATGGCCTGGGCTGGTCTTTTGCCATTGTCTTATGACATTCAATGTGCATTCCTCACTGCAAGTTCTCTTGGTGGTTGTGCAGTTTGATCTTATTTTATTTATTTATTTTTACATTTGTATTCTGCTTTAACCAAAGCAGGTAACAATCAAACATACGCAATTTAAAATCAAATAAAATCAAACAACACCGATTAGTTAGTTCTAAATGCAGTCATAAACTCCAATAAAGTCTTTACAAAGCAGTGACTCTTCAAAAATTGTTTAAACTGCTAAATATTAGCAGAAATTCTCAAGTGACCTTGAAGCCTGTCCCAATTTACAGGTCCTGCAACAGAAAAAGCATACGTCCGAGTTTCAGCTTAATGATATGCCATTGCCAAGGGAAGGCATAACTGTTTTGCATTTCTGATCTTAAAAACTGTCTCAGACAAATCACATTGTTTGATCGATCTTCCAGGCAGAAACGAACATTTCTCAATCTTCACCTTCCCAATTGCAAAGGTCTCAAATAGAAAACCTACTACGCATCCAACTTCTCCGTTATAGGCAACCAACTCTGGAACACCATACCCAGACACATCCGAACAACCAAAGAACACCTACCCTTCCGCAAGCTGCTGAAAACCTACCTCTTCAAACAAGCCTACCCAAACGATCCAACTTAATTCACGAACCCAATCCACACCACTAGCATTAACCTTACATTAAACCCTCCCCCACATCTCTTCCTCTTGCCCTACTTTATACAATTATGTCATTTCTGTGATACTTTGTATCAGACATTGTAACTCTGTACCATACTTTGTAAGCCTCACTGAACCTGCTAACAGCGGGAAAGAGCGGAGTATAAATGCTACAAATAAATGCTACAAATAAATATTCAAAACATTAACAAAATACTTAAACACATTAGCATAAATACATTGGTGAATCAGTACAAAAACCTTAAACATAACTTTACATCACAGTGAAGCGCTTTCAGCACAGTGCTGATCTCGATACTCCCGTAAGTAAACGTGCTGTTGCATTCTGGGTGATCTGCAGAGCCTGGACTTTAGTAGATGACTTACCTAAAAAAAAAGTGAATTGCATTTTCACCAATACCAGGCTCTACACAATCGTCCGAAAGTCTGATGCTGACACCATTCTTTTCAACTTACCTAACATCCGAAGTGGAAAGAAAGTTGTCAAAATAATCTGATTTATTTGTTTTTTTTTAATTATAAGATTTGCATCTGGTATTACTCCAAGATTTCAAATACAAGACTTAATAACACATTTTAACCCCCTGATGTTCTAGTGTTGTAGGTAAAACAGGATCTATCAATCTCCTGACATACATGATTTCAGTCATGGCCAAATTTGACAATTTATGTTGAATCCATTCCATTATCTTATCAAAGCATCATGATAATTTAGGATGGGATCATAGACGTTGTTCTCAAGCGGGGAAAAAAAGAAACGTATGTCTCTGACATACCATTCCCAGAGAAATCATAAACAAATTTAAAAGCACTGCAGACAAGTCCGAGCCCTGGGGTAGCCCTCATGGAGAAATTGTCAGAAAGAGAGTCCTGTATCCAGACATGACAGGATCGCCCTTGTAAATAAGATTTCAACCATGAAAACACCTTCCCCTCGAATACCTAAATTAAACAAAGTTTTATTAGGAGAGCATGATCGATCATGTCAAATGCTGATGCAATCTCTAGAGTAACAATACAGAAGCAAAGGTTCTGATCCATACTAATTCATTATTCGTCAACCGTAGATAACAACAAAAATTCTAGGCTAAATCCATATTGATGAGCATCTAATAAATGATTCTCATCTACAAAATCCTTTTAACTGATTTAACGCCTCTTTCTCAATTACTTTAGCCAAGAATGGTAAAGCATAGATCGATCTATAGTTGTTCAACACTGTCGCATCAAGTGATGGATTCTTAAGTAATGGTTTAACAATTGCCGACTTTAAAAGAGTCAGAAAGCCAACCATCTTGCAAAGACCTATTAACAATGTAATCAAAGGCAGCACTATCAAATCAGGCAGCAAATGAAATAATGCTGAGCAGCATGGATGTAACTGTGCTTTAGTGGGAGATAAATCCCTAAGTACTGTAGCAATCCACCAATCAAAAATCTTGTTAATTAACATATATTTTGAAGCATTATCTATTCCATACTCTTTTTACAGAAACGTATGACTATAAAGTCATAACAATTTGCTATTCCTGCAGGGGGATTTGAAACCTAATTGCCTGCGCATGAGGTAATTGCTTTCTCCATTAGGTCACAGAAACCACACGCATACAATTTTCATTTAGTCTGTGTAGGAAGTTCTAGCACTTCTGCTGGCTGAACTTTCAAGTCAGGAGTGGTCCCCAAGGCCTGGAAAAGAGCAGATGGGGTTCCTTTCTACAAAAGCAGGTTGGTAACTACAGGCCAGTAAGCCTGATTTCTGTGGTAAGCAAATTAATGGAAACACTTTTAAAATGGAGAATAGTACAGTTTTTGGATTTCAATGGATTACAGGACCTGAGGCAACTTGGTTTCACAAGAAGCAGGACTTGATAGACAAATATGATTAATTTGACTTCAGGGGCGTAGCCACGGATGGGCCTGGGTAAGCTCAGGCCCACCCACTTTTGCACGAGGCCCACCCTAACTACCCCCAATCCAACATCCATTGCTGCCTTTCCTCCTACAAGTCCAGGTCTTTCCTGCCAGCAGGGCATGGGTGCATCAGGTGGCAGGTGTTTCTCTCATGCCCACCCCTCCAACCTGTTGGCCCACCCAAAAATTGCCTTCTGGCTACGCCACTGTTAAGCACAGTCCATTCAGTTTGAGCTTGGGAGTGGGTCAAAGTCCAGAACAGAGATCCGTGGATTGGGAAATTAAGTGAAGGCTTCTCAGTTCCCGCTTCTGGGACAAACCACACTGTACTCCAAATTCAGCTTTACTGAAACCTTCTGCAAATGGCAGGCAACAGTAATACTAAACTTCATCTGTACAGCAGAACAACTTCTGTCCAGTCAAGACTGTATATTACAATCTCATTCCACTTTTCCAACTTGATCTTCTCCGGGGTTTCAATATTTAAACATTTACAAGTTCTCCTGTCCTTTACCCATCCCAGGGCTGATAATAATCCAAGGCTGGTATTTTCTCCTCTTATTTCCATCTGCTTCCCTCAGACTCAGACCCTTTAGGATGTCCCCCTTCCAGTGATGCACTTGTGGAGCTACACCCTGGCCTTGAACAAGCTTCCCCTATCCCAGTTCTTGCTTCGGGCAGGGTTCCCCTTACCCACCTTCAGCTCTCACACCTTCCAGTTTCCACTTAATAGGGCACCAAATACTCCTCAATTCAGCCTGAGTTGATTTAGCCACTTTGGGATCCCCCTCTCCACCAAGGGTCCCGGTGGGGGTACAGCAACCAAAGACCACTTCTTCCCCCAAATAGGAACCTTTATCACATTCAGCTCCACCTCCCCTATCCATCAACTCCTAGACCCACTTCCTTTCTGCAGCTTATTTCAACACCACTCCCTTTGGGCTGGACCTTC
The DNA here is from genome assembly GCF_901765095.1 of Microcaecilia unicolor. Classification (NCBI taxonomy): domain Eukaryota; kingdom Metazoa; phylum Chordata; class Amphibia; order Gymnophiona; family Siphonopidae; genus Microcaecilia; species Microcaecilia unicolor. The sequence goes on along the minus strand of NC_044035.1, from coordinate 21,989,244 downwards.
CTCCCACCCAGAGACATCCCAGCTCTCCCCCCCCCCCCCCCCCTCAGTGACTCCCAGGGCCACCGAGAGACTAAGCCTGGCCCGGGGCAAGGCCGTCCCCCCCCCCGGCGCCGGTGCCACAGTCCCGTCTCTACCCGCCCACCCCCAGCTCCGTCGAGAGCCCCCCTCCATGTGCCACCGGGCCCCCTGCATTCAAATTGGCAGCGCCTCACCTCCGTGTGAAAGCAGCAGATCACCTTCCTTTGGGCCTTCCCTCACTGTGTCCCGCCCTCGTCTGATGTAACTTCCAGTTTCCGTGAGGGCGGGACACAGGGAGGGCCCGAAGGGAGGTGATCTGCCGCTTGCACAAGGAGGTAAGGCGCTGCTGATTTGAATGCAGGAGACCCGGTGGCGGACAGAGGGGGCTATCGATGGAGCCGAGGGCAGGCAGGTGAGACCGGGGCCTGGGGAATTTTGTCCCCCCCTGCCCCCGCCCCCCTCTCGGTGGCCCTGGTGACTCCAAAGATCTGACACCACAGACTAGTAATCCCCATATAATGAAGAATTACATGTATTAAAAATAGCATGGGCTACTGTGCCTCTGAGAATCAGGACCTATGTGTTCCATCAAAGAAAGGAATAAATACATCGTGCTGGGGCAAAGGTCATGATGCCAAACCAGAGATTAGCATGGCTGTGTTAAAGGATACCTTGCAATGAATCCCAATGTCTGGGAGAGATCACCAGGTCGTTCCAATTAAAAGATTTTGCTTTATATAAGAATCTGATTCCTCTCTCACTAAACTCTCACTTCCTGGAATGAGACTATTGATGCATTTAAATAGTTAAAACGCTGAATCTGAAATGCTACAATGTATTATAAATAAAAGTACAATAATAATTATAAAGACATTAGAACCCACAAAATTGACAGAGTAATTGTTAGTGTTGCAGTGTGGAAAAAAAAAGTGTTATTTCTTGTTTCCTTTGCAGATCATTAATTTGAAGTTATTCTTCACATTGCTCCACCGATGTTTCTCCTATCATTAATTTTAAAATGCAGGAAATAGTGTTGGTGAATGTGAGGGATTAATGGCAATGTAGCTCTTAGTAATGTGGCCAGACACGACCTCAGTCCTAACCTGAAGAAGGCACATCTCATTGAAAACAGTGAGTGCATCACATTATGCTAAATTATGCAAGATTTTTAAGGTTGTGGTCAGATGTTCATTAGATGCTACATTCAATGCACCAACCTCATTTTCCTGGTGTCATACGTTGGATTTGAGCAAAGGATGGCCAAACCTGTTCAGAATGAATTTTGGCCTCTCTCCTGTACTTGCGGAATTGTCAGGAATTTGCCTCTAAAGTAGAATTTCTCTTTCTAAACTTAAAGTTGCACAAATTGTAACCTCCCTTTCTTGGAATGGAATATATCTGCTATGCAGGCAGGGCCGGTCTTAGGCAGAGGCAACAGAGGCGACCGCATAGGGCCCCGTGTCTAAGGGGGCCCCGCGCAGCACGCCTCAACTCTGCCTCGCTCGTGCCTCCGCTCCGACCTCCGCCGCTGCTCGCCTTAGTCGCCTGAGATGATACCCATTCCTGCGGCTCAGCCGCTCCGCTCCCGCCACCACCGACGCGGCGCCCACCCCCGGCTTGGGCTCGCTGAGCCCGCTGTCAGCTCCCAAGTCCCCGGACCCCGGCAACTAACTGAGCGATGCCAGCGAGCCAGCCCAGGCAGCGATGGCCCCGACGGCAATGACAGACAGTTGCAGCACGACGGCTCACCTCCAGGCTCCAGCTTCCCGCTCAATGTCCCACCTTCTGATGTATTTTCTGTTTCCGGACGCGAGGGCGGGAGTCACTGAGCAGGAAAAGCTGGAGCCCGGTTGGAGGTGGTGAGGACGTCAGGTGAGCCATCGTTGCTGACGCCAACAGTTGTGCAATTATGCCAAATCGAAATCGGATTCCATGCAGGCAGGAGATCAGGAGAAGTGTCTTTCTCATCTAACGATGCTTGCGGACGGTGCAAGGGTTGGAAATGTCTGCCTCCCTGAGAGGAATTTGGCCCAACAACATTAGTTGCTGGAGAAGCTGAGCAAGTAAGATCTTCTGGCTTGGAAGAGGCAGTTTCTAACATATCTGGGTTATTTTCACATAGATCTGCAGATATTTCTCCTGATAAAAATTTGGATGGCAATAGCAGATTTAGCTAAAACACTGCTTCCAGTAATTAATGATACGACACCTCAAATTAATCATTTGGAAGCTAGACTGCAATCACAGGAAGAAAAGATTACTAAGCTAAAATCTGAGAATGGAAATCATGAAGTAGCAAAATCTGATATAAAGTAGGTGCAATCAGTTCAAACTATTTAGTAACGTGGCTACTTGCCTCTCTGGTTTGAATGGTTACAGAGTAATAGGGGTGGAGTTAGGGTGGGGGCGGGGCTAGGATGGGGCCCCACCAAATTGGTCTGCATAGGGCCCCGCACTTGCTAAACCCGGCCCTGTATGCAGGCATTCTGTGCAAACCACTTCCCATGTCTACAAGGAGGCCCTATCATTATAAATATTACCTCGAACATTGGGTTCAATTCTGGTCGCCGCATCTGAAAAAAGATATAGAGAAGGGCAAAGAAAACGATAAAGGGGATGGGATGACTTCCCTATCAGGAAAGGCTAAAGAGGCTAGGGCTCTTCAGTTTGGAGAAAAGACAGCTGAGGGGAGATATGATAGAGGTCTATAAAATAAGCAGTGAAGCAGAATGAGTAGACGTGAATTGCTTGTTTACTCTTTCCAAAAATACTAGGACTACGGGGCATGCAATGAAGCTACAAAGTAGTACATTTAAAACAAATCGGAGAAAATATTTCTTCACTCAATGTGTAATTAAACTATGAAATTCATTATCAGAGAATGTAGTAAAAGCAATTAGCTTAGTGGGGTTTAAAAAAGGTTTGGATGGCTTCCTAAAGGAAAAGTTCATAGACCACTATTAAAATGGACTTGGGCAAAATCCACTGTTTATTTCTAGGATAAGCAGCATAAAATGTATTGTACTGTTCTGGGATCTTGCCAGGTACTTGTGACCTGGATTGACCACTGTTGGAAACAGGATGCTGGACGTGACCTTCGGTCTGTCCCACTATGGCAGTGATGGCGAACCTATGGCATGCGTGCCAGAGAGGGCACGCAGAGCCCTCTCTGTTGGCACGCGCGCCGTCACCTCAGCCAGAGTCGTACTGCTGGTGCGATCGTGCTAGCAGTTCAAAGTTGTGTCGGAGCAGAGGAGAGACCCACCGGAAGTTTGTTCACCCACCAGAAGTTCGTTCCCTCCTCCCTTTGAGTTCCATGCCCCCTCCCTCCGAATTTTAAAAGTCATCTATTTTACCTCGTCAGGATTAGAGCGGCAGGATGTAGGTTTGACTCAGTGCTTAGTTCAGTTTTCCCTTCTTTCTCTTTCTCAGCTCTGGTCCCGCCCTTGCGGAAACAGGAAATGAGGGTGGGACCAGAGCTGAGAGAGAGAGAGAGAAGGGAAAACTGAAAACTGAACTAAGCACTGAGCCGAGCCTGCATGCTTTTTACCGCTGCTGCTGCCCTAACCCGAACGAGGTAAGATAGATGACTTTTAAAATTTGGAGGGAGGGGACCTGGAACTCAAAGGGAGGGAGGGGGGACCCTGGAACTAGGAGGGAGGGAGGGGGACCCTGTTGGCACTTTGCGATAAATAATTAGATTTTGGGTTGCTGTTTGGGCACTCGATTTCTGAAAGGTTCGCCATCACTGCACTATGGCAATACTTATGTACTTATGTTCAAATGAACTCGCATAAAGGGAAAATCTATAAATTTGGGTGTGCTGCTGAAAAGCATGTACAAATTAATTGAACAATTATTTGTATTATTGTTCTATATTATCAATATATTTATAAGAACTGTCTATTATCATATCGTTTTTCATATGGAATGGAAGTTGAAAAACATTGTTATCTTGCATTGGATGCTTTGTTAGCCTTAAATTTTTTTTATAAAATTTACTTTAATCAAATTAATTGAACAAGCTGAGAACCAACAATAACTGAGTGTTAACAACTAATTATTGAAGTTAATTGGAACCAAATTTGCATGCATATCTGGCCGTACACTATTCTGTAAATGAGCACAAATAAACTCCTACAGGACTAGATTCTATATACAAAACCTAAAAAATTGGAGCCGAAACGAAAAACACCTACGCTTAGCAGGGTTTAAAAAATATGAGTAAAGTATCAGCATATACGTACATAATTTCTACATACAGTGTGCTTAGAGGGTCACTATGATGCATTCTCCATATGGTCATTACCTTTGACAGATTATTTCTTGAAGGGTTTTCACATTATGTAGAGGCAGAACACGACTTCATGGAGTGATACAAAGGCATTATAACATCTTCATTTTTGTTTTCCATTCCTTTCCTAATAATACCTAACATTCTATTTGCTTTCTTAGCCACCGCTGCACACTGAGCAGAGGGTTTCAACATATCATCAATGACGACACCTAGATCCCTTTCCTGGTTGGTGACTCCTAATATGGAACCTTGCATTACGTAGCTATAGTTTGACTTTCTCCTTCCAACCTGCATCACTTTGCACTTACTCACATTAAACGTCATCTGCCATTTGGATGCCCAGTCTCTTAAGGTCCTCATGTAATTTTTCACAATCCTCTTGTGATTTAACATCTTTGAATAACTTTGTGTTGTCAGCAAATTTAATTACTTCACTAGTTACTCCCATCTCTAGATCATATATAAGTATGTTAAAAAGCAGCGGTCCCAGCACAGACCCCTGGGGAACCCCACTATCTACCCTTCTCCATTGAGAATACCATTTACATAGTAACATAGTAGATAACGGCAGAAAAAGACCTGCACGGTCCATCCAGTCTGCCCAACAAGATAAACTCAAACTCATATGTGCTACTTTTTGTGTATACCTTACCTTGATTTGTACCTGTCCTTTTCAGGGCACAGACCGTATAAGTCTGCCCAGCACTATCCCCGCCTCCCAACCACCAGCCCTGCCTCCCACCACCGGCTCTGGCACAGACCGTATAAGTCTGCCCAGCACTATCCCCGCCTCCCAACCACCAGTCCCGCCTCCCACTACCGGCTCTGGCACAGACCGTATAAGTCTGCCCAGCACCATCCCCGCCTCCCGCCACCGTCTCTGCCACCCAATCTCGACTAAGCTCCTTAGGATCCATTTCTTCTGAACAGGATTCCTTTATGCTTATCCCACGCATGTTTGAATTCCGTTACCGTTTTCATTTCCACCACCTCCCGCAGGAGGGCATTCCAAGCATCCACCACTCTCTCCGTGAAAAAATACTTCCTGACATTTTTCTTGAGTCTGCCCCCCTTCAATCTCATTTCATGTCCTCTCGTTCTACCGCCTTCGCATCTCCGGAAAAGGTTAGTTTGCGGATTAATACCTTTCAAATATTTGACCGTCTGTATCATATCACCCCTGTTTCTCCTTTCCTCCAGGTTATACATGTTCAGGTCAGCAAGTCTCTCCTCATACGTCTTGTAACACAAATCCCATAACCCTACTCTCTCTGTTTTCTATCTTTTAACCAGTTTTTAATCCATAATAGAACACTACCTCCTATTCCATGAGTCTCCAATTTCCTCTGGAGTCTTTTATGAGATACTTTGTCAAATGCCTTTTGAAAATCCAGATACACAATATCGACTGGTTCATCCCTTCATGGTACCATGCTTGATTTTAAAGATGCTAGTTTTGAAAGGCAAAACATGCTGAGAGTAAGCTACACATATCACAATCTTGGGGAATCAGCCCAGCAGAAGGTAAATACTAATTACTGAGGCTGGGAAGGAACCAAGAAAACAACAGAAACATGTTGATGTTGACTGCTGTGCGAAAATGCAATCTCACCACGCTTCGGTGGACTTTAGTTATTTGAACAAAACAAAGGGAATAAGAGCTCCTTCTTCAGCTTTCAGATTTATGGCATGCTCATTTAATTAATACTTTAAATGGACATAAATACTTAATTCTGGTCAGTGCCTCTTTGCATTTTCCACTTTCTATTAGGCCATGAGACTCAAAGACCATCAGTTACAAACAAGAATTGAATTAACCTTTGGCTATTTATTTATGGTTCATTTCTACCCCACATTTTCCCACAAATGCAGACACAATGTGGCTTCCATGAATTACAAAAGATACAACACATGAATTTAGCAGTAGAATAAGGATAAAACGTTAGCAGCAATTAGGATGGCTAAACAGCAGAATTACTAATGGAATACACTTGTTCAAAAAGGTATGTTTTCAGCAGCTTCTTGAAAAGAAGGTGGTCAGCTTGCGATTTTAGGTACAGGGGAAGAGCGTTCCAAGTCTTCGGGCTGGAGTAGTGGAGAGTAGAGGCAAAAAGAAGCTTGTATTTAACACCCCTGCAAGATGGATAATGTAGTTGTAAAAAGGTGCGTGCTGTTGTGATGGCATTTCTAGGTGGGAGATCTATTAGAGGAATCATGTATTCCGGAGCTAAGCCGTAGATTATTTTATGTGTCAGAGTGCCGATCTTGAATGCGATTCGTTCTCTCAAGCTAGCCAGTGTATGTATTTCTTTCTATTATGGGCATTCATGCATTGCACTGACTACTAATAAAATAATGATATAGGATAAATTACCAGTAATAATCCACACAAGCAAAGAAAAAATCAAGCAAACTGAGAAAAACATAGGTAAGTTAACAGATAACACAGTAACACTGTAAATGATGGTAGATAAACACTTGTAGAGTCCATCCATTTTGCCTAACGTGGCGGCCAGATCTGCACCTGCCACTCTGTGCAGATTATAGTCATTCATGAGTAAACACCGGTTGGCAATTCAGCACTTATCTGGCCAGGTTTACCACATAAGTCGGACTGCATAAACGTCAGTCCTATCTTTATGTGGTAACTCATAACCAGTTAAGTGCTGAATATTAGAGTGGAGGAGTGGCCTAGTGGTTAGGGTGGTGGACTTTGGTCCTGAGGAACTGAGTTCAATTCCCACTTCAGGCACAGGCAGCTCCTTGTGACTCTGGGCAAGTCACTTAACCCTCCATTGCCCCATGTAAGCCGCATTGAGCCTGCTATGAGTGGGAAAGCGCAGGGTACAAATGTAACAAAAATAAAATAGATACTATTGGAGATTCTACATGGAATGTTGCTACTCTTGGAGATTCTACATGGGATGTTGCTACTATTGGAGATTCTACATGGAATGTTGCTATTCCACTAGCAACATTCCATATAGAAGGCTGCGCAGGCTTCTGTTTCTGTGAGTCTGACGTGCAGGACGTCAGACTCACAGAAGCAGAAGCCTGCGCGGCCACATTGGTGATCTGCAAGGGCCAACTTTTACATGGAATGTTGCTAGTGGAATAGCAACATTCCATGTAGAATCTCAAATAGTAGCAACAGTGGAGGAGTGGCCTAGTGGTTAGGGTGGTGGACTTTGGTCCTGAGGAACTGAGTTCAATTCCCACTTCAGGCACAGGCAGCTCCTTGTGACTCTGGGCAAGTCACTTAACCCTCCATTGCCCCATGTAAGCCGCATTGAGCCTGCCATGAGTGGGAAAGCGCAGGGTACAAATGTAACAAAAATAAAATAGATACTATTGGAGATTCTACATGGAATGTTGCTACTATTGGAGATTCTACATGGAATGTTGCTATTCCACTAGCAACATTCCATGTAGAAGGCTGCGCAGGCTTCTGTTTCTGTGAGTCTGAGTCCTGCACGTACGTGCAGGACATCAGACTCACAGAAGCAGAAGCTTGCGCAGCCACATTGGTGATCTGCAAGGGCCGACTTCTACATGGAATGTTGCTAGTGGGACTCTGGGCAAGTCACTTAACCCTCCATTGCCCCATGTAAGCCGCATTGAGCCTGCCATGAATGGGAAAGCGCAGGGTACAAATGTAATAAAAATATTGCACCCAATTAGCTATGTATCAGCTGACTCTGGAAACTCAGGTGTTCAATGCCTGTACCCAAACATGGCCTGGCTTTGGAATTTTTGGATTTGATGCCGATGACAGTCAGTAAAATGCAGATCATGAACATCCAACTGGAGGGTGCTCCTTGAGGACCGTGGTTGTCCTCCCCTGATCTATAATGTCAACTGAAATATACACTGGTTATCGAGTTTCTACATAGGTAGTAAACAGCTGCACTGTATGATTTAATGAAATTACACTATCTACATGTTCCTGAATATTAGGGATGTGCAATAATTTGAAACGACATTTCTCATGTTCTTTTATGTCATTAGCAAACAAACACAAAAGAGAAATATATGACATTTTGTGTCTTTTTGTACGCTGTTAATCAGGTTCACTGTGCAGAAAGACTGCACCCTGTTTGCAAACGGTGCTCACTCTTTCAGAAAGAGTGCTCATTCTTTCTCAATAGTGTGCCCGTGTTCGAATAATACTTGTATGACTGTACTATTGTGAAAGAGTGTGCACTCTTTCTGATACAGGTTGCGCTGTTCACAAATAGGGTGCACTCATTCCAAAATAATTTGTATCCTTCTATCCACAAATAGGGTGCACTCTTTGTGAAAGAGTCTGCATTATCCACAAATAGGGTGCACTCTTTCTGATAGAGATTGTACTATCCACAAATAAGGTGCACTCTTTTGAAAGAGTTTGGACTATTCACCAATAGAGTGCACTCTTTTTGAGTTTTCACTGTTCACAAATAGGGTGCACTCTTTTGAAAGAGATTGCACTATCCACTAATGGAGTGCACTCTTTCTGAAAGAGTTTTCACTGTTCACAGAGTGCACTCTTTGATTGCACTATCCACTAATGGAGTGCACTCTGTCTGAAAGAGTTTTCACTGTTCACAGAGTACACTCTTTTGAAACAGTTTGCACTATCCACAAATAGGGTGCACTCTTTGTGAAAGAGTTTGCACTGTTCACAAATAGGGTGCACTCTTGTGAAAGAGTCTGCATTATCCACAAATAGGGGGGACTCTTTCTGAAAGAGTTTTCACTGTTCACAAATAGGGCGCACTCTGTCCAAAAGAGTTTGCATTATTTTATCCACAAATAGGGTGCACTCTTTCTGAAAATGTTTGCACTATTCACCAATAGGGTGCACTCTTTCTGAAAGAGTTTTCACTGTTCACAAATTGGGTGCACTCTTTCTGAAAGAATTTTCAATGTTCACAAATAGGGTGCACTCTTTTGGAAAAGTTTGCACTATCCACAAATAGGGTGCACTCTTTGTGAAATAGTTTGCACTATCCACAAATAAGGGGCACTCTTTCTGAAAGTGTTTGCACTGTTCATAAATAGTGTGCACTAATTCCAAAAGATTTTGCATCATTCCCAAATAGGGATCACTATTTCTGAAAGAGTTTGCACTGCTCACAAATAGGGTGCACTCTGTTGAAAGAGTTTGCACTCTTCACAAATAGGGTGCACGCTTGTGAAAGTCTGCATTATCCACAAATAGGGGGCACTCTTTCTGAAAGAGTTTGCACTGCTCACAAATAGGGTGCACTCTTTCCAAAAGAGTTTGTATTGTTTTACCCACAAATAGGGTTCATCTTTCTGAAAGTGTATGCACTATCCACAAATAAGGTGCATTCTTTTGAAAGAGTTTGCACTATTCACCAATAGAGTGCACTCTTTCTGAAAGAGTTTTCACTGTCCATAAATTGGGTGCACTCTTTTGAAAGAGTTTTCACTGTTCACAAATAGGGTGCACTCTTTTGAAAAAGTTTGTACTATCCACAAATAGGGTGCACGCTTTCAGAAAGAGTTTGCACTGTTCACAAATAGGGTGTACTGTGTTGAAAGAGTTTTCACTGTTCACAAATAGGGTGCACTCTTTCTGAAAGAGTTTGCACTGTCCATAGAGAGGGTGCACTGTGTTGAAAGAGTTTGTACTGTTCACAAATAGGGTGCACTGTGTTGAATGAGTTTTCACTGTTCACAAATAGGGTGCACTCTTTCTGAAAGAGTTTGCACTGTTCACAAATAGGGTGTACTGTGTTGAAAGAGTTTTCACTGTTCACAAATAGGGTGCACTCTTTCTGAAAGAGTTTGCACTGTCCATAGAGAGGGTGCACTGTGTTGAAAGAGTTTGTACTGTTCACAAATAGGGTGCACTGTGTTGAATGAGTTTTCACTGTTCACAAATTGGGTGCACTCTTTCTGAAAGAGTTTGCACTGTTCACAAATAGGGCACACTCTTTTGAAAGAGTGATCATTCATTTGGAACTGTCCACGCTATTTCCGAAAGAGCACACATTCTTAACAACATTGTTACAGTGATGACAAAATGGGAGCTAAATAGCCCCTCCCCCCCCACCAAATGTTCCTTGAAACAACATGGGAAATGACATGGCACACAAAATACCTTTTGGCTGCACACCCCTACCGAATAACTGACTCTGAGCTGAAGAAAGGCCAAGGAAGGGTTAAATCAGAAAAGAGGACCCAGAGCATGCAGCATTTTAGGTGGTAGCAATTATCCTCTTAATCCATCTGTAAAAAATGTGCCAAAGGACTTTATAGGATATTGTTAACTCCTCCCTGGCTCATGATACAGTGCACAGTCCCAAAAGTTGTCAAATTTATTTATATTTGACTAGTAAAAAAGGCCCGTTTCTGACACAAATGAAACAGGCGCTAGCAAGGTTTTCCTCGGAGTGTGTATGTTTAAGAGAGTGTATGTGAGAGTGACTGTGTGAGAGAGAGAGAGAGTGAATGTGCGTGTGTGTGTGTGTGACAGAGAGAGAGAGAGTGAATCTGGGTGCGAGTGCGTGTGTGAGAATGAGAGTAGGTGCAAGTGCATATGTGAGACACAGTGTGAGAGAGTGTGTGTTTCACACAGATACAGTGTGTGCGAGAGAGAGAGTGTGTGTGAGACTGAGTGTATGAGACCAAGAGAGTGTGTGAGTGACTGTGTGACAAATAGAGAGTGAATGTGATACAGTGTGAGACATAGAGTGTGTGAGAGACAGTGTGTAGAGTGAGAGAGAGAAAGACATTGACTGTGAGAGAGAGAGTGTGTGTGTGACAGAGATACCTCCTCCCCCCCTCTCTGGTATCAGGCCCCCCCTCTCTCTTTGGTGTCTGAGCGTTACTGTGCAGGACGCTGAGCTCTGGCTGTGCTTCAAGGAACTGACCAATCCTATTTAATAGAATGCACCTCCAACATTCTGAAGCCGAGAAACCTCGTGTGGTTGGTCACTTCTGCTTGTGATGAACCCGGAAGTACGTGATGTCAATTCAGGAGATGGATACAGAGAGCAGGAATACCTCAGCCATGCAGTCAGCTTCAGAATGTTGGAGGTGCGTTTTATTATATAGGATATGAATTGAATGCTGCTGTACCTTATGGCAGGTGTTAACAGCATCATCTCAAGTGGCAGAGTTAACCAGCTAAGATCACTCGTTTCCCATTAACACCACCACACGTTTACTTTTAGCTCTGTAAGCTGAAAGAAAAATATCATGGTTTATATTCAGTTTACCTGCTAACAAGGATCGTAAAGCCGACTGTCAGATTCTTAAATTTTATTTAAAACTCCTTTACTGTTTTGATTCTCCCAAGATAATAGAGTTGGCTGAAGGGCTGGATTGATAAGTACAGCTCAACTATTTTGATAATATCGTTATATTTTTTTATTATTTTGTTACATTTGTACCCCGCGCTTTCCCACTCATGGTAGGCTCAATGCGGCTTACATGGGGCAATGGAGGGTTAAGTGACTTGCCCAGAGTTATATGGATAATCTGTTTTGATCGAAAATTTATTATATATAGTATCTAGCTTCTGTTTTCTGGAGGAGTAGCCTAGTGCTTAGTGCAGTGGACTTTGATCCTGGGGAACTGAGTTCGCTTCCCACTGCAGCGCTTTGTGACTCTGGCAACTCACTTAACCCTCCATTGCCCCTGGTACAAAATAAGTACCTGAATATATGTAAACCGCTTTGAATGTAGTTGCAAAAAACCTCAGAAAGGCAGTATATCAAGTCCCCTTTCCCTATTTGAGATTCTACATGGAATGTTGCTGTTGCTACTATTTGAGATACTACATGGAATGTTGCTATTCCACTAGCAACATTCCATGTAGAAGCCTGCCCTTGCAGATCAGCATTGTGGCTGCGCAGGCTTCTGGTTCTGTGAGTCTGACGTCCTGCACATACGTGCAGGACGTCAGACTCACAGAACCAGAAGCCTTCGTGGCTGCATTGGTGATCTGCAAGGGCAGGCTTCTACATGGAATGTTGCTAGTGAAGGAGTAGCCTAGTGGTTAGTGCAGTGGACTTTGATCCTGGGGAACTGAGTTCGATTCCCACTGCAGCGCTTTGTGACTCTGGCAACTCACTTAACCCTCCATTGCCCCTGGTACAAAATAAGTACCTGTATATATGTAAACCGCTTTGAATGTAGTTGCAAAAACCCCAGAAAGGCGGTATATCAAGTCCCATTTCCCTTTCCCTATACTCTGTGTGTATTGGGGGGGGGGGACATTATCAAGCTCTATTAGGGCAATAACTGTCACGTCTGTGGCCGTGACCACCCTCAGACTTACCTTGTTCCTGGGGGTCAGCTTCCTAGCTGGCTCCTGTTTCTTCTGTCTGTCCTTTCTGAGCTAGCTCTGGCTCTCTGTGCTGGCTGCATCCAACAGCATGACACTAATTGCCTCACTATACTGCACCTGTGGGTGTTGCCTGGGTTAGCTCTTTCTCTCTCTGTGTGTGTGCTGGCTGCTTCCAGCATGACTCTAATTGCTTCACTACACTACACCTGGTTGTGGGAAGCCTCTCTGTGTTTCACTGTGCTTTCTGCCTGCTCTGTGGTTTGTGCCTGAACAGCCTCCGTAGTTACTTAGAGATTGCTGCAGCTGTGTCTCTGGTGTTGAAGGGCTTTATTAATCACTTAGAAACTGCAGCCTTTGCATCGTATAAGGTCCCTGGTATGCTAGAGTGCTCTGTGCACTGCTACATTGTCCAGTTCTGTGTGATTGCCTAGTGTTTGACTAGTTAGCTTGGGCACAGCCTTGCTTGGTAGCCTGTGTACAGCTTTACTAGTTCTTCTGTGTTTGCTCTGTGTGAGTTCCTAGTGTTTGCCTAGTTAGCTTGGGCACTGCTCCGCTTGTTAGCTTGTGTACAGATTCTAGGTCTCCTGAGTTTAGCCTCTGGTTTTCCCCGGTGGGGTTTCCTTGGTTTCTGGAGCTTCAGCCCTAGTCTTGTCCTTTGCCAGTTCTCCTTGTTACTGGAGCTCCAGCCCTAGTCTTGCTATTGGTTCTGTCCCTTGCCTGTACCTATCTACTGCTCTGCTAGCCGCCTGCCCAGAGTCTCCTGCTTTGAACCTGACCACGCCTGTCTCTGCCTATTGCCTATACTCAGATATTCTCTGCCAGCCACCTGTCTCTGCCTATTGCCTGTACTCAGATCTTCTCTGCCAGCCACCTGTCTTGGACTATTGCCTGTACTCAGATCTTCTCTGCCAGCCACCTGTCTCAGACTATTGTCTGAACCCGGACATTCCCTGCCTGCCTGTCTCACATTAGCCTAGGTACCTGGGAGCATGGCTGGATCCTGACTCCGGTTGTTCCTGTTGCTGGTTCCAGTTCTGGTTTTCCTGTAAGCCCTACCGGCTGCTCGAACCTGAGGGCTCAACCCTCGGGGAAAGGCAGCTAAGCGTAGGTGAAGCCTACTCCAGTGTGTTCCGGTCCAGTGCGTTCCAGTCCCGAGTGTTCCAGTGCAGGACTCCAGTCCGAGGTTCCAGTCCAGCCTTGTCTCTTCTCTGCTCCGAAGGTGATCTTGCCTGCCACTGCCGCTCCTCGGCCATGGTCCAAGGACTCACGTACCCAGGGTTCCCGGGGAAGAAGCCTGACAGAATGCCAAGGTCCTCGAGAACACAACAATAACCCACGATATTTGCCCTGTATAGTGACTTAAAGGGTAGTATCACAGGTTGTCTTGCCATAATGCTGTGTTATTTAAGTCACTGCAAGGTACATAGTAATGAGATGCAAAAAAGCCCTTATATGGAAACATGACCTCTAGCGGTAGTACTGTGAAACTACTGCTAGGGGTCACTGGCACAATTTTGGAACCAGAAGTCGACAACGAGAGAAGCCCATCCATGTGGGAAAATTTAACGTATGGAGGATCCTTTGAGATTGTTGGGGGGGGGGGGGGGTCACTATACTTGGGGGGGGGGTGAGGATTCTAAGTAGGGGGGCACATCTTGGGGAAGCCCTGGTTGTGATTCATTATGGGAGGGTATGCAGAAGAGTATTCATTTTTAAAGTTACTGGTCCCTTTAAGAGACTTACAGTCATCAAGTTCCAGGCCGATGGACTAACCTTGCTTGTATCAGTGGCTCAATGCCAGGCCATGTCCAGGCTTTGACACTGAATTTCTAGGTTTCTGGAGCTGCGATATTCAGCATTTAATAGTCCACATAAAGATAGGACTGACTTTTACGAGGCCTATTTATGTGGTTACCTTGGCTGGTTAAGTGCTGAATTGCCAACCACTGTTTACTCATGAATAACTATAATCTGCACAGAGTGGCAGGTGCAGCTCTGGCTGCCATGGTTGGGCAAACTGGATGGACTCTGCAGATCTTTATCTGCCATCATTTACTGAAAACTAGTGGTTAACCCCAAACTGGCCAGGAGCTGTTTCTGGCTGGTTAAATTGCTCTGACTATCACCCAATTCATGTGTAACACCCACGTACTGGTTGCTCCTGAATTCAGGGTCTGATCCGGTTGGAGTCTCCTGAAGGCAGTCTCCGTCGGTCCCTTACTCACTTGGCACTCGGTGCCTCCACCTGAGGAAAGAAGCGTTAGTGGGTAGGATTACCCTCTTCTCTCCCAGGCAACCAAATAAATACAAATCCAAAGAGAAATTGCTGTGAACAGGGCGGGCCATCAAATCCCACAGGTCAGGCTGGGGTGGGTGTTCCAGCTCCAGGATGGTGCTCTGCGAGTTCAGAAGAAGCTTACACTCTCTCAGGTTCACAGATCACGCTGGAGTCAGCAGCTTATGAAAGACTCAAACTGTTTGTTGTTCAGCTTCACAAAAGCAGGAACATCAAACATAGTGGCCTAGTGGTTAGAGCACTGGTCTTGCAAACCCAAGGTGGCCAGTTCAAATCCCACTGCTGTTCCTTGTGATCTTGGGCAAGTCACTTAACCCTCCATTGTCTCAGGTACAAACTTAGATTGTGAGCCCTCCTGGGACAGAGAAATATCCAGAGTACCTGAATGTAACTCACCTTGAGCTACTACTGAAAAAGGTGTGAACAAAATCTAAATAAATAAACTCTCCAACGTTGAATGCAAATATTTTAAAACCACAATCCTTCTGGTATTCCCCAGGGGAACTCTTGCATTCTCCTCCCTTGGAAATATTTACAGATGCTTTTCAGCTGAACTATCTACACTTTTTACAGACTCCTGTCCATGCTTATCCCCGAGAATAGTGTCCCAAAGGCAGTGCTCTTCTCTGTTTCACAGGTCCCTCCCTCCAGTGGTGACCCCCCCCCCCCCCTCCTCCCACTTTGGATCCACACTGGTCTTGGGATGGGCACTCCATGGCTATGATCCCTGGCGCCTGGGCTGGGTCTCTCCTCTGCCCACCTGTAGCCCCTCTTCAGTTGCCGCTTTGCTGAGTCACAACTCCCCTTTACAGCCAATGATCACACCTCTCCCAGTTGGCATTCCCCCTTTCTCTCCTCTAGGTAAGTGGCTGCGGACCATCAGGCAACCAAAGACCCCCTCCAAAGGGCAAACAATCCTCCTTATCTCCTTCCAATCTCCTCCCCCTGTTACTCTTCAGTCTCAGGGTATTATTTCTCTGCATTTTATTTCAAACTAGTAAAAAATGCCCGTTTCTGAGAGAAATGAAACGGGCGCTAGCCAGGTTTTTCCTTACAGTGTGTACGTTTGATAGGGAGTGAATCTGTGAGCGTATGTGTGTGACAGAGAGAGATAGTGACTGGGTGCGATTGTGTCTGTGTGAGAATGATAGTTTGTGAGGTTGCTACTTCATTAGGGGTCACCTGATTATAATGATACCTGATAGTCCCCAAAAATAGAGATGGAACCACAGGCTTTTTGTGAGGAACCATTGAAAAACAAAACCAAAGTTCCTGCATCTTGAATCACGAACATCTATTCCCCGTCTCATCTGAGGAGCTGTGTGTAGACTCCCTTGTTTCTGAAATTGCCGGGGTTTGGATAGTAACATAGTAGATGACGGCAGAAAAAGACCTGCATGGTCCATCCAGTCTGCCCAACAAGATAACTCATATTTGCTGCTTTTTGTGTATACCCTATTTTGATTTGTACCTGTGCTCTTCAGGGCACAGACCGTATAAGTCTGCCCAGCACTATCCCCGCCTCCCAACCACCAGCCCCGCCTCCCACCACCGGCTCTGGCACAGACCGTATAAGTCTGCCCAGCACTATCCCCGCCTCCCAACCACCAGCCCCACCTCCCACCACCGGCTCTGGCACAGACCGTATAAGTCTGCCCTGCACTATCCCCGCCTCCCAACCACCAGCTCCACCTCCCAACCACCAGCTCTGGCACAGACCGTATAAGTCTGCCCAGCACTATCCTCACCACCCCAGCCCTGCCTCCCAACCCCGGCTCTGGCACAGACCGTACAAGTCTGTCCAGCACTATCCCCGCCTCCCAACCACCAGTCCCGCTTCCCACCACCGGCTCTGGCACAGACCGTATAAGTCTGCCCAGCCCTATCCCCGCCTCCCAACCACCAGCCCCGCCTCCCGATCTTGACTAAGCTCCTGAGGATCCATTCCTTTGGCACAGGATTCCTTTATGCTTATCCCACGCATGTTTGAATTCCGTTACCGTTCAAAGAGCTTGAGTGTCTCTTGAAGTGAGTCTTGCAGAAGATCTCTGTGTAAATCACCATCGGAGCCCTCATTTTTCAGCCTCTGCTTAACACTGAGCGCCACGCAGTTTTGGAGCTGCTCATTTACAGCTGATCTGACCTATTTAATAGGACCTCTGAGAAGGCTTGTGGCCTTGCTTCAAAGAGATGGGGTGGAAGAGATCGCTGTTAAGATCGTTGAACTTTGTTCTTTCATTCGGTATGTAGTTTGGGATTCGTGGCCTCCGACGGTGTTTTGCGTAGATCTGCGTGCGTCACGGAGCCGCCTCCTTCCCCTTTGCCAGGGCTCTGGAGGTTCGTAGCGAGGCAAATAAGAGAGGCGTAGCCCTCCCCCCACTGAGAAGCCACGACATGCAACCATAGCCGAGAACGGCGGCTTGTAGAATGAGCGCATCAAGAGCTTCCAGAGTAAGGGCCGCGATATAGAGATGGGTTACTGGGTGCCTTCGGGCGCACTGTCCACTTGGTTGTTCCCCGTGCTGGTACTGTGTGGAGGAGTGTGATAGTTTGGCTGTGCAGCTTGGAGAGGTGTTTTTCAACGGACCCGTCCGAGTGAAGGGCTTGGGGGAGGGTCTTGTCTGTTTCACCGAGGGGTGGGGGGGGGGGGCAGTGACAGGTGAGTCGTGATTTTTTGTGGTGCTGCATCCGTGCTGGAGACGGTCGGCGCATGTCATTGCTCCGCCCTTGACGTCATCACGTTTGACGCGTGGGCGGGGCAGACACTCATGGACGAAAAGCTAGCCGCCTCACTTTTAGAACGTTGGGAAAGTGAGGCTTCATTAGAACGTTGGAGGTGCGTTTTATATAGAAAGATGACTCCCCTTGGGCTGGGCTTTCTCTCACCCAGGGACCTCCCAGTTATTCCCCCTCCCCCCCAATGATTCTCTCTAGGGAATTTACTCTCCTAGTAATCAACAACCTAACAGGGTTTTTTGATTGTTTGTGTGACTGTGTCTGAGGCAGTGAGAAAGCATCTACAGCATTGTTTCATCTGCTTCTCCAGATATATTCCAAATCCAGCCCAAATTTTGTGCTTCAGGGCTAGTTTCTATCAATTGCACGCTTTCCCAACCCCAGTTATCATATTCAGATGATTTGGGCATCTGTTCTAAGCATCTCTTTTGCACCATATGGTTCTCACACATGATGCCAACAGGACACGGATTCAGCATAGCACAGCATTTGCTGTTGTCATATGATCCCTCTGTTTGCCCAGGAAATACCTGAGAGAGAAAAAGAGAGACTTCCAATCCATGCAAACTTCTCAAAGAAGGAATATTATTTATTTATGCATATTTAGAAATTGCAAATCTGAAATTACTTCCTCCTGGCAGGTAACAAGGAGCAAAACACAAACAGCATTTACACAATTCATGAGGCTGCATTAACATTTTTTCCCCCCTTATCATTCTGTTTTATGTCTGAGAAGATATTGCTTCTCGGAATTATTTTGGAAGACTTGATCTGCTTAGGAATCAGTGAGGAAGCTAGATAAAGAAGCTGTTGGGCTGAGCCAGGGCCACCAAAAGGGGGGGCAGGGGGCACAAAAATTCCCCGGGCCCGGGCCTGTCCGCCCGCCCTTGGCTCCGTCGACAGCCCTCCTCCGTCCGCCACCGGGTCAGGCCCTCTGCATTCAAATCACAGCGCCTCACCTCCGTGTGAAAGCACAGTGGCAAACTGCCTCCCTTCAGGCCTTCCCTCTCTGTGTCCCGCCCTTGTCTGATGTAACTTCCTGTTTCCGTGAGGGCGGGACACAGGGAGGGAAAGCCCAAAGGGAGCTGATCTGCCGCTGCGCTTTCACATGGAGGTGAGGGGCTGTGTTTTGAATGCAGGGGGCCCAGCCTGGTGGCAGATGGAGGGGGGTTGTCGGGTGGAGACTGGGGACTGCAGCGCGGTTCTTGCTTGGTTCTCCGTAGTCTACAACAGCCTATGGAGGACCAAGCTGTCCTTAATTTCAGAAGCTTCCATTGCCTGTAAAGTCCCACACTTAGACTCAACCAGTTTACTTTAACCAGTTTGGAATTAATTCCATCTGTGTGCCGTACTGTTTGAGAGAAGCAATCATATAATTGATTTACTAGTCTTTTCAATAGGATCTCCAGTCCATAAACTATTTTCCAAACATCTGCCAAAGTTACTTCACGTGGAGAAACCAAATCCTCTGTAGATGACAAATCATTCTATATCACAGGTTGGAGTACTTTAGCAATTCCATCAACTGATGGAGCAATGTAAACAGTAGGAGAGGAGGCTCCATTCTCAGGGGGGCCAGGAAATCCATCCTGGGTTTCCTGTAATGCCACTGGGCTCCAAGAAGACATAAATGGGGGAGGAGTGGGTCTATCTCCCAAACTCAGTGATACACAAGAAACTGGTGTGGAGTAAGAGGCCCCAGGAGAAGCCTTTGAAACTGATACCATCAGGCTCATTTTTGAAAGAGAAGGGACACCCATCTTTTGACACAAGTCGGACGATGGGCATCCTTCTCACAGGGTCGTCCAAATCGGTATTATTGAAAGCCGATTTTGGACGTCCCCAACTGCTTTCTGTCGCAGGTATGACCAAAGTTCACAGGGGCGTGTCGGAGGCGTAGCGAAGGCGGGACTTGGACGTACCTAACACATGGATGTCCTTGACCCATAATGGAAAAAAAGGGGGGTCCCTGATGAGCACTTGGACGACTTTACCTGGTCCTGTTTTTCTTGCAATCAAGGCACAAAAAAGGTGCCCGAACTGACCAGATGACCACCGGAGAGAATCGGGGATGACCTTACTCCCCCAGTGGTCACTAACCCCCTCCCACCCTCAAAAAAAAATCTTTAAAAATATTTTGTGCCAGCCTCTATGCCAGCCTCAGGTCCATCACAGCAGTATGCAGGTCCCTGGAGCAGTTTTAGTGGGTGCAGTGCACTTCAGGCAGGCGGACCCAGCCCTATCCCCCCCCTACCTGTTACACTTGTGGTGGTAAATGTGAGCCCTCCAAAACCCACCAGAAACCCACTGTACCCACATCTAGATGCCCCCTTCACCCGTAAGGGCAATGGTAGTGGTGTACATTTGTGGGTAGTAGGTTTGGGGGGTTGGGGTTTTTTGGGGGGCTCAGCATACAAGGTAAGGGAGCTACAGTATGTACCTAGGAGCAATTTCTGAAGTCCACTGCAGTGCACTCTAGGTTGCCCGGTTGGTATCCTGGCATGTCAGGGGTACCAGTGCACTTCGAATGCTGGCTCCTCCCACGACCAAAGGGCTTGCATTTGGACGTTTCTGAGATGGGCGTCCTTGGTTTCCATTATCACCGAAAATCAGAAATGACCAAGTCTAGGGGCAATCATCTCTAAGGATGACCTAAATTTCAAGATTTGGAGGCTTATTTTCAAAGCACTTAGCCTCCCAAAGTTCCATAGAAACCTATGGAACTTAGCCTCCCAAAGTGCTTTGAAAATATGCCTCTTGGTGTCCCCGACCATATTATCGAAACTAAAGATGGACGTCCATCTTGTTTCGATAATACAGATTTCCCCGCCCCTCCATCGGGACGTTTTGCGAGGACGTCCTCAGCAAAACTTGGGCGTCCCTTTCGATTATGCTCCTCCATATGCCTATCAATCAGACGAATTATCTACTGAGAAGTTGAGGAGGTATTTTTCTCCTTACTCTTACGCTTCCTCTTCATAGTAACACAGATCCAAGCAAAATTAGAAGAAAATAAAAAAGTACCTGAGGAAATGACAATCAGTAATCCTTGGATGATAATCTCCTGGCTCCAGGCTCCTCTTGGGCTTTGAAGGGGATTCGAAGTGATGTGCCCCTTTGGTCATGCCCCTTCAGGCATGCCCCTGCAGGCAGGATCTTGTTCTGTTCTGTGGCCCTTCTAGATAATGTAATCAGGCTGGTAGATGCCTTAGCTTCACTCACACACTCCCCCAAAGCTGTCAGCTCACTCGCTGGCAACAGTTGTGCTTCCTCTCGCCAATCTCCCACTACACTGAGGAAGTGGGCAGGCTCTTGTTCTCCTCTTCTGGCCCTTCTAGATGATGTAGTCAGGCCATCAGATAACTCAACTGGATTCACACACTTCTCCAAAGCCAGCAGATCACTCGCTGGGAAGAGGTGTGCTTGCTCTCGCCACTCTTCCCCCATAGTGAGTGCTCTTAATGACATTCGTTTGACAATGATTAAAAAAAAAAGCACAATAAAATATTTTGGTGTGCCCACCCCTAATGCCTAATGATTTAGAGATGGGAGTAACTAGTGAGGTAATTAAATTTGCTGATGACACAAAGTAATTCAAAGTTGTTAAATCGCAAGAGGATTGTGAAAAAATACAAGAGGAACTTACAAAACTGGGAGACTGGGCGTCTAAATGGCAGATGACGTTTAATGTGAGCAAGTGCAAAGTGATGCAAGTGGGAAAGAGAAACCCAAACATCATGCAAGGTTCCAGGTTAGGAGTCACCGACCAAGAAAGGGATCTAGGTGTCGTCATTGATGATACGTTGAAATGCTCTGCTCAGTGTGCTGTGGCGGCTAAGAAAGCAAATAGAATGTTAGGTATGAATGGAAAACAAAAGTGAGGACGTTATAATACATAGTAACATAGTAGATGATGGCAGAAAAAGACCTGCACGGTCCATCCAGTCTGCCCAACAAGATAACTCATATTTGCTGCTTTTTGTGTATACCCTACTTTGATTTGTACCTGTGCTCTTCAGGGCACAGACCGTATAAGTCTGCCCAGCACTATCCTCACCTCCCAACCACCAGCCCTGCCTCCCAACCACCGGCTCTGGCACAGACCATACAAGTCTGTCCAGCACTATCCCTGCCTCCCAACCACCAGTCCCGCTTCCCACCACCGGCTCTGGCAATGCCTTTGTATTGTCCATGGTGTGACCGCACCTTGAATATTGTGTTCAATTCTGGTCACCACATCTAAAAAAAGATATAGTGGAATTAGAAAAGGTACAGAGAAGGGCAAAGAAAATGATAGTGGGGATGGGATGACTTCCCTATGAGGAAAGGCTGAAGCATCTAGGGCTCTTCAGCTTGGAGAAGAGATGGCTGAGGGGAGACATGATAGAGGTCTATAAAATAATGAGTGGAGTGGAACAGGTAGACGTGAATCGTTTGTTTACTCGTTCCAAAAATACTATGATGTGGCTGGCAGGGATCCCCAAGCCCCACCAGCTAAAAACTCCCAACAACTGTCCCTCCTGCATACCTTGTAAATAGCAGATCTTTGCCTGCAGCGAGCAGCAACTGATACATACTGTTCGCACCGACCCCACAGCCTTCCCTATGATGTATTCCCGCCTATGCGGAAACAGGAAGTTGCATCAGAGGGAAGGATGTGGGGCCAACATGAGCAGTGTGTATTAGTTGCTCCTCACTGCCAGTGAAAATCTGTTACTTAAAAGGTATGTGGGGGAGGGAGGATGTTTGAGAGACTGTCCAGCTTATTTTCGAAAGAGAAAGACGCCCATATTTCGACCCAAATCGGGAGATGGGCGTCCATTTCCCGTGGGCGCCCAAATTGGTATAATCGAAACCCGATTTTTGGCGTCCTCAACTGCAGTCTGTCACGGAGACGAACAAAGATCACGGGGGCGTGTCGGAGGCATGGCGAAGGCGGGACTGGGGCGTGGTTATCGCCTGAGGAGAGATGGGCGTCTTTAGCTGATAATCGAAACAAGAAGGGCGTTTTTGACGAGAATTTGGTCCGCTTTATTTGGACCCTCTTTTTTCAGGTCCAAGTCCCAAAAAAGTGCCCCAACTGACCAGATGACGACCGGAGGGAATCGGGGATGACCTCCCCTGACTCCCCCAGTGGTCACTAACCCCCTCCCACCAAAAGAAACTCACTTTACAAACTTTTTTTCCCAGCCTGTATGCCAGCCTCAAATGCCGTACCCACCTCCATGACAGCAGAATGTGTTCTATCCTCTGACAGCCTTTCCCTGGTTCTGATGTGGGTCTCAGGTGAGTGTGACACCTTTTCTGTTAAGGGCACTGCAGAGTCACATCAGCAATGCATTGTGGTGGGTGTAGGGTATTGGGCTCCGTGATTCCAGTAGCTTGTGTTAAATGCTCACGATGTTGGTAGTTGGTAGGCTCCACTCCCAGTGTGCCCTGTTTTGTTTCCGGTAGTCCATGAGGTAGTGGCCATTTTTGTAAGCCAGTTTTAGATCCCGTTCATGTGTTAGCCACGTTACAGCACTTAGTTCTTACCTTGAATGTTGCTGAAAGAGGGCATTTTACACCATTCTGCCAGCTTGGACCTACTGCTAATCTCAGTACCAGCGAGACTCGTTGCCAGTGGGGCACAACCTCTGATCTGCAGTTAACTGTGAGTAAAGGTGCTTATTCAAATAAAGGACGTTTTCAAAGAGATTAGTCTTCAGATGTCAACTGGTGTGCCAAGCTTATACAGCAGCAACAAGTCCTGTCCCTGGAGCACTTTTAGTGGGTACTGCAGTGCACTTCAGGCAGGCAAACCCAGGCCCATTCCCCCCCCCCCCCCCCCCCCACACACACCTGTACCACTTGTGGTGGTAAATGGGAGGCCTCTAAAACCCACTGTACCCACATGTAGTTGCCCCCTTCACCCCTAAGAGCTATGGTAGTGTTGTGCATTTGTCCCTCCCACGACCAAATGGCTTGGATTGGGACATTTCTGAGCTGGGTGTTTTTAGTATCCATTATCGCAAAAAAAAATAAAAAATAAAAAACGCCGATCTCAGAAGGAACCAAATCCATGGCATTTGGTCCGTCCAAACCGCATTTTTGAAACGAAAGATGGACGCCCATCTTTTTCGATAATACGGTCTGTCCCGCCTCTTCACATACCCGTTTTCAGACATAGACGCCCATGGAAATGGGCGTTCGCGTTCGATTATGCCCCTCCATATGGCATGCAGGCGAGAGAGACCAAATCACTTGTGGGACAGGGCGGAGTTCTTCTGCCCATCCATGTTGGGCCCAGGCCCACCCAAAATTGGGTGTCTGGCTATGCCCCGGCTGCGGAAGAACAAATGGCTAAGAATGCAAGGAAGGGAGACAAAAAAATTTTCAGGTATATTAGTTATCAATAGAAATCAAACAAAATAAAACATGGAAAAGAAAATAAGATGATACCTTTTTTATTGGACATAACTTACATTTCTTGATTAGCTTTCGAAGGTTGCCCTTCTTCGTCAGATCAGAAATAAGCAAATGTGCTAGCTGACAGTGTATATAAGTGAAAACATTCAAGCATTACTATGACAGTCTGACAGGGTGGGAGGATGGGGGTGGGTAGGGGTATTTCCGATCTGAGGAAGAAGGGCAACCTTCGAAAGCTAATCAAGAAATGTATTAAGTTATGTCCAATAAAAAAGGTATCATCTTATTTTCTTTTCCATGTTTTATTTTGTTTCATTTCTATTGATAACCTTAAGAGTGGACTAACACGGCTACCACACTCCTCTACAGGTATATTAGTGAAAGAAGGAAGGCTAGAAATGGAATTGTGGGACTGAAACATTCTGTGAATGGCTATATGGAGAGTGATGATGAAAAAGCGAACGTGCTAAACAAATTCATGAAAGAAAATCCCGGAGAAGGACCACGATTGGCTGGTAAAGGTACATAAGAATGGAGTGGATATCACACTGTTCACAGAAGAATGTGTTTATGAACAACCTGAAAAATTGAAGGTGGACAAGGCCATGGGACCAGATGGGATCCACCTCATAATATTGAGGGAGCTTAGACAGTGGCGTTCCTAGGGGGAGGGGGCGGTGGGTGCGGTCCGCCCCGGGTGCACACCACCAGGGTGGTGCCACGCGCGCCTTCCTCCATTATTCCATGCTTCTTCTCTGCCCCAGAACAGGTTACTTCCTGTTCTGGGGCAGAGAAGCATGGAACAACGGAGGACAGGCGTGCGCGGCACCCCCCCCCCCCAGCGGTGTGCACCCGGCGGGGGGGGGGGGGGGGTTCCTTTGCGGGGTGTCCTTTCGCTGGGGGGGTCCGCGCCACATCGGGGGGTGCTGCACCCGGGGGGCAGGGCGCATCGGCGATCCGCCCAGGGTGCCAGTCCCCCCTAGGAACGCCACTGAGCTTAGAGAGAATCTGGCAGGTCCTGTTAAAGATGTGTTTAATAAATCCTTGGAGACAGGAGAGGTTCCAAGGGTTTGTAGAAGAGCGGATGTGGTCCCTCTTCACAAAAATGGCGACAGAGAAAAAACTGGGAAACTATAGGCCAGTAAGCCTGACTTTGGTTATTGGAAAAGTAATGGAAGCATTGCTGAAGGAAAGGATAGTAAATTCCCTGGAATCCAATGAGTTACAAGATCTGAGGCAGCATGATTTTACCGAAGGTAAATCGTGCCAAACGAATTTGATTGAATTCTTTGACTGGGCGACCAGAGAACTAGATCAAGGACGTGCACTTGATGTAATCTGCTTGGATTTCAGAAAAGCATTTGACACAGTCCCTCATAGAAAGCTCTTAAATAAACTTGAAAGGCTGAAGGAAGGACCCAAAGTAGTGAACTGGATTAGAAGCTGGTTGACAGACAGATGCCAGAGGGAGGTGGTCAATGGAATTCACTCAGAGGAAGGAAAGCTGAGTAGCGGACTGCCTCAGGGATCAGTGCTGGGACAGAATTTGCTCAATATAGGGAGGGGTGAGGAGTAGGGTAGGGCTGATGCCTAGCTATGGGATGGTTGATAGGGAAGGGCTATGGGGATGGATTGGGGTGGTAGGGAAGGGAAGGGCTGATGCCGGGTTACAGGACAAAGGGTACTCCGTTCTGTTGATAAATCTCTCTTATCTGTCCCCTTCTCCTCTACTGCTAATTCCAGACTCCGTTCCTTTTATCTCGTTGCACCTTACGCCTGGAATAGACTTCCCGTGCCTGTACGTCTAGCCCCCTCTTTGGCCGTTTTCAAGTCCAAACTTAAAACCCTCCTCTTTACCACTGCTTTTGACTCCTAACCACTACTCACTTGCCCTGTCCTTTTATCCTCACCTCTACCCCTTACCCTTAATTGTTCTGTCTGTCTGCCTGTCTTATCTAGATTGTAAGCTCTTTGAGCAGGGACTGTCTTTTTGTGTACGGTGTACAGCGCTGCGTATGCCTGGTAGCGCTATAGAAATGATAAGTAGTAGTAGTAATTTCTAAATTTTGGTCCTTTATTCTGAAATTAATAAGGGTTGGTCTGCGTTCTGCATGTGATTGAATAGGTGAGAGAGTCTGCTGGCGTTAAGTTTGTTTGGGGATCTATGAATCTGACTTGTCTGGCTTTCCCAATGGCACTGCTGCCTTTCTAAAGGTACCGTTATTGGAATTGGTGTTAAGGTTTGCAACATAGACTCTGAGAAGCCTCTTTGCAGGATTTAATGTTACTTCACAAAGTACCTGCCAGTGAAGGGATTGTTTGTTGCTATTGTTGAGTTCTTACTAGAATTGGGATACATTGTTCCTATGGAAAACTGTAAGAGGAAACGTTGTAGCTATGTTCTGTAAGCTACAGATTCCACAGTAGGTAGAAAAAAAAATCTTGATGTTGACAGTATGATTTTTCTTATTTCATTAGTTAGAAATCTGGGGCTTTGCTTAATGCGATTTTTGATGTGTTGAAGAGCAGACAAAGGTTAACACTTCTGAAGGATGTACGTTTATTAACTGGTGTAAATTAATTGTTGAAATAAAAGTCAATTATGTTAAGTGTACTTTATATTTCCCTCACATCCTTTTTCTTTAAACAAAACTAAAATTAAATGATATTTGGGCTCTTTTTTTTTGATGTGCCACAGACGGCAGCGTTCAGCATTTTGCCTATATGAACATTATGGTTAAGAATAACTGATCTAGATGGTGGGGATGGGGGTGCTAAGCTTTAGTAAAAAGGCTCCTTTATTATGCTTCTGCTACCTACCTATATACACAGTGCCCACTCATATTAACTGTGGTCCCCCCCCCACAAAACAAAATGTCAGGTCTGGCTATGCCACTGACTTGCACACAGACAGAAGCAGAGGTAACGTAGAGTTACAATGTTTGTTGGGCAGACTGGATGGACTGTTCAGGTCTTTATCTGCCGTCATTTACTATGTTACTATGAATAAGTAAAACTCTAAAAATAAGTTCTCTATCTCATGGGTACCTTTTAAAAAGGTCAAAAATCGCTCAAAGTCTTAGCTCGCTCATACTGCTACAGAGTCCCCGGTGCTTAAATGGAACCCCCAAAAGTTCAAATGCAATAAGCCTTCCAATGCACTTCTCAAAGTCACTTTCACCTCCAAGTTTTCAAAGTTCAAAAAGAGTCAATCAGAAATCAAACATTGAACATTTGTGGTTCTTAAATAGGCAATATATATATTACTGGGGATAAATATTTAAACTAGAAGAACAGATCCCAAAACTATATCACAAAAAACGTTCTTCCTTTAAAATTTTTAATTTCTTTTATTACAATACATATATCACATAAAACCACTTATGCTGTGTAAGTTCCGGAACTTGCCCAGTCACACCCTTCACTTCACTTCACCACCCATTCACATAAACCTTGTGTGGGCACATTTCTATATATCCATAATCTGTGTACATGCTCCCCAATTGTTGTTTCCTCAATTTCAAATCTTCCACTTGTGTCTTAGATATCGTCCTTAAAGGTTCAAATTATAGTCCTTATAAATCATAAAAATCTTCTAAATCACATCAAGCAGGAGCACAGTGTTCACAACAAAGTCTCTCCAGCACTCTTCTTGGAGTAGTGTTAGTTCAGCAGAGTGAATCAGTGCAGTTCCAAAAGAGAGAAGGTGTGAAGAGTTAGAAGGTGCTTAAAGTCTGGAAACAGTATGTAAATTCCAGGAAGCCCTTGACACACTGCACTGATTCACTCTGCTGAACTAACACTACTCCAAGGTTAGGAGCTGATGAGAGAGGAAGGATGAGAGTGTTATCCACAGAAATAGAGAATGGGGGAGGAGGAGAGGTGTGTGTCAGGTGTTTTTTTTTTGTAAAGATTTATATCTTCTAAGGACCCCGTTCATTTGTTGTTTTCCTATTCTTTGTCTCATGTCTGTGAAGTTCAGCGAATGGCAGAGACTCTCACCAGGCCTGGACTATGAAGCTCCAACCGAAAGAAAGGAACGATTTGACATTTCTTCACCGTGAAAAGCAGAGAACTGTAGAGCTGCATTTAGCACGGCGACTGGCTCCACATTTCTGCTTCTCACTGTATCAGGACTCTAATTGAACTTGATTTTTTTTTATTTCACAGTAACGGCAAGTTAAGCAGCGTTACATTTCTTGCTGTCAGACAGCACGTTCTATTTCCTCCTCCAGCTGTTTTCAAATTTGCAATTGCTTCAATAATCTCCAGCCTGCCTGCCCCTTAACCTTTTCCAAGTTAAGTCCTTGGAAGCAAAAGCATGCGTAAAATATTGAACAAATATGTCTGTAACGCAATTTGTTTGGGCTGCTTCTGCCAATGCAAATGTAGTTAAATGGCTTTCATTATCATGCTATATACCATAAGAACATAATAGTCATACTGGGTCAGACCAATATTTATTTATTTATTGCATTTGTATCCCACATTATCCCACCTATTTGCAGGCTCAATGTGGCTTACATAGTTTTGTTATGACATTGTCATTCCTGAATATCACAAACAGTTATTAGTGTGCAGAGATTAAGTAGGGAAGAAAGAGGAAGTGATTAGGTGGGTGATTGTAGAAGTGGATTTTCGTAGCTGTTGGGTTGGGAACGTGGATCGGTATAGCTATCGGTTCTCGTTGTAGGTCTTGTTGAAGAAGTGTGTCTTCAGAGATTTGCGAAAGTTATTTGCTTCGACAATTGATTTCAGGTCTGTGGGTAGCGCATTCCATATCTGCGTGCTCGTGTAAGAGAAGGTGGTGGCGTGCATCAGCTTGTATTTTAGTCCTTTACAGCTGGGGAAGTTCAAATTGAGAAATTTGCGGGATGTTCTTGTGGCATTTCTGGGAGGTAGGTCCACTAGGTTCAGCATGTAGATCGGGGCATCTGCGTGAATGATTTTGTGTACCATCGTACATATCTTGAATGCAATGCGTTCCTTAAGTGGGAGCCAGTGCAGTTTTTCTCTTAGGGGTTTTGCGCTTTCATATTTAGTTTTTCCAAATATGAGTCTGGCGGCAGTATTCTGGGCTGTTTGGAGTTTTTTGATAGTCTGTTCTTTGCAGCCCACATATAGTGCATTACAGTAGTCTAGATGGCTTATTACCATTGACTGTACCAGGATGCGGAAGATGTATCTCGGGAAGTATGGTTTCGCTCTTTTGAGTTTCACCCATTCCTGTATCCTGCTTCTAACAGTGGCCAATCCAGGTCACAAGTACCTGGCAGAAACCCAAAATAGTAGCAACATTCTGGAATCCCAAAGAGTAGCAAGATTCCATGCTACCAACCCTAGGGACAGCAATAACAGACTATAGACTTTTCCTCCAGGAACTTGTCCAAAACCTGATTTTAAACACAGATACATTAACGATCCTCTGGCAATGAGTTCCAGAGCTTAACTATTTCCTCCTTTTGGTTTTAAAAGTATTTCCATGTAACTTCATTGAGTGCCCCCTAGTCCTTCTACTTTTTGATTGAGTAAATTACCGATTCACTTCTATTCATTCTACACCACTAAGAGGGGCATAATTGGACACGAACGCCCATCTCCATGGGCGCCGTTTCTCCGAGGAATGGTCTGCGAAGGGGCGGGACAGACCGTATTTTCGAAAAAGATGGGCAGCCATCTTTTGTTTCGATAATACGGTTGGTGCCGGGCAAATGCATCGGATTTGTGCGGATTTGAGCTGGGCGGTATCGGTTTTCAGCGATAATGGAAACTGAAGGCGCCCAGCTCAAAAACGAACAACTCCAGGCATTTGGTCGTGGGAGGGGCCAGGATTCGTAGTGCACTGGTCCCCTTCACATACCAGGACACCAACCGGGCACCCTAGGGGGCACTTGTAAAAAGTAACAAAAAAAATTTAAAATACCTCCCAAGTCCATAGCTCCGTTACCTTGGGTGCTGAGTCCCTCAAATCCCCCCAAAATCCACTCCCCACAACTTTACACCATTACCATAGCACTTATGGGTGAAGGGGGGCACCTAGATGTGGGTACAGTGGGTTTTGGGGGTGGTTTGGAGGGCTCCCATTTACCACCACAAGTGTAACAGGTAGGAGGGGGGATGGGCCTGGGTCCACCTGCCTGAAGTTCACTGCACCCACTAACAACTGCTCCAGGGACCTGCTTACTGCTGTGATGGATCTGGGTATGACATTTGAGGTGGCAAACAGGCTGGAAAAAAAATTTTTAAAGTTCTTTTTTTTTTGGTGGGAGGGGGTTAGTGACCACTGGGGGAGTCAGGGGAGGTCATCCCCGATTCCCTCTGGTGATCATCTGGGCAGTTGGGGCACTTTATGGGGACTTGTTTGTGAAAAACCAAAGGGTCCAAAAAAAGCGGCCCAAATTCTCGCTTCTGCCGCCCTTCTTTATTCCATTATCAGCCAAGCATGCCCATCTCTCCTCGGCCGATAAACACACCCCAGTCCCGCCTTCACCACGCCTCCACCACGCCCTGTCAACTTTGTTCGTTCCCGCGACAGACTGCAGTTGGAGGTGCCCAAAATCGGCTTTCGATTATACCGATTTGGACGCCCATGAGAGAAAGGTGCCCATCTCCCGATTTGATTCGAAATATGGGCGTCTTTCTCTTTTGAAAATAAGCTGGTAAGTGTTTTGTACACCTCTATCATATCCCCCTTCAGCCATCTCCTTTCTAACTTGGAACCCTTAAATTCTTTAGCCTTTCCTCATAGAAGAGGAGTTCCATCCCCTTAATCATTTTGGTCACCCATCTTTGGACATTTTCTAATTTTGCTATGTCTTTTTTGAGATACGGTGACCAGAATTGCACACAGTACTCAAGGTGGTCATACCATGGAGCAATACAGAGGCATTATAATATTCTATCTCTTTCTTATTAAATAATAGCATCCTGTTTGCTTTTTTGGCTGCTGCCACACACTGAGCAGAACATTTCAATGTATTGTCCATGATTGCACCTAGATCTTTTTTCTTGGGTTCTGACTCCTATGTTAGCCTGCCTTTGCAACATTGCCAGCCACGCACAATTTGGGAGTAATTGTTTTAAAAACAGTCCTGTTCAGAAGAGCATACCCCACCGCAGTGGCGTACCAGGGGGGGGGGGGGCGGTGGGGGCGGTCCACCCCGGGTGCACGCCGCTGGGGGGTGCCGCGGCGCGCACCTGTCGGCTGCGACTTCGAATTGCTACGCTAAATTCTCTCGTTCGCTGCAGCTCCCTCCCTCTGTCCCAGAACAGGCTACTTCCTGTTCCGGGGCAGAGGGAGAGAGCTGCAGCGAATGAGAGAATTTAGCGTAGCGATTCGAACTTGCAGCCGACAGGCGCGTGCCGTGGCCCCCCCCCCCTAGCGGCGTGCACCTGGGGGGGTGTCATTTAGCCGGGGGGGGGGGGGGGCGCATCAGCGATCCGCCCCGGGTGTCATCGACGCTAGGTACGCCACTGCCCCACCGACCCAACATAAAAATACCTGGATACCTGTGACACAATATAACCAGACTGTAATGGACATTACCCAACTCTTGCTCCCCCTCTCCCTCTCTAAGTTCCCCCCAATTGTACCTACCATACATGTACCTTTCTACCATAATATCACCTTGTATTCATTCATACCTTGTATTTGTTCAGACCGGAATCGACTAACGCTGTTAACGGTAATATGTAAGCCACATTGAGCCTGCAAAAAGGTGGGAAAATGTGGGATACAAATGTAACAAATAATAATAAAAGCATTTTCTACTTACTATGTATGTTTTGCACTCAGAAAACAGCTATTGAATAATTCCATCTATGGAATGTTGCTGTGATTTGATTTAGCTCAGAAGTAGCTTGAGGTCGTCATTTACATTCAGGTGTAGTAGCAGTTTCCCTGTCAGTACTGGATCCAGTGGTGTAGCCAGACCTGGTATTTTGGATGGGCCCAGAGTTAAGTTGGATGGGCCATTCCACACTCCCAGCCTAGTGGTTAGTGCAGCGGATTTTTATCCTGGGGAACTGGGTTCGATTCCCACTGCAGCTCCTTGTGACTCTGGGCAAGTCACTTAACCCTCCATTGCCCCTGGTACAAAATAAGTACCTGTATACCGTGTTTCCCCGAAAATAAGACACTGTCTTATATTATCTTTAATCATTTTTATTATTATTGTCACACTAACATTATAGAACATCGTTACATTTTCATTGCAAAGACTCTTAAACATTGATGAACTAACATCCATTGGATACATAGCATAATGATCTTTCATCCCCCCCCCCCCTTTTCCTCCTCCCCCCCCTTTCCCCCACCCTCCCTTCCCAACTCCTCCCTCCTTCATTGATGTATCCTCTTTCATTTAATACTGTGATATCTCCCCTTGTCCCTTCCCTTCCCTCCCTCCCTGCCCTCCCATACAGTGCATACTTTGAGCCTACCACCCCTCAACCAGCATCAATCTATCAAGTGAGTGAATTAATCAGCAAGCTACGAGCTTTACCTGAAAGTGCCTGCACGTATGGTTCCCAAATCCCCAAAAAAACCTGTCTGCTTCTAGGGCTTCTATTCACACTATAAGCCTCCATCATCGCTAAAGAATGTAACATGTTCCTCCATAGCCAATATGAGGGTCCCACTTCCTGGGTCCAATATTGTAATATGCTTTGTTTCCCAATCAGAGTAGCTTTGTATATGAATAATCTCTCCTTATGTCTCAGATCCCTCCCACTCCCTCCTAGTCCTAACACTATGTTCAGAGGGCGCAAATTTATCTTTTTATTAATCACCGTCTCACAATATCCCATAATTTTATTCCAAAACTTTCTAATTTCAGGACATTCCCATAACATATGATATAAGGAAGCTCTCTGGTAATTACACTTTATACACTTTGGTTCTTGTATATTACCTGTGTAGTATGCCTGTATGGGGGAGAAATAGCCTCTCAAGATTATTCTAAATTGTATCTCCCGATGTCGCGCACTGGTCATCTTACATGTAGTCTCCTTCAGAAACTGGGCTATATCATTACTACTAACCTCCACCCTCATATCTGCAGACCACCTCCGAGCCACCTCTCCATATTCTCGCTTCGTGGATATCATACCCAGCTGTTTATAGAGTACAGACACCGATGTCTGTTCTCTGCCCTGAGGCAAGAATAAGTTCGACATCAAGGCATATAGTCCTCTATCATACCTGCCTTTATGCAAGCGCTTTATATAACTATGTAGCTGGAAATAGTCAATCCATCTCACATGCTCTGTTCCCACCATATCCACTAAGTCCTCCTGAGTGATAATCTCCCCCGATTCCTGTATCACATCTGCCACCAACACTACTCCTTCCTGTGCCCATCTAATTAACCTCTTTTGATTCCCCCCTTGTCCAAATTCTGCATTCCCGGCTAGTGGAAGCATATCTGTACTATGTGGATTCTTATTCAGACATTTTAATATGTACTGCCACGTACGTCTCATAGGTTGTAATAATATATGCTGACTCCAACCCTTAGGTAGCACTCCGCTCTCAGCGTGTAACATATAATATGGATGATACGGCCTAAATAATTCTCTCTCAAAGCTCCATGCTGTATACTCTTCGGTTTCTAATATCCAATCCGCTAGATGTCTCGACAAACAGGCCCAATTGTACTGTTTGATGTCTGGCAATCCCAGGCCTCCCTCTACTCTACTCCCATATAGATATTCCAACTTAACTTTGGCCTTCTTTCCTCCCCAGCAAAATTGAGACACCATTCTACGGAGTTTCTTAAGGTCTTTAGTTAGTAAGAGAATTGGTAGCTGTCGCAAAACATACAGCCATTTCGGAAAAATCATCATGGCAAATAAGCCTACCCTCCCACTCAATGATAAAGGCAAATCTTCCCACATGGCCAACTGAATTTTCGTATAATGTAACAGTTCATCCACATTCCTCCTATATAGTCGGGTCAGATTCCCAGTTAAAATGATTCCCAGATATTTGAACTCCTTATCCGCCCACCTTAACGGGAACTCTCCTCTCCATTGCTCTCTTACTTTACTAGAAGTGGGCAATCCCTCTGACTTTTGGGTATTTAATTTAAAGCCTGAAAATGCCCCGTATTCGGTGAAGACCTCCATCAGCACCGGTAGAGACTGCTCCGGTCTGGTCAGATGGACTAAAATATCGTCCGCAAAAGCCGAGATTTTAAATTCTCTGCTACCCAATTTCACTCCTTTAATCTCTGTATTCTTTAATATTTCCCGTATCAAGGGATCCAGTGTGATGGCAAAAAGCAGCGGGGACAAGGGACAACCCTGTCTTGTTCCTCGGTTAATCACAAAACTCTGGGAGTACGAGCCATTCACCAATACTCTTGCTGCCGGATTCTTATATAATATAGAAATTGCTTGAGTGAAATATCCCTCAAATCCATACGCTCGCAATGAGGCAAATAAAAATTCCCACTCAACCCTATCGAATGCCTTTTCGGCATCGAAACTTATTAATAGTGAATCCTCTCCTGCTCTTCGCAGTCCCTCCATCGTTGCTAACATCATCCTTATGTTTTTCACACTCTGTCTTCCTTGAACAAACCCGACTTGAGGTTCTGCCATTATTCTAGGTAATACTCTAGCCAGTCTCGTTGCTAGTATCTTCGCCAATAATTTAGCCTCATAACTAATCAAAGATATTGGTCTATAGGAATCAGGTAATGTCGGGTCCTTCCCTGGTTTCAGAAAAACCATAACATCCGCTAGTCTCAGGGACTGCGGGAGCTTCCCCATTTCCACAGAGGTGTTGAATGCATTAGCAAGGGATTCTCCTATATCTAGCATTAATATTTTATATAGTTCGGCCCTAAAGCCATCCGGCCCCGCAGCCTTATGTAGTGAGCTACCTCTTATTTCTCTAACGATCTCATCCACTTCTATCGGTTTGTTCAGCTCCTCCCTCTGTTGCTCCGTGATCCTGGGTAAGACAACATTCTCAAGATACATATCTGGATCTAGGTCATCAGTGTCATCCTTAGCATACAACCGCGTATAATAATCCTGAAACACTTTCTGTATCTCTGCATCTTTATTGACCAATGTCCCCCCCTGAGTCCGGATAGTCATTACTCTTCTCTGCCCCCTCGCTCTTTTCACTAATCGTGCCATCATTTTCCCTGGCTTATTGCCGAACTTATGTAATTGTAATTTATAATAGACAGCGGATTTACTTGCTCGCTGATGCAGCAACTGATTCAAGGACGCCTGTGTAGCCAAGAGTTGCTCCCGAACGTGATCTGCAGAATGTTGCCCATAAGCCCTCCTTAAGTGTATTAGCTGTTTCCCCAATCGTATGATCGCTTGATTTCTCTGTTTCTTCTTCCTGGCACTAAACGCTATTATCTCGCCCCTTAAAACCGCCTTTCCCGCTTCCCAGAACAGGGTCGGTGTGTTTACATGGGGGGCATTATGAATTGTATATTCTTTCCATTTCCCCTTGATGTATGTCCAAAATTCTGGGTCATAATATAAGTCCAAGGGGAACATCCATCTAAACTGTCTGTTCTGTAAATTCTGGTCCCTATATTTGATATATATAGCTGCATGATCCGATATTATCGTAGGGTCTATATCGGCCTCCAAGATCTCTGCAAAGCTCTCTTCATCAATCAGTAAATAATCAATTCGAGATTGTGTGTGATGTGCTCTAGAATAATGAGTGTAATCTTTGGTGTTTGGATGTAATAATCTCCACACATCTACCACTCCCAATGCACCACATATTAAGTTAATACCTTTATGGGCTCCCACTGCCATTCCCACATTTGTATGGGATCTGTCCATATTATGATCCGCTACCACATTAAAATCTCCTCCTATTATCCTATGTGGTGTATTAAACTGCTGAATCTTACTTATGATGGTCTGATAAAATTGTTTACTGTAGGCATTAGGAGCATATACATTCCCTATTAGATATCTACATCCATTCACCTTTACCTGTGCCAATATATATCTCCCTTCCTCATGAGTACATAATTTTTCTACCTCCACCTGAAGAGATTTATGAAATAGTATCACCACTCCTGCTTTTTTCCCCACTGCTGGGGCTTCTAGCATGGTCCCCACCCACCAAGTTTGAAGCTTTGCATGCTCCTGGGCTGTTAAATGAGTCTCTTGCAGGAGCGCTATATCGGCCTCCTTCTTTTTGAGGCTATGAAGTATTTTCTTTCTTTTTATAGGAGAAGATATACCCCCCACATTCCAGGAATAAACTTTAAGTCCCATTACGTTATACCTGCTGGTACTGGCATCATCAAATACCTTACATATAGTAGCCAGCAGGTCCGGCGTCCCAGCAGCGCCATTCCCACTGTTCTTCCCCACCAATTTCCATTAATTTGCTTTCTGAGATCCATCTTTATACACTGTATTGCTAGTTGAAATTCAAGTTCCCATGGCCTACCCTTCCCTATCCCCCCCTGTCCCTCCCCCCTCCCATCTCCCCTACCCCTCCCCCCCTTTACCTCTCCCATCCCAAGAGCTAGTCACTATATAACACCAACACTCACCCTTTCAGTAAAACTTCTATCCCCTCCATTCCCCTTCTTATCCCAAACAACTTATTCAGGCATATCTGCCACAAATCTATGGGCATACTAATCTGGAACTATTTGTCTCCCTCTCGGAGGACAGTAGCCCCTTTCTGGTACATTAATCTATATATAACTCCAACAGGTAAAACCCAACTTGTAACTCCAACTTTTTATAAATGATCCTGAATGTTCTTACATTCTCTGAACTCCACCGCAAGATCATTCAATACCATCTCTATATGATTAACAGTTTCCCACACTTTACATATGGACTCCTATCTGATTATGCTCACTTCTGAGACATATACGGAATCAATCTCCATTCTCCAGTCTCTCAAGCAGTAGCCTTTCATTCTTTGGTCCACTCTCTCCAAATCCCGTTGGCATATGCCTAGCTAACGCATCTCAGCTATTAACTATTATATCACATTTTATCTGTCTTTTCCCCCTCAGAGGAGGAGATGATCTTTCTGTATCATAAGTCTACATGTATCTCCATCTGTGTAGATCAAGCCCAAACCTTTAAACTCAGTCACTTGCAGTATTCCATACTCTCTGTCCGCCTCTAGCTTCCATCTCCTATTCAGATCGCCCGCAAACCTCACTGCATTTTCAGTTATGTACATAGTGCCAACCAGCTGGTCCATACTCGCACTAATGTGGCACTCGGCGCATAGTATCTTATCAATCAATATCATCTCTGTCCATTTGTTTACCAGTCTGAATGCACTCTTTCCAGTTCTCAAGTATAAATTATCAGCTCAAAGACTCACTTTGTCCAATGGTTTAATCCTCCCGTCACTGAGTCCTATGATATCTTACTTTTTTTATGGCAAATCCGTCGTGATATCTTGTCGCTGTACATATTCTTTAGCTTCCTCCACTTTATCAAAAAATTTTGTAACTCCGTTGATGGATATTCGCAGCTTTGCTGGATATAGAAGTGCAAACTTTATCTTCCTCTGAAACAAGTCCGTGCATAAAGGCGTGAATGTTTTCCTCAACGCTTGTACCTGCTGAGAATAATCTTGGAAGCATAGAATCTTCTTGCTTTGATATGTAAGGGTGCCTCCACTGCGGGTCGCATCTAATATAGCTTGCTTATGCCTGAAATTGAGGATTTTAAGTATCACCACTCGTGGCCTAGCCTCTGATTGGCGCGAGGGCCCGATTCTATGTGCCCTTTCCACACATATATGTTGTAGTTTGTCCTCTATGTGTAGGGTCTGTGGCAGCCACCCCTCAAGAAATGTAGGTAAGTCTTTATCCGACAGCGACTCTGGTAGTCCTACTAACCTCAGATTATTTCGCCTACTATGATTCTCCAGCTCATCAAGTTTGGCCTCCAGATTCTGCACACGCTTCTCCATTTTCTCAGTGCTCTCCTTCTGTGCCTCTGCTGCCTCCTCAATCTCCGCTATCCGCTGCAACCCTTCGTCCAGCTCCAAGCTCATACTATCAATGCGCTCGTGGGCTTCTTCGGTACGATCGTAAAGTTGCTGTAATTTTTTATCTAAAGCCGCTTCAACCGCTGCAGTGACCTCGGCTGTGATCTCCGTCATCCATACGGAGCCCACAGTCAGCGAGGTCCCGCTGATCGGCCATTTTGTTGTCGGCCTGTTTAAGTTTGTCTCGCTCTTTTCGGACTGATTTCGCTGCCATTCTGCTTCCTCTTCCGTATTCTCCAACTTCGGATCCGTTCCCCTAGTTTATAGGAACAATTCTATGCCGTTCTTCCCAATGGATTCGTTAATGTAGCTGATTTTTGGGTTAAGTGTGCGCAGAGCTGAGCTTACCAGCGTCTGCCCTGCATCATGGCGTCACGTGACCTCGACACTGTCTTATATTAATTTTTGCCCCCCAAAATGCGCTAGGTCTTATTTTCAGGGGCTGTCTTATTTTTTGGGGAAACATCGGGGTTAGATTGGGGTTGGCCCGCACGCCCTCCGTCGCTCCCGGAACTTAAACGCCTCCTTTCACCTTCGCAGCAAGCAGCAGCAGGGCAGGCCACTCCTTCCTTCTGTGCCCCGCCCTCGCCTGACGTAACGTCCGCGAGGGTGCGGCACGGAAGGAAGGAGAGGTCTGCCCTGCTGCTGCTTGCTGCGAAGGTGAAAGGAGGCATTTAAGGTTAGTTCCGGGAGTGACAGAGGGTGGGTGGAGGGGGGGCCCGGCGACCTCGGGTGGGGGGGCGGCCTTGTCCGGCTCTCGGAGGCCCTGCTTTCAAACAAAAATTTGCTAGGTCTTACTTTCGGGGGGGGGGGGGGGGGGGCCTTATATCTACCATTTCAGGAAAACCTCTACTAGGTCTTATTTTCGGGGGATGTCTTACTTTCGGGAAAACAGGGTATATGTAAACCGCTTTGAATGTAGTTGCAAAATACCACAGAAAGGCGGTATATCAAGTCCCATTTCCCTCCCTTCCCCTCTTCCTGGAGATTAAAAAAAAGATTTTTTTCCACCTGAAATCTTTTGAGTCATGTGCGGCGGCAGCCAAAAAAGCAAACAGGATACTAGGAATTATTAGGAAAGAGATTGTGAATAAGACTGAAAACACTATAATGCCTCTGTATCGCTCCATGGTGCAATCTCACGTTGTGTACTGCATTCAGTTCTGGTCGCCATTACTTGAAAAAGATATAGTGGAATTAGAAAAGGTTTAAAGAAGAGCGACCAAAATGACAAAGGGGATGGATCTCCTCTCATATGAGGAAAGGCTAAAGAGGTTAGGGCTCTTCTGCTTTGAAAATAGATGGATGAGGGGAGATATGATTGAGGTCTACAAAATCCTGAGTGGTGTAGAACGAGTAGAAATGAATCAATTTTTTTACTCGTTCCAAAAGTACAAAGTCTACGGGACACTCAAGAAAGTTACATGGAAATACTTTTAAAACAAAAAGGAAGAAATATTTTTTCACTCAACAAATAGTTAAACTCTGGAACTCTTTGCTGGAGGATGTAGTAACAGTGGTTACTGTGTCTGGGTTTTAAAAAGGTTTGGACAAGTTCCTGGAGGAAAAGTCCATAGTCTGCTTTTGAGACAGACATGGTGAAAGCCATTGCTTACCCTGGGGTTTGTAGCATGGAATGTGTGAAAATGATGAGGCTAATGTGCAGATGGTGAAGCTCCCACCTCAGGATCCCAGGTCCCTCTTTCACTCAGGGTGAGCTGGTTCTCAGTATGCAGATTTATGCAAATTAATCTACCACCCTTTTCTGCTCAGGGTGACCTGCTTCTCAAAAAGCAAACACAGTCAGGTTTCACCACTCAGGCTATTTTCCATACACAACTTTATTCCAGCCTCTGGGGCACACTTCTTTTAGCTTAAAACACTTTCACAAGCTACAAGCTTCAACAGTTCTTCCAGCTTAACCATTTCATTTCTTCCTACTCAGGGCAATCTTCCCTTTGAAACATTTCTTCTTGCACAGTTCAATATCCATAGATTTCTTCCCCCTGAGCCCTCTCACACAGGCCTTTGGGCTCAGTACTAACTCAGTCCCTGGACACACAGTCCCTCCTTGTAGCACACAGCTCTAGACACAGTCTTTTCATCTTGGACCCACAGTCCCTCTTCACTGTTCTAGACACACAGCCTTTTCCTCTGGGACACACAGTACCTCTTCACTGCCCTAGACACACAGTCTTTTCAGCTGGGACACACAGTACCTCTTCACTGTTCTAGACACTCTAGGGCCTTCTTACCCCAGCCAGCTTCCTTCTTGGGAACACCCAGTTCTACCACCAGTCCAAAGGGCACAGCCAGTACTTCTCATGGGGATTCCTCTGCTTCAGTTACCAGCCCCTTCTTCAGCTGCCAGCTCTCCTTCCTCCCTTCACAACTCAGGAGGAGTATAAGTAGTTAATAGCCAAACAGGACCCAGCCCATAACCTGCTGCACCTGTTTCTATCCCCAGGACTCTCCCCGGTCCTAACGACCTCCAGCTATCCTCCAGGACTCGCCCCGGTCCTAACGACCTCCAGCTATCCTCCAGGACTCGCCCCGGTCCTAGCGACCTCCAGCTATACCTCCCCTTTCTGGCTCCCTTCAGCAACTCACCCAGCCCTTTTCCCTGGACATTTTAGGGGAACTACGCCCTCTAGGGGCCTAACCAGGGTAGGACAGCCTCTTCCTTATTACAAATGTTACTACTCTTCAGGATTCCAGAATGTTGCAATGATTTGGGTTTTTGCCAGGTACTTGTGACCTAGCTTGGCCACTGTTGGAAACAGGATACTGGGCTAGATGGACCATTGGTCTAACCTAATATGGTTGCTCGTATGTTCTTATGAATTTATTTTGTTTCATGCGCTCTCATCTCTTCATCTCCATGTTACTTGCGCCAGAAAATATTTTTTTATTTTCTACCTCGTGGCGCTAACCAGGTGGTTATCGGCAGTGTACGTGCGCTGACGATTACTGCCTGGTTAACGCGTGAGAACTTACCGCTAAGTGAATGGGTGGCAGTAAGATCTCAGGCCCATAATGGATGCGCGCCAATTTTTATTTTGCCGCACGTCCATTTTCGGCAAAAAAAGGCCTTTTTTTTTGCAAGCGCACTGAAACGTGGACCTGTGCGCGTCCAAAACACGTGCCTACACTAGCGCAGGCAATTTTTCAGTGCACCTTAGTAAAAGGACCCCTTTCTCTATCCACTATCAGTTAGCTAAGCTCTGGAACCAACTTCCAGTGTCTCTGAGGTCTTGTACACATTATTTTCAATTCAGACAGTACCTAAAAGCTTTTTCATTTTGTAAGGCAGGTCTGTCTAATGTTTAGTTTATGGTTTGTCAAGGCAGGTTTATTAATGTTTAATATATGATATTAGCTTGTTTTAATCACTTGTAGTTCCTGGACTGATTGGTCCAGCTCTTATTTACTGTGACCTGTCCTTGAACTCAATAGATTCAGTACAGGCAAAATAAATAACATCCTATATTACTACTACTTATCATTTCTAAAGCGCTACTAGACGTACACAGCGCTGTACACTTGAACATGAAGAGACAGTCCCTGCTCGACAGAGCTTACAATCTAATCAGGATAGACAAACAGGACAAACAAGGGATAAGCACAAAGAGTAGCAAGATTCCGGAATCCGAAAGAGTAGCAAAATTCCGCACAGAATACCAACAGTAGCAAGATTCCGGAATCCCAAAGAGTAGCAAGATTCTGGAATCCCAAACACTACTACTACTACTACTTATCATTTCTATAGCGCTACTAGACGTACGCAGCGCTGTACACTTGAACATGAAGAGACAGTCCCTGCTCAACAGAGCTTACAATCTAATTAGGACAGACAGAACAAACAAGAGATAAGGGAATATTAAAGTGAGGGTGAAAAAATAACGGTTCTGAACAAGTGAATAAGGGTTAGGAGTTAAAAGCAGCATCAAAAAGGTGGGCTTTTAGCTTAGATTTGAAGACGGCCAGAGATGGAGCTTGACGTACTGGCTCAGGAAGTGTATTCCAGGCATATGGTGCAGCAAGATAAAAGGAACGGAGTCTGGAGTTAGCAGTGGAGGAGATATAATAAAAAGCACCTCCAACATTCTGAAGCTGACTCCGTGGCACTGTGGCAGTGTAGGGTTCATAAGTGAGTAGTTCACCGTTTCATTGGCTCTCACTGTCCCACAACGTCACAAGACCGAGGAGCCAATCAACGGTCTGAAACAAATGCCCAACCCGCCTGCCCGGACCGTCATTGCCATACAATTCTCCTCTGTCCCCTGCCCACCCTGTAGCCACCCAGCGATTCTACTCTCTCCCCTGCCCCCCCTCCAGGCACACACCGATTCTCCGTCGCTCCTTTGAAAGCCCTGCCTGTCTATAGCCTTCCCTTCCAGTTCGCTCCCTCAGAGTCCTGCCCTCGCGGAAAGAGGAAATGACATCAGAAGGCGGGACTCACAGGGAGTGAACTCGAAGGGAAGACTACAGACGGGCAGGGCTTTCAAAGGAGCGATGGAGAATCAGTGGATGCCTGGAGGGGGGGCAGGGGAGAAAGGAGAATCGCTGGGTGGCTGGAGGGGGGGCAGGGGACAGAGGAGAATTGCTGGGTGGCTACAGGGGGGCAAGGGACAAAGGAGAATCGCTGGGTGCCTGGAGGGGCAGCAGGGGAGAGAGAAGAATCGCTGAGCGGCTGGAGGCGGGGCAGGAGACAGAGGAGACAGTCTCACTCTCTCTGTGTCACACACTCACACACACTCGCACATTCACTCTCTCTCTCTCTCTCACACACAGTCACTGTCAAACACACTCTGTCAAACATACACACTCCGAGGAAAACCTTGCTAGCGCCCGTTTCATTTCTATCAGAAACGGGCCTTTTTTACTAGTAACATAATAAAGGATTGCAAAAGTAGAATAGGACTAAACACAATTACCCCCCGATCACTCCTTTCAAGCCCCAGCAGAAATAAGCAGTTTCCATGTTTTATGCATGAATTGCAGGAGAACCAAAAGCTGATGGGGAAACTTCTAGAACTAACGCCTGGAGTCTATGTATGACACCCAGATTTGGGCATGCTTCTGAGATGCACACGCAACTAATTGGCTAACAAGCTGTTAACTATCAATAATTGGACACTAACAACTAATTATTGACGTTAATTAGCAGCAATTAAGATTTATGCATGTATCTGGATGTGCAATATTCTATAACACTGGGGGGCCCTTTTACTAAGTCGCAGCAAAAAGTGGCCTGCGGCAGGGTGAGCATGTCTTTTGGGCATGCGCTGGTCCAGTTTTTGGCACGTCCTGGAAAAAAAAGGGCCTTTTTTTTTTAACAGGCTGGAAAATGGACATGCGGCAAAATAAAAACCAGCACATGCCCATTTTTGGCCTGAGACCTTACCGTCACCCGTTGACTTAGTGGTAAGGTCTCATGCACCACACAGGTAGTAGGCATGTAGCATGGGCCCAATAACATTTACCGCCATTTGAAATATTGGGGTGGTTTGATATAGAAGATTTTTATGCCCTTGATTGAAAGCATTATGAGCACTCCCTCCCGCGGGAGGTGGCGGAGATGAAAACGGTAACGGAATTCAAAAAAGCATGGGATAAACATAAAGGAATCCTATTCAGAAGCAATGGATCCACAGAAGCTTAGCGGAGATTGGGTGGCATAGCCTGTGGTGGGAGGCGGGGCTAGTGGTTGGGTGGTGGGACTAGTGCTGGGCAGACTTCTACGGTCTGTGCCCTGAAAATGGCAGAAAATGGCAGATACAAATCAAAGTCAGGTATACACATAAAGCAGCACATATGAGTTTATCTTGTTGGGCAGACTGGATGGACCGTACAGGTCTTTCTCTGCCGTCATCTACTATGTGTTTAAACTTCTGAGGCTTTTCCTTCTATATATCCTAATAATATAGAAATTAAATATATGTTTTTTTATTTATTGGTGCTCTGGCACACACCAAATTCAGAATTACCAACCGGGGCACGTGGTAGCCGGGCGGTAATTCTGATTTGACGCGTGCTGGATGCGCATAGGCCTTTGTGTGCCTTTGTAAAAGTGCCCCTGGGTGTCTAAATCCCATAGCATAGGGCCATGGGAGGGGAAGGTAACATGCATTCCAAACATTTGCACGCAGTGTTATAGAATATTGATTTCTATGCCCAATTTGAGTGCCAGGATTTATACCAGGTTTCAGCAGGCAATCTTTTCCAGCACCCATTTTTCAGCATGATTTATAGAATTCCCCCCCCCCTTTTCCCCGGGAGTCTATATATTGTGCCTTAATTTCTGTGCAGAAATCGAAGCGTATTCTATAACAATGCACGTAACTTCATTAGCCAATCAGCTCTGTCAATTGAATGCTAGCAAGCAATTAGCAGCACTAATTGGTACATAAGCACATCAGCACCGCCACGCTGGGAAAAGACCCAAGATCCATCAAGCCCAGCACTCCGTCTCCGACAGCAGCCAATCCAGGCCCCAAGAACCTGGCAAAAACCCAAAATTTAATAATGATCAATGGACTTTTCCTTCAGGAATCTATACAGACCCCCTTTAAACTTACCTTCTCCGGCAATGAGTTCCAGAGTCTAACTACGCGCTGAGTAAAGAAAAATTTTCTCCAATTCATTTTAAACCTACCACATTCTAATTTCATCTTGTGTCCCCTGGTTCTATTATTGTTAGAAAGTGTAAACAAACGCTTCATATCTGTCCGCTCCACCCCACTCATTATTTTGTAGACCTCTATCATATCACCCCTCAGCTGCCTTTTTTCCAGGCTAAAGAGTCCTAGCCGTCTTAACCTCTGCTCATAGTGTAGTCGTCCCATCCCTTATATCATTTTTGTCA
Organism: Microcaecilia unicolor; assembly: GCF_901765095.1. NCBI lineage: Eukaryota > Metazoa > Chordata > Amphibia > Gymnophiona > Siphonopidae > Microcaecilia > Microcaecilia unicolor. The sequence goes on along the minus strand of NC_044035.1, from coordinate 21,944,290 downwards.
CCCTTCTCTGCACCTTCTCCAATTGATTTATATCTTTTTTGAGATCAGGCAACCAGAACTGAACACAATACTCCAGGTGCACAAAAAAACTCACTAAGTGTATTCTATAACGTAGTGCGCTTAAATTCTAAGTTACATAGTTGAAAAGGAGCATGTCTATAGGCAGGGCAGGGGCATTTCTAAAATCTATGCTCATTGTTATAAAATATACACGCTCTTCACCCAATTTAGGCAAGTAAAACATGGAGGGGCATAATCAAAGGGGGCGCCCAAGTCGTCATGAGGGCGTCCTCGCAGGACGGCCCCCGTAAAGGGGCGGGGCAACCCGTATTATCGAAAAAAGATGGGCATCCATCTTTTGTTTCGATAATACGGTCGGAGATGCCCAAATCATGAAATTTAGGTCGACCTTACAGATGGTCGTCCTTAAGTTGTTTTTGACATGGTCATCCCCGGTTTTTGATGATAATGGACGCCCATCTCAAAAACGACCAAATCCAAGCTATTTGGTCATGGGAGGAGCCAGCATTCGTAGTGCACTGGTCCCCCTCACATGCCAGGACACCAACCAGACACCCTAGGGGGCACTGCAGTGGACTTCACAAATTGCTCCCAGCTGTATAGTTCCCTTACCTTTGGTGCTGAGCCCTCCAAACCCCACCCCCAAAACCCACTCCCCACAACTGTACACCACTACCATAGCCCTAAGGGGTGAAGGGGGGCACCAACATGTGGGTATAGTGGGTTTGGGGGGGGAGGTTGGAGGGGTCAACATTTACCACCACAAGTGTAACAGGTAGGGGGGATGGGCCTGGGTCCGCCTGCCTGAAGTGCACTACACCCACTAAAAACTGCTCCAGGGACCTGCATACTGCTGTGATGGAGCTGGGTATGACATTTGAAGCTGGCATAGAGGCTGGCAAAAAATGTTTTTAATTTTTTTTTTTTGGGTGGGAGGGGGTTGGTGACCACTGGGGGAGTAAGGGGAGGTCATCCCTGATTCCCTCCAGTGGTCATCTGGTCAGTTCGGTCACCTTTTCGAGATTGGTCGTGAAAAAAAATGGACCATGTAAAGTCGGCCAAATGCTCGTCAGGGACGCCCTTCTTTTTTCCATTATCGGCTGAGGACGCCCATCTCTAAACCACGCCCCAGTCCCGCCTTTGGTACGGTGCCGACACGCCCCCGTGAATTTTGGTCATCCCCGTGATGGAAAGCAGTTGAGGACGCCCAAAATCGACTTTCGATTATGCCGATTTGGGCGACCCTGAGAGAAGGACACCCATCTCCCGATTTTTGTCGGAAGATGGGCGTCCTTCTCTTTCGAAAATTCACCTGATGGCGTAAATGGCCAGCTATATTTGGTCACGTGGAGAGGTGCTTGATGTATTCTATATACCACGCGGAACTATTCTGTAAAATATAGGCCTACTTTAGAGAATATGCCTAGGCGTATTTTTTTCCAAAAGGAATTTTCAGGCAACATATATAGAATGTAGCCCTATTCAGAATTAATATGTGCATAAACCAGCACTTAAATGTTTATCTTTCATAAATGTCGTAGTGCTCCTTTTTCATAGCCTGGGATATGCAAATGTATTAGTTCCAAATATATGCAAATAAAGGAGGCGTGGTCTGCACATGGTTTGGGTCATCCCCGCCAGCCAGTTAAAGGGTAGTCCAATTGTAGAGGGGGCCTGAGCCAAAAAGGGGGACCTGGCACCTAGTCCCCCCATGGCCTCACCACTGCCTAAAGCAGTGTGGGCTTTATAGTCCCTGATCCTACCCGTTGGAATCCATGCAGCAGGTCCCATGATGCATCATAATAGGCTTGTCAGAAAGCCAGGACTGGCCTTAAATCTTCCTTTTGGAATTAGGTTCTGCTAATAGTGAGGTAGCTGTGTTAGTCTGCTTTAAAGATAATAAATAGAAATAAAACTTTAAAAAAAGAAAAAAATAAGATGATATTTTCTTATTTTTGTATTCTGTTTCTATTTATTATCTTTAAGCTGCTGTATGCACTCAAATTTATCTGAGTCTTTTAGCATTTTTATTTAGGTGATAGGTTAGCTCAATCAGTACCTTTGCTTGAGTTGCTTTATTTTGTCAGGGACTCCTAAAGCTTTTATGTGAAGCAAAACAAGATAGGAGCTAGGATTTTCCAAGGTAAGTCTTAATATCACTGCACTTCTAAGAAGAACATCCAAGGAACTAAGCCCACTCTGCCTTGGGCTGATCCCTGCTGGGCCAATCAGGAAACAGGAACGAAGATTACCAGAAGCACAAGACGCAGTTAAAAGAATGGACTTACCACTGCTAAAGTCCCAACAGACAAAGTAAGTGCCTGTAGGGATATTGTAGGCATGTACATGGTTAACGAAGTTAAAAACGTTAACACACCTATAACGCTGCTTAGTAAACAGGACCCATGGTCCACACTGTACACATCATCTTTGTTGTGGATGTCACTTGGCTCTCTAGTGTTAAGTTGCGGGCATGCCTACTCTGTACCCCCAAGTGCCCCCAGCGCTAAAAAATAACAAGTATTACTTTAGCGCGTGTGAAGCACGTGCAGATCCCAAAACTACCATAGGACACCTGAGCAGTTAGTGCTTACCGCCACTTAGCAAAAGGACCCTGAGTCTCACTGGTTGAAGCTTGGCAGCTATTATCAATGCTGAAAACAAAAACAAAACTGAAATGTAATGATAATGGAGAAAAAAAACGTGACAGTTTCATGTCGTTTTTCTTTTTCGTTCTGGAACATATGCTGTCAAGAATGTCTACCATTTGCACAGGAGTGAACATTCTCCCCCTAAATATATAAATCGGCGTCTAACGTTAGGCACTGATTGCATGCATAAGTTACAGGATACTGGCACTTACATGTGTATAATGTGCATTTACACATTTAAATGCTAACTCCCATATTCTATACTTGGCACCTAAAATTCTACACAGAAACCAAAGCGTATTCTATAACAATTCTGACCTCACAGACTTACCAGCCAGGCACACAAAAAGGTCAGCACGCACTTTCCTGAATCTCCACTACCCCAGCTGCAAAGGACTTAAATATAGATCAACATATGCATCCGGCTTTTCCTGCATTAGCACGCAACTATGGAATGCACCACCAAATGCCATAAAAATAACGCACAACCTAACAATCTTCCGAAAATCACTAAAAGCCAACCTGTTCAAAAAGGCATATCACAATGATCCATCCTAAATACCAGACAACGAAACTCTTCCAGAGCTAGACAAAATCGAACTCTCTATACCTGACTGCTTCAGTCACTCTGTCACTAACGAACGCTAACGCACTGCCACCGTATTTCTCATGTCGGAAATGAACTGATTATCTAATGTACTCCATAATTTACTCTTCCACTTATGAACTTAATGCAATACCACTTTGTAGTTCTCATTCCGGAAACGGCGATCGCCAATACGGCATACTGTAAGCCACATTGAGCCTGCAAAAAGGTGGGAAAATGTGGGATACAAATGCAACAAAGAAATAAATAAAACAATGCATGTAACTAAAATGGTTAACTAGCTAATCAGCGCGTTAATTGGATGTTAACAAGCAATTATCAGCACTAATTGAGAATTACTACTAATCATTTTTGTACCGCTACTAGATATAGGGTCCTGTTTACTAAGGTGCGTTAGTGTTTTTAGCACTCCTACAGTTAACGTACAACGCTAACCATGTAGGTGCCTGTAGGGATATTGTAGACATGTACATGGTTAACGAGCATTAAAAACGTTAACGCACCTATAACACTGCTTAGTAAACAGGGCCCATGGTCCACACTGTACACATCATATGCAGGTATTTTCTCTGTCCCTAGAGGGCTCAAAATTTAAGTTTTTGTACCTGGGGTAATGGAGGGTTAAGTGACTTGGTCACAAGGAGCTGCAGTGGAAATTGAACCCACCTTGTCAGGGTCAAAAAGCCCACTGCATTGACCATTAGGCTACTCAATCATGCCCCTTTGTATATGGTGCGCCCTCTTCACCCAGATTATCCACTCTTCTGTGCACTATTATCATTTCCTGTCTTAACGACAGCCCATCTGTCGTTTCGGATTAGAAATGATAGGAAAAGATAATTTGCCATGTCATTTACGTTTCCCGTGTCATTTCAAACAAATGCCTATTTTTTATCTGCGTATTGCTCTCAGGAGCGTCCTGAACTGGAATCATACCCCCCTAGTGCCCCTGCCCTGCCCATTGCATCACATCTACTGCAGTGGAGACAATGATTTTGGCACTCCTGTCTCTGATGTTCATGTTCCATTCAGTGGCGTAGTTACATGGGCCACCGGGGCCTGGGCCCCCTTATATTTCCTCTGGGCCCCTGGTTTTGCTGGTGGGGGTCCCCAACCCCCACCAGCTGAAGCCTTGTCCAGTACCGGTCTCTGGCGTCACTGCATTGCCTGCCCTGCTCTTTCTTCCCCTTCACGTCCTACACTCTCCTTTTAGTGAAACTGCTCAGTTTCACCACAAGGAGCGTACAGGGCATGCAGTTTCCCATGTAAAGTAGGTGCGAGGAAGGCCTACCTGTGCATATAATTTTATTTGTTAAGTTATGAACCTATAAATTAATCTGTGACATTTTCTTTGGCACCGGCCGAAATTCTTAATATCTATTATGTCAAAACAAAATGCAGGAGAAGGCGGATAAAATTTGAAAAGTAGGAGCCAGGCCTGCCTTCCTGCTTCTTAATTTCCATGATCTCTCTCCCCCCCCCCCCCCCCCCCCCCCCCCCCCCCCCCCCCAGGCTCTTTGCTTATTGCTTCTCACAAAACTTGCCTCTTAACAGGTTATTAAGATCAATCCCTCAGTCATTCCCCAGACAGCATAGCAATAATGCTTAGATCTCTCGGCACATTAACTTACCCATGCATCAAGTCCCTCTCCCCACTCACCCCCACCCCTAGGGCTAATATCCTCCCCCATTTGCTTTTCATTCTTATTCTTAACCTTCCTCCCCTTTTCTTTCCCCTTACCTCTGCTTCCTCGCCCCTCTCTTTAACAGAAATGGCATATTACACAGCTCCCATGCTATCTTCCACTTTCTTACCATACAACTAATAGCACTTCTTACCCTTCGAAACATACATATACACAACACACCACACACAATACTAGCTCTAGAATTGCCACCACCATTAATGGGAAGTGTTTGCTTTGAAAACTTTGATCCTAACAGAAATAGGCAGAACTTAGTAAGTTGGGTGAATGCAAGTAGTCGGCATGATAGATTTTGGACTCAATGCGACAGCAGATCCAGGGGTCACCATGCTCACAATCCTGTTTGGATAATGACCACTGTCACAATAGTTGCCCTCTCTTCTGGTTTAGAGTTTCTCTGCTTTTTTTTTTTTTGTTTTATTTGTACCCCGCACTTTCCCACTCATGGCAGGCTCAATTCGGCTTACATGGGGCAATGGAGGGTTAAATGACTTGCCCAGAGTCACAAGGAGCTGCCTGTGCCTGAAGTGGGAATCGAACTCAGTTCCTCAGGACCAAAGTCCACCACCCTAACCACTAGGCCACTCCTCCACTGTTGCTACTATTTGAGATTCTACATGGAATGTTGCTATTCTTCCATGTAGAAGTCGGTGGCCCTTGCAGATCACCAATGTGGCCGCGCAGGCTTCTGCTTCTGTGAGTCTGACGTCCTGCACGTACATGCAGGACGTCAGACTCACAGAAACAGAAGCCTGCGCAGCCTTCTACATGGAATGTTGCTAGTGGAATAGCAACATTCCATGTAGGATCTCCAATAGTAGCAACATTCCATGTAGAATCTCCAATAGTAGCAACAGAATCTCAACATTCCATGTAGAATCTCAAATAGTAGCAACATTCCATGTAGAATCTCCAATAGTATCTATTTTATTTTTGTTACATTTGTACCCTGCGCTTTCCCACTCATGGCAGGCTCAATGCAGCTTACATGGGGCAATGGAGGGTTAAGTGACTTGCCCAGAGTCACAAGGAGCTGCCTGTGCCTGAAGTGGGAATCAAACTCAGTTCCTCAGGACCAAAGTCCACCACCCTAACCACTAAGCCACTCCTCCACAGGCACTGGCACCATCCTTAATTTATTTATTTATTTGGTACATTTGTGTCCCACATTTTCCCACTTATTTGCAGGCTCAATGTGGCTTACATAGTACCGGAAACGGCATTAGCCGATTCCGGTATGAACTAATACAAGTATAAACAATTACAAGGTGATATTGTGGTAGAAAGAGGTACATGTATGATAAATACAATTGGGGGAACTGGGAGAGGGAGAGGAAGAGTTAGGATATGTCCATTACGGTCTTTGGTTTCGTTATGTCGCAGGTATCCAGGTTTTTTATGTTGGGTCGGTGGGATATGCTTTTCTGAACAGGTCTGTTTTAGTGCTTTCCGGAAGTTTAGGTGGTCGACCGTAGTTTTTACTACTTTTGGTAGTACATTCCATAGTTGTGCGCTTAAGTACACATTGAATGAAGAAACATTTTCTCTGATTCGTATTAAATTTACTACTTTGTAGCTTCATCGCACGCTCCCTTGGTCTGTCTCTCTCCTGCTCCTGTCGGGACCCGGGTGATTGTGTTTACTCCATAACCCATATCCTGGCACACAGGAGCAGGAGAGTGACAGACTGAGGGAGGGGCAGATGCAGGAAGGTAAGGGGGCAGGAGCAACAGCAGCTTGAGTGGGGGGGGGGGGGGGGGGGCGTCGGAAGGAAAATTTTTGTTGCTGGGGTGGAGAAGGGAGAAAGAAGTCAGAAAATAAGGAAGAATTGTTGGCACTGCATGGAAGCAAGAAAGGGAGAAAAATTAAGTAGTTGTGAAGGCAATAAGGGAGAAGACAGTGGGCTGATGCCCTCGGGGAGGCAAAGAAACTTACAAGCAGAACCAGGATGTTGTAAGCAGAAGGTGAATGGTTAGCTGCCTGACTGGCATTAGCGCCAGTGGGAGGAGTCTGCTGTGGGCTAGCACTCAGAGGAGAGGGAGGGAGGGGGCCAGGAACTTGGAGGAGAGGGAGAGAGAGGGGGCCTGGAACTTGGAGGAGAGGGGGCCTGGAAATCGGAGGAGAGGGAGGGGGCCTGGAACTCGGATGGGGGAGGAAGGGGGCCAGGCTGGAACTCGGGAGAGGGAGGGGGCCAGGCTGGAACTCAGAGGAGAGGTGGGGAGAGGGGGAGGGAGGGAGGGGGGGCCTGGAACTCAGAGGAAAGAGAAGGGGCCTGGAACTCGGAGGAAATAGAGGGAGGGAGGCCTGGGATGAGAGGGGGGAGGGAGGAGGCCAGGCTGGAACTCGGAGGAGAGGGGGGCCAGGAACTCAGGGGGAGGGGGAGGGAGGGGGCCTAGAACTCGGAAGAGAGGGGGCCTGGAACTCGGAGGAGAGAGAGGGAGGGAGGCCTGGAACTCCGAGGAGAGGGGGGCCTGGAACTCGGAGAAGACAGAGGGGGGCCTGGAACTCGGAGGAGAGAGAGGGAGGAAGGGAGACCTGGAACTCGGAGGAGAGGGGGGCCTGTAACTCAGATGAGAAGGGGAAGGGAGGGGGCCAAGCTGGAACCACCTTCCCCACTCCTGTTACCTACACTGACTACGTAGTCTGTTACCGTTAGATTGTAAGCTCTCTTGAGCAGGGACTGTCTCTCCCCGTGGTTAAACTTGTACAGCGCTGCATAACCCTGGCAGTGCTATAGAAATGCTAAGTAGTAGTAGTAGTAGTAGTAACTCGAAGGATAACCTTGCTAGCGCCCGTTTCATTTGTGTGAGAAACGGGCCTTTTTTACTAGTTGCTTAATAATGTGCTCTATTGCTCAATAGTTTGCACTCCTACACAGTAATGTACACTATTTATTAATAGACGTATTGTTGAAGAATAGTGCACACTGTTGAATAGGATGCACTATTTGCACAAAAGGGTGTACTATTTAAGGAATTGTATGCACTATTGCTTAAGAATGTGCTCTATTACTCAATAGTATACACTCCTACAGAATAATGCACACTGTTGAACAATAGGATGCACTATGTGCCCAACAGGGTGTACTATTTGAGGAATGGTGTGCACTATTGCTTGTGCTCTATTACTCAATAGTATGAACTCCTACTCAGTAATGCACACTATTTATCAACAGACATACTGTTGAAGAATAGTGCACACTGTTGAGCAATAGGATCCCCTATTTGCACATAGGGTGCACTACCTGAGGAAATGCACTGGCAGGTGTGCATGTCTGTTAGATGAAACACCATCTCCCGACACTGCACATCAATCCATTCAGAGGCACGATGTAGAGCGAGCTGCAAAAACCTTTCCTTCCCAAGTATAACCATGAAAGGTTTCACAAACTGCACAGAGCTAAATAAAACAATTAACGGCCTGTCAGCCGTTTTAATTACCCGTGGAAATAATGGAAGATGCTGCAAGGAGAAACCTGTTATATAACCAATCGGGCTGGTGTAAAAAGATTTAGAAAAGGACAGCCCGTTCTCTCCAAATCATGAGTGATAGGAGCTGACAGATCAGTAGGCGCACCCTCCAGGCAAACTCTGGCCATATTCTACAGAAACTTTGTACTGAGGAAAATGCAAACGTCTACATCATGGCAAAGGTTACTGCCCATTCAGTTTTATCAAATCACGATGTACTAATAGCTTCTGTAGAAGAGGTTAAATGGCCAGTAGAATTAAAATTAATAGCAAAATATCTGTATCTATGTATCCAGTGTGTTTTTTCTAGGAAAAAAAAAGATGATGGTACTCAAATGCTAGGCCACCCTTCAGGGGTGGGGTGATCACTGAGGGACCCACCCCACAATGGCCAGGCCCCCTGCAACCAGCCCCAGACTCTATGACAAGGCAGAATTGGTGTGTAGAGCCTGAGCTCTTTCATTAAAACACTAGTAAAAGAGGCCCGTTTCTGGAGCAAATGAAACGGGCGCTAGCAAGGTTTTCCTCCCCAACACCCCCCCCTTCTCCCTCCCTCCCTCCCTACTTACCTACCTGCCGACCCCTTCGTCGTTCTGACGCCATTGCTCCGCACCTCCTGAACGCACCGTACGCCACTGCTCCGCCCTCGGTGTGTGATGCCATTGCTCCGCCCTCGACATCATCACGTTTGACGCGAGGGCGGGGCCCCGAGACATGGCGATTTTGGTGGCTTCACCACCACGAACCCTTCGAACCCGTCTTGAAGGAAGTGACGCCATTGGCTTGGCTTCACTGACGTCAGTGTCTTCAGAACGTTGAGGGTGAGTTTTATTATATAGGATGGGGTCCATTAGGTTAATTGTATCAGACAATGGAAAAGTTGCCGGTACTCAGTACCCCCGAGCACCCCTTCAAAAAAAGCCCTGTATGTATTCCTCTTGAATAATTCTACACTTTCTACAATCATTTAAGTTCCATATAATATAGATGAATGCAGAATGTGTGAAATATTTCAAGGGAAACATCAACTGGAATAGACATCTCATTTTAAGTGCTTGTTAAATATGCAGAAAATATAAATGAAAGGTCATTTGACTCCAGAATTCTTTGAAATCGAGGGTCTTGTTAGCACTAGGCTAGATCAAAAAACATTCCCTGGGGCATTTTTTTTCAAATGTGAACAAATATTAAAAACTGCCTGTCATGTCTTTATGCATTTGAGCCTTAATGTCAAAACTTCCCAGAGCATAACTATTCCTTTATTGATATCAGAAGGCCATCAATAAATACACTTTTTTTTGTGGTTAAAAGATCATTTTACCTGCAGAAATCAGGATTTTGATCATTACACCAAATAGGCTGCACATAGGATTGTTTGACAATGGGTGTACCGTTACTTTCAGACTGGAGAGACATTCCTTGTGACAGAGAGAGGGCAGAGATTGGAACAATATGCGTGCTTTTGTTTATTGGAAAATATAAGCATTGTTTTGCCCAGAAAAATGACCATAGAGAAAAGCAGATATAGATCTCTGTGGCTTTAATTTAAATCACTGTAGGTGATTTACCGTTAGACAATCATGAAAGCAAAACTCCCTGCCTTGTTTTGGTGCAAACTTTGGGGATTAAAATTACTCATGGGTCTTGCTTAACGTTGAAGAAATGAATTACTGTCCCCTCGTTGTTACCTGTGTTGGCGTGGTCAGGTGGTGGGCCTCTTGTTACACCCCATTAAATAATTAAAGCATAAAGAGGGAAAATCGGTAACTGGATGCCTCACAGATACTATAATGAGAGGCACTGGGCATCAGTTCTATAGTCGTTATACAATACTAACAGAAACCCACTTTGGCACACCAAAAATTAGGAGTGATCACTTACACCAGGGCCAGCTCAAGGAATAATTGTGCCCTGAGCCAACTTGCTTTGGTGGCACCCCCTCCCAGTCACATTGTTTATAGCCCCCCTCTTTCCAACCCCCCATGGGTTCAGCATCCCTCCCCCCCTCAGGCTGGCATCTCTGCTCCCCACACTGGTCCAGTCTCTCTTTCCCCCTCCCGTGTATCTGTCATACTGCTGCTACTGTCACTGGCGACCAAAATAAACTTTACAGGACCATGAGAAGTGGGGGGGGGGGGGGGGGGGGGGAAAGAAAAGGGAAGAGACTGGACACAGGGGGAGGGGGGAGAAAAGGCTTACCTGTAGACCAGGTGAGCTCAAAGGCGCCCTTAATCACCAGTGTCCTTGGTCAAAGCCTCACCTGATCCAATGGTTAAAGCCGGCCCTGGGTGTAAGTAGGTGCACCTAGATTTGCCAAGCAATGCACAACTGTGTGTTGTTCGATGACACATCCATGGCCCTCTCATGCTCTGCACAAATTAAAGGGGAGAACAGAAGAAGTCACTTCACTGGCTCAAGTCACTTCACTGGCTCCCAATCAGATACCGCATACAATTCAAGCTTCTCCTACTCACCTACAAATGCACTCGATCTGCGGCCCCTCCTTACCTCTCTACCCTCATCTCCCCTTACGTCCCTACCCGTAACCTCCGCTCTCAAGACAAATCCCTCCTTTCAGTACCCTTCTCCACCACCTCCAACTCCAGGCTCCGCCCTTTCTGTCTCGCCTCACCCCATGCCTGGAACAAACTCCCTGAGCCCATACGCCGTGCCCCCTCCCTACCCATCTTCAAATCAATGCTCAAAGCCCACCTCTTCAATGTCGCCTTCGGCACCTAATCACTACACCTCTTCTCAGGAAATCTTAACTACCCCAACTTGACATTTCGTCCTTTAGATTGTAAGCTCTTCTGAGCAGGGACCGTCCTTAATTGTTAATTTGTACAGCGCTGCGTAACCCTAGTAGCGCTCTAGAAATGTTAAGTAGTAGTAGTAGTATTACATATAGCAGTGATTTAACCAGAGCTGAGATTGTGATGTCATAATGCCTCATTCCACCAATGCCTAAGAGCCAACCTCATCAGTGATGTCACAATGGCTTGATTGTCCTATATTTGTCTCACTCTTATCTATTAGATTGTAAGCTCTTTGAGCAGGGACTGTCTCTCTTTGTTAAATTGTACAGCACTGCGTAACCCTAGTAGCGCTCTAGAAATGTTAAGTAGTAGTAGTAGCAGAAGAAGGAATGAAGTAGAAAAAGCCCTTATGTGAATAAACAAACACAAACAAAAGGAGTAGGGGTGGACTAAGGGGCTTCTAGTGTCAAAAATGAGGAGGAACCAGGGGATAAAACTAATAATGTAGTGCCCGTGCAAATGGGCTACTGGCAACAGCAATCCAAGCATTGATCTGCTGAGGTGAACACAGAAGTAATCAAATGGACCCGACACGGATCCATGTTTCAGCGGTGAATGCCTGCATCAGGAGTCAACGAGTCGAAACGATGCAGTATGTAGTTAAAAGAGATGTGGAATCATAGGAGCCAACTTTTCAAAATGATTGGGGGTGCATTCCCCCCTCTCCTCCCCCTCCTCCCTTGCCCCCCTCCCTCTCCTCCGAGTTCTAGGCCCCCTTCCCTCCCTTCCTCTCCTCCGAGTTCCATGCCCCCCTCTCCTCCTAGTGCCAGTCCTACCCCAGCCCGATCTCTTCTCCCTCAAAATAGTCCTCCGCCTGCCCCTTGCCTTCCTGCGTGCTGCCCAGAATTTAATAGTCATCTTACCTCGGGGTCTGGCAGCAGCAGTGAAAGGCGAGCAGGCTCAGCGCTTCAGCCTGCCTTCTCTTCTCGCCTTTCACTGCTGCCGCCAGACCCCAAGGTAAGATGACTTTTAAATTCTGGACGGCAAGCAGGAAGGCGAGGGGCAGGCGGAGGACTGTTTTGAGGGAGAAGAGGGTGGGCAGCGCAGGTCGGGCTGGCTCTTGGCTGGGAACTTCTGGTTCCAGCGGGTAAAATATTAGGGGTGCTCGAGCACCCACAGCACCCACGGAGTCGGCACCTTTGTGTGAAATCACCACATCTGTAAAGCGGGATGAGGAAGCCACAAGAGTGTCTGGTAGACAATATCAGAGCACTTTGATGTCGCCAAGATGCCATGCTTGCTCTGTCAATAAAAGAAAACCCATGCATGCCCATGTGTATTCTCCACTTGCAGTTAAGCGCTATAGCTAGCACTCGGGGCCCCACAGAGAAGCAGCTAATCCCTGAACTACGGTTCCCAGAAACCCTTGCAAGCAGGAGAGAGGAGGGTAGCCCCAAAAGGGTGGAATGGATTTCCAACCCCAGCAGGGGGAGCAGTGGCTCAGTGCTAGGAGAGCCTGTTACTCCCTTTCCCACCAGAGGGAGAAGGGGAGGTGAAGCTCAGTACCTTAGCTACATTGCTGGTATATAATTCATTCCAGCTGTGAGGGGGGGGGGGGGGGGAGAGAGATTTCTGGGTGGCTCCCAGCTACCAGGAAGGAGAGGAAACTGAGTGAGGGAGAAGCTGCCATGGAGTAGGTGGAGGACAGGGGCCTGCCACTGGAGCTTCCTTGGGGGGGAGAGAGTAAGCTGCCATGGAGTGTGAGAATGTAAATGTAGCCCTGTTCAACACATGAAGGCAGTGTGAGAGGCCACAGGGGTGTAGTGCTGTGAGGTAGGAGGAAAGCTGCAAGCCCTGTTTAGTACAGGATCCTCCTGGGTGCTGTGAAGAGGACAGGGGCATTAAGTAGTGGTTTCCTTTGAAGAGACTGTTTGTGAAAGGGTTGAATTATTGGGATACATAGAACAGCAGGCTGAACTATGAATGAGCCCTTCTGAGGGAGAGGGGAAGGTAGTGCAAAGGAAGTGGGCCTGAACTGTTAAGGAACTGAATGTTGGCTGGAGTTTGGAACCCGGCCCGAACCCTGTTTGTGAACTGCATTTCAGTTTTGAGAGTGGAACTGAATTGAGAATAAAGCACTTTGGTCTTCAGTCCGTATGGCAGTCTGGTTCTTTGCTGGAAACCTGTGAGCCTAACAGGGCTGCCGGCCCCATCCTAGAGTGGAGGAAGCGGACCCCTTTACAACACGCTAAGGTAGGTGGCTCTTAAGTTGCAGTGTTCTCCTGATTTTGAGTCTTAGTTGGCCTTACCAAACTATTGACTTGGCCAGTTTTGCAACAAGCAGAAGTTGATTTGTTGGACCTTTCCACTATCACAAGAATCATATTGTCAAATGATTTCTCAAGAAGAATCTTCAAGGTGAATACAGAATTTGAAAGGGGGGGGATAGGAGGGACAAGAAGGAGCTAAAGGTCCTTATCAAATGCAAGATGTTTTAGAGGCAATTCTATACATGGGCACTAAAGAAAGCACCACTTGTATATATCGTTGATACCAATAATCGGCAGTGACGTGCCAATGGGCTGCTAGTTCCAAAAATGAGGAGACAACAGAGGATAAAACTAATAATTTAATGCCCGTGCAAATCTGCTGAGGTGAAGGTTTTGTGTACTGACTCCAACAGCCCTACTGTTAACACATGTTTGCAAGTGCCTGTGTTATGCCTTATCTGCACCCTTCTCCTCCACCGCTAACTCCAGACTCCGTTCCTTTTATCTTGCTGCACCATATGACTGGAATAGACTTCCTGAGCCGGTAGGTCAAGCTCCATCTCTGGCCGTCTTCAAATCTAAGCTAAAAGCCCACCTTTTTGATGCTGCTTTTAACTCCTAACCCTTATTCACTTTGTTCAGAACCCTTATTTTATCATCCTCACTTTAATATTCCCTTATCTCTTGTTTGTTCTGTCTGTCTGTCCTAATTAGATTGTAAGCTCTGTCGAGCAGGGACTGTCTCTTCATGTTCAAGTGTACAGTGCTACGTACGTCTAGTGGCACTTTAGAAATGATAAGTAGTAGTAGCAGTAGTCTTTGGGATTCCGGAATCTTGCTACTGTTTGGGATTCCAGAATCTTGCTATTCTTTGGGATTTTGCACGGAATCTTGCTATTCTTTGCCCTTATCCCTTATTTGTCCTGTTTGTCTGTTCTAATTAGATTGTAAGCTCTGTCGAGCAGGGACTGTCTCTTCATGTTCAAGTGTACAGCGCTGCGTACGTCTAGCAGTGCTTTAGAAATGATAAGTAGTAGTGTTTGGGATTCCGGAATCTTGCTACTCTCTGGGATTCTGCACAGAATGTTGCTACTCTTTGGGATTACAGAATCTTGCTTCTCTTTGTCCTTATCCCTTATTTGTCCTGATTAGATTGTAAGCTCTGTCAAGCAGGGACTGTCTCTTCATGTTCAAGTGTACAGCGCTGCGTACGTCTAGTAGCGCTTTAGAAATGATACGCAGTAGTAGTAGTAGTAGTGTTTGGGATTCTGGAATTTTGCTACTCTTTGGGATTCTGCACGGAATCTTGCTACTCTTTGTCCTTATCCCTTATTTGTCCTGTTTGTCTGTCCTAATTAGATTGTAAGCTCTATCGAGCAGGGACTGTCTCTTCATGTTCAAGTGTACAGCGCTGCGTACGTCTAGCAGTGCTTTAGAAATGATAAGTAGTAGTGTTTGGGATTCCGGAATCTTGCTACTCTCTGGGATTCTGCACAGAATGTTGCTACTCTTTGGGATTACAGAATCTTGCTTCTCTTTGTCCTTATCCCTTATTTGTCCTGATTAGATTGTAAGCTCTGTCAAGCAGGGACTGTCTCTTCATGTTCAAGTGTACAGCGCTGCGTACGTCTAGTAGCGCTTTAGAAATGATACGCAGTAGTAGTAGTAGTAGTGTTTGGGATTCTGGAATTTTGCTACTCTTTGGGATTCTGCACGGAATCTTGCTACTCTTTGTCCTTATCCCTTATTTGTCCTGTTTGTCTGTCCTAATTAGATTGTAAGCTCTGCCTAGCAGGGACTGTCTCTTCATGTTCAAGTGTGCAGCGCTGCGTACGTCTAGTACCGCTTTAGAAATGATAAGTAGTAGTAGTAGTAGTTTATAAATTCAAGCTTTATAAAATGCTAGCATAGGTGAAAGAGAATACATATACATGTAGGATTTTAGTGTAGTTCCTCATACTAAATGTTATTCTTCATACATGTGTTAACACCAGGGCTATGGAGTCAGTACACAAAACCTTCACCTGCGACTCCTTTATTTTTTTTTTACTGTCCAGTTCCAGTTCAATGACTCCCATGAATGGGATGCAAATATACCGGGCTATACCCTATTGAGGAAAGATAAAGATGGTTGGCAAGGTGGAGGACTAGCTTTGTATGTGAAAAACAATATTAAAGTGGCTGAGATGCAGGGTCCTGGGGAGAGGAAGAAGCAATATGGATGGCCTTAGAAAGTGAAGACGGAACATCCACCCACATGGACGTTGTCTACAGACCTCCAACACAAAAAGAGAAATTCGACAAAAATTTAGTCACAGATATCCAACATTTGGAATGTAGGGGGAGGTGCTGTTGCTGGAGGATTTCAACCATCTGTGGAATTGGAAAGAAGTAGAAAGATTATGGTTAGGTTTAAACTGGGCCAATGATAGGCCTGATATATTTTTATTATATTTTATGATATTTTGTATTTGCAAATCTCTGATTTATTTATTTATTATTTTGTAACTCATGACACAGCACCTCTGGGCGAAACACAGCCTGTGTCAGGCATTTTATTTGATTGAGATTCTACAGTGTCGCTATTCATACCTGGATGTTTCTAAAATAATGGTCATAATTTCAGCTTTTATTTTTTTTTTCTAAACTAGGATGCAATTAGTTTTCTTTGCCTTTTCCAACAAATATTTGATGTTTATCCATTTCCTCTGTGTATTGAATCCTAGTGAGGTCATTATGATGACACTGAACTCTGCAACAGGGTGGACACCCTGGAGGGTGTGAATGACATGAGGAAGGACCTAGCGAAGCTAGAGGAATGGATCAATACTTGGCAACTAAGGTTTAATCCCAAGAAATGCAGGGTCATGCACTTGGGTCGCAAAAATCCGAGGGAACGGTACAGTAAAGGGGGTGTAGCGCTTCAGTGTGCGAAGGAAGAGCGGGAGTTGGGGGTGATTGTGTCGGACGAACTTAAAGCTTTCAAACAGGTAGAAAAAGCAACAGCCAAAGCCAGAAGGATGCTTGGGTGCATAAAGAGAGGCATAACCAGCAGGAAAGAGGAGGTGATAGTGCCGTTGTATAAGTCTCTGGTGAGGCCCCATTTGGAGTACTGCGTGCAGTTCTGGAGACCGCACCTACGGAAAGATATAAACAGGATGAAGTTGGTCCAGAGGGCGGCTACGAAATTAGTAGGCGGTCTTGAATGCAAAAATTATAGGGACAGGCTTATGAGCCTCAACATGTATATGCTGGAAGAGAGGAGAGAGAGAGAGGAGACATGAAAGAAACATTTAAATATCTCAAGGGCATTTATGTACAGGAAGAGAGCCTTTTTCAAACGAAGGAGAGCTCTGGAATGAGGGGGCATATGACAAAGTTAAGAGGGAATAGGCTTAGGAGTAACCTAAGGAAGTATTATTTCACAGAAAGGGTGGTGGAGGCATGGAATGGCCTCCCGGTGGAGGTAGTGGAGTCGAGGACTGTTTCAGAATTTTAAAAGGCATGGGATAAGCATGTGGGATCGCTTAGGAACAGGAAGAATTAGGGGTTACAGAGGATGGGCAGACTGGATGGGTCATATGGAGGGGCATAATCGAACATGGACGCCCATCTCCATGGGCGACTATCTCTGAGGACAGGTCCGCGAAGGGGCGGGACAGACCGTATTTTTGAAAAAGATGGGCGTCCACCTTTTGTTTCGATAATATGGTTGATGCCTGGCAAATGCATCGGATTTGGGCAGATTTGAGCTGGGCGGTATCGTTTTTCAGCAATACCGAAGCCGCCCAGCTCAAAAACAAAACAACTCCAAGGCATTTGGTCGTGGGAGGGGCCAGGATTCGTAGTGCACTGGTCCCCTTCACATGCCAGGACACCAACTGGGCACCCTAGGGGGCACTTGTAAAAAGTAAAAAAAAAAAAATTTAAATACCTCCCAAGTCCATAGCTCCCTTACCTTGTGTGCTGAGCCCCCCCAAATCCTCCCCAAAACCCAATGCCCACAACTCTACACCATTACCATAGCCCTAAGGGATGAAGGGGGGCACCTAGATGTGGGTACAGTGGGTTTTGGGGGCAGTTTGGAGGGCTCCCATTTACCAGCACAAGTGTAACAGGTAGGGGGGGATGGGCCTGGGTCCACCTGCCTGAAGTCCACTACACCCACTAACAACTGCTCCAGGGACCTGCATACTGCTGTCACGGAGCTGGGTATGACATTTGAGGCTGGCATACAGGCTGGCAAAAAAAAGTTTTTAAAGTTCTTTTTTTTTGGTGGGAGGGGGTTAGTGACCACTGGGGGAGTCCGGGGAGGTCATCCCCGATTCCCTCCGGTGGTCATCTGGGCAGTTGGAGCACTTTTTGGGGACTTGTTCGTGAAAAAAGGGTCCAAAAAAAGCGGCCCAAATTCTCGCTACTGCCGCCCTTCTTTTTTCCATTATCGGCCGAGGGTGTCCAGCTCTCCTTGGCCGATAAACACACCCCAGTCCCGCCTTCACCATGCCTCCGACAGGCCCCTGTCAACTTTGTTCGTTCCTACGACAGACTACAGTTGGAGGCGCCCAAAATCGTCTTTTGATTATACCGATTTGGGCGTCCATGAGAGAAAGGCGCCCATCTCCCGATTTGGGTCAAAATATGGGCGTGTTTCTCTTTCGAAAATAAGCTGGATGGCCTTTATCTGCCGTCATGTTTCTATGTTTCTATTATGGAGATCTGGTATTGTATACTTGGAGATACTGTACCAATAGTATCTCCTTACCCCAGCTAGGCCAAGTTGCTTTACCACAGCCCAAGGTGATGTCGGGTATGAGAAAAGAAGAATACTGAATCCATCTATAAATCTGATTGGCTGAAGATCCAAAGGCGCACATTATTTTTGCCAGCGTTGTTTTGTTATCAGCACAGAAGTGAACCATCTTCCCAACTGTATAACTGTTTCTGGAAACACTAATTTCTTGCTTTGCATACAAATTGAAAATAAATTGAGGTACAGTATAGTCGAGGGAATTATATTAAAGTTTCATTCCCTATTGAGTTGCCTTCTGTGTCCCCTGCCCATGCTATCTGTGTAATTAGATTCTGAACAGAAGAAAAAAAGAGTAATTAATTCTACAGGTTTTGAGCACTTCAAAATAACATCATTGCAGAATGCATCTTGGGTAGAGATAAGACAGGTAATTTTGCAGCAGGACCTGCTAATTCATCACAGAAGAGAAAAGGAAGCTACAATGGATAAAGTGTACTATCTAGTCTCTCTGGTACAGATTTTTTTTTTTCCAAAGTTTTAAATTGGTTGTGATCTCTTCTGAACTGCTTTGCTAAGGTGGCGGACGGATGAGTGCTGTCGGCGGGGCTTGGGGTGGGCGGGTGGAGACCAGGGACTGTGACACCAGCAGACTGTGGTGCCAGCAGACTGTGACACCATATGCCTGGAATAGACTTCCTGAGCCGGTACGTCAAGCTCCATCTCTGGCCCTCTTCAAATCTAAGCTAAAAGCCCACCTTTTTGATGCTGCTTTTAACTCCTAACCCTTGTTCACTTGTTCAGAACCCTTATTTTATCATCCTCACTTTAATATTCCCTTATCTCTTGTTTGTCCTGTTTTTGTCTGTCCTAATTAGATTGTAAGCTCTGTCGAGCAGGGACTGTCTCTTCATGTTCAAGTGTACAGCGCTGCGTACGTCTAGTAGCGCTTTAGAAATGATAAGTAGTAGTAGTAGTAGTGTTTGGGATTCCGGAATCTTGCTACTGTTTGGGATTCTGCATGGAATCTTGCAACTCTTTGGGATTCCAGAATTTTGCTACTCTTTGTCCTTATCCCTTATTTGCCCTCTTCTCCGGCACGGCCGCGTTGCTGATCTGCAAGGGCAGACTTCTGTTTCTGTGAGTCTGACGTCCTGCACGTACGTGCAGGACGTCAGACTCACAGAAACAGAAGCCTGCCCTTGCAAGCCCACCTTTTTGATGCTGCTTTTAACTCCTAACCCTTATTCACTTGTTCAGAACCCTTATTTTATCATCCTTACTTTAATATTCCCTTATCTCTTGTTTATCCTGTTTGTCTGTCCTAATTAGATTGTACAATGTGCAGGACTTCAGAAACAGAACGAAGCCTTTGCGGGAAGAAGAGGACCTCTGCTGGTGGGGATTGGGGTCCCCCGCCAGCAAAGGTAGCCTACGGCGATGGCGGAGGAGGGTTGACAGTGGGGGGGGGGGGGCGAGAGGGTCATCGGCGGGAGGGGGGTTCGTCAAAGTTGTTGTTGGTGGTGGTGGCAACGGCGGCGGGGGGGGGGGGGTAAAATGTGCCCCCTCACCTCGGGCTCTGGACCCCCTCCCGCCGAACTCTGGCTACACCCCTGCTATAAGATGGCCTGGGCCCATTGAGATAAGGTTTTGGAGCTCAGATGTGACATGAGTTTTACCATCCCTGATAGGACACTGTATCAGTACTCCTTATCCTGCTCTTCACAGTACTCAGAAAACCCGTCTTTTGGTCTCTGAACCTTGATACCAGATTGGCCAGCCATAGGCATCAAGATAAAAACACAGGACACCCATGTAACCTTCAACTATAAAACTTTATAAAAATTATTTTTTGATTCCAAATCACAAAATACCTGTATAAACATGAGGAAAAAACAGAGACATAAATAAAACCACAGGGAGAGCAACATATTTAGAAAGGGCAAACACAAATAATACATAAGAATAAAAACCAAAAGGGTGAGGGAAGGGGAAAGGATGACTGTGGTCAGGGAGGGAAGGAGGCCCCCACCTAGGGTTACCATGTTTTGTCCTCTCAAAAAGAGGACACATGTCCCACCCCGTGCCCTGCCCATGCCCGCCCTCTTTTGCATCCTCGCCCCGCTCCCTGTCACATATTCCCCTCCCCCCCAGGTCACATATTCCCCTCCCCTGCCCCCCCTCACCTCCCCTCCCCTTACTTACTATCTACTGCCCTGGTGGTCTAGTGACCTCTTCGGGGCAGGAAAGAGCCCCCTCTTTCCTGCCCGGAGCACTGCCCTTGCCCTGCATCCTGTTGCTGTGACGGTCTCGGGATTCCGAATGGCCGCCAAAAGTTGAAGTCTCGCGAGGCTGCTTCAACTCTTGGTGGCCATTTTGAATCCCAAGACCATCACAGCAACAGGATGCAGGGCAAGGGCAGCACTCCAGGCAGGAAAGAGGGGGCTCTTTCCTGCCCCGAAGAGGTCACTAGTCCGCCAGGGCAGTAGATAGTAAGTGAGGGGAGGGGAGGCTAGGATAGGCCCACCGCCCGCCCATTTGTCCAGAAATCTGGACAAACGGGTGGACTGGCAAACCCCGTCCCGACGCCTGGACATGTCCTCAAAAAGAAGACGTGTCCGGGTAAATCCGGACATATGGTAACCCTACCCCCACCCAATAACTGATATAGCT